>NC_045949.1:3750000-5000000 GCF_004382195.2 Drosophila sechellia
CTGGGACCGCAACCGGAAACGGAAACGGCGGCAACGAGAATGAGCCGAGTGTGATCAAGGCGTGCAGCAGCTCGCTGAAGATGAGCAACAGCAGCCACCACATTTACCAGCCGCAGCCGAAGTATAGTTTCCACTACAACAGCTCGCGGAGCAGTCCGGCCAGCACCACTGGCCTGGATATGGAGGTGCGTTCGGTCAGTCCGCCGGCGAAACTGTTCCACTGCGCCATATCGCCCAGGCGGCGACCCAGTAACAATGCCAGTGGTGCAGCCGGGGGCGCCACAACAATATCACCATCGTCAGCATCATCATCGTCAGCCACAACAACGACACACAATGCTGCCAATTCCGCCGGAAATGCCGCTAACGTCACCGCCGTCGCCACCCAGAGACTGCAGCGACCGCATCGGCCGTGTTTAGATTTTGATAAGATGCAGCAGGTTAGTCTCTAATGCAGAGCACGCTAACACCAGAGCAGCAGCCGGAAAAGGATCGTCGTCGGATTGGGACGGGGAGCAGGATGGTCAACGGAACGGGGGGCAAATCAAAGACTTTTTATACGAACCAACAACCACAGCAGGCCGCTGAAACTGAAACAGCATTCGGAGGATAACCAGAGTGTCTAGGGGCTAGTAAAACCCTTAGATTATGTGAGCGAGCAGTTTCAGGATTCAGATTCAAGCGCAAACAGCAGCGGGAAATATCATCAAATCAAATTATATAAATCTAAAGGTAATTCAAATTTTAACGCAAACCAAAAACACAAAAAAGAGACAAACCTAAAATTTACAATAGATGCAGCTATTTTTTCACAATTTTAAACTGAAAAACTGTAACAAAACTGTAATGCGAACACTGATCGAAAGATGAGGACGAACAATAGATTTATAGAAGCTCCGGGATGTAAAGATCGAAAGTTGAGGCAAAATTGAATAGCGCGGGGGGTTTAGAGACGGAAAATCATATGCCAGCTGTATGATAGAAAGGATCACAAGAGTTGATTAAAAATATGTATAAGGAAAAGCTCTGGGTGTATGAATTAGATGATAAAAAGCCAGCCAGTGGAAACTGTGAACTGTAAATATTGTATTTGTGTGGGATAAACCAAAAATCTTTTGAAGAATTGGCATGCCATCGATAGCAGAAAATGCGATATGGGGGTGTAGAACGGTAGAATGTATTTTAATTTTTTAAAAAGCCGAAGAAAAACACTTGTGGTGATGTGGCAGAAGACTCAAACTTGCAAAAAAGAGACAAATTATATTTCTATAAAACGAAGGAAAGCTGAGAAAAGCGGAAGCGGCTAGCGGGAAATTTTGAAGGTACGGACGATGAAATAGCAACAGCAACAATGTGAAGCAACAATAGCAACTGAAATAATATGATATAAACAGACAAACAGAACCTTTTGTAATGATCAAGGGGGGGAGCCGGAAAACGAATCTGTCGCAGCGACAGTTGAAAAACAGTAAAATTATGTGTTTTATGTACAACATAAGATAGCAAGCTATTTTATACACAATATTCAATTTATCCACATCTAAGAGAAACGATTTAAACCAAAAAGGTGCCATCAACACTCATGCATACGATTAAAGCTCTTTAGTTTTACCAATATGATTGATGATTGCTTGGTGGACAACTAGTAAGCGCAACAACTAAACAATTGGCAAATGTTTGCAAGCTCATATGTGTATTAGTAAAGCATAATTACTACCCTTCTTTGTCGCGTATATGAAGAATCTAACGAAAGAGATCACAGCAAGTAAACCCATATTCAATTCAAGGAAAACCAAATGAAACGCAAAAACTAAAAACTAAAAAACCAGTAATGTGTGCAACCATAGCAAAGCAAAAGTAAACGAAACATACTTTTTTAAGTACCATATATATGTAAAAGCAAACAATGATGCAAGTCAGAGCGAAATATTCAATGTAATGATAATTTTAAATCATATTTACTAACGAAAGGCAGGCTAAATTTCAGTTAACTCGAATCGAAGAGTAGCCAATGGAATCGCAGTGTTTCGTATGCTAATTTTCTCAATAACCAACCAACCATCTCATGCCCACTAAAAACGTTTCACACACAATCCCACAATCAACACTTGAGACACTCGACACACTCAACCTACCAAGACAGCATAATCCACACCACCAAGACACCAAGAATCTATGTAATAATAGCGGGGAACCGAAGCTGGAGGAGTTAGGATCAGGCTGGGGGATACGAAGTGCAGATATGGTACTGATACTAGGAATGCAGTTTTCGTAATTTTTAATTAATTAAACAAAAAGCAAGCGAGGATGAACAGATGAATTATATTATATATGTGTAACAAACGGGAGAATCGGAGGATATTATGGACTGAGCGTACATTAAAGCGTGGAAAAGATAGGAAGCTGGTGGATCAGCCAATACTAGGATTTTAGTTTATAAGCTCTGAAGCGAAAGGAGGTTACAGTGAGAGAATAGAATGGCTAACAAATACGGAAAGCACACACAAATCTATGGAATGTATGGCTGCGGGGCGTTTATGTTGAATATTTTTGAGAAGCAAAACAAAAAAAACGACGAAAAAAAAGGCAAGAAACCAATTATGTTGTAAACAAAGAATACAAAGATTTCATTGCGTTTTGGGCCCGCTGACAGGCGCCCAAACACTTGTGTTGTACATAGTTACATTATTAATAACAATATATATACTTACTCATTAACAATTAAGTCGACGAACGGTACAAGTGCAAAAAGAGAGACAGATGTGTGAAAAACAAAAACATTTGAGAAAAAACGAATGAAATGAAGATGACAAGACGAAAACATGGAAAATAATAAAGAAATGCTCTGCAATAGAAAATTTACTAGTTTACATATTTATTTTGCAGATATCACAAGGAAATTGGTGGGGACAGCAAAAGATACTCTGTGCCAAATTGCTTAAGAAATGTACAGATTTATTCAAGAAGTGGAATATTCTTAAACTTGAAGCTCTTACACATGATTTTCTTCTTGCATAAATACTTACTACGATATCAGTTATTTACAGAACTTGCACAAAAGTGGGTACAATAGACTTGGACTTATACTACTTTGAAGAAACCTTGGCATGGCTATAAGCCCAGTATTTTCTGTCCAGTTTGCTCGCGCATGGCGTCAGACTTATGGTTTTGGGTGTTGGTGGCCACCTCGTCATCCTCTTCGATTGACATTTGCTTATTGCTCGCGGCTGCCCTCTTCTTTTTTGCTTTTTCCGCAGGCGGTTGGCTTGCTCTGCTGGGATCGTGGATCCGTGAATGTCGCTTGAGATCGCCTGAGACTCTGAATTTCTTTTCACAGATGGAACACTCGTACGGCCGCTCCCCAGTGTGCACTTTAATGTGGCTGAGCAAGTAGGAGCTGGCCCGGAAGGTCTTGTCACAATACTGGCAAGCGTAGTTCTTCTCCCTGGTATGGATTCTTCGGTGGACAACCAGGGAGTAGCGCCGGGAAAAGCTCTTTCCGCAAAATTCGCACATGTGCGCCTTGACGTCGCTGTGTCGTGAGATGATGTGGTACTTCAGGTCACCCCACTGCCGAAACTGAAAGTCGCACTTGTCGCATTTAAAGGGCTTCACGCCGGAATCTGAGGAAGATAGGAGCACCAACGATTAAGGGTTTATCTGGAAAAGATTCTGGTTAATCACTTACGTGTCCTTTCGTGAGCCTTTAGCGCACTCTGCGTGTAGAAGGATCTCTCGCAGCTCTCGCATTTGTGAGATCTCTGCTGATTGTGCGTGTACTGATGGTACTTGAGGGCATTGTACGAGTTGAAATCGCGGTTGCACTTGTCGCAGAAATGTTTCCTCCTTGTCTTGTTCTCTGCCTCCTCGGATAAACTCGTATCCAAAACCTCCATCTGAAAACTTTCATTTGGCTCTTCAGCATCGGCATCTCCTTTCTCAAACGACGAAGCTGGTCGGCTATCGGTCATGTCGTCCTCTTCCAACTTGAAGGCTTCACTTAGTTCTAGGGGAGATCTGCGCAGCTGCTCGATGGAGGAGTTGGCTGGTGGAACAGAGGGAATCGGTGGTGTTTGGCAGGCAGGTGGTGCAACTAACAAGGTTTGCTCATTCGGCTCGCAGGCTTTAGACAGAGATTTTTCCAGTTTTGGTTCCTCTTGAGGGTCCGCCTTCTCGGGACTAAGAAAATCGAGTGCCATGTGGTCGCTTACATGGGGATTCTCTTTAAGCAGTGGAGTAGCTGGCTCTGAAGAAGCTGGTGGCGGCTCTCCTGGCATCAGAAGAGCCGGAAATGTGATGTCCCTGAAGTTGTTGTTAAACCAAGGCGCCGTCATTCCGCTGGAGGTCAATTCAAGATCCACCAGTTCATCGCAGGTGTCTTCTATTGAAACCTTGAGCACCACATTGCGGATACCCTCGAGCATGTCTTCCGTATCGCTGAACTCCACGTCGTCCACCACGGGCACAGAATTCGGAGTGCTGCTGGTGTTAACGACAACGGTATTTAATTTGTCCGTGGGCTGTCCATGCAGCACCATATTCACTCCGACGTTGGCAACATCATTCACATGGTGACTGATGTTGTGAAAGTTCTCAAAATTAAGCTGCACGTCCTGAAAAACCTGATCCAATTTGGCCTGCTCCTGTTGCAGCTGTGCGATATAAGAAATGAGTCTTTAACTTTAAGCTTCAGGCTTGAAATCCCAACTAACCTTATCCTGCGCAGACAAGCCACACATGTCGAGGGGTTCCTTTTGCTGGTGCTGTTGCTGGGGATCCTGGACGACCAGGCGCTGCTCCAGAACGGTGGGCTCGTAGTGCTGCTTCAGATGGGCAAAGAAGTCCAATTGGGTGTGCACAGCGTAGCCGCATATTTCACAGCTATACAGGGAAGAGGGGGTCACATCCTGGACATGCTTGTGCTGGTGGTCCAGATCGGGGTCTATGTTGCCCTTGAGCTTCCGCGAAATGCGTTTCTTGTGGGGCAGCACCTTGCGGGCGTTCGTGCAGGAGGCGTTGTTGTGCGCATAGAGGAGATCCTCGTCCTCGTGGAGACCCGTGGACACGTCGATGGGCACCGTGGGCTCAATGGCCAGGGCTGGAAATGTGGGCTGCGCATCCGCCTGGTGGGGTACAACATCATTTTCCGGCGATGATTTGTTCACAAACTGGAAGATGGTGTTGTGGAAATTCAGCTCCGGCGTCAGCGATTCCTTTTCCACGTAACCCACTCCGCTCTCGGAGTTGCCGGAACTGGGATTCGTGCTCAGATTCGTGGGACCTTCGGATTTGTAGGTCTGATCTATCAGATCCATGATGAAGTGGTTCGCCAGCAGCGTCTGCAAGTTGGTTGGAAACTGGTTAGTACGCGGGATTTCAATCGAAACTTGGTTGCATTCCACTTACATGGTCGATGAACTGCTGGGTGTCCACTTCCTTGCGCTCCATTTTCCTGGAGTTTTTCTTAAATTCATTAAAAGCGAAAAAAACAGATGTTTACGTTTTGTAGCGATTTTAGACCGATAACTTATCGATGTCTGTGAACGGTGCTGTAAAGGCCCACAAATGGTTGTTGTTGCAAGGAGAGCAGTGCTCAAAAGCAAGCAGTGAACTGCTTTATTGCTGTGGATAAAAACCGCGCACATTTAAACTCCACTCGTATCATTTTAAAAGTGTATATGAAAAAAATGTTCATTTAATTGGTTTTGGTACTTAACAAATATTAATATCTAATACATTGGGAGTCCATATGCCCCAATCTGGCCCAGCTTTTCATTCAGTTCATTTAGTTTGTCTTGAACTTCAATTTGAATTTGTTCCACGTTTGTCAGGGCTTTAGATATAACACTTGATAAAATATTGTAAGTTAATAAATGATTAACACGGACTTTCTAGTTACCGCCAGTTTTTAATTTCCAAGACTATCGAAGTGTTTGTTATGATTTATGGAGAATCCCTTCGAATTGCAGTTCGTGAAACATCAAAGTGCATTTGTTCTCGACTCTAAAAAGTTTCTCCCACTCGTGACGTGTCAATCGCCTCGCTAAGAGGTGTTCCTGACGGATTCCTCAAGGGATTCCATTGTTATTGTTATGATTCATGAGAATTCGTGTGCGTAATTATCCGATTCGATCTAAACACAGTCTGTTGGTATTTATTTGTACACCCATTCTTGGTGAGTCACTGGATGTGGTTAAGATCAAAAAGCTGCAGAGCCACGAAAAATTTGTAGATTGTCTAATAATTGTTTATTAAACATTAATAGACCATGGGCGAAGTGCTAAGCAGCCGTCGCTCGTCACATAAAATCGCCGAAAGAGTGTTCATAAAATTTTATGGAGTTTCTGCGGTTAGTCGCCACTTGAAGTCGGGCCTAAAAATACCAGAGGGTAACATATGGATGCTCCCCCAGTTCCCCTCTTCACTCCAATTTGCTGCCCTAAGCCCTCTGATCCGTTTACCATAAATATGTTGATATATCACTGAGCAGGATTAGCTTCCTGTTTGCGGCCATATGGAGATTGAAGCAGTTCCGCCGACTTGGGGGGAAAGTGGGGGGAACGACTCGGATTATGTGCCACTTCAGAATGTGGAATATATATGAAGTGTTAATTTGTAATGGGAATGTTTATGGCTCTGTTTGTTGTGGAACTTTATGTTCCAACCAATTGGTTGGTTTGTGGAGCAATAGGGGAATTCCCAGAGGGAGACAATAATTTAGAGGTTTTCAATATGGCGACAGCTTATCATTTAACTTAATATCTGTTGAGGGCTTTATAGAAAAGAATGAGTAATAAATATAGAAACTATAATGGAACATTTTAATTAAAATTGGTTTACCGTTCTGAAATTTCTTCAAATATTTATTGGATATTTTCTTAAAGGTCTTGTCCCAAACCTTCATAGTTTTGTATCTTTTTACCGCGCTTCTTACTCTTTCAATTGTTGTATTATTGTGTGCCATATAAATATTGTTTTTTCATTAGTTGGGAATACAAATTGTTTGCTTTTTGGCTCACACATTAGCAACGCCCACCAGCTGCCCACCAGAGCCCTTGATCTATTCCATCTTATAATCTATACCATATAGATATATACAATCCTACCTGACTCTGGCTCATTGGATTATTTGCTGTGTGTTTATTTTGCGGGCTACCAAGCAATTCTTGTTTGTTTTTGGTTTATCGTTTTCATAAATTTTGTACAAATAAATAGGAATCTTTTTTTGTGCCTTTCAAATATTTTTCGCAAATATGAAAAGTCAATATTTTCTTTTGGCGAAATAGAAAAAGTATTAACCTGCCTTAGTAAACACGATTGTTATGGTTGGATTCTGGGAACACAATTTTGAGAAAATTCACTAGTTACACACAAAATGAGTATATAAAGCATACATACAAATAAATATAAAATATAGTTATTTCTTTACTTTCGTAAACTTTTCTAAGCTCAAAGAATATTTCGAGTTGATTTTTCCTACAACCTTGCCTTCAGTTCGTTAGAGAAGTTTGTGTCGCAAAAAGAGGCTGCAAAAAAGACTGCGGCTGTCAACATTTTGTACATTATTACGTGGTATACAATACATAATGCCATTATTATCATAAGCGTGCTTTTTTGTGGATACAACAAAAGCAGCGGCAAGTAAGTTTCTGGACAAAAAAAACACGGCACAAGCGTAAGGACCTCCACCATCCTGCGCGACTAGAGGCAGGAAACATGCAAGTGCCCAAGTGCCTTCTTTTGTTCTTCGTCACGTACTGCGGTGCCATGGACCCCCCTCGCCGTCCGCCCATCGGAAATAACCGAAGCCCCATCCTCGGAAACAAGCAAACAAGTGTAGCAGTAGCACAACCACCTTGCAACAACCACACGGATCCGGCGCGGAGGACCACGAACCAAGAGGAGGACCAAACCTACCGCAGACTCGAGTTTGCGCTGTTGCAAAAAGGAAGCGGAAAGGAGCCTCATCAAGAGCGGTTCGATCACTGGAGAGCTTCAGACACCCTGGAACATGAAGGGTATATAGGGTTCACCAAAATCCTTTCCTTTTGATTTAACATTATTTTCGTTTGATTCTTCATTGACCATAATGTTAAATAAAATACGTAAATTTAATTTAATCACAAATAGTTTGAGATTACAGTACTTTTGCTCACTAAATTAGTTCAAAGAAGATATTTCGTAGTCCAAACAAATTATTTTATTTATTTTTTACGCTCGTTGTTTTTTTGTTGCCCCCTCCAGTTGGTCGCCTTGCGGCTGCAAATTATAAAACAAAAGCTGTAAAATGTAGCAAAATGCAAAAACAAACAGAGGAATGACAAGCACCACAATTTTGCCCTTGGGGTCTGAAAATCCCCCACAATATTCAGCAAACCACCCACTTTCTGCCCCGCTTTTCCATATTGCTGTTGGTGCTGCTGCTGCATAAATATTGTCAATAGCAACAACTACAGACGACAACAACAACAGCAAGGTTTTGGCATTTTGTCTGGCCGGGGGTTGGGAAATCCAACCCCCCTGCTGCCCCCCTGGCTCCACCGCCCCTGTTTCCTGTCGCATTCCCATTCTTAGCTCACGTTTTTTGTTGCTAACAAATTTGTGCTCATCTCAGCTAAAAATCTGTTGACGCAATTGTCACGTGCTGTTCTCTGGCAGTTTTTTACTTGCATCTCCGTTCGTGTCCTGCCAAAAGGAGGTTTTCCCTGTAGTTTTACAGCACATGTTAGCGGGGCATGGGGGCTTTCTTGTCTCGTGCCATTTTTTTTTACCCCGAATCCGAGTTTTTAGCTCCTCGTTAAGTGCGATGCGGCGACGTACAAGTGGTGATAGCAATCTGATTTCCGTAACCCCTCGTAAAAAGGACATTTTGTACAGGATAATGAGGCATAATGATAAAAATAATTATAGATTATTGATTAGTGATACTAAGAGACAATATATACAAATATTATTATTCTTGGCGCATCTAGTGTTCTGGATTAATATATAATTCATTTTAGATCCTTAGAAGGTTTGCTTAGGTTGGTAGAAGAGCACAGGTGTTTGTGGTGCACAGAAAACAATATCACACTCCAACCACCGAACTAATTACTCAATTCTTCCGCTTTATTGGGGTTTGCAAATATATTTCCCCTTTTTGCAAATACTTTTTATTGAGGGAATCGACTCTTGCGCTACCCGCTAGGCTTGCACACGCCCTACTCTACCTTTTTGCCAAACTCGATATTCTGACATTTGTGCGCCACGAATACCACGAAATTTCGAATCCAAAATCAAAAGGAAATATATATACATATATTTACTTGAATCGAAATGCTTCCCCGCCTCGCCAAAATGCATTTGAATCGAGTGGTGAGCGATAGTTTTCACATGTTTTGTTCGAGCATTAATTCCGTTTAAATGATTTCCGCAAAACAGATTTGAGCTTTGCACGTAATCAAGTGGAAATGAATTTGACCAACACAAGAGGTTTATACACACATCAGTTTTCCTGCCTTTATGTTTGCGGTGTCCCATTAGTTTGATTGTTTCGAAGGCCACTGAGCCGTGAAAAATATCAGGGAAATAAAAATCGAAATACCGAAATGAGCTGGTTTTTTTGTTAGCGAAAGTGCAGATTTTTTGATAGTCGTTTTCAGGACTCGCAAAGGATGTCATTGACCCAGTTACTTTTCAACTATATTCAATTTATATTTGTATTTATGTATTTACCATACAAGGCCATGCTCAAAATCAACTCCCTAACCAAAAACCCACTTTAATCGATGACCTTGTAGTGGCAACCAAAAAACCAAACATTACAAACACCAAACTTGAGATTTGCTAACATATCGTGACTGTGACTGCGACCAAATATCGCTACAGGATCTTCGAAGGACTCCAGTCGAAGGTCAATGTATGGCCACAGTTTTGCGTTAGATCCCAAAGTTTCAAGCAATACTGCGTACGGTTAACCAGGAGAGGCCAAAATATGCCATTTACTTTGGCCACATATCGTTCTACGGCTCAAGGACGAATCTCGGCCGGTCCAAGGACGTTTCTCGTGCAACTGAAGGAAACACGAGATACGAGGACCAGCAGCAGCAGCTGAGTTTGGCCTGCTTGCTGTCGTCGGGATGTCAATGTCAGCGGGTGCCGTTCGAGTCCTTTATTCCGGCATCCTTACTCGAGGCTCATCATCACGCAGGCAGGCGCATCCTGCCGCGTGGATGCCCCCTGGCTCTGGATTCCCGTTCCCATTCCCATTCCTATTCCCGATTTCCAATTCCGATTCCTGGTGCCTCCTCCGGTGCACCGCTGGTGCAAATCGCCGGCATTTAACACTAACCTTCCGATCTCTGCTGCCGTCCAAGGAATATGCCAGCGGGCTAAGCGGACAAAAGACGGAACGGCAAGACGCTTTCCAAAACCAAAACAGCACCTGAGTTTTGGGCTGCTCCTTTAGGCAAAAAACACCTTTGACTTGTGTCAATTGTGAAAATCCTAACACTGCGACGAAGTCTAAAGGATGCACGTGGAAATATACTTTTAAATTTTATAAAGATACAACTTTGAAATAAGAGTTTTTCCAAGTGCAAGGACCAATTATACCCTGTATTTACTCTAGCGTGTTCCCAAGTTCCTCCTTCTGGACGCACTGCATTCTATTTCTAACCATTCTCCTTGTTGCTCCTCACATATTTACCCAATGATAACCAAATATTTTCGATGCGAAGACATTTTCCAATTTGAAGCAATGAAAACATACAAGTCGCTGGCGGCCTTTGATGTTGCACGTTCATCTGCGACTTGCCTCGCTCGACTCCTTGCCGCATGAAATTTGAGTGAGACAGTCAGGCTCAAGTGCGTGTCTGCCCTTCCATTTTGAATGTGTGTGGATGTTTCGATTCTTTTTTTGTAATTAACCGACTTTCGAACACATCGGCGGCACTGCCTACTTTTTGTTTCCTTTTCCGTACGCGATGTTGCCACGTCCACGCCTAAACACTTCACTTGCCGCATGTGTTTCTTGTCCCCAATCCTGGCTGCACTGAAAGAAATCTATATATATCTAATGGAATTAGATAAATTTAGTTATTATAAGGTTTATGATATGATGTTATGAAAAACCCATTTTATTAATTGATTATAACTAGTACTTCAGTCAGTTAGCCATGTACTTTGAACCTTTGAATTCGCCGATTTTTTTTCTAGTGTACTTTGCATATTTTCCACTGCTGTATCGGATTTCCCCGATTCAAAAGACATTAGCTCGAAGTTAGGCAGGCGCCTCGAAACGTCAGCGAATTTTGACCGTCTGCGCCTGTTTGTGTTAATGAGAAAGTGTCATCGAATTGACGTGGCGGCAAAAGACCAAACGCATTTTCCCATCTTGTCATTATGTCAACGAGGTGCGATCTGACTCGTTTTTGTGGCCATAACTTGGGGAAGTTGTTCCGCAGTTGGAGATGTGAGCCATGAATGGAGCTGACACACTTTCACGTTGCCACGGAAGGAAGTCGTTTAATTGGAAGTGGGAAATTCGATCTGGTAAATAGCCAATTGTTAAATAAATTACAACTTGTGTTTGTCCATGAATACAAAAGCTCGCAGTGAGATGATGAAGTAAAACAAAATTTTATTAATAATCCAGAAAGAATACATTAATCATATCTTTAATGTGGTATTCTCATTCCTCAAGGTGTTTTTTTCTTAACCTGAGAAACCACTCCATTCACCAACTGCCATTTTGATCTTCGCACCTGAATTCGAGGCACATTCCGAACTGTCCATAAACCGATCATCTCGTGATCCTTCTCAACCATTGGTCATCAAATTTGCCAGCTGTTAGATCTTCTTTTTCGTCCTTTCATATCCTGTTGCTGCATAAATCGAATATAAATTCCTGCTCCTTAGCAGCCCTTGTAAAAGTTAATTGCTATGTTAACACGTCCAGGCCAAAACACAAAGAGCCGTCTGCTGCTCATTTCAATAAGGCTCAGAAAGGAATCGATTTTTAAGACTATTAAAGGCCGAATACGCTTAGCGGAGCATCTCCTTTGCTGACTTTTTAATTGTGTTTTTGGTTTGCTGGATTTTTCGTAGGGGTTGGGGCGGTACTAACGATTCCTCAAACATTCTGCACGCGCTGCGATCATTTGTGGTGATTATATATTGTTTGAATTTCTCCTTTGATTGCGTCCACAGTCCGCAGGATCGAGGATCAAGGATCGCCGAGGCATAAATCAAGGACTCCCGCTGCGGAGCATTCCCAATCCAGGGTATATTTCCAAAAGGCGTGGCCCACAGTCGGTCGAACAGAATTAAAGTCAAAGCCAAAGGCCGAAAACAAGAAATAATTGAGACATTTGTTGGCAGCGGCGGCGGCTGTTTCTTTTTGGTATACTTTTGGTCTACCCGCAATGACAATGTGATAAAATGTACCTAAAACAATGACATCAAAGTCGGTTTCCGAATTTCTTTTATTTCGTCCATGGGCGACAGCTCCTTACATTTTTCAGGTGACATCTTATTTCCACCTTTCGGCACGTTTCGAACAATGAGTGTCCTTTTGGTCCTGGTGCTCCTCCCGCTCATCAAAGGATATATGCGGCCACTCTGATCTCTGCCGATCTCGCCTTGATTATGTTGTCACAGAAGAATCACAAGATTAGGCGAAAATCACGGCGACGATGATAAGGCGATGTAGATCAAAGGATCATCGAGGTCGGCTCCTTTTGGCTACTTTATGTGGATTATGTTGTCACATTTGGCACAATCGGTTCAATGCGTTTTCGGGGAACTTGCTACGCGCAAAAGGATATTGTAATCGATATGGGAAGATCAGTGCCGAGATCAGCAGGATAATATTTTATTATCGTGGAAGTGAGAAATTCCTCAAAGGTGTCAACCGAACTGTGAATAAACAATGCAATTGGATCATATAAAATTGTATAAGCTGCTAATGAGGTCCTAAAATAGGTCTAAAGACTTATACTTGAAAAAGAAAGAAAGGAGCTAGCTGGGAGATTGATCTACAAATTCGCAACAGAAGTAGATACAAGACAAAATAAAAAAGGATTTGTTCATTGAGAGCAAATATAGATATATTTTAAGCTTTATATTTATTTATGTAAAACATATCCTTGCCAAATATTTGGCATAATCAATTTCCCCAAAATCCACCGATCGCTTTGTACAGTCACCCCCAGATTCTGACATCCCAATCCAAACGGAGGACAGAGTGCGGATTGAAAACCGACGTGGACATGGTGCAGCTACTAACGAGCAATTATCGCCAGCTCCCAGGCGTTGTTTCCCGATTTCACACGCCCAGAAAGGCAGAGATATGGTGAAGGTATGGAGGGCCTAACCCCTGAGATATCCTCTATAGGGCATCCTCATCACGCATTTGCTACGCTTTGGGGGGGAGTCCCACTGGTGTGGAAACCTGCAAAGGATATCTCTCGGATACTGATGTATCATGTGTGGTGTATACCATGGCATCCAGCGCACACACACAGCCGCATCGTATGCTAGTTGTTAGGACACAATGGATGAAAATATTTTCGTCCTGTTGTCAAATGATTGCATTTAATGTATCGAAATCTGCGTGACGAATCAATTCGGTTCTGGCTGGCAAGCTGCAATGGGAAAAATGAAAGCAAATGGTGGATGGCAACCAGTTGCCTTTTATAATTCGATCAACTGCAGCGGACGGAATCCTTCCAGGTTTTTTGTGCATCCTGTCTGGCTATCCCGATGCCAACCGCATGGACAACTTAATCAATAAGTCGCAGTCGCTCCCGAAGGATGCGAAATATTTTTTATGTGCCTCGGTGTGGAACTGATCAATTATAGTGGGTGTTGACTGTACGCTTGGAGATCCTTTCGGCTCGTTAGGCTATAAAGTTGTCAAAGGCGGTTGCTTACGACCTCCAGCTGTTTCCATATGGGGGAGGCGACTCTACTTAAGTGGAACTTTGACACACATATGGTTAGGAAATAAAATCAAATGTAGATGCCTTTGAAGAGGAGAACATTGGAGGTGGTGGCTCTTGAGAGCGGGGATCTTAATCGCTGGAAATATTAGTTCTGACAACCATATTTATGTTTGAAGTCTTTCAGGGGAATCGCTTTCGGGGGGCTCAAAAAGTTCTCATTCAATGTTTTACATATATCGATGTTCATATTTCTCGTACCTGGAGGCCAATAAAGATTTCCCCCACTACCTGAAGTGCAGATTTGCCAGCAGTAAAAGTGAAACCAGATCGTAAAGGCAATATAAACTTAAGTCCGGTTTTGTACCTAAGCCAAGTAGCTGGATTCATTCAAAATCTGGGATTGACACCGGACTTATCAATAAACTGAGCCTTATGCAGAAATACCCAAGTGAAAGGACCTGATTAGTGACAGAACTCAGCGTTTCGGATGCATAAAAAATCACTGCACATTTTTTCCTCGGGTGTGCTACGATAGATCGATCATGGCCATTGTTGGGACCATAAAATCCAGTACATGCTGAATATCCTGTCGACAGGACAATGACTGAAAGGCAAAGTGCAAGGATGAGGATGAGGGCGAAAAGACGACTCGCTGAGCGCGACAAATGCCGAAGACATCCTGCTGATGTCGCAGCCATGTGACAGTCTCCGAGGATCGGATCGAAGAGGATGGGTTCGCAGCGAGTCCTGTTGACAGCGAGGTTCCTCAAAAGGAATATCGCACATTACGATCAATTATGAGACTCAATGCTCACCCACAGTGGAACGAAAACGGGCGAAAGTCCTGAAGGAGGGAAATCTTGTGGCGTTAATTGAAAATTACATGCACATTGTCTGTGGCCACGGTGTCTACTTGGAATTCGCTTATGCATCTCCTTAGTTTTCCATAGTTTTCCATAGTTTTCTATAGTTTCCCTTCGTTTTTGTGAGCTAATGAGGCAGGCGTAGCGTTGCCTCGAAGCGTGAAGCTCGCCAAGGAAACGCCTAAGTGTGGTTTTGGCAATGAAACCATAATGTCAAACAGCGTGGTCCTGATCGTGTCCTGATCACCCAATCAGCGACCACATGCTCTCGGTCTGCTCCACGCTCGATTATGCTCAAGGTGTGCCCTCAAGGATCTCGAATCGCTAATCAATTCGTTTTACCACGATATCCTCCCGGCAGAGACACATTAAAGTCAAACGAAAAGTCAGGCAAGGAGATCTATAATTTGCAAAGGTCTTACGACCAGAAACTATAACAAAGATTAAATATAATTGCCTTAATTTTTTCTTTATTTTTAATGCCTCGAAAAACTGCATCGCATTTTATATATAGAACCCTAAAAATACTAGACACACCTTGCAGCTGATAATCTAATACATTTTCCGCAATGTGTGTGTCCAGGATCTGTGGACTTTTTGGAGGGATTAGGGATTTCACAAATCAATTAGTTTTGTCGCGGCTGTCAAAATTATGCACTCACCAGGGAAAAGTCGAAGTCAAAGTCGGCGAAACGCCTTTCATCTGTACGTCCGACTTGCAAAAAAACTACACAAATTTCCAACTCAATTAGTGGCCCAGAGCAAAAGAATAAAAAGAGAGAAAAAAAGGGAAGCCGCAAAGGAAAATCGAGGCGTTCAAATCTTCATTTATCCCTCGCTTAGAAAAGAAAGAAATGCTCTGCAGAAGAAAGAATAGTAACTGAACCTGCCGCCTCGGCAATTGTTAACCGCCTACTTTTTTCGACCGCTATACTTTTCTTTCTCTATCGCCGCAGTGCCGTCTCTTTCGCGCACTTTTAACTTTGCCGCCTTCCCTGAGTGCATCATTATCATCGGCAATTGGACTACTGCGTTAAAAGTGCGCTGCCTACTTTTTTTCCAACTCCTCCATTGTTTTGTTCACTTATTTTATTTTTTTTTTGGTTTTGGGCAAAAAATAAAATATGAGAAGAGAGCAAATTAATAGACAGTCATTTGGAACATGTGTTGTTGCTGCTTTGATTGTTTTGTCAAGTTGTCTAAGATATCAAACGGACAGTGCCGCCGACAAGTATTCGCCCCCATCCATTCATCCATCCATCCATCTGTAATAACCCACAGCGCTGACGTCTTCATTGTGTCGACTTGACTTTCGCCCGATTTATCTGCCAGTATATTTGTTCAATTGTTCTAACAAAACATGCCATAAAAACATAAAACACTATGGACACAAAAACCACTTGTACTTCCATGTTTTTGTAGCCGGGGTCCAGTCTCGGTCGATTGCCAACCCACTCGCAAACGAAAAGTCCGGACTTCAAAGTCCATTTCGGTAGCAAAGTAGAGTCGGCGACACTTCGTTTGATCCCAAAGGATGTTTGTCCATGTGAGTTGCATGTGTCCTTGAGATCCTCGGCTCTGCAATCATCTCATAATTTCCTCAAAGTGTCTCCAAGTATAAAGACCTTAGCCTACAAGTATTATCGCATTCGTTATCATAGAACAAATTGATTTCCATTCAAATTTAAGCTATCTTAAAATCTTGAACAAATCACCAAAATATGACTTAACTTTCGTGCAATCAATTTTAAACTCCACTGCCAGCTAACACTGAGCACAAATATTTGCCAGAGTCCTTGCTTATAATTTCCAAAATCTATTAATCTCCAAAAGGATTGACAGAGATCCACATTGATTCTGGCGAAGCGCGCCCAGAACTAATTCGCAAATCTGTCGCGAAACTAGAACAAATCCCGGTGCTCGAAGGTTTAACCCCTTCGGTTTACCTGAGTCCTGAGTCCTGCGTCCTGAGCTCCATTGAGCTGTTGAAAATCGTGCCGTAAGCCAAGGCAGGATCTGCCTCAGATAATCCCCGGACCACAAAAGCGACCCTTGAACTAGTTTGGGCGGGATTAGGAGCAACTCAAGGAGTCTGGTCTGTGTCGCAGATTGCTAGTGAACTGATTCGCAGAATTCAATGTCAAATGATAAGTGGATCAAAGCACCAATCCAATATTCTAGAACATTGTAAATAAATTTACCAATATCTATAAATGCATATTTAATATCTCTGAGATAATAGTGACTGAATATAGGTCATTGCCAGAAATATCTTTGGCCATTTCAGGAATATCTGGCAAAGAGTAACTGTCATCCCCATTGAAGTGATTAGAAATGGCCCACTTCGTCAATTACTCTCGGATCCCAATCAAAAATCATTATCGAATTATAACATCCTGATTAAATTGGGACTCCCCGAAAATGGTGTTTTTGTTTTTATTGCCGCTTGCTAGTGCAATTAATAGTCAAAACAGCGAGCGGAAGCGAGACGCACTGAGAGCAACCCCAAAATACCGACCCTGTTTGGATTGGATGTAATGGATATTTTGACGCCGAAGCAGCAAAAGACTGCAAATAAACATCCACAAGTTCCCAAACAACGTCTACAAACGTATAGCCAACATACGTTTCGTGTGGAAGGCGAGTGGAACAAAATGGTCACAAAATGGAGGGCGGAGTCTTGTGAAGAGGGTTCAACTGCCCAACTACCTGCTGCCCATCTCTTTCGCACACCCTGTGCGCACAAGCTACCCGTCTCTTTCGGCCTGAGGGCTCTCTTCGTGTAGACTTCGTTCGAGCGACCGGGGGTTGGACTATAAATAGCCCGATCCGGGGCTGTAGAGAATCAGTTCAGAGCTAGCATCTCAAGCGCAAACATCTCAAGCGATCCCAAGTCGTGTGTGAGAATCAGAAACCAAAGAAAACAAAAAGATAAACATATCATAATCAGAAAAATGGTGAAAAGTGAAATGGAATTCAAGAGCAACTTCTCCATCGATGCCATCTTGGCCAAGAAACCCATCAACCCTGCAACTCAACCCATCAAAACCGAACCGGTGCATCATCATCATCAGTACGTTCATCCGTACTCCAATTCCGATGGCGAGCTCTCGGCTTCGGAGGATTTCGACAGCCCCAGTAGGACCAGCACACCCATGAGCAGTGCCGCCGAAAGCCTATCATCGCAAAACAATGACAAGCTCGACGTGGAGTTCGACGATGAGCTGGAGGATCAGCTGGACGAGGACCAGGAGAGCGAGGATGGCAATCCCAGCAAGAAACAGAAAATGACCGCCGGCAGCGATACCAAGAAGCCGCCCTACAGCTACAACGCCCTCATCATGATGGCCATCCAGGATAGCCCCGAGCAGCGTCTGACTTTGAATGGCATCTATCAGTATCTGATCAATAGATTCCCCTACTTCAAGGCCAACAAGCGGGGCTGGCAGAACTCCATTCGCCACAATCTGAGCCTGAACAAGTGCTTCACCAAGATTCCCCGCAGCTACGATGATCCCGGCAAGGGCAACTACTGGATCCTGGACCCCTCGGCCGAGGAGGTGTTCATTGGCGAGACCACCGGCAAGTTGAGGCGCAAGAATCCCGGCGCCAGTCGCACTCGCCTGGCCGCCTATCGCCAGGCCATATTCTCGCCCATGATGGCTGCTTCCCCCTACGGAGCTCCAGCGCCCAGCTACGGATACTCGGCTGTTCCATTCGCCGCCGCTGCTGCCGCCGCCTTGTATCAGCGCATGAATCCCGCCGCCTATCAGGCTGCCTATCAGCAGATGCAGTACCAGCAGGCTCCCCAGACCCATCATCATCAGGCGCCCCATCCCGCCCAGATGCAGGGCTATCCGCCGCAATTGAACGCCGAGCTCTTCCAGCGCATGCAGTTCTTTGGCAAGTTCCCATCCAGCTAAATCTTGGCAGTCGGCGCAGAACCAAGCCCAGCGCTTTGGATCGACAAAAACCCAGGGACAAAAGGGTCGCTTGGGGACGAGCCAGGACTAGTAGGACTTCCTGCTCGCTTGCCCCGGGGAAAAAACCCGTGACGTCTAAATGCTGCATTTAGCAAATTCCTTTGGTCATCATCGCATTGACCGCTTCGCTTCTTCAGCGGCTCCTTCGAATCGACTTGGAAAGTCGATGGTTACGGCAATGGAAGGCGCAGCCAAATCTTCAGGACTGCTGATCTCGAATTTGAGAAGAATTCCTGCCAGCCGAGGGCCCTTGTAGTTTGCTCACCAACTTTTGTACATATGTAATTAGAAAATATAAAAAAAATGAAAAAAAAAATAATAAACAACTTTAAAAAGAAAAATTTCAAGTGGCTTTCTTATTTTCAAAACTATTTCAGAATATTACAATTTTTTAGATTGAAAATATATCAAATATCATATTTTTCGTTATTATTTAACTGCCTTTCTCTGAAAACCCAGCAGCTTCTTTTTCCGTTGACCATCAGCTGCTGTCCAGCTCACAGTCACATCCCGTAAATATTTACCCAGCTTCCTCCAGCGACTTGCTTTCATCCTGATGACTTAATTAGTTGTTTGCTAGCCAGAGCGGCAAACATGAAAATGATTCCCGAAAAAGGCAGAAAAATGCCAGAGGATGAGGTTCAAAATGAGCCATCACCCATTGACTCGATTTTGTTTGGCTCTTTACATGCCCAGTGACAACTCCAGCTGTGCGAGATGTGCTGGGCACCGCAGGTACGATCCGGTCCGATCCGATCCGATATGATATCCCATGTACCCCCGGCTCGGTTCCTGGTCCCCTGGACCCATGAACCCCAGCCAGGCCATTGTCTAGATCTCTCTGTCCAGCGGGCACACTTTGCTCCCCTGCCTTTTCGCCCAGTCGCAGGCTATTTTTCTTAACTTTTGTTATACAATTTCTTAACTAATATGTGCGCTACACTGGCAAAAAAACCTGTAGAATTATAACAAGCACACATATAAAAACAAAAACTAAATTGGTAATTAAAGTTTTATTTATGTTTATCAATAAAAAGCGGGCTATAAAGTTTGGAAAAAATAAAAAATTTTTGGAAAAAATCATCTTTAAAAACGAACTAAACACTTATTTTTCACAGCGTAAGCCAGGGACTTTCCTAGGCCTCAATTTGAAAGATGAGAACGTTAAGGAAATTGTGGAGAGAAATAGTAAAAAGGGCACCGACTTGGGCGTTGTTTCAGAAATTTCTCAAACACTGTGTTTTCGGGTTCTCAGTGGACGTCTTCATTTTCGAAAATTTCACTTGGTGCGGCGGCTTCTGGTTCTTTGATCACTTGACATGTGTTTGTGTGTGCGTGGCTTAAGTACGCGTTGGAGTAAAAGATGTGAGAAAAAGGGAGCATCATCAGCATCAACAAGTTTTCCCCTCAGTTTTCCCTCCAAACCGATTGACAGGGAAAAATTCGAATAACAAGCCCAGTCGATATCATAAATACGGCGCTTTTCACTCTTTTTCCCCCTATTCCCTCTTGCTCTTTCACCATCGATTTGTAAACGAAATGATAATTAATATCATCGTTACTAGATTAATCTCCCCACTCCCCATGCATATCGCCCCTTTTTATCTCCGGCGAGAAGCGATCGGTAGCAATTATCATATTTTGTGTGCCCATTTTTCTTCGATTCAATAATAATTGTAAATTATTGTGTGTGTGTTGGTAAATCATGTTATTGAAGCGATTAGCTGGCGTTTTTATAAGGTGTCAGTTAGAAATTGGGGATGCCTAAGCGGCGGAAAAGGGTTGGGGATCGGTTGGGTTAGGAGTTGTGCAATAACTCAGTAACAGGTTGGGGTTACCTCATCTGTTTGTAATGAAATGCTTAGCTATTCAGATCATGAGGTTATGAATATTCATATGTTTTATATTAGGTGGAAATTGAGATGGTTTTGTTCATTGTTCAAAAAATCTCAGTACACATATTTCTGCTCATTTTAGCAGCTCCTAAAGAAAAGCACTTTTCCTATAGAAAACCTCCATCCATTCCACAGCGTGTATGTACATATTTGGGGTTTATGCTCGGCTTAGGCCAGTGCAAGAGTTAAATCGGTTTTGGCCCACGCCTTAAGAAATCGATTCAAATATTTTGCATATCCATATATACTTATGCCCATATACATATCTGCCGCACTGAACTGTTTTGCTCAATCCGCAGATCAGGCGAATAGAACAATTTGCTGGCCGCATTGTTTTATTGGGCTGCCCGGCTTAAGTTGGCCTGGTTTGTTATTGAAATAGATCGGATGAGCGCATTATATACTTAACACATCTCATGTGCCCTGGATTCGGATTGAATTCAGAAATCCACTTACCTAAGCCCGGACTAGCTCTAAGCTCTAAGTCGCTAAATCAGTCCGAGGGTCTCGGGGTTTCTTAAACTACATATCACATTAGAATAGAATTGGGTATACCGAGTAGCCGAATGGTAATAGTGAGTAGCACGCGCTCGACCAAAAGGGAAATGGATGTGAAATTGAAAATGAAAATGTCTTAGCCAAGTCTGCTTTCTATTGGCTTAAGTGCTCGACATGCAATTTACAAAGATAACAAGCAGAAGCAAAGCGAAACCTCGGATCTGCCTTACTTATCTTATTACCCGGGTTAAGTGCAGGGATTACGATGTCGAAAGAGCAACCTTGTGGGTCCTTGTGGTCCTTCTGGTCCTCTGAATATATAGTATGCAGTGTGCGGAAGGGCTCAGCCAGCAGATGCCGAGCACTGATTACCCAGCATGCGTGCTCGCATCCTTCGGATCCTGGCATATAGACCATACATAGTGGCCACGATGCGTGTGCCGTTTGTTACACTTTTTGTCCATTTAGACTGCTCCTGGGTGCTCCTTCCCAGCTCTAATGATTCAAACCCATCGGCTTAATTCCTGGCCGGGTCTATTTCATAAATATTTTATACATAATCGGCTAGTTTCTCAGCCGCTTTGTTTGTGCAAAGGCTTAAGATCAGCAGTGGTTTTTTCGATCGGGTTTAGGGGTACAAGGATTGTATACTTTTGAAGTTCAATAGAGCAGATACTATGGATAGGAGTTGTCTTGAAAATATTTCTTTGTGAGGTGTCTAACTGATTGCAAAGGTGTGGAAAATGGTTTCAGGATCAGGTATCTGATATTTTGTTTAATTTTATTATAGTTATTATATATAAAAAGGCATACAGTTTGTTCACCCAAATTGCGTAATTGGATCAGCTGAAACTAGCGATGAGAACCTCAACATCTGCTAACCCAGTTTGTTGACAGTAAGCAGTTTAGACTAGCAGCCAAATTGCCAAGCAAAAATATTGACATTATCGATTGGTTTTAAAATCCAGCTCGATGAGCCACCACATGGGTGCACCACTAGTCTTGTATACTAATGCCCACATCAGCAGAAACGGAATCAAAGAGCCACATACAGAAGCCTCTCAAGAATTGGGTGTGTCATCTAGGAGTAATGCAAACTGAACTATGTAGAACCCGAGCTTAAGTCGAGCCCAACCCATGGAGAACCCAAGTGGCGACCACACAGTGACCACAAAATGTGTTTTTAATTGAAACTGATGTGGCTCTGGCCAGTAGGCAGTATAAAAGGCTGATGGGTTCAGATGAGGGCAGGGCATTCAAATATTTATTAATACAATAATTGTTAACCCATGGGTCGCGAGTGCTCGCTCAATAATCAAATAATGGCAATACAAATACAGCGAATGGGAAAATATTTGAAAATATTTGAGCGACAAATGCGCAAAGTAACGAACACACATGTGGGCAGTTCGGTGGTGCTCCTTAATTAGTTTCTTTCATTATCTTGGCCTCTCTGTTGACCCGAATTTCAATTAAGTTAATTTACGCCGTCAGTTCTCTGCCCCTCCCCCCTGGGGAGGAACCAATAAACAAATAAATGTATGAATGAACCTAGTACGATGCGTAGTTCTTTTCCTTCAATTGGGAATGGGGCATACACTCGCAATTAAGCAGAAATTATGAATGAGTAATTACGAATTGCACTTGAACGATCATTCGACCCGTCCAGTTAACACTACTTGATATAAAGAAATCCCCCACTAGCATCCAACGGAAGTGAGTTCATTCCGGGTTGGGGTTAAGTTAGCTCCTCATGTTTTGCTCGATCTGGATGTTGGGTCCTTCTGTGCCAAAGAGGCAGAGATATTGGGGAAAACGACAGCTTGCATGATCAGTTGGCATCTGAACTTTTCAATCCTGCAGTTGAAAAGCGGAATTGCCCTTTAAATTGCGAGTGCAGATGTCTTGGGGCTGCAAAGATGCACTAGAGGAAGTGACCCCACATCCGGACCAGTGCTGGACAAGATCTTTGAAAGTATACAAGTTAACTTGTTACTTCAGAACTGATTTGGGTTTCCTAGAACTGGCAGATCTTTATTTATCAAAAATAAATCTGACTTCTTCAGCAGTTTCTTTGGAATAAATTAACTCATAATCCTGGCTGGAAATTTCAAGCTTTTAACTGCCATTTTTGCGATCTCTATTTTAAAAATCCTGCTGATTTTGATTTCTAGCCCTTCTCCACTGAGCCTAACTAATTGCTTTCCAAGCCTGACTGCTCTAAAGATCTGGCTGATGGAATCCCCACTCACTCTGCCTCAGATTTCACACTGATACACACTGTTAATGGTTTCAACACAACACAACTCGGCAGACAATCAACAAATTAAGCCAGGCCAAGGGCCACCACTCGGACCTCAATTAAATTGATTTAGATCGGGAGGGGGGATGGTAGCTCTAGTTCCCCAGAAGTTTCCCCGATCGAATGAATGAACTATTCCGAACTGACCGATGTTCTGAAGGAAGTTGAGGAAGCACCAGCATAATCAGACCATCAAACAACTTCTAAGCACTCTGACCGATCATGTGTAGCAATAAATCCGCAAAAGTACCCGCAAGTTTTCGACCATAATGTTCGAGTCTTACGCGTGACCGCTGACTTTCTATACCCTTGCATGGGGGTATATTGAATAGCAGAAAGTGTATTTGAAAAAGGTATTAATTCACCAACAAAAGGTTCAATAAGTTTATTGATTAAATAAAGGTGGAACTCTATCTGAAAAACATGTTTGAAGTTAATGACCATAAAAATGCTTAAAGACTGCCTTTTAAATGAGAATAAGACTTTTATGTTTTCAATATTGTAAGCTTTAAATATTATCAAGAGTAATCCCAGTTTCGTTATAAAAAATAGTTATATTTATTTGATCTGCGGTTGCTTGTTGACGCTTGTTGTTGCTGCCGTTAATTGTTACGCAGTTCATTAACACACATCACAGGGCAGCACATCGCAGCACGCCATATAACACCATACCACAAACGGTCCGGGTTCGGCTTCCCTCGATATGAAACGTATTCATGTGTGTGTGAGTGAGTGTGCCACCCTCGCGTGGCACACGCGACATTTCCCCCCTCCCGCACACACCGCCCACGGCCACACCACCCCCACCCACTGACCTTTCCACCAGCGCTAACGATGACATCTAAGCGGTGGCTGCTGTTCCTCGTAGTGTTGCTACACTGAGGGAAAAATAATCGATGAAATTATAGCTTTAATTTATACTTTATATTTTTAAACAATTTAATAATGGTGTTTACCTTATCTTGTGAGTACTAATCTGCTTTGGTCACTCTGCGCCCCTAAGAGAAAATATGTGATGCGTTCACACTGTTCGCACGCATTCATTTGTATTAAACAGAAGAAAAACGAAAAGTTGTCTGATGTTGTGCTTCATTTATAATATTTTTCTCAGTGTACTGCTGCTGGTTGCTTGGTTGCCCTTAACGATGACGCTGACGAGTGTCGCGCTGCCGCCGCTTCAATTTAGTCAGCGTTTGTGGGTTGTTAATGTTTGTTATTGGTGTTGGCTCTGCGTGAGTTTTGGCAGTGTTTCTCTGTTTTTTTCGTTAAATGCGTGTAAATCAGTTTATAACACATTGTCAACAATTATCAAGTGTTAGCCACTGGGAAGGGGTGAGCTTTGGTCTTTTTTGGATTTTTTTTGCGGGTTTGTCGACCGACTTGCTGCGCTACATTTTTAAGGCTGGCTGATTTTCGAGAAAACTATTTTAACTTGGAATTCCTTAGCGAAGCAGAAAACTCATATATGAAAAATCTAATAATATTCTTAAAAATATACATATATTCGTTTTGAACTTAATTTTAATACTTCGTTCTAAACCCGTTCGGTTAATCCACCACTTTACCATATGGTCACACTCTGGTCTTAGATGATCGCACATAGATAACCTTCATCAGATATTCCTTTAAATCATTTTCCCTGCTCTAGCGCACTTATCAACCATCGTTGCTGAGAGTATCTTTTTTGTAAATCCTGGTTTCCGGCTCATCACCCCGATGTTTGGGCAAACCATATGCTCTGGCAGCATGGACCAGTGTGTCCACGGTCCATGGAGCAACCCCCAAAAAAGGACACCCCTTGCCCAATTTCACCCTTCGCCGTACTCAAGGCAACCTCTAGAACCCTCATTTGGCTGTTTATTTGCAAAACGAGGCACACGATAACAGCAACAGCAACAAAAGTAACAAGTGTGTCCGAATCCCGGAGCTGTCCAAAGACCCGTGAACGTGATTTCAACAAAATTTGGCCAATTTTTCCGTGCCCGTTCCCCGTCGGGAAAATCCCCTTGAAAACGCTTCAGAGCGAAAAGCAAGAGAAAAACTCTTTTTAAACGCCGTGAACTATTTTCTAAAATGTGTAACATATTTTAGATAGAAAGTCAATGAAAGTAGTGCACACTAAAATGAAAGATAGGGTAAATATAAATCAATATGCTGAAAGTAGATATATATTTTTAGCAGTGCAGCCTATTTTGTCAACTGTCTAGGAAGCTTCAAGCGAAATCAGATGTCACCATGCCGGTTTAACCCTTTCCCTTTAATCGAGCGAAGGGCCGAACTGAAAATATTTGCATGGCTAAGCGACGGCGATTAGGGCAAGGCGAGCAAGGACATCGAGGAGGACACAGCTTGAGGTCCACGAAATGAGATTAATACGCGCTAAGCTAAGTCTTCGTTCCGAGCGAGGATCGATCTAATCCTTGCTTAACTCTTTCGAAACGGTAGCTGGCATGGGTGTTTGGGCGTAGGTAGGACATTGTAGGATTCCCATTGCCGACTGCGACCATGTAAACAGACCATATAAACAGCGGAAGCGACGGGCTGTGCTCTAAAACCCCGCTATCCCATCCTTAACCCCTTCAGGAACACCAATCTCGCAGGTAGCCATAGCCTTGTTTGCATGGACCGCGCTGATCCGTTGGACAAACAAGCTAATCCTGCGGTTAAACTGCCATTGAGTCTATCAAAATAAGGCATATACTTGTACGTATACCCGGAAGGACTTGCGCGTAGGCGTTTCTCCACGGGGCGTGGCAACTTTACGGCCGAGAACGGGTTGGGCACCGCCGAATTCCCTAAAGGGTTAAGCGTCGCGGATTTATTTCTGCCAAAATATCAAAAACTTCGTTCTGGAACAAAACTAAATGCCTGCTATAAATCTGGCTGATTAGTAAAGTACTCTCGCCCCCAAAAATTTGGAGTGGGTGTATATGCATAGATCCGATCCCAAATCCTGAAATATAAATCCCCTTTGATGCTGCCATATGAATCTGTCTCCTTTTCGGCGTTTTGATCAATGACAAGTTGGTTTTTTTCGTGGGTCGTTTTTCATGGGTTTTTGTTTGTCCGGGGTAATTACACTCCGTAGTTTCCGGACTACCGATTGTCGGGAAGTTCTAAGTCGGTTCTATGGTCGGTTTGTTTGTTTTGAATTGTTGATATTTTGAATATTTTCGAAAAGGATTTGGCTGCTATTTAGCTTCTGAGTTCTTAAACGGCATTTCGGAAAGATAAATCGGCGAGAAATAAACATTTTTTATTTATTTGTTTGATCAAAGGGAGTGGGATGATTGATCGTCTGTGTCAAATAAATGTCTATAAATGCCAATGTCTAGTCTTCTTATATTGATATATACTCCCTTTTAATATAATGCTCATTATTATTTTGTGTGCTATCAATTGATTTTGTGTACAAATATCCAGTTCATTTCCATAACAGAGTAAAAAGTGCCTTGATATTAAATAATTAATACTGAATACCACCCTCATATCGCTTAAACATGTTTAACAGAACACCCTTGGTTTTTATTCGTGTGTATATCATAATATAATAACATAATTAATAAAATATTAGAAAGTGTCTTCCTTTTTTCCTAATATCTCTATTACGCATTTATAGCAAACATACAATTTCAAAAAGAAACCCACAATTACCATTCTGTGGTATCCCCTATTATTAAGTTGCCCATCCATTTAGATTCGAAACGCTGTCAATGAAGTATGCAAAGCAGCCAAAACAATTACCCAACGCAGAAAATACAATGATAAATACTTTAATTGAAATACTGAGAAAACAATGGGGCTACGAAAAATCAATTGAAGACTGTCGGGCGCCATTTTGTATTGAATGGGGGGCTATTTGCTCGAGGGGGGCATCCCATTCTCCAACTGAGAGAGCGCATGTCTCCACTCGGCTATCCAATAAGTTGTGGCTACACTCACACAACCGCAAGCTCGTGTGGAGACCACACACACGGAGATACAAAGATACAGATACACCCAAAACGAGATACCGATGCAAACATGGCGTCGTCGCCGTGGTCTTCGGCTTTTTTTATGGTTTTCGCTCAGGTAAAACATGTTTTCCCCTCACCTCATACAGAGAGAGATACAGTCGTGGTCGTGTGTGTCTTTTGGGATCCAATCGCACGACCGACGAGTGCACGCCCCAATTTGTGAAAACAATTATTATGATTACAGCAATGATTTCGATTTTGAGTTCGGTTCGCATCGGTTAGGGAGGGGTCACCATATAGGTATATGGATACAGCCATGGGGTCTTTTGTGGCATGTGTTTTGTGGCTCATGCGAATGCCAGCAGCTGCTATTATATTGCAGGCGTTCTGGAAAATTCCTTCGTGGAAATTGATTGCACCAAATTACATTTAATTGTCAGATTGTTTTTGATTTGTTAGGCTGTAGAACAGCATTTTATTGGGTCGAAAGTTTTCAAAACTGTGCCAGATGGACTTAACTATAATTGGAATAAATATTAAGCCTAAAAAATGTCGGGAAACTTGGGAGTAAAAATAATAAGCATATGTGCAATTTTGCAACCCTTTTTTATGTAATTGTGTTTATTTTTAATTGTTATTCCGTTTGTATCACTATCATTCCGCCAGATAAAAAACCCATTATAAGTAGTCTTAATAGACTGCAGCTGGCAAAAAGTAATACCTATAACTGAAAAGATCATAAAACTACCTCCAACTCAT
Organism: Drosophila sechellia; assembly: GCF_004382195.2. NCBI lineage: Eukaryota > Metazoa > Arthropoda > Insecta > Diptera > Drosophilidae > Drosophila > Drosophila sechellia. The sequence goes on from NC_045949.1 coordinate 3,778,182, forward strand.
TTTGGATTTGTAACAAATGATCTTAACGTTTGCTATATCGGAAAATAAATCCAGAATCTGAACACACAAATCTCTGTCCATATCTAACTGAATCGCAACCCCCTTTCGCTATCCATAAGTTTGCAAACTCGCCGAAAAATTAACGGGGGCAAATGGCAACTGAAACGATAACAACAACAACGGTCCGGGACACAATTAATAATGGCAACTGTGTGTAAAAACAAGAAACACATTAACAGCTGCCGATTCAAAAGAGCAAGGGGAAAAAAACCATAATAATAAGTATACGAAAGACCTAGCGTATCAAAATGCAACCCACAATCCGGAAAAGGGTGACCCACTCCATGAGAAATGGGGTGTACCATATAGCTCTATATATATGTATGAGTTCCTGTTTATTTGTGTGCGTGGCGTCGGCGTTTTTCGTGTTTCATGTCGGCGGCAATTAGTAAAACGAATGGGAAAATAAATCTGAGCGGGAAAGAGAGTGCGCCGAGTGAGAGGGAGACGACTTTTCATTCGTTCCACAGCGCTGATTGGTCGGCGCGAGAACCACCCCCGACAACACCGTTGAAGAGCCTGCTCGAAAAAGAAGAAAGAAAACCGGACCGACTGCGATTGGGAATTATTGGGAATTCTCGTTTTTAGTCTACACTGAAAGCCCCTGAGCAACGGACGTGAAATCGTGTATTTTTGTGGGCTGTGTATTATCGTCGAGCGTCGGTAAAACTGAACGTAAAGCGAGAGAACTGAACGAATGGGCCAATTTGAATAGCTAGTGAATTTGAAGCGGCCAAATAAATCAATTAGAAGTTAATCGAATAAAGAATTTAGCAAAGCCTTTTAAAAAAATGAACTTAAGGTTTTGGCTATCTTAAATTCTGGCAAAATCATAAGGAACTCGCAAATCAAACTAAAATCAAAATTAATTAAGCTAACTTCCAAGGCAATGTGGAGTTATTAAACCATCTGACCTAAGAATCATGGTGAAGATCGAGGAAGGTCTGCCGTCCAGCGAGATTAGCGCTCACAGTCACCACTTTCAGCACCACCACCCACTGCCGCCCACCACCCACCATTCCGCGCTCCAAAGTCCCCATCCCGTCGGGCTGAATCTCACCAATCTAATGAAAATGGCCAGGACACCACATTTGAAGTCCAGCTTTTCCATTAATTCCATTCTACCCGAGACTGTGGAGCATCATGACGAGGATGAGGAAGAGGATGTGGAGAAGAAGGCACCGGCGAAATTTCCGCCCAACCATAATAATAACAATCTGAATCCCACGAACTGGGGATCGCCGGAGGATCATGAGGCGGAAAGCGATCCCGAATCGGATCTCGATGTGACCTCCATGTCACCGGCTCCCGTTGCGAATCCCAACGAAAGCGATCCGGAGGAAGTCGACGAGGAGTTCGTGGAGGAGGATATCGAATGTGACGGGGAGACAACCGATGGAGATGCGGAAAATAAATCGAACGATGGCAAGCCGGTTAAGGATAAGAAGGGCAACGAAAAGCCACCTTACAGCTACAATGCCCTGATCATGATGGCCATTCGTCAGAGCTCCGAAAAGCGTCTAACCCTGAATGGCATCTACGAGTACATCATGACCAATCATCCATACTACCGGGACAACAAACAGGGCTGGCAGAACTCCATAAGACACAACTTGAGCCTGAATAAGTGCTTCGTCAAGGTGCCAAGGCACTATGATGATCCTGGCAAGGGCAACTACTGGATGTTGGATCCCTCGGCGGAAGACGTATTCATTGGCGGATCGACGGGGAAGCTGAGGAGGAGAACCACAGCCGCCTCTCGCTCCCGACTGGCCGCCTTCAAGAGATCCCTGATAGGACCCATGTTCCCGGGACTGGCTGCCTATCCGCAGTTTGGCCAATTTCTTACCTATCCCCCGACGGCGCCCAGCTTGCTGGCTAGCATGTATCAGCGTTACAATCCCTTTGCCCCGAAAGGCGGGCCAGGACATCCGGGCTTGCCACCGGGCTTGCCGGGACTTCCCGGACCACCGGGACCTCAAGGACCGCCAGGACCGCCACCTCCACCCTTTGTTGCACCACCCACGAGCAGTGAACTCTACCAGCGATTGCAGTACCAACAGCTGTTGCATCAACATGCGGCAGCCGCCGCCCTGGCGGCTCATCAAAGGCAACTCTCGGTGGCGGCAGCATCGGCGGCGTCCCAACCACCGCCCACCCATCACCACCCACACCTGGCTGTAGGACAGGCGCCCCTTTCGCCCGGCGGCGATTCCCCGGGACCCTCGCCACAGCCCCTCATCAAACCTGTCACCGTAGTCTCCCGCAATAGCTGAAGATTCTGGCGAGAAGAATCGTATGATTCTTTGGCTTGAGGAGCAGCATATGTAGCTCATAAGTATTCACTGTACATAGATATAGCCGCGACTGAGGCGCTAGACGCTTGTAAATAGTTGAGAACTGGGTTAAATATACGAAAACTAAAGAAAGAACTTAAACTAACAGCATATTCGGTTTACCGGATTTAATAAAAGCCTTTGCAGAGTTTGTAAAAATATTGTCATCCCTACCATCCCACTTTCTATTTATATAACTAACTTTATATAACTATTTGTTATGTTATAATCTTATCATCATATAACCCCGTCCAATATCGATCTATAGCACTTAGATAATGTTATAAAAATCCCCTTGAAAACCAGATTTTAAATAACTTTGCAAAGGCTTTTTCCAGCGAATGTTTCAGAGTTGGTAACTTGTTGTCACATATCCGCGATATATGTAATATGATTAACGATACTTAAGCGCTGCAGCCAAGAACTAAGCACCATTTAATTTATATATTATTGTATATTTAGACACCGAACGGAGCGATGAAAACAGAAACCAATTAAAATTATACTGAAATAAAAATTCAAAAACAAAAAGGCAAAAACTAATGAGATCTGCGGGGGGCTTGGGAATTGTTTGTGTCGGCGGGTGTTAAATTGAACTGCAGCCACCGCTAAATGAATCTGTTGTCGCGACAAACTTGTCGGCAATCCGACAACAGGAAGTCCTTAATAACCGAGTGGCACAATCATAAATTTATGGCAGATGTATAAGAATTTCTATGGGTTCGTTGTAAAAGTAGCATATAGCATCAAATTTGGAAGGCAGCCGCACAGACGTCAGCAAATTAATAGATGACTTAATGCCTTTAAAATATAGTATAATTGAAAGGAATTCGATAGAAGAATAAACACATTCGTTCAGCACACATTTTAAGATTATGGCGCCATTCTAGGCTAGAAAGCCAACCTGTATTTATTAGTTGAAATTAAAAGCACGTTCTTTGGCTGGCCGTTAATAACCACTCATTTTTCTTAGTCGCTGTCTGGCGCACCTTGACTGCAGTTCGATCTTTGGTGCCGATTCACTTGCTCACTCCCATGATCTCAAGGTGGTGATTCATCGTTTGGGCCGGGGGTTAACAAACTGCGGTTGTGCAACTGCAGATTACCGGGCGTATGCGTGATATTCGCATCCATCTAGACGACAATTGGCGGCTGACATTTCTCAGTTGCACATTTCAATTGAGGCGAAAATCTTAGACATCAGTTGTTGAGGCAATGGGATTGGGAATGCGAATGCGAATGAGATTATCCAATTCACTTAGTTAATATACTCGTACTCGTATTCCTGCGAACTGCATTTGTTGTTACAGTTTTCAATTGCGTTTTGCCTGCTACTCAATTCCATTCAAGTTGCCAATTATGCGACCATTATTCAATCAAAGTAAATTTATTTGTTTGTCTCTTTTCCACGTAAATCTCTCATTCGCAGGAGGCCTCTAGAATTTCCCCATTTCTTTCAATTTATTCGCCTTGCGCGACGGATTATTGTCTGTATAAACATCTTGAGCGAATTATCCCCATATATGTACATATATATTCAGCCGATTCTCGCTCACATGATGTCACAGGCGGGGTTGACTCAATTAACTTGGGTTTGTGTGTCTGAGGCCTAAGTTCAAGAAACTTTATGTCGCAAAGTGCGCCGAGAATCGCGCTAACTCTGATTTAGATTGAATGTGGCGCCAGTTTGTTGTGGGTTTTGTAATGCTCTTGATTAGCCCATTAGAGACGAGTAGGAGTGTTGCAATGTATAGAGGCTGCAACTCAGTCAGAGTTTCTGCACTTTTAGATATTTTTGAAAAGTCTGCCATGCTTTTATTCCAATCCCTTGTTCAAAAAAAGGTCCGTTGGCAACTTATTAACACCTCGGCTCCTCGGGCAACCACCGCGAGCTACCCACTCAACCCCAAAATTTGGGTAACTTTTAAAAACCGGCAAGAGGAAGAGAACATCTGACGGAACCGTGACAGGCCTGGGATCTTTTGTTTGACTTGTGGCATGGCTAAACTGTAATAATTGGATGAGGCGCGACCGATGATCATCAGCATAGTGACGAAGGCGATGGCGTTGGGCTCTGCGGCATGAATGCGATGATTGTGATGATTATGATGTGTGTGTGTGACTGGCATGAAGAAATCATTTTATTATTTTCAAAATTATAGCATGCAACATCGATACACAACAAGCCGCAACTAAAGCGGCAAACGTCAGAGGAACAATGCTGGATCAAAGGAGGCGAGCACTGGGCGACTAATGACGATAATTGCACACCTCATATATTGGAGTCGGCTCTATTCACCTGGGCCATAAACACAGGCATTAACACCTGACCAAGGCAGCGACAAAAGTTTTTCTTCACTGCAAATGCACAGCAAGAAAAAGTATTAACTATTCCATTTGAAAATGCCTATAAAATATGAAAACTACAATTTATGGCACAAAGTTAAAGCAAGCCTGTATATAATTTTTGTATATATATTAATTTCTTTTCCCCTCGCATGCTTTCACCCATTTTTCGCAGTGTACTCAAAGGTGTTTTCCCTGCAGCCAGCTCATTGTTATGGTAAACAGTTGCCCATTCCCCCTTCCGATTTCCACTCCTTTGCTGACCCGTTCCGCTCTTAATTATAGTCGCAGCTTAATCTGGAGCGGGACAGCTGAAGCTGAGCCCTAACAATTGGACAATGGCATTGGAAATGGCTTTATAGGGGGGGAGTACAGTACTTTGTAATGCCGCCAGGTGTTGGCCATAATGGGGCATACGTTGTTGGCCAAAAAGCGCACAAGAGTTGCCAAACAAATTCTTTTGTTATTTAATTGTAACCAAATTATTTCCACACGCTCTTTCTTCGCCCGCCTCTATTTTTACCATCGGCATTGTTCGCGTTAGCCATGTCTGACTGTCGCTGCTTTCGAGCAGATCTTTATCACCCCTTAAGTTTACAAATTTTAGTTCCTAATGAGCGATTTTAAGAATTGTAATTCATGACTTTGGCGGCTGCCGCTTTTTATGTGGTTTTATCTTGGCATTTTCTGCACTTCGTATTTTTTGTTGTACATTTTTTCCATGCTCATGATGTTGAGTTGAATTTTTTTTGGGGGTGTGGTCGCTTTGAGGGCGTGACTTGATGTTTAAGCTCAGTCTGGAAATTGGAATGGCATTAATACTCCTCCATTTTGTGCATTTAAGTTGTGAGGTGGGTGAGAAAAATACCTCAGTATATTAATTACAGGTCGTGAATGGTATGATGATATTCAATAAATTCAGACTGAGTTATTGGATTAAATATAAAAAGCGCACATAAAACATAATAATGTGACATAATATTTTATTATTCAATATATGTATATAATGATAATATTTTAAAAAGTTGCTATTGTTTATTTCTCTATTGAATTTTACCCTTAAAATCGCATTGTACCATAATAGGCACTTCAGCGTTATTAACCCACAAGTAACTTGTAATGCCCTCTATTCATTGCAGGAATTTAACCCAACACTTGAAGATCTTGTAGATCTTATGATCTACTTTTCTATTGAAGGGCAGACATATTAGACAACAATTGGATCGCTTGATAATCTGCTTTTTGCAACCACAGCAATTTTACCCGCAAAATATCACTGACTGAATAGCCTCTTCCATTTGAAGGATAACTCACTCCTCGAGGATTATGCCAAAAAATTGCAACCAGTATCCGAGGCAGTTGCTCAATGTTTCCCAACATTTATCTAGGACATCTGCAGCAGAAAAGGTCAAGGTATCTGAAAGCCTACACCTCGCATTTTCTATGGTATTTTACGTTAATCTGGGCAGCTGGCCAGAAGTTGGCCAATAAGTCCTTGGGTAATACGAGGCGAACAAAAACAAGTAAGGATAATATTTTCATAGGTAAAACAATTGTGGTTGTGCAAGGAAGTGACTTTTGGGAACGGGAGGCACTTGCAGCTGCCCAAGTATATCCACAATCCCATATCCTTTTTCCGAGTCCCTAATTTCCTGGGAAAGCTTTCGGTGCAGTTCGCCAGCCAAAACACTTGAGCACTTAAAAAGGCGCATTAACTCGACTCTGGTTTCCGATTCCGATTTCGATTCCTCCTGCTAACCTTTTTCTATATCTTCTCCCTTTGTGCCGTGTGTGTGAAACAAAAACGTTTGTTTCAATACGCTGGCTCCGTGCATTTTACGGTGTTGGGAAACAGACGAAATGGACTCATTGATTCCAATTGACTGATTTCAATTGAAGTTAAGTGTCTGCCACAGTCGCAGCCGCAAATTCAGTGGCACAACGCCGTCCCAGCCAAATGCCGTTTGCTTTTCACATCCAGGTCGAACGGCGTTGCCTTGTTGACTTTGTTTTTGCTGCCGCGATCTGGGTTAGGCATGGGGTATGTGCGCACTGTGGGAACTTTGGCTTACTTAGATGAAACAACCATTTAGAAACCTTTGCAGCGTGTATCAATTATTATTTGCCCCTTCAAGATAAATACATTTTTAAACTCAGTACCCATTTAATGCATTATTAACAAATTTAAGCTACACAACCAAGACCTAATGGGTATTTTGTAGTCCTATTTAACCCCTTTAACGAATGCATCCTTGTACCTTTTTTGGTCACGGCAGCTGAACTCTGGCCTTTCGTTGGGGGTGACTCCTCCCTCCCCTACTCCCTCCCCTACTCCCTTCCTCCCCATCCGCGCCACAGTCGACCTTGTCAAGTACCTTGTTAGCTGTTGGGCAAATGTGCCACACAAGTGGCTCACATCAGCGGGATCGAAAATAAGAAGCGAAACGCATCGAGAGCTTCCCAAGAAAACGGCGAGTCAAAGTTGAGAAAACGCTGCTTCCGTTTAATTGACAATTGAACCCGAACCCGGACCGAACTCCTGGAGAATATGTGCACGCTGCTATCCGGCAAAGTCGAGTCATCCCAAGTCATGCGCTTAATTTCCCGTTTAAAACGCCATTCATTCAATTAAGCGAATGAATTTGTGGCACGGCAGACGACAGCAGAAGTTTTGCCTGCAAGAAGACTATCATCATTGTGGCCCCGAGATCTCTCGGCTGGAGCTCCAGATCCGATGCGATCCGATCGGATGAGATGAGATCAGATGAGATGGGATCGTATGGGATAGGATGGAGCATGCGGGTCTCTGGGGTCTCTGGTCTTCCGATCTTTTGTCTGCCCCCGGGGGCTTTCTTCAGTAATCAGACGCGGGTCAAAATATTTACCACTTGACCCTATTGATTTAATTAAATAGTTGCAAGACATTCAACTGTTTGTTGGCCGCGCAAAACGAATTTTGTGTGCGAGAGAGCTCAGATACAGTAGCTGCAGTAGCTGATCAACTATCTTTCAGATATGCGCACATTTCTCTCGTTTTGTCTCCGAGCTGTCAACACAGATTCCAAGCTGCAGACGTGTTAATTAACGACAGAGTTAACTAATTGTTGTTAGCAAAATATTTTCGTAATTCGATACTAAATTCGAGTTCCGCTCAACTTGCTTGCTTGTGGGCTTTTGTGTTGAACAGCACAAGACCTCAAGGCGTGGAACAGTGCTGCAAAGTGGGAAAAACATCTTATAATCTAGATTATTTTTAAATTTAATAAAGTCTTTGATTGAAATAAAACGATTAAGTGAGGCAACTTCGAATTATTACTAGGTAATAATGCCGATCGATGCATCTACAAATTTGTATCTAGTTCATTATTTTATATTTAGGTTTTGAACCACTGTTCGTGCTGTTTTCGCTGTTGACTGCCCATGTCGAAACGCTTAACTGCGAGTGGCAATTGGATACCTGGCTGAATCCAAATACGAATCTTAATCTGAATCTGCGAGTCTTTGTGGCCAATGAACACGGCAGCGGCACAACACAAAAACGTAGCAGATACTCATGTTTTATTTGTGCATTTCGCGCGTTCCAGTTTTAAATGCTCTTTGGTACCCTTTAAGAAAAAATTTAATAAAATGAGCCACTGATGTCCAAAATCAAAATGGTTTCAGTTCGCCTGGGCAACGCCTAAAATGTTTCATTGTTTTTGTGTTGGCTAGCGGCGCTTCAACGGATACAGATAGATGTGAAATTTGTAGCCCAAAAAAGTAAGTCCATAAATCAAATGCCAAAACGTTTAAATATTCATGAGTCAGGACAATGTGTGAACAAGCGAAAGGAGCTGCGGGCTCGAAAAGGAGGAGGAATGCAATGCGTAATGTATTAATTTCATTTATGGCCATATTTATTCTCATGACAAGGATGCGACGGGATGGGATGCAGTGAAAAAAATTACTTCGGCTATTAAAAAAGTTATTTTTGATGACATTCCTACACATGAATACAACTCGTATATGAAGTAATGATACAAGTTCAAATATATTTTGTTATTAATAATCTTAATAATATAAACAATGGTCAATGAAACATACTACAGCAATAAAATTATGTAAGTAAGCATTTACATACTATTATTAAATGATTTTTTCCGGTGCACAAAGCGCAGAATCTGGAGCGGGCGACATTGCGACATATAAATGACAAGGACACTCCCATATTTAGCACGTCTTAACATATGGGTGAACAATGGCAACTGTGGCCAGGGTGGTGCAAAGGTGGTGCAAAGGTGGTGCAAAGGTGGTGGTTTCCAATGGATCCGATGGCCGAGCACCCTGAAAATCACAATTGCGCGGGTTAAATGAAATGGAGAATGCCATTCCTAATTACGCGTCTGTGTGAGGGTATCCTGCGTGTCCTGTGCATCCCGGGCACCCTTTAAATATATTTTCGAGCCCGGCATTTAGGCTGGGCTGTCATCGCAGCCATTGTTGGAAGCCAGCCGCCGCAGCCGCAGGATGAAGGATGAAGGACGATTTCGTGTTTCTGCCTCGTTTGCCTCATTCGCGATCGCACATCCTGCCGAACAGCCGTCCTCGTCCTTTATTTATTTGTGTTTATAATACAACAAAATCAGCTACGCTTTCGTTACCCCCGGAATATGTATTTATACGCATATTCCTCCCCGTTCCGAAAACTGGTCTTCTGGGCTTTCGATTATGACTGTGACTGCCATGTCGACGTGATGTTTACATTTATGCATTATTGTTTCCGTATGTCCTGGGCCCTTTCACTCATAAGTTCCGCACAATCACGTTCATCAGCATTTTTTATATATATTTTTAGATTTTTCAGTTCCTATTTTATATTGGAATATTGGGATTGGCGAAAGGGTCAAGTGGGTCATGGATATAAGTTAGGATAAGTATTCAGTTACCTACCATTTGGCTTCTCAAATAAGTGACTTCAGGTTATAAGCTTCCCTATCAATAAATATGAACAAATTTCTACGAAAATTGCCAGTAATATTAGTTGGTTCTGCCCCACTGTCCAATATCTGATAGCCCACAATCGAATACGCGAATTTGCGAGCTTATCAACTCAAGTGAATGCCCTACCTTTTGGCTTTGCGTTTTCCACTTGAGTTGCATTCGAGTCGGTAGCTCGTTCTCTTTCACACCTGTTCTACCTCTCTCTTTCCGTTGGCTTTAAAGTTTTCTTTGATTTCACACAATTGGGAATTACAACGACGGGGCCCAGTGTTTTTGTTTCAGTTGCTGCGAAGCATTGAGATTCAAATAAATAAAATAATATTTGGAATTTCGCACCCCAAGCAAAAGGGAGATGGATTCAAAAGGAGGGTTCGTGGCATTAGTTCGGCTTTATAACTGTTAAGGAGATGCTTTTTTTGTATTTTTTATGACTGTTGTTGCTGTTGTGATTCGCTACGACATTGCAGGGGTACAAAAACAGCCGGGCAGAGTAGTACAAATTGAAATGGAAACCAGACGCCTCGGGCCTCCAGTTGAGGTCTTAATCTAACCGAAAAGGCAACCCCGAGGGACCAAATCCGAATCGGAATTGGAATCCCGGGCAAATGCAAGTCCCTGTCCATATGTCCTGCTGCAAAATTCATCCCCTGCTCTTTGGAGTATTACACGGATTTGTATTACGCTCTATTGACTTCTGTTGCAGCCAAGTGGCCTTATACATTCGCCCAATGGAAGTGGGCTTTTCGTTCCCGCTCAGGGTGTTTACTGTAGTTCCGGGGTGTTTGCCGTAAACGCAGATTAAGACATTAATTTAATTGCCCATCCCGGGTGCAAAGATAAAAAGAAAAAACAGAGCGAAAGTTGGGCGGAAAATGTTTGCCGTCCATTTAAGCATTTGATTTGAGCTGGTAGCCCGGGTAGCTTGTCTTTGATTTATTCACTGCCACTTCGTGTGGATTTTCCCATGGAAAAGCGAAGGCCAAAGGAGTGGCACTTGATTGGCTTACGCTGCTGTTGACTTGGCTTTTCAAACAGGTTCCCAAGGAGTTCTACAACAAGTTGACAGAAGTTTGGCGAAAAGAACTTTTCAACTGTGAGTGGATGAGTGCAAGTCCGGCTTGAATGGATCATAAGCTTATAATGAGAATGCATATTATAGCTACATATTGTATCCTATTAACAAACTTAACAATCTTCCGGTTTTCAGTGACAATCAAAGCAAAGCTCTATTCAAATTATGTTATTCCCTGTCGCTCTGCATATATCAACAAAGATTTTCCACTATTTTTCAAGAAGCCACGGCAATGGTCTTGATTTTGCTCGCGCAAAAAGTCACAAACAAATGCGGGTAAAAAACCTTTGAAAAAAACAAAAACGACTTGGCTAAAAAGCGGCTTAAAACCGCTTCTCGTAAATCGCAAGCGTGGAAAAGGGGTGTAGGGGAGTGGTCGGGTTGCAGTCGCCGAGCTTTTGGCTGGGCAAAAATGTTAATTAACTTTTCAATCCTTAAATAATGAATGATCAACGCATCCGCGGCGACACGCTGGGTTCCTTTTTATCACTGGCAAAACTGCCGGGAACTCCGGGCCCCTCGAAAGTGGAAAGGAGCTGCTCTCGGCTGATATTGGCTCGCATATAATTTATATTCGATTCGATAAATTTATGCGCTGTGTGAGCATGCGCATGCGCCCGCGATCGCGATCCCGATCGCCACTTGGACTACCGACGGTGGAAACGGCAGTCTAGTTTACCTGTCCAGGCCGCGCTGGATTGCTCCCAGCTCCAGCTCCCAGATGCGATCCTCAGCTACACAGTTCCACAGCTCCTTGGCTCCTCTATCGAGTGTCAGCGGGTGACCCGAGTGTTTACACGCAAATTTACACTCTCATTTGTTGCGCGGAAAATTGTGCTCTGGCCAAATGAAGATACAAGTAAGGATACACTGAAAATAATGTGGCTTAAGTTTACTAGCTTACAAAATTAGCATCTCTAATCTTAATCAGTAGTACGCTCCCAAAACATCTACAAGTTGCTGCTTTCATAACTTAAGAAAAACCTTTTACCACAACTAAAAGTATCTTTATGTAAAAGTATCTTGCACTCAATTGTGATTTTTGCAGTGCACTGAGCTACAGATACAGGCAGCTTGTTGCCTGCCACTGCGTTGCCATAAATAAAGTTTGGATTATGCGGCACCAGCATTTGGCAGTGCATCCCACAACAGTCGGGGGCAAAATCGGCGGAATCCGCTCGTAGTTGCTTGCAATTATCGCGCACTGTGCTGAGAAATTGGTTTTTGCCACTTCGCACTTTCATCATTTTCAATCACGTTCAATTTTAATTGAAAATTTTCAAATGCATCCAGCGTACACAAAAACACGCTTCGCACATGCAACATTGTATGAGGTATTTGTTTGGATTGGTAAAGGGTCTGCATAGGGTTTTTCAAGCTACTGTTGGGGCAGGGGAGAAATACTACAGGTAGATCGATCATAAATCATATAACATTGTATGGATTAACTAGGGGAACTAAGTGAAACGATTATTTCTGGGCACATGTTGAAAGCATAATTTCAAGCAGTAATATAGTGAATTTATATAGTTAAGAAATCAAACAGTTAAATAGCTTACCATTAGCCGATTCTGAATCTTAACAATTCAATTTATGTTCAACTCACAAATATTTACTCGTTGATCAAGCCAAAAAGGATCTGCCTGTGTTTACTTTTCGGATTGAACAATTCAACATAAATCACTTTCCATTCTCGCAAAACTATTTGCTTTCAAAGAACTCAATATATCTTGTCATATCGCAGCACAAGATCTCTTTATATACCTTCCATTTCCATTTCCCTTGATAATTTGCATAGTTGTGCCTACAAAAATTAAGCTTGCTGACCGCATTTTTCGCAATGGCCACAGTTCGCTCCCCTCAAAAGTTGCAAGTTGGGAACGGGTATAGGGTATATGAATCAGGCGGATTATAAAACATAATACCCCAGGGAGCAGGGTGTTGTTTTCCAACCTAACGACATGGCTAGCTCTTGTTTTCCTGCCGTTTGCCGCCATCCTTGGGTAATATGTAAAAATGTATCGAGTTACGATCGGAGATAAGCTGATGGGCAAATACGTATATAATATTTATACGCAAACTTGTTCAAACAAGCCCAGCAGGAAAACAGCAGCAGACAAATGTGCAAAATAACAATAAAAGAAAATCACACACACAGTCGGAAATTTGTAACGATTTTCTAATTTCGAGGCGAACAACCCTCTGATCTCGGATTCGCATTCGGCATAGAACTCGGGATTCAGATACAGATTTCGATTCTGATGGCCTGATTATGTTGTTTCATTCAAGGATATCTGTTGAAAATCGCTACAACAAACAGGGCGAAAGAGACGGACACACAGCATTAGAAAGAGAGAGAGAGAGAGAGGGGCTGGGGCCGTAAATTGTAACAAAATGCGGATTACTAGTTCCAATCGATGATGATTCCCGCCCCTTTGCCGTGTTCGCATTAATGAGAATATTGTTAAATTAGTAGGCTTTGAAATGTGATATATTTGTATGCCCAACCACAGTGAGCGAGATGGCGATATGCGACGGTGGTGCGCGTGGAAGCGAGAAGGATCTAGTTAGTGGTCAGGACCCTCTGCTTGACTTTGCCTAAAAATCGAGCAGCTGTGTCACCCGATCAAAAGGGGTTCACAAATGCACTGCAAGAAAATAAGCAACGTTTCTGGATTTAACAGGTTCGCTTTGGTGTATGAGTAATTCCAAATATAAATAAGTTATATGGTTATCTGTGTTTTTTCCAGTGTTGCAAGTGCCATTCTGGCATTTGTGACTGTAAATGTCATAAAAACATGTGAAAACTTCGATTTCTGTTACTTTTTATAGCTTCTCTGGCAACGGGAAGATGACTTAGCATACGCTAGCATAATAAAGAGGCCAGAAAGCTGCTGTAATAGGCTTATGATAAACATGACACTTGACTTTTGAGCCAGCGCTTCGGGGGCGAAATCCAGTGTGTCGTGCGGTGCCCAAATTGCCAGTTGACACTCAATTTGACACATGAGCCCGCAAAACGCTACTCGTTCTTCAGGCCTTCTTCAGCCATCAGCCTTCGACCTCAAGTGCGCTCCATGGTAACTAACTTGGCTAATGATGTGCTCCTTTTGGCCCCTTGGGCGATATCCTTACGTTACACGGCTCGGCAATGAATGGCTGGGCATTCGTCATTATGGCAATTCAGAGGCAGTTACATTTACATGGTTACACTTCCAGCTAAGGTTACACTCACAATTACCATTGGTGACCTCAAGGGGGTGGTGGTGACCTCAGCGCCCGAGGGAGTAAGCTCAACTGTCTGTGGCCAAAGTTTTAGTTGAAGATTAGTTAAGGAATCGCAAGGATGTGTGTAATTAGTGTGGGATGTCTCAGGTAGTTTATAAACTTGAAGGCAGCTAATAAACTTCAAGCAGTATTTAATTAAATAACTATAAAGGACATGAGTGCGCATCCTAATAATGTTATTGATATGCCAAGCAAATAAAAAATTAGCGCTTGATTTTGAGCTTAATGTGCAAGCAATATTTCCTCAACCGAAATCCGTCCATAAACTCTTTATGGCCAGCTGTTTTAAGACCTTCTTGGATATGTCATCGGGCAAAACCACGCTCCACATTACTTATGCCGGAGATCGAAGACCAAACGGCACCTCATCAACACATCAGCATTATCATTATGATTCGGTTCAGGGCAATATAATTTGGGCAGAAGGCACATGGAGCTCTAATACCAATAATAACAATAAAAATCTCAAACCTTTCGGGACATAAAAAGGAGTTGGTCAAACGACCAAACAAAAGTGAGGCACTGACTCCGTATGGAAAAGAGACGATCTTATGGTTCCATCTGTTAGGGCGCACAAAAATATTTATGATTATGAGGAATACACGGCTGGCTTATTATAAAATACAGCAACTTTTCCGAAATCAAAAGAAAAATCAAGCCAATGCCGCGCTGGGACACGTTTATTTAAATGCGACTGTGCCATGATGATGATGATGATGTTGATGACTATTGGGGCCTGGCTTGGGGCCATATCCCCCGGCTAGAGGCGATCTCTTTAGTAGCCTCTGCAGCGGAGCTCGATCGGGCCATATCGACAGGTAGCCCAAATATTTATAGTGTTCCATAATTGAGATACACATTAATGAGTTGCCGCGCTAGAGTTGAGGTTGACTCAGAATAGTAGTAGCTCCCATTATTTCATATTGAATAGAGTGAATACTGTAGCTGAAAGAAAGGTGGCAAGCACTTCTGAATACCCTTTAAAATGTTAATATATGTACAATTACTTTGATTTAAAACCTTTCTCCTTGCTTTAAAGTATCATCTTAAGTAGATACTGTTTAAGTCGAATGTTTTATGCAATGTGAGTGTATATAATATTTTTATATTAAAGGGAACTTAGCAATTCGTTGTGTTCCTCGCTCCAAACCCCTTTTCTGTATTATTTTCTTATCGATTCCCGGTTGTCACTGCCAGTTGTTGTCGCTGTAAATTTAAATAATAATTTCCGATATTTTACAGGCTTTTTCCCCGCGCACGTTTGTTGTATCTTTTTGGCTGCTTTTCTCACTTGGCCCAAACGTGGGATGCAGTCGCTCGGTGGATCGGTTGGTCGGCAGCCTTTTGTCGGCATTGATCAGCTTTGATTGCTATGCAACTTATTAGTTGTTGTTATTTGTTTGACTAGACGCAGTCATATATATGTGCATATATATATATATATACATACATAAGGAGCTGGGGCATTGAAAAGCAGTTGGAAGCCGCTGCTGTCCGTGGTGATAATGGGACAAATGTCGGTGGAGAAATAACCCGGCTTAATCCCCCAGCCGGCGATCTCCCAACTCCGGTGTGTAATCATTTGTGCCCTTTTCTTCGGCCGTTGTCAACATATCTGGCTTATGTGAGTCAGAATTATGTGACGATCGCTGCGGCGGCGAACGGCAAAAGGTTTTCGAGCCTGAGGTTCCAGAACTGCGGCATCTGCATCTCTTTTTTAGCCACATGTTGTTGCAGCTTTAATAAAGACATCAGCCGCGCATAATTATGGATTTGTACTACACTGACAAAGAAAATTTAAAGCGATCTTATGGTAATATTTCTAGAGCAAAGAGACACTTAATACCATTTCATGGGAGAATATAATCAGGGCTGATATTATTAGATACTATTGGTCAATATGGGTCACATGCATTTCTCTCTCTGTAGTTTCCGACTCCTTTTTCTTTGGCCTCACAAATGCCATTCGTTCTGCATCGTTTTTCAACTCGGAGCCGTCTTTCTGGCCGTAAGTCGTAGATTGGCATTATTGTCATGGCCAACAACGCGGCAATCTTCCTTTCTCGGCCATATCTTAATTCTATTGGCCCGGCTGGGCTTACTCTTTATTTTTTTCCAGCACATGCAAATGAGCTCAATTAAATTGATATCAAAATGTTTTCCATTTATTTTTGTTTAGTTTTTATATAGGGCTTAGTTCGTTTTTGGCTACTGCGTGACTCTGTCTGGGCGTGAGTTGCAGTTAGTGAAAAGCTTTTAAAAACGTATTAAAACGTATGGCTGTTTGCTGTTACAGTTAGAAAATAAAGCATTTGTATAAGCGCTGCAGAGGTTTTCCAGCTGGGGTATTATGCTTGATTTTATGGGTACCAGATGATTTTCTAAGGAATCGTCAATCTCCAGCTGAGAGTGGATTTTTTGGATTGGATTGGATTGGATTTCTTTCTCATAACTTAACAATATTTCATATACCAGCTACATTTTGTTTACTGTGCACTCACAATAATCCTTTCGGAACCGTTGACAATCCCCAAAACGACAAAGCTGTCACAAATGGCAAGCCAATCAAGCTCTAATCCCACATCTAATGGCAACGTAAACAGCAACACCTCCTCAGATAAAGATCGTCCGATCGAGGGTGTATATACGGATATATGTGGACACACATACCTATAGATGGCCTGGGGGGCAGGGACACAATTTGTGCAACGATGTTGAAACCTATTCAAATTAACAAATGTGTTTTAATCTCCGACAACAAATTTGAATTGTATTTTGGTGGAATTTCGTCTTCACCTCCGTCAGTTTGGTCACCCGCTGCTAGGGGACAGGTAGTGTGTACTGTACAGGGATCCCTCCTGCGAGTGCGACTGCCACTGCCGTTGTTTTTGCTGGCATTGTTGGAACAGGTCGATCGATCTATGACAGATGAGATCATGTTGACTTGCCACAAAAAGGCGCACAGTCAGTCGTCGCAGTTGGACTGAAAGTGCTCTGGCTCTCGAGTCCTGTTGCTTTCGATGATGTATCGTTTTCGGTACCGGCTGCCACACAACTCAAGCTCCAACCCATGATCGTTGGTACACTGAGAAAAAGTGGCATCTCTCCCAAAAACCTTAATTATAATAAGCTTCAAACATATACACATATATGCAAAATGATCAGTAAGATGATGGATTATTGCGAAAACTAAACTAAAAATAGGTATGTTAGCAACTAGAATTTCTCACTGTGCATATGTGGACCCCGGTTCGTTTGTTGGCATTACCATTACCATCACCATTACCATTTGGCTTCACGCTACGCCGTCGTCATCTCGTGGGCAAATTCATATGCGAAGTGACATTTATGCCATGCTCTACACATTCCAGGCGATATGATTTGACTGCCTTCATGCGAAAACCTTTTCGTGGCTCTTTTTCTGGGATTCCTCGTTTTCATTTTTTCTCTTTTGGTTTTTGTGTGCGAGTTAAGTTGAGTGGACTCCCTTCCTGATGAGGATGATCGCCACTCCCCCCGCCCCTTTGCCAAACGCCTAAGCCTCTTCATTTCTGGCTGACAATGGACGTTTATTATTGGCGATTTGTGTTTTATTTGTTGACAGTTTAGTTTTTGGCCTACGAATTGTTTGACATAATCCTACTGTTTGTGTAGCAAATGTGCACTGAAAGAAATAATAAAATCTAAAATGGAAAATATGGCTATAAGATGATGAAGTATATACATTTATAATGAAATTTATATGCATATTGGTTTAATGGTTGATTTTTTTATAGAGCTAAAAATTTAAATTAAATTAAAAATATTTTAAATTAAAGTGTGTTTTCCTCAGTGTACATGTAATTTGCTTGTGTGCAAATTCTCTGGCCAGGATTATCACACACACACACACACTCGCCAACAAATGCAAGGATACTGACAGAAATACAGATGTACAAATTGGGTGCAAAGTGTGGGCATTTCTTGTGCCATTTAGTAGGACAAACCCTCTCCATTGTTGCTTACGCAGTAGCTGCAATTTTTACAACAGCACCCAGGACATCTCCAGCTGACAGAGGTTCCTTTTGAGATATCCTACCTATTCTACCCTCGCTGCCAACTCCATTTGACTCTACGTTTTGGCTGCAATTGTGGGCCAGTTTGCAGTCGTGTCTTCTTGTTTTGGCCAAACCGTGTTGACAGCCTGGAGGCCTGGTGATCAGATCCTGCAATCAATCATCGGTCAGCAGGATTCCTTGTAACTGGAATGACTTTGTATGGTACCCATGGGGAATTTGGCATCCAGCTATTGCTGATACTCCGCCAGGCGGGGGCTCGTGGCTAAATGGATAAAGTCATCCGGTAACCGCATTCGGCGCAATCAATTGTTTGGGCTACCGGCCACTCACTCATCCAATTCCACAGAGATCGGCACGCTTTTCCCGAACAAAGGATAAAAGATCCTAACGGTCAGCAGCTGCCGATGACGCTGCTTGCAACTCGTGTCTTATTCCTTTGAAATGGAAGCAACTCCATCTAAAGATACAATTTAAATGCAATCGCATCTTGGCAGAAAAAGATCAAATTGACTTTTCAATATTATTCAAATAATCTGTTTTTTGATTTAGATAAACGATGGGTTTTTCTACCGAATTTCCCCGCCTCGCAGACCGTGAGTAATTACAATTCAATGTGGAAAAACAACTGACTTCCCCCAGAACTCCCGCTTTTGTGAAAAAAAAATGAACAACTCATATGTAAGACGCGAGAAGCCGCTTTGATCACAACAACAATGCTTGCCACAACAAAACAACTTCTTTGGCTTTGTTGCTGGCCCAAAAGAAAAATATGTTTGTGGAGAGAAGAAACCCCAAGAAAGAAAGAAAGAAATCCATCTTCATGGCTGCTTTGACGCTGATCACAGATACAAAACGCGCACCACTACCACTTCAATGCATATGTACATTTATCTCGCGGATCCACAATGGAAACCCAGAGTTCCATGGAGAATCATTTCGTATTGACGCTACTACTTGAATCTGAATCACGATTTGTAAACAAATACAACCAACCAAGATCGGGAAAAACAACGCAAGTGCGCGTAATGGTAATGGTATGCAGTACAGTGGAAGAAATTAGGATAAATTTGGTTTAGAATCAAAGATACTTGTATCGATGTATCTGAAACCAAAGGAGTTAACCATTGGAAAACAGTTTTGACATCTAAACGTGATGTTAAATATTTAATATCTTAGCTATGTTTTCTTTTAATTCTAAAAATGTATCTTTATATACCAGATGTATCTTTACATACCAAATAAATGTATCTTTATATACCAAATGTATCCTTACATACCAAATAAATGTATCTTTATATACCAAATGCTATTCTCACAATTCCACACGCATTTATTTTAACTTCAACCCCACTGTAACCATGGCTATGTGGCTCCCAAGTGCTCTGGCCCAAACAATTCAATAATACAATAACAACAATCATAATAATAACACAAAAACACACGGCAACACTCGCTCATTACAACAACCAAAAGCGCAACAACCCGCACACCCTCTGCACCCCCGCCAAGTGGCCCATCATTCCATCATACCCCATCTTATAAACATACATCATAACGCGCCGACCGATTTCGAAGAGCACTGACGACTGACGAACGACGAACGACCTTATTCCACTCACAATCAGTCAAAATTGAAAATTTATTGAATAACCGGCGAGGAAAAAGTTTAAATATCACGAGTCCGTGTATGTTTGTGGCTGTGTTAAGATCAACAAAGGATTTCTTACCAAAATAGCTCGTGTCAAAAGACTTTGATCCATTAATCAATATGCCGCTGCCTCAGCGACGCAGCCACCGAAGGTTTTATTTTCTCTTTGGCTGCCTGGAACTTCATCTTGTGCTGTTTGTTGTAAGGTACACTGTAAGAAATAATGATAAGTTGTTATTAAGATTTTAAAATCTAGCCAAGATCCTCAGCCTGCTCAGATCTAGATCGAAGGATTCTCAGATTGCAAATGACTCAGCTCTCATTTGCTCCTTTCCACTGAAATTATATGAACATTGAGATCGTTTTCTTCTCGAAATCAAGGTAGCTTCTTCTCATGAGCTTGCTGTGAAGTATTTTTTCCAGTGAGCGATGAGATGATGATGATGATGGGAGGACGTCCCCCGGCTCCCAGGTTCCATAATATCGGAGTTCTCCATCTCGAAGATCTGAGATTCCAGCACCGTACAAAAGGGGCAACCACAGCTGGACCGCGTTTTGTGCCCAGTCAAGATCATGATGAGGCTGTTATTTGGGTCCGCAGATGATGTGGCACAGTGAAAAGAGGGAGGCCACCGCCCCCCGTGTTCGTTTTCAGTTTTCAGTTTTTATTGTCTTCCGTAATGCCCCGACGAGCATGTGACATGTGTAAGTGATAGCGTTAATGCCGCTTTTAAGTAGTAATTATGTCTTCAATTGGGCATTGAACACGGCGTACCGAGCTTTGTTATGGCCCAAAACGAAAGAGTTGGTCATCTAGTGGTAGGAAGGGGGTTCAGTTAGCGCGTGTTTCCCAGGTGGGGGGTACGACCAGCAACCAAATAATGGAAAGCGTTAAGCGTTCGTAATTTGGGCAGGGAGTTAATGGCTTGTAGGTAAGTCAGCTATTTCCAAATAATAGCAGTTGGTCTAAGTTACTGGCTGTTTCATTTAACAATCACTCTGCCAATCGATGATCCTCGCCACGTGTTTAACCCAATACCCATAGCTCGCCTGGAACTTTTCCTACTCAAATCCAATTCCACGTAGAGACACTCTATACCGGCGCTTAGTGGAGCTCGACCAATTTCCGACCCGGTCGCTTTTGTCAAAACATCTCCGGCTTCAGTCGGTCGTGTGAAGCAGTAATTGCCCCCTAATCTCCAGCTTGGCAGAATCCCCCAAGTTCCACTCGCAGTTGGCAATTGCGGAATGGCGGCTTTGTTTTAGCTTTGCAGCGGGAGTAAATTAAAGAGGTCTGCTCGCCTTTATTGTTGTCATAATTATTGTTTAGTGGCGCATCCTTGTTGTCCCTGCAGCCGGATGGGTATACCGATGCCCCCACCACGTCGCAGTGCCCCAAAGCCAAGGTACAAATGTACTACATAAATCGCGCGCACAAACGAATGGCTGGGGATTAAGGAGCAAAGATATCGAATTACACACCTGACGACGGACCAGAAAATCTGAAAAGAACAAAATCAAAAAATAAAACTTAAAAAAAGCGAAAAATAAGGGGGAGCCAGACAAAAGCTAAGCCAGCGTATTTTATGTGAACTTTCTTCTTCGGGAGTTCCTCCGAGTTCGATTCCCATTCTGGAACTGGCTGCAGTGCATCCTCGTCCTCTGCAGCCTCCACTGCATACTTTATGGGCATTAAAAATTCAAGTGGCAGCAATTTTTCGTTGCCAACTTCAAATGGAAGCCGCAGAAATCAGGCTCGCTCTTGGCATCTCCGCGGACTTGGCTCCTCCGCATCCATAATCCCCCGCGCTGCCGCGGATCCTCCTACTGCCAATTTAATGTGTCGGCGTGTTTATCGGCTAATGAAGTTGACAACACGCGGATTAGCGCATTTAGTTGGCCAACTGTTGGCAACTGCCAGGCAAACTGCTGGCCAGCATAGTGCTGCTGCAAAGGAAGCAAAATGAGAGAGGAACCCGTCTGGGCAGCACACTGAAAACATTCAGGAGTGACTTGTTGAGTTCCAACTAAATGCTACATGTTTCTTTATCATCATATTATATAAAAAATCCAAAATAAATTAATCTTATTTATAGTCTTAGTTTTTATAAACAATAAATTCATTTACATCCCTTTTTTTGCTGTGTAAGATTGCCATTTCAGCATAACTTTATAACGATAACGATGAATATTATTTTTATGCACAAATTGAAAACCGAAATCCCACTTTTCAGTTAGCGGTAGATTCAGGATTCTGGCCATCCAAGCCACCTGGTAATTTGTTGCTATTGGCCAGGTTGTGACATTGCGAGTTATACGATGTGATAAGAAAATGAATATTTTAGCCATCTACAGTTCAATTAGGCATTCGTAAGTCCGTCCTTATCGGCCAATTCAATTTGGCCAAGTTTAGAACTCGCTTTCGCATCACCATCAACTCCTGGTTGTGACTATTCCATGGTCAACTAATTATGTTTCTGATAACTTTTGAATGAGTAGTGATCTGTGGTGTGTTAAGTTCTCTGACATAGATTCTATAAGTGGCGGAAAATCGTAAAATTTAGGAGAGCTTTCTAGAAAAGTGAACTAATAAAAACAGTAGTGAAGTCATGAAAACCATAAAATGCGTATGAGTTAAATGTACATTTTAGGCAAAGTGAATAAGTATTAACAAAAATTCCTCCTGTCATACTGCTTTTTACTCTAATAATATTTTCAAAAAAACTGCAAACTTTTTGTCAATTTGGCGGTAAATATTTATGATAATTATAGACATTCGCTGGCAGGAAAATAAAATCATTTCATGGCATTTAAATGCTGGATTTGCGATCGCAACTGTTAGGCGAACGGAAATCGAATCGAAACTTGTGTACAAACATGCGACAATGAAAGCCAACATTGTGGAAAACAAATCGAATGCATATGGATGGCCTATAATTACAGCTTTCCTTCTTCCTGTTTGCCCCACCGCCAGGATGAGTGTCCATGCGTTGAAGAAGCTACCCCACTTTATAATTCATGGCTTCCCAACCTCAAATTAAACACAAATTGCGCGGGAACCGAACAAACGGCTGGTGGAAACATGGGGTTGGGTCCTGGAGCAACTGGCAGGTCCTTTTTTTTGTGGGGGATGTGTGCGGGCGTGCAGGACTATGTAATTTGAGCAAAGTTTTCAAAATTGTTAAGTGCCCAATTGTGCGTGTGAATGTGTGTGTAATAGAGCGTCACCAAGTCGCGAAGGACGAGCCAGGAGCCAGGCACACCTGTTCCGGTTCGCATTGTCCTGGACAAAAAGGTTGGGTCGTGGGAGTGAGGGTGTCCTCATCTCAGGTGCTTTGGCTTGTTGAATAATTTGTGCAACGAAGCGTTTAAATCACAGCCACTTCCTTTGGTCATACAAACATTTAAATGTAACATTTCTGGCTTTGATTACAAATATATATTACACAATCCCACGGAATATTCTATCTCAAAGCGGCTGAGTGGCAAATTAATTCTGTTCTATAACTCAACACACAAAGCTGTCAAAATATTGAAGTTTTTCGGTTCCCTTTTGCTAAATTATCAGCCTCAAACGAGAAATCCAAGTGAAAAAAAAGAAGAATCCGCAGAAGACGGCGAAATGTCAGAGAAGCGTCGGCAAAATTCGCATCTTCTTCAACGGGGGGCTTTCTAATTTTTTTTTTTGCAGAAGCCAAAGGTTGTCGCTGATGGCCAGACTGAAATGAAATGCCATATAGACAATAAATTTTGCACTTTATTTTCGCCGCTGAGCGGGCTTTATGGCATTTTTATTGCGAATGGGTGAAAACAAAATAAGCAGTAAAATTAATCGTCGACTTAGCTGGCGATTAACAGAAATATCAAAGACGGCATCCATTTTGGCTGCCCACAGTTGAAAACTAAAAATCGAAATGAGTACGAGAAATGGTTTTCAAACTAGGATGATGACTGGGTTGAAATGGGCAGGTCCAATTAGTTGAAACCAAAGTGGTTCGATAAAGAGAGCGCCATAAAAATTGGTTAACAATTATGCTAATTGGGAAAATTAAATAGATTTTAAGAAATATATGCTGAAACATGGAACCAAAAGCAAAAAAGAGAGTGTGAAGGAAGATTTACACTGGCGAACTTTAATTGTAATGGATTTTTACACATCTTTTCAAATCAAATCAGCTGGGATTAAACTCCATTATCTGAGGGCTACTCCCCACTTTTCCCCGTGGAAAAGTGATCTGGGAAACCCTTTGGGCAGGATCATTTTTGGCAGGAGTAGATGGCGTAACCATATGTGCCATACGCTATTCAGCGAGGAATCGTCTCGATTTCTTCGATTTCATCTCGGCACACACACCTTTTCGGGCTGGGCGTGTGTGTAAATTGAGCTCTAATCACGGCGAGCCGATCGCAAATCCTTTTCAAGCCATCTCATGTTTACCAAAAGGTGCCGAAAGCAAACATCTAGTGAAAGGATTAGGGTCCCCAAAGCACACACATGTCTCGCCGTTCCCATTAATTAGTTGGATTGAAATCCTGCGGATCCTCTATTCTCGCATTGTGTGCATTGTGCAGCGGCAAATTAATTGCATTTACTTCGGAAACCCGAGACTTTTTCCTTCGCCAGCGAGCGGGGGCGATGATGTAACCCAAAACTTGAGCAGCCGGCACCGCCTTGATTAAATAATTAATAATATTTTATAAACAAGCGGCGTACTTATCGCACAACAGAAATATGTGGGCAAATTTTGGTGATTTACGAGCAAATATATATAATTTTTCCCACATCATATTTTTGCTTAAATAGATAATCTTACCTAATCTGCCGATTTGCACAAAGTATTTATTTTCTTTCCGTGTAAGCTACTTTGGAAATGGCCCACACAAGTGCATTTGGGCCATATCTGCGATCTGATCGGGCCATCGAAAGTGCCACTGTATCGAGTCCTGGCAAAGAAGACCCACCAATGACAAAACACAGGGCCAAAACAACAAACACGTTAATGTCCCGAGATGTAGATAAGTTCATTAGCGACGCAGTGCAGACATTCAACCCATTGTGTATGTGCACTGGGAGAAAAGAATCTTATCCTTAACAACAACAAAATTAAAAAAATAAATAAGGATTCTCTATTTGAATTTAAACCAATTTTATGAATAGAGCCAACAAATAGTTAAAGATAGTAAGTAATAAATAACATTCTGCTTCTTTTCCTCCTACCATTTTTTCGCAGTGCAGTCTCCGTTTCCTTCGCTTGTCTTCTGACCACTGGGTGTTGACGTCTTGTAGGCGGTAACGATGATGGCGATGAAGTCGCCTCGAGGGCCGTTTAAAGGCCGCCACAACTTATCGACGGTTTCGTATCTTGTGGATGCGCTCCTCGGTGTGTGTGAGTTTCTTCCCCATTTGCCGCAGGATCTGCGATAAATCACTTTGTACTGCTGCGCAGCCATCAAAATCAATAAGGGCCGCTCGCTCGCCGGCA
This sequence comes from Drosophila sechellia, assembly GCF_004382195.2. Classification (NCBI taxonomy): domain Eukaryota; kingdom Metazoa; phylum Arthropoda; class Insecta; order Diptera; family Drosophilidae; genus Drosophila; species Drosophila sechellia. Next base: position 3,803,453 of record NC_045949.1, read on the forward strand.
AAGGAGGTGTATATAAACTGAAACGTTGATGGCTTCATCATTGGCCAACTGCGGCATTTGATCATAGCATTCGTTCCGCTCATGTAGGTCTCCTTCTTTGTTCGATTTTAGTTCGTTCGTAATTTAGGTAGAGCGACCGCCGCCACCAGTTGCCTGATTTATGTCAAACTTTTGATGGCCAGTTAATCGCCAGGAGCCGCGCACGAACTTCTTAACTTGATTTTATCGCCTACTAATTAATCACTACCAATTATTCAATTTTAAGCAGCTTTATTTATGTTGTGGGATACTAAACTCATAGGTTTATATTATGTAATTACCTTAATAGCTGACTAGTATTATTGAGATTATACTGTGGAATATTATATTCTTATTTATTATTGTTATTTATTTATAACAAACTTTGAAACTGTTATTCTGAAAGAAATATTTTGATTTTTTTATAAGATTTAAATATCTAGTACAATATATGGTTTTTAAAGGGAAACAGCATTTACTGGCAGAATCCCATTGTTTTAATAACACATTGTATTTGATTATATTCAAATTACGCGCCATGAAAAGCGTTGCCACCAGATAAGATATATCGATATTTACAAACTCCGACCTGTGACTTGTCACGTTGCAAATATTCTTTCAAAATTATCGATTGGTATCGAGACCAGGCTCGTAAATTTTTCCCATCCCTGCTTGAAACACAAACAAAAATTCCGAGTGGGGGACATGTATATATAGATTACTTTTCAAATCGAGTACTCGAGTCGATAGCTGTCTTATAGTTCTCGGTTTGTTTGTGTAATTAAACTAAATTTGTTGTGCGTATGTAAAAAAAATATTACGGTAAGTCTGACACGCACAGTCTGCACACACACACCAACATAAGTGCAGCAAAAGCCGGCTGTCGGAAGCAACAACAAGAACGATAACGATATCGCGATGTTCGCGCCAACTGAAGTTTTTGAATATTGCAGTGCGTGTTGCATTGAAGGCGAAAGTCTTGTTTATTTTTGTCTGCTCCTCTTTTTTTGGCACGCATCTCGTTGCTATTGATCGATTTGCAATCGATGAACGAAGTGTGCCCCGCATTCTGTATTTTTTTCGCTCTCTTTTTTTGTTTTTCTATTTTCCTTGGATGATCTTGGCTGTGCCATGAGTTTTCGAAAATAGCCATCCATTGACACGCCGCCGCGCACACAAATACCGCCCGAGTGGTGAAGTAATAACCTGAACCACCGTCAATTAAAATACAGACAAAATCAGCCACCTTGAACCCATTCGAAAACCCACTTTTCAAATTCGACCAGCACGAGACCGAAATAGTTCTCCCTATTTTTGGGGCATTCGGAGCAGGTGCAGTCAAAAGCATTGCAGGTGTTCAACAACTTGAATCTAAAGAAGAAACACAGTGCTTTAAACCAATTTATACAAAATATAATAATATTTATAATACAAATGGCAGTACCTAAAAAAAAGTGAAAATTGAAACATTTCGAATTAATTATTCCAACCGACAAATATTCAAAAAAAATAAATCCCGTTTATAAACCTGTTTTAATCACTTGCAGTTATCCAAATTATCTGTGAACTCAATATGGCTCAGATGACCGAGAAGAGGACAACGTCGACCCGATCTGGTACTGCCGCCAAGGAGAACCACAGCCTGTCGGGACGGCAAAACCAACACAATCAGGGACACCAGCGCAGCGGCAAGGGCATCGAGATACTCGACTTCCACGAGTCGTGGCTGGAGGAGGTGGAGCTGTACAAGGACAAGATGGTCATGAATAAGAGGCTGGCCCACCACAATCACGTGCCCGCCTCATCGCACCACCTGCAGCCGCACCTGGCCGCCCCGAATCGAAATCAGGGCAGGATTGTCCAGTCCAGCACCCCGCAGCATCGCAGCTCAGCCGGCGGAGGATCCGCGGCTGGAGCCGCAGCATCCGATTCCGTCTCGGCTCGCTTCTCGCCGCTTGGTCAAAAGCATAGATCACCGCCCTCGCCGCGCAAACGGCTGACGCCGGAGAAGGTGGCCAACCTTGGAGGAGGAGGCGGTGGCTCCAAGGCAGGTGCGCAGCGCATCATCATCCGTGGATCCCCGGCCAACAGCTCCACACCCAAGGTAGCCACCACGCCCTCCAATGCTCCCGTCGTGGCCAACAGTGTGCTCCAATCGGAGCCGTACAAGAAAGTCCAGGTGAGCGCGACTCTGAACTATTTGTTTGTATCTTTGTACCCATCGGGGAAATCACTTTCTGTGTCTTTATTTATTTTTTTAGTGTTGCCTATTTGAAAGTAATAGAATTATTGTTCCCACGTTTGCCATTTAATTAATTTAACATCTCTATGATTTGCATTATCATAAATTAAAATTTGTTGATCCTAAATGTAGGTCTTATATTTATCAACCACATAATTTGACATCTCACCGTTTATAAAACCCTACTAACGAGCATGTCTGAATAATTACCTATGTCGCTTCCGTCCCTCCCTTTCCATGTTGTGTGTTTCCGTTTCCGCATCCGCTCCACTAACCGATCAGATGCTATTGAAGCGCGCAAGGGAGGAGGCGTTCGCCAAGCACACGGCGGGCAACTCAGCCGGGAATGGCAACGGACCCAAGCGCTCCCCCCACAGTCCGCCCATCCAGGCCAAGGTACCGCCGTCGAACATGTCCTGCCCAAGCACCCAGACGCTAAAGCCGTCGCCGCCCAGCAAGATCGTGGTGAACTCGTTCCACGGCAGCAGCATGCTGAGCACGCAGCAGCAGGAGGAGAAGAGCAGACTCCTCACCCAAAACGGGCTGACCAAGTCGGCGGCCACCGCTTTGGAAACGAGTCTGTACGCCTCGCTGTACGCCAATGCGCCGCAGAACAGCCAGCCGCAGTTCCATAGCCCGCGGATATCCGGAGGAGATCACGTCGCGTCCTATGTGGGCGTCTCCCTGAACAAGGGAGCCGGACACGATAACGACCGGAAGCACGAAGACGATCCATGCGCAGGCAAGATAATATAATCGATTTATTCAATAGGAGTATTCTTATGTTCATTACATTTGCAGCCATCGACGACATCAACTACTACGACGATTCAGACTCGGAGGAGGAGTATGTGGGCACGCCTTTCTTTCTGGAGGAGGACAACACGGAAACGCGCCAGAGCAAGCACACTCGCCTGCTGCCGCAAAAGACCCCATCGAAGGAATCTGTGCGCACCACGGACTCGGAGGCGTCTGTCTACTTCCGTCCGGAGGCCATACTCTCGCCCAGTCTCTTCCCGCACGTTCCGCCGTACCTGAACTTCACGTCCCACGCGGACAAGGGTCCTCCAATGCCGGCAGCATTGCATCGCGTGCTCAAATGGAAACTCAGTCCCGTGATGCCCAAGATTGTCAAGCGGGTGGTGCTCAATTCGGGCTTCCGCATCATCAAGAGTGGGTCATCAAATGATTACTGTGGTATAAACCCAATTTAATTATTTCAAAACTTTGTTGCAGACACCACCGACTGGATGGCCGTGTGGGAGAAGCACATGAAGAGCCCCGGCTTCAGGACCATTCGATCGCACCAGAAGTACAACCACATACCCGGATCGTTCCGCATCGGTAGAAAAGACACCATGTGGCGCAGCATCTACAACAATATGAAGAAGTTCGGCAAGAAGGAGTTTGGCTTTATGCAAAAGTGAGCACTGTGAAAATATAACTTTGAATTTATATTATCTTTCTCATTATTTTCTTGAACAGATCCTACATTATGCCAGACGATCTGGAGAGCCTGCGTCAGGTGTGGCCCAAAAACGCCTCGAAGCTGACGAAGTGGATTGTTAAGCCGCCGGCGAGTGCCCGAGGCACGGGCATACGCATTGTGAACAAGTGGAGCCAATTTCCCAAAGATCGTCCCCTGGTGGTTCAGAAGTGGGTGCACCAAACTTCTTCTTCGTTAAGAATCTTTCCTAACCCTAACCCACTTCCATCCCTTTCAGATACATTGAACGTCCGCTGTTGATCAACGACAATAAGTTCGATATGCGTCTGTATGTGGTACTGACCTCGATCAACCCACTCCGCATCTATATGTACAAGGATGGACTGGCGCGTTTCGCGTCCGTTAAGTACAGCTCGGAGCTGAGCAATCTGGACGAGCGCTGCATGCACCTGACCAACTACAGCATCAACAAGTTCTCGCAGAATTACGCGAAGAACGAGGACTTCAATGCCTGCCAGGGCCACAAGTGGACACTGCAATCGCTGTGGTCCTGCCTGGAGAACCGTGGTGTGAACACTAAGCGCCTGTGGGCCACGCTGCGGAATCTGGTCATCAAGGGCATCGTGAGCGGGGAATCGGGATTGAATCGCATGTACCGCCAGAATGTGAACTTTCGCTACAATTGCTTCGAGTTGTTTGGCTTCGATGTGCTCCTGGATGAGAATTTAGTGCCCTGGCTGCTGGAGATCAATATATCGCCGTCGTTGCATTCGGAATTGCCACTGGATCTGCACGTGAAGGGTCCGCTCATTCAGGCCGTGCTGAATACGGCTCTGTATCAGGTGCCGCCTAAGCTGAACGAACGCCAGCAGGCGGACATCCTGGAGGAGCTTAATCTGACCGGTCCGTTGTGCCACGACAAACGCATCTTCACCACCTGCCTGACTGCAGAGGAGGTTCGCAAGCACAACCAGTACACCAACCGGAGCATCGAATTCCGGGAGGAGTACGTCGATACCATACTGGACAATCTACTGCCGGACGATGTGCGTTGCCTGATCGTCGCCGAGGACGAGCTGGCCAGGTGTCAGCCGCTGGAACGGATCTTTCCCACCTCCGGCACTCATGTATATCTGCGCTATGTCGAGAATGCCCGGTACTACAATCGCCTGCTGGACGCCTGGGAGACGAAGTACGCCAAAAACAGGGAAATGGGCATTGCCTTGCTGTCGCGCTATTGCCGGGACAAATACCATTTGCAGGTGTCGGACGCCGCTATGGAAAAGGTGAACGATCAATTCAATTCAATTGAATTCCCCCTTCCGTACCGCTTCTGTAGTCCGTTTTCAAGTCATATTTCTTATCTAGGAACCAAATGTTGCACTTACCGAGATCGATATGCTGCACGTGCGCAAAGATGAGGTCTTGGACGGTGCCACCACGCTGGCCATACTAAAGCCCGTCGTCCAGGAGGGCTGCGAGGTGGCGCCGATATCGGATGCCTGCATCGAGATCAAGTCCTGAAATCGAACCGAACTATCAGCACTATCACCATTGCTTCTTCCATTGCCATTGCCATTTCCATTCCCGTTTCCGTTCCCAGCTCACAGTTGCGCCAGCATCCCGTGCAGATGTGCTCCGGAATTGTTTCCACTCAGTAAATTCACTTAACTTCGATCGTCTTTATGCTCACGCGGCTTGGTGGCAATAGCCTGTTTTGGCATCCAGCTAGAAATTGGATCACACGTCATTTCAGTAAACAACAAACACCACGGGGTGTTCAAAAAATATGAAAATATATATTTTAATTAAATTTAGTTCTTATTTTTTATTACTTATGCGAACACCGAACTATTAACAGTATCGGTTTTCTTATTGGGTAAGTGCTGAGCATAGTACTAAACTTTTTGAACTACGCGGGCTTTGCCACTTGCGATAAGCATAACGAAGTGCAATCGATAATTAGCGGCGCAGTCTTGAGTTTTCAAGCTGCCGATAGCTGAATCACGCCTCCAATTATCGATAGACGTAGTATAATAACAATAAACAAAAATTCACTGCATTGCACGGCGCTAAAATAAAAACTAAATTTGCAAACCATGACGTGGACTGAACTATAAGCCCTGCTTGTAAACAAAGGACTGCAAGCGGAACAGCTGAACTGCACAATTCGGAAATTGCCAATCTGAAACAGCGTCGAGAAAAGTGGCCCATTGATTTTTCGCTAAGTATCTGCTGATTACAAAAAATTGGCCGCAGCGTTGGAATTTCGGCCTGCCAATCAGCAAAATGAGTGGTAAGAAGCCAGTTCTATGCAAGAATGGCCACTATATATTGGTAACTATTAATATGATTTGGGGGGAATGTGATTTGCGTGCTGACTGTATGGGAATTTGCAGTCTGCTTTTGGGGAGTTGGGGTAATGTTCAGCGGGCCGGGGGCTTCGAGGTCCTGGCTGAAAAGGACGCACCTGCGCCCTGACCTCCTCTCCAACTTCTTGAAAAGTGCGGACCCCCGATGAAGTCATCAATTTTGTAACATGTACACGTATACAGTGAAGCTTGTTGTATGTGTTTCCCTTTGGGCTTTTTGTTTTACATAATTCTGGTATTTTGTTTAAAATATAAAAAGTATGAAGTCGTAAACTTTAGTTTCTATCCAAACAGGCGACGAAAGTGGCGAGGAGAAGCACGTCCTGAACTTGTCCAAGCAGAAGCTGAAGAAGGTGCCCAAGCAGGACGATGCGCACAGCATACGGCAGCTCATCCTGGACGAGAACGACCTGCAGAAGATCGACAACATAGACTCGTACCTAAAAATTGAAACGGTGAGTTGCAACGCTTTGCGAAAAGAAGTTCTTAATTAACAGAAATGCAATTATCTCAGCTCTCCTTGGCCAGGAATCAATTGCTGCGCATGTATGGCGTCTGTCGGCTGCATTGCCTCCGTGAACTGAACCTGTCCTTCAATGGCATACTCTCTATCGAGGCCCTGAAGGAGTGCATCCACCTGCGCGTGCTGAATCTGGAGGGGAATAACATCAAAACCATAGAGCATCTGAACACGAATGTCAATCTGGAGTGCCTGAATCTGGCGGATAATAGCATTGGCAGCATTTCGGACATGTCCTATTTGCGCAATCTCAAGGAGCTGTATTTGCACGGAAATCGCTTGACGCATCTGAGGCAGTGCGACAAGAGTTTGCCCACCTCCCTGGAAACCCTAACGTTGGCCAAGAATAGCATCAACGATCTCAACGAGATCTGTACACTGTCGCATCTGAGCAACTTGCTGAGCATTTCCATTGCTGATAATCCTTGTGTGACCATGACCAACAGTTTGGAGTGAGTTAGCTTTGTGGATCATATGGATTGACCTTAAAATGTATCATCTTTTGCAGTGGCTTTGATTACCGACCTTTTGTTTTGAACTGGTGCATGAGCCTCAAGTACATCGATGGCTTTGTGGTCGATCCTATTGAGAGTCTTAAGGCGGAATGGCTGTATAGCCAGGGACGTGGTCGCCAGTTTCGTGTGGGCGAGCAGCAGGGACTGGCAAAATACCTGAGTTCTGTGTGCCCGCTGGTGGGCAAGGCGCTGGAAAATGAAAACGATAGGAAACTCCGGCTGATCCTCAGCAAGGCGCAACACCATCAGCGGCAGCTCCAGGAAGAGATCATGGATAACGCAAATAGTTCTGCCAGCACTTCGCCCTCATCCCATCGCAAGAAGCCCACGAGTCGCATTCAGTCGCCCAGATGTAAGTTATTAATATTTAATCTACCATATTTCATATAACTAATATTTTTCTCTCTTCGATTTAAAGTCTCCCGCTTGAGTGGCCGCCAGGGATCACCGGAGTCCATGGTGAATAGCTATCACGGGAACAGCAGCAACAATAGCATTGTTAGCGACAATGGATCTACGAATCATTCGCTGCAAATGAGCATTTCGCTTATTGAGAACATTAAAAACGATGGCGAAGGCTTTAGTTTGGCCGGCAGCGGAATGTCCAGCAGCGTGACCACAAAGACATACAATTCCACGGAGTCCACGCCACGGAATATAACACCCAATCCCTACAATGGTATGACAATTAAAATATAAGCTATGCAATAGTGGAAAATAATATTAAAAGTAACCAATAATTCACAGATCAAACATTCATCAGTCAAACTCCATCTGGAGGTCCATTGGCGGCTGCCTCGAAAATGGTTCCAGTTCCGGAGACTCTGATGAGTCCGGATGTCTGTCCCGCCGCTGTGGCCCAAAGAGTTACGGTTACGGCTCTGAATCCTCAGCTGCACAAGACCAAGGTCAACAAAAATAAAGGTAGCCAGCAGTTGTTACTCTAGACTTTTAAAACGACACAGATTTCTAAAACATACACATTTACACTACAGACAACAAACTGAACTTGCCAAGAGTGCGAAGTCCACAACTGAAGAGGAACCAAAGCCCCACGAGCAGTCCACGGAGGATGGCCAACAAGTGCAGCGGGGACAACATGCAGGCACAGGAGAAACTCCAGCAATCGGTAGTTTTGGCCGATAGCGGTGGCTTCAGCACCGACGACGACGGCGAGCAGATCAACATAGAGAAACTGAGAGCAATCCGGAAGATGGCCGCTCAGAAGCAGCAGCAGATGCATCAGGAGCAGCTGAAGCAGCAGGTGGACAACAACCTGAACTGCCAGGATCGACTGATCGAGCACGTGACAGAGTCCTCGGCCGTTACCATTCAAAAGATGTGGCGAGGCTATCACACACGCAAGAAGACCAACAAGGACATAGCCGAACGATTGCAGCGACGACGCACACAGGAGTATATCGAGTAGGTGGTCTCTTTTTAGGTAACATAGATCGCCATTTTCTAATGCTCTATCTATCGCATTCCTCAGACAACTCGGCAAGGATATGCTACTTACGAAGGCCCAGCTGGAGAACGAGCGAAAGATTCAGCAGCTGCAGATGCAGGCCATCAATGCGCTGTGGAAAAAGGTGTCCACCATGGAGGTGGATCCCAAGGGTATACCTGCTGCTGCGGAACAGGGCGAGGACTCCAATGGCGGAGGGTCTGGCCACCTGAGTCTCGATCAAAATTCAGCCGCCGTGGTGAATGATTTGGCGAAAAGATGCACCATGCTCACCGATCAGGTTCAAATGCTGCAAAGCTCGATTGGAACCATCGTCAACTGCCTCACAATGGTGTGCAATCTGCCGCAGGACGCTATTAAGAAGCAGGCCGAGATCATTGATTGCAGCTCCACTCAGACGGACCTCATTGCCGTACACACGCCGCAGATCGAGGATCTCACCAACTTTCCCTTCACCAAAACAAGGCCCTCAACCTTGGCCCTGGAATCCAAGCACGAAGCTGCTCTGGCTTGTCCCAAAATCGATGAATTGAATGATGTCGACCTGAAGGAGACCGAAGGAGACTCGGCTAATCTCGACAAAGATCCATGAACAAATCCCAGTTAATAAATGAGGAGTATAAACGCTTTAAGGGTCGATCTCAGCGCTTATTAATTCTTTTCGTAGGCTTTTGTGTAGCTTTTGCAACAATATTAGATCGGTTACGAGAACTTAGAAGTAGCACCAGCATTCACAAACCCACTACTTTGTTACATTCCTCAGATGCAGAGATTGTGGAAGACTTAACAATAGTATGAACAAATCGTAAATACAAATTTTTGTAAAGCACAAAAGTTGTTCTTGATTGCGGGCAGATTTTGTTCAAAAACAACACTAGCATTAACCAACAGTTTTTCTTTAATTCAGTTTGACAAATTTGTAAATAACCTAACTATGTGTTTTTGTACGTCGTTCAGTCCTCTTCGCTGGATGTTTCCTCATCTTCCTCTTCGTCGGAGGACGAATCCCGATTTGCAGGACGATTTGTATTGGGCAGAAGATCATCCTCGAAATCGGAGTCGTCTTTGTTTTGGCTGGTGGCTTCCTGCTCCGCCGGTTTCTTAGTGAATTTATCCGGCCAAATTGCAGCTTTTGTGTATTCCTTTATATGTTCGGGTGTGAGTATTTTGCAGATCTCGGCTTTGACTTTATCGCCCTCCTCAATCGGTTCGACCAGCAGAAAGTCGCCCCGTTTCACCCACATGCTCTTGCGGAATTTGTTCGGCATCGAAACTAAAAAGGTCACACACAACATTTTCTGGTAAATATAATATTAATTTTCTAATGAAACTATTACCAAGCGGAAGATTTATTTTAATGTATAAAGATTGTCTTTCTTCCACACGTTTCATAAATTCGAACTAAAAGTCATAGTTGATAAGACGCCTATAAAAGCTAGTGTCTTCTCGTTGAGGCTTCAGTACCATCTCAAAGCTATTGGCTATCGCAATCGCCGCTTAAAACTACAGCAAATATGTACAAGCTGGCAGTATTTTTGTTCTTCGTTCTGATTGTTGGCGATCGTATTGGATCGCTGGCAGGAGATCCGATTCCTGTGGGAACTGCAGAGAGCACTCGACCTACTGTGCAAGATTCCTTGGAAACTATCTTGCAGGACATCAAGGAGCGACTGGTCAGGATAGAAAATCGTCAGGCAGCCGAGGAAAACCAATTGGTCGCCATCAAGGAAAGTGTTGACAGCATTAAGAGCTCACTGGCTCCGAAGACCCACACCATGAAGCCCTTTAAAATGCCCGACTTATCCCCAAATGGACCTTTTGCTAATGGAAATATAGGTGCTTATTCTGAATGGAGTAAGAAGTTTTTTGAAGACAATTAATAAAAAACAAGAGGGTAAGCTATAGTCGAGTTACCCGACTATCACATACCCGTTACTCAGCTAGTAAAAGTGTGAACGAGAAATTTCAATTTTTTCTGGCATATTGGTACAAATTGGGAAACGAATAATTATAAAATGAAACAGAACTTTGTTCAATAGTGTGGGCGTGACAGTATTGAGTGGTTTGTGGGCGTGGCACTGCGTCTATGTCTGTGACATCGAAAGCATAATCTCAATATTGTAGCTTTTATAATTTTTGAGTTCGAGGCATTTATACAGACGGACATGGCCAGATCGATTCGGATATTGATCCTGATCAAGAATTTATATACTTGGTATGGTTCCATCGCTTCCTTCTGCCTGTGACATACTTTAAAAGGAATCTAGTAAATCCCGGGTTTAGCTCCAAAAGTTCCAAAATAAATAAAATTTTGCCTGACAACCGTGGAGTTTTCCTCTACGTTATTCTCCACTCACCAAGGAACGTTTCGTCCACGGTCTCCACCTCGTGGAGATTGTTGCCCCGGCTGCTGATGACCCGCGCAATCTGCTGAGTTTCCGTGGGCAGCGCGTAGTCGTCCTCCATCATCTCCTTCATGAGGTGCTTGCGACGACTGATACTCGGGTGGGATCGGTGCATTGTGTAGCTTTCAATAATCTGTGCAAATTGCAAATTGAATTAAACTTGTTTAACTTTTGACTTGTTTTGTGTACAAACAGCTGTTGGGCTAGTGATGTGAAGCAGCACAAGTCGTGTCACTATCGATAGCACTCTATCAAAATGTTTGGCGATAGGTCCACAAGCGATGCCACACACAGCACTAGAAAGCAGTGTTGTACAATCCCGAGGCAAAGTGATAAATCTTATTTTTGAATAAAGTGCCAAAAGTTTGTGAATTATTAACCGTCGCGAAACGATTTGAAATGATAAAAAACATAAGCCCAAGTAAACGCAGAATGTTAAGAGCAAGAGCACATTTTATTTGTAGAGCCACAGCGCCTGCATTCAAAGAGTTTATACAATTTGGTAACTTAACAATTAGTGGAGACTACATCCATGTAACGAGAAGTTTGCTGAGCAATGGTGTAATAAAAAGCAACTATAAATACAAAATATATTCAATCGAGGCTAGTGAACTAGTTCTTGCTGCGCCTCATCAGCATGCGCTCCTTCAGCGAAATCCGTCCGGACTTCTCCACCTTGGTGGACACGTTGCGACGTGATTCGATTTGGGCCTGCTTCGATTTCTTCATTCTGGAAATGTGGAAGGAAAGCTGGTCAATCTCGCTGGTAAGTAGACTGCTGCGATTGCTTACAATTCATTTAGGAGACTGGTGATCTCCTTCTTCCAAATGTCCTTGAAATCATTGGTGAAATTCGTCCAGTACTCGAAGAACTGGTCGGGGGTGCACTGGGCCAACGTTAGGGTGCAGGCTTTGGGTGAGAAGTGGTAGAAGCGCATGGTCTCCAGAAAGAGATCGCGACACTCGTCGAGGGATTGATGCAGCTTCGCCATCGACTTGTCCGCCCCCTCCACGAACTCCTCCATTTTGGACTTGAAGGGCTCCATGATCTCGGGTCGCGAGGCGGCCAGAACTTTGGCCGTCGTCCTCTTGCAACCTAAAGGAGAAAACCATTGATTAAGTGATTGCGAGGGAAATGAGCGCTCTAGACTGACCCAAGAACTTCTTGTTGAGATCGAAGATCTGCTGCTGCACCTCCTCGAAGTCCATTTGTGCGGCTCTCTCCACGTCGGCTGGCTCTGGGATGGGCAAGCGGATCTCCAGGGGATGCACTCCCTCCTTTCGTCGCTGCGCAATGTAGGTGCGCACAATGAAATGGAGCAAGGTGGTGTGCGATTCCTTGGACTTGACATCCTTCAGCTTGCCCAGAATATCCAGATTAAAGCCATCCGCTTGTCCGCGCTGCCGGTTGCCGCCGTTCATATAGTTGCCCAGCGTAAGGATGATGGAGAAGACCAGCTTCAAATCCTCGCTCTCGATCAATTGCTGCGATAGCTGGGACACCGTTTCCAGCTTTCGAACCAACAGCGTTACGGACTCCTCGAATTCCGCCTGGAAGACAATGCAGGAAATCCTCTCGCTGGCCATGGAAATCAGGGATATGTCCAGCAGGAACTGTTCGGGATGATCGAGCGGAATGTCGCCGCCCGCTGCCTCCTTGATCCTCTGCAGCTCATCCTCAGTCGCCTGAATGTTGCTCATGTGCTGCAGGGCCTCCAAACTGACCACCGATGTGTCTATGTGGTAGATAGCATGCTCGATTTCGCTGGACGGCACATGCAAACTCCGCCAGATAATGCCCACATTTCGCGATCTCTCGGGATCGAGTACCTTGATGGACTTGGCTCGCTTGACCTTCAGCTCCTTGGGCTTGCTAACGGGGGCAATGGCTTGGCGGGAAAAGAGCTCCGTGAACTCATCGATATTATCCAGTGGCGTTTCCTCGATCTCCGTCCAGATCTCCTTGGTGGCCGGTGGCGCTGTGGGCGGAGCATCTCCACCATTCGCAGCCGGAGGCTCATCGGGTGAGCTCCCGCTGTTCTCCGTGCTGTCCGTGGAATTGGCCACCGACGGGGGGCGTGGCGCAGGCGGCGCACTCGTCACTATCCGTGTCCAATATAAAGGACGCATTGGCTTCGGCGGGTTAACTGCACTCTTGCGCATGGCTGGAAAAATATTAGTTGTTATTTGAATGTAGTTATATTTTGGGGCTCACTCACTATTTGTGCGATGGAACCAATTGCCCTCGGCGGGATCGGGCAGTGGAGCGGGTGAGATCGTAGTCTTGGAGGGGGATGCACCCAGGGGTGGTGGTGGAGGCGGTATGCCGCTGCCTCCTTGAATGGGTGCGGGTGGAGGCGGTGGCGGGGCACTACCACTGCCCGGAGGCGGGGGTGGCGGCGGTGGTGGTGCTCCATAGTTGGCCAGTGGCGGAGGAGGTGGTGGTGGTGGTGGAGGAGGAGGCGCATCAAAGGCGGGCGGCGGCGGAGGAGGTGGCGGAGGCGGCGGGGCAACGGCATGTGGCTTATCCCCATCTTCCTTTAAACTTTCGTTATCGGACACTTTCGCCGAGAATTGGCCGCACTTGCAGGTGCCCCCACAATCTTCGCTTTCCGTTTGAGTTTCCGCATCCGTAAAGCTCTTCACACCGTCCTCCGCTCCGGTCTTGTTGTATTCATAAACTGTCGCCTCACTGGCATTCAGCAGCTCCGTGAGATTCACACATCTCTTCGATGGACGACGCGGTGGTTCATCCACGCTGCTCAGCAGCTCGTTTACCACCGCATGAACTTCGGCCAACGTCGAGCAGTTGAGGAGACGCTTCTTGAGGATCTGCTGCAGGGTTTTCTGATTGTCCGAGGAGGCTGTGGATGAGGTGGCAATGGTTGCCAAAGAACCTGCCAACCCACCTGCTCCCACGGACGCCAGGGATGCGCACTCCAGCGCTCGAATGCCGGATGGTGTGCTGGAAAAAGGCCAGGCCGCCACCTTGTCCAGCTTGCCAGGGGTCAGCGGCAACGAGGTGGTCGGCTGCTCCGTGTGCGTCCATTGGTACATTTCATAGGGCTGAAGATTGAAGAAGAAAACACTTTATTAATACTAAGCAATCCAAATGAGACTCTTTTGATTTAGACAATATCAATTTGATATTGTACTTCAACAGTACACCTATTCCCCACATATACATCCAATAATTTCTAATTGCCAGTCAAGGGGGACAGAAAGTAAGGCGAAAGAGACAGCTGGTAGCGCGGAGAAAGAGACGGCAAGTGGTCTCGAGTGTGCGACAAGCGAGTAAACTTAAAAGCACCTAAGTTGGCCTAAGTTCGCTTTATTTTCTGCCATCTTCCTGTACTTTCTGTGCATGGAAAACTCCTTTGATTTTGATGGCGACTTTTCAGTCCCACAGTGGGAATTGTCTTTTCTTGTTGTCAAGTTTTGAAGGAAAATGGTGTCAACATTAGTATGGCACAACGGGTAAAATATATGGAAAGTGCATGTTGAAATTATCTTTTAATAATCTCTGAAAGACTCCCAACTCTATTCGAAATGAGTAAAATGAAAATAGCAATTTAATTATGCTTAATCAAACTCATAGATACGCACTTACACTTTCAGGCAGCCACGTTGTGCTAATCAATCAGAGATCTGAGAACTTGACAAATGCAACTGATGTGCAACATTCTGTCCCGACACCATATCCAATATACCCAGCAAGGAGTTTATCCTCAAGGAGTGGGTGGGCCAGAGTCAAGTTTATCGCACTTTACACCATTTGTGCCCAAGTGTTTGCCAGCAATTTGCATGTTGTTTGCACATTTTAAAGAACCGAGTAACCCAAGGAACCCACAAGCAGCTGGAGGAGTGCAACCCAACATTCCCAAAACTAAAAAAATGAAAAATAAACCAAAATCTAACCATAAAAACCCACATGAAGGTGCGGAAAAGTACGCAAAGTGCTGAGTGCAAGGATATTTTTTTGTATTTTATATTAGCAGTTGGTCTAGAACTAAAAAACTGTGCCCAGGTGACCCAATAGCTTAAGGATTTGCTATGTTGGCCACATGAAATAAGCTAAAAAACAATGCTTGTATGCTACAGTTTGAAGAGGATTACACCGAATAAGTTTTATTTATTATTTATTTGGTTTTACCACTTAATAAGAGATTAAAACACACTTTCGGCCGGCGCTACAGTTTGGTTGTTTCCCAATTCCCACTTAATTACCAGCAACATCATCATCGATTCCATTCACTCTAATCCCAAACAGCCACTCTATACATCTGGCATATATACACATGTGCTATATAGATATATCTATAATATATGTATAAACAATCCAACACGCGTACGCACACACGCAAACTAGCAAAGCAATAAACACATTGCACATTCAAATCCAGTTTGCTCATTTCTGCATCAAAGTTTGGTTTGTTCCGGCTGAACCTAAAGAATAATACCAGTCGATTGGAATGGGAAAAACTTTCGACTGCCAGTAATAAAAACGCACAAACTTTCAATGAGCTGCAGCAACAATAATACGGGAAAACAGAAGGGACTGTGGTAAAAAAAATTGTATCTAAGGGTACAGTAAACACAGGGAAAAGAACCAATCCACTGGGTTTAGGAAAATGTTGAAAAATGGGTAAAGGATTAGGAAACTATTTAAAAATGTACCTAAAAGCATGCAGCAGCAGTCGATTCTGTGATTCACGAACGTTCTAATTCTCTTTAAGCTCACATAGCGACTCAGTACTGTACAAGTGAGACCCCAGCCAAAGTTAAAGTCGAACACCGAACCTTTGACACAGCCTTTCCCCCACTTTTGCTCCCTGGTGAGCTGGCCTATTGCCCAAAAAGTTCGAACAAATTCCAGAGACGTCTCCGATGTCGTTGGACATACATATATACTACAGATATATAAATATATCTACTTGGCAGCCAGTTGAAGAAAATTCGTGATATCATAATCTTGAGCTCAAGTATCATCACATAGAAAATCACTTAACGGTGTCGTCTGCCGCCCCCATCCCCGATTTTCCCGCCCACATTTTTGGCTATATGTGTTTGTGTGTGCCATCTCTGTGTGTTTGGGCCTCTCTGGGATTTGAGGTTAAGCTGCTGTGGCTAAAACTTTTGGCCTAAACTAATTTGAGGGCTATATCTAGTGCTTCATTATTTGCGGTGGCTTTTGGTTGTTGTACGTTCCTGGTTGTTGCTTGCTTGTTCGCCGGTTGTTGTCGTTGTTCCTGTCGCTTGTGTTGTTCCTGCTGTCGCCTGTCTAATAACACTTAACTGGGTCTCGGTTTACAGCCCTCGAAATGGAAATGGGGCCAGCTTCTTGGGCCTCTTTCTGCTGGGCAATTAAAGCCTTCCGCCTTTTTCCCAAACTGCTTGTTTATTTAGCTTTCTGGTCAAGAGCAGTGCTAAATGCTAAATGCTAAATGGTAAATGGTAAATGGCCGGCTAAACTGCGCCCGATGATATAGCCAACTATTATGGAGTCCATTAGGCCCGGCAGATGAAGATGACCATCGCCAAATGGTTGCCAAAGAGTTGGACAAAGAAGGAGTGGATAAGAAGGAAGCTGGTATTCCAGTAGCGTGATATTATAGGGCTCGCATTTCACAATGCACTGCGAAAATTTGTCGCGAATATTTTAAACTTTATACTAAACTATCTTCATTCTTTTACGCAGCATTTTCTCGCAGTGTCCCGTTTTGGTTTCATAATTTCGCATGCAGCAAAACAACAAAATCAACAGCGAAAGCGTAAAATTGTTAATGCTGGCAAAGAGAACTTGGCTTTTGATAGTTGACGGCTGCCGACTGTAAAGTTTTAACAAGTTCTGACACTTGCAGGCGGGGGCGCATTGGGGGCGTGGCCGGCCTGGGCTAGATGAACAACCGCTGTAGCTCGGTTAAATAAAGTGCATCGAAGGCCTGCTCTTGCCTTTTATTTTATTTCTTTCCCCCCTTTTTTTTTTTGCAATGGAATTGCTAATTTCCGGGCACAACTTTGCGGTTCAGTTTAGCACAACTTTTCGCAGTAACTTCGACGAGCCAACGACGAGTTGGACAACGCTGCGTATGAGTAACATTATGCAGAAAGGCCATAAGTTGAAGGGCTCCAGCGCCCAACAGGCCTCGGGCCAAATCCGGACCATCAGAGCACTGTCAGAATTAGCCAGATTAAAAAAAAAACTTTAAATTCTACAGAAATTCGTGTTGAATAAACCAATTATCAAGCAGAAATGGATTGGTGCATTCTAGCATTTTAACTATCTGTTTTGGCTGCTTTTTCTTACAGTGTCGCAGCGACAGTCATTATCAATAGTTTTTCCTGAAACGCTAATGACTTGAAAGTTAGTTTAGCCGCCCCCTTGATCTGCAAACCCTTTAACCAGATTATCCATCCCTTTGGCCCCGTTCAAACCCGCCGTCCAACGCGCAGTCATCATTTCCGGCCAAGCCGTGGCAACTTCCGCCCTGTTAGCACCCTTTAGTTAGGAACTAGGTGCACCCCCTTCCCGGGAGAGATGACCAATTTCCGGGGAATAAAAGTGCATTGAACTCACGCTAAATCCGCAATCCAAGTGCTCATTGGAGATCTGCTTAAGGACGCCGACATATTTGAGATTATTGCAGAACTGCAGCGCCAGAGTATTAAATAATTCCTGATTAGCATCTCCGCTCGAACTCTTCGGGTTGCTCTGCATCGTTGAGATTAGCCATTTTATTAGCATTTGACCTGAAAAGTAGAGAAAAAACAGTTGTAACTGAATGAAATAACTATGAACACAGCTGGTCCACTTACTCACTCGTTTTCTCTTGTAAAAGAAAACTTGGAGCCCCTAACCGATGAGATTTATGGGTAGGCGACGCTTTGGGGTGAAGTAAGTCCCAAGCGAAGAAACCCAAAAAATGTGGAATAAATAATTTTCTGGCGAAAATGCCAGACAGCCAACTGGCCGGAAAATAATCCCTATCGACGTGGACAAACAAACAGATACTCTACGAATTTGCTTGCCAAAAAATATCTTATTTTGTAACTTTGATATCGCAAAAATCAATTTAATATTCTGTCTTTCTTGACAGAAAGTCATAAAGTCGTGTGACTAACGCCGCGATAAGATAAGTGACTCAAAAAGAGTTGCCTTTCAAGTGATGCATTTGTTTATTGCTTAATAACTGCAAGTTACCAACTGTTCTGCTGTTAAGAACATAAGATGTGTAAAATATTTAAGTGCCTTATAGATTTTGGCATAACAAAGGGACCAACCAAACAAACTTTCTGAGGCCAAACAACAAAATAAAACTTACGCTGGCTGTCAGCGTGTGAGTGGTTAACGGTTTGCAGGAGCAGCAGGAGCAGATGTTTTGGGTCAGAGGTCGGGATCTCGAGCAGGTCAACGCGCATCCGTTGGATGCGTAGGCTAATTCCAGCGACATCAGGTGCGACATCCTCGCTCTCCGCTTTGCCCCGGGAAAATCGAGTTTTCTGCGCCCGCCGGGCGGCCAACGACATTAGCTGAAGATAATACGGCGGTAGATTGGCAACATCCTCCTGGGAATGCCATAGTGTTTCCGATGCAAATTCACACTCTTCCGATGGCTGCCTGGCCAGCAGGGAACACCAAACGTTGCTCAAAGCACTGGACATATATATTATCTTCCAGAACAAAAAAGCCAGCAATTTCTTCGTCTAAAATCAAACCTAAACTGCCTGCGCGAATTCAGCGCTGTGTTTTGTATGATTAGCGCAAAAAAATTGAAAGGTTGTTAAAACTTATCAACATTATCAACGCCTTGAACATGACAACTGAGGCACTCTCAGCAATCAGCACCCTGATCAGCTCTAAATATACACCGCAGATCAAACTAAAAATAGCAATTAAAAGTGATATCAACATTAATTTTTTTAAATAAATTTTACTACAATTTTGAGGTCAATTAAAAAGCAAAGCTATTGCTTATAATATACATATTTTTGGCAAAAGTAAAGTGAGTTCTTTAGTCTACTTCAATACTTTCAGTGTATCGATAAGACTGCAGTTCTATAGCGAGACCACTAGACAAATAAAGTGATACTATTTGGCCCTGAGAAGGTCGCTGCTTTAATCAGCCATGGTTAATTTTTTGATAGGGTGTCTTTTTTTACAAAGTTAGTACGATGATTTCGATTGAATCATTGTGCCTAAATTTACGCATTTCGCAAACTGAGAAGCACCTCACTTTGCAGCATTATTTCATGTCATTATTTTGGTTAATCATCGGGTTCAATTTCCACAAAACCTAACCTGATTCAAACAAGTACTTCACATTTCTATAAATGTTTTGGTTTTTCAAGGGCTTTATCTTTTAATAGCTCTCACCGCTTGTTCAAGTGCTGCTTTAGTTGAGCCAGCAGATAACAAATAAAAGGCGACTAATAAGGTCTGCGAAAATCAAATCAATTTGATAGAACGCAACGATAGAATCGTGTGACGCACAAATGCACTGTGTTTACTTGGACAATTAGATCCATATGAATTAAAATGGTCATAGGACCTTATTTACAAGTTAAGATACACCACATGCCAAGTTGATGCAGGGGATTGTCATTTAGATGCCGATGATGGGATGTCATCGTCCTGTGGGGCAAAGCAGGAGGAAGTGCCAGATTAGCTGGTCACCGGAGCTGGATCTGCTCCACATCCTCATCCTCATCAGCAGGAGGTATCTGTGTGGTGGCCGTTTTTGTTGCTCCTCCTCTAAATGTCGTTGTTTTCTATTGTTGTTGAGCTTGGCCTTTATTGCTGGCACCATAGCGGCGTTGTGGCAAACGGGTTTCGAGTTTTGATGAAAACTGCGCCACCGACGATGCACAACAAATTTGCATAACTGCTTGCCAGGCGAATGCAACAAACGTACACCGAAAAAAAAGAATTTAGTTGCTTCTTTTTAAACCATTTTTGCGAAAAATACTTCTTAGTTGTTCATTTTCTGAAATAGATTTGCATTTCTTTCGGTGTAAGGTGGTGGTGGTAGCTTGGGGGCGGGTTAGAAGTGGGTGGCACGTTGGGTAGCAGCGGTTTTTGGCGCCTCACGCATGCATGCGTTGCATTCATCAACGGCATAGTGGCGCTCGCTTCTTCATTCCGACAAACAAAACGGATGAGAACGTAACGATGCCAGGAAACCACAGGGCAGAACGCGAAATGAAGCATTGAGGATGCCGCATGGAGTGGGTTAAAGCGACTCCAAAGATACCCAGGTATAGCATTAGTTAGGGCATGGTTAAAAATTGAAATTAATAGTTAGAACTAAAGCAGAGGTTAACCATCAAAGCAACGTCTGTCTTAAGTTCCGTCCGTCAGCTAGTAAATTCTCAAGTTCAAAAGAAGTAGCTGCTTTTAACTATTCAAGCAAATTAAAGCTAGTACAAGTGTAAAGGTAATATTAACAGTATTTAATGCTCACTACAATATTCCGGTTATTACAAGGTTTTTAGCTCAAAGGAAGTGAGCTATGATGGAAGCCCAAAATATTGTTTCATAACGCTTTGGGCGAAAACATTGTTGTCCATACTAGGTGGCAGGAAAGCTCCTTAAAGTCGCCCCTTTTGCCATCCAGTGATGGCCCCCATCCCGGCCAGAATCACTTCATCCGAGCGAAGCTGGCGAACGTGATGTTGTCGGGCATATAAATCAGATTTTTCGACCAAGAGCGGCGACGGACGTTGCCTGATGAAAAGTCGCGACAAACAGCTTCTGCAGTTATCTCCCGTCCATCCCGAATTTTCCCAGTCCATCCCATCTTCTCGAAAAGCCACGAAGAATTGATGGCCACTTCAGAGACAATGACGTCGACGCTGAAAACGCGAAAAAGCAAGAGGTGCACAGAGAAACATTTTTGAAGCTTGCAAAGGGATAAAGTCAGCTTTAAAAAAAAACAAGTGCCTGAATTCAAAGAAAAGATTTAGTATAGGAATACAGTCGTGGGAAATATGAATCAAGCTAAGAATTTTGAGATGAAGTATTTTCTCTCAGTGCAGCCAATTGCGTGACCAGCCCCACTCGTTTTTTCCTAGCCCCCTGATGCTGCAGCTTCACTTCTTCTTCGCTTGTTTGCCCAGCGAGGCGTTAAAATGTTTGTTTGCATTAATTTGCAGCAGACGACAACGGGCGTTGTGGATGTGGATGAGGATGATGATGATGGCGGAGGATCAGGATCCCCGGGTGCCGAAAAGCGGGAGGCTGACAACGATGAGCTTACCAATTAGCGCCTTTTGTGCCGCAAAACACCCAGCGACCCCCCGCCCGCGCACATCGATGGGCGTGGCATGTGTCAAAAACTGCGCCTTCAAAATGCCCGCGATGTGTTTGAAGCGAAAGTTTTCAGGCTTTTCACTTTGCCATTTTTGGGTGTGCTGATGATTTTTGGAAATAGTTTCGACTGAAAATTCGCAGTCGGAATTCTCAAAATCGCAACAATGTGAGACAAGAGGAATATTATTCACAGTAAATATACGAAATTAGGAACTTTTAGGCGACAGTTAAGTTAATTACAGTATGCATTCGATGGAAATGACTTATATTTTGCACAGCCAAACTAACAATATCTAGATAATCAGTGCGCCATTTTAATGTTTAAATTTAAGTTTAATTACTGAGCGACTACTGTATCGACACATTTCCTTACATGTGCTAAAATTCCACAGATTTTCAGTCTTGGGAGACGAATTTAAAGCCATTCCCCGAAAATATGCCACACATTTTCGGGTGAAACTAGAATGGAATATAGAATCTATATGCGTAGGCACTTCAAACACTTGCGAAAATGTTAACCTGGCAAGTTTCGCCCTCTCCTCTATTGACATACAAAATTTCCCAATTATGCAATCATTCAACTTGATTTGGCTTGCTTTTCTTGACTGATTTTCAGAGGGAAAATTGCAAGCGGTGCGGGCGGAAAAGTCTGCTGGAGCTGAAGCAGGCAAATTAATTGTTAACTTTAAGCAAACAACAAACGCAATCAAACGTGGAGCACCGGCAGAAAAAAAAAATTTGCTGAAAGGAAAGAAAAACGGAAAGGGAAATAAAATTAAATGTTTCCCGAGAAACGACACAAAAGGCAAACAGTAAATGCGCAGAAATCGCTGGGGTTACCTTTATATTTCCCCCGCCGAAATCCGTTTCCCACCCTTTATTTTTAGTTTTCCTCGATATTCCTGCCTTTGGCATCGCTTCACTGAAGTCGCAGATTGAAGCATAAAGCTCAGCTCAAAAATCGAGAGTACTGTGTTAATACTCTAAAAGATTTTCCGCGAACGAAATGAAAAGCAGCATCAACTTAAAATTGAATTGCGAAAATTTAAGGAGGTGGATCCGACTATTTCAAGCATTTATATTAAAATCTTTAGGTATATCTGATTGTAGGCATGGTTTCCACTCTCACAAAATTACAGTATATGTTTAAAAATCTTTGGAACTTCTGATCTTAACCAACTCGCAACTTCAGAGTATTTAAGCACGAATATTTTGACAAACTTACCTTCGAACTTTTCATATGCAGCGAAGCTTAACTTTTCCGGTACATAAGATGAGCCGCGTCGCGAACCAGCTCCCCCGGCCACGCCCCCCGCCGCACCGCCCACGGCGATTTCGGGCGGCAGGGTTGCCAACGTCAGCGATGAAGAACATGGAGTGGCCAAGAGGGTGGTCTCGTCACTGGTGGGGCACAAATTCGGGGGATTCGAGCTATTATTGCCCGCCGAAGACTTCTCGACCGTGAAGCTGGCGACCTTCTTTAGCACATTGCTTGACAAAAGGGGCGTGGTGGGCGTGCCGAAGCCGGGCGGCGGCGGTGGGAGTGGCAGGGGCACTGTGTCATCCTCAACATTTTCGGAGGCTGCAGAATTCGTTTGAGACTGCACAGGTGTTTGAGATGATTTAAACGAAATTATAACAGTTGATTGCGTTTCCAGCGACGGCGAGGATGTTGTAGCCCCCAAAGGTCCTGCAGGTCCTGTGACTCCTGCAAAACGAAAGAACGAACGAATGAATGAATGAATGACGAGGCAACGGCATTAGCTGGATAAATTTGTATAGAAATTCCCTTGCTGCTTAAATCAGTGAAAAATTGAGGATAAATGTATTCCTGCCAGCGCATAAGTCACTTCCCATAATTACTGGTTAAATTATAGAATGTTCGGCAAACATTTGCCAAACATTTATCATTCCCGCTGGCGGTGCGGGTAAATCGATGAAAACTCGGAATTGTTTGGCATTAAAAAGAAAAAAAAAAAGAATGCAAAGCTTAAAGAGTGCCTGTATTCATTTATTTCATTTTAAATTTAAGTGCTTCAAACTTATTGTAATAAAATGTATGTAAGCTGTGCTAGGCAAACTCAACCCCTTGAAAATTAAATTTAATCTGGGACACTTAATACCTAATTACTAATTAAGCCTTTTCTAATGAGTTATGTATATAAGGGTTTTCTGTTTCTTGCTCATTAACAATCCTCCAGCTCTCAAATATGCCCAACATCATGCCAATCTACAAATTCATTAAATTCATTCATTAAATCGAAATTCATGTTTGTAGCTTCATAAAACATTGCGTACACCCCCCGAAAAGTAAACATATAATTTTTCTAGTGCATTAAATCTTTGCCGGTATCCTTGATTTTGTGTAGCAAATTTATATGGTCCCTCCACTCCGATTGAGTAGACCCTGTGGAGCCTTTATCACGGCCCATCATCATTGACTGTGCACCCAAGTGGGTTGGGCTGTCCGCCTCCATTTCCCGCCCGCTCTTCGATTTGGCGGATAAGTCCCGCGTGCATCATTCTATATAACATGATTTAATTAAAATTTAAACTTTCTTTTTTTTTTGGGATTTTCGGTGCCTCCCTGCGGAGCCACAATGGGGAATCAAAAAAATAAAAAAAAAGTAAAGAAGTAGGGGAAAAGGAAACTGAAGCTGAGCCTGAAGCGCCAGCTTCCGGCCAACATTTTGTAAACAATGAAGACGTGTTTGAAATTTTTAAGTTTTTACAAATGTTTTTTTCGTGTTGGTACGTAGTGTTTTTTTCCGGGCTATATGGAGTATATGGGTACGATGTGGCAGAAGGCCGGAAAAAGCAGCGAACCATGCGCGCTTTTGTTTATTTTTTGTTTATCGAGCTGAGCGAGTTGGGCCAACGCAATTAGGTGAATTGTGGTGGGCAGGGGCGGGGAATTCTGGGAGTTTCGGGGGCAATTATGTATTTAAAATATCATGTGGGGGGCAGAGGAAAACGAGTCCTTGCATAAATGTGCCAATAATTACTTTCGGGTCCCTGCTTGTTTTTATTCAATCTTTTTTTCTACAAGCATTCTCTCGCGCTTTTTTTGTGTTTTCAAAAGCGTCGCTGATCGGATCAGTTCGGAAAACAAAGAGTTGGTTGCGGAAAAGGGGAAAATGGACTGGCTGCTACATGAGTTAATTAAAAAACTTTGCATTCATGTCCAAGGGCAACACCTTTTCTTCCTGCGGTTGTCTTTGCTCAAAGGAGCTTTCTAGAGAAGTAAGAGTCGCATTACATACAATTACTTTATATTTTGTTTAATTGTGCAAATCAAACTCTTTATTTAAATTTGAAATTTTTTTATTTTTATTTTTAAGAAGTATTTAGGTGTAGCCTCTTTTTCATTTGCTATCACCTCCGAAGGGGCAAAGGGTACTTCAATTTCGAGAGGAGCAACAAACACTCAAAACTACAGTTTGACAAGCACTTATGTGCGACTCGTGTTTACCTTTGAAATTGGCGCAGAGCCGGAATAAGCAACAATCTGCACAAAAAAAGGGACAAGCTTTTAGACAGGTTTCCCTCTTCCTTTTTTTTTTTGGCTGAAGGACCACTTTCTGGAGCACACATATGGCTACAAGTGGGGGCCAACAAAATGGGTAGATTGGCAATTTTAAAGGGCACAAGTGTAGGACTTTATTTAAACTTAATTTTGCATTCCTATTCCCTTTGCAGCGCGATTATTGCATTTAGTTAATTAATGCGTAAGTGCTTTATGCCAATTCCTTGCACTATTGTTTTATCAGATTTTACAAAACAATGGGCATTATCCGAAATCTTTAAATGGATTTAAACACTTTGCATATTTTATGAATAGTTTAAATTGACATCTTTTGTCTGAAATAGTTTTTATTTGCCTGCTGCGAGGTCGTTAAAATTTAATTATCTGATATCCTCGGGCCAAAAAACACATGACAAACAAAGCAATTAGTTTAACTTGTTATTTACTCATCGTCACTGTTTTGTTTCAATAGGAATATTAAATTTGAATAATTTCATTTTCGGTTTTTTTCTTTTACTAATCAAAAATTAATACCTAGTAGGCACTGTATTATGCCAGCATCCAGCATCCATAGTTCTGTTGACTTGACCAATCCTTACCTGATTCATTGGGAGTGGATGATGTGACACCTGGCGGTGTTTGGCTGACAGCGGCTGTGAATCGAGACGAAAGGTTCTGTAGCTCTATCTTTTTGGCCTTGGACACGTTGAAGAGCTCTCCATTTCCCAGCGGTGAGCCCGAACCCGCTGCACAAGGCTCCATTGTGCCAGGGGTCAAGGGTGAGCCCGCTCCACTGCCCAAAACCTGGGCCAACTTCTTGCCCAGCTGGAAGGCCATGAGTTCCTCGTCCGGCGAACTTTCCGCCGGGCTATTGGGTGCTACCAAAAGTTCCGTATCGTGCAATATGGTGGCCCGATCCGCCTCCTCGACTTCCTGCAGATCATTGGCTATGCTGAGGTAGGTGACGCGAGTTAGGCTCAGGCAGGCCAACTTATCAGCTCGGCAGCGTTTCTGCAGCTCGAGCACGGCTTTTGCGGTATTCGGTGATAGGGTGTCCACCGACGTCACACTGATTTCGCTCAGTGGACGATCGCGTTTGGCTTTCGGATTATGATGCTCTTTCGCCGCTGTGTTTAGATAGTGCTTCGATATGATCAGTTCGTCCACGGGATCTGTGAATAGGGAATCATTGCTTGAACAACTCGTGCACAAGGATCTCCGATCGTAGGGATAATGGCGATGGCTTTCGTGGGCATTGTGAATATGATGGTGATGATGATGATGTTGCCTTTGACGCTGCTGCAACTCCCGATTTTGGCGCTGGGTTAGGGTATCATTCGAGGCATAACAGCACTCGTCGCTGCTGCAGTTGTGGTATTCTAGCGAGTCGGTGCAATCCAAACTGACCACGTCGTCTTTACGTTAGTTCGGTTAGCAATTAAAAGTGTTATGGCAAAGTAGAGAAATAGACAATCGAGATAGAGAAACAGACAGTTGTAGGGAAATAGATATGGTATGCAGGAAAATCAATTGAAGTTAAAAACTTAAAATTAACAAATTATTTACTTCTTTAATTGGTTATTAAAATGTCTTTCGATGACTTGCGAAGAGCTCGCTGCATAAATATTCGGAATTAAATAAAACAGTCCGCCAACTGCGACGCCAAATGATTTATGTGCCATTAATCCGCGACGGCGATGGCTCATTCACAAAAATGCGACATGTGTAAGAAATAATAATTAAACAAAAGTAAATAAACACAAGGCGCCACTGGAAGCCGAAAGAGAGCGCTTGGAACAGAAGAGAGAAACAACTGGAAAGCCGCAAAATTATGAAAATCTATATGGGAAATGGTCAAATACAAAAAGAAAAAAACAAAAAAATAGGGGGAAAAGGTGTGTGTCTGCTGCGGGGCAAATGAAAATGAAAATGAGAAAGGTTCGAGAAAATACCCCAAAAGGTAAACAAAGAAAATTGTACACAGCAGAACTCAAAAACTGGTTTCTCGCTCGCGGAGAGATGGGGGTTTCACAAACAAAAAAGTAAAATATAAAGCGTTGGCGTCAGTTGCCGTCTCCCTTTCAAAAGTAAATTGTTTAATTTGTTGTCCATTAGCAATTGAGGCAAATTGAAAACAAAACAAAAGCCGAACTGCCAAGATGAGCGCCGATAACAAAGAAAAAGGTACTCCCCTTTGCCCAGATAATAAAAGATCAGGAAAGAACACCATGTAAACACCTGTAGATTGCTAATCCGGTCATTGGCAAGGCACTTTTCCTCAAAAACAGGCACTTTTCCGCACTTTTCCACACTGCACTCGCAATTGCCCTTCTGTTCTGTGTGTTTTACATTCAACTTTTCTATTTTCCAGAGCGTTTTTCGATTTCAACATGGACCGATCTGCGCGGAAGCGAGTTCAAAGCGTTACTAACAACCAACTGGTTTGGAATTAAAACCCACTGGAAAGTCAAAAGCCGCACACCAAGCGGAGAAAGAGAGTGAGCATATAGAGAGAGAGAACCGACAGAGAAATATATATATATGTATATGCTTTTTGTTGGCGGTCTTAAGCTCGAGTTACATGAAACGAAAGCAGAGCAGAAACGTGTAAAAGATCACACGAGCTATGATCGACGACTTAAATACCTTCGATAATAAAACAAATAACAATTAACTTGGAAATCAACTAACTTGGAAATCAACTATTTAAGGTATGTACTTTAAATACTTTTCCTACTATAATTATCCAATGCGAATAGAGATCAGTAACATTTCTTCCTAACATTCCTAACATTTGATCTTAAAATAAATTACCTAAATTCTTCGATTTATAGTAATATTATTTATTTTATCTAAAATGTATTTAAGCGAATTAAGAACTCATTTAATTATTTGCTCATTCAGAATAGGGTTTCCCTTTTTCGTACCATCCATAAACCCAACATACCCAGTTCTTAAAATATTGAGGGTATTAATTAGCAAAGCAGCGACGTCGAGGGCAAAAATCGCGTGTTTTTTTCCGGCACTGAGCTTACCCGCAACCACTGTAGCCGATGGATTTGCCTCAGTTGTTTCGGAAAAGAGCTGCTCAATGAACGCACAGTGGTCATCGTTGGTGGTTTTCTCAGTACGAATTTTTCTCGGTTTCGGTGGGGGTATCGGTGGGGGTTGTGGGGCTATTCGTCTCTTTCGCGGCTGCTTGGTTAGTGGAGGGGGCGTGTTCTGAACGCTTTCCTTCTCTCGCGCTAAAATCCTTTGGGATTCCTCCTCATCGCGCTTATTATCGTACTGAAGCTGTAGCTGACAAAGTTGGCCCAAACTCAAACTGCAACGATCCTCACTTTCGACTGGAGTTTGGAGCTGCCTTCTTAGCCTCGGTGGTTTCGCAGGCGCTTTACAAAAAACAATGTCAGTTTGCATACTTTTGGTCTGCATTGTTGAATTCTAGTATGTTTCGTTGACATATGTGGTTGCTAAACTCTCTTCAAATGAATTATATAATTTTCTAACTCTATGTTTTAAGTTAATGAGTTCTAAAATCATTTTACATCACATTCATGGCTCTAATGGAGATATAGAAATTTCGAAGAATTTTGAATGGTTTTACACAAATGTTCAAACAGCCTGACAAATCTGATAAATGCTACTAGGGTTAGGCTACGTTTTAGCTTTAGTCAGACGTTTAATTAAAGTCACAGAAATGTACTTATTAATCCAATGGCATATTGACTTATTTTACCAAACTAATTGGCCCTACACATTCGACATGCAGATCAATAAAATGTCATTTGGAGCTCCCAAAAGTATGCAAACAATTTTCGCTTTGAATGCTGGGTACTTAAAACGCTCAATTATTGCAACATTATAAACAAATTGTAAACAACATTAAGCAGTTGTTAAAACTACACACATAGACAGGCAGGAAGGCATGGTGGATGAGTTAGTTTACAACTTTACATGGAAATGTACAAGCGAAACTAATAAAACTAATTGCCATAAATATTAGCGGCCAGCCACGTGCCATGCCATACCAAACTTTTCCACCATAATGCCATAACGGCCATACATGTGTGTGGGTGTGTGTGTGTTGGTATTATTGTTGTGTTTGTGTTGGTGGGTGTGGCAGTTTAATTGAGCACGTTGCCAAAACTCCGCCAAAGGCTGCACTTTTGCCCACCCCAAAAAAAAGGAGTCCTAAGCTAAAATTCAGCGAATAGATGGCAAACCCGAGCACATCCCCAAAATTTTCATGGTTTTTCACATCTGCTCTGGGGTATTTGATTTCGTTTGTGGAGTTTTTGGATTTGATTTCTTTAAACGGGCAGAAATCGTATTTATGGCACAAGCAAATTAATTGCATACCATTTACTTTTCGATTTTGACAACATTACATCATTTTAGCTAAGCAAAACATATGTTTTTGTTGTTAAAAGGATTCGTGAGTCTCTTGAGAAACCATTTCAAATAATTCGATTTGTTCTTAGAACCACTTGGAATCATTTTGTCAAGTGTGTTACCGTACAGGGTACACATTGTGGTCGAAAGGGAAGCTTTGGCAGTACTTTATTCCTTGAGCCTTATGCGATTTTCGAGGGGTTTCCTGCCCCAATCTGCACCACCTTCGAGCGCTCTTTCTTGGCCCCATGAATTATGAATTTATGCATTGAAAAAGGCCCCGAAAACAGATGGGTACGTGGGTGCGAGTGAATGAAAGGGAGAATCTCCAGAGCTATAGCTGTATCGTGGCTCCTCGCTGAAAGGGAATTTTGGATATAGAGAGCTCCGCGGATCCTGACCCCCCCCAGTTCACCCGCGGCGCGGCTCGTTTAGGATTTTTCGTTGATTTGATTTTAGGCTTTGCCCCGCTGCAATGCCAAAAAGCTTCTTGCATTCGGGAGGGCTGAAGGAGGTGGTTTTGATGGAGCATCTTTTTTCCACTCTGAATTGCTTTTTGATATGCGTATCAGCCTTGAACGCGATTTTGGCATTTTTGTAAATGCGCGCGAAAAACAGAAGCAAACAAAATAGTCCATCAAAAACGGTTGGCAAGTTAGTTTGCCTCAAATTTGAATGCATTTTTAAACCGACAAAAGTTGTAAGACTACTTAAGGATTATCTAGGAAGAGGTAACTATCTCTTGCTACTAACTTTCGAACTGCTCGGTTCAGCTTAACAATAATTCCATAAATATATTACATAATTTGATAAGCCAATATATCATTTAATATAATTTATATCAAGTTATTGGCGCCCTGCCATTTGAAACTATTGTCTTCGCTAACAAGGGCATTAGGAGTTCAGCTTTTCCCAACCCTATTCCACCCATCGAAATATTTTCCCAGCTTTGAGTGATTTTATTTGGCGCTTGTTTTTCCTCCTTTTTTTTCAATTTTTTACGAGACGCCTGCAGCTTTTGAACTCGACGCGTTTTTCTTATGGCTGTTAATAGACAGCAGTGAGTTTTTGAAGTGGGTCTCTGTTTCTTCGTCCTGTTTTTGGGTTCTGTTTTGTGTTTCCCGATGCTTTTTTTGGTATATTTTCTCGCTTTTCCAGCTTTCCCAGTTTCTGAGTTATGATGGCAAACGTGCTTCTGAGCTTCTGTTTATGTTTTTGTGAGTGTGTGTTGCTTGGCCTAATATTTTTAAAGGGGGCATCTTAAAGATTTCACATGAATAACTAAAATCTATAAATTTTTGATTTCACTTTGGCAAAAAAAAAAAAGAAAGGAGCGAGGAAACAAGAGCGCGCTAAGTAAAAAATATTATTTTGCCAAGGCGAAATGCCAATAAGTTACAAGCAGCCCAAAAACTTGAGAGTTTTCGGCTTCGATGAGGGATGATAAACGTATACAAGGGCGGGGAAATCGGGGGAAGGCGGCGGAGTTGTGCAACATACAAAGGAGCCACAGCAACAGCAAAAACATCTGAGGAAAGCTGGAAAATTCGGAAGAGTGTTGGGAAGAGGAGGGGGGAGAAAAATGTAGGAAGTGCAGAAGGGTGTAGAAAATTTCATAAAAAACTTCTATGAAAAGTTTTTTTTTTTTCGCTATTTTGTTGTTGTAAAAGTTTTTCAAAAAATTCTTATTTAAACTCCGCTTCAAGTGCAATAAAGTCGAGTTGAAAAGAGTTTGATATACAGTCTGTTTTAATAATTTAATACCCACTGATAGATCACGAAATATTGTTTAAAACCGAAATTTAATTGGGATCAAAATAGAAAATTAAGTATTTTTTATAGTCAGCTATTTTCTGTTGGCATTTGTAACGAATTTTTTGGTCCGATTTTGTACTCAAAAGGTGTCAAAATCGCCATGGGCCAGTTTTGCTTTGCCGTCAGTTGGCAATTGACCTATGGATCCGAGACAGACTGCACCCTGAAGCTGTGGAGTTTCATTTTAAAACAAAAGTCTCCCAACAACTCCCAACAAAAAGTTGAAAATAAAAGAAGAGAACATTCGTAGCAACAATGGTGAAAAATAAAGTTGGCTTATTGAAAAATGCTAGGAGGAAATAAGGGGGAATAACAGTTTTTTTTACAAATAGAAAAAAACTAACAAACTTGATGCACACCGACAATGACATCCAGAATTACAACAACAAATAAAGTTGGGTTATACACAGGGGGGTCAACTATATAAATAACAACAAAGAAAAATGGCTGCACAGAGAAAAAATTATGTTTGTTAATTTATTATATGCATAGTCATAAAGTTATTTAAGTAGTATTTTATTTATTTGTTAAAAGACGCTGGAGAATTTTGTCTCGCCAAATTTAAGTGATATTTTTCTCTGTGCATTGCTAGGGGATATTTCTGAATTAACTTACGAAAATCTGCTGGCTCGGCGCTGCAATCCAGTTGTCCATGCTCCACTTCCGTTTCCGCTGCGATCCAATCGCTACTTCCGTTGCCAGCGCCCTCCAAATTGACCTCGAGACTCGATCCCATTTTCGGCGAGTGTAGGAATGCCTCGCGAATGCGCTTCTGACCCATCAAACGGCTGAGCACGCGAACTCGACTGCTCCGCCTTTCCGCGAGGGCCACGCCCACTCCGCCAGCGCCACCGCCCCCTGCGATTCCCATTCGCACTAGACTGGCGCCACCTGGCGGTGACTTCTCATCGGCGTTCGCAGCCCGATTTTGCGAATTCCCCATGTTGATGCGGTCGTGCTGCGAAGGGAGTTTAAAAATCAATTAAAAAACTTTTCAATCAGTCGCATTGTTTGCTCTGGGCTTCCAACAATTTTTTCCATTCATTTTGATCAGAAATACTCCATGAACTTTTGAAGGATTGCAAAGTGCAAATTTAAGAGAAGAAAAAAAGCGTGATTTAAAATAAGTTTATGAAATAAATTAAAGGCAAATATATGTTATATTTGAAATATCTTGGAAATAAATGGCCAAATAAAGAAAAGAAGTATATCAATTTTAATTTCAAAAATTTATATAAATGAATTGTTTTAAAGTATTTAATATTCGCCTAGTCAAACAGCTAAAATTCGTACTTTTTTGTCTACTTTCGAGCGGTAGAAACTTTTTGTTGCGAAAATGTTGCAGAAATATGAAATGAATTAGTTGCACAGGTAGCTGAAGGGGTCTGTGACGGTTGACAAAAAGTTCCTACTTTATTTGTTTGATTTCTAAAGCCAAGTTTATTTCCCGGGAATGGGGAAAAGTGGCGGTAAGATGCTTTTGCGGCCGATTTCTGTTGCTGTGTGTCAATAGTCGAATGGCACCCGAGGCCATCGAAATTGCAGGTGCATCTGAATGGGAAATCGTTGTTCTGCTCCTCATTTTCCTGCTCAACTGAAAATTGAACTTTTACTTTTTGGCAAGTTTGGACAACAGTTGCAGAAATTTCGCCCCGATAATGATCATTAAAGACAGATTTGGGGTTCTTTCACAAAAGGTAGGGGTAAAACCTTTGTTGGTCACCTTTCAGGCAATCGATTTGGTGAGATGTTCTGGCTGAATTTCATTTGTATGTTGCAAAAGTTTTCAGTTTCAAGGTTTTCAAAAATGACAAATTTCATTTAATTACAATATAACTTATATATAATGAATTAGTTGACCTTTTTGTTTTGTAAAAAAGAAAAAATTACAACAATAAATGCTCCATATAATTTTAATTGTTTGCCTCACGCCCCACTTGTTATCAATATATAGGCTTTCTTATCTCTCATTGAATAGCTAAATTTGCACGGTTGTCCACGGTTAACACCCGATAAAGTCGCCTTGATCTTTGTAGCTATCACACAATTCAAGTTCAATGACATAATATTTCGCACTTCTATTAAAATATTCTTTTTTTTATGAATCGCATAGAGTGAGAAACATAATATCAAGAGCAAAACGGAGGTAGTAAAATCTTGGGGCTCACGGATCTCTCATAAATCACAATAAAAGCAAATTAGGAATTTTTTTATCGGATGGGCCAAGAGAAGCCACCTTGGTTTTATTAGGCCTCGAAAAATGGTCGACTAATTGAAATACTCCAAGGAAAAAAAGGGAGAGGTGTTAAAAATTGTTCGCTAAAATTAATTGGCTGCAATAAATTGCTGCCTGTTGTCCGCCCACGTGACTCATTTTCAGCTGCTTGTTCCTTACTTGTTGTTCTTTCTTCCTTCAGGGATAATATTTACCGGCAGGACCTGAATTTAAATACCCTTTTTGTTAGGGATAATTGTGGAAAGCAGAATTTTCGAAATATCTGCCATACTTAGCTGGTCTGTACTTTTTTATTAAAATATAATAAATTAATTCAACATTCTATTTCAAATAATTGTATATTTAATAAATGTAATAATGATAAGCTAAGCCGTTTAATCAATCAATCCAAACTCGAAGGTTTCTAACACCCAAAAAATAATTAGTTTGCTAGGGGTCTTGGAATGTTTTTTTTTTCTTTTTCACAGCTTTTCAATGCTTTTGTCCTTCACAAAAATGAAAATTCAATTATGAGGAAAATAAAAGCATAAAGTGTAATGAGGGGATAAGCTGAGGGGGAAGTGAAACGAAGCTTCTACAAAGGAAAAGCACGTGAAACACATTTTCTTAATTGTGTCAAAAGCGCAATTTTGTGCAATTTGTGGGAAATGAAAACGAAAGTAAGGCGCACAAAAGTCCATATACACATATATACATATATAAATGAAGGTAAGGCACTAGCTTACGCATCTAAAACTCACACCCACCAGTTGAAAAGGGAGGCCTACACCAGCGATTCTCCCTCTCTTTCTTCCGGTGCAATTTGTTGGACAAATCGGTTTTTTTTTTTTTTGTCACGGGCGCGGCAAATATAAATTCTCTCTTTCACTCGTTTTTTCCCTATTTTTATTTTGATTGTGTTGCGGGGGTTTTGCGCCCCTCTGTTTCTGCTAATGCGTCAGGTTCGTGAGGTTTTCTATTTCCGGTTGTTTTCACTGGGGTTTCACTCGAAATACGGTTGATTAGTTCTACAATCCAACAATATCCGTTTCCGCAGCGCGTTTATGGCTTTTCTTTGGCGCATTATACCGCGTTATTCACTATTTAATTGCAAAGTGCAGGAAAAGCTGAAAATGCAACTGCAGCTGTCAGATGGAGTGTCACAACAAATCGGCAGCCGAAGGGAAAAACCGAGTGCCAACCAGCTGACTCACGGTCCTAGGACAACAAATACACGCTGTGGCAACACGAGGCTCCAGCGGGAAAAATCGATGGCACACTGACTGAAGACCCCGCGAAATACGAGAGCCTGTCTCAACGAGAGAGAAAACTCGGAGAACCCATTGAGTTTTCGGTTTTTCGGGGAGAGAAATAGAGAACTCGGCCTGATAACAGCTGAGCGACTGTGTTATGGTTTCGTTTGTTACTGAGCACTTTGCGGCTATGGCTGAGCTTATCAGACTTCTTAATACCCTGTCCTATGCGAGGATACAGAGGATTTAGATATATTGCTTAAATATATATTTACTGAAAGTTAGCTTAATAAGTAAAAAAGACCTAAATAAAAAGGTATTACAAAATATTAAGCAAAAATATTTTATTATCGAGCTGGATGCCTCAAATATGGGTAAAAAATATTTAGGAATATTATATTATTATATCATGAAAACTAAACCATGGTATTGAAATGTTTCTTTATGCAAAGAAATATATAAAAGCCGCACCCAAAGACACTGAATAATATGCATTACATCACATTGTGATATTGTATTTATCAGAGATCTGCAGCCCGCCACTGGCACTCTACGTCCACCCGATAAACACTCGGTACTCTAGGCACCCCGTGTTTTTTGACACCCTACTTGCGGCAACACAAAATACTCGAGTGTTTTACCAACGTGGTGTTATTGTTACGAGTAAAAAAACCACCCGAGGCCTGCTGCGCAATAACCGTTTGGGTGAGTGGACGCACAGTCAACGATCGGCCGCACGTCATTTTTTGTATGCGGGCTGCAGTTCTCTGGTCATTTTTTGTACGCCTAAAATTTGTATGGGTGGAAGCGTGACGGGTATAAGAAATGAAGGGGAAAAGGGAATACCCAAGAAAATTTTCGTGCTCATGTCTTTGCTCTTTGATAGACTCAATGTGTGCCACCCGTTATTATTGCCTTGTAATTTTTCACACGTCGCTAGCTGAATACTCTAATGAAAAATATTCTTACATAAAGTCATTTTTGAAATGAATTTTGTGACATTATGTACATAGATTCGTCTATTAGCATTATTACTATAACTATTATTTTTACTATAATCTATATTTAAATTATTAATAATAATATTTATTATTATTATTATGAATTAATTAATTTTATTATTTATTATTTAATAATTAAATTATATATATATATATATATATATTAATAATATATAATATAATAATATATAATATAATATATATAATTAAAATAATATATAAAAATAAGATGAAGGGCATATTATACAACGTATATGACAAAGTCTAGAGCCACGCCGAAAGAATAGTGTGTAAACGTATGAAGTGTAAAACGTATGGAGTTACGCATCTTGTCTTTGACTCGACTACCTACGAGACCACTCGAGTATTTTTGGAAACACCCGAGTATTTTTGGAAACACCCATGTGTTTAACGGTAAACCCATAAGTGTTTTTGTCACTCATCCCTTTTTAGGCAGTGTGTGATCGGCACCCGCGACGCAGAGCACCGTATTGATTCGGGTGCGCGCACAACGGGGTGTCTTGTCTGCCTGTTCAGATTTATACTGTGTGTTTGTAAGTACCCGCGATGTGCGTGGCGGGTAGCACCCGCACACAAAATTGTAGGGTGTGAGTCGAGTGGTAAAAAAGTGCCACCCTTGCAGTTCTCTGGTATTTATAAATTTGGGAGGGTCATTCACTCCTTCAATTAGTCACTGGTTATATCAGTTTTGGGGGAATACCGATGTAGATCGTCTTTAAAGTAGACCAATCAAATCCATCGGCTCATTAGCATTGCAGGGAATTGGGGATTTCATTTTGGGGTTACGATATCAGCGTGCCATGAGTCATTGTCTGGCACAATCAACGGACACTGAAATCGCACACGGATATAAAACAGTGGAGCTCCACAAACACAAATGCGACTGGTCCCCGAGCAATTGCAATTGTGATTTTATGAGACCTTCCGGGCAGGCTACTGTGGGGAATTTGAGCATCGACTACACGGAGAAAAACGGCTACGTCATTATTTTATAACAAATTAAAAAATATTGACAAAGCCTTTATAACAGATAGAAATCTCATTATTTCATGTACAACTGTATAAACTTATTAAAAATAATAATGTATAATTAGATTGAAATACATAAATGTCTTGCAGTGTAGCCCTGCTTATCGAGCCCACCTCTCCCATTTTCGGTTCGTTTTCTCTTTTCAACCTTTGGGCAGTGCGAATAAACGGACTTTGCGTACATAAAAATATAATTCTATTAATGCGACAATAAAATGTTTCAACTTAAATAAATGATAAAGGAGGGGATTTAACGATTAAGTGTATCCACTTCTCTAACGATGATGTAACATTTTAAATGATATTTCACTGTATCTTTAAATAATGTATCCAAACAAAAAATGTTATACGAATAACTATAGGTATAATAAACAAAGTCAACTTTGTTTAGCGCATTTAAGTAGTTTTTTTTTTTGAACGTTAATTTTTGCGACTTTTCGCACATTTTTGTTGTTTTTTTTTTTTTTTTTGTGTCATGAGCATGTGTGCGACTTGAATTGATTGATGATGCACGAGTAGCTGCACTAGAAAAAATGTTATAGTTAAAACTATACATAATGCAAATTTTTGTTTATTATTTGAAAGAGATAATTGAACAAAAAATATATATTTTTGTTTTGAAGGACAAATATAAAACCTTTAAAATATCTTAATTGGTATCTAGGGTTTTGTTGTGTGCCATACAATTCCTTTGTATGTTTCACATAGCTGATAAGCCGTTTATTGTTCTGATAAGAAGCCCACTTTCGGATGGACAAACGGACAAATGGACGAATGGACAGAATGACAACTGGACACTCTTTGTGGGGGTCACGTTCTCGCAATCGGATTAGATTTATGCATTTCGTAACTCATTAGCCGACTCAGATGCGATTTGCTCCACTAACGAAGGGAGAATCGCAACTATGGAACAGCCTTTTTAATTAGCTCCTGAAAGATTTCCCAATTTAATTGGACCTAATGCATGTTGGGGAATGGGAAATGTGCCGCGCAAAGTTCGCTGCTCGCAATGTTGCAACTTGGATCTGGGGTTTTGGGACTGGCTTGGATTTTAATTAATTTTACACGACATCTTCGCTGTGCGGAGACCCTGGGAATGCATTTTGACACATTGTTTGACAAATTGCCAGACGCCGGGGACACACAGATACACTCGCACACGCCGACAACAAAAGATACACCCCGAAGGATCCGGAAAAAGTCGACAAAGACTGGAGTTGCAGGTAGGAGAATCATCAAAGCTAAACTTGACGGCAACTTGTGCCACTGACGCACAAGTTTAATGCCAAAGGGCAACGTAAAGCTTCTGGCGTAGCAGCCCACAAATTCAAAAGATCCAGGGGCGGTGGCTAAAAGGGTTTCGACAGGGAAATATACAAATTGCCTCATCTTAAATGAACAAATATTTAAGAAGAAAATGCATTTCGGAGCCCAAGATAGATTGTATGTTCGAAAGCCTGAATTTTCTAGTCTAGACTTCTAATAAGTTTAGATCAGTACTATATGTTCTTCTTTTGAAAAACCCTCTTTCGTACGCCTCTGTCACCCATTCGCAGGTGCAGTGAACACAACTATGTTGCACTAACTGCGCTTTCTGGCTGTGCGCAAAATGTCGCCGCAACAGGGCGTATGAACAACGTCTGATCCAAGCACAAATAGATTCAATGGCAACAACAACCATCAGCTGGCCGGAGCATGCAGCACGCTGGAGGGGCACCTAAACGCCCCTCGTTTGCCTAGTCTTAACCCAGATGCTACGACAAAGTCAGTTATGGTCAATAAAAAGCAATGCGACTATGAGAAAGCGCCAGCAATAGGGACCCGGCTGCTATGATGAGGGTAGACCGAAAAAAATAGGTGGCATTTTAGATTGCTACAACATGTCAACTTCATGCTCGCTTTAAGATTTTCGATTTAAACATCGATTGTTGAAGTGAATAAGATATTTTACTCTCTTTTAGGATTAAATATTTTTTTGCTTTGTATTTAAGAATCTTGTTCTTATACACTTTTTGCGGTGTACCTATTTTTGGGATTGGCCAGTGGGGGATACGATTGGGGCCTCGGCCTACGGACGGCAGATGTGCACCAGCGGCTGTTGCCCCAAAGATGACAGCGTGGAATTCCACGAAATTGGTCAAAAGCGGTTGGAAACGTCGGTTGTTAACCAGAACAGGCGGTCTATTCAGGATGGATAGGAAATTTGAAGAATGCATATTCAGTACTAAAAGAACAAAATGAATACTTATGAATATATAACCATTCATTGAAGAATAAGTTGCTACAATCTAGGCCAAAAATGTACACTGAAACTCCAAATGCAGGAATGCCAAATGGAGCAGATACCCTCAGCACTTCATTATTTACTTCGAAACATGTATGTATCTCGAAAAATGAGCAATGCAACCTCAATTTTGCACATACCACTTTTGGGGCATTCTAAAAATTATTTTTGACCGAAAAAATGTGCGTGCTGCGACGAAATGAAAATTATATTAAATTATAGCCGTGCCATCCAATCCAGCAGCCGCCACAACCACATATTACCCCAAAAATGCCAGAGACAGGTACCCCAAATGAATTCTGGTTGCAGCGTCAACACATTTTGCACGTTTTGTAGATACAAATGGGTATAATTTTTATTTGCCTCTAGTTAATTTCAACTGTGAAAACCATATTCAAAACGATGAGTGTGGTGGGTGTTAAAAATCAGAATAAGTTTCAAAAAAACATTTCTAAAAGTATTTCTAAAACAATCTTTGCTTACCGATTCTGTTAAGTTTTCATTTTTAAAGCGCATAATTGTCAAAAGTGTTATATTTTCTGGATTGCTATGGCGATTCCTTTAGCAGTGACACCTCACCGACACAGGGACTCACCCACACCAATACCTAAGCGCACACACACACACACACACGCGCGCCGAGGGAAAGACAGAGACAGACAGACAGTTGGGGAACATTCGCATCGGACACCGTTTGCAGAGCTGCAACTTTAATTGCTTTGGTGGTTTGTGCCAAATTAGATTCTGCGGTTTTGTCGCGTCGCCATTCCGGTAATCGAGGGTGTACTGTACGAGGGGGTCAGAGTGTGCTGGGCAAAGAGGTGTGCGGCGGGGTGGTGTCTTGGCCATGGCCTTTTCCCCGAACTCCGTGGAACTGAAGCCAAAAGCTGACGCTGACGCCCATCAATTAAACTTGTCAATGAGAATGCGATGCAACAGCAGGAACAGCACAAATAGCGACAAGAACCCGGGGAATAAGAACTAATGGTAAGGGTTTGGGGCCTTGGAGCTTAGAACAAGGGTTATTGAAGGGAGATTGAAACCAAACTAAATCGACTGAAAGTTAACTACATTTCACCCGCTTCGCTGGCATTCAAATTAGGTTTCTGTTCGAGACGTGTATATGGGTAATTTGATTGAAGTTTTAGAAATTGAATTTTCGCATGTTTCAAGAAATAATTATCGGGGCTGCCACGGAAACTTTAAAATCTTTTTTTTCATCTTATAGAGCACTTATAATATGGCCAGGGTTACCATAATGAAATTACCCAAGAAGAAATGTT
Organism: Drosophila sechellia; assembly: GCF_004382195.2. NCBI lineage: Eukaryota > Metazoa > Arthropoda > Insecta > Diptera > Drosophilidae > Drosophila > Drosophila sechellia. The sequence continues at coordinate 3,843,571 of NC_045949.1, forward strand.
TAAATTGTTTTTGTTTATAAGAACTTTTTCCTAATATTTAGATTTGCCACAGGCACCTGAGAATAATTCTTAATGCAATCAGCATGGTCGCAGGTATAAGTGGCCTCACATACGCAAGTTGTGCAAATATTATTCCACTTTCCGTTGAATTTAGAATATTTGCAAAAGAATCTAAGGAAAAATGCCAGCCGTCTACCGAAATTTCCATTTCTCGAAAGCCGCCGGCCATTGACATGACTCTGCGGACTTATCCTGTTGTTCGGTCCTGTCGTTATGGACTCTATCCTATCTACTATCTTAACAATTGTGCGCACCAAGAAATTGATTTATTTTTGTTTACGCCAAAACAGCAAAAAGTTTACCACATTTTCTGCTCCTTCTCCGCAACTTGCCGTTGGCCAAGTTTTAGTTGGCTTATTGCGTCTGCACTGAAAATCAGATGTATGTGTCTCAGGATTTTCCAATATTTTTCTAACAACTACTTAGCAATTCATATCTGACATTCCCATGAAATAACTACCATATTTCTTTAATATTTATGTTTAATAGTACAAATTAGATGTAATTATCTTCTCTCTGTGTAGAGCTTTGTTATCCGCTCCTTGGGAACAGTCGGTCTAATCCTAATGCTCCCTAATTACATTGGCCAGCAAGTCAACACAGTCTAGGCCAAGTTTCCCCCTCTGCCTATTTGAGTTGGTCATGTCGCTATCTGCTTTCCAGCCCTCTTATCATTTTTTAGCCCCATCTTAAGGACACTCCTAATTATTGGCCCTCTGGCGCACAATTTGGCCAGTGAACTGTGTGTTCTGGATTTCTTCTTTTTTTTTTTACCTTTGAGCCGTCTTTATGCGGTGCGACGACACCTGGCGACATCAATTAGGGAATCTGGAATGAGTTTTCCGAACTAGTAAATGGGGGGAAAGTGGCGGCTCATACTGACCCACAAATGACAAGATGGGTGCAAATCTCATTTGCTCTAAAAATCTCAGGTGTTGATGGTGGTGCGATTGAAAAGTTTGAAAATTTAATCAATGATACTATTTAAAATTAAAAAGGTTTTCTTGTTATATATATTTAGTAAGCAATTTTTCACAATTATTTTTATTTAGTTTTTAATCTCTTACAGTGGCTGCATAATTTTTCTGCTTTTCAAGCGCAAACATACAGCGCCGCAGCTTAACAAGCATTTTTATTTATTTCCCTCATATAAAAAAAAATTTTTTCCTTCTTCCGCACTGTGGAAATTTATTAAGGGCCCTCGAAATGGCCTACGACCTCTATTCGGCACCCCAAACATATCCCCACCCCCCCCCCCCCCCCCGGGTGGCAGGCTGCTGGGGGTGAAAAAAAAGTGGAAAACATCAGACGAGCAAAATGGCGAGCAATAAAAATAATTGCAATTTTCGAAATTTAAGTGGGGGCATGCGGCACGCTTAAAGTGGCACCTCAGCACCTCCCTTAGCCACGCCCCCAAAGTCGCCAAGACCCCTCGCCCCTATTCGACACTTGGTGAACAATGGTGAACAGAGAAACAAAATGTTCATTGCAGTGTAAAATCTGCGAATCGCGGATTTCTTTTTTGACTTTACCCTCGGTTTGTGTGTGTGTTTTCGCGTTTTACAATCTGTTTCGCAACTCACGTAAAATATAAGGTAATTTGTGGAAATTTGATGTTTATCGTAAATTGTTTTTTATTTGCACAATGTCACCATTTTGCGGTTTGCCAGCAGCGCAAACCCACACACACGCAGACTGACAAGCAACACACACACACACAGGCACGCATTGGTGGTCAGAGTTGCCAAGCAGTCAAAAAATTAAATTGCACAAAAATGGAGTTTTAAAGTTGCGAAATAATTTAATACACTTTTTAAAATCTTAGCAAAATCTGTTAAGTGAAATGTTTCTTGAAATTACTGTTGTTGTGTTAAATAAAAATAATATATATAAATAATATAAATTATACATTATACATATATACCGGTCTTTAAAGTTGATATTGCTTTTCATTTATGGTACATTGTTGTTCAATGCTCAGATAGGCAAAATATACTCTCTGTAAGGATATCTGACAGTCGATCTGAGTTTTTTCCACCTTAATTGCGCGCGCCGAAAAAAGAGCATAGATAGATGGTAAAAACAATTGCAAACATTTTTCAATTTACCTGCATGGCGGAAAGGCCTTTCCTCCTTTTGTTTACTTTATTTTTTATTGCGTTTTTCTGTGGGCCCGCTATTTTGGGCTTAATTGTAGCACGAATACCCCATTGCAGAAGGGCTAACAATGTGATGGCTATGACCATCATAGCCGGATTGAGCTCTTCCATTGGGTACATAATCATCTTACCAAAACGATATATAACAAAAAATTAAACGAAAAATTACACAAATTTTGACAGAATTTTGTATGCCTACCCCAATTGAACGGTGTAGACGAACTGCTTGTTTTAAATTTCATTTTATTTACTTTATAATTATCGTATATTCTGATTTACATTGTATAATATCGTATATCATTACTGTCTAGGTTTACAATTAAAATTTGTTTAAACTTTTGGTTTCGCACTAAAAAGGTCAGTAAAATGTTTCAATCGCCTGGCGTGAACATTTCTGTTCTCTCGGTTTTTTTCTTTTGAGAGCAGATTTAATAGTTTACATTTAGTTTGAGGGGAAATTATAGAACGAACTTTAAAAAAATGGACAGTTTAACATAGTCGCTGACTTAGACTACAGTTATTGGCTATTTTGATCATATTTGGTTTTGGATTACAAGTACATCTTTGTTTATATCTAGGTGGATATTTGAAAAATGCGTGGGTGGTCTGAGTTTGTTTGGGGACTAAAGTAAAATTCTTAACTATTTTAAAAACTAATTTTTATTATACATAGTTAAATGTAAGATCATAAATTAAATAAGCAATACCATTTATAGATGTATCTAACTCAACGCCACACAAATCCATACATAAAAATCCAGATATTATTCACTATTCTAATAAATATTTCAGATTATGCTTTAAACACATTTATTTCAAATTAAATATCTAAACTCTTTGGTTTACTCTGTTTATCTATTTACAATGTCCTTAAGTCTTAAATATCCATTAAGTAGTTTTTATTGCTAAGAGAAATTTATGTAACTTTCATTCAAAAACTAAATTATTTTATTTTACTAAATTCCGTGCATCCGCTTGCAAATCTTCACACAAAATACTGATACATTTTTCATTTTCAATGTTCACATATTACGTTTTTATTTTGTTTGTTAAATGTATCAATTATGTGGATTTATTACTGAAATATTTCATAACGGAGCTAAACAAGTATTGGATTAAAGATATTTCCCCCATCTTTTATATTTTGCTGTGCAATTGAATATTTTGTGTTTTTTTACTATATCACTGAGTGCTCAAGGGTTTTACTAACAATTGAAAGCAAGCAAAGAATCTGTACAACTGATTGGTTTTACAACCCATTTCGATTTTATAATTTTAGAGCGAAAAAAGAAAGGAAAACGAATCAATATCTGTATTATTTTAGTTTCCCCCGCAAGTTGGGAGAAAGTTTTGCTATAGTTGGCTGATGATTTTTCGGTAATCACCTTCCACAAATGAAGGTGAAAAGTAAACAAAAGTATCTGTAATAAACTTTTCAGCCAGTTGTAGTTTACAAAATCAGTTTTAAGCTTCCCGCAGTTAAAAATTTAATTCGTATTCGTTTTGATGTCTGTTGATTATTCCATTTGCCGGCTATTATGATTTTATTTTAAAGATTTTCTCTTTTTCTCTAAAAGATACTGTTTTTATTTGAATTTCCATATTTTTGCGGTCTTGTATGACGCTGTGTAGATATTTTTTAGCCTATTTATATGTAAATGCAACTCACTTGGACTTTTGACTGGCAGTATTAAATTTTAAAGTTTTTTGCAGTTGCAATTTAATGACTCCATGTCTACTATTTACAGATTGCACAGTAAATAAATTGATATTGTGTGCTCTGATTTTGCCGAGCTGAATTGCACGGAGCTCTTTGTGCAATGGCAAATTAATTTGCAAATTTACACAATCTAATTTTAGGTCACCGAGGGACCCAGACGACCAATTGTTAATTTGTAATTACAATTTTTGCATTATTATTGCTTGCCAACAATGCGAACAATTGAAATTAGCAGCGCAATTAGTCGAACCGAGCAAACAAATATTCGTTCCAATTTAATGCCCCAATGGAGACAAAAGCTAATGAGGAGTCGAAAACTTTTGCCAACCTTTCCCCTTTTTCGCATTGTGTCGAAGTTTGATTTTTATTGGTCATGTTTATTTTGCATTTTGGGCTGACTGGGCGGAAAAGCAATTAAATGGACATTTTGTCTCTTTTATTTGATTTAAACGAGAACAATTTCCATATTTAAAAAAAAAGGCATAGAAACCTCAAAGGTGGCTTTTGTGTTTGGCTGTCGGTTTAACAATGATTTGACCAGAATATTATGGCGGTAGTTTTGCAGTTTGTCGCCACGAACCTCAATATTTTGGCCACAGTTTTGAAAAAGTATGTATGGCATTATTATTTTAAAATAAATAGAATAAGCGGTGAGCAAAATAAGCTGGGTTTAATCAGAAAATTGCATTCGATTTTCGACTGAACACTTTCTATTACAAATGTTAATAGATGAGTTATTAACATAAAATGTTTAAAGTCTCTAAATTTGTAAAAGTCAATACTCATATTTGATAATAATCATAATTATGCTCACTTGATATTAAGAAAGAAAGAAATAGATTTTTACGAGAATTTGTTCTCTTGCTAAACAACATAAATTTCCTTCGGGAATTATTAGGTTTGTGAAATACTTTTTTAGTTCTTAACCTACTTGGAGTTGTAGTTACTATTCTTTTTCGTATTTCTGTCGGTTATTCACATTTACAGAACTCTTTCTTGATTTTTTGGTCGAAATAGGCAAGGATTTTTTATTTTGCATGTTATTTTTGCATTGCAAGCAATTTTCACGCCACTTGAACAGCTAAAAATTTTATTTTATTTTATGATTATTTGCTTGTGTTTTTATCTATATATTTTTTGTTATGTTTACTTACTCAAATGCTTATGTCGAAATGTATTTGGTTGCCTTTTTTTGTTTTTTGTTTTCTCTTGTTCTTGTTGTCTCTCAACTGGCAATTAGTTTAATTTGCCAAATCCTGTATTATATCCGCTGCAACGAGAGAGGCAAAAATCGATTTGCGTTTAGTGCGATTTAAGCTCATTAATAAATAATGGTGAAATATGCAATTTAAATTAATTAATGCGTGTGTGAGCGGGGGCTGTTCCACTAAGCTATTAATTTGCGCAAAAAATAAGAGAGATGGGCTTAGTTTTTATGCAGCTATTTCATTTGGATTTTTAGATTGGGGTCAAACGAATGCTTGCATTATATTTTTATTTATATGTATATTTATAGAAATTCGCTGCAATTGCATTTGCATTCAATCAGCATAATGCGCTGCTGAATGGACCGAATGCAGTTGTATTTATTTTATTTCTATATATCCTCCATCATATTTCAACCGCATTCTATTCTATGCATTTATATCCCATCCATCCATATTATGTGTGACTTGAGGCGTGTTTAACGTTGCCATCTCGAAAACCCGGCTCAAATGCCAAAACACTTCACATCCGTTCGAGGTGCGAGACTTTTGGGAAAATATTTTCCCCCTTTTCGCCGATTGAGAAGCGACACTTTATGCACTTTGACTTGCCTCTGACAATTGCGACTTTTGCATAAATACATTTTCTGAATTTTCCGAGTCAAGTGGTTGTGGAAAATCTCGTTGGCGCGTCTCGCACACAATAAAATACTTTCGAATGCGTTTCTGATGCATTCTGAGTGCGTGGCGTTGCGCGGAGCGAAAATGTATCTGAACGCAAAAGCCGCAATGCATTTTCCGCACAGATTTTCCCGGCTTTCAGTATGTCTCGCTCCGGCCCCACAAAACTCAATTAACGCTTCACGGTTTCCTTTCACAGAATGTGACACAGTCGTTTGAGCTTTATGTTTGACCGCTTGTTGTTATGTTTGATTACCTAATAAACATTTTATGAGCCAGGCCAGTTGCTCACACGGCAAATTGGTAAATTGTTTGAAAAGATGCATTACACGCGGTGAGTCCTGCCCTTTTTTTTCCGTTTTATGTCTGCTCCTCCTCGCGATTTACCAACCCCTATCCACCGTTTGGCCCGCCTTTCAGCCAACCATTTTGGCCAATCCATAATTAACAATCTGCAAAGCGGCTCCAATGGGCTGGCAATGAGTTTCCTGTTTTAATATCTTACTTTTTCGAGGGAAGATGTGAAGCTACGTGCTTGTTAAAACGCATGTAAGCAGGTAAATATTTAAATAAAATTGGATAAAGCCGTCGTTCTATAGAAAATTAATAATCTATACCTTTAATCTCGTATTTTCATTTGTCTTACGTTTTTATTTGTTTATGTCTTTTTTATTGAATACATGTTGACTTATAGCAGCTAGGGTATTCTGCGATCGTTGTAATTGAATTGCGAGTCCGCCCACTATAAAGTCGGTTAATGTTGACCCCATTACCGCCCAGAAACTGTGTTCTCCGTACTCCTCCTGCCCAGCTGCAGGACCACCATGATGATAGTCCAATGGCTTTTGTTGGCCCATAAAACATGTTTGCCGGCTATAAGATGCGTTCAGTTGGTGGGATGCTGTAGTCCGTGGTGCTACCTGAACTTTTCTTGACTCCCTTTCCCAACCAGACCCGAATGCTTTTGGACTGCTCTTGTATTTATGCCTATGAATATTTCATTTAATTGAAGCGCATTCATTACCAACCACACAGAGCAAACAACAACCGCCATTGCGCCCCTTGCGACGCCACACTTTTGGCGTTGTAATTAAAATAAATTTATTACGTAAAATGTTTTGCCAAAAAATTTGTCGAAAGTTGTGGCTTTCGCCCCGTGGCGTAATAAATAATGTGGAAGGTGTGTGCGTGGTAGTATCTGTGTGAATGTATGTTTAATGATCTGTGTACTCGCTGACTTTTGCCACCGTCGCCGTACGGAAATTGATGCGGTTAATATGCTTCCAATTGTTAATTTTTGCATTTCGTTTTGTATTTCCGAAAACCACAAAATCATACAAATAAAGATACGCACAGGGAATGCAAATAGAAACCGAAAACAAAAAGCTAAATCTAATCAACAGGAATAACAAACCGACCGAGCGAGCAACCAACAAATTTAATGGATAACCCAAAATTTATGATTTTCCCCGCTCTGATTTGTCTGACCGGATTTTTCAATATTCATGTAATTAATTTGTTCGAAAATGTGCTCGTGTTGAATGAATTTTCGAAAGGAAAAAGAGACTATTGATTTTTCGGTACTAAATAAATAAATTTCAGCTTAAATGGTATTTATTTTTTTTTTTTTTACCTAAAGTTTAGTTACTAATACGGTTAATTGACGCTGGGCATTTGTTGCTAAATGTAGTGCTCTTCCATTTCACAATCCAATCGAATCAACTTTAGCTCCGTAGAAATTCAATCACTCAAACGCCAACTGAAATTCACGGAATTTCGAACCGGATATCAACACCTTAACTAAGAGAAAATGATATCAGGAACAGCACTAATTGAAATTCACGCTAAAAGCCAACCCGAAAACAACCTGAATTGAATCAAACGCACTGTACTGCAACTCGATATGGTGAATAGAGTAAAGCACTTGAAATAAAAATGTTTGGCATTGCGTAACGCTCTGCGTCATTTGTATTGTTTGGAACGGAGTCTCATGGTTTCCGCACTTTCAACTACACAGAAAGAAGATATTATAATGTTATAATATCAAGTATAAATAACAAGGCGGAAGTATACATTGGAATAGAACGACAAATTTGTGAATATGCTCAATACTTGTTATTATTTAACTTTGCTTGTTATATCACAGACACCGTTTACTTATTTTTTTCTATCTGTATATGGGCTTCTAGTAGATCCCGCAAATCGCCAATTGGGTTGTGCAAATCGAGAAAACTCGCCAGCTCGAAAGCATTGCATACTTTGCAGCGCAATTTCGGGCATAGAAACAACAGCGAAATACTTGGCTTTTTCGCTGTTTTGTTTGATTCTTTTGTTGTTTCCAGCTGCACGCTCATCAAAGTCAGAAACGAGAAGGCATTATAGAGTGGTCGGAAGGATGGCGAGCGTGTTAACAAAAGTCTGCAGGAACCAGAGCTTTTATTGCTTTAAACTGGCACTCCAGCTCCACTTGCAATTCAACTTGAGTCCTGGCCAACAAAAAAGGTGCAGGGACAAAAGAAAAGTGAAGCAACTGTCGGGTCCCCGAGCTCGTCTTCATCTGAAATCCGTTGCTGACACTGCGACAACCCTTTCTGGCCCAACTGCACCGATTTTGGTTGCGTTTGTAGGGCACACAAGGGGTATTTACTTTTGATTTCACATTTGCTAGCCCCTGCTCAATAGAAATACATCTGGAATTTTGCACTTAATTCTTGGGCTTAAATATCTTAATTATACTAAGAGAAAAGCAATCTATTTTGACCGTCAATTTAGAAATATATTTGAAATAGTTAATAGTTATCTTAAAAACATAAAGTTAGAAAAGCGACCTCAATGCCAGAAATGACTAACCAAATTAATATACATTTTACTTGTGCTCAACCAAAATGCTGTAAAGGCTGCAAAGTTTCTTTATCAATGATCATTAAGGGTATTTGTGGCTTCGTTTGGACCGCAGCTGTTCATCCTTGCCACTTTTTCTTTTCGCCCATCTTGAGTTGGCATATTTTCGTTTTTTTTGGCCTGCTTTCGTTGCTTTGTGGCCAAAAATGCGGCAAAAAGGGGATCTGGCCGAGAGTGGGGGAAGTCGAGTCTTCGGCCATGGCTTTTGTTTTAATTGAAATGTTTTTGCTTCTCCGCTGGCTGCTGTGCGGCAGTAAACTGCAGCTGCTTCTCTCTTCTAAGCCGATTAGAATCAGTTCATAATGTATGCGGCTAAATATGAATGCTGGCCAGGAAGCTTTCCCCTCACGTTTTCCTCTATCAGAGGTTGAAAGACAATTGTTTTGGTCCATCCTGTGGAGTGGACCGCAATCGCAGTCTCTCCCTCTCCCTCTCTCTCTCTTTCTGCCTTTGTCTGTCTGTCTAATTGAAGCAGCATTTACTAGATCCCACGACGTATGCGGAATATGCGCTGGCATACGGGGCGTATGCGGAACGGATATCTTATGCATAACAACACAAAAGTCACGCATACGCCGTGTGTACTTTGGTGTGTTTGTGTGTATGTGTGTGCAAGAGAGAACGTACTAAAAACCGCAGCCATTGCTGAGCGTAAATGCATAGACCATCTAGAGCACTCGCAATTGCAATCGCAGTCCTATTTATGCATTCCATGTGGCATTGCGGCCGACAATGGTGAAAATCAATCGGTTTCTGGTTCGTCGGCGTCGTGCTGGGAAATATTCTATTAGGGGTCGTTTTTTGATTAGGATACATGAAAATTTTTAAAAAAATTTTATTTTAAAATCAATTGCAAACTAAAAGCTGCTTTCCTTTACGCCTTTTAAAGATGCTTTCCTTTACGCCTGTTCCGTAGATTTTTGCTTTTAATGCCATGAAACTGCTGTTTTGAGTAGCTTTGTTCCTCCCACCAGTGCTGTGTTTTTCTCTCAGTGTACGCCAGCTTCTGTTGTTATTTATTTCACTTCGCTTACAGCTAGCAGCGTTGTTTGATTTTGATTTTGTGAAATATTTTCAGCTCAGCATTTTACATTTTAAATAGCACTCTCTCTTTCTACACAGTAAGTCCTTTTCATTCGCCTTCATCGCAGTTTGTTTTTGGTATATTTTCGGTATTTTTAACCCACCCCCTCGAACATTTTCCAACATCATTTTTTCAAAAAAGAAGCGGCGATAGTTGTCGCTGCAAGCGATTTGTTGTTCTTGATAGAAGGCTGAGCACTTTCCAGGCGTTTTCGCAAGGAAAGTATTTTATGTATGAAAGTATGTATTTTATGTGCATTTATCTGTGTGAGCTGGTGTATCCTTCTTCTCTGGCTGCTGCTGCATAAAAGGATGTACAAATGCAAATGCTGTACAGAAATTTAGATGGGTTTCGGTGAAAGCATGCTGCACTGTGTTTGAAGAGGGGTAAATGTTCGTGTGTGTGTGTGTGTGTGTGTGCTGTCCCTGCCTTCCATTGTGAAAACTCTATTTTGTTTATCCGAACAGCTTCAGCTCGAAGCATCAGCAAAACTCTTGGCCAAACATTTCCCAACACTTAAGTGCATAATCAATCAAACTGATTTCTTAGTCGCCTCAACCGATTTCGGATTTTCAGGCATTGGATTTGTGTCCGGATTGGATTTGTGGATGGATTATTTTCCCAATGAGATTTTATTGTTGCTCGTCGAGCAGCTTGTGCGGAAATAATCTAGTTTTGGGTACGAGATTTCGGAAACCCCATCTCGCATAAATCTCATATTCTCTGCTCAAAAGCAATGCCAGCATCTATTATAAAATGCAACACGTGTCCTAGATACATGTTATACTGCTATTTGCTTATTACTGCCGCTAGCAAGCCCATTTTGACTTCCAATAAATAATAATAAACTCACCCATTTGCTGAGGTGGCTTCGCCTGCTGCTGCATATCCTTTCGCTGCGGGGGGAGAGGCGGTTGTTTTCCGGATTTCCTCAAAGTTCCGTAACGCTGGGCGGCCTGCAGCATTTCGTGGGGCGCTAGTTGTTGCGTGGGACTAAAACTCTGCTGGCTGAGCGAACTGGTCACCGTGGGGATGTGCGGCGAATAGCCACTGTAGTCGACCAGGCCACTGAATGCCGACGGTGGTCGATCCACGTAAATCTGCTGCGACTGGGCGGTGGCCATTTGGAGGCGCCACAATGCCTCCTGCGACAGATCCCTGGCGTTACTGTAGTTATTCTCGTTCGAATTGCTGCTTGACCCTGCAAATTACCACATTTTCTTGGATTATTACGGGCCATTTTAGTGGGCGGCTACAGCTAGTAAATATAGTTGTGCAGATGTACCAAAAAAAAGGTGTCGAAAGTGGGTGCAAAGTGCTTCAGGTGCTTTGCGGTAAGTGGGAAAACTTGAGAGTCACAGTGGCTAATTGGAAAAACACGCACTAACATAAACACATCTATATATATGGCAATAATGCCCGGTCATTCTCATCAGACAGCTGTCCAAAGGATTATTATAACACGGTTTGAATAGCAAAGTGTAATGTTAAATTAGTTTCAGCCATGCTTAATCATACACGAGCTAATATAATGCCAAATAAAAAGGTTTCAACTTCCTCTGACAATTCCGAACATATTAGTTCTTAATTATAAAGATTGTCAGTTAATGCAAATGTTTTTGGGGTGCGTCAATTAAAATTCTTAGTAAAACTGCATCAAAAAACATTTTACATACGTGACAATTGTATTTATATACAAAAAAAAGACAAGTAAACTTAAACCACGACGAAATTTAAGACGAATAAAACGTAGGAAAATTCTCTAAGCCTATATTTTCATTGCCAAGGATTCGATGACTTCATTTTCCGTAGACACGATATGGTAGCGGCAACCAATTGCCGGGACCCGGTGACCAGGACATCCAGTTCGTTCTTCATTCCGTACTTCTGTTTGCCGTACTTGTTAGTCAGGTACTCGAAGAAGGCATTGATGGATATGGAAAGCTGCGAGTTGTCCCTTTTGCCGTTCTCCTCGCAGAGAGCTCTCCAATTTCCGGCATTCCTCTTGGCCCTTTGCAGCTCCTCCATGCCGTGCCACACCATGGCCTTTCCATCCTCCTCGGCCAGGATTTCGCCCTCGAAGTAGTTGGGACTGGGCACAAAGCAGGCCTCTTCGAAGCGCAAATTACTGCGTATGATAGTCAGAAGATCCTTGGCATTGAACTCGTTGACTTTGTTAAACAGCAGGATTTTTGGCTGTCGATTCGCGCGTGTTCTGGTGTAAAACCAATCCCGGCAGGCCATCATCGACTCAAAGGTATCGGCGCTATCCAGATAGACGTTAAACATGTCGTGTCGCATGAAGTCAAAGTGTCCGGGCTGTTCAAAGATCTCGATTCCGCGACTTGCTCCCGGTGTTAACAGAGTAGAATTATGCTCCAATCCTACCACATATTCGGGCTTGTGTCGCTTCAAGAAATCGTAGGCCAATTGTACGGCCAGGGATCCATTCAATCTCATAGAGTAGTTTGCCTTATTCATCAACAGCTTGTTGTTCATATCACCCTCGATATAGTCGTTAAATGTTGGCACTCGGCGGAGTTCGACGCCAATTTGTTTGGCCTTTTGGGCTAGGACCTCACAGCATTCGGTTTGGGTGACATTCGTATAGATATTGGCATCCGGCTTCATGATGGACGCCTTGGCCCAGGCTATATCCCTTAAAGAATTTCCCAAATTCGAGCTCTGCTCCCATCCCAAGGTCGTTATCCCTATGGTCTGGGCATGCGAGGCTATGTTGGTGGCATCACTGGCGCCTGCATTCCCCACCTCTACAATGGCCACCTCAACGCCGGCTTGATGGAACGCGTGGAAGGCCATGACCGTCATGATTTTGTTATAGGAAGGTGTGGGTTGCATATTCGCTAGATCAGTGTTGATTTTCCAAAAGAGCTCCGTAAACTGAACATCGCTCAGGGGTTCACCGTCGATCCTTATCCTTTCGCTGGTTACAAACAGATGGGGCGAGGAGAGAACACCAGTTTTCACCCCATGACACCGAAGGACACTCTCCACTATGGCACACGTTGAGCCCCGGCCTTTGGAACCGGCTACCTGTATCACGGGTATGGCCTTTAGATCCTTTTTTGTAAGTCCCGACTTTTCCAGACACTCCAAAGTTTGCTCGATAACCGGATCCTGCTCCTTTCTACTGCTCTTGGTGGTGGCTCTGCCGGAAGTGGGTTCCAAAACCTGATAGCTATTCAATTGCCTAATCGCATCTAAGTATGCCAAATGTTCCGGACTCTTTTCTTCGGGTTTTTCTGCCGGTTGTGGAGTAGATGGATCCGCTTCTTTAAGTGGTGCAGCTGAACTCGTCGTGGTCTTTTGAGACTCCATTTTCTGCATCTTCTGAGCCTGAATATCCTTGCCAGCCTGCTGTTTGGCCTGCATCTCTTTCAGCCACTGATTCTGTTTCCTTTGTTGCGATCCCTGCATGCGGTTCATCCAGTTTTTCCGTTGGGACTCAGAAGAGGCACCCTTGAATGCCCCGGAATCTTCATTTTCCGCAGATTTTTCCACCTTTTGCTGCCAAGAGGCTTGAGCTTTAGGTGCAGCACCAAAGTTTGCAGGCGAACTTTGACCGGGCATCGCGAAACTGGGATTACTTGCTTGGCTGAACTGGTTCTTTGGAGGACCGGAAGGCGGAGAACCTCCTGCAGCTGCCAATTTGGCTTTTCTCTGCGATTCCGGTGAGACCTTGGCCATCCACTTGGCCCGCTGATCTGGGATTTTTGGTTGAACTGAGGGTTTTGGGCTAATGGGAGTGGGTGGTGCGGGGCTTATGGCGCCCATCGTCAAAGGATTCTTCTTGATTTCCGCTGGCTGAGGCGGCTTAGTTGGTTGTGTTGCCGAAGACTGCGATTGCGAGGGCTGGGACTGAGGTTGCGTTGGCTTATTGGCCAATTCCTTAATGGCGGCAGCCTTAGGCAGTTTTATCGATGGCGCTTTGAAGCTCATCTTGAAGAAGTTCTGGCTCGACTGGATCGTCCATTGGAGGGCCTTCAGATGGGAACTCCTTCTACGATACATCAACGGCAACACTGAATGCATTTTTGCAAAGAAGTTTAAATAAAATGCCAACGAAATGTGTGAATTTTGATCATGGAAATTTGTTGACGGAATTTCCGGTATATGTATCTGTATCTGAGAATTTTTATTATTTTGTTGGCTGTTAAAATAATGTAGTGTCTACCGATTGGACACGTAGGGGAAAGGTAGGCATATTTATGTTATTCTCTTAATATTATATAACTTTATTAATATTATGGACCGGTTCTTTGTTTAAATTTCTTCAATTTAAATTTTCCAGTTAAATATAGTTTCACCAATAACGCCGTATCCAACAAACTTCCACTGTCAGAACTTATAGTATAGTTTAGTGCATTTCTAGAAAAAGTTTTACATCAAGAGAAACGATTTGGAAACATTTAAAACCATTTAGGTGTGCAACAACAGTTAGTAACAAAACATCAGCTACAATATTGTGTGAGGTGCTCTTCTATACTGATTTTTTAAAGTGCATTTTGTGCAGACGACGGTTGCGTTTTTATTTATTTGCTCGTATGGTGCGATAGTTGCTCCTGTTTCGCCTTTTCAATTTGTCGCCCATAGCTGGAGTTACCTGTAATGGCTAGTGTTGTTGTTGTTGTTGCTGCCTTGGCATTGCGAGATGTTGTTGTTATGGTGGTTGCCAGTGCCGTTGTTGTTGCCGCCGTGGCTGCGGTTACCTGGCATCTTTCCCGCTCTCTCCCCCTATTTCCCAAGTGGCCGCGTTTCAGGGTGGTGCAGTTGTTGGTGTTGTTGGTGGTGTGGGGGGTGTTGGTGTTGTAGTTGTTGGTGGAGCTGGCAGTGGCGATGGTGGGTTGGTTCGTTAGATTGGCGCGTGCTGAATGTTGCTGCTGCATTGGGTTAATGCCGCTGCTGCTGCTGCCGCCGCCGCTGATGTTGCATGTTGGTGGTGTCGCCTCAAGTGGTCCTGCTTCGGTTGCAGCCGCACACCAACGACGATGAGTATGTGTGTGTGGGTGAGTGTGTGGCGGTTTGCAAGTGTGCGAAGGGGGGGCAGAGAAATAGTCATTAAGTTGACGCTTGCCAAAAGGGGAACGCAAAGAAGGAGCAACAAAAGCCCGCGACCGGTCGCAACCCCCACAATTAAAATGCATTCCTGAGGGCAACACTCAGAGAAAATGCGAGTCTATACAGAAACTAGCAAAAATACTAAATAGCTTACAGATTCGTACTCACATTTTGAACCTATGTTTTTAAACATACATATGTGCTTGTATATATCTATAATGTATAGCTTATTTTCCTACTTGTTTATTAATTGTATTTCTTTCCTTTAGTTCAACTAATTTGCTCAGTGCCGCTTACCCATCTACTCGGTTTCAAACTTGTAGCTTCCATTTAGGTGTGAATAGAGTTCCTTTCTTTATTGTTCAACGCCCCTTTTGCCGAGAAGCTCAGGTGGGCAGGGGTAAAAAATAAAGCGCAAAAGTTCTTTCGGGGTTGGGTTAAGTTTTCCGGCCTAATAGGATTAAAGAGGCGACCTCTTTAATGGGATTACTCGAGGAGAGAATTGGAGAATTCAAGTTGTCTAATTGCGTTAAATTTGTTTATTACACTTTTGGACTACTCATCGCAGCCATCTTTTCGCCTTCATTGCGGCTCATTGAATTTTTTTATCAGCGTATTTCGACGTGGAAAAAGAACACTAAATGTACTAGAAATCATATCATATCATATCATTTCGTTTCATTCAATTAAACGGAATATTAAACTAAGGCAAGCTATTAAATAACCAAATCAATTAAGTGAGCAAATGAACAATGCTTAGTCAATCCCATTTGATTTCTCAAATCCCTTAAGCTGCCTTGTAACCAATTAAAAACAAGGCAATAATACCGAACTTGAACCATACAGTGGACATTCGATTGGGGGAACAAAGCCAGCTGAAGGATAACGCCTTAATTCTCACATAATTGGAATTACGATGGCAGCTCCACATTTTCAGCCGCTCCCGTTTCCGGCGGCGCTTTGTGTTGCCGATTGGTGTCATTTCGGTTGCCAAGGGGAGCTGCTTATGCCCGACACCGAACACCATGGAAAATGTGTGGGCAAGCTCGGGGGAAAAGCGTGGGAAATCCGTGGAAAGGGCCAACGCTGGCCACGTTGCATTTGCATGAGTAGCTCGGTAAGTGGAGGAGGAGCAGCTCTAGATTGACATGAAATGCAATTACGGCCAAAAACTCAGGCCAGGGAACAGGGACACCCATCGAAATGGCCGCCATAAATCTGCGCCGAAAAATGTGTCGCTTAATCAAGACACACACGCCCACCAAAAAACCCCCTTAATCCTCCAGAGCCCCCGAAAACGCAATCCTCCGCAACCCACTTTTCTCGCCACAGAGTCACGTCCCTTCATAAGTTGTCGCCGGGCTGAAGCGAAATTTGTCCGGCCCTGCACAGTCAACGCAAAAAATTAGTGTCAACTGTGTGAACTTATGGGTAAAAGTAAACAACACTCGCAGTTCAATAGATGGAACATCGATGGATACACCAACGAATCAGTGTGTAGTAAAAATGTAGTTTTTTCTGAGGGTTTCTAGTCTAGTATCCTACGGACCCTTTCGCCATCACTTTTGTATAATTTTAAACTATTGCACAACATTTTCTCTGCCTGTACTCACACTCTTCGGCTCCTAGTCCGTGTCCGTGTCCAATGCCATGTCCGTGGGATCCGGCTGCTGAGTTGGCAACGGAGGGCAGCACTTGATAGCTGTCGCTGTCCACGCCGATGGCACTTGTCACATGATAGCCGTAGCCGTTCGAATGTGGATGCTGTCCACCGGAATTGTTGCCCCCAGAGCCAGCCACTCCGCCGTAGATACCCAGTATGGCTTTGGGCTGTTGGTACTGGCCGTGGTTGCTGTGGTGCTGCTGCTGTTGCATATTCAGCTGCTCATCAGGATCGTGTAGGGCGGTGAGGGTGAGCTCCTTACCGCCGTTGCCCGTGCCGATGTCCTTGGAGTCCAGAGTTCCAGTGGGGTAGTAGGGAGGTGGTGGCGGTGGCTGCTGCTGCGATTGCTGTGGATCCTGACTTAGCGACGGTCTTCGGCTGGCGTCCAAGTCGAAGTCGTACTCTTTGGCTCCGGTAGATCCTGGATTAGTCGTGGAGTTAGCGTTGCCTCCTCCAACTCCTCCTCCTACTGAGCTACTCTCCTTTTTGGCGGCGTGTTTCCTACGGCAGTGACAAAAAGCGTAGAGAAGACCAAGGAAGACGACGAAAGAAAGCGAGGCGATGATGATGGCCACTAATGCAGATGTCGTCATGGAGGATTTGTGCGGCATGTAGGACTTGCCAACTAAGAGGGGAATCAAACGATTAGTTTTGGGATTATGGGAACTCTTAATAGTTAATTTCAGATTCATAATTGAATTTGCATAGTTAGTTATTATTGCAACCACTAATACTCACTTTCTGCATTGGCATATGCGCCGCAGTGCTCGTGGTTAGATCTCAGACAGAGTTTGACCCGCACCACTGGCCCGGGTCCCGCGGTCTCGGCCAAGGCCATGGTGCGATCCTCGCCCAGGTGGGAACCGCCACCCACTCCAAGGCTCCTTCCGGATGTGGTGGCGGTGGTGTAGTGGGCTGGACGCGACACATGATTGATGATGGCCTCCTTGAAGGTCGTTTCGCTGCCGGACGGTAGCAATGTCAGGGTTTCCACAATCTCCCACATGGGCACCGTGGCATCCCTGGTTACCAGTGATTCCACCACCGCAATGAGGGACAGGCATGTGGCGGCCACGTTGATGCCCAGAACATGTGAATTGGGATCGTAGCTAACATGCAAAGGCGGTGGAATTTTACTGACTTTGGTGGTGGCCAATATCTCATTCGAATAACCAGAGGTGCCCTTCGAATTCAGGGCATAAACCTTAAACATGTAACTCTGATGCTGATCTAAGGGCGCGAGTTTACAGGGGTTCTCCTTAAAGCAATTGAATTCGATCCATTCGTGGTTGGAATTACTGGACGAACTGCTGATCTGGTAGCTGGGTATATAGCCATTACCCGAACAATCGGATAGGGTTTGTTCCCTGGGTGTTGCCACTCTCCTGTAGCTCACCAGATATTTGGTACTCATAAAGCCGCCATTGAATCCCGGTGTCCAGTTCAAGACGGCATAGTTGTGACCAACTTCGAGGATCTTTAAATTGGTGGGCTTCTCTGGCGATCCCTTGGGTTGCAGTCTTATTGGTGCTCTTATGCTGTCCAAAGGATTCACAGCTCTGCAAATATATTCTCCGTAATCAGAGTGCTGCAAGTGTGCTATCCTCAAAATGGAGGTATATACGTCATTATTTTCCATTCTTGTACTAATTTCATAGTGACCATCCGAAGACATGGTTAAAGGCGAGGGATTGTTGCCGTATTGCCATTGAAACTCCGGTTTCGGATAGGCCTGAACCCTGCAGACAACCTCAGCGGATTCTCGAAGATCGTAGGCCACTTTGTTGTACTGATGAATGACTATCGGTTCATGCTCGATCCTCAGATGCATTGAAGAATTGGCCGAATTCACGTCGTTTTCATAAAGGCAAGTATACAGACCTCTATCGTTCGGAAGTAGTTGGTTTCCATTGGGTCTGGCCTTACCCCTGAATCTCAGGATACTTTGCACCGCCACCACTCCGCCGCCGGCATCCGTGGGTGTTGTCCTTATATCAAACATCTTGCGAGAGGGAAGAATCTCGGTACCATCTTTGATCCATCGAATTTGCGGTGTGGGCTTTCCCTTGGCACTGCAGGTGACTGCATAGTCCACATCGCCCACCCGACGAGTCATATGTTGCTGTAGTTTGGCCAGAAACTGGGGTGGCTGATGTACTTCCAAGATTATGGTGGCTATTTTACCAATTCCCAACTCGTTGACCGCATGACAGTGGTACTTGCCCTCGCTCCCCAAGTGAGCCTTCGGTATAGAGTACTGGGGACCTTGAGCTAGAATTTTCTGTGTATTTCCGATGTCACCATCCATATCTCGGAACCATCGGTACTGGGGAACAGGCCATCCTGGCGGATTCGCCGAACAGGTCAGAGTCACACCATTGCCCACATGAACGACGGGCTTGTTTGGGGTTATATAAGCCTGTCCCGGCCGATGTCGCACCAATAGAGCCACCGTGGAATTGCCCACACCCTCTACTCGTTTCGAACTGAACGGTTGCATTATGTTCACCGATCTGCAGATATAGTTTCCGGCATGCTCAGCCCTCACTGAACCGAGGGTTAAGAGCTCGCCAGTGTATCGGAAATCCGGAGCTCCTTCTTTTAGCCATTCGACATTGATGGGCGCTGGATTTGCGGTGACATTGCAACGAATCAAAACCGTTTCACCTTCCTCCGCCTCGTGGGTTTTCGATTCGATAAACACAATCGGCGGATATAGAACATCCAAGACTATATCTTTTTCGCCCGTTTTGCCCAAGCCATTATCCGCACTGCAGGTGTACTTCCCGGCATGATGGCGGTTTACTCTATATATGGTGTGGGTGGGCGTGGCACTCACATATTGACCATTTCGAGACCATCGCACGTTGCTAACCATTGGTTTGGCATCCACTCTGCAGTCCAGTTTCGCCACATGATCCCGTTCTACTTTCAAAGGATTCTGTGGTCCGACCTCCACTCGGGGATAGTCTATAAAGAATGGAGGAAATAGGAGTAGTTTTAATAAAAAGTTAAATATTATTCTAAGTAAACCAAATATGAGAGGTATATGAATTTGAATTTAATATTCATTGGTCTTTTTATGCATGCACTAGAGGATTGGTTTCATCATTAAATAATGTTAAATTGATATGAAAAACTAGTATCGTATTCATTTTAATTAAATCAGTATCAACTCATCAATAAAAAGGCAAATATTTTTGAAATTGCGCGCAGTCTAGTTTATAATTTATTCACTCTATTTTTTCGGTTCATTTGGGTTAGCATACAAATAGGCAATTACAGTAGTTAGTTTAGATCCTCTTCTTTGTTGGCTGGTTGTTCGGGCCATTAACTTGTCAATAACCGTTTTCAATTCCACGAGGACGGCAACATTTTTCCTGGGAGCCCAAAAAAAAAAAAAACCGCTTATACCTCTGAAGGACGTTGACGAGTTCAGCGTGACCCATCGACATTTTTAAATAATGCCATTTTGCGGAACAAAAAAGCAATATATGTTTACTAGGATGTATATTGGGGAAATAGCCCTGGAAATTGCCGCAAGTACTTTGGTGGGCATTTTACAGTGGTAGCAGTTGAGTTTTTGTGTAGTTTATTTTTTATGAAAATTATTATAAAAATTAATTGTATGACTTTTTACATAATTCTTTAAACTGATTTTATTAGAGTTTTGTTTCTGATATACATATAATTTTGATGGTTAATGAATCACCTATTTATATCATTTATTTCATTGCAACAAAACAATCAATTCGAAGTCATTGAAATGTCTACGATAACACCTTATTCTAGCATCACTTATAGCTGACTTTATTTGTCATTTATCTGCCAACTTTTCCCATTTCCAAATGTCGATTCGGGAAATCCTTCACCTTACCCTGATCTCCTCGGTGCTCGAACATTTCACTGACTTTTAGTCGTTTAGCTCACCATTGTGCGCGCTGGTCATTTGGTTTAAGTGCCTTTAGTTTCATTCCGTATCGAATCGTTGGCATTACCCTCCATTTTCCCGTTTTCCCACTTTCCCACCCACTTATCAGCGGGCGCGGAAAGCGCGTTCAGTCAAGCGTGAGGCATAATAGTGGCTAAGTATAATTGTAGCTGTTGCTGCTGTTTTTGTTGCGCCAATTAACTTTCGAACACTTTAGTTTAATCACCGTCTGCCCAAACTGAACTGAGTCTGACATCCTAGTCCGGACCTTCACGCCCCCTTTTCAACCATTTCCCAGCGATAATAGCTGATATGGCCCATTGTTGTTGTCGGCCCAGCATTTTGGCCAATTGTTTTTGTTGGCTCTAATTCGTGAAGCGACGTAAATGTGCCTGCGTCATGCTCTAAGCTACCAGGACTATTCAAATGGTCACACAAAAATCAAGGAATATATTAAAGGTGCCAAATATTAAGACAAGAAAAAATTTATATTTTTTGAAAACAATAAACTGAAGTGGGGTAATGTAAAAAAGGGCATACATATTAAATATGTTAAATTTAAAATAAAATAATATAATAACTATTTAAATGGCGTGTGTAAGGCACGCTTTTCCAGAATATTTATCTTGCATGAAATTTTAAGTCAAGTGTTGATATTTTCCTTAGCCCAAAAACAAACTTTTCCCTACACAAATACCCTGCACAAAAAAATCGTAGAAAAATGCTGCGTTATCCGGAACCCAATTACGCGTCGCCCGAAAACATTAAAGCCTAACTCCTAAATGAGGGGCAGACTGTGTGTGTGTGTGTGCGTGTACGTACGCCGGTAGTTGTGTGTGTTTGCTGGTGTGTGTAATTATAAAATAAAATTTAATGAGCAGAGCTCCCGACCAGAAAAACAGAAGCCACCGCGGAAGAGGATGGAAAAAATCAAGTTTGCATTTCAACACATGCTGTTGCCACCATTCCACCCCTGGAAAAAAAACCCCATTTGCGGAGGAAGAGGAACCCTGGGGGCATTTTCATGCCCAGCCATCCATGTAGTTTCACGCTGATGTCGGGGTGTTGCTGCCACGCCCATTTCTCCCATTCCCGCCCCAATAGTAGTAGCCTAGTCCAGGACTCTCGCTGTCCTGACATTTGCTATAGTCGCTCTTTTTTGCACAGTCTTATAACAGCAAAAATATATAAGAAAGGAGAAAAAATTAATTATATTCCTTGAGACGGAAGTAATGATTGGGGAATGGTCTTTGCTGAGTTCATCCCAAATAACATGAAATATTTCGGTTTTTCTAGCACAATAATTCGAGAGAGTATAAACTTTATGTTTATTGAGGGAGAAATAAATTTTAAATATATAATTTGCTGGCAGAAAAACTAATTTCCATGGAAATGCAAGTACTTTATCTTAAATTTAAAGAAATTTTTAGTAAGAAAGTGTATTTGAAAATCCGTATTTCCTTAAATAAACCTTTTTAAACAACATTTTTTTAAATGAGTTGCCTGGGTTGGACCTTGTTCACATGTATGCTGGCACGCCTACCGCTACGCCTAGAATCCATCCCCTTCCCGTGCCCCTTCCATATTTCGACACTCCTTCGCCTTGCACATTGTGATTTTATGACCGGCTACATTAGTGCCATGAAATATGCTCCTCCTGCACCTGCAGCTCCACCTGCGCAGCCAAACCGCCCAAACATAACCCGCCCATCGCAAAACCCAAGCCAACGCAATCCCAATCCACAACCAAAACCCAAGCCGCCTCGACGAGATCCTGGCTTCCGGCAAGGCAGCGTTAAATAAAAATGAAACGTTGCGCATACGCCGCGTTGGCCGTGGCGTAACTTATGCCCGCTGGCCATTTTTGCAGCGAAATTTAATTATTTAACCCGGAACTGGGCCGAACTCGGGTTTTTTTGTTTACAGCTGGTTGCTGGTAGCTGGTTTCGCGTTTGCTGTTTCAGGATGTATCACACACACCTGCTCGGAGTGATTTTAATGAGTCGAGTTTGCAGTTTGGCTTTAAGCTTTTCTCTGGTTATTACTCGACTGCATGACACCGAAAAAAAAATACAACCACGGAAGGGCGACAAGTGCTGTACTTGTGCAATTTACTTTTAAATTAAGATTTACAAAACAGTTTAATTAATGAGCAACCTTCTTCCATTATTAGAAATCAAACATTCAACTATATTCAAATTCAAATTGTATATTAACGATTATTAAAAGTTAAGTAAATTAACATAATTCACTTAAACATGGATATTATGCGTAAAGATAAGCTTTGATTGCTAATGTAACTGATATGGCTTAGACTTTTTGGCAGTGCGTTTATGACTCCGCCTGCAGATTCTCCCTTTGTTGAACTGACATTTTCCGAGCCCCTGCTTTCCATCTTGTTCAAATTGAAAAGTTACTCCCGTCAAAGGCGGCAAACCCAAGGAGTCGTCGTTTGGGGGGATGTTGAATTAAAGGTAGGGATGCAGCTGCCTCCGATCCTTCTGCTCCTTCGTCCTTTGCCTGCTGTCGCGTACGTGTCACAGTGAACACATCACGTGACTTCCGGCGCGCGTGCTTGCAACACCTAACCACCACCCGATTTCCCAATTTTCGCCGCACATTTTCAGCACATTTCTCCGGCCTTTCAGCGGCCAAAAAAAAAAATAAATATCGAAATGCCAGGGGAAAATGCGTTCAAATTAAGAAACCAGGCGTGAGCAGACATTTTTCCTGACTAAAACTGGGTGGAGAACTATTTGCAGTCAGCCATCAGATTCGTTAATTGAGTTTTGAACATCAAATATGTGTTCGTGCCATAAATAAATTTCATATAAATAGGTACGCTTTTATCCTCGGATTGCCCGTTAATACATTTCAAATACGTCTGATTTTAGATTTATCTGTGCATTTTTTATTCATTGATAGACACAAAATGCCTGCCATTCATTCGATATTCAACGAAAGCCCACTAAAAATGCCACATCATTGAAATGACCAATATATACAAACGGATTTAAAATAAATCAAGCGATGCTCGCACAAGAGGGTAATCATTATGCTGCGAATATATCGCAACCACTCTTTTGGCCCACTTTTGTGGGCCCACAATCGATGGCTTATAAAAACTGTAGCGCACTTTTTTGGCCTGCAAAAATGGGGGTCAGTCCTGCAAAATGGGGTGGCCACTTCATTGTGCACTTGATTGCGCTTTGTGCACTGGTCCATAGGTGTCATATGGCTGCTGCAAATTAATTGAATTGGCTTTGTAGCCGGTGTAGCGGGTGCAGCGGGTACAGTGAGTACTGCGAAAACAAAAACAAGTGGCCAAGTCCTTTGGAGCACTTGCGGTTGAGTCGATGATGAAGTTGCCGTGCCGGGCGAACCAAAAAGTGTAGTGCAGTTAATTGAAATTGGGCAAAGCAATTAATTTGCTTTTGTCACAAAAGCTGTTAAGCTGAAGCACAGGACACCCGAAAAACACTCGACCAGAAGAATCCTTTGACGCAACATTTGTTTCTATAATTTGTGCTTAAAGCGGCTTAAAGTTTTTTATTTCCAGCTACATACCTTTGCCCGACCCACTCGAGAAGTCTCAAGTAGAGAGTTCTTCCGCCGGAGTGGAGCACTCGAAAGTCCGAAGTCTAGCTGGGTCCACTACAACAATGCCGCATTCATTAAAATGATGTTAAAAGCCAGAAATTTTAAACTTGCCCAAAAGAAGTCGACTAAACTTGAAATCGGCTTAGGAAAGCTGAGGAGGAGTCTCTAAAATAAAAAACGCCAGCAAGCAGAAATCTTCAAGCGTACACAGAGAACACAGTTTTCAAGCTAGCTTGTATTTGTCTAAACTTTAATTTATTTTGTTGAAAATATGTTTGATTTCATTGAAAATATCTAATATCTCGAAGTACTTCTGAATATTTAAATCTATACTTAATATTTCGTGAGTGTAACAGAATTGCTAGGCACAATTTTCGGCTCGTATTCGTCGTCAGAGCCGCATTCCTTTTGTGGTTATGCAAATGGCCAAGGAGCAGGCCAATAACCAAGGCCCAGACCAAAAACAGTTGGCTGACATTGCCCGGCACTGACACTAATTGCAATTGTGTGCAGCATTAGCCCGACTTTCTGCTCCTGTCCTGAAGTAAAAAGGTTTTCGTGTAGCCAAGTCAGCAGACGTCGCTTACTTGATTTTTCTAACCCTCCCTTTACGAGTTTTCCTCCTTTCCTTCCTATATTTTTTTTTTTGTTCCTGGCACTTTTGTGGCTCGGCAGTGGCATAATCAAAAAGGACAAGCCACCAGTCTCCTGCTATTCCAATGATATTGGCAAGACTCGAATCTCGAGACGTGCTGACTTTACCGGGATGTGATTGTGATTGGGATTTGGGAATCGGATTGGTATTGGTACTGGTACTGGTACTGGTCTGTTCCCGTGGCTCGCTTCCAGCGAATGTTTGGCTGCCGTGTCAAGGTGTCGACGGTGGTGCGATGTGGCTTGCTGCAGCTGCACCACAATTACCGATGGATGTGGGAATTGTGTGTCGTGCAAGGTGATAATGTCCTTCTTCAAACACGATTCGAAAGCTATTCATTTTAAATTGTTTATAAAAGCAGATACCAAAAATTTAACACAAATATTTGCCAATAAAGAAACAATTTGCAGGCGTTTCCGACTGCCATTGCTGGTTCTGTTTGTTCGGGCAATCTTCTGGCTAATGCGCATTATTGTCATTCGGCATTTGCATGCGGCACACCTGAGCCCTACTGCACCGCCCAAAATCGCCGTGCTCCACCGTGGTCCACCCGCACTCACACACACACACGCACACACACACATGGCGAAAGCATCTTTTTATTCAAATTGAAATGTCTTTTCAACGG
Organism: Drosophila sechellia; assembly: GCF_004382195.2. Classification (NCBI taxonomy): domain Eukaryota; kingdom Metazoa; phylum Arthropoda; class Insecta; order Diptera; family Drosophilidae; genus Drosophila; species Drosophila sechellia. The sequence continues at coordinate 3,868,937 of NC_045949.1, forward strand.
GTTTGCTTTCCACTTCAGCGGCCCGCGACACATGAGTGCTGTTTGTCTTCGTCGCCGGCGACTTTTTGGCCCAGGATCCCACAAAAAAGCAAGAAAGCACAAAAGGAATGCACGTACATAAAGGCATAGGCAGCTGGAAACACTAGCAGAATTTGTAACACCCTTACTCAATAATAGTTTGATCTATGCAATCAAGTATAAATATACCAAAAAATAATTCTCTTTATGATATAAATTTTTTAATCATTTATTAGACAATATCTTTTTAGAAAACTTATATTTCTGTAAATTTTGAATACCCTGAACAAAATTCCACTCTTGGCGCGCATGAAAAGTGAGGTGGGATTTATTTGGGTGGTGGAGGCTGGGCAGGGCTTTATTCCGTGCGGCGTATGCAACTGAACAAAAGTCACGTGCAGGACGACACACTTGTGCGGTGGCGGGTGTGGGGGCTGGGGGTTTGGCTTCTCAGGTGGGAGATTGCATTTGCCGAAGACGAGGGGACAACAAGATGGAACGTGCCTCTCACGTGTGCACCAAACTGTGCCAAGTTGACAAGGCGGTGCTGGTGGCGCCCTCCTAGTTTGTCTATGCGTGGCCACATTGCGTATGCGCAATTTGATGGCCTTGCCGCTCACTGGACGAGCACCCTGCTGCACCCACACACTTTGAAACCATATTTTTCCGAGCCCGAATCCCATCTAGGAAAAACGCAGAAAGTGCGAGCTAGAGACATATTCAATAATTTCATTTTGTGGATTTTCGCACGTTATAAAACACTCAACGGCCAAAGAGAAGTCATCGCCTCGCTGACAACATGAAGCATTGGGAGTTTATTTTTCCAAAAAATATACGTATATATTTTTTCAATTTTTTCTGTATAAAAGTTTAAGTTTGTATAAAAGCGAGAGACACCAATCTCGCTTCCTTTTTTGAATTTTTTCCTTTGTAGCTGCTGGCATAAATCAATCAAATGCAGGCACAACACGCAATGCACGCACACAAGCAGCTGGAACAGTGAAATAAACAAATGGAGTCGGCAAACTGAGATATATGTTGCTATAAATACAGCAGCAATCAAAATAATAGCACTTTTTATCATTTCAACAATTGTGGGAGATTAAGTTATGAAATTTTCAATATTGGTAATAAATGCTAAAAATTTACATTTAATTTAAAATTGATTATCCTTTATCACACACTACATCATTACATTTTAATGCCAAAAGTTTTAAGTTAAGAACTAATTTGCGTTGCACAAGTGTATAAACGAAGAAAGAAATGGCAATGGGACTCGCATGAATCGAATAACATTGGCAGCGCTTTCAAGAATCCTTGCAAACATTTTCAATTAAAAAGCTACTGTGCCATATGTCAGCTGCTGCTTCCCTGCTGTTCGCTTTCTTCTTTTTTTTTATTATCTATGTTCCACTTCATCCATTCTTCGGTTGGTGCTATCAATTGCTTATCAATCACAATCAAGCGACAACGCCGTCTCCGCCTCGCATTCATATCTGTCTCAATGCAGCTGTCGCCCAGTGAATGTCAAACTGGGGTTTTACTCCAAAAAAAATAGCGGGAAAATTAGTTTGTTGTTTCTGATTTTTCACTGACAAAATTTTAAAGTTCATAGAGAATCGAAATTTTTTTAAAATTTAAGAGGTATTTCTAATAGTTAAAGGATACAAATTTTATCATCAGCTAACGTTTTCTAGTTGTATAACAAACCAAAATTAATGAAAAATGATCATACTTAGAAATATGTCTGAATATACTAAGAACTTAACACAGCTCTCAAAATTAGCATTCGAGGGACTGAAATTACCGTTGGTCCCCAGGCACTCATTCCACAATGACTATCAAACTGTATTCGATTGGCTGTCTGCCATCGAACTTGGACTTTGGAATTTGGTCTTTATGGATCGCCTGCAGGCGCTTCAGAAGCCATGGAAAAGCCAAAATGCCGCTGCAAATTCAATTGTTCTTGTCGAACGTTTCGCAAATCGCAGGCCAAAGTTTGTTGATGTGGCTGCTGCTGTTGGAACTAGCAAAACCCGGAGGCTCCTTTGGCATAAATGCACCTTGGAGGCCCACTTTTGACCCGGGACAGAGGACTCGGGGGCTATGTGTGTGTTGGGCAAACAAAGGGGCCGACTGGCTGCTAATGGATTTTAAATGAGCCCCATAAATAGCAGCAAGTCGTCCTGGCACACGACGAAAAATTGCATTTGCCACGCCTGCCGAAACCATAAAAGGAGTTCCACTGGCAGGATTCCCCCTATTGCCCTTTTCTTAACTACTTGGCTGTTGTCATTTATTCTTGTTCTGTTTGGTGTCTGTTTTGGCCCGGTTAGTGCTCCTTTGGCTATGTGTTACCCTTTGCTTACAGGTTCAAGTTATACATTTCTTGAACCGGGTGTTAGCTGTCTTATAAGACATACTTATATTTGCAAGATTAACTTATTTTTTTTTAAATTATTGAATTAATTTTACTTATTTACAGAAATCGTATGGCTCTGAAATCTCTCAAAAACAGTTTTAATGAGTATCTCTTAGTCAATCATTCCCGTTTCTTCGGCTCTTTCTTTTCTTCCAAACAGAAAGACTATAAATATTTGTTGGGGGGAGAATCACACACAGGGAACACATATTTATAGGAGATATTTATATATATAAACATATATGAGTTGTTCTTGTTGTCTACTTTTGCGGCTCCAAATCCGGCGTGTATAAAAATGGCTGCAATTTATGTTTTCCTATGAATATATTTGTGGCAAACTCGGCTCTGCTCCAGTTTGCACAATCCAACCCAAACCACCCACTGTATATATATGTATGTATTTTTTCTCTGCCTTTTATTGCTAGTTTGTTACTTTATTTGATTGCATAAATTTTATGCAGATTCAGTAACATGTCATTTCTAGTGATTTTTATTAAATGCAGCGCGCGGTGACAAGTATATTGCGCATACGCCGCGTTGTCCCCGAAAATTTAATATCCGCCCCAAATGTGTTATGATGTTTTGGGGGCTAAAGTTGCCAACTAATATGACAAGTTGATGCCCCGGTCATTCTGCAGCAGATTTCAGTTGTTGTGGTCCAATAACTAACAATCAAGTGGTCATGTGTGGGGGATTTTGGGGGAGTAGTTTTGGGTGGCAGACACTTTATGTGTCTCGTGTCATCTGCTTGGCTTTTTGGTCACGTTGATCATGCGACAACAGCATATGTTCCCATAACGCAGTTGCCAAACTTTAATTACAAAAGAAATGGCCAAAATGAAGAATGAGAATCGCAAAACAAGTTTGTCTGGTTTTCCATGAAAAATACTCGGTTTACCTCTGGCCAAGTTTTTGAGGTAAAGAAATTTATTTGCTTTAAATGAAGTGGAGTATAATTTGGTTGAGAATTTTCTTCTATTTCATGAAGAGCTTTCTTTTCTAGCCAGAAAGTACACTGAGATACAATTTATCCATTATGCTATAGTTTAAGACTGTAATATTTTAAAAATCATGTTCTAAATCGATAATAGTTCACTCTGTTTCTTAGAGTGCAACTCCGAAACCCAACTACTCACAGTTGACATTCAGCGTGACGCTGGTCTCCAGCATATGACCCTCGGGCATGGCACGATTCCAGACGACGCATTTGTACTTGGCGCCATCGTCGGCCCGTCGGGGAACAATTTGGAGTGTGGCGTTGGTATAGTGGTTCTTCGATCCGCCCTTCAGAGCATACGACTGCAGTGGCACGGTGCTGCCCTCTCGGTACCAGCTGCAAAAAATACACGAGTGATAGCCACGATTTAGTGCCAAAAAATAGGAGAAGCAAGGCGGGATGTGCAACCATGTGCCCTAGAAGGATTATTAATGAAGGCGACCGCCCGTTAAGTGATTTACTTTGCCACATAGCCAAAAGGGAGATGTGGAAAAATGAAAACTAAGGGAAAATAGGACTTTAAAATCATTTCCTTATACGTGATATTAAAACGAAGTTAAATGGGATATTTAAACTTTCAAATTCCCTTACGTTATCATTGGATCTGGTGAGCCACCAATACTGCTGCAGGTCAACTCCAATGGCTTCTCCTCGGTGGCCACTGCCAAGTTGCCGGGAGTGACCATCGGCGGATGTGGAGCCGTCAGCACGGTCAGATTGTAGAACTCCTGATGGACATCCGCGCCCGTTCCCTTCGCCTTGATGCGGCACTCAAAGCGTCCATTATCCCGATTATAGGATGTGTTTTTGATTTGCAAATCGTAAATTCCGCGACTCGGTCGGAAGTCCAGGCTGAAAGCAAAAGGAATCAGAAAGAAAATAAGCAATGAGTTCCGAATAAACCTGAAAGCGATTTATTAACTATGGGTATGGCCGGGGAAAAGTTTTTCCTTATGTAAATTAACTGCGCTTTTTGTTGAATTTCGGCAACAGCACACATTTCTTAAATTTATTTATTTCTATATTTGTTTATCTTATTATAAACCACTGTACGCATATATTTAGGTTTTCTTTCAAATCAAGTTAATGCGCTGCTGGCCATGCAGGGTATTAGAATTTGTGCAATAGGTCAATACAGCAAATTAAAAATCTTTCTTAAAATTATGGATGTTTTTGTTTTTATAATATAATAATTGAGTACTGAATGAATGTCCTTGATTAATGAAAAAATATGAATGTCTTATCATTACTAAATACTTCTCAAAACCATGTCCTATATAAAGTAGAGCATCCTGCAGTCCTTGCTCTCGAGATCCTGGAAAATAAATTTCTCCTCACTTGTTTTCGTTAAGTAGCTTGCCCCTCCGCTGCCCCTACCTACATTTTCCTCCACTCACTTCAGCTTGTTGTTCATTTTCATTTTCGTTTGCCTTCTGTTTTCCATGTTTTCACCGCTCTGCGTGTGTGTGTGTGCATGTCGTTGAGGTTTCCCTCGGTTTTCCCTCGATTTCATTTTGGTGGGGCTTAAAAGCCATGTTCCGAGGCCGGTGCGAAATAAAATGAAAAATGCTCATGGCAAATTAAGCGCCGAACTCATTTTTGTAAATTTATTAGCCCAATTCTTGTGCCGGACTTTCAGATGCCCGCAGGTCCTGTCTTGGGCATTACATTTTTATTAATTTAACATGGCAGGCGTTACCTAGCTGATGGGATAAGAAGGCAAAAAGCCGGATTGACTGGCCAAAACCAAATGGAAAAACTCAATCAAGCGTAATAGCCATGGAGTTGCTGAATACGTCCGCGATATATTTCGTTTTCTGTTCCCTAAATGTTCCCGAAAAATTCCCAAAAATTATGTTAGAAAGCCTTAAATTATATCATTTTTATAAAGTTTTTGTTTTTTAATGTTGAAGCTTAACGCTTTTCATCCTCTTCCTGTGCGAAACGTGTGAAATTTTTCATCTATCGTAATGCATTTTGTCCTGCTAAATAATATATGTATGACAAAAAGCCCATTGCAGAAAATTGCTTTCTAGACGTGGATTTTTTGTTTTAGTTTTAATTTCCTATGAGGAAAACGGGGGCGTGTGCTGGGGCTGAGCCGTGCCAGAAATCGAGCACTCGACATTATTAAAGTGGATCTTATAAACTTCTTCAGGGGCAGCGCAACGGGATGCAAATTTTACTCGTTGCTCAAAAAAAAAACATAAAAAATTTTCAATTTTGATAACTCTTCAAGAGGAACGTGTATATGTGTGCGGTGAAAAAAAATGGGAAACTCGAGAAGAAATGGTTGCATTTTGTAGTTCGGGCTGAGATTTCTTTTCGGGGTTTCCTCCTATTTTTGCCGGAGCTTTTGCCATTGCATTTCCGGCAGCGACTTTTACGAGGCAGCAGGCTGTCTTGAAAGTATCCTTAAAGCGGGTGGAAGCTGCGAGGAAAGTGGATGGCTGTGGAGTGTGTGGGTGTGGAGCTGGGAAAGGAGTAGTCGTCGTCGTCGTGCATGTGAAGCACATAATTGCCTCTGCCAGGAGGCCTCTGATGTCCTTGCAGGCTCGAAAAGAAGGAATTTCTAATGTGTACGTAAGTGCTGTACTTCTGCGCTGCCTCAGCATCCACATCCTTTGTCCCCCTGCCATTGGTTATTATGTCGCAACGTCGCAGGACTTATGCAAAACAGTCGCTGAATTGTTATGCAAATTGTTGCCAATTACATGGCAATGCCTCTGTTCGCCTCAATAAGCACAACAAGAAGGACCACCCACATGCACGTACCACTTCACGGAAAGTATTGAACAATTACACTGACCTACATGTCTTTTGTAATTGGATATGCGACGACGCCTGTCGTGGATTCAAAATCTAAGAAAATACGTATCTAGAACAAATGTCTTTTTCTTACTTTTTCCAAGTAATACATACATTAAAACTTAAAATAAAATTTATCCAAAATCTTGCATAACAGTGTAGATTCTTCTGCAGGACTAAAGACACCAGAAAAGTCGGCTGGCCAGTTTAACTCACAAAGTTTTCCCCACTATCAATCGAACGAAAGGGATGGAGTGCAAGAAAGTGATGAAGCGGAGGAAATAGGGGGGAAAACCTGAGGCACGCCAATTGGCTTGTTAACGGTAACTAAAGCTCACTTTATAGTTGGTCATGGGCGGCGGCAAATCGGGCAGGAGAAGGGGGCGTGGGCTGATTATGTTATTATCGGTTTAGTATCGAAGTCTTATGGCTCGTTTTCTTCGTTACCCGTCTCATGTCTCATGTAATTCAATTTACCAGGACATCCTCCGCCGCCCTGGCTCCATTTTCTCTCCGACAATTTCGCATGCCAAGGAGTCATCTCAGGAAAGTAATAAACTTTTTTCCTCGCTTTCTCTCAATAAGAAAGTTTGCGCACTTGGAAAAAAAATGTAACTCTAGACTAGGAAAATTTTCGATTATAACGAAATTTTTCATTGAGATTACCAAAATTTATAAAATGATATAGACTTAACAGACCAGAGATTACTTAATCATATTAAAGTATGTCGAACAGCAAATATTTTGTTTATATAAAACAAAATGCATTTTAAAAACTATCAGAAACTTTTAAATAAAAAATCATTTTTCCAAATTAGTGCACGTTTTTCTTTGGAGTGCAAAGCGAAAGGGAGCCGATGAGGGCAAAAAATGTAAACGCGCCAAATTTGACGCGTGGCAAGGACGATGGCCCGCCACACCCGCGATCGTCCTTTCACGCCCCCTCAACGATGTGCGTTATGTGCGGATAATTGACTTTTAAAATGTGTGTGCGATATCGCCACAACAGCAACAGAAGCCAAAGTAGGGGGCCAGTGAAGAAGGGTCCTGGCGTATAATTAAACGGCATATTGTCACGCTTCCCTGACACACTGAAGTGTGAGAAAGTGAAGAAAGGATGTGCCAGGATCTCCAGTGAAAGGGACACGGAGAGCGAATAAAAGGCAGGATATTTCTCTGCTTTTGTTTGCTGTTGTTTGGACATAAACTTTGTTGTTTTCCCCACGGAGAGTAAATAATATGGTTGTAAGTAGCTGGAATTGTAGTAAGAAGCATTTTGTTTAAATGTGAACCTAAAGGGACAACATGGAACACAAAATAATCTGAAGATTAATTAACTGCGTTTCAGTGTACGCCTAATCACTTTCTAAGCTCTACTGCAAAGTCAAAGAAAATGCAGAAAAGTAGTAATTAAGGATAATAAGATATTTATGATGAAGTGCTTAAGCTTACTTTTAAACCAATCCATTGGCTTTGCTCCGAGTTTTTTTCAACAACTTTTTTTATTAATATTCGTGTCTGTTTCCTGTACCACTTAAAAATTCTGATAGTCCCTTAAGAGCACTATAACTTTCGTAATTTGTCAACTTTTTAGCAAGTAGCAGTAAAAAGCAGGACGAATAAATGCAAACAGCCCAACAAATCAGCGAACAACAGAATTCACTCCTCCGGCGTAGCGTTCATCAAGTTATTCACACAATCTCCGTCCACTGACGAACCTTATCCCCTCAGTCTCTCCCCCCACCGAATCCTTACAACCCCCTTCTATGCCCCTTTGTCACCCTGTCCATCCAAAACCGGTCCCAACTGGCAGTGCCAGTGACTTATTTATGCAAATGGCCATAACAAATGAGACGCATACACTCGACGCTCCAAGGGGGGCCAAACGTTGGTAGGTGGGAGGGTGGCATGGGCTGATTTTGGGGGACAATGGGTGAGGCGACATTCTAACCGCACAGTGGAAACGATTAATTTGGTTCCCAGCTCAGATCCCAAACTCAAACGCTGTCCAAGCATTCCGAAAGCGAGAGCCCGAGGTCGGTTTGGGAAATTCAGTGGCCTGGGGTGCGGTAATGGAGGGGGGTCTAACTGGTCTGCAATGCATGTCTCAATCGCGCAACATGGCAGCTCATCAGTGGCTGCCAGGGGGGGATTACTGTACAGTGGGACGGCCTCATTATTGAAACATGTTGCTAACATTTGTTATGCAAAGGCAACATTCATGCTAAATGTGACTGGGTGGGTGGTTGCCCGAGGGGGGGAGGGTGCAGAGACGCATCTCTGTATCTATCATGCTTATTGGCCCAATCTCATGTGGACCCAGTCTGTTCTGCATGGGAAAAACTATTATATGGTTGCTCCAAAAGAACTAGAATAATAAAATATATTTATAGTAGCCTGTTTACTGTACTCATCGTACCGCAAAAAAATAAAAACTATTTTAGAGCTCGTTAACTTACATTACTTAGTATCTCAAAGCAGTTACTCGACTTTATAGTGCTCTTTTTTGTGCATTCTGGCTGGGTATTTTTCTATAAATGCTAACCTCTCAATGTTTTTAGTCGCGCCTTTAACGAGACTACGATGTCATGTCCTTAAAACTCCCTTCCCTACTCCTTTTTTCAATCGTATCTGTGCTGACTTTGCTTGATGTCCAGGCAACGGAAGTCGGATTGGTAAAACGACGTAGATGCTACACTTAGAGAAATGTATATTTGGTGGAGTTTGACTTGATCCTTCCTTGGCTAATGTCTAACTGTGCAGAACTTTATAATAAATAAAAATAATAAATATTTTTCTGCGTGTAGAACAGGTGGCTTAGGGTTGCTTCTTTGTGCCTTTTGATTTGAGTTCAATGCAATCTTCCGACATCCCGAAATGGGGAGGGTCTGGGTATTGCCAGTGTGGCACTGCCAGCTAAACTATTTACCTCATGTGATGTTTGTTGTCGCCTTGGCTACACTTGTCCCCGCCCCACCCCCACCCCCCTTCACAACGTGCCACCCCACGTCATTTGATGTCGCTGTTCCCTGTGAATCGCACTTTGTGCATGTGTGTGTTAGCGTTCGCTCTTTAACGTTAACGGTAAATGTGTGCAAATGACAGCGATATGACAGGTCAAGGCAGTCAGGCGGACACACACACGTTCACAAAGAAAGGAGACATTCCAGCGGTACACTGAGCGAAATTTAAGTCATTAAATGAATACTTAATATAATCAGAATTCATTGAAATTTTATGGATTTATACCATATTAGCATGAAGTACAAATAGAAGATTTAATGTAGAATTTCTTTTTACAATGAAAACTTTATTAGAATGTTTTATTTACGGTGCACTCCGAACCGTTTCCGTAGTAGCTGTGATCTGGCAACAGCAGGGCTTCCAGTCACACATATTATCCTTGGCAAAGGTTTTAGTGTCATTGTCACCAGGTGTTGATAAGGGCTACGTGAAAAAGGCTCCCACCGAAGGTCAAATTTATGGCTTATATATCTGTCAGTTCTCAGACAATTTTTTGAAATTAAAGTTGGGTCTTGTTAGGCTTGATAAGGGATCTCAAAGAACCTTTCGTGAACGCATAAAATATTGATAATTTCAAATTTTTCCACCTTACCATTTAAAAGTAAGGATTATGTATATATAATGATTTTGCTATATTTTCAAGGTAGAGATCATTATCGTCTTTAAGGCTTTTATGCCAATAATAGCCGTTAATGGTTGGGAATTTGCACATTTTCCCTCACGCCATCGGAGCAGAAATCGGAATCAAAGTCAATTACACGACAAATGTGTCCTGAATTGTGTGTTGAGAATGTCAAAGAAAAGTGTCTATGGGAAACATTCCCATTGCACTCCGTGGGCATAATCCTGTTGAGTGGCTAAGTGAGATTGCATTTGTTTTGTTCTCCTTTTTCAAGGGACCATCTCTGGTTATTTGTTTGTTTGCATTTGCTTGTGGCTTCGATGTTTATTTATGGCAAAAAGCTGAAAAAACAGAGAAAGACACTCTTAAAAGCCGCAATGACTCTTCATACTGACGGCATTAAGTGCGAACGGTAGAGAGATGGGCAGTGAGGGGGATCGCTATATATATGGCCATATATGTAGCTATGCATCATCGTGTCCAGAACCCAGAACCCAGAACCCAGAATCCAGAATCCCCACAAGCAGCTGCCATCTGCTGTCCAGCTTCGCATATTTCTCCACTGTCACTGATTTCTCAATAGATTTCACAGAGCAATGTGCATAAATCATAACTCGGTTGAGGATGTTCCAAACCCTGCACTCTTGAAAGGGGGCGGAACAGGGGGCGTGGTGTGTTAAGCAAAAGTCAGACCACTGAAATGTGGGTGGGGATTTGTCCGGAGGGGCTGTGGATTTTTTCGGTGGTTCCAAAACTGAAACTGCAGCTGTGCTTGCGGCTTCGTTTGTTTTTTGAGATATGTCCGTATACGCTTTATTCCACTTTTTATGGTCAAAACCCAACGGTAAGAAGTTTTCTATTTTTGTAACAGATTCATTAAAACTAGATTTAATAACAAGACTTAGATTAGTAAAATTAAAAGACTTACTTCAGATCTATAAGGAGTGCTACAACGCCTTATAACAAATTATCTTTAATTATATAAGAAGTGTTTTCACTTGGTGCAACTGCAGTTTTTTATGCTGGTTGTTATAGCCACGTTCTTTCTTCTATTGCTTCGTTTTCATTCGCTTCGTACAAACAGATTTTATTTATCTGGCATCCGGAAAAATGCAATAACAACACCAGCAGCGATGGCAGTAAAAATTACTGCTGCGTTGTCGCCTTGCTCGAAATGGGTGTGAAAAATAAATGTTAATATGACAGAGGTTTTTGGTCAGCAATGCGGATTTGCCCTTATTGAAAGGGAACCAGTACCAGTCTTATGTTAACTTCGAATCTAGGCGAAAATTGCAGAGCAGAATTTATGAGTCTTTCGGGCTGCTTTTTCCGTCTATCTGCTGCTTTCTCCATTTCTCTTCAGCCTTGAACTCGGTTAATATATTTCTTATTTACGACCCTCGAGGCTATAAAGAACATGCTGCTCAAACACATCTTGTGTGCGTATCCTGCGACACTTTGCGTTGCTTTGCATAATTTGTGTGTTGCTACATGTTCAAAGGATTCTATTAGTGTTGCAAGTGACTTAGAAATCCTACAATTTAAATTATTTTAGCAGAAATTAGAGAGAAGCTTTATAATGACGGTTAACTAGTTTTTAGGAATAAAGAAAATATTTTTTTATTTATGGTACTAAAGATATAGCTTATAAAATATCAATTGCAAGTAGTGCTGTTCCTTCTTTAAATTTTAAGTCTAACCGATCCCAAACGTATCACGATCTCATTTATGTTCTCTTGTTTATGCGCTTTCCCATTTTTCCTATTTTTGCCCCTCCCTTTTATTTTCCTTGGTCGCATTTTATTTTGCATATTTCGCTTTTTGCAGTAGCAATTTTTGGCTTTTGTCTGTCTGACAGTCCGATGTTTTGTTGCCCGCTTTATATGCATAAATATGATGTTGATTTTTATGATTTCTATAATGTTTCATTATGCTGCGTTTTACGACACAAGCGGGAGTGTGTGCCCCCTTTTTTCGTGGTTTTAGGGGGGGTGGGTTACACACCAGCGTACACACACACACACACACACATATGTATATGGTACATATAGGCGGGGCTATATTCCCGAATACGAGTATATCTCGGTTCGTTTCTGCCTTAATTTATGGGCCTTTTGTTTACCGTTGTGTGTATATTGTTTGAACAATTCGCCTATCTGGTCTCCCGGTTCTGCTATTTTGCTCCACAGTGTAATACACTCGCCACCGCTCGCCCCGCATTTCACATTTTATGTGCGCTCAAAAGCCAATTTCGTAGAGATTTGGCCGGGTCCAAAAACTTGCGGACCCATTATAAGCGCATAATCTTTTCCTAACACACATATTCGCCCGCACAACAGGCCAAAAATGAAATGGCTAAGCTTCCCCAAGTCAACTTCTCCCTTCCTTTCCCTGTTGTTAGATAATTTTTGACTTTGGCAGACCAGAAAAATACTGGGCCACTCACACACACTCTCTCTCTTCAGTTGGCCATTGAAACCCCCAATTTTCCCCAGTTTGTTCTGCAAATTTTAAAGCTCACTTCTAGGCGCAGTCTTAAATGACAGTTGAAGAAGTTCGCAGGCTAATGGCAAACATTCAGGATAACTCAGAGAAAAATATTCGAAATATGCCAGGAAATCAACAAAGTCTGTATTTTATTAGACAGAACTCGGCTTGAATTCGTTGGAAATTTAGGAAACCAAATACATCAGATACGAATTTAAAAATGAAAAATTACGTATACGTATTTCGTTTATATTTATGAATATTTATTTGTAACAGTATTCTCTTTAAATTGAAATAGAGTTGACACGATATCAAAAAATGTATTTTATTAAAAACAAGAGAAATCATTATTCAATCATTATTAAAAAGTTGAAGAGCCAACTACATCATTAATATTTTTCCGTGTAAAAGCGCACCCTCTGTCTAATTTCTTTAGACCGATTTTTTGTTCGCCTTCTGCTTTTTATGAGCAACGCCTTACAAATGAGTTTTAGCCAACTGACAAGGCCAACTGGGAGGCGGTTTTGCCTCTTTTTTTTGCTTTTTCGTGGGGGCGTGGCAAGTTGGAGAGCAGAGACCCCACGCCGGTCGTTCGGTTCTATTGCCTGCTTTATGACAGTTTCATAGACTTTTTATGTTTATGCCAGAGCGTTTAGTGAGCGCAGCTGTTGCGTCCGCCCGGCAAGGCCAACTGCCACTTTGAGTTGTGCCACCCATTTAACGCCTACTTTCCCCTCCCCCGCACCCTGCAACTTTATCGTTTCGAAGGGCGTACAGTGAAGGGTGAATTTGAAGAAACTTAAAGTAAATTGGCAACTGAGATCTCTTGTTTCTTAATGAAATATAAATCAGATTAATGTTGTTTAATTCATTTTAGTTTAAGGGCGCTTTCTATATTTGATAACATTTGATAAATCAGTGCGCCGAGTGACCACTGTACCTGTGAGGCGGTGCTATATTTATATTTGCGTTTCTTATCTCCACGTAATTAAGGCAATGGCCACAGGACCCAACTGCGTGTGGAATCCTCGGAGGCCGTTCGTTCTAATCATCATCACCATAGTCATCATCGACAAGCGCTGTCATCCAGGGGGTGGGTCCTTAACCCTTGGCAGCCAGCCTTAACCCCCGTTACCAGTTTTTGGGGCCCGTCACGAAACTATGTATTTTTCCTTGCCTCGCGGGAGCAATAACGTCTGGAATGAGGGTTACTGGGCAACAGCTGCTGGTGCTGCTGGGAAAGTCCCCCATGAATTCACCGCCCTTTGTTTTATTTTCAGACAGCTCTTGGTGGGGAAAACTTCTTGGATACACCTGCTCATCTCGGAATCCTGATTGGTAACAGGTTACGGGATAGCAGTTAACAGATTTCTCCTGTTGATTTTTGAACGTTGAATTTTTAATTACCGCGCCACGCGAAAAGATCAAGTACTCGCATCGAAAATTATGCTACGACTTAAGATGTCTGCGAAAAGTTGAGCGCCTTCTTACACTTCCATTAAAGTTTGATTTTTATGCGCCAGCGGAGAAGAGCTCAAATTGGTATAATCGCAAAAGAAAGCTGCATTTATTATTGATAGTCGTTTGCCAAGTGGAAGTTTTAACTGATTTGATTTTGGGTTTTCTGTGGTGTTCGTCTTAATTGAATCTTGCCAAGTAACTGTGAGTAAATACGTGCATCTTTAATTTTCCCGAAGAGCAGCGTGAAACATGCCCCGCCGGATACATATATATTTTTTTAAGCTCCGTAATTTGTTACTTGCAGCCCTTTGATAGCACGAAATCCGTGCCGAGCTTCAGAGCCTTAGATTTTAATGAGCAGCCGGACTGCAGCTCTATATAGATGTTAGTACCCGATATTCGCACTTAATGAGCTTCACCCCTCATAAAGTTCGGCCATAAACTATACGCTGGGTGGACTTAAAGTTGCCGTGGATGGGGCATTAAAGCGCCGGAACGGATCACCGCCTTGGGTCAGGCCCATTAAATTGTAGGGTAGCGGGGAGAGGACAGGATCCTTAAGCCAATTTTCGATAAGCTTTTCAAAGACCCTCTTCATTGTCTGTCAATGCTCGAGCATGGGTGAAAAATATTTCTACATTAAAGGTGACGGCGACAGACGTTGCCACAGACTCCTCATCGGGAACCTGAATCCTGGCGCAGGTCCTTGGTCCTGCGAGCCGAGTTCTGGTTCCTGGTTCCTGGTTGCCGGTGCCTGTGACAGCGCCAGCAGGAAACAAACAAACAACGCAGCAATGCAAACACCGGGCAGATGGGATACCGGGATCCAGGGGTTTTTTGGGCGTTGGGGGGTAGAATTCCACGACAGTGCGTGTGTTTATTTTGTCGTAAATTGATTTTAACGGCGAATGACAAAGAGCAGTAGCGAAAGCATCAAAAGCAGCAGAGTGACGGCACGAACGCCATTTTGCGGCGTTTAAAAATGTATTTAAAAATTGTGAGATTGCACTTGATGAGCTGCTAAAAGCTGAGGTACTAGGTTGTTACATTGTTGAGTCCTTAGATTAAAAATTAAATTAACTTTTAAACTGCACAGCACAAAAAAATTACAAAAGAGCAAGAAACCCTTCTTCACATCTAAAAATATTTATATTTTTATTTTGCTTAAAGATATTTTTCCTGAATTTTAAAATTTAAGTCACAACACCTTGCTGTGGAGTCGCACGTTCACTTTCTGATTAGAAAAATTATTACATCAAATTTATGTTAGTTGACAAAGTTTATGGGTTTATGCAGCGGCTGCCGAGGAAGCAAAGCGAGGTGTTCGGGAAGATGGAGACAAGACATGGCAAGGATGTTAATGGCTTCCCTTCTGGGTTGTCGCTCACCATCTAAACTGTATTATGGCAGCCACAAAACAACCTTAATAAATGTCGACACAAAAGTGGGTGGCTGGAACTGCTGGGGGAAGGTGTATTCGTCTACCTGGCAACATGTAAAGCAGGTGTTTCCAAATCACTTACGTCGAAACATCGCCGAAACAACAGCGCCGCAGACAGGGCCATCCAAAGGATGCTCGCTACTGGTTCTGATTCAGATTCTGATTCTGCCTCCGGCGACATTGTCGACGACTTGGCAACAATAACAGCGAGCAAATAATAAACAACAAATTTAGCAACATCAACTTTACCCACTGTCTTTTCCCACGCCATCACCCAGTGCAATACGCGGCGTATGCGTAATGTGACGCACAAGGCGTTTTACTACGTATTCTGTCACACTATTTGGCAATTGTAGGTAAATATTTACAATATTAATTGCTCTGACTTAAGGTCTATTTAAATGTTTGTTCGATAAATCGGAATTTAAATAGGAAACTAACAATGCTTTCTCTAACTCAACAAATTTTAAGTTTTCTGCATATACTTGAGAGTTAGCAATGTAGCAAATTCCACAATTTAATTAAATAAGTGGCACTTGTGAGTCTTTAAACTCGATCCAGCCAAGTGTGAGCTAGCGAATGACAACAATGCTGGCAATAAAAAAAGGCCTTTTAACTGAATTATTCATAAAGTTTGGCGACTCAGACGGAAGCGAAGAGCGGGCCAACTGCTTCCTGTGTGTCATGGCCACGGCTCCTGCGTTTCTGCGCCCAGCGCCTCATCCCCCATCCCTTCACCCTACATTTCTGCGGTTATTGCGGCGAAGAATGGCGGCCGGAAGTACACGTTGACAAGTCGCACTTCGTACGGCGGACAACTTCCGGCGGCGGCTCTCTCGCCCCGGTTTCCCTTTTTGGTTTTCGGTTTGCCCCATAGCTTTATGAACTTCACATGGCCGGCGGGCGGTCGGTCACCTTCTGTTCCGCCGTCCAGACTACCCTTCACATTTTCCCCCCGTTTTCCATGGTTTTTCTCTGGCCTTGTCCTGCCCGGCCATTCCTTTCCTTTTCCAGGTTTCCCAGAACTTCTCACTTTTGGCCGGGCGTCCACAGCATGTGCGTATTTGCATGGGGCGGCGGCGAGTTTAAGACCGTTTGCTGTGAGTCTTGTTTATGCTGCGAAAGTGTGTGCGTACACTGGTAAAAATTTCAAGCAAGAAGTGCTAATATTTCTATGAACGAAGGCACCTATGCACAGTAAGTGTTGGTTATGGATTCTCCTATTAACCTAACTTACCTACAAACAATTTTTTAGAATTAAACATAGAGTTTCTCTGCGTGTACGAGTGTGTGTGTTATGTATATGTCTGCCGGCTTAAGCTAACTTTAAATTACGCTTAGCGACTGAAATTAATTTACGCAACGCCACGAGCACCGAAACAACAAAACATTGCTGGCAAATGTGCAAATGTGTCGGGTGAACGGGGGGCCAAAACCGCTTCTGGATCAACGGGGGCATGGCAAAATGGAGCGGACTAAGCTCCTTTTGGGGTTTGCGCATTCCATAGGGCAAATCTGCGAAATCTGTGTCCTAGGTCGTAAAGTCATTTAATGCGCCGCGCAAAGTGGAAATCATTAAATGGCCTCGTTGAAAGGGGGCTTTTGATATATCGAAATCAAGTTGGTCGAAGTTTGGTCAGTTTTTGGACAGCTCTTGACGGCTGCGAACCGCATTTGGGTCGCAGATTAATTGGCGATTGTTTCTGAATTGATATGTTGGCGTTTCGAAAGAGATTGCCATCATCCTATATTTATTTTGACAAGGAAATAGAATAAGAACGTAAAATATTCCTGTTCCAAGAACTTCAACTGCTGTATATTCATATGAATTAACACTTTCTTCCTTATGCCAGACTAAATTCTCATCAATAATATATTGACAAATGAGGCTGTTAGTCTTGCAGTGAAACATATAAACGTATATTGAAAAGTCAAGTCAGCCTCTTCTTAGCCAACTAACCGCTTGACCAGCTAATTTCCAATAAGTTTGGCGAATCAATCAAATTTAACAATTGCCCTGCTCCATCAGAGAGACTCGGTGATGGATTGTTTGAATCGGAATTGGGTTTGGGCTTGGGATTGGTTCGTTTTCCGACGCTTTGACCATCGTCCGATACATCGCTCTTATCTTTTGCGGTTCCCCCCACCGAAAATTGTCATTTTGATGACCTTAACAACCTCGGATGTTACCCAAACCCGCATTTTATTTGCCCAGCTGCCTGTTTGTTGAATGATATTGGAATTTTGCGTGATGGCCGCCCCTTGTTGTTCAAGTGCCGCAAACATTTCGCTGGTGGAGCGTGCAAAACAATCAAAAAATTTGCTTTTCACTGAGCAGATAGCAAAATACACAGCACAGAACAAAATACAAAATACGGAATAAAAATAAAAAAATAAAAGCGGTGAGCATGAAGAATGAAAAAAGAATGGAATCATCCGGAACATCAGTAGGAGGCATTTTTCAATTGTGCTAAAAGAAATTTAATATGAAACTCATGCTGTCTATCGATTTTTAATTTTGATTTGCCACAGCGCCATGAGTCTTTGTTGTGGTCCCTGTGCCGTTGCAAAAATTTTGATACTCCCACGGGTTAAAAGGAATCGAGAGTCTGAAATGGCTTAAAATGTTTTTGGTATTGTGGTATTGATTTAAAAAGCTTATAGGCTTTTGCCCCTTGCACTCAATAGTTATATTATATTTTCGAGCTACGCAGAAGTAAATTTACTTGGCTAATGAAAGCAAGGGGTATATAAAGACCAGCATGAATTTAAATACATAATTATTAGTAAAAACAATTGAAGAAATTATATAACATATCTGGAAATATTTCATACATTCGGATATTCCCAGCCAACTTGTGCCATCATTTGTTTGTATATGTTTATCTTGTATTTATTAATGTGGGCTGCGACTCAGCTGACACATTTCGCATTTTGGGTGATGGATATGGGGCAATAATTTCTGCTATTTATGCAAACGTAGCTTGTTGTTATCAATGGATGGTCCTAGGCTTCCCAGTTTTCCCGGGATGTTTGCCTTTTTATGCGGGTCAACGTTTAACCTTTACCTTGGCAGCAGACATACATCAAAATGCGCAGATCAAATGCTGACTTTTGGGCTCTGGAAACGGCAACACGTGTGTTGATTCCAGCCCATTGCGACATATATCGGAGATATGGAAATATATATATTTCTATATATATATGTATGGGTGTGTTGGAGCTCTCTCCACTTATGCAAATTGAAATGCAAATAAGCCATGCCGACTGTATACGCGTTTTATGTTCAAATCTCCCGAAAGTCGACAGCCTTTTGTGTTTCGTATTTCGTATTTGGTATTTTGTTATGGCACGCTTTATTGAATTCATTTAAAAAACAATTTATCTTTTTGGCTGCCACTGCTGCTGTTGTGTTCGGAAAGGCATTTTTTCTTCTTTTATTTTTGAGAGAAGGGAAAACCTTGGAAAAAATCGGCCAGAGTTGCAGCGCTTTTTGTCTAACATCCCAATTAGCCTTTTGTTTCGATGTCAATGAAAAACAGGCAAACCTTCCTTTTCACTACTTTTTACCCATTCATCTCCAGTGCAAGTTGTGGGCATAAAAAATTGTAAGGATTTCTGCTCCTGCCGGTCACGCCTTTTAAGGATCACAATTGCCTTTTGTGCACCGCCTCCTGTCAATGACTAAATGTATGGCTGTACAAAAAAAAAACAGCAGGGAAGAAAGAAATCTGATGGCCTTTTAACAACTAGAACTTGAGTTGAAAACCCGAGAATTTTCCTTTGCTTTTGAGTGAGGATATAGTATAATGGGCAGTTTGGAGGGATTTCCCTTAAATCGACGGCACTTTACTGAAGAATACTACTTTAAAACTTGCAAAATATTGTGGATTTTTGTATAGAATGTTTTACTAACAATTTTTTTAATAATTCATGCCTTATGGGACTGCAGATTTCCATTCTTTGATTTCTCTGAAAGATACACCCACTTTTCAAATTTACCCCCACCTTAATTTAAGATATTTGTCTGCTACATCCTGTTTTGCGCCATTAGTCGAATTCCCAGGGCCACATAAATCAAGCAAATGGTTTAACGGGCGATTAGCAAAATTGTGTTATAATAATTCTTATTTCATTTGCGGCTCTTCTGTTCTGTTCTGTTTCATTTTGCTGCTTACACGTTTTTGGCATTTGCATGTTTCGTGGCTGCTGCTACTTAGCGGAAACATGCAGTACATGTATCTGCTGGATCATTTATTTATTATGCTTGTCGTCTGGTGGTCTCCGCCCCTCGGTCCCGCCTACTTCCACGCCCCCCGCCTCTGGCCCGCCCCGCTGCTCTTAACCTTGTGATGGGCTCTTTGTCTGGCATGTATTTTGAATGGCCTGTTGAAATTTTCCAAACGATTTGCAGCATACGCCGCATTGAATGTTCTTTTCCCACTCCCTTCATCTTTTATTATTATTTTTGTTGTGTTTTTGCCTCTGTTTTGTTGTTGTTTATTCACGCCCAAAATGCTATGGAAAATGATTATTATGATTAATAAATAAATATGCCTGCAGGTCTCTGAAAAGTATTCAACTTATTTTATTTGACCGGTTCGAAAAGTTTCTGCTTTTCAGATTTGTATTTATATATTATAGATTGCGTTATACGCAATGTGTTACCAGTACCCAACTTATTTTATGAGTATTTTTTTTCAAAACACAATATAATATTTATTTATTTAGCATTTGTGTTATTTTGAAAATAAAACAGAATTGTTCACAGTCCTTCAGTAAACGTTTAATGATTTTCCATGTTGCCCATTAGCAAAGTTACCAACTTTCGTAATCAGCTTTCATCTTCTGACTCCGATATCCTGCCATCGTATAGCAACAATTTTCACCAACCAGCCTAGATCATGGGTCAACAGATGCGCCAGATGGCTTAAAGGCACGAAAAGGATACACGAAGGGGGCCAAAAGGGAAGCCATCAACTTGTTGGCAATGAATTATCGCCAGCCAGATGAACATTTAATGATGTACAATGGCATCGATGACGTTGTCGCTGGCAATTTTAATAAATTTAACAGTCGAAGGCCCGAGACTTGGGTGGCGCATCCTTCATCTTTTATCGCGAGGGAAAACAATCCTGCCCTGAACGGCAATTAAATAAATGTCCTTAGCCCTCGATGTCCCCGGCTGCCTCATTGACAGCCATCAGCCATCGGGCATCAGGCATCAGGCAGCAGCAATCAGCCATCAGCCATCAGCGCGGAATTTATGAGACCAGGCCTGTGTCCGTGATTTATCGGCCCATTGCACAAACTTACCGATAATTCGAGTTGAGCTGCACATCGCCAATGGCCACGTTCTCGAACAATGTGGGGCAGCAGGTCCATCGCGCCCAGTAGAAGGTGAAGTCGGTCGAGTCGTAATGCTCGGTGAAGCGGCACTTGAGCACCAGATCGACGCCCTCACGCGTGTCCAACGAGTCGTCCCCGGAGATCAGGCCAATCGAGAGCCAAAGTTGCCCTGCAACGACACAGAATGACACACAAGCTTGAATACACCACGCAAAATAGCTAAATAAATATTCAAAAGTGTGCAAACATATATGCTAAGACCTTAAGTCGAATGATTTAATGGTACTTTTATAATGTTCAAATATGCTTGGTTATTAAGTATAAAATGGCACATCTGAATATTTAAAAACTTCAAATCCTAAATGTTTTCGAAACATTAAGAATATTTTTGACACTGGTTTCTCCCAGTCTAGACATACAGCATTTATTTCTGTATAACTGGCAGCAGCAATTCAATTACCTTGTGCAAATTTCAGCCTGCGTACATTTAATTAAGAGCGAACCCGTCGAAATCCAACACAAATTCATATAACAACATTGATATATCCTTGCTGCTAAACTGATTTGATTTATTTTGTTTCACTATTATTAACGCAGCAGAGCAAAAACGAAAATCAATACCATCAGAGAGCAGAAGCATTGGTATATGCACCAAAAATAAAACAATCAACAATGCCAGAAAAAAATAAAAACAAAAAATAGAATGGTATTGTAGGAGCTCGTAGAAATTGTAAATCTATACCACAAAAATGAATAATTCACATGCCACGCCAACCATAACACAATGGCCAGGCGGTGGAAGAACTGCATCCAAATTGGTTTGTGTTCCCGAAAAGAATTTCCACACAAATTGGGGGATTATTTACCCATAAAGTCCACTTAGGAATTCTATTTTATTCATTTGATAGCAGAAAAAGTTATTTTTAACTTTAACTTCATCAATCGGAAATTAAATTATTTTAATAGTGCAAATATTGCATATTTTAATCTTATATTTCATTCATAAAAATGTGCCATTAATGTACAAATATTTAATTCGAATCCATGGCATATTATTCGAAAAATTTGTATCTCTGGCTGAAAGTACATAAGGAAACTTTCAGAGAACCAAATGAACCGGAAATAATCGAGATAAAATTTATTGCAGGCATCTACTACCCAAAAAATAATTTATATTGCATACGAAGACTTTTTGTAGGCGTTCAATAAAATTTCAACATGAGAATTTCCGAATTTCATAAGCTTGAAAGTATTTTCACATAATTGATGGTGCAAAATTTCCAAAATAAGTTTTCTGAAAACAATTCCAATCAAATTTCACCGGCTGCAATTTATTGTTCGTTTCTTTATTTTTTTACACATTTTTTGTACGCGGGAACTGAAACTCTAGAGCTTTTACTTGTGGTCGCTTTACAGTTTTAGCAGCACCGGTCAAATAAAACTAAGCACGCAGTTTAGTTTGGGCAGTTTTCCCTCTTTTTTTCGAGTGTGTATTCAGCTAAATGGAGCAAATGGTCGAGTGGACGCCATTGGGTCGAGTGCTGGTCGGAAAATGGGGTTGGGAAAAATGCTGGGTTTGTGGGGCGGTTGTTTGCACATGCAGCGCTTAGTTTTAATTTGTCTGCCTGAATTTTAGTTTTTTGTGTGCTCCTGCTTTTTATATTCTCCGCTTTCCTTGTTTTTCCACTCCGCTCAATTTTCATGTATTTTGTTGAAGCAAATCTGTTTTTTGTGCATCTGCCCATCCATACATGTAACTCTGTGGAAAATGTTCTCCCATTTCACCCCACATTGTTGCACTGGGCTTCTACTATAAAGCTATATATTTAAGCGAAGCAACAGCTTTATTGTGTTCAGATTTTTGGTGTATAAAACGCATAGTACAAAATGCAAACAACTCAATGCACTGCGGCTGCATTTTCGATTGCCCCGAACGCTCAAATGTATGCTACGTTTTTTTTTCGCAAGCTGCTGCTTCGCTTTCCTCCTCTTTTCTTTTTTAGCTGCATTATGTGGAAACTTTTGCTCCCTTCCTGCTATTGTAATTAACAGTTGGCAACACAAAAAGTTTGGAATATTCAGGAAAACAGGGATGTCGGCATTTGTTTGCTTTAAGTTGGTATTTTTCACAAAATTCCTATCTGATATGTGATGGGGTATATTTAACTCGTGTTATTTATGACGCAGATTATGTAATTGAGTTGCATATTCCCTTGCATTAATGGTTCAACTTAAGCTTTTCTCACTTTGTGGTTATGAAAACAGGGCATCTACCCACTAAAAAATGTGAGTACAGTGATTTTCATCAATTTTGCCTTGGGGACATGTTCATCCAGTGGTCAACGGAAATGCAGCATTTATAGTATATCAATTTTCTAATCAGTGTTAGTTGCAAGCGATATCAAATTAAACTGAGTGAAAAAAAGTGTTGGATCAACGCAGGTAATTTGAAAGCTCAGCTAAATAAACAAAATATCGAGAAGTGGACTGAAAAGCTGACTGGGTATCGTGTTTAACATTTGTTTTGGCTACCGATTTACATATTTCCCAGCAAATAATTATGAATGAACGCAGAGCTTGTCCCTCGAGGGCCTTCAATTAGCATGACCACGCCCACTCCGCCCCCTTGAGCATACAAAAGCACGAAATGCATATGCATATAGATTTCATTTACTGCATATAAGTTGATTTCGGATCTGGAAACGGGGGAAGTGGTTAAATTACCATGAGTGAGTCGAAAGAAAAATACAATTTTTTTTGGCCAGAGCTCGAGGAAAAACTCTATAAAATGTGTTGAAGTTTTTTCAAGCTTTTCCTTCAGTTGGCTTTTTTTTTTTCATTAAGGCTGGAATATATTTTGCAATTATTTAAACAAGCTTTTGCAATCTGATGGATTTTAAAATGTAAATTAACTTTGTTTGCATACGAAAGTTTTCACTCGAAGCGGGAAAACTTATTCCGGCCCATATGTGTGTGTGTGTATTTTGTAATAATTAGCCATCATTAGAGTTTCGGTAAAGTTTTCCATCGTCTCACTTTTCCTACTCGCTTTATGAATTTTTCAATTGTTCGCTGGAGAACTGAGGACCGAAAACTTTATCTCCATTCAGTTCAGATGGGTTCAGCCCGACTCAAAATGCTTAAACATTCATAAATGCAAGTGCACTTGGAAAAAAAATGCATTTTAAATGATTTTCTTATGCTTGATTAATTACTTAGTAGATTAAGTACATTTCTGTTCAGGTTTAATTTAATTTTGTTAAATGCATCAGGGAATTTAACTCAATTTGCATGATTATTTTTTGTTTTGAAAAGTGCAGTTTTTGCGGCAAAATAAAGGCCGAGTTCGTTTTGGCCAAAAAGATGCCAGAGCAGAAGTCAAGTCTGGCCAAATGCAACCCAAACAAACGCAAAGCAAACAACAAAAACTTTTCACATACTCGTAAAAAAATGAAACTTTTTCACTTTACACTATAGTTTTTTTGTTTAGTTTTTTAGTTTTTGTGGCTGTGGTTTTCCCTCCGTTTTGCTTACGTCGAGTTGGACTTTGTTTGGGTTCGACGACGCATCATCTTTATAAACACAAATGGCATCAGAGGGCCAAAGAAGTGTTTATTGGAAACGAAGCTGAAATGCTCTAAAGTTGGCAATTAGTTAATATATAGTATATTCCTTAAGATCAGTTTTTATTTCCTATCACATAACTAAGTATTTTGTTTCATATCGCGGAATGAGGCTGGTTCTATGGTTCTATTTAATGTACTTATGGCTTTCAGTGGATGGCATAATCAACCGAATTGTTGCACTTTGGCTACAACTTCCCCAGCAGCAATTTGAGTATCCTGCACATACCCTTCCCTCAACATTTCCCCCCGCGTCCCCTTTTTTGAGCCATGAAACATCTAACACTTGTACATCATTTTCTGGCGGTGTCTGCTTGACTTGTTTGTAATTATTTATTTCGCACAAAGTGAGGCAGACTGTTGTGCGTAGACAAGAATTATGGCATTTCGGGCACTGTGTGTGATGTCTGGAGTTTTTAAAACAGATTTCATGCTACAACGCCGACAAAATGAAAAGCGTTGGGATGAGTTGAAGCAACGTTTTTCCCCAGCAAAATGCAACTAATGTGGGAGCGTGTGTTACACTTAAAACAAGCTGTTTTCTTCTTGTTGCTGTTGTTGCTGTTGAGACAACGCTAGGATTTTCCTATCCCCAACCCTCTCTTCAATTTTCCCTGACCAGTTGTTGCTTTTCTTTCAGCTTAATGTGAATTCCTGCTCTTAACATCAGCCATTGTTGTTTTTCTTATGTGTTTTGTGAGTCTGTGTGTGTGTGTGTGGCATATAAATATAATATGTAGTCTCGCCTCCTGCTATTGTTGTTGTAAAATATATTACTTTTTAACCTAGGAGTTGCTGAACAGCCCCATATCCCCCACCCTGCCCCTTATTCTTACTCATAACAATTACAACAATAGCAATTGCTGGCTGAAAATCAACTGCACGTATATGTGAGATATTCCTGGGTCAGTGGCGTAGCTTTGGACTTGAAGGGGAATTAACTTTGGCCTAACTTATTTGGAAACTGGGCAGCTTTGGACTTACAATTGCAAGGCCAAGACACTTAAAAGGTTTCCTTAGACTTAAGGTGCACTTTTCTAATGCATTTGGGAAAAATCAAGTCTTAAACTTACTAAAAAAACAATTACTCTAGTAACATAGTAAGCTGTGGTTTCTATCTATAAAATTAAAACATAAATGATTTTCCAATATATTTCCTTTTTAATATTTCCAAATAGTCGTTGCTTTCTTGGACGAACGCAACTGATACTGTTTGAGGTGCCTTTAGAATTGATATAGACGTACTTTGGTTTATCCCCCCTTGCAAAGCAACTTGCTTCCTCCAACTCTGGCCATAAACTCAAGTTTATGGCTCTGTGTTCCGTGTAATGTGTTGCTGACATGCGCTAAGTGGTTGCGGTTGCTTTTGCTACTGTGCTCTAATGCCATAAGTCTTAGTGGTGCTCTCAAAGCAACTGGGAGGATCCTTTGTCGGCTGGGATAAGAACTCGCATAAGGGATATGCCATCCCATATCCACAGTGTTTGCCTTTGCTGCACCACATGTGGCAGTTCATACGCTTAACAAGACATTGCAGCTGCAAGTGCAACACGAACTGCCTGCAAAGCGCATACACTTGAAAAAATGGGTTAGTAAGCTACATTATCTTAGCTTTTGCAAGGTAAAATCACTTAGAACTTGAGTGCAATGAAAACTAACTATATTAAGATTGAATAATAATAGATATTTATTTCAAATTCTTGTTTTCCTCAGTGCTCTCGCAACAGGGCGGCATTCTTTTGTGACAAATATTTGCCGCACATAATGCATAACAAGCGATTGCAATCCGTTCGTTCGATGAACAATCGTCAGTCAATCGGAAGGCAAACAAGCAACTGAAGATTCGTAATGAATTCTTTTACCCTTTCGCCCTCGTTTGCGAGCCATTTGATGGCCACAGCCGGTGAGACAACTCATTAAGAAGTCGGCATGTGAAACGTTTGCAAATTAACTGCAAACGTTGCGTATGCGTAATGTAGCCAGTGCCAAGTATTTGCTTAGCCGTTGCCGAGTCTGGGGGAAATTGTTGGAAACTGGAACTACTCGGGAGTGGGAAAAGCGGGAAATCTGGCTGATGACTAAGCGATGGACGACGTTGAGTGGAAAACCGGAAATGGGCGGTGGAAGAGTGGAGGCTGAGTAGAGGCAATTACATCAACCGCCGGGGATCTGGAATTATAAAACCAGCGATGATTTTAGCGGGATTATGTGCAGGGACTACGGTCGGAGGATCTATACTGCAAATCCTCAGGGCTACTTATGCATATATAGGTAGGTTTCGAAAGCTTCCCAAAATTCTTTGTTGTTAAAAAAATGAATTTAGTTGCTGTATACAAACAAAAATTCGTTATTATATATTAAATGTCGATTATATAGTAATGTACGCCGAAATAGTATTCACTGTGCCACTTGAATATTTTTGCGCAGCTAATGTGCCCGAAATGGAAATATGGTTTCCTCATCTTCATGGCTTATGGCTGGTGGGCATGGGAAAAGTTTTACGCTGCGTATGCGTAACATCTGGCTAAATCGCTGCCAGTTGGGATTGCAGCGGATTTGGTTGGAAAATGGGGACGGGGCGGAAAAAGGGTAGCCTGGAAAACGGCAAGCTGAGAGGTGAAGCGGGGCAGGGAAGGAAAGATGTAAGGACTTGTGTGCCACTCAGAATACCCAATTTCACTTTAATTAAAACATTTGCAGCTAGTAATGTTGGCAAAAGTTGCCTATCCACTTAAAATGAGACGCATGGGGAGTGGGTAAAAAGCCGCGGCAGCCAGGGCACGTATATTACATAATATGCCATTAATAAAAGTGTTTAAAGTTCACTTAAGTGCCGCACGGAGCTTTAGACAAACGGAAACCGTATCAACAACAGTTAAAGCCAACCGAGCAAACTAAAACCCACACATATGGTATACATTATATACATATAAAGAGCAGGAGGGGTCTTTGCGATGACATATCCCCATACCAATACTAAAACACTCGGATCCCATGACTGACTGTCAAGCAGTCGGGTCCCCGTTTTATATGCGACCAGTGCAAAGTAAACATTTTCGGAATGGGGATGACAATGAACGGGGGGGGGGTCGAAAATGGGGGACTGGGAAAATAGGAAGGAGGAGCGGTCGTGGAGAACTCGAATGGCAAGAAAATTGAAATGAAAAATCAACGTCACATTGCGACTAGAACTTCATTTATGCTGCAAGCTATGAGGAGGCCTACGCCCCTGACTTGCACTGCAAGAACATCAGAACTGATTTATTTATATTTTATTTAAGATGATAGTCTACTATAGATATATACTATAGAATTAAAATAAAGGCTCAAGTTGAATTGAAAATTAAACTTACACTTAATTCAAAAGGTTTTACCATGCTACAAACTTATTAAATACAATTTTCTAAATTTCTAAATAATTTTTGCAAGTGTACAAGTCCCCGTTTTGTGTCTCCTTGTCCATCTTCATATCCGCTGGCTAAGAGACTGTGGATTCATTCACAGAATTGACTTTGCGGCTCAGTTGCGTTGAAAGCCAAGCCAAGTCAATAAGGCACGCACAGATGGAGTCAGGGGGTCAACGGGCCCAACAGAAACCAAGAATCTGCTCGAGAATATGCCTGTGGTGACCACACATCCTTCTCGTGCGAGTATCTGTGGACCAAAGTGGTCCGCTTGGTTAGCTCAGAATGCAAATGCAGTTTGGTGGGCAAAGATATCGGAGTACAGATACGAAACACGCAATTCCGAGGTGTCGCAAATTAATGAGGTCGGTGAGCAGAGATGCAATGACCTTAGATAGACAAGCGACCTTATTGGGATTATTTTCCTGCTGATTCCGATCGAATGCTATTTTGGAAGTTAACTTAAAGATAGCATAGGAATACGTACTTTAAAATATTGTGCTTTTTTAAAATGTGAGTCTTAAAAGCACTTCAAATGTATATATTGATTGACTAAAAATAATTTATCACTTAAATGTGGACTTATATATTTTTTTATTTTTTGATATTTATTTATTTAAAAAGTATCTAAGCATCTCCGATGACTATCTACTTGCTTTTCCCGACTCTTGACCTCAATTCCCTGCATAATGCAATTTCGAGAGTCCATTTCAATTGTCCTTTGCCTCTGCCAGCACTTACTTCTCTGCACTTTCTACAACATTTTCAGCATTTTCCCGGGCATTTAATTTGGCATAATTTGTTCGACAATTGTCAAAGGCTGCCGTGATTGAGTGGGGCGAACTGCATAAATCATGCGGTTAAGTTGTAAAACGTTAAACTTAATTTGCTGTAAATTAAATAATGCTAAATATTCGGCATGTTGCATGCAGAGGCACTCATGCCGAATGTTTGTCATGTTTTGTGCAGCGCAATATTCGAACATGAACCTGCAGCTGTAGCTGCACTTGCCGCAAAATTTATGATTGCATTTGCACGCGGGCGAAAGAGAAAGGACGATGCGCAAAGAAAGAGAGGGTCATACAATGGCGTCAGCCAAAATAGCACGTTTTAAATAGTTTAGGGGGGGTATATACGACAATTCCTAACATTTTTATATTTAAATTGCTTTATCTTGCTTGCTATTTTCTTGACCTCTGCTGTGCGGATTTTGAGTCCTTGTTTTGTGGCATATGGCAGAAGTTTTGGCCTGCAATCGGCGCCGCTTTCTGTTTTTGTCAAGCACCAGCAAACTCGGCCAGCTGACGCCTGTTAATTAAATTATGCTTTTTAATTAGGCCATTTTGCATGTGTATGTGTGTGTGCTGTGCATTTCCGTAGCTGGAAAATTCTCATTTTGGTGGAGAGAGCGCGACTAATTGAGCTTTTTCTTTGTTGCATTTTGTTTGACAACCTCGAGTGCCCTAAAAATCAAATTAGTTGGTTTCAAATATGTTAAGTTAATTATAATCGCAATGAAATGACAAACTTATCTACGTTTAAACTATAAAGCAGAAAACTTGTGCTTAAATACTAAAGTTTGAGTAAAATTCGTGGGGAATTCAAAATAAAACAATAATTTTTCTCACCTAGTTTGAAAATCATTATTTTAAGCAATAATCCCATATTCTTTAAATGCTTTGTAAGTCCTTACCGAATTCCACTTTTAATTAGCTTGCCCTTCTTCAATTTCATTTACCTATTCAAGTGAATATTTTTCTTTTAATTTGCACTTTATTGCTTTTGAAAACATTCAACCATTTAGCATTTAACTCCGTTACATTTAATCCCAAAGAAATCTCCACTTCTCATCCCCATTTGGCTCACTCCCCCAGTATTTATTATGAGTTTTCCATTAGAATAATCTCTTAACAGATTCACTTTACAAGCGAGCATTTCAGTTAGCTCCCTCGACCCTTGTCTTTATTTTCATATATTCCGTTTTCTGCATAATTTGCCCTGTTCCATATTTTTGAGCGACCCGGACAGACAAGGACTCTTATCTGGGCAAAGATAGAAACGCACATTCACACAAATTTGTTGTGATGTTTTTGTTGGTCAGAGGATAATTTAAAAACAGAAGCACCTTTGACACTTGCAACTGACACTTGGGCCGAGGACACCCAGAAAAAAAGGGACAACGACCAGACGCTTTATTTTAATATGCTGTTGACCAGAAAAAGGATGGGAAAACACAAGGGCAACCCAGGCGGGCAAAAACCAAATCCCGAAAGTGTACCCAAATCACTTTTGAAACTATCTTGCGCCTTGACACAGCCCCAGAGGGATAGAAAACGAGACCGAGAGACTGGGTTAGCACAAGTTTAAATGTGGTTTAAATGTGGCTAAACACACGAAAAGGGCTCGACTTTTATTCACACATCTGTGCACAGAGCGTAACAATGCCATTCGGAATTATTTGTATTTTTGTTTTTCATATTTAATATTTGAAATAAAATTATTCCAATGTTTAGTAGTAAAGTTGTTGCTTATATACAGAACATTCAGGTCAAATATCCTGTAATTTAAAGTCGGTTTTAGAATCGTAGCAAGGCTGGTTTTTCACTGTGTAAATATTTATGAGGTCCTTAAGGATTTTCATTCAGATAAGCGTTGAGCATTTAGAACCCGAAACCTTTTCTTGTACTCGCATTTTTTCGCTGGCTCCAGCAAATTTAATTTGAATGCATGCATTATAATGAACCCCATTGAAGAAAAAAACAAAAGGTACGCCCCAGTTTGAGAGTCATTGCCAGCGGGGATTTAGTGATATTAGCCTCGGGGGCAGTGGGGCAATCAATGTAGAACACAAATCAATTGCCCGATGCCAGCCAAGCGTGAATTACGTGACACGCCACGATGCGTATATGTAATGAGATCCATTTTTTCCTCTGCAGCAGCAGGAGCAAAAAATCCAATAGGAAGCGCAGACTAACAGAACAGATAAATACAAGCAAACCCACACATGACGAGGGGAAAACTAACGAACTGCGAGGGGTAAGATTTCCGTGAAGGAAAAACTGACAACAGCATGAAAAATTGTCACTGGCTGAGAGTGGCCCACTCTACGTTTCCAGCCCTCACTTTCCTCCGCCAGCTCCTTCGAGGCTACAGTGCAGCCAAAACGCTCCAGAGAAACCGGAAATGTTGCTTAATAAAAACGGATATACCAATTTAGTTGTGTGCAGCAGTAAACAACAACGGGGAAAATAGGGAAAAGCAAGAAATACAGCCAAGCTGAGCAATGAGTGCCAGAATAAAACAGCTGCAGACGAGGCTAAGAACAGGAATCCCGAGTTGCAGAGGAAAAATGTGGGGGAAAACCGAGTAAATCTCGAAACAGGGAGTGCCAGCAACTACAAAGCTCATATAAACACAAAAATAATAGAAATTCATTTAAAGTCAAACCGAAGACAAAAAAAAGGCAAAAAGGCGAACAAGGTCGGAAAGGGGCTTTTAAAATGACGGCACTAAGTAAAATACTTAATAGGTGACTTTATACATTTCAGAAGGGACATTTAATATATATGCTATTTTATAAACCTCTAGCTTTAATAACCATTTCTTTAAGGTATTGCAACCACTAGTTTTCTGTATTTAACTCCGTTCAGAAACATTAACCATATCTTTCCCAACTTTATTTTCATTCAAAGTTTCTTCGATCTCCCCCAAAATTCACCATGAATAAACAGGAATTAATTCCTCTGCCCCCAACTGTCGCAAGCCCATTCAAATTCCCGCATACGCCGACCAAAAAAAAAAAAAAGAGGAGCAAAGCCGCAAAAAAGCGGAGCCAGCGTTAAAATGCACAGCGCAGTGATCAGGATCAGAAACACAATGGGGCAGCACCAAGCTCTGGCATGTTGAACATATTTGTTGACTGAATGGACGGCGACGAGGGGGTCTAAAAGGGGGCTAGAAAACGACCGAAAAGGGGGGTTTTTGGGGCGGAGTGTTGCTAAAGTTTAGCACACAGCTTGAGTGGAGTTTCGGGTTCGGTTTGCTGCACGGGGGAAAATAATATAAGAGTGTCAGTTGCACGCTAATCGCAGGAATAGATTATATCAAATTTTAATACTATCTATCTATTTTTGTGGTAAGGGGTTAACCTCTCCACTTTTAATAAAGTAATACTCAAAGTATTTAATATATAAATAACGAAGCCAAAGCTTTTTTCCTTTTGTTTTTCTCACAAGATAAATAATTATGTTTCACAAAACAAACCAATTATTTTTTTCGGTATACTTTTTTGCCGCTTTTGCTCCGGCCGCAATTTTAGTGTTTTAGGTTTTAAAGCCTTTTAGATTTTTTTTCTTTTTTTTTTTGCCAGAAACTCTGCCGTTCTTCCCCATATTTTTTTGGTTGTTGCCCGCTTTGTTTTGCGGCCAATGCAGCCCGTTTACGTTTGAATGCACTTCACTGCAGATGGTAGTCAGGGGGATGGAGGCGGGGGGCGGGGAAGGGTTATTCGGCTGGGAGCTTGTCTAAAACAAATGACCAAAATGACACATGACCACACGGCCGTTTCGAAAAAAATATATAGGCCAAAAGACTTAATACAAACGGGGCGCAGAAAAAAGTGCAACTGGGAATGGTGCAGCGTAATGAAATTGCTGGGTATAGAAACAAAAAATCCATCAATATTTCTTACAAAATCCGTTTAAATACCATTTTAACATAATATAATGTTTGTAAATGGTATCAAATTCAACCGGTTCCCTTCATAATTAGAAACTGCTAATGCTTGGCAGCCAAAGCGACTTGAAATCGTGCGGAAAATCTTCTCGGCCTAAGTTCCAGAACCCTGTAGCCTTTTGGAAGCAGGAAGTGCGTTGTCCTCCGGAAAATGCTCAAGAACAAGAACCGAAAGCCCACACAAAACCCAAACTAATGGTAGGGAAGGAAAATGTTGTTTCAAGCTGTGTGCACGAGCGGACTCAAACGGTATTTTCTCATTTTTTTTTTGTCTAGATTTTTTCAACAATTTCTTCCATACTTGTTTTCATTTTTTTTTTTTGTGCTGGGGTGCTCTACTGTTTTTCGCGTAGCTGTCATAAAAACTCGCCATAGGAAGCGGAAAGGAAATTTGTGCCAAAAATATACACAACAACTGTGGGGATCTGAAAAAAATAAAAAAAAAATACGAAAGCAACATGCCGAGTTGAAAGTGGGTAAAATGCTGAGGCTTCCTCAAAAGGAGTAAAGATAAATAATGGCCAACATGATGCGTGTGCACATCTATATAAAGTATATATACTTTGGATGAGTGTGTGTGTGGCATAGGCTCATTTCCCGGGACATGATTGAAGGCATGGCCATAACCCGCAGTTCCAGCAGCGATATTACTCAAACGATATTCAGCGGAAGGCGCTGGCCAAATTGCCCACACAAATAAGATGATAGATAAGCCACTGCCAGATGACTCAATTAGCGAAAGATAATGAATGACGGTGGTCGGGGGCAGATTGTCAAACAGATGCTGCCATAAATGATGAGCGCGCAATTGCAACTATTTATTCGGTGGGATTTCAATGGGAAAGGGGTTGAATTGGCCAGAACGGTAATTAGTGTGAACATGTCTAATTTAATGTGCAGATAGTTTCGCTTCAAGATAACAAGTCAGTTTTAAATATGGAACAAGTTAGTTGGTGAAACACATATTCATAATCCTTTCGCTTGCATAACTTTTGCTAAATCGAAAAAGCACTTTTGATCAGTTTTATTGCATTTGTTCGTTCAATTACCCAACTCCCTTTTCGACAAGTCAAATATTTGTTAGATTGATTGCTTGATTACTTGTGGCTATTTGGCCAGCAAGGGAATTTTTTGCGCTCAATCAGCTAAAGTTTGGCAATCAGAGAGTTCCCTCCAAAAAAACCACAAAACTGCCTGCAAAACTCCAGCTCCTTTTGTTCCCTGTTTACTCTCCCTGAACTGCTTAAGGTGCTTCTTTTGGCCATTTTTGTGCTGTTTTTTTCTCTTGTTAACCGTTAACGGCGTTCAACTGTGACAAATGCTTTTGTCGGTTCACCCCACACGGGCACACACAAACATTCAGATATATGACGGTTCCATAGATACTCCGCAGCACGAGAAACACGGCCAAAACTCATAACATATGTTGCTGGGCATGTTGGGGCGGCTTAGAAAAATTATTTATGAACAAGGCGCTCAGACAATGCCCAGGATCTTACGACATAGCCTTAGTATCCGTATTTTATGCACGTAAAAAATAACCAATACAAATTAAGCCATATATCGATATATTCCAAAATGTTTCAGAGATCCATTCGCTATATAAATGTTTCAGGCTTTTTAATATTTTGAAAATGTTATGCTTCATCAATTTATTTTTGTACCCTTTTCATCAAGCCCTTTTTTAACAGTGTATCCCTTTGTGGCACTTGTAATTTCTGCTGAGGTTTTTTTCGCCTTGTTGCACGTTTAGTAAATAAATCACGCGTTACGTGGCTTGGCCATTTTTTATATAAATAATTCGAGCCAAGTTTGCTGTTTTAGTTTTCCAAGTGGGTGGGGTGTGTAGCATTGATATACTGATACAGTGACCTGTGAACCGCTGACCATCGCACCACCGCCCCCTTTCAGGTTCCTTTAATGATTTATGGCGTGTGGCCTATTAACGTGTGTGTTGCGTGTTCAGCCACGCCCCCTTTTTTAGGCAGAACTTGTGTATCATAAATAAACGCAAATCTATAAACTAAACAAAACTAACAAGTGGCAAGAGGGACAGTGCGGCGATGCAATATGGGGCAAATCGGGAAACAAACTAAAACATGACGCGCTGTTTGTTTATGTCTTGGCTAATGAGCACGAACTTGTCAATGTGTCAATTTAATTAGACAAGCAAACTCACACTTACCAATTGACATCGAATATTGAATTATGCGACAGCAACACCATCCGTTTCAGGAGCCTCTATTTGACCATGTCGTATGTTTACTTACATTTTGCTACTAGATGTTAACATTACAACAATCGAAACACTCACACACACTCATGAATACAGCCCCTTCTCATTCGACTCAATATTCGAAGTTAGGTGCAAAAGTATTACGCATACGCCATGTGTGCTTGTCAGGAAAGTTAAGTTAAGTTAAGTTATGATAATTAATTGGCGACTATTGAGCTCTCATTTATTTATTATTAAGTTTTAGCTACCTAATAATGCTATTATATCTGGAATCTGCTTAAAAATAAAACATATATATGAGTGCCTTCTACAAGGTCATTTTTTAAAATTATTTTTGTGGCCAAATCAAAGGCTTTAAAGGGCTAGCTATGTAGTACGTAAGGCAAATATAATTAAAAGTTAATCTATTCCTATTCCTTTAAATGTCATAGAAGACTGCTTTGAAAACGAAAGTATTGGTATTAAATCAATTTGTTTCAATGCAGCAGCAGCTGGATTGACAGCCACAGCCAGAGTCCAAATCAAATCATTTATGGCCGACTTGTCCTGTCCTCGGCCCCATCAATAATGTTCCTCTGACAGGAGTCCTCCTCGGTGGCCATCCCTCTCCTTCCCCGTCCCCATGGATTACCTTTCGATTCTCGGGCCCGGACTTTGGTCAAACAATTAACGCCACAGCCGCCCTAATGATTTATGTGTGTCCCCAGAAGGTGGGCGATTGATTGGGAAATGGGAAGGGTAAGCTGAAAATGGCTGTCTCAGCTTTGAGGGCTTTGCATACGGGAGTTGGTCAGACAATTTGTGCTTAGAAGGAATCAGGAAATCATCGGGAGGGAAGAGGCGATGATTACACCCACAATTATAAGTGCACTTTGAGGTTAGTGATTATTATTAAGTTTTTTTTTTATATTTTTCTTAATCTTTTTAAATATTTGTTTAAGAAATTATATTCCGCTTCATTGTCAGCTCGTTTAAGTCTTTGATGGCTATTTATCTTATTTCTGCTCGCTTTTTTTAACGTTTCGTCTTAGCTTCTGAAGAAGCTCCTTGGAAAACTTACTCAAGAGAATCTTCGCAAGTTATTAAATTCTCTTGTCGGGCAAGATTTCGTTATATAATCCACTTCAAACTGAAGCTCCTACTTCCTGAAATGCTGCATCCCTTTCTTCTAAGCTGCTGCCGTCTCTTTCGCTTGCTTAGCATGCAAATTTGATGGCGCTGGCCATAAAATGCAACTCTCTTTTGTATTTTGTCCCTTTCTGCCGGCTACATTTTCGGTTTTCAAATTTCACTTGGAAAAATTTTAACTACTTTGCAGGCGAAAATCCTTCCCGTCTCAATCCTCTTCGCCATTGTTTGTCTATTTACACGAGCTCATTAACATTTGAAATGACTTTTTCCCTCGCTTGTCGTGATGGTGAACGGGGGGTTGTAAATGACTGCGGAGGGGGTCGAGTTATTTTAATGTTTTGCTTTTCGGCTCGGCAAACACTTGGCACTCCTTTGCAACTTCGCCAGTTTTAATTTCTTTTTTTTTGCATCGAATAAAATTTGCAAAAATAATTTATAACCAAGGAATAAAAAAGTCTTTTATGCATTTCCTCAGTCAGCAGGTCCCTAAAAATACACTGCAATTGGTAAGCTGTTAATCACTTAACAAAAAAATTGTATTGAAAAATTAAAATAAAATAGATTTTTGTTTTATATTTATTGTTTGGCTTCTATTGCCTCTTATATTATTTAACTTTTATGCTAAAGAAGAATCAATGTCAAGTGTTAGAAACACAATATTTCCTTATTTTTATTTCTTACAAATTATCAATTTCAGTCGAGATGTGGCAAGTGGATAGAAGTTGTACAAGGAGTTTCTTTGGCACTCATTTATGCTAATTTTCGTAATTATGCGCTTCATGAAATCACTTGGCAAATGCAAGCTAAAGTTGAAAAATGTTCTCCAACTTTAGGCATTCTTTCACTTCCACTCCTGTTGATGATTCTTGTTTTTGTTGCCACAATTAACAAACAAGCCCAAGGCAATACAAATAACACATCAAAACATTGAAAAAGTTTTTAACCCCTTTCATTTGCTCAGATGGAAATGATGATAATTTATAAATGAGCTGAGAAGTGAAAGGCCCTCTAACATTCATCTCTTCTAATCGAATACTTCTATTATGAGGCTTTCAGATTCGCAACTAGTGATGCCGAGTTGCAAATGAAAAAAGTCTACAAAAAACGTGAATTAATTATTTTGCGATTTTACAGAAAAATACAAATTTCATTTAATGCTATTTGTATTAATTTGTACGTATCATTGGACACAAATTTATGATCTTTTTTGCCGCTTTTGCGTGCAAATGATTTACAATGTTTAAGATCGTGATTTATTTTGTGTTCTGAAATTATTTAATACTTATAAATAATGGTTTCATTGTTGGCTGAAACACGTTATCTCTGCAAAAGTTTACCTCATTTCTAAATAAGGATTCACATCTTCGCGCCTTCTACTTTCCTCTTTCTGCCACACCGCTTCATTAAGCCTTAACCCCCTAATGCCCGCGAAACACTCAGCAAGCCGAGCTGTTGAATGAATAATTGAAGAGAGATTTGTAAGCGTGTTTTGGGGGCTTAATTATTTATCAACCACTCGTCCAGTGGCTGCCAAACTGCGCATAAATTATGCGACCAGCAACCGGAAAAAAGTCGAATAAAATCCAGTTTGCGCCTCTATTCTGTAATTTTCAATTTAGTCTAACGAGTTTACCCCTTATCTTCATTGCTCCCCTCAATTTAAAAATTGCCCATCTGACCGTTTCGATGCATATATATAAAATATACTGCCACTAGTGTGGCAAATCCATTGACAAATAAAGTGTTTTTCCCAAAAGTTTAATACATAAAAAATGCATTGTTCGTTCAATTCGCATCTATCAATAATCGAATTCGAGTACTGTGTTCTGTTCTATTTACATATTTTATTTGAAGTGCGGCCTAAATGCTGATCAGTTTAACTTTATGGGCATGTATTTTCGATTTCAATAAACGCTTTTGTTCTGCTTTATTTTAAATTGAGAAAAACTTTAACTACCGAGATGAGAGAACAAACACTTTTCCTTAAAGTAAGGGCTAAATTGCAAATGGTTTTCTCATAAAATCAAGACTATGAAAGTACATTTATATTGAAATATTGCACACGCTTCATGGATTCCTTTCGCATTAATTTACTCAGGCAACTCAGTAGAAATGCCATTTAAATTTGGCTTGTCAAAAGGAAATTCGTTTTATTTTTTTGTATGTCTTGCATTGCATCACTTATGTTCAATTTAAATGCTTTCACATTCTTTTGCCTGCAATTTTTGTAGTGTTAAATAAATTTTGCTTGCAACAAAAGCTCCACTTTTCGCCCATTTTCCGTCTCGCCCGTTCCAATTGGCCACGCCCACTTTGGTGGATGAGGCTCGACTTGCCAGGCACATTTTGCCATTGAAATGCAAATGAAATTGAATTGTTAATTTCAAATAGAAAATCCACGCGGGCCATTCGTTCAATATTGAATGTGCTCGCAATAAATGTAATGACTGGCACAGTTTTTCTCCGCATTCCCGCGATTTTTGCAATTTTCCCCCAGATTGTTCTTTTTGCTTTTCTTTGGCTCTGGCAACGTGCAGCCAAAAATTGGCACGCAAACAAATTTGGTAGGAAACGTGGTCCATTATTTTTGGTCATGACAGTACGCGAAAGTGCAGGAATAAATATGAAAAGCACATATACTTTTTATATTTTCCCTATATGCAGATAGAATGTGACATTTCCGCTTCCGCTTGTCGGAAAATGTTCGCAAATCAATTTTTGTGGTGAATAATAATAACTTTCTGCATTCGAAGAAAATTTCTAAATTCTGCCAGCACTTCAAAACATATTTAAGTAGTAAAATAATTGGTTAAGAAGTTCTGGTAAATCTTTTTTAATCTAATTATTTGCCCATCGTCTTACCCTTTTTTTTTATTTACTAGTAGAGTAAATGGGTATACTAGATTTGTTAAAAAGTATGTTACAGGCAAAAGGAAGCTGACCATAACTGAGTAACGGGTATCTGATAGTCGGGAACTCGACTGAAGCATTCTCCCTTCTTTCATTTATAGTTCTTCGCGTCGCCTCTGAATGACACATTTATGGAAATTATTACCCATTTTCAATTGCCGTTACGCGCGCAAATATAAAAATACTCTTGAGTTGACCCAAAAACCCTTAACCCTATTAACCCCGTGTCCGCGCCCCATTGCAACCTCTTAACCCGTCGGCCATCTCAACGGTTTTCAGCGTGTCACAACTAAACTCCGTCTGAGCGTCGTTGAACACGTTGACAAAGGTCGAGAAGGTGTCCTCTCTCTTTCTGCCATATCCCCCAACTTCCCCAACCCCCAGGCCAGCCAAGGGTTAAAACAGTCTCTGCCAAAAGGCAGGTGACACCTCTGCTACATATATGAGTTTATGTTTCTGCTCTTGTGTGTGTGTGCGGTCAGAATGCTGGAACCCAAAAAGGTGTTGTGGCAAAATATTGTGTAGCTGATTTTTCCTGGCTTTCCATCGCTTTCCCTTTTTATATATATATTTACACATAGAAACTGAATTGCCTGAAAAAACAATAATTTTATTCCTGTTTATTTTAGAGCCAATACTTGAAGTTCAACGCGCACGGTGAGTACTTTTCTTATTTAATATGTACAATTTAGTTTTAACCTTTTTGAAATGTTGTTTTGAAGTGGTTTTAATTTAAAACATTACATATTACCATACTCTCTAAAATGTGCCCAGGCTTTTCTGCAAGTGCATGTTTATTTATATGCGTGGGGATATTTTTTTTGGGGAGAACCCTTTTAGCACATGTCAAAGCTTTTTGAACTTGTTGGCATTTCGTAACACTCTTCGTGCACTTTTCTATGACTTCCCAATAGGTGACGAAGGGTGTTAGGGGGCGAAGGTGAAAGGGCAGCCTTCGGCCCTCCATTTGTTTGTTTGTTTTTCCTCGATTTTCTTCTGCCCGCTGTTGTTTGGCTGCTTTCAAAATGCCATTTAGTAGAAAATTCAATAGGGCTTTGATTTTGTTTCGTTGATTTTCACAAAGTGCTACCCCAAACTGGTAACCCCTGCCAAAACAGAGCCCCATCTTAACCCACCGTTGCCCGATTTTCCTCGTTGCCTCTGAAATCGATTTGGCCGGCGCTGGTTGTGTTGATTTTTCGTTGCGTTTTTGTTTAGCGCGGGAGGATGATGGTGAAAATCAAACTGTTAATTTGCGCTTTTGTCTGACTCTCCCACGAGTAACCCGCTTTTCCTCACCTGCTGAATAGCACTTTCCCACGCCCCTCGCCCCACTCGCTTGTTTGCTTGTTTTCGGGGTTAGCTTGGCGCTTTTTGTTTCTGTGGCTGGAAATTAATGTTTGCCTAAAGGATTTAATAAGTAAATGATTTTCATTTTCCATTTGCGCCTAACGTTCTCCTCTAAAGTGCGTATGTGTGTGTGGAGTGGAGCCAGCATCAACATCAACATCATCAATTTAAATTGGAAATCCGAAAAAGGAAATGGACCAAGCTTAGTTTAGATTCCGAATATATTCTTGCACACACGAATGGAATGTAAAAGTTTTACTCGAATTTTTAAGCGGCCAAACAGAATTAAAATTTTTTAATCAAGGCTGAAAATCTTATGATTGATATTAAATTATCCAAGCCTCGAAACCAGATCATATAAATTACCTTTATCATCAATCTTCCGTTGGAAAATTTGTTTTCTTTTGATTGGCTTAGTTTCAGGCGAAAAAAATGCTTCGTTCAACTATTAAAACATCTTATTAGATTTCTTTGATGGCAAAGTTTCAGATGGAGTCCCTGATTTTAACCCTCCAACGCCCCCAATTCGCCGGCAGACAACACACGAGGCCAGTTCCTTTACTTTTTAATTACTTTTGTGCAAAATTCATTTATCACTTTTATCCCAGCTCAAACTCAGACTCTCAGACTTTCCACTAGAAGATCTATGCGAAGGACCATTTTTCACCAGCAAACTTTTCACCCATATATAGAAGGAAAAGGGGGCAAAGAAAGAGGCATTTCCCACTTTCCAAGGATATAAAATTGAACTCCCTTTGGCCAGTCATCGTCCAGTTTGGCAGCTACAAAATAAAATCCAAAAAATATATGTGTGTGAGGTGGTCGGGATTTTGAGGGCCAAAAAGAAAAAGTCAAGTGGAAATTCAATGATGCCATTAATTGGCCAAAGTTTTCACTTATGTTCTGATTTTTCGCCAGCCACCCCACTCAATTTTCCATTCCCTAGAAAACTGGAAAAACTGTGCCAGGAAGTACGAATGTTGGTAGCGAACAATTTACGATTGCCAGTTGCAACTTTTGGCCAACGCTGCGAGCCAAATTGCATGAAATCAGTTTAGTCAGTAGTGCCATACCCCCTACCCTTTTTCCACACTTCTGCTTTTCATTCCCGCTTACCACCTAACACGTGCCACGCCCCCTTTATCCAGCTGGCTGGGTAATTTATCTTGCAACTAAACGTTTCCTGCCCCATCCATATGTGAGTGCAAGTGTTAGGATAGTTCAAACTTGAAGTTCCGAAAGAGCAGAGCTGCGGAAAAGGGGGCGGAATGATAGCTGACCCATCTAGGCCTTTTTCAAAAAATTCTGCATGAAAAATGGCGGCGTCATTAGGCGTTGACATGCCATAAACAAAAATAGTTTGAGGATAAAAATTGCACAAAAATGCAGTGGGGAAAAATCTTGATAAATTCCAATGAACTTCCTTCAAAAACTTCTCAGGTTGGCATAGCAACTATCATTGCATTATCATTTATTATAAAGTATAAAACTATGGCACACTACTTTATGAGTTCTATAAAATGCATCTTTTGTAGATTAATTGTGATTATTTTATCACAACATTTCCCCAGTGCAGCTGTGAAGAAAACAGACACAAACTGAGTCAAACTTTTGGCCCCCAGATTGATGACAGACACTCAGCAAAAGGGGCGAAAAAGAAGTAAGAAAAAAGAGTTGCAACATTCACTGCAATGTCAATCGATGCTGCTTTTGTTTTCCCCCCCAGTTTTCCCGCATTTTTCCAGGTTTTACTACATTTTTCCTTTCTTTTTGCGCTACTTTTACTGTTGAAACTTTGGCCAACTTGAAACTATTTTCAGGCGGCAGCCTCCATTTGCTTCCGCCCTCCAGTTGCCCCGCCTAATAGCCAAAACTTTAAATTGTTCCTACCGCGGCCATATGAAAAGTCAACGGCAGCACCTCCCCCATTTCCCTGCCACCCAATTTTCCCGCCTGGCAGACACGGAAAAAGAAAAATTTGCCAGAGACTCGTTTATCTTCGAGCCCATAATGACAGTTTGGCAAAAGAGTTGGCTGCTGTGACAGCTTGGGGCGTTAAGGGGCTGGAAAGTCGGGGGGAGCGTTGGAAAAATAGGGGGCGGCGGTGGGAGTGAGCTAGCTTAGACCAGGAATAGTTGGACATCAGAGCTAATGTTGATTGCGGCTTGACAGTTACCTGTGAAACAGTTTTGAGCGGTAGTTTTGCTGGCAGTAGGAAATGGAGATAACTGTTGCAGTTGATGGTACAATCTAAATACATTAGACCTGAAGGAACCTTCGAGTTTTTAAAAAGTTCAAAAACATCAAGTATAAAAAAAAATCAACAGATTATGGCAGTGGGATAGTTTGAGTTTTCCATTTTAATATATATCACTCTTAAGCCCAAAGCAATTAAAATAGGTAAATCCATCTGAAATCCAGTGATTGAAATTCAATCAGCTTTTACGGCAATTCTACGGAGCACGAATAAAATTTGTGCTTCTCTATGCAATTTCAAATTATAAACCCAATTGCAATGATTGATTTACGACTTTTTTAGCCCCTCAGTCCAAATCGTTGATCGCCAGTTAGCCCCATCAAACTTTTATCTGTGTTTCCTTAGACTTATGTGGCTATTTGCTCTGGCCCCCCATGGCCATTAAACTTTTTATAGGCATTACTCTGATTCCACGGAGCGAGAAACACTTGACCTACAGTTTTATGGCCACTGGCAATGGTTTGACATGCAGTTTTGGGCAATCAAATTGTCCAAGGCTGGCGCTCATAAATAACATGCAACACTTCAAAAGGCCAACACACCACCCACACATCGCATTTCACACATCACAGTGTATCCGACAGGCTGTTCCTAATTCGGAGTCCTCTTTCTTGCCGTACACTGGGGGAAATTGGGTGCAGAAGATTGGTGTTCAAAAATTAAAACCAATATTTAATGGTACACAATGTAATGTTCTTAAAACTATCCGAATTTAGTCATTTATTTATTCCCAGAGTGGCTTGTATTTTCCTGTCTAACCTTCTCATCGGCAACAAAGTTT
Source organism: Drosophila sechellia (assembly GCF_004382195.2). Lineage (NCBI taxonomy): Eukaryota > Metazoa > Arthropoda > Insecta > Diptera > Drosophilidae > Drosophila > Drosophila sechellia. The sequence continues at coordinate 3,911,992 of NC_045949.1, forward strand.
CAGTTCTTGTCATAAATTATACGACAAATGCGTTTGTCCTGAGTGGGGACCGTTTCCTTCCTACTTCACCCGCCTTCCCCCACAAAATATCCTTTCTGCTCCTGCCAACTGCAATCATATTGCTCTGTCGTGTTGCATTCTTTTGGGTAAAAGGGGCGGAGGTCATATAGACTATGCAGCTAATATTATTTTATTGCTTGCGACTTAAGAAGCCGCAAAATTTATGCGACAACAACATGGAAGGCGTCATCAGGGCGTTCTACAGTGGAAACTCGTGTCTTTCATATAAATAAAATATTAACAAAATTAATAATAATATTAAGAAATAGTAAAATAATTCAATTTACTAAAATAATTTTGAAAATTGTAATTTAATCTGTTTGGCAACTCCGTAATATTTTTCAAAATTTCAATCCAAGAAGATTTTGAATAAGTATACAGAGGCATGCAGGATTAAATTTGATATTTGATTTTGGACAGATCCTTCTTCCGAGTGTTACCTGTACCTGTAATAATAAAAGCCCAGCCAGCAGGTTGCCGTTTGCCATTTTCGCTGCCAATGCCGCATTGTTCTTGTTCGGGTTCTGGTTCTGGTTCTTCCCGGGCGAATGCAAACAAATTTGCATGCCGTCAGTTACTATTTTACTGCCAGCTGGGCGAACTTCTTGGGCGGCGAGGGGTGTGGTGACCATGGGGAATATGTTGGGAGAAGTGCCGTAGAAGTAGTAAATCTTTTTGGGTGTGTGTGGGTGGGTTTCCACCTTCTACACGCCGCCATTGCGGTTATTTCGCTTCGCTTCGCAGCAGGTGAAATTGGAATGAAAGGCCTGGCGAACTTCTTGCGAGCGTTGCCACATGGTGTGAAATATGCACCAAGAAGAACTAGAAGCGAATGAAGCTCAAGAGCTACGGAAAACAGTGAGAAAACGATCTAGTTGCTACTTCGAAATTACATATCAGATATCAAATATATCATATCATAATACTGAACCAACCTATGAATTTTTAAGGGCACAAATATAATTCATACCAGTTGTAATTTTCAAAAAATTGGTAAAAGGACTTTTTCCAGGTGCATCGAGAAACTAAAGATTCCAAAACGGCGAAGTTGGCAGGTGGAAACAAAAGCGGCGCCGGTTACGAGTGCCACATAAACGTCTGCAGGTGATACCCCTTTTCCACCGCATTTCCTCATTTCCACCAGCCCAACCCCGCAACCCGGATTTTCGCCACTCGATTCATTTCGCTGCACTTCGCACACGTTGCACACACGTGACTTGTTTATGTAGTTGAACTTTTCGGCTGCGTCAGTGGCTCTCAAACCCTCATAACCCATTCAACATCCCAGATCCTTTGCTGCATTTTCTGTTTCGTTAACTTCACACAGATACTCCATATACATGCGCTCGCAAACACAATGCGGCACACAGATACACCAGCGCACGAACACAATGAAGCAGGTGCACCTGAGTTTCGAGTTTGCAACTTTCTGTATTACTTTTTATTGATATTTAAACATTTTTTATTGTGCCCGCATAAATTTTGTGCTCATTTGTTAAGGGAGATTTTTGGCTGGCAAGAAAATTGCGCCAAACACTGCGATTGCAGTGGATACGAAATGCAAGACGTCTTCCTAATTTCATTTTTTTTTTAAGTATTCTTTTGTGTGAGCATTAAAATGCAATTGTTATACCCTAAAAGCATGGACTCATGGACTTAAAACCAAACTCTCACTGTTTGCTTCTACCTTCGGAGAAAAGATACTGCAGAACTTTTCCACTCATTATGCGCGGAAAAACTTATCGTCATTTCAGCAGTTGCAGCTGCTCTGCTTGAAGAGATTTCCCTTAAAGTTTGCCCAACAAGTTCGAGTCAATCTTTAAGCCAACAAACTAATCTTGGGCCAAAACAAACACCCTCCACACAAAATGCCGGCTAATTTGGCATTTAAACGTCAAATGTCAATCACAACAACAACAGAAAAACTACAAGCCATAAGGGAACTGAAACGGAAAAATGAAATAAAAATAGAAGACTGGGAGCAGAGGAAAAAAAAAAACAGAGAAAGAAAAGCAGAAAAACATAATTGGCCACAAAACCCACTGGGAGAGGGAAAAACGCCAGCATGAAAAAAAAACACGAAACCAAAGAAAATTTGCTTAATGCAAACGAAGAAAAATACAACTAAAAGAGAAAACCCAATGCAATGCGATAGTTAAACAAAAAAAGGACACAGCTGAAACTTCTGAAAAAAGCGGAATTGAAATAGCGGAGCATAAGTAAAGTTGTAAACGCAGTGCAGCCAAAAAATCTACATTCCCTTTTTTGTGCAAATAAAAAACCATATATGTCCGCTACAAGGGAATCGCATTTTCAGAAGTGGAAAACAGTGGCGAAAATCCGCAAAGTATGAGAAAAATCACATGCAGCACAGATAAACCCAAATCAGATTTTGAGTTATGGCGATTTAAAGGGAGTTTTGAGGTGTGTTTTCCTTACTAAAACTAAAATAAACACCACCGTCCAAAACTTGCGAATCGTTCTGGTCCCCCTAACAAAAAATGCAGCTATCCTTTGCTGTCGTTAAGTTGAGAGAGCGAACAAAAGCTCAAGTCCTAGATACTTTTGAATGCATCCTTCTTTCTACCCCACTAGTTCAATATACTGTTCAAAAAGGGGGTCAGGATACGTATAGCAGAAATGTAAGAAGGAATTTGTCAAAAAATAAACAAATCGAATAGATAACTAATTGAATAATAAATAAAATATTTTATGACAGCATTGGTCCATTTTTACATGCAATTTTTTTATTTCGATAATTTTCTTGCTGCCACATTCTTAAAGATATTTTCGCTTGCCTGACAAATTTATCATTTCATTTAAACTACATGGTGAAAAAACGACCATTTCTGACTTTTTTGTTGGTACCCAAGTATCTATGCACAGAAACAAAAAATATGGCATGATACAATGTCATCTTAAATTTATATTCCAAAATGTGCAAAGAAAGATTTAAAAGATATAGAAAATCTTACAAAGTGGATCAAGAGCAATCAATACTAGGATTGGGAACGCGGAACTTTGGGATTCGTTTCGTCAGCATATCAAGCAGTTTTTTTTTATTTGTGTATCTGCATCCCTATCCAGAAGCTGGGGCATGCATAAAACATGCAAGCCGTGGCACACCGTAAAAAAATGAGTGCTGCAGATAATGCCGCCAGTAACCGAAGGACCAAAGGACCAAAGAGCCAAAGGACCAAGAGCAGCAGGATCGGCCGCGTCAAAATTCAATTGAGGCTGTCGGAGGCGCTGGGAAATGCAGAAATTCAAATTAGAATGCCAAGGCAGCGGGTAGCCGTAGAGCAGAAACACAAAGGATACAAATTCAGAAGAAGGAGTTCGGTGTGCTGTTAATTGTATGCAGTTTCCTAGGTGTTGCTGTCCGTTTCCACCTGACAGCCGAGTGTTCAGCCTCAGACAGACAGGTGAGGGACATGAAAAACAAAAATGGAAAAAAATGCCCAGGCATTCTCCATCGTTCCTCTCTCGCAAAACGAATCCCCGGTGGAGATTCATTTTACTGAGGTAATTTTTGTGTGAAATTCTAGGGGGTGCAGATACAGCAGATGTATTCATACATTAATCGGATTGCTTCCACTGAAGTTGGTCAAAAATTAAACGGATTAAGGTGATATTTGTGTAGAGATTCCTTGAAATGTTTGACGTCTAGGCTCTATTCGAAATATGCGTTTATTGCAGGATTCGTTTAGCTAAGTGTATAATACAAGAGTTAATAGAGCTCATTTAATTGTTTAACACGTATTCATCTATATTCTGTCATATTTAATGTTGACCCTAGGCAGGCCAGTCATTTTCCCATTTTTTTGTTTAATTTATTAGTATGGCTTCGTAGAAATGCAAAATTTGTTTTTTTTTTTGATATTTTATACCTATTGTGTATCTCCGATTTCTACGAAATTGTTTTAGCACAGTTCCCGTAGCTTTGTTGTGTACCCTCATAAATTCAGCACCTGAGTAGAATGAAACCGTTTAATAATACACTTCTACTCAATAATATTTACTAATTGAAATCAGAATGTTAAATATTAAATATATATCTTTTTCATATGCATTGCTTGGTAAATTAAACATCTAAAATTAATAATATTAATATTCTAGTATGTAGGGTATTGAATGTTCGTGAATAGCTACAATTCGAGTGGCTCGCATTTCTGCAGAACTCACGTAATTTGCTTGTTTATCTGTGCGAGTTTTGTGTGGCTCGTGTGTCTGATTTAATTATTTCTGACAAAACGGCAGGCACACACATGGCTGACAAATATTTGGCAAGGATCACTTTCAATTTTTACCGATGAAGACGGAGAATGCCGGCCGTGACTGGAAGTGGAAAAAAGTGCTTAACTTTTTGTGAAATTCAAGCAGGCAATCTTAAATTTTCAGCACCGAGTCGTTCGGTTGTAACTTTAAACTCAATTAAACTGCCATTTCCCCCGATACGAAATCGTTTTGGGCTTAGTCAAAAATTAGAAGGAAATTGAACACAAACAAAAGGCAGCCAAATCCGATCCGATTTGATTTTTCGCAGTGCCTTAGGCATAAAAATAATTAACAATTGATATAGTAGAGAGTATAAGCGCCAATTTGTCTGCCTGCCGGATATGAGGAAAGGCCTTAAGTCCCCAAAAGCCATAATTTATGTGATCCACACATGCGAATAAAATTCCGGAAATTCAAAGAAAACAAGCCATATTTTCCAGCCGAAAATTGCAAATAAATGAGAATGGGAATGACACTCGACCGAAACCCCATCCACTCATTGTTGTTGTCTAGACTTCCGTCGAGACGATTGTCCTCGCAATTAAAAAGGAATGGGTAGTCGGCGCAGTTACAGATACTTAAAAGCATCCGGCAGATGCGGGGCAATATGGAGAACGGTAAGTCGGAAAAGCCGCTTATTGCGACCAACATTCAAGCCAAATGTTAATAAACATTAATTGCACTACATTTGTGTCGATGGCGACTGGGAAATACTTTGCACAGATTTTCATTTCGGCCATTTATGCCGAACAATGTGAATTCCAAACAATGCCCTTTCAAAAGGTTCACAACTATTATTAACACATATTTGCTTATTCATAATATAGGTTGCAAAAAGATTGCTACATGTTTAAAGATTCATTTATGTTATATATTAAATGAATCTAGCAATTTATCCCAATTAGTCAACTTCGAATTCTTAACAAAGTCCTTGTTTGGTTATTTTGAACTTAGGAAACGCAGTTAAAGACGTCTGAATTGCAATTTTTCATAACCTTTCTAGCTATGCAATTTTCCCATCATCCATTCATTTCATTCAATGTTTCGAGAGCATTCAAACTTCGATCCTTGCAGGAGCTACCTTAAAAAAATATGCGGAAACACGAGAAAAATCCTTCAATTTTTATTTCTTTCCCCTTACCTCATTCACTTTTTTTTCTGTTCTTTTGTCTTTTTGTTTTACAGTTGAGCGAATTTTCTTTTAATTAATTTTAAATGAATGTCGTCCGTTTTGGCGCGTTGCAAACTTTCGCAGGACTTATAGTCAAGGGCTCAAGAGTGTGGTGAGCGGAACTTCGGTGGACAGCGTTGACTTTTAGCTTAATTAGCTTTTGGACGAGCAGCGTTTTTCGGAGTTCGCAGCTCAGTCAGGTTAGCTGCCGATTCTCGAGGAGCAGGTCCTTTGGACCACCGCCACCCTCCCACTCCTTCGACAGCAGTGCGCGGCAATTAAATGCTGCATTCTGTGGCAAGAAGGCAAGAGTAGCCCAACAATACCGCCACTGATGATTTCAGAGTGCATTTTTTTCGGAATGAGAAAGTGCACAGATAAAAAGCATTTTCATATTAAAATACTTCCTTTGAGGAAGTATAATGATCATTGATACTCTCGACTTTCAAGCATTTTCACTTTTTTTTTATATTTTTTGTAATACTCTTACAACTGTCTATTGGAAATATTCAATTAACACTCAAAGGACATCTTACAGATTATTTTCTCTCTGTGTAGGTTGCTGCACAGACAGACGGAGGCTGAGACAAACAGATGATGATGTCCTGTTTTTGTGCACTGCCTGTTGTCCTTTTGTGTGCGTTGCCTTTGCGCTTTTATGCAACTTTCTTGTTGCCCCTCAGTTATTGTTGCTATTGTTGCCGGTTGATGTGCCGTTGTTGTTGTTGGTGTGTGTTTGCTGTTGCAGCAATTGTTATTGCTGCTTGTTGCTGGCGTCGCAGCATGTGGCACAGCTTTTGTTGCCGCTGTCGCTGCTGGCAAAAATGTTTACTTGTTCTGCTTGTTTTTACATTTTTATGTGAGGTATGCATAAGGAATGGGGCATATTGTCTATGCAGACACCAAAACAATAGGGAAAGTATGGTTCTTGAGATGGGGCAAAACAAATGATTCTCTCTAATTTTATATCAATTTTAAGGAACGCAGGAATATATAGAAAAGACAGTTGGAAATGAACACTCCTTGTATTACTACTTGCTTATAGTTGATTCTCCCATTTTCCAGTTGTATTACTAATTAAACCGATAATAAAAGGGGTATCCACAATTCGAGTTATTTCTTTACCGACTAATTTCTTTTTGCTGTCTGCTCCTGTTGTTGCTTCCGCTGTTTTTGTTATGTTTGTCGACGCCGCTCGTTTGTTTCTGTTTTGAGGCCCCAGTGCCCCCGACGAGCCCCCCCGACAAGTACGAGACCCCCCGCCCGCCACTGGTATTTAACATTCATTTGAAATTGTCATGGCCCGCCGTTGTTGGTGGACGGGTCTTTCCTGCTCGACGATTATGTTGATTGCAGCCGAGTTCCTGCCCAGTCCCCCGCATCCTGGCTCCTTATTGTTTGGCTAACTGAATGATGAAACGCTCACCACTCCGAGATTCTAACTTCATCCTCCCCCGGGCATTTTATCCACTCATTTAGCTATTGTGCATTGACTATTGGGGGGGAGCGTAATGTTCATTATATCCTGTTGATCTGCTCCGAAAAGGAAGTGGACCTGGAGTTTTAAAAGCAGACAGCCTGTCAATTGCATGCTTATGTCGGTTATAAACCGGCAGATTCAGATTCAAAATCAGTTTTCCGTTGCAGCCATAAATTGCTAAACTTTTGGCAGCATCTCTGTCCTGTCAACGTATTTCGCTCGTTTTTTCAGTGATTTCCCCACCCAACCAATCACTGGACCCCAATTCGAGCCTGCCTCTGGCGAAAAATTTGCATTTTGGGCATAGAGTCGTAATTTGATTTTTGACAAAACGCCAAAAACTTGTTTAGTTTTTGTCCTCACAGAACTTTTGGGTATGTGTATTTTTTGGACAGGTGCAAGTGGAGTGGAATGGAGTGTGTTAATTGTGGATGCGAAAAATATTACAAATAAATAAAATAAATTAAAAGAAAACAAACCTGCTTCGATTTCATAACAAAATTGTTTGGCAAAAAAAAGAAATAAGAGCTAGAAAACGATTTATGTTTGGAAATGAAAATGGGATATGCTTTTAGTATACTTTGAGTGGGTTTTGTTTTAAGTTTGAATATTTTTTAAAATTTAAATTTTAGAGCATCACTGCTTTACATGGGTTCCTCGGCAGGATATATATTTGTATATATGGCATCAGTCACAAGTTCATTCGTTCGTCCGCTGCTCTTTCGCTTTTCAGGCTTTCTCTTTTTGATAGCCCAAAATTTATATTGCGAATTTTTGGCTCGCTTTTGGAAAACTCGCCAGCGTTTTCCGCTTTTGCGCGCTGAATTTTCCCCCTTTTCGGCTGCGCAAAATGGTGCTTCATTTATATTTCAATTTTGACTCGTTTCTTGTCAATCAGTTAGACAAGCGCATACCCCGCTCCGCTAAAATGTAGCTGTGTGTGGCTTTTCGGGAAAGCTGAGATGTTTCAACGTTAATTGAAAATTTATTAAGACAAATTGTGTTTTTTCCCCTTTTTTCCCGTTTTTCCCCTCTCCAAAAGTATTGTTTTTTTTTTTTTGCGATGATGATGAGGGAAATAAAAATGAAAACGAAATGGAATTCGAGCTGGATCAATTTTTACTTAATAAAGCTTTAATGTGATTGAAGGGGGGCGTTCGGCTCAGTTTTTCACCTTTGTTTTCCATAAATTGCGTGGTAGACATGCCAAAGTCATTACCGCAAATACAGTTCGTCAACATCAACTGTAGTCTTTACGCGGTGCTTTTAATTAATGCAAACAGATTTAACTCATAAAACACCGTGTGCGCTTAATCATGCGCGTTACACGTTACAAAAGAGAAATGCTTCATGGAAATTGATATAAATCAATTGTCGCACAAACAAAAGTGACGAACGAATCGCAATCGGAATCGGCTAGGTGGGTGGGCAAATAAAAGTGAAATGGTACCGAATCCATACAAAAAATGGAGCTTATGTCACTTCATATGAGGCCCTATTCCCATGACAACTTCATGAATAAATCCCAACATCGATGGAAAAACGGGAATTAATTTATATGAGATGTAAAGAATATGGAATATAAAATTTGTGCAATTAGCCGCCTGAATTGATTGACACGAGATGTTACTTTTTGCACGCTCGGAAAATGATCAACAAATTATTTGGTTGAACTTGATTACGTTATAATTTAATCAATTCATTTTTGCGTTCCCGCAATATAAATGAATATTTGCATTTTATGTCATTTCGAGTAAAATACATATTTACGAATTACATTTTTGTGCAACTATATTAAAAGAATATATAAACTTAAGTCTCAGTAAATATGAGACATATTTGAATGTTGTTTTTCTGCTATAATCTCCAAAAATCCTAAGCTCCTTGTAAATATTTTCGAGGTCCCTGCAGATAAATACCCATACACTTAACTGATCCCATGAGCTGGTTGGTTATGCTTTGTAATCAATCAATTCCCACTGCGAACTGGATATTTCATTTGAATTTCAGCTGCTCAGTCAGTCGAGGAGGCTGTTTCCACTTGATTGCGCACCACAATCAATTTGTTGGGGTTACGCACCCACCCAACGCACGCACCGCCACTCACACAAGTTATTTAATTATTTATGCAAATAAATAACTTTATATTGCACTTAATTTTATTTTTTGCTTTGCGACCACGTGCGACGTGCCAAAGTGAAGGAAAAAAGATTTTCATGCCAACAAAAGGTGTCAAATGGACTTAATTCATATTATCATTTTTGCTGCTATGCTTTTTTCTCTGTCTGTGACACTCATTATTTATTAGTTGCACTTTAATATTTTATGCACACATTCTGTTAGTTTTTTCATAATTTATAAATTGGCCAATTGTGCGTGAGGGCTTAAAAGGCGTTCATTTTGCCGTAATTGTCGAGCTGGGGGAAAATTGGGTAGCTATGTACACATGAATGTGAATGTTCACTGGATCCGACAATCAATGAGCGTCGAGAGGCATAATGAAGCTGATGCGCCATTGTTCCACACTCCTGTCAATAAAGTGTCAATAATTTATAAAGCAAACAGAAGTTGTCCCTGGCATAATACCATAAACAGTGTTGGATAGCGGCGATGAGGGGTGATGGGCTGGCATAGAGACCCAACTCAAAGTGAAAAAGTATCGCATCTAATGCAAATATTTACCTTCTGTTCGCGACTCGCTGTTTATTTAAAATTTATTAAAAAAGAGCCCAACAAATGTTTACATCACTTCGATTGCAATTCATGTTGACACACTTATAGCTCATCAATGTCTGTCTGATGGGATTGATTCAATTCAGCTCGAGTGTTTGCGTCGTGTAAAGACTGGCATTTTAAATAATTAATCCATAAATATTGTATTTAGTTAAGCGAGTGAATTCATTATGAAGAAGACAAGACGCACAAGCTGCTGCTCAGGTATTTGAATAATTCAATTCCATTGTAATTATGATATTTGAGTTATTAAGCAATGGACACTAGGCATTCAATTCAGGCGTTATTAAATGAGTGTTGGGAACAACAATTTGCTAATTAAAATCGATTGCAATTTCGTTTCAATTGCTCGATTGTGGTTTCAAACAAACGAAATCAAATTGATTTGAATCGAAAGAAATGTTTGTGCTTAAGTGATTAGAAGAATTTTCAAGTGCTTAGCTATGAGATCAATAAATTTTTGTGAGTATATTACATAAGTAATTTTGTAATTATTGTAAGAAATAATCTGCAAAAGGTTGGTTATTTTCTCTCAGCAGCAAGAAAATAGCTCTTTTGCCTTACTTTCCATTATACTAGTTTCCCAGCTCCTCTTCAAAGCGAACTTTATCTCAAATATTCAATACCGAACCGAAAATCGCACACATTTCGCTATGGAATGCCCTCTGAGCTCCGGCAAACCACCCGTTGAACCCTAAAATCTTGAAACTGAACGCTGAACATTGAACGCCACAAAGTGGGAAGCTGGGAAAAGGGGTCGTAAAGTGTTGTAAAGCACAGCGAGGCGCAACTCATGCGACTGATTAAAAACGCGCGCCTTCTAAAACTGTCAAAGGGCCTTTGGCGCGGTATGGTATTTTATGATGAGAAAAACTTTTGAAGCGAAAGTGCGAAGGCTGCCGTTGTCATCGGCGCAGGATATCCTGAGTCCTGAGAAATTAAAAGGGGAAGTCCCTGAAAGGAAGAAGTATAAAAGCCAGGTGCAAGTGCACGAGACGCCCTGTAACCGCTGCATTCAGTTCGTTTATAATCAAAGTTGGCTGAAGATTACGAGACTGCAAACGAGACTCAGCTGAGGTGCCAAGCAGACAGTCCCACATCTTGGACCACAAGCTGGTAAACAACAGGCAAACAAACAATGCAGGTGTCAGGAAAAGCCTTTCTTTAATTTCCAGCTTAGGGCAGAACAATAAATGATGAATAAAAACAAAAAAAAAACTCGACGACTGCATGAATATACTAATGTAAAGTATCATATGAAATTATTCCATTCGTATAACATAACCATAAGTCATACAAATTAAAAAAATTTAAAGCAAGTTTAAAGATTAACCTCATACCGCATCTTTTCTGAATTTAATGCCTTTTGAGGTTATATGTTAATGTATGACTAGGAATTTAAACAAGCAATTGGAAAACAAACAGAAAAACGGCGATATACCCTCTAAAAGAGCATAACAATTAGAGACTCAAAAGATCCAAATATCAGTGTGTACAATGCCAAAAGTGTCACTCGAGTGGCGGTGGGAAAACAACAATAGAGGCGGGAATTCAAAATGGAACGGCCAGTGCAAAAGGCGAAGTGCACGGTAAAAAATGGTGGAAAACGTGAAGAAAAACCTGAAGGAAAGAGCAGCAGCGACGAGTGTCTTATTTTAGTTATGGCAGGGAGCATCCGTCTGGGCCTTGGGGCCAAAAACTGTAAGAGTGTCGTGGCTCAGCGACTCGAAACAAAAGTGGAACTGAGCCTGGGTTTTCCCTGGGTTTTCTCCGAGTTTTCCCCATACCCAATCTTTGCGCCCTCCTTTCCTTGCATAAAATGCGAAGAAGTTGCCGCAGATTTAGCATCCCACTTACAACAGAAAGACAATTGCCGGCGGCTTTGAGATGAAAAAGGTTGAGGACAAACTGTTGCCTCGCTCATTCTAATTGAAAGCAGAACAACAACTGGAACACTGAAAAAGCGAGGGAAATAAGAAAACTAAGCGCCGCAATTTGCACAAAAAGAAATTATGCACACAGCTCCGTCCGTTGGGTAACAATTCTCTGCAGGTGGCAGGGAAACACTGGGAAAATGTCCCAGGAGAGATGGCCACTCAGAGATACCCTGGAAATTAGAAAGTGCTAAAGGAAGCAATTAACTGTTGGGAAAACAATGAGAAAGGTGCGAAGAGTATCATCATCCGTCCTTTGAATTCAATACGAATTGTCATATTAATGTTATAAAGTAACTAGAAATCATTTTAATGGGACTATGACAAACGTATTATATTATAATTAATTTAAAAACTTTTTTTCTGTGAAATTACCCTTCGCTCAGCTTTGCTTGAAATAAATTACAAGTAGCCAAAATATTATTTCGAGTGAAGGGGAATACGGCATCACAAAAAGTGCAACCAGCACCTGCAAAGGGCCATATTCCCCTCCTTAAACCGCACTCCACACAAATTTTAACCCCTGACAGCCCCCACAAGAAAAGAGCTGCAGAAGTGCGAAATTGTAATAAAAAATGCAACGCCACGTGGCAAGAGGGCGAATTTCCAGTTAGGAAGGAGAAGGGGAAGAAAACCTTTTTCATCCTTGGGGCGACTTCTGCTGAGCTAAGGTTACGGGGTAACACTTCAATGGAGTTGCTTAAATCTAATTTGGGTTGGCTCCATCTTTCTGCCTTTTGTGGCATTAGCTTGCCCGGCACGTGCTTAAGAAATTATCCTTCGCCGCCAAAAAAAGAGAAATATATAATTTCAATTGCTGGAAGTTTCTTTGGCAACTCGCGCTGCGTTTGGTCCTTTTTATTTAATTTTTAGCTGCTACTGCTGTTGCTCCTGCTCCTGATCCTGCTCCTGCCGCTGCTGTGCTCCTCCGTTTATGAAAAATTCATAAAGGATAATGAGCGACAAGAGCGTGTCAACGAAAGGAAAGCAGATAAACGGGGGCCAAAACGTTTTGCCGAACCAGCGAGCAGCTAAAACGGTGTGAAGCAAGGACATGCAGGAAACTCTGCACTGGACATCCCCCGCTTTTGTGGGGCGCCAGAGCAGCCGGAGGAGAAGGTCCTGTTGCATCTCTAGTGCTAATTAAAATCCCGACAAGCCAAGCTCGGGATGGGTTGCCATGACAGGTAAGCCTGCTGCCGCAGGAAGCGACGTAATGGAGTCAAAGGTGTTAGATAAGTAGCTGGCAAAAATATAGTAAAAGGCGGAGAACGTGGCTTCCCGGTGCAGTAGTAGCACCTCCTGCAGTTGACAAGTGGAGCGTACACACACAAAACAAAAGACAATGCACCCGCATTCCACTCATTTGGACCCTGGCTTTTTGCCTACGGCTGACGCGCGCGTAAAAAGAGAATAGAATGGGGTGCTTTAAAGGGGCACTCGCCATTTAGTTATTGGGTTAATAAAACAACAGTGTGAGGGCGAAAGCAAAGGCAAAACAAAGCTCACCTAGTTGTGAACGAAATGCACTCGGATAACGAAATGTTGGAATTCCCAGCAAGTCCAACCCAACACTATGCGCAAAAAGGGAAAACTCTTTCTGACCAAAACGACTGACTAACTGAAAAAAGAAGACAGATCTAATATCTACCTGCACATATTTATATTACGCTTCACTAAGTTTTGCAGTTAAATAGTTAGCTTAACAATTGTATAAATCTTTATTTGCCAAGCAGATGCCAGCTTATGCAGGAATTTAATCTAGTGGAAAAAGTGCATAGCATATACAAATTTCCAACGAAATATTTTTTTAACAATACATGTGCTTAAATAAGTAAAACTTTTAATCTTTTTTCAAAATATTTCTCTGAGTGTGTAGTTTAGTTTTTGCTTTCAGCTTCACGGGGCGTATGCGCAATATTTGTATGTGGATTAACAACCTGCTGCCGCCAAAGAGGAGCATGCAAGGCGGAAAATAGGGGCGGACCAGTGGCGAATGCGTAGCGAAGACATGTCCAAGTGTACAGTTGACAGTTGTGAGGGTGGGAAGGGGGGTAAAGGCGGGGAAAATACCTGACTCAAAATGAGAACGGACAAAGAACGGATAAAGAGTGGACAAAGGTAACCAAGGTGCTGCAAGTCGGTTCCGCTGAAAGTCCGAATTCTTCGCTTTTCGTTTTTGTCCGGCGCTTTCCTTTTCGCTTTGGCAATAGTTTACCACATAATTTATGTTCCCTGTTCAGCAAAAGTTGTGCGATATGTGTGTTATCTAGCAGAATATTTATAGTTGGCTTTCGTTTGTGCACATATGTTTGGTTTAGTCCCTTCATGGAAGAAAAACTGAATTAAAAGCCACAACCAGCATTCAGTTTCTATGGCAAGCTGCTTTTCGCTGGAAATCTGATAGAATCTGAACATCATTAAATTTAAACAGTAATACAACCAGATATACATTTTAATTAGAGTTCTTTTATATTGAAATCCTTTATGTTTAAATGAAATCAATTGGTCTAAACATAACATACCCTAAATCAATCTCCACACTTTGAATACCATGCATCGTTTTACTTTTTTGCTTGGCACTGCACTTTAATCAACCGCCCGAGGTTTTCCATATACATATATCACTGGTTTTCACCAGATTCATGTATCTAATTGATTTGCCTTTCAAGGGGAGAACGCCCAGGGCGCGGAATGGAATGCCACGAGCAGTCGTAATAACTCGAGTGCTTCGGGGGCACATCCTTCATCAGCATCCTTGGGCAACGTTGCAATCAAAGCGAGATGGAGATGCTGATGGCTGCGACATCTTAAATGATTCAACACCTTGAGCTTGAGCGGATAAGATCCTTCGAGCAGGACGACAGACATATCAATCAGGAAAAAAGCAGTCATTGTCGGAACTCTCGCGTGAGAAAAATTGCGTTGCATTATTTACATGTGCGCGAAGAGCGCCTGAAAGCTCGCTTTAATTTATTTTAATTCATTCTCCAGCCCCGCCCTTCTCCGCGCTCCTCATCGAGTTGATGTCCTTGTCGCCGAGTGATATGTAAATATGCAGTTACGCGCTTACTTTGTCGTGCAATTACAGTAAACCAAGCATGTACACCAAACAGGAGACCGCCCACTCCATCACCCTTCATTATCGTGTATGTCTTCCCAGGACTCGCCTACTCCACATCCAGCTCCCTGCCAGCTCTGTCGTCGCGGCAAACACGAGGGAAATTCTTTTGCTAATGCCAAACACATCCGTTCTTTATATGATACCCTTAATAAGGGAGCGTAACAAGTTGTAGTGAAAATATGCGAAGGCAGAATATGCTACATATATCTTGCAAATGAAGTAAGGAATGCAAAGTTAAGTTCTATCACATCAAAGTGTGGGAATTGCTTACACATTAAAAATCCCACAAAATCATAAAGTATCAAGCCCGTGCTCGGTATCTTATAGTCGTTATGCTAACAACTAAATCTTTATCCATTCCCCAAGTATTAATTTCGCCGGCACAAAGACCGAGATGGGATCTTCGAGATGTCGATGGCTTATTAGCCAGGCACTTTCGCATGCCTTCACACACCTGTAATGCCGAGCATGTGTAATTCCCTGATGTCTGGGGAGCAGTGATATTTCCCAGCCCGCTGATTGACTTCCGTTCTTCCGCTCTTGTCGCCCATTCCCAAGAAGCCTTAATCGATTTTACACCCAAAGGACATTTTCTGGTGATTGTGTCTGCGGTTTGTTCGCTGCCTTTGATTTCCAGCGACTTCCCACTCCTGCTTCTATATAATTCTTTTCCTCTTTTTTTTGCAGACTGGTATAAGCGTCTGTGTAAAATGTGGTTCACATTTCTTGTTTGGGGGTATGGGTGTTATGGAACGGCTTCAATTAGATATGCGTATGCTGTTTGTTTTTAGGACTTTTGCCACGTTTTTATTGCCCAGCAAAGCAGACGTGTTCTGTGTGTCAGGTGGAAAAATCTTATAAATTTTGGAATAACTTTCATAACTTATGGTGGCTATACCATATACCGTATACCATACAGAAGGCAGCCGAGCTCGGTGCAACTAATGCCATTGTCTTGTCACTGACTGCTTTCGCTATTTGAGTTCCTCTGGCGCTTGAAAAGATGCCGGGGCATAAAGATCCATCCCAACCCGCCCACATTCTCTATATTTTCAGGGCGGAAAGTGGGCTATATCTGCGCTCCTCTTAATGTGGTTTAGTGCTCGGTTGACATGTTTGTACGGCGTGGACTTATGGCTGAAGGTACACAAGGAACTTGTGTCTCCGGTCTTTTTTGCGGCAATGTGTGTGGGTTGATTCCACGGTTGGTTTCTCTCATACTGAGCAAACAGGAATTTGTCTAAATTGGTTGGATAAGCTTCACGTCGAAGGGGAAGGCTTTCAGGCGGTGGCAGAAATTGATTGGGGTAAACTAAGTTACGCGGAATTTAATAAAATTGAAGGAAAGCCAAGAAGCCTCACTTTAATTTCATCTCATTGCCCGAGAATGTACTTTACTAATTAATGTGTTAGTATTCATTGGTCGGTATCTTTTTAGTTTTCTGACAAGACCTGCTTTTAAAATTCCATAACTATTCGCTTGAAATACCAAAACTTTGTCGAGCAACTTCCTAAATACGACCAAAAATCAGGAAGGGAGCTTGAAATGCTCCAAAGTTTCTTTAAAGCGATACTTTGGCATGCTGTCAGACGCAGCTCCAAGTCGTTGACACTCACCTTTGTCCGGGAAAATGTGGTGAATTTTGAGCCAGCCTTACTTTAGAAATACGTTTTTAAACCCGATTCCTTTGGCTTGTTTTGCTTTATTTTTTAATGATTTGTGTGCTTGCCACGGGCGGTTTGTTTGTCTGTTTGTCTTGTTTGCTGCAGTGTGTTTGAGCAAATTTGCTCGCCAAACTCACTTTCATGTTTAATTAAAAGATAACACACAGAGAGACCGCACACACACACACACACACGTGTGTGGCAATGATATGACAAGTCTTTAAGCATTTGCAGCAGCGTTTATCGGGCCAACTTTGGCCACGCCCACCACCCCGCTTGCTCTTGCGAAATTTATGCAATTCGAGTTTGTTCGTTGGTTTGGGCGTGTGTTTTTGAGCTTTGCAGTGGATTGTGCAATGTGCCGGAAAATATACGACGAAACTTATCTCTGCGGAGGTGGAGAGGTGCCATGGCTACGTGACGCTTATCGTCATTATAATTGAAAGCTTTAAAAATTTATGGCCGACTTTTCGGCTATTTAGCATATCAAATCGTAAAATGGAAAACTCGCCAGGCACGCAAATAATTATTTCCCGGCTCTTGCCAAAAAAAAGCAATTTCAATTGGCTTTACGATCCGTATTTCTGTTAAATATGCACTCGGAAAAAAACAGGAATACTAATTTCGATAAATAAATCAAGCGGAATATTTATTAATTGCGAATGATTTCATTGGTGTTAGACACAGTGCATTTTTTGCTCTTTCTTCGAATAGATTAGCAATAAACTTTTGTAATTAGACTGGACTTGAGCTTAGGCTAATTACCAGTTTACAAACTTATAGCTTTCTTTATTTTCCGAGTGCCAGCATTTAGTAACACCACTACGGCTGGCTATCAATTAATGTCGTGCCATAAAAAGTTGTACAAAGTGATTGACTGTCCAGTTCGCCGATTGGAGTTGAGTGACCCCTGACCCCGGGCCCCATCCATTTCCATTTGCGGGCTCGATTGGCAAGTTGGCATGTTGAAATATTTAAAGCCGCTTAAACAAATTGTGGTCTGGTCGTGCGGTGACTTGTCAGACAGTAAAACATTGCCAACGCAGACGGAGCGATTTCAATGCGAGGAAAATCAATAAGTGTGGGGAAGGCGGGCAGGCGTCTATGCCTTCGTAATCTCCTTATAAAACTCCCTCGTTAGGCGCATTAAATTACAAATTCCATTAAACTGATTATTAAAGCAAGTATTTGCTAATTAATTTACTTGCTACGCACAATGCCAGGACGCAATTAATAAATCCAAATGAGTAGCTACATTACAATCTAGACACTAGCCAACGGGCCTGAACGCACCCAACACCCTGTAAACGTCGTTTCGAGCGGATTAGGCATTGAAATGCTTTTTATCGACGGCTGGAAGTGGTTCCCTCTAGGGCTCATTAAGCTGGTGGGACTTGTGGCTGACGCCCCCTGCCGGCTACAAAGTTAATTACACTTGGTTTTAAGGAATTATCCAGATTCTAGGGACTTAACAAATTTTATGGCGAGGTGAGTGAAAAAACCTCTAGCCAGTTAGTTAACTGGAATGTTTCTATTACATTTATTTAAATTTCAAAGCAATATTATAATTAAACATTCCATTAATTCAACTGATTTCAAATTTTACTTTCTGTGAAATTCATAGAACATTCAAAAGTTAAACAAAAAAATTGAGTTCATTTCTATTAACGTAAATTGCTCTAAAGAAAGCGCAGCTCCTTTTTATTCGTCTAACCAGAAGCACTCATCCATTTCAATTCCACTGCAATTGCAATTTCATTTCGGCACAACTGAACTCTCACTGTGATGGAATCGTAACAATCTACCCTTTGTTACCCCCTGAAACACAATGAATTACAGCAGTGCCTCATGACCCCCAGCTCGCTGTAGTTCTTATGAATAATAAAGCAAATAATCTGTCAGCGTCGCAGCCGCCTAACCAAAAACCAAAAGCCAGAGGCCACCCGAAGCCAAACCCAATCCCAAAGCCCGGAGAAATGGAAAGAGATGGCGGCATGTGGTGCGAAAGAGATGGCCAAACAACCGGGAAATGTCAGTGAGAAGTCCACAGCGACAAACGACTCAATTCGTGGGCGAAATTCGAGAACTCTCAGTCGACATTTGCTCTGTCTCACAAATCAAAAAAAAAAAAGGAGGTATACAGAGAAAAATAACTCTAATTTGGTCATATCTAAGGATACAACATTCCATTAAATATAAAAAGTGTACAATTTGATTAAAGTTTTAAAGAGAAAAGATGCTGTTTTATATGCCAACCAAAAGTATTTAATGAATATTTTCCTCTCTGCATGGAAATTCGGATAGGAAAACGCGGAAAAGCGTGTGGGAAATGGGAAATGGGGAGCGGTGAGTCCAGTGCTAATAACACGAAATCCGATTTGAACGTCGGACCTGCGTGTGATAAAAACAACAACATCACGCAGTCTGCGGTTGCCTTTTTCCGTTTCGTTTGGCTTGGACTCGTGCCACACGGCGTATGCGTAACGTGCGTTTTAATGAAATATTGAATTTTATTGCCTGCGTGCCCAGGACGCGCTGTCAACAACTTGGTCCAAACCAAAAGCTGACCCTGACTGGGCCGCTTCACAACTTGTCACTGCCTCGAGGGCTGGTTTACACTGGAAACAATAATGATTTTCTCGCTTTGTCAGGCTCCCGAATAAACATAAATATATTATGCACATCTTTTGTGTTTCAAATATTCTTGCCTTTGCATACGTTTATACACCAAATTTAACAATGCAAATTTTAAAGTTTATGTACGCTTATTTCTTTAAGCTTTGCCTTTGGGTAATAACAAATTATACAAAAATATGCGAAATTCATCGTCCCTATAAAAACCTACGTTCATAAACAGCCAACATTAATGCAAATTCATTGTGCGACATATATCATCATATATGCTATTATAATTTATTCATATGGCCCATTCATCGCTAGAAATTTGTAGGTTTTGTTTGATTATTGGTTATTGCCATTTATTAATTTTTTATATATATGTATTATAACAATTTTTTCCGTGCACGAGAACCGTTACACCCGCGCTCCTGCATAACCTCTTAATTTGATTCGTTTTATTTGTTATGCAAAAACTTGAAGTATATTATTATTACCCATATATACGAACTCCGCACTTTTCGTTGCGCCTGCCTAATAAAAGCAATTTATGGAGCCCAAAGCGCGGAAATGAATTGTTAACCGAATTTTTTTTTTCGGAATTGGGCTTGGAAGAAGGATGATGTCCATAATGTTGTTGATGAGTGGGTGGTGGTGTCTTTTGTTTATGGTCACTCGGCCCACTTCGCCCCTTCACGTAAACGCCTTTTGCGGCATTGTGAAATTTCCCAGAGCGCACATAAAAATGAAAACCGCCAGAAGGGCCAGATAACAAGTGGCAGGGAAAACGGGAGCGTGGCATGCTGGAAAAAATGGAAACTGAAAATGCAGGAGGGGCAAATGTGGAAGTCAGTCAGGCAGGGAAAATGCAATTGACTGGGTTGCAAAAGAGGTGCATATGGCGATGGCTTCAAACAGCGCGGTTTGTGCATCTCTTAAAAGAATTTCTTAATAAAACCGAGAAAAGCAGCTTTCCATAAGAAAGTAATAGCATTTTATAGACAAGGATATAAAGCACTATATGACAATACTATTATTAAACTATATTCTTGCATTTAAATTATGATATGCTCGTGCTCGGCTTATTCCAAATTGTACTGTAATTAAAAAGCTTTCAGATGCGTTTCATTTAAATATAAACAAACAGTTTTAACTACTTTGAATGGCCTAATTTTGTTTCTTTTCATCCACTTTAAAGCTCGTGATGAGGGGTCATGGAAATAAAATTGAAACAGAAAAATAAAATAAACCACAGCAGCCGCTGCTTCGGTCAGATTTCGAGTTCGTGCCTCCATTAATGGTTTTTCCCTTTTGTTTCTGTTTAATTGTGAGATAAAACTTACCGATAATGAGCAGCTTTATGGTCGACATGTTTGACTGTGCTGATGAATTTTCCGTTTTTCCGCCCGTTTTTCTTGTGCGTTTTTTTTTTTTATTTCGTTCAGCTCTTTGGGTGGTATTTACAGAAATATTAATCCGCTAAAGAGGCAACAGTTTGACAATAACTGGAGTCGGCGACCCGCCCAAATTGCATTTTAATGTCGCAATGGAAATGCAATTTGGCTGACGATTATCCCGAGACACATTTCGGTTTTTGTTACTGCGGTTGTGCGTTTTTTCTCTCTATTTCGGTTTCAATTTGCTGTTTTTAAAGGCTCACTCGAGAATTGATTTTGCAGCGTTGCTGAAATGCTCGTTCAAATATTCACGCACTCGAGATGCCGATACTACGGCTGGACACAGTAATTAAATGTTTCAATTAAATTAAATGCGACACACACACTCTCGTGCTCATGTAAAATGCATATGGAAGGCGCCTAGAAGTAGGCAATGAATATTTAAAGGCTCAGACATTTCAATTTTGGCTTGCAAAGCGGACCGAGGCCGAAAGGTCCAATTGAAGCCATGCCCAGGCATTAAATTAACATATTTCCCAAATAATAATAATTTGCAGGAGCACCGACTAGAGATGGATCCCCCAAATGGAATTGTGCCCACTCAGTTGGCCTTCCAGCCCGCACATGTAAACTGTGCTGCTAATGTCTTATTCATGTTTACAATGCCCGGCAAAAAGCGACTTATGAGCGGACAGCATGTCAGTCAAATAGCTTGAAAATGGCCCATCGCTTGCGTGCTCTAAACTTATTAGGTTTCATCCTAACGAAAATCCCACACCCTCCACATCCGCATCCACATCCTAGCCCCAGGTGAACTGGTTCCGCCGGAATGGTTGATGGGCCTCCTTTTGACCAAGCCTCGGCAATTGCCGGGCTATTTATTTAAACCGGAGCCGAGGGGACACAAAGCCGGAGCGTTTTACTGCCCAATTGTTAATGGAAATCTCCTCCGTTACTCGGCACTAATCACTAAGTAATTATGAGTTATTAATGGCGACTGCTTTTTTTTTTACTTTGAGCCAGAGCTTTGGAAAGATAATCCGTACTTAAAATAAAACACCTTTAATTTTATGCATTTACACAGCTTGAGTTTATAGCAAGTTTTTTAGTCACTAACTTACAATTTAATCACTTAAGTGTCATCTATTTTTTCACAAAATCTAATTTTTGGAATATTAAAAAGTTTTATTAAGGCCACTTGCATATTTTCCAAAACTTTCCTCGTTTATTTAGTTTTTCTTTGGCAGATTTATGTGTTTTAAGCAATAAATACTATTATTATCACAAAACGCTTTAGCTGACACTTATCTCGATTGTCTTTGCTGTATTTTCAGAATCGAATATTAATGAGAATATATATTTTTTACTATTGGACTCCTGTGCATTGAAGTCAACATTTTATTGAAGAAACTCTCGGCAACTCACAACGCAGCGAACTAAACATAGCTCCTAATTCACTTATGCACTGCCAAGAACTTTAAGCTAAACCACTTTCAACGACATCAAAATAACCAGCCGTCATAAAAATTGGCAAAAAAGCAAGAGAAATCCTAAAGAAAGCTCCCAAATCAGCTGTCACAGTGGAATAATAAAAATAATTTATTTGCATTTTATTTGCCCAGCCTGGGAGTCTGGGTCGGACTTGTTCTCTAGGACCAAAGACCAAGGACCAAGGACAACAAGTTGCTGACACACAAACGGAAAGGACGCACAAAAAAAGGAGGAAATTATACGGATTTGACAGATGAGCGAAGGTAAGTGGAGCACAACTTTCGCAGCGGCTTTAAATTGAGCAGAAATTGTTTGTCACTGTGTTTGCTGGCCCCTTTTGGGCTTTGCTCGTATTTTATTTCATTTCATTTCTTTTTCCCGTTTTCTATTTCTGTTGCACTAGTTTTGGCCCAGTTTCTGTTTCTGGCTTTTTGGCGGCATAAATATGCATGGCGGGGGGCAGCTGAAGCGGGGGACAAGGTCACGGGGAAAAGCGGGGCAACAGTTGCACTTGAGTGCCATTTGTCGAAAGAGTTGCCCGACAATTTGCATAATTACAAACGCACATGTAAGCGAAACGCGGTTTCCGCCTGTCCGCAATTTCCACTGCAACGCTTTTCCGCACTCGCGTTTCTTCGGTTTCTACATATACTTGGGGTCCTGCTCTTGGGGACTTTTCCACTCGGCCTTTCCAGTTCTTCCCGATTTTTCCGCTTTGCCGCCCGTGGCCGCAGAATGCTTCTTACCAACTAAGTGCAATTTCGGTTTTGTTCCAGCTTAAGAACGAAGTTCGATATGCCGAGCTGCGATACACGAGTACAGTGAACTTCGGCTGTCGCGTACGAGTGACGAAATCCATAGACGAAGTGGCCAATTTCGGTTGTTGAATATTATTCGAAGCGGCTGCGCTGAGAGAAAGGCTTGGCAACATGTTGCCAACGGAGAGAAAGTTCTCTGCTAAAAAAAGAGAGAGCGGCTAAAGACTTTTGTGGTAGGTTAGGAACTCTAGTGAAAGGACTCAAAACAACGAGCCGCAAATTGTCCTAGGCCCGTAATTGTCCCATGGATTAACGGAAATTTTGTTAAATATAATTCTTAGTCTTATGAAATAGTTAATCAATCAATCGGTCCATTATTATTTCTTGTCAAACATCGCATACTTTGGATAATATCTTAGTTTCCATTCATGTTGATACTATAAAGACCATTTCAGTTTGTAGATCTTATCACTATTCGAATCAAAAGCCATATATGGCTTTATAATTGTCCAGACGACTTTTTAACTTTATTTCGTAATTCAATGCTACATTTATTAGTTTTATTTGCTGTTGTGGCCCTTTTCTGCTCTTTGGTTTATTTATGTTTTGGGGTCAGTCGAAGTATGTTGTTTATGGCCATAAACACACACGAAGCTTAGTCCACGAAATTTTGTTTTGGACCATAATCGTTGGGACTCGGTTTTAGACAAGTTTTTTGCCCCAATCCTGGCTAACTTTTCCAGAGAGCAACTGTGTTCTGTCTCACTCGTTCCCATCTCTCTTTTCCGTGCGCCTTACTCTCACACTCTCTTGCCGAAACTTTCTCTTTTGGCAACATGTTGATTTGTTGCACTTGCAAGTGCATTCGTTTTTATTAATCAAGGCAATCAACAGTTGGTCCTGACTAGTGCAGACAGAAAGTACGGGAAGCTCTGCATTTTGTTTTATGTTTTCACATGAAATATATGTTCTTGAAATCATTTTATTTTACTGAAACTTACATATTTGGAGGGTCCTTCTGAATATTTTGAGCAATCAACAAAAGTGTCTGCCATTTTACATCAGCTATGTTTCTGAGTAGTTTATGGCCCACGCTTCGCAGGATAAACATTTTCGGGCCCTTAGGCTGTTGTTTCGCAGCCCTAACTCCCCGTTCTGAACATGTCGTGGCACATAAAAAATATTTGCAAACTAAATGTGGCAAGTTTGGGGAAAAAAAAAGTAAAAAAAAAGAGACCACCACAAAGGTTGAGCCAACACCTTGGCACTCAAATACACACAGATATGTACAAAAGTTGTTAAAAAGTCCGAATAAATAAATTTTCTCTTTCAGCGAAAGAGAAAGATGTAGTGGGAGTAAGCGAGAGGTCGGAAGTGGAGGCGCCTCACAAATGTTTGACATAAATTTATGCGTTTTGTGTGTTGCCCACGAAAACTCCTCAACTTTGCTTGTAGATCATGTTAGATGGTACAATTTCATTTTGGGGCGGAGGGTTTGGAAACTTTAGAGGAGGGGTTGAAAAATCAAGGGGGTGGAGTAGTTCGGGGCAGTCATCGTTGAGGATGCCAAACTAAAGTGTGTTCCGAAATTGAGTTGTCATAAAAGCATTGGGCAGGAGTCGCATTGACGGGTTGAGGTAGCAACAGTGAAAGTCTTTTAAAAATTAAAAATGTGTATATAAAAGGAAATAAATAAAAAAAAGTACATTTTTTGTATAACTTTATCGGTAATATCTGTTAAAACTTATATTATATCTTAGCAACATGTTTAATTCAATAATAAATTTAATTTTAAATAATAACACTAATTAGGATATCATTTCTATAAAAAACTAACAACTAAACGACAAAAAAAATATGTAAATTCACTATTTTTATTTTTTACTGTATCTTACAGTAGCTTGTAGACATTCTTTTATTTGCATGTGAATGCCAAACATTTCGACCTCCCCAAGAGGGGAGTTCGCAACTTGTCTACAACTTCAGACTTAACCCCAACTACCCCAATACTTTCACTATACTACACAAACCCATTCGCAGTGTAAACTTTTTTCGATTTAAATAAAGAGCCAGCAATGCGACACACTTTGAACTTTAATAGAGGACTATAAAAAATTCTAGGAAAATACTTTTGGAACCAGTCTTTACAATAGTCAAAGGTAGACAACAGCTTCTTAGCAGCATATATTTTTATAACAATTTTATGAGCTCAAATTTATGTTTATAACCAAAAAAGCTGGAATTTTAGCTTTGGCAATACATTTACAAATTTTATGGCGGAACACGGCGGAACCTGGCGGGATCTCGGGCGGGCCCAGATGGGCTTTAGCGGGATCTGGTTGCATCTGGCGGGATTTAGCAAGCTCTGGGATCTGTGCGTCTGTCTGTCTGAGCTCGACATGGAGATCTTAGGAGAAGCTGCCACATCCATGGTCGAGTAACGGGTATCTGATAGTCGGGGAACTCGACTATAGCATTCTCTCTTGTTTTTTTACTTCACTCCTGAAAATGTTGCAGGAAAAGCAGCTGCCAAACCGGCGGCGGTTTAAACATTTTTAATTAATTTACATGACAGCAGCTGCTTGGCATGTGATGCACGTAAGATGCGTGGGCTCATTTTCCAGCCGGAAAAGCGGTGGGGGGCGGGCGTGGCAGCCGGGGGAATTAAGCGATGGGAACTGATGAGAGGTGCAGATGGAATTAAAATTGTAGCGAAATACTTTTGGTTGCAGCTGCAACAGCAACTACAGTTAATCAAATGTGAAATGACATGAGCACTACGCTGGGAAATGGGGTCCAAAAGGGGGTGTGGCACATAAATCAGAGCAGACGCGCCCACTTTCACCCCCGGCTACCAATTCGCACTTAATTGCTTAAACAAAAGCGACGCCTTTTCCTTTTGCCAACGCACTATTGAGCAATTATGCAGTCAGAAAAACGGAAACGGTGTACTATTCAGGAAAAAAGAAGCAACGATTGCGTGTTGCACTTTAAGAACTATACATATGTCTTTGAAATAAAGTTTAAAACCAATTGTTGTTCTGTATACTTTTCTAACCATTTTCAATTTGAAATTACAATGGCCGCTTGCTGCCAAGATTATCCAAATTCGTTCTCTGTAAGCCGAATTAACCGAACTTCTAAGACAGCTCCTCAGAAAAGGCAGAAATAAGATTGGAAATCCAAACGAAACGTGGCAAATGCGTTAATATATTCAGGGACGCCTCATCATCGACGTCGTCAACGTTTTGTGTTAGCCATATAATTTATGCCCGTTTTAATTTCATTTGGTGCCTAACAAGTGCCACGCCCACCTCAGCAGCTCAGACGGCAGAGGGCGGTGGGAATTGAGTAATGAAATAGGTGAAAGGGGCGAATATGTTATTTTGACACCTTCAAGGTTGCGCCCATCTCAGCCAACTTCCGACAATTGGCCTGGTGTTGAAGTTTCGGGGCGTGAAGGAAAATGTCAAGGAATCAACGAATGAAATTGACTCATCAGCATGGAGACTTAAATAGTGTTAGAATATAAATAATAATATATAAAATATAAATATAAAAAAATAAGAACTGCTTAACAATTAAATTAGGAATGAAATACACTAGGTATACAGCTTGAAGGGCTTTTTATACTTTTAAGAATTAGTATACATTATTTAATTTTAATGACGGACCAAACCAAAGAATAACTTATATAGTTTATAAAATGCTCCTCCTTCTCATCGGGTAATTAGTATATATTTTTTTTTTATAAAGAGTATTTCCTTTTCGCTCCTTGAGTCGGCTATGACCGCGATTTGTTATTCCTGACACCAAATCCTTTTTGCATATTGTTTTGTTTTTCTTGCACCCCTGTTTCCATTATTTAACACATTTCAAAATTCACAATTCAAAACGTGTTAATTAGCAGGCGGCGAAAAGGGGCGGAAGTTTTGGGGAGGAATTTCTTTCTCCGCAAATGTGTTAATGACTGCGTGGGCGGGGCCACGCCTACACGTCCTCCACCCGACGAGACTTTAATTTCCGCGCCGCCTTCTTGAGTTTTGGATGTCAATAAAATTAGCATTCGCCTTTGTTTTTGTTTTGCTGCCGCACAAATTAAACTGTTTCGAGGGCGTGGACACATTACGCAACTAAATATTCATGCGAACGAATTTCCAGAGGCCTCGTTTCCTGAGTTTTCCTTTCAGGCCTTTCCTCAATTGACAGCTTGAGCAAAAGGAAACCCCATTTTCCCCCGTGGGAGCACTCATAACTATCACATTACCCAAGGATATGTGTTTTCGCGGAGCAGTCATAAAAGCTTCAGTTCGTGAAGAAGTATAGTATTGTAGTATAAGTATAGTCCTCCTCTGAGTCTAGGTTTTAAATATTTTATTCGTAATTATGCCGCGAAATTTTTCCCCAAGCGAACTGTGTGAAATTAAGCGGCAGATGGTTAGGCAGAAAATATTAAAGAAGTAAAAAATCCATAAAAAAAAGTATTAAATTACAAATAAATACTTCGATTAAGAGTTTTTAGATAATAACAGAAAAATTATTCAAATTATATTTTCTCTAATAAAATTATTATATCACAGTCTAAAGAATTTTTAGAGCAAATTCCGCTCATTTTGCGTTTTTCGCCTCTTTTAGTCCCAACAATTTCGCATTTCCCCATTTTCATTGTGGGAATGCAGCATGAAAAACAGAAAAATGGCTTTTGTTCTCTTGGGCTAATTTACAGCCGCAAGTTTTGCTCTCTCCTTAACCCTTGTGCCCCTTTTGTCCCCTTGTTGGGCAGTTAACATTAGCTTGATGCACTCCTTAACACTTTGTTGCCGTTAATTATGCAACAGCCCTCGTCTGCTGACGCTTCCTCCTGCTCGGATTTTCCTCCGGCCTTTCCGGACTTTCCTGCCATCTGCAGGCTGGCAAACTGGCAAAACTAAATGGAAACTGTCAAATGAACCGCAATTGTAATTGTGTTCACTGAGTTTGCTCTTCGGGTTGTTTTGCCTAAAAACTCTCTCGGCTTCGAAATGATGTGTGCCATGGCGAAAACTTTCACCTTTCACCTGTTAATGACGTGGCACACGACACGTAGATATGCACAGCAAAAAATGCTGCAGCGGGAATACAGCTGGAGTATTTACCCAGCCAATTTTTAAAGGTTATCTTTTTATAGCAAATATATAAATATGTAGTCTTTTATCCCATTTTGCCGATAAGTATTCATTTTAATATTCACTGCTGTTTTTACCTGTGTACGGATAGAGACGACAAATGCAACAATCTGCGAGACACCAAATCTGCAGCCAAATCCTCAGCCAACTGCTTTTGGTCGGGTGCTGCTGTTTGTTTTTGGGCGAAACTTTCTCAAAAAATCGGTGAACAACTAAAACTTTAATTAAAAGTGGAAAATGTATTATTAAAACCAGAAATAAGGATAGAAGCAAATGCTGAACTAACAAAAAAACTGGCAAAGCAAAGATGGGAGCTCTCCAAATCTAGGTAATAAATATAGATATATATCGTGATCGTTGTATAAGAAGTTCCGATAAATATCCCTAGTAGCCAGTCTCCTTAAAAACCAGCTTAAGGTCGTTTCCATTCGGTGAGGGACATCGCCATTCGTGAACCGCGCTACAGATGCAATGTGCATTTATTCAACTGTAAATCAATAAATTTTAATTAAAATTGCAGCCATACGCAGTGACCCAACGACCCAATCAGCCAGGCCAATTGTCCAGCCCTCTCTTTCTGTCAGCCTCGCCCCGTCCCTTTTCACTCGGCGGATGCATCTGTCTCACTCGCTGATAAATGAAACATCCAAAATTTCGGGTACGGTGATTTAAACTACAATGTTCTCGTGCTGGCGGCCATAACAAAGTGCTCGTAATGTGAATTTCCGTTGCCGCTAAGCGTCGTTCAGCATATAATATGACATTTGACAAGGTCAATCCCCCTTGCCTAAATTCCCTCCTCCCTTTATGCCCTTGTGGTGCCCATCCCTTGATAAGTTCGTTATGCATTTCGATTTTGGCAATTGCCAAATTGTGATTTTCGATTTATAGATGGCGAATTTTGATTCGGCATTCGTGATTTGTGCGTTTGGCGTTCTCTTGTTCGGGGAAACAATATTACGCATACGCCATGATGGTCTTGACAAGAGCAGGCCCACTTTCTGCCGCTTTTTCAATTTCACCATCAGCCACATACGCATTTCCTCATCAACAATTTGAGATTATGATGCGTCATATGAAACTTTATTATATGCGGATTTATGGGTCGGTTTTGAGGTGCGGAAAGCATATCGGTGACAAAATAATGTTCTAACTATTAATTCGTAAGAAAAACCTGCAGAAGTGATATCCAGAGTAGTGAAATTGTAATTATCCAAGAATATGGATAAACCAAAGTAACCAATCGTAACATTCTTAGAAAGTGAGTATCTTCGTCGTTCTGAAATTCTGTGTGCGTTTCCACGGTTGAATTGTTCCTTGGCTCTGTTTAATGCTAGTTGCTTTTTATTTGCCATTTCTGATCAATGTTTTTGGTTTCCGCCAAATTTATCGCCAAATTATTAAGCTTATTAAGTGAGCTTTTCGTGCCGCTCGCTTTTTGCTTATTTAGAGTTGGGTTGCGAGATTATTTCGAATTTATACAGAAATGCAGTGCATGCATGGAAAGCAGTTCCTTTCCTAAACTTGCACATAAATCTTGCCACGAATAGCGTTATAACATATACATATATCGAAACACCCTTAAG
Organism: Drosophila sechellia; assembly: GCF_004382195.2. Taxonomy (NCBI): domain Eukaryota; kingdom Metazoa; phylum Arthropoda; class Insecta; order Diptera; family Drosophilidae; genus Drosophila; species Drosophila sechellia. The sequence goes on from NC_045949.1 coordinate 3,941,450, forward strand.
CTGGCAACAAATCATCTGAATTCGAGGAGGTTGCTCAAGGTGTTTTGATTGCGATTTGAGTGGAGATTGAGGGTGTGGTTGGGAAATGTAAATGGGTGTTTGATTGAGGGATCTTGAGCTGAGGATAATGTAGCGGCGGCCCTTGAGTTTCGAGGTGTAACTCCGAAAGTACAACCAGTTTTCAGGATGTAAGTTCAAATTTATCGTAAATTCGTTGACTATTCAATCAATTGAAGTTTATGTACGCAAAGAAAATTCTTTGCAAATTGATCACATTCTCTGGTTTTTTCAAGTTTTAATATAGTTTCAAATTATTATCAACATGATTATATTTAATGTGTAAATTAAGCGAGCGGCGCATTGCAATAACTTTAAACTCCCCTCTCGTTAACTAAAAGAAATCTTTTAGAAAAGGCACCGCTGCTCATAAACTTTCCCGGAGCCACATACCCACACACACATTAACATTTCACTGACGAATTGTAATACAAATGAGCCAAAGCAGGGGGCGCCCAATCCCCCCATTTTCCGCCGCCCATGGTTTCCCTGTTTCCCGGCACGTCGTTTAGTGCAACAACTTAATTTGCATATCAGCGCCGCCAAATTGCAAGCGGCATGCAATGAAAATGGAAAATTGTTTTGCAGGCTGTGGAAAACTCATGCGCATGCAAAGGCGAACACACTTCATCAATTTGCCAATAAACTTGTGAGTACTTGGCGCAATAGTTGCCAACATTTCAATCAGGCCAAGCACTCCATACGGCACTGCTAGGGTTTTGATTTTCCTCACTGCCATTTACCCGAAAATTTTCCTAGCGCTTTCCGCACACCCACACATACATACATACATACATATACTACTTGTACTTGTGCGAACTTTTTGAGTCAGCGCAAAAATTTTATGCACATGGCATAAAATCGAAATCAAAGTTGTTGCTGATTTGGCGCAAAATTAACAGGCAAAGCAGGCGCTTAGCTGTCAGCTCCTCAGAATTTTCCTCTATTTCCCCACCACCCACTTGCTGGTTTTCCCAGCAGGACCTTCGTCCTTTTCATTGGGGCAATTAAAGCGAGGAACCACTGGTCTTGAGGAGGCCTTCAGTCGCGCGTCTTGTCTCAAATTAAATTTGCATTTCAAATTCCGTTTTTGTTGACATCCGGGAAACGAATGGCAGTTTCCTTGGTGGGGAGTTTCGCAAATCAAAGCGTTTAGTTTAGACAAATCCCAGGGCGGGAAAATATCAGGGCAAAAAAAGGAAAACACGGAACTTGAATGAGCAGGTGCTTGCCTGCATATAAATCAAAATAATTTCGTTTGGTGGCCGTAATTTCACAAGGGGAGCAATGGGCTCAGAAAATGTGTACACTTAAAAAAAATATGGTTGAGCTGCAATATTTCTTTCGTACAAATGATCGTCTTTAAATGTATATTGTTTATGGTTTAACATATCTTCGAATCTTTTTTCTGTTGATTTTTGATTGCAAAAACAAAAACTGTGTGTAAACATTTACACTGTTTAATATTTTTAGAAATATATACAAATGCGTGGCAAATATGTGTGCTTTCCGAAAGTTGGAAACTGAATGAAAAATCAGTGTTTTGGCAACTTTCGCCGATCGCAGTTCAACGCCCTAAGAAAATGTTCAAGTTGGGAACATATTATTTCTGCATTATCGTCGCATTCCACGCGTTTGGAATGGTTAGTCCTCAGGATGGAAAAAATTCAGAGTGCGTCCTGACGGATGCGCCTAATCAATGTGGGGCATTCTGTATGTCCGCTCAAAGGCCACTCTTTGAACACAATCGCATTATTCAGAATCAGATAAATCAAATTACTACACTAATTCAAAGTATCGAAAACGAATTTAAAAACAAACTTGGCGACTTACAAATCGAACAAGTAAAATGTAAGCAAAGAATTAATGAAAATGACGAAAAAATATGAAACTCCATATGAGGCTGATGTGGCACTATATTAATCAATATATATAATAAATCAAAATAAATAATAATATATTTCATGTATGACATTTTGTGCATTTTAAGCTATAACTTTATGTGCAGATATTGTTGGTTATTTAATCGTTGACAACAAATGTAGAATGTTCAATAAAACTTAATTAAATTCCAAAGCATTATTTAGAATTTCATTTTCAGTGTAGGCAAGTCCATCAAAGGGAGGGCTAAATCATGAAAAGGACAAATGAAGTGAAATTTAAATGATTGCATACTCGGAGGCGTTTGTTGAACCACTTATTTTCACCTAATTGCACACTCGAGTGGACAGACGATGCTTTTTCCACTTGGTTGCCTGTCCAAAAAAATGCGGGCGGCTGGGGAGTTCCACAAGTGGGGGTGTGGCAGGGAGTTGGTCACTTACTGTTACGCAACAAAGTCACAAAAATATTTGCCAAGCATTTTGCGTGCAACATTTTATCCTTCCGATTTCTTGGATGGCCCTTTCCCTCGGAAATGTTTACCCAATATTTGGATTTGCCAGTATATTGAAAAGCGCAAAATCGTTTATGAATTTCGTGGGCTTTTGTTTTGATTGCGACAATACGTGAAAAGCAATTATACGGCGGCACATGAAAGTGAGAGCCGGAAATTGCCTTGAGTGTGAAAAGCGAAAAGTGAAACGGAATATATGTATGTACATGTTTATACGCATAAGAAGACCTTGGTTTTCCTGGAGTTCTGGGAGTGCAAACCGCAGGCATTAAAGGGACAACTTTGTACTCCCTTCAACTTTTGCCTCATTTTTGTTTCTTTCGCCGGTTAATTTTTGCGCCTCGCGAACAGAAACAAATTTTCATGCAAATGGAAATGGAAAATGCAAATTAACAAGTTCCTTAATGGCCTTGTGGGCGTAAGGGGGAGTGGCGGTTACTGGTGTACTCCTATGGCTGTAAAACTGTGAGCTGATTTCAATTAAAAGTTGAGAGGAAGGCAAGCGTCAGTGCTTTGAAAATTCTTGTGCATAAGATTCTGCGTTAATTTACAAAATGTGTGGACTTTAGGAATGCAATAATATTTTTAAAAATATTTGAATTATTAAATATGTTGAGCATATTGTTCAATGGTGAAAAGATTCGGCAACATTTCAAGAGTTTAGTAAAACTGTCAAGTCATTCCTCACCTCTGGCAGCATTTTGCCTTTCCGTCTTCAGTTTTACAACTCTATAAATCATCAACTTGCAGCGAGTGCCTGAAAACGGTAGCTCAATAAAATGTTCTTGAAAATGTTCGGAAAACATCTCAGCCCAACCCCGAAAACACTTTTCAGATACGAGTATTGCCATGACATGTCGACAAAAGCAATGATTCCTTTTGGGTTACCCATTCCTGCACCACCCGATTTTCCAACTTTCCCGATTTTCCTGCCAACTCTTGCTGCGTTACGCGATTTCCCAGCCACACTTGCATGTCATGACATGAGCAGGAAATGCGTTTTCTGACGCCGCTGCTAAAGAAGCCTCGTAAAGGTGGTATGCACTGAACAAAAATTCATATAATCCATTTTTAAATAAATCCCTTATACATATTTCAACGTACATGGTGTAATTCTGAATAAAACCGATATTTTTTTTTTCAAATTTTAAGTCCCTTTAAAAATAATAATTTGCACTTTTGTGCGACGCTGAGTTTGCAGATACTTTCATAATTTTCTCTCAGTAAACGGGTTGCGAAATTTCGGATAGCTGCTTTTCCTGGTTTCTTGGTTAGGCTTACGGTTACGGTTTTTTGGCTATGCCGTGTGCCTGGTTCCGTTTCTTGTGCACCAAGCGGAGCGCCATAAATATTTAAATTGTGCGACGCCGCCGCCACCGCGAAAAACCACCAGCACCACCAACCCCAACCCCATTCCCTTCCGTTTGCAGCACCCCTTTCGGCACGCCCCCTTATGCGCCTGTCTTGCATGTTGCTTGCCGGCTTATTTTTTGACAGTTATCGATTCGAGGGTGCTGCCTCAGTTTCAGCTGCAGATTCATATCCAGATTCAACTCCCGATTCCAAGCCCCAATATTCTGATTTTGATTCTTCAATCGGGGACGGAGACATTTTATCTTGCCAGGACGCAGTTCATTTCCTAAAATATGCACAAGGAGTTAAAATATACATGTGGAAAAAGCAGAAGCTTCAAAGAAGACGCACTTAATACACTATTTCGAGTACATTCGCTTGAGAAATTTTCTTCGTCTTCAGAGGTCTTGAAAATTGACATTATATCTTATCCCTAAAGTGAATTGGCTACTTTTAAACAATCATTTTTGTTATGGACAGTGATTTTATTACAGCCAGTTGGGATTTCCTTCAAAAGGCTATAATAACTAAAGTGAGTGGCTGTCATGCGGCCTGCCACGCCCCACCAACGCAGACCGCCCACAAAAGCTCAGTCGATATGTTGCGCGTTATGCGGCACTCATTTCCTTCCTTCTTTTGCGGCAGTTGAAAACTTTCCCGAAACTCGTTTGCCACTTTGTGCATGTTTAACTTTTTAGGCCAAACACCCTAAACCCTTAAGCCGTAACCCTTAACCCCATGGCTAACACCCCAGTTCCTTGATCGAAGTGACAATTCAAAGAGCGAATGAAATGCGAAATGCAGCACGAACCACTCAATTAAGTACAACCATAAAGGCATCGCTCTCCTGGTTGTCAAATCGAAAATTCCGAATTTGTTTGATCAAGTGATTGAGATTCAGAGAGTCCCGAGAGACTTTTTTTGATTGACCGTCAGAAATTACCATGTTTTTCTATCCATGCATTTAATATTTGCCCACGTCGCCCCTGGAGGCAAAATCGTGTCTGCAAACTTTGCATAATAGACGTGCAAATGTTTGCCAAATATTTGCGGCCAAGGAAAATGTGTAAAGAATTATTGGGAATTTTTCGGGGCTGAAAATTGGATAAATATTTGAGGCTTGACAACATTTTCTCAAGCTAAAGTTTGTTTTCAGTAGAGTTAAGGAATTTAATCGCATTTAACCAGACACAAATATTTGCACTTTGGTTCATTTAGTTTCTTCGTGACAACGAAATGTTTTTAATAGCAAATACTTTATTTCTTTTTAAAACTTTAAACAAGTATTTACACAAATATAAGAAAGTAAAGGAAAAAATCCCCTAAAATCAAACATGACTCATTAAAGAAACTGAGAAAATCTATTGATATGTAGGCTCAAATTATACTGGAAAAGCTTATTTGAAAAAAAAGCTTTACCATTTTTCAGTTGATTTATCGATAACTGTGCTCTAGAATCAATACTATTCGCTATCAGCAAATGCTGATATTGAGCTTTTTTATGAGTGCAAATATTTTGGCGTTTGTTTAGTTAGTCAGTCCCATGAGCTGAGCATTCGGTTAGTTCAGTTACCACCGACAAGTCGACAATTTGGACGGAGTTTCTGCAGAAGATTACAGCACCACTATGCCACCACCACCCCACGGTCATTGCGGAGGACCGCCTCCTCGTCGTGGACCCGTGATTAAGGTACAGATTGCACCGCCATGGCCACGCCGCCATCACCGCCCACCACCCCAAGTTGTGGTGGTGCAGCAGCAGGCTCCGCCGCCGCCACCAGTCATGGTGGTGCAACAGGCGCCTCCACCACCGTACTACCAAAATCCACCACCTCCTCCGCCCGGCAGCAACCACTACCACAATCCACAGTATTGAGAAGGAACTTTGATGTGCAAAATCCTTCACAATGAATTTATACTACGTAGCCTTACTTAACAACTATATGTCCTCAATAAAGTGTAACCTTATAAACAAATTTTTAGCAAATGGATTTAGCATATTTGTCATGAGTAATGGTTGAGTTTCAATCGAGCTCCTTCTTTTTATTATCAAAATCTCTAATCCGTCTTTATCGGAACACCTGGTTAATTAAGACGGTAACCACTTGTTTATGTAGCACAACTTAAATCCATTTTCACCAATACTTTGTGTGTATTTTTCGGCTTTTCCTCGCATTTTCTCCTATCTCAGAAATAATAACGCGTTACCCATAGATAAGCCAGAATCAGTTAATATAGTAAACAAAATGCGAGTAAAATAGCGAAACCCGATCACCTGTAAATGCACAACTGTCCGCTCGATGTTATCAGACCTTGTCGGGTGACTAAGCCATCTTATCTTTGCCACTAACCACTGGAATAATTCCCACAAACCCTGATTGATGGAGCTTCGCAGTTCCAGTTTGTTTCGAGCGAGACGTGTAGTGCCACGGACTTTCCAGTACTCAACGCGTTGCTGGGTGGTGAAGTTGGTTCGGTTGGGTGGTTGATTATTTAGCTAGTTAGTTAATCAACTATGCGGTACTATGAAGATCCATGTGGCTATCCTGCTCGCCATCACCATGCTCGTCCAAATATCGAGATTGATGTGGTTCCCGGTTGGGGTGGCGGCTACTATCCGCCGCCGCCTCCGCCTCGGCCCGCCGAGGTAGTCTACATGACCCCGGCGGCCACATATGTGCCCGGCACCCAGGTGATAATGCCGCAGCCCTACGGCGGCGTCACGGTGGCCACCACCAATGGATACTATCCGCAGCAGCAGCAGGCCTACGAGTACCAGTACCAGTATCAGCAGCCCTACAACAATCCACCGTATCCGCAGTGGTGAACGAGGTCGAACTGGAAACTAAGACACAACCACCACCAACAAATAAAATGTACTATCGATGGAGTGAAGGGAGCGATAGATAACAAGAAATCAAAACAAATATCACTTTGTCCTAATCTTAAGTTGAAATGACAACGCAAATGGTGCAATGGTGTTGTCATTACTTACCACTAAGGTAGCAAAGTAATAACCAAAGGAAGGTGCATAAATCAAAATTGGAATTTAACTTTAAAGGTTCCTATCAACTAAAAACTAGTTGTGCTGTATAACCTTAAAACGAAATAAATAAAATATCTTGCTCTTTAAAAAACATACCCGTCTTTAATTCTAAAACGATTCTAAAAACTGCATTATCGATATTATTTAAGTTTAAGTAATTTGGTGTGAGTCATCAATCAGAAGTATCGAATCATGTCCTTCCCCTTAAATCGCAAATTGTGATTCATGGAAACCTTGAACTCGCGTAATGAAATTCAATTCGGAACTTCGTGTTTATCAAATGGCGTTTATCAATTTTATTTTTTTATCGAAAAACACATTAATTCCACCTGACAAGATAACCAACTTAGCTACTGTGCGAAACGCACATAACAAAATTAGAAAAAATTCCCCCCCATTAGCGATAAAAATTGGCTTAAATAGTTAAGCAGGTGAAGAAGCAAGTTCAGTTCGAAAAAGCAGTCAAAGGCATTCACTTCCCCCACTGAGGATACAACACTTGGATAGTTTCTGAAGAAAATGCCGTACTACGAGGAGGAGCGTCGCCATCACCATCATCACCATCACCATGGCAGGCCAATTGTGGAGGTGGACATTGTGCCGCCGAGGATTCCGCGCCCAGTGATTGAGATCGGAGTGGGCGGTCGCTATCCACCACCACCGCCCAGGGTGGAGGTCATCACACCAGCTGCCGTCTACCAGCCGCCACCACCACGACCCATTATCGAGGTGGATGTGGTGCCACCAAGAGCCCCCTTCATCGAGTTCAACATAGGCGGTCGGCGTCCCCCTCCCAGGGAAGAGGTCATCATTGTCCAGCAGCCCCCACCGCCCAGGTGGTAGGCGTGGTCTCAATCTGACCGTCGAACAACAACGAAGTGAACAACAAAATATTTATTAAACTTCCTGTATTTCTGCAAATAGAAACTATAAACTTACCTTTTACAAAACATAAGCCCTTGTATAATAAAAATAAAAAAATAAAAAACAGTTCACTCCTTCATGTTTGAATTTAATTTTTACTTAAATTCGTTGCTACAAAGAATATTCTATATTATATTGGCAAAAAGTCCACCAAAACGTTTACGCACATATTTCCTCATGTAAACTGACGTTTTAATTTGGCTCAATCTTATTGCCAATGCAATTGTAAATCCGCTCGAAATATTTGCTTAAATAACTTAAATGCACTTTACCTTAATTGAAATATACTTGATTGGTTTTCAATGTCGGTACTTGCTGTGACACATTTTCATATTGTGAATATATATGCCTGCATTTATTTGCAATGTTAATGGTACAAATATGAAAATTAAACTACAGGCGAACGCCATAAACAATGGTCATGGTCATGATTCCGTTTCCTCTCTCTCTATTTTCTGTACGGGTAATTGCTTTCGTGGATTTTTTGGTTTTTGTATATGTTATTTGGCTTCGGTTGCTATCTGACTGGCGGGAAATGATTGATGTCCTCTGGTCGGAGCCAGCTTATCAATTATTGTACAACTAGTGCTGTCAGTACATAAACATATTTTAAGCTTTATTAAAACGAAAACTGGGCAATAGTTTTCTCTATTTAAATGGCGTAATAATCTTGCTGGACGCAATGTAAAATTTGAATTATTGTTTTATATGGAAAGTTAGACCATTCTTGGATTGTACATCCAATTATGGCTTAAAAAAGTATATATATATACAAATTTAAAATATTTTTCACTATAAGAGTTTGGGGGATTAATAACTAATAAGGAACTATAACAAACTTCCTGACGAAGAGAAGAATCACGGCAAGCAAACCACTTAAAAGGACTACGATGAGTCACTCAAGAACGACAAGTTCAACATCCCTAGAACATATGAGTTGCAAACCGAGGGATTGAGGGCTTTCCCTGACAAATAGATAGGGGGCCTTCTTATCACATATAAATAGAGCTAAAACCTGGCGAAATGCATACTAAAAGTCTGAACATTCAACGAAGGAAGAACCCAAAAATCAAAAAACTATGTCTGACTGCAACATCAGCATCCAGTGCGAGTGTAGCGAGGACTCCTCTACGCGAGTGTAGCCGAGGACTCCTCTACGCGAGTGTAGCCGAGGACTCCTCTACGCAGCGCGTCCTTGGGCTTGGGGACATCCTTGCCGCCGGTGCTGCAGGATGATGAGACGAAATGTGGTGGTGGTGCCCACTCGATTGGCTGCTCCTGCTGTGACCACTACTGTTACGCCGGTTTATGTCCGCTCCTAAAAATTACTAATATGGGAGTAGCATTTCAAATTTCCTCTATTTTGTTGGGCTCATGCGAATAAAGATATCGTATTAAAAAAATATAAACCTATTAATTCAATTATTTATTTGGTATTTATACATTTGGGTTCGGTATATTATGTGTTCATGAGTTGTTCTATTTAGATAGGCTGCTTGTTAGTTTTTTATTAATTATAAGAATTGAAACATATTTAAAAAAAATTTTTTTGAGAAAATGTAATATATGTTTTTGTTTAAGCGCTTAATAAGAGCTAAATAGCCAAACATTTCTTTGCTTCTCATTTTGAAATTTACAGATTAAAAGTTCTTAAATGCTAAGTTATAAGCTGTGAGAGATTGACTTAGTTTTATTTTGTTATTTAGATCTTCAAAATATACTTAGTATATTTTATAAATTTGCTTGCAGTTTTGTGTTTACTTAGATACTTTTAGCGAACTATCTTATTTTTATATTGTTAAAATTTTTAAGTTATATACAATTTTTTTAGACAAGCTTATAAAAATTGAAGCATTGCAATGCTGATAACTCTGATGTGCATTGGTCAATTATGAATGCGAGCATTTAATATTATATTAATCGATCGACTTTTAGAAAATTGATTTTGACCAGAAAAAGTGATTAAGTTTCCATAGTGCATTTACTATGAACATAGAAAATGTCATTGAAATAATTAAATTTATTTCCATAATGAAACATGAAGTATGAGTCATAGGCCATGCACTACCATTTCTAAATGAATCACGACTGCTGCAGCAGATTTACGAATTTGATTCATCACTGTTGTGATAAGCAAGTCATCAATTCCTCTTATCGCAATCGAACTGGCTGTATAAAAAGGTTATAAGTTAGAGTTAAAAGCCAAATTGAAGTGCAGTCGAGCAGAGACAACTTATAGAAGGAGAGCCAGGATAAGACACAGCCATGTCCGACATCAATATCAACCTCCAGTGCGCCGAGTGCAACCATCCTCGAGGAGTCCTGTACTACGCAAATCCCCTGGCTTGGGGACGTCCTTGTCGCCAGTGCCGCAGGATGATGTCCCGAAATGTTGTGGTTGTCCCCACTCAGGTTGCAGTTCCAGTTGCCACCAACAACATCACCACCACTACTACATTTGTACCAGTACCAGCTGTGTCTACCCAATAACTGGAAAAATAAGCTTTTCGAAATATAATAAAACTTTTGAGAAAACAAAAAAGTATATTCCGTTGTTTTAAATTAGAAGAATAGTAATTTAATATTCTTATAGTTATATATATATTTTTTTTTATATAACATAAGTACATTTGTATCACACACTAACTAACACACTAACTTTTCCTATCTCTCAACTTTTTTTATATATTGTTAATAAAAAGTAAAAGTATCAAGGTATATGTAACTAGTTGTACTATAGATAATATGTTCAAGATGATAAAAAACTATTTGCGCAGCAGTTAGTTAAAATCGAACATATAATGCCACCTACTTTTACGTATTTATCCTTATCAGTTTGCTTGTGGAATCAAGTGCATCAATCTCAATAGCTTATTTATGAATCAGCGAGCCCAGTGAACTGTATAATGCAATGAGCCAGCCCTGGAAAAAATTGAATCACTAGGGGGTGCCAAAAACGTTGATCGATCAATGTGCTGATAAAAGGCTAAGAGGATTTCCTTATCACAACGAGTATCGAACCACTAACCAAATAAAATATATAAAGTGTAGACCAGTAGGAAAACGGTCAGTTAGCGCTCCGAAGTCATAGAAAGAAGACTAACGTGGAAAAATGAATAACGTTAATAATGTTAATATCAACGTCCAGTGCGAATGCTACCATCGTCGTGGCCTTCTCTACTACGCGAATCCTTGGGCTTGGGGTCGTCCTTGCCGCAGATGTCGTCGCATGATGTCCAGAAACAACATTGTGGTGTCCGTGCCAGCAAACCAGATGGCTGTGCCAGTGCAGACCACCACCACCACAGTGATGCCTGCCCAGTGTGCAACCCACTGGCAGGAGCCACAGACTATGTCCGCTTTGCCGCCCAAGTACGATCAGGCTGTGGCAGCTCACTAAACGACAACTGATGGATCTTTTTTGAAACTTAATAAAAACCAAAATAAAATACAATCAAGAACATTGCAAAACTGCATTAGTGATCAATTTGGATGTTTTAAACATAAGACGAATCTTATTTATAAGAGCTGTTATACGGTTATTATTTACCAAAAATTCAAAAAATCGCTTGACAGTGTGACACTGGGCGAAAATCTCAGCTGAGACCTAGATAAATAGAAATTAATTGGCGCGCTGCTGCTGCAAGCCAGGGTTGCCAACTTGTGCAATTAAAACAAATTGTATCTAACAGATACACGGGGCATGTTAAGACCTAACTTAAATGTTGGCCAGGTGAGCCCCTGCATTCGTGCAGTTTGTATACCCTAGTTAAAATTGCTTTCAGATACAAGTAATTTATAATACACATGATTTTAAATGTTGAATAAATGAGGAGATTGCTGTTCACTTCTATGACTGATAAGTTCGGCGATACTAGCAACTATATATATGTTGTAAAATATTTCTATGAATTCCCTAACTATTATTATTCATTTAGAAGGGTATTAAAACAACAGACTCGATAACTCATTTGGTTTGCTGTGTGTGCTTTGTTGGCACCTTAACAAAGGTCTTTAGCCAGATTTAGCAGCATCATACAACTTTTCTGCACATAATAATTCATATTAAACTTGCTCCGGCTACCCCTCTTTCCCTTTCTTTCCAGACGCCTCTGTATTTTTATATAATTTCTCAGCTAGGGTCACTAGGGTCACCCCGACTCCTTTATTCATTCATTTCAAAAACAATGGCTGCATTACCAGTGGACTAAATATATTTTGTTGGGATCGTCTGTGGTAATCCGAAATATAAGACTAAAATTTAACTTCAGTGGCTTATATTAAGTTTCGCGTGACATGCATTCTTCTAGTACATTTTATATACAACCTAATTAAATGTTGATTGTCCTTTCAATTGTTATTACACAAGATCAACAGTACTCTAAAGGTTTTCTGTTCTCTGCTTTCAAAGTATACTATACTATACCAAAGTATAAGTTTAATGCCACCTCTTTTAAAATCCTTACCCACTTTTCACCGCTAACTTAATGTTTTCCTTTAAACATTCGCTTCATCAGACGCCGGCGACCTGTTTTCGCTGTTGTTATAAACAAAGAACATATTATGTATGGGGCAACAACAATAGCCGTGGGTGGAAAAGCATTTAGGGGGGGTTGGAAAACAAGTTAGAAAATATATGGAAGAACAAGGAGTTTCCGACAATTTTTGCCTGCCCTAGGCCAACGTCAACGTCATTGTCGACCGTTTAGCGTCTTGGAAAATTCCGAAAACGATTAAGGGGGTGGATTTTAGAGGGTGTTAAGTAGCTGGAGTCCTTAACCCCTTATTTGCTTCGTTTTCTTGACGATTGAGAAACCTGCAGTTAGCCCCAAATGATTTCCCCAGCCTTAAACCATTAATTAAACTCAACCCTTTGCTTTTACTCTTGCCCATAAACCTTTGGCGTTCTCATTTTGATTTTAGCCTTTGTTATGGTTAGCTTTTGTCTACTCGTTCTCAGATATTTTTGAGCCTGGAACATTTTAATTGTGTTTCCGGTAATTTACACTCTATTAAAAAATTTACTTCTCCCCAAAGTGAGCCTATACCCTTCACTGGCTGCTCTTTTGCAATGTCAACTCATCAAAAGTATCGTCATTATCATCGAAATTTTGAGCAGCCAGTGCCTAAACATCATTGGCTTTTGTCTGCTTCAGCTTCTGTTGCCAAAATCAAATTACATTAATAACTCGAGTTGGGCTTAAATCAAGCCCACAAAGGTAGCTGCTCTTCCCGTAGTCGCCTTCGCTTTTCCCCCTTTTCACTTAGCCAATCATGATCCCTTCCCTTACCACTCTCAACTCATCAAATCTGCTGGGAAAAATTGTTTCGAAATTTTAAACAAAAGCCAAAAGACCAAAAACAGCAGGTGGAGAAAAAGAAGCCGATGGGGGAAAGCCGCACATTTTCCAACATTTTACTAGCCACGCCCACCAGTTGCCGCCTCCTTGCCACACACAGGCCAACCCTTTTGTTGTGATTGTTCATTGAGGCATTGAGGAATCTGAAAAGAAGAAGCTTCAATGAGTAGAGCACTTAGAGAAAATTCTAATACTTGAATTGTGCCAACGAAACATGATGCAACTAGCTGAATTGTAGCTCAAAATCAGTTGAATACAACCTTTTTTATACTAATAGAATCTTTTGCAAATATAAGATCTTTTTTTCAGTGTCTGCGAGCAGTGAATCTGGGAAATTAAACGCTGAGGGAGGGAAAAGTGGGCGAAATACAGGCAAGACGAACAGTGAGTCCAGTGCATTACCCCTTCCTCTGTACAGCATGCATGAAATGTCTATTCTAATCCGGAAATTAAATTCCATTTAGAAATTGTCCTATACAAAATGTTTGGTCAGACATGCAGCTCCCTGCCCAACGATAGTTGGTCTATATGTACGGGGGATAACTATAGTTGAGCACATGTCTATATGCTTAATTTATGGTGAGCTCATCGGCCAACTGCAGCAGCAGCATGAGTTTCACATTGACCAGAACTTAACCCAACAAAATACTTGGAAATTCCCCCAGGAACAGCATTTGCCCCAAATCGAGTGCAAATTAGTAATTGCCTGTGAATTTATCAGTGCGGTTAATTACTTGTTACAGACACTTGGTGGATTTAGGTATTCTCTTTTCTTTTATTTAGCTGCTTCCTAGAATTGGTGTATCCCAACTTATAACAAGCAAATAGAGCAAGTAGTTTATTTATGTTTAGGTACTTCATAATATTTGGCCATTTTTTAATGGGTTAAATGAATATGCATCACCAGGACAAGGTTAAGTCACGTGTAAATCAATATACAATTGAAATCTAGCCCAAAGAGATCGAACGCCAAAAATCACCGGATGTAACCCGCAAGGTGAATGTTCAAAAAATGTATTTATAGCTAAACCAAACAGCTTTGTCAGTCACTTTTATATTCAGCCAACAGTTTGAGATGTGGTATTCACTACTGGATTTAAATATCCCTTTTTCCTGGCAATGACACATAAAATGTGTCAACTAATCAAAGGCCCACAAATGCTGAAAATACCTGAGGCAGGCAAACAATCAAAATATCAAACTGTCGGCCATTTGTAGTAAAGTAGAGGGATTGCATCCTAATGCGAGAAAGCCATTTGCTTTATTTGTTTGCTTGTGCACTGCAAGAAAAAATAATAGTACAATTGATTTAAATTGAAGAAATTCGCAGATGTTTAATTTCAATTTCAAGCTGATAACTGCAACAAAATTCCTAATTTCTTATTGAGAATATTATCATTTTTAATTAGCGCATTTTTTTCGGTGCACATTGCGTGTGTGCAATAAAATTCTTTATCATTCTTTATTTGTTACTCGCGTCCTTTTGTCTTTTTAAAAAGCTCGAGCGCGAAAATGGGCAAATGGCAACGGCAAATGTTTATGGCTTGTTATTTTGGCATAAAAGCGTTGCCGCCCCGCCCCCTTTTTTTTGTCGCATGACGTGACTGCCCCCACACACGCGCCAAAAAATTATCATTCAAAATAAAAGGCAGGCGAGGAACAATGAAATTGTCAAAAAATGTAAAACGAGACACGCATCAAAGTGGCGCGGTAGATGGGGCTAAATTGTTTTGCCAAACAAATAAATTTATGTTGGCAATTTGGAAATGAGCGCGGGGTTTTCCAAGATAAATAGAGCGCCACTTGAGATGCTCATTCAGAGCTAATAAAAATTACGCAGCAATTGCAGATGTGGGGGGCAATTGCAAATAAAGGAAGATAAAAAACATGAAGCAGCAAAAGTTCGAAAGTGTCGACACTTCCAAGTGTCTCCTCCTTGGCGTTCTTTTATTCGCCCTTAACCCTTGTGCGCCGTGGCACGTACCATCTAGGATCGCTGAGGTCTCAATAGCCTGCCCCCAAGAGGGGAGATGGGGGAAAAGCGGAAAACGCGGGTCAGAGCGAAGCGTGACGCAAATGGCAAATGAAAAGCAAATGAAAACCAAAGCGAAAACTGCTCGAATATAATAAGAAATGTAATCAGAGTGAGGCGGGGAGGGAGGGAGGTCAGGTCAACACTTGAAGTAATTGTATGAACTACACATTTTAAAAGTTAACGTAACCCATACACTAACAAATATTTAAGGAACCGGAAATAACATATATGTACAAACTGCAAGTATAAGTAAACATTGCTCGCATTTGATTATTAAGTTACAAAAAGGCAAAGCACATTCATTAAATATAAACTTAGCACTCCTAATTAGTTATATTAACATTGTTTTTTTTTTTTGCCTGCAGTGCTGGAAACTAAGTCCCGAAGATTTCGTGAGGTTAGCGCCATTGACCGGAAATGTAAAATGCACTTAGCACACATTTCCCGCTACCCTGCATTCCCGAATCCCCACACAAAATATCGCTATCAATAAATTCGCACGTAGCCGAGAAAAGCGGGCAGCGAGTTTTCCAGGGGGCGTGGATTTTCCGAGGGGAGGGAGAGGGCATTCGGTGCGCTGGATAATTGCGAAAAGTCAGTGCCAGAGTCAGCTGTAATTCCTTTTCTTTGGGCCACCGGTCCGGATTTTGTTCCTGGCACTAGCAATTTGAGCTTTTTGAAACAAACACGCGCCGAAGCAACTAAAAATGTTGAAAACGAATCCGCACACACTTGATGGTGCGGGAAAAGTGAAAGGGAGGGGGAGGGGGTGGCGGAATCGGGAAATAGAAAGAAAAGCTGCTGTGGTGACTGCTTTTAATGAAAATTGCTTCATTAGAACTGCGGCAAAGGATTGAGTTGCACTTTTTGCACCGAATTGCAACAAAGGTTCTACATTTAATCTGGATTCAGATGAAACTATCTGGTTATCCTGTAATTGGATTCTATATTAATCCCTAGCTGCTGCAACTAAAAAATTCCAATCAATATATAGTACAACCATGGAAAAGGAGTAGTATATTATAAAAAGTGAACTTTATTATACAATAAAATGCAAACTGATACTATCTTAAAAATAATTACATGTTTTCCAGGGTATTTTACCCGAGAACTTTCGCACTGCCTTGGCCTAATGAAATTAAAGGTGGAACACTTTTAGACTAATTGCTTTAAATGCGTGTGGCCAAACAGGAAAAACGATTTCTATTTCAATGGAGATTTCTGTACTGGCCCGTGCTGATTGTGTTGCTTTTATTGGTGTTCTGTAGCTCGTTTGCATTCATAAATCAAAAGAGCATGTGTCTATCATGGTACCGCCTCCCTGCCCAATCCCCCCTCCCTGCTCCCATCAAACTTTTCTCCAAAAAAGCAAACAATAGAAGACCGTAGAGATTATATAGAAATGGCCACAACACAATAAATAGGCGAAAATTGTGAAAGTAAAGCAACAAGAGAGGCGGCCAGCAAATGGAGCATAAATTACACATGGCCCATAGAAAAATGATACGCCGCGAACATAACGCAGATGCCTGGCATATTTCGATGCGAAAAATTTAGCTAAGGCATGCTACACTGCAAAAAAAAGAAGCTCCTGCTTATTGAAATATTACATTAGAAAAAAAAAAACAAGATACAAGTTGTATAAACTTTCCCTCGACCTGTTACCTTCAAAATACCGCATTTAATGAATGTGATGCTGGTATTGCACTCAATGTCTTTTTTTCGAGTGTACTCATCATTTATAAAATCCCTGGCTGGGCGATTGCTCTGCTGCTTTTGGCATTTATGGTCATCAGCGTTTTCGGTCGGAAAAATGAAGTTAGCCTCGCTGTCTCATATCCGTTTGCAGTGCCCAGCAAACTAATCGCGTTACAATGAAAATTGATGATGCCTTGGCTAAAATAAAAAAAAAAAATATAGCAGCGAAAATCTAAACCTAAGTACGAAATGCGAGAAGTACGGACCCAAAAGCGTTAGTTGAGTTGGCCAATAACTATGCAACATATTTGAGGACCGCAAAAGTGGCCGAGCAATGTCATTGACTTCGTTGCCGTTGCAGCCACTTAAATTCAATTGACTCGATCCACCAGCAGCAACAACAAATATTTTGGCAAATATTGTCAACCAAGTTGAGTGGGTTAAGGGGGGTGGCGGAGTGGGTGGAGTGGGCGGAGGATGTGGGCCAGTCAAATATGGGCGAGGTCAGTGCAAAGTTAACAAAGTTTTCGCAACGAACCAAACCAGAAAACCAAACAACAACGACGGCAGCAGCTGTAGAGTTGTACACTGAAAAATATATAAATAAAGCTTTTATTTAAATACAACATTGCAGATGTGTAACTACACTTGGAAATGTTTTTCATCATTTTATTAAAAATTAAAACATTGCGCTATCAGATTTCTTGGAAGTGGTTTTGACATCTTGTGTTCGTATTCATTAAGAGCGTGCATCTGTTTTAAATCGTAAATTTTAATTAATGGCTTTAAAAGGTATTGCTAGTTTTTTCCAGTGTATTTCCGTTTCGTGTCCATCGCTTTGGCTACTTAACTGTGCAGTCGACCAGGCCCAAATGTGTGGGCTATAAAAATGCAACGAGACTCGCGAATTTTCTGGGCCTTGTTCATGCCTGCAAACAACAATTGGGTCCAAAATGTGGAATGCATTTTATTGAATTGAAAGGCTAAACAGGCAACTGAACGAAGCGACTGGAAATGCGATTAAAATACACTAGAAATTTGGGAAGAACTTTGAATATTTTTAAACAGTCTTGAAATTTATAAAACTTTAGTCAGTTAGTAACTTAAAAATTTTAGCAGCCTTGCAAACTCTTTCACCAGAGTTTAGATATTAATATCTCTTCTTAAAACATTACAGAACGAATATTAAAAATATTTACTTTAAACAAATACTAATATATGCAATTAGGCAAACAAGAAAAACAAATAAAGCAAATCGATTATCGATTTCGTGAGCATATGTTAGTAAGTGTGACTGTGTGCGTTTATCGGTTTTGTTTTTGGCGGTTATATGATGACGCTTAAACATGGCTAAAAAGCATTATGGCATGCAAAGTCAATTAGAGTACAGCGACTACCGTTGCCAGGGCAACGATCCGTGCATCCCGCGTTTAACCCCCCTTTTCCACGCCCCTGGGCTGGCAATTTGTGGGGGCGTCTGAAGGGGTTTATAGGTCGATTCCCTGTAAGTGAATCCAATCCATATTTGCTGGAAATTGCGTTTGGCTTTGTCAATTCGCTCCACCTTAAATGCTATTCCCCAAAACACACGCACTTGATGAGCCCAATTTTGGTTGCACTCGAAACAAAAGGTTGCGTTTTAAAATTATTCACTTTATTCAATAATAATCATTGGATAGGAAAACAAAGCATTTGAAATTTTAAACCAACTCATGGTGTTCTTATAAAGTGTTGGTTCTTATCGTTTGATTAAAGAAAACAGATAATTGCATTGAAATCATTAATAGTTTCGAATGTTTTTGGCCAGTGCAGCCAGGCAATGGGTTTTTGTTTGTCAATTTGCCTGAATTTAGGAACGTGCCTGGCAAACGATTGAAACGATGTCTCCACGGTGATCCTTTCGGCTTTTGAATCCTTTACCTTCGCCCCCGAAAATCCATTGATGACGGAGCCCCAAGAAGCCGAAACATAAGTTTATTTCTAAACGGATTTCTCGATGCCTCGAGACCTGAAAACCTCTCCTTGGGGCAAAGCCAAAAGAAAATATTTAGAGCGCATTAGAGCTCCAACGACGGATACACTGGCATTTATCGTAAACTTCAACTGCCACAGCGGCATGTCAAGGATGTCCCGAGTTCCCCGGGCATTTAAACCAACATGACACCTCACAGATTTTGCGCCAAAGCAAAAGGGGAAGACTTCTGTGGGAGTATGGCTTAAATAATATCCAAAGACCAAATCAATATCGGCCTAATGGCAACGACAATAATAGCCATAAAAACCAATGACAACTCCTCTCAGAAAAGAAGAACAAAAACTCCAGACAGACTACAATGCGAAATGGTGAATGCAAAATGCTAATCCAATTGAGTGGCAGACTGTAATAATCATAAACAGATATTAGTTATTTACGGTCCTCAGCCGAGTATTAATCCGGTGCCCGAAAATTTCGTAAATTTCGTAATTGCCTCAATGGTCCATGACCGAATTTCTGGCCAAGATTTTGGGCCTCACCTAATTGCAGTAAACGCTTGGCCGAATATTCTCGTAATGGCTCGCAACGAGTTCAAAGCCGACTTGGCCCAATAGTTTTTCAAGTATAAGCCCTTTGATGGCCCCCCTTTTAAGTCTAATTAACGGCTAATAGGCAATGAATCATTATTACTCAAATTCGGAGGCGGAACGGCTGACGAGCGACATAAATGGACTGGGAATCCGTTCAAAGTGTCGTGTGCTGACCACTGAAAGACATGCGAGTAAATTCTGAAAAGGTTTAAGGATAGTACGAACTGAAAATACCCTGTTATTCAGACAAAGAAATAAAAGAAATCGACAATTTTGTAACTATTTGTTATATTCAGGAAAAACAAATTCGATCCCTTTATATTGTGTCTCTTTTTAACAAGTTTTTCAGCTGATTCAACGAATAGCAGCGAGATTCTTTTATTTTGCTTCCATTTATAAAGTCTAAAGTCTTATCAGTCGTATTATACCCAACAAGTTTTCAATAAGTAGCTCCAATCCCTTCACTAATTCAATATGCCGTCCGCAAGCCATTTAACCCGAAAAGCGTATCATAATTCATAAATAAAGTGTGACTAATGCCAATGAAAGAGGACCCAGGGCAGAACTTCAACTCCACCGAGTGTAACTGCAATCCATTAAGCAATAAAATTCATTCATTTATTATTTATTATGATTACAGCCCCATTGTTCTTCCTTACTTTTTCGCCCCTCCATGGATTTTCCCGCCTTTGTGGGTGGACTTTAAGTGGTAATTACAGGCCGCCACGCCCACACATGAAATGGAAATGGAAATCATAAACATAAAGCTAAGAGGCGGCTGGCAAATGAGCCAGATCCGAAAGGAGTACATATAGAAGGGGCGGCCGTTTAGGGGGCGGGGCCGGTCAGGCTAAGCAGATCATAAGCGCAAAGTGCTCTCAATGGCTGGAGAAGGGGAAGTGGAAGGGGAAGAGAGGAAGAGGAAAAGGAAGAGGGTTCGTCCTGCGTAACAAATGCAATAAATGCGAAAAAGGACTCGCCAACAAATGGCGACAAGGAAATCAAAGACTGGCACCGAAATGAAGTATTCAACTTGGGCATACTCATTACTTTAGCTTCATAATCATATACTCACAGATAGTAGGATAAACCAGGGACAAAACTTTATATGTTTTCATATTTGTATAATCTTATGTAAGGTTAGATATATCATTTCAAAATACATTTTTTTCTAATTTCTTAGAACCGTAAAAGAGTGTGTCCTTCTGACCACCGGATTAATGGGTATCCGTAACTTTTCCTTGCACTGGCCCACAAAGAACTTTGCAAGGCATAATAATAATTCGTAAATTGATTGTGTTTAGTGAAGTTTGAATAAATTCACCGAACGAATGGGAGGAAAAGCAGCAGCCGGAATCGGCAGGATAATCCACTAAAATTTACAACAAACGGAAACAGCAACAGGAAAAGTCAAGCAGCCCAGCCAGCTAACAAATAAAAATAAATTTCTTACTCGATGTGGGGACCAAAAAAAAGGAAGAAAAACCCAAAAGGCGAACATATGCGCGTTGATGAGTTACTGGGGAGTATCATCTGTAGAGCGAAATAAAAATGGAGGGCAAAGCAAAACTTATGTCTGTCACCAGATAAAGCGAGAAGGCTGCCATGAAGTGGAATCGAGCCAGGAGGACGAAGTCTGCGGAAAACCCCTCGATGGTCCTGCCCACGTCTCTCCACGACGAGGAGGACTATCAAAGTGAAATGCTAAAGCAGCCAAAAATCCACGAAATAATGGCAGACACAACATGGAAACAACTGCGACAACAACGCACGAGGAGCCCAAGGATGTGGAGGGAAATCGTCGGGCAGTAGGGAAAAATGAAAAAGAAAGGACACTGTAAGCACGGGGACTGGACATATAAATTATTTTATAAAATTATATTGAATCATCATAGTTGGAAATGCATCCTTTATCAATACGTTATGTTTATTGACTTGATAATGTTTGATTTTCTTTTTTTTTTATTAGGTAACATGTATTAAAATTTGTTTCTCGCTGTGTAAAAAAAATCGAGGAGGGACAGATTTTTGCCGGAGTTGGACACCATGCAAGTGATAGTGAAAATCCTAGCTGGAAGCCACGGCGTCATTGTCTTGCCCACCATTGCCATTTGGTGTCATTTGGCATCATCATCAATATGGCTAAAAGGACAATGCGTTAAATGCCAAGCTGCAAGCTGGAGATGTGCCACGCCCCCACTTTCCCGACCCGCACCCGTCGCCATAGGTGACATCTGGGCAATGAGTGCGCATATAGCGCAGTTTTCGGTAAGCTCTCGCAATTGCTTTCTGTTTTTTTGGTCTCCACATGAAGGAAAAAACGTTATAAAGATGGGGAGTAAGGTCGCCATTAAGTGTACTTCTGAAAATGCCTATCAATGTTCTTTGTACATATATTTCCCGTGTTGGAAAATCATTCAAAATGGCATGAATGCGCTGAAAAGTATGCAAGCCTTCTTAGTTTTTACCCAACAAACGGTTCATTTCTTCGCTGAGCTACAAAAGTGTAGCATACTTTCAAAGGCTAGCGTAAAAATACAGCTGCAAAAAATATATTTATATATTTTATATGTTCATAGTGTTATTTGTAATATGCATATAGTTGTTTTAACAAGCTCTCGTTCTTGCTAAGAAACTTTCAAAGTACCACATCTTGAACTCTGTCCTAATACAATAAGTCAATTCAGTTTACCTCTCTTGCGTTAGTAAATATCGAGTTGGCTTCAGATTCTTTATGATTATCCATAGCTCACTGGCCACTCCTTAACCCACTCCACGCAGTCTTAACCCCACAGTTTCACCCCCCTCTGGCCAAAGACTATCTATCGACAGTTTGCACAAATGGGGCCATAAATATGCATTGTGTCACATTAGAGTGTGTGCGTGTGTGATCGAGTGTGTGTGTGCGTGCGGGAGTATCTATGTGAGTTGGCAATATGTCACTGGAGGTTAATAGATTTTCCTTTAGCGTGTCAGCGGGGTCAGGGGAAACGCCAGCAGGAAAATGGGAAAACGGACAAAGGGGCACATGCCCCTGAAGTGAGAGAGTGTGAGGTGGTGAAGGGGTAAGTGAAGCTACACATTCGGCCAGAAAAATAACAAGGCAAAGAACACTAGCCTTTTCAGTTGCAAACTTTGTAATTTCTCTGGATTAAATAAGCTTAATAACACTAAAGCAAAATCACAATCATATGCCATAAATTACTTATGCTATTTTTAAGTATTCTAAACATTAAATATTAATCAAAGATTAATGGGCTTTTAAGCTTTACAAAAATCCCCCAGACAAATGACATGATTACATTCTATAAATTCTATATACCATGGATAACAAAACTTGATCAATGGCCAACCGAAAATTAAGTTAAGGGGGGCACAAATCTGATGATATTTAATTGCCAGACGTTGGAATTTCCAGATTCAACTCCTTCAACAAAGACATTCGAGATTTGGGCATTGCGTGAGTGAAGTTTTCCCGAGCTTTCCCTGTTTTTCCTGTGCTAGACGCCTTTTACGGGTTTTCCTTCCCAGAGGCTGAGCAGTTTTTATTAGAAAAAAAAAAAAGGAGACGAGGGGCCAGCAGCTAATGGATTCTATTTAACTTCCACTGACTGCTAATGGATTTTTCTTGACCCCAAATGAAAATGCGCATCGAAATGCGATTGAAAAATGCTTATAAAAAATAGAAGGAGGAAGTAACATAGAGAGTATAATGGAACACAAAAAAAATAGCAGCAACAAACGAAGCTAAATGAATTGAAAATGGAAGTGAATTGCAATGGATAAAGGGGTGGCAGGAATAACCCACCTGGTTTGTAAGCCAAGTCATTCTCTGCCAACTTAATTCGATCCCTTATTAAAGTTATCTTCGGACTTAAAAATTTCGAGTTTCACTTTGCCCTCCAACTCGAACCACGCTAATAATTACAAATATTTGCTAATTTTGATGAGCTCAACGAAAGGAGCTGAAACACCTGAAAGGGCCGAAATTAATGTCCAAAATAAAGTTATGCTCCAACAATTTTTCTTTACGACTCCTCTGCGGTGTAGGTGGGAAACAATGCAGCACTTTTCTGAAAATTCTCCCACCAAAAAACGAATTGAAGAAGCGAAGAGTCGACTGAAATAAATCAACTTCCGCTTGGTTGGCCGTTGGCTCTGAAGAACCAAAAAAAAGTTTGAGTGGAATACTTACAACAGCTTGTACCGTGGAAAACTGATCTATGGTCGATTTTGACTAATTACAAATAATTTGTATATTATAACATTTTAATAATATAGTTGAACATTTTCAGAAAAAACTAAGATTTGTTTCTTTGCTTTAAATCTAAAATGTAGCAAAGCGTCTTCTACTTTAGTTAAGCATTTTAGATTTACTTGTTTCAAGATACTTGGCTAGTCGAGCACGCCCATTAAACTAACTGCCAAAAGGGCGTTCTAAACAAAAGTGAGAAGCCAAGAGAAGGCTTTTGGGCGACCCTCTGACATAACTGCGAGTCAGTCACTCATCAGTGGCAAAGAACCTGGCCACCTGTGGCCGGCGAAAGAGAGGGCAGCACACCGCACGAAAGAGACGGCTAGAGCGAGGTGCATCGCCGTTCCGCTTGAGATGCACTTACAAATGGAATGCTTTGCATACGAGAGACAGCCATTCGAAAGACAACAAAACCTGACCTAACCAACGGCAACTTCCGGTTTCTCGAAGCGCGTTGAAAGTCAGTCCATTTCTCTGTGCCCCTCTCTTTCTCTTAGGCTATCGCCATCTCTTTCGCCATTGTTGCACACTTCACACACATACGATAATCATTTCACATTACGGTAAGATAATGATTTCATTATGTATTTTTCATGTTATTAATTATATATTTCACCCTCGCCCGCGCGTCGCCCTGGAAAATAGTGGGAACATAATTATTGGACTACAAATTTTCCTCCTTAAGACAATATCATGCTGATAATTGTATGTGCGCCCCCTGTGAAAAGGAAGTTGAAGTCGGCTCGAAAGAAGAAAATACATGGCATCTTCTAACGACAGTTGCGTGTTCCTCGATCTTGGACCAAAACTTGTATCATTTTCCAGTTTGCAAGTGTAGGATGTTGAGATGGGTTTTTAATGGCATTAGAAATTAACTGGGTTCTCTCGGGAGGGAGAAGAAAATTGAAGATGCGATCAGTGACCCTGAACTTGAGTGCGATAGTAAATAGGCTTTAGTTTAGGGTTGAAATTAACTTGGTAGATACACGAACTGGATGAATATGTGCGTTATCGATTTCTAAACCTAAAAGTGTATACATTAATATTAAGAATTTGATCTCAAAGTTTTTCAAGTAGGTTAATTACCCGCATCTCATGTTCGATCAATCAGAGATAGAACTTTCCACCTTCAGGCATAATTATTTAAAACAGACCGACTTTAATCCCTGAATTCGAATAATGTTATTGCCTTCAGGTTAGCTCACACTTTCTTTGTTAGATTTCTTTGATCTTTTGATGGTGTTTTCATTGGCGCCAGTTTTTACTTTGCCACCACATTTATTAGAGATGGTCTAATGGCATGTTAATGGTAATTAATTGATCAGAAAAGTGAACACTTTAGCAGAAAGAACTGAATCCCCTCTAGTCACTCATATGTCTTAAAACCTTACAAAGTTTGAAGACTTTCTAAATGAAAATGTATCTTGACTTCTGCTATTCTAGAGGAAATTGCATTTTCCCGGAGAATTCGAACTAGAAATTGTGGTCAGTAACTTGATTTGTTTTCATTGCCCAATTCGAAATCAAAGGTTTCGATTTGTTTGTTGCCCTTGTTGAGTTTGCTATTAAACCGCAAATGAAGTCACTCCTGCAGACACATGCACATCGTAATAAGTCACGCACAATTGCACAACCACTCGACCACCCCTCGTCGGTCTTAACCCTCCGTTGGGCCCCGCTATCCCGCCCTTAACCCTGCCAACGCCTGCATTTGTTGTCTGTCCCCGAGGTGAAGAGAAGCCAACAAGAGCAATTATTAACCATAAACAATTGAGAAGTTCCCACAGTTCGAGAAGGTTTCCCTCGAGGAAAGAGCAGCTGTACAAGCACTTTGGGTAGGTGGAGGCGTTCCGCCTTACGGGGTGGGACCTGTAGCAGGTGCAGGGGCGCTGCAGGGTTAAGGCTACTGGCCAAGGTGAGGGTGGGTAAGACCCAAGTGAAGAAACCCAAGGAAAACTTGTTGAGCTGGACGACGTTTTCGTACCGCTTCGTTGACTTCTTGCCAGAACGTTGTGCTGGAGGTTATGGGTTAAGGCAAAGCGGCGGCAGGGGGTTAAGGCAAATGATCAGGGTGCGAGGGTCGCAAGACATATTACTTAACCCTGGGGAGTCTCCGGGAACGGTCCACTCCTCATCATCGCCGCCATCAACAGTGCTGAAACAAAATAGATGTTAACACAACACAAGGTGGAAAAAGGGGGGGCCACAATGGGTTAACAGGGGGTTACAGGAGGCCGAGAGGGGTGGTTTTCAGTCGACAGGGGGTGGTGGTTGGGTCACACGGCAAAATAAATCACTGAAAATATCAATTTCACAGTAAACGGTGAGAACCACAATCGCCACAAGGAAAAAATTATTGGCCAGACGTTTATATAACTTAAAATAATAACTAATAAATCTTTTATTAATTTTATTAAAATCTCCGAACTTGTAGCTTAAATTAGCTGTAATTATCTCATTTCTCAACATTTCAAGCGTATGAATTGTTAACTTAATTTATTTTCGCAGTGCAGCGACTATTTCAATTGGGATTTTTGTTAGTTTGTCTTCTTCTTCGCCACCAACAATAAACAAAATAAAATTTCTATAAACAAAAACACTGGCCTGCAATTGCCAAATGCCAAAAAGGGTCATCAGGTGAATAAACAGAGGTAAAAATAACAAAAAGTAAGGGGTGCTCAAGGGGTTGTCCCGACAACCTGAAGACCAATTAATTGCAGTCATGGAAAAACAGTTGCCGGTCTTCCTTAAGTAAGCAACTGATGATTATGGGCGACGGAGTCGAGGAGTGGAAAGTACTAAGGACGCATCGAGTTTTCCACTTCAGAAAGGAGTCAATGCCTCAAAGAGGGTGCGGTGGGAAAAAATGAGGAGTGGATGAAGTGATAAGGATGACGAAGGCTATAAAAGTATCAAAGGCCTGGAAAGAGGAGCATTTTTTAAAAGCCTTTAATGGAACCTGCGCGTTAAGAGGTTTATCCGGGGAAATGATAACGTTTAGAGCTGAGAAAGGAAACTGGCATCTTAAAATATATACAAGAGGGAAAATTACACAATTAACGATTATGCTGACTGTAAATGCATCTTTTCTACTTTTTGCTACTATTTTTGCACCTCTTTCGACCAAAATGCCACGGTTTTCCTCCCTTTTTGCCACTTTCACGTGCGATCTGCGATATTGCGGCTTTCTGGCTCGCAATTTGCTGAACTTTGATGTATCAATAACGAGTCTCGAATCGGTCGGTAATCCCCGCGCTACTCCTTCCAAAGTTGTCCCCATATGAGGTCAGCTAACGGGACGCCGGTTTTCCCCCCTTTTTCCGCACCTGGCTCCATTTTCGTTCGTCTGCCGTTGGCCAAAAACGAGTCTTCTTCATTGTTGCATGCGTCTCATAACGGCAACCGGTCGTATGAATATGCTCCTACACTGCGAAAAATATAAGCAAATATTACATTTCCTAATAAGTGCAGTTGGTTGAAAATTACTTTCAGATTAAGGAAAATTTTTGTAAATTTTGAGTGGAAGAATATTGAGTTTTGTAAATTCAATTTATTCTTTTGTATCTTGAGTTTGATATTCTTGTACTGCAAATATTTTGGTTATTCTATAATATAATTTGTTATTTTTTTTTCGTAAAATTTGCTATTTATTTTTTATAAAAGATCTTTTGTATTTGTTATATTTTAGGCAACTTGATAGCTGGTTATGTGTTTATCTACAATGTTCTTGGTTAATTGTATTTTCTACCCTGAAACTCTTGAAATTTCCCTACCATATAGCTAAGAGCACCATCGATGTGATGGCCAATTCGGCAGGAGTGCAATTAACTGGTGACTGGTAATGTGCTCAAAAGCATTACTCCAGAATGCCGTCACTTGGGTGTGAAAAGCATTTCTCGGGAGAATCGAAGTGTACGGAGCGAACTCTTCACCGAAATTAGGCGCTTTTTGGGGTCTTTCGTAGGCTAAATCGGAAGGTACTTTTCGATTGTAAGGGTAAGGAAATGGGAAAGGGGGAAAATCGATAAAATCGAGAAAATCGAGACACACAAAGTTGTTGATACATTGGCCCCGAAAATACTGGGTATTGTGCCACTTGCTTCTAATTGAGCGCCAGTTTCAGTTGCAGTTGCAGGAGCCAATCCAATTATGCAGGCACACTAAACGGAAAAGCTCTGACCAAGGCATTTTCCTCATCTCCATTTTCCACATCTGCACATCCCGTTCGCCAGCTTCCATTTCCATTTCGTTTGCCTTGAGCTTGCCGAGCTGTTTGGGCATTTCGATCACGTAAAATGTGCTGAATTAAGCCAAGGAAAATTATTAATTTCCAGAAAATACAACGTGTTTCGTGTTTAACCCATGTTCTAACCGTGTGGATCACTTGCGTTTTCCTTCTCGCAATTAGTAAAATTAGCCGAAAAACTGATACGAGGCACGCCCCTTTCTGGCCACCATTTTCCCCGCATTTTCATCAGCCCCTCCTTGCATTTGGATAATTGTGAGCATCGATTGAGGTGGGAGTTTCGTTTTTTTTTTGGTGGTCGGGGGCCGCAATTAGCAACTCGAAGCGGGCCAATTTGCACAAGGCCAATAGCAGTTGCTTCCGCTGACCAACGCCCACTTTTCCCCTGCTTTCCCCCGCTTTTCCGAACCATCCTCATCGTGTGTGTGGAAATTAGCCATTTTTGCATGTGAGTGGGCGGTCTGGGAAACTTCTTCCGAGTTTTACACTGTAATTCTGGGAGGGAGGCATTTTGGGAGAGGTGAGATTGAGGTATGAAAGGCCATTTAAGTGGTTCGCAAAAGATTACGAGCGGTTTGTGGTAACTCTATCTTGAGGAAAAGGCCATTGGCCCTTGTTGGTTGGAAAAACCCTACTTTTCTAACATTTAAATTATGTAAATAAGTTAACATTCGATATCTGAGTTCATAATATTAGTTATCGATTTTGAGAAATATGCAACATTAGTTCCCAGAAACTAAGTTTATCTTTCATCTAATAACACAACAATTTTGTGGCTGCAAATAGACTTCCACTCATCTCCATTATCCAACCCACTTTCACCCATTTTCCACACCCAATCCCTTGGAGCAGCTGACTTCAAGGGGAAATTGCCTGGCAAATTGTGTTTCGCAAATGTCAAATGAAATATGCAATGCATCTAATGGATTAACTGGCTACGAGAACCATCAATGCATCAAACTCGCTCCAAGGGAAATGACAAGGGGATATATATTTTGGAGCGTGGTAGATGGTTTGACGTTTGGTCAGTTGCTAAAAAGTTCCCAATTACTTTTTAGTTTGCCCAGCAAAGTTTCTGCAAGTTTTTATTTAATTTTTATTACGTTTTGATACCATGGGAATAGTGTAACTAAAAATTAACTAAAAACTTTGTTGTATGAATTGGCGTTTGTTTATTATATAAAATAAATCTAAGCAATTTCTGTGGATGACACATTCTGTGTATTATTTTATTTGCTATAAGCTTTCTCTGCTCCTACACAATAAAAATAAAATATGGTTGGAAAATGGGGAAAATACCTACCAACTCTCTTTATACGCATTTCCCTCGGCAATTACAGAATTTTCCTATTACGTCCTCCGTTTTTTTTTATTATTTACGCATCAAATTTTACGACAAATACTTGAAAGGCCCAAAACGGATTATGTGCAATTGGAAATTAAATTAGAGAGCTGGTTGGTGGAGAAAAAATCGAGGGGTGATGAGTGGTTGTATTTTTGGATTTGCAGGAAAAGGAAAATCCAATGGAGATCTCAAGTGGCGCGCACAGTGGGCCCCAAAAGAATTTGTACACCACTGTGTGTGCGGTTGGTTATTGTTCCACCAGCTTCGTATTCTTCGATTTTCTGCTTGAAAAAGAAAACAAACATTTTAATTCCCATTGAGTTCCTTATGGAGCAATTTCCAGTCGGTACGCAGCAGCAACAAAAGCACTGAAATAACCTAGAAAATTGCGTTCTAATCGAAGCGAATGAGCAGCCCCTCCCCCTTTTAAGCAGCCCCATTTTCCGAAGCCCCTCCCCCTTCCCCGCCCCTGCAGCCATTAAAATGCATCCCTCAAGTGATTCTTCTTTTTTCTGAATGTTTCAGGAATCGAGTTACAACAAAAGAAACATAGGAAACAGAAACGCACACGAAGCAATTATATAGAACTCTGTTCCTGGTCGGAGGTCCAGGTACAGGTTACAGTGGTCATCGTTCTTCTGAATTATCGTAGAAGATTTCGATGCAAAGTAATTAGAGAATTAGTTAGCAGTGTTGCCTTGAAAATGTTTGAAATCTTTCCAAATTTAAATGTATGTTGTTCTTCTTTTTTAGCTCTACTGTACTTTTATGTGGCATATGGTTTCGACCCCCGACCGCAGGCTGAACCAATTTTCATAGAGATTGCAATTTAGCCCCCAAACCTTAACCTCAATGCCCCGCTCCTTCTCGTTCGACCCCCGAAACCATCCATCTCCTTCTTTCGCAATTTCTTCTCCTTCTGCCAGCTGCCGACGAAACGGAGTTGGGTTCGAAAACCTCAAACCCATAATTAACTTGGCCAAAGCGAAGTGGCCAAGGCAGACGACAGGCTGCAATTTGAAGAGCAGAAGACTGGAGACAGAAGACTGCAGGCAAGAGACTAAAGACAGGAGACTGGAGACAGGAGACTTGAGACTGAAGACTGAAGACTGGTACTTGAGACAAGCGATTTAAGTGCACATCTAACCATGCAGGCGAAAAGATAGTTTCCAGTATTATTTCGAGAGTATACTATGAATAAGCAAAGAAATTATTTTTGACTAATGTTTAAATATTATGAAAATTATTTCTTCTAAAACACTTGAGTGTAGCGCTTTGTATTTGTTTGTATTTTTTGTCTTTTAAGCCGCTTTATTTTACTTCTTTTTCGGACTTCTTGAACTTGACTGACAGGGCTGTTCCATCTCACTCACTCATAGTACTTCCCTCTCTTTCTCACTCACCTGGCACACCTGAACCCCTCGCCCTCACTTCTTACCAATTTTTGTTACATGGAGTGAGTTCAACAAGAAGTGGTAGGCAAAAGGAGAATAAGAAGATAAAAAGAAGTGGCTTAGGTAGAAGAATTGCTCCTTCTCTCTCTCTCATCTTCCACTTTATTTCGTTTTCTTCATGGATATTCTTATTGTACCTTTTTGTGGTGCTTCTTGTTGTTGTCTTGTTTACTACCTGCTTTTATTTTTTGTTTTCATCTTATCCTCCTACAACTTTACTTATTTTTTATTCTTATTTTTTATATATGTATTAACCCTAATCTACTTGTAATTCAAGCAGACTTCAAAACCGCAGATCATGTTGGGGGTTCTTAATTTTGCCCGCCAGTTTATTTTCCAAACTCAACTCCTTCTTAATCTTCATCGTGATTCTGTAATGTTTTTTCAAATTAAGAGTTGGGTTTCATATGGACTACATCTTCTAATCCTCGCTTTTCAGAAGAAGACGAGAAGAAGTCGAAGATACCAAGTAATCAAAATTGGTTTATAGGGGAAGAGTTGTAGTTGTCACATATAAAGCTACGGAAGTATAAAAATGTTTGTCCCCATGAAACACACATATTTTAACCCAAATTTATGGCGATTAATATGCAAGGAAAATAATGTTAAGGAAATTACCAGGATCTACGAGAAACCAGCCACATTAAGCAGGGGATAGGGATAATTAAGCTGGATTTTCGTGTGCTCCTAGTGAGCGAAGTGTGGGGGCGGGTGGGCGTGTTGTCTAGTCGGTTTTTCACCTGAGGGAAATGGGGGCGGGGCCAGCCCTCCCAGAGGTCATTTGTATGCGTCTTTAGTAGCGGGACATGTCCGGCGTTTTATGATGAGGAGAAATCGCCTCGGGGCCCAAATCAAAAATTCAATAAACATTGAGCAGCGGACGAGACCAGACAGAA
Organism: Drosophila sechellia; assembly: GCF_004382195.2. Classification (NCBI taxonomy): domain Eukaryota; kingdom Metazoa; phylum Arthropoda; class Insecta; order Diptera; family Drosophilidae; genus Drosophila; species Drosophila sechellia. Next base: position 3,973,079 of record NC_045949.1, read on the forward strand.
CGAGCAGAAAATCTGTTTTAAAATTATTTACCATTCTTGGGCTGCTTGTAAGTCCTATGCATTCATTATGCAAAGCGCGTGGCCTGACTCCTAAATAAAAATATTGAATATGCAGAGCCACTTTCAGCTGCTCACAAACCAAGCGGAAAAAATCAATCATTCGCGGTATTTCTAAAAAAAAGGAAAAAACACTACATAATACCAAGACTTAGTGCTACTGTTTGGGTAAATTATAACAATTGCGTTAAGTACATTTACAGATTTCAGTGGATAATCTAGATACTATATATATATACTACATATATGTACGATCGAGATAATTGTTATTTGAAGTACAACAAAGTTTAAATTTTCTTTAACCTGGCTCGTGGGTGTGGTCATATAAAAGTCTAAGAAAGGTTTAAGCTGGCGAGTGTCGTATCAGCGAGCTGTTCGTCTCGCATATAACGTGTTTTATGGAAAACGGGTTTACTTGAGGTGTGGAAGAGGAGGTCTCTTCACAAAATCTTAAGATAACTGGTTTAATGTAGATCGCTACAGGGGGTGTGAAAGAGATGGTCATAGATATGTGCGAACTTAACGAAGTTTACTTGCCTTCAAGCTCGAACTTGTTGCATGTACACTATCGCCGCACCTTTCGCACCTCTTTTATACGCGTTACTCGTAGAGTTACAGGGTATACCAGATTCGTAGAGAAGTATGTAACAGGCAGAAGGATGATGAAATTTCGCCTTTACACTAGCTGTGTAACGGGTATCTGATAGTCGGGGAACTCGTCTATACCATTATTTCTCTCTTGCTTAAACCCAACTTGTTGCTGGCTTTTCTTAGCTTTATTTTTCTTGACTAATTTCCCGACTGGTTTTTCTTGTTGGCCACAGAAACGAGTTTTCTTGGAAAAAGGCACTCGAAACCTCTAGCAAAATGCAACATGTTGCTAAAGGCAAGTTGAATTTCCATGCAAAATTGCATCTATTCGTCGCTGCTTCGGGCTCATTTTCACCATTTGGGTCCGTTACCATCGAAAAAAAATATAAAATATATAAATCCACATACAATCTTTTTAAAACAAAATTGAACAGTTTTAATAACCAAAATGCTTATACTTCTCTATTTATTTATTGGTTCTTAATTTAACTATAAATGTAACCACAATGCTGGTAACTAAAACTTAAAAATAATTTTAAAATTATTTTAAATTTATTGGTTTTTTCGGCCTAAAATACATGCCTGAAATATTAAGGGAAACATTTATAATTTGTTTTCTGAACACAATCCAACTTAAGAGAAATTCGGTATTATGTTCTCTTAATAAATGTCGAGTCGAACATGTTAGCTTAACTTAACAGCGCTGTTAACGGCTCTCTTCGAACGTGTTCGACTCGAACTTGTGCGGACTGTGTGTGGAACTTGAATTTTGCGGCTGCGGCTCAAATTTTCGTTTCTCTTTCTCTGTGTGTTTTCCCATTTCGGATCGAACGCTTCGTGGAAAAGTGAGTGCGCGTTGTCTGAATTTCCCGCCGCGTTTTTCGTCGATTTCCGCGTGTGTGCGAACAACAACTCAGCAGCAGCAACAACAACAGTCCCAAATTATTGGGTAAAACGCAGAAAATATACTAAATTTGAGGTATAAAATTAAATTTTATACAAAATAACTGTGCAAAGTGTGTGTGTGTGTGGTTTCAGTGGCAGCGAAAGACCAAAATCAGCGGAATACAAAATCAAAACAATGCAAGCAAGCAACAATAAATACTAAATAATAGATTTATTTCGAATAAACAACAGTTAAAACTTTAAGAAAAGGAAACGAAGCTAAGCTAAATAAGAAAAAACGCAGCATCTGCGTCATCTCTATCTCGCTCCCTCCCTCCCGTTCCATCCACGATCTCTGACGATCGCTCTGTCCCCCTCGCACGCGCACACCTTTACCGATTTACCTGGGAAACAGGTTTAGCGTCCATTTCGTGTGCATGTGTATGTGTGCGTGTGATTGTGTGCTAACGTGTATTGGTGTGTTTCTTGGAAACCTTTTAAGTGATTTTCTTACCTGCTCAAAAGTACAACAAAAGCAATAAAAACATGTTGCAACTCTAAAGCAACAACAATCACGAAAAAGTGTGAAGCATAAATGCAGTTATAACTGTGAAAAAGGAGAGGTAGATAAAGGTGAAGGAAAGATGTGGATAAATGCGATGAAAAAGAAAACTTAAAAAAACCTGTTACATTTCTTTCTAAATCTCTAGCATCAACAAAAATGATTTTAATAATATCAAATATATAAATAATTAGTGCGAACTTATAAAAAAACAATGGATTATAATTTAAAGGAAGTAGTCATAATACAACAACTGCCATAAGGACATGGATTATAAACTAAAACTGCATTTGAATAACCAATAAAATACAAGAATGCCCGAGGAACCACATACAACATCTTAACCCCACAAAGCCGAGCAATTTCTAATCAACATCACCATTCTTAACCCTTTTCAGTTGTTCTTCTTCGTTTTCGGCTACCCGTTCAAAGTTTCGTGTGCAATAAATAATAAAATACTATATCGTCGAACGCACAAAAACATTTACCAACGCAATGGAGCGTTGCAACAAAACCAGTAACTGCGAATCGAAATAAAAAGAAGTCCAGCAAAAGTAGCAAACATTGTTTTTGCAAAGGGAATTGGAAGTAACACCCGAAGATAAGCAAAAACAGCAGAAACACATATAAAATATATTCAAAATATAGTCACAAAATGAGGCGAAAAACTGCCATGAAAGGGACGGCAATAGTCGGTAGCAGGAGTGCGAGGAGAGCAGCAACGACTATATGCAACTTTTTTCTCATCGGTGAGTTTACTTATTCGTTTGATAAGAAGCTTTTTGTTTGCAATACAGTTATATATAATTGCTAAGAAGATTACCCAGCTTTTCTCGAGCATTATTCCAGAATTTAAATATCTAAAGGGGGGTTATCACTGAGTTCATTTGCTTATCAGCAAGATTGATAGCTCCCGATAAATAAATCCCAATATATTCGCTGCTCACCCTTTGTGTTCGGCACACGCATATCACAAATCAATTAAAAGTTTCGGTTCCGCCCTTGACATCCCCTGCTTATGACAACTCCCCTTTTTCCGCAATTTTCCTCCGTCGTTTTCCCCCCTGTTTTTCCAAGTCGCTTTTGCTGTTGTCACCTTGCGACGTCACTTTAGTTTTTTGTTTATCTAGGTTGTTGCAGCTTGACGTCAGCGTAAAGTTTTTTATCTGCTTCCCAAGCCTCCCCAATTTTCCACACAATTTTCCGCACCGACCTCCTTTGTTGGATTCTGTCAATTGGCAGCATTTACTAGGAAGATAGTGAATCGGAAGTACAGTCGATATTCCATTAAAAAACTGGTTCACCAAGTATTTACTCTATCTATACTTGCCAGTCTTAAAGAAATAAGTATCGCCTTAATTAAAAATTCTGGCATAATTTTCCACTTTCCAGATGCTCCGCATCAGTGGAAAAATGCTGTTATTATGCAAGAATATTTACTGTGCCACAAATAAAGGGCGCAAGACCGGGGGACACACTGGGATAAGTATAGGAAAACTTTAGTTTGGCACGCTTCGGCAAAGTTTTTCCCTCCTCACACATAATGCTTTGCTTACAAAATGCTTTTTAATACTTAAAGAACCCCTGGAAAAGCCGGCAAAGGGGCTAAATTTAAATGTGAATTATATTCACCCAATCGGGCAAATCAGTCAAGGGAAGTAGAAAAGGGGAGCAGCACTTCCTTTATTAATTTGTCTGCGATTAGTTGGGGTTAGTCCCCCTGAGTTTATCACCCCCTCAAAAGATATATTGCACCATTAACTATATGGCGCTCTGCGCGTTTTCAGCTCGTGTTTTTTGTGTGTGCAATCAGTTAATAAACAAAACGTGTTAATTTGACATCTTAATTGGGCCTTTGACACGCGTTTTCCAACGCTTTTATACGAACTACTCGTAAAAGTCGACTTTGAAGCTTTAACTGTCAACGCCTCCGACCGAAAGAAAAAAAAAAAACAGAAATCAATGAACTCTCTGTGGAGGCTTTTTAGGCATGAAGCTGGGGAATTGCACCACTCGGGGGCATTATTAGATTTGATGACAGTGGCCAAGAGGGAATTGACATTTAAAGCTGGCGGGGATCGGAGGGATCAGACATTAAAAACGCATTAAAAGATTAGCGAACGAGGAATGGTGGAAAACTTAAGACCTTTGGCCGCTTAGGATAATAATTACTTGGTAATGGCAAATAGGATGAACTAATAACCTTAGCGGTTTCGTATATATAATTAAATATTTTAAAAATATTTAAAGGTGCTAAGCCACCATTTTCAGAACATTATTTTGTTTTTAGCCCAATCTTGTGTCTTTTTCCTACACGCCATCACTTGATTGTCAACACATTTATCCTGTTGATCCTTGAAGTGCATTCCAATTTGGCTGAGTTTTCCTTGGAAAATCCCCGCTGCCTCTGTGCGTACAGTAAAATGCTCAAGGAGCAGCACAGGATATTGCTTAAGAAGTGCTCGAAAGGCAGTTGGCAACAATTTGTGTGCGTCTCCTTCGGTTTTTATGTTTATTTCGCCTGCCTTTTGTTTTTATTTTCGTCTGTCTACCTGCTAACTGTCGCCCTTTTCCTTTATTTTCATGCCGCTTTCCCTTTGAGTTTTCCATTCATTTCATTTCCTGGCTTTTCCAAATGCCTGCGCTCCTAAAACTTCCCCTTCCCCGCCATTTTCCCACTTTTCCCTCCGTGTTTTTAGCGCGTGAATTATGATTGTGGCTTAGTTTTTCTCACTTTTCCGGAGTTGTTATTGTCCCTGTTTTTTATTTTTTTTCTTTTGTCCCCCCGTCATATCATTTTCCACTCATACACACACACTCGCACACGCTTGCTGCAAAAATATCTGCAACTGCTGCAACTTTGAAATTAAAATAAATTAAACAAATATTTTGTTTGTTTCAAACATTTTTTACGTGCAAAATTCAGCGACGTGTGCGGAAATGGGTTGCCCCAAAAAATAAGAAAAGAGCGAAAGAAAGAGAAGGGTGCAGAAAGAGACAGGTGGCGCACAGGCTGGCAACAGATGCGGTGGAAATGAGAAGCGCTTTTCCTGCAGAGGGAAATTTATCTATATGCACAATGTGCATTTGCAAAATCAAAGCTGGATTCCACAGGAAAGTGGAAAAGAGGAGAGAAGGCCAGAGGCATTGGCTACAAAGGGGATTTCAGTTCAGATACAATAAATTGGTTTAGCCAGCTGGAACTTTGTTGTCCGTTGTGGCAATATTGATACTTAGAGAGTTGGGTTTAAATAAACAAAAGAAATGACAAACTAAAGTTGAAATGTGTTTTGGGCATTCCAGCAAATTATGGCAGTTATTTTGTGCACAAAGAGGCAATTTGTAAAGGCATTAAAATCAATGCAGGCAGGAATTTGAAACAAGTTCTATAGCTTGAGAACTAATACTGTGTATTCCAAGTTAGGAATTTAAAAAGTGGCCCACATTTAGTTTATGTTTCCACGAATTTCAATCTAAACCCATGGAATCGGCCACAGCTTTTTTGCCCCTCTGCAAATCCCGCAAAGTTTTATTTTGGCAGAACTAAAAAAAATAAAAGAGTACCCCTTTTTGTTTTGATGCTTTGGCATATGGAATTTATAACTCGCAAGCGGAGAATTTATATCTCTCGGTTCGTGTATCTGTAGTCATGTTTATGCACTCCATATTTACCCCTTCTTTTTTTTTTTTGAGGTGGGTGGCGGATTTAAACTCGCAGCTGTTTAAACAACTTCCATACGCAGCCGAAATGCAGTCAGAAATCGCCAACATACAAATGATGTTGCTCGCCGCGGGTCGAAGACAATAAAATAGTGAATAAATATTATAATAAAAATTCAATAACATTCGCTGACTGATGACGAGGCAGTTGGGTTTTATTGTGTTTAACCCGCCGAGCGACCTCGTCATTGGTTTCGCTTACAGAAAAATTTTCACCAGCATTTGCAGAAAATAAATATTTTTCTAAACTTTTGTACTTTTTGAATCGACATGGCAATGATTTTTATAGTTTTTTGTCGCACCAAGTCAATTTTGCTCGTCGCTTTGACGATTGCAGCATGTGAAGAATTAATTTCTGTAAATATTTGCATGAAGCGTTGATAGAAAAGCGCTTTTGAATTTCAATTAATGCTGAATAATCTCTGTAATGGTGTGCTGCATTCCACACAAGCTGCAGGTTTGCAGTCACCAAAGTTGACCAGCAGCTACTGACTCAACACACAGCTTATGAATATTAATTGATTTATCCATTGTTTTTTTCTCGTTCTACATTTTATTTATTTATTTTTATTTATTTTTGCATTCCGCATGCGATTAAAGTCGCTGGCAAGACGACGCGTGACGTGATGGCATTTCTTGACCAGCTCCACGGCGATTGTCATGCCTCAATAACCGTGCCCCAACCTCACCCAGAGATCCCCTCACCTGTCTCACCTTTTGCTAATTGCCTTGGCTACTGGAATTGGAATCGGGCGAACCTGTCTTCGAGACACTTTGGATCATTAGCATGGCTTGTGTTTTGGGTACTTGATGATGCCAATAGCCATTCTGCAGCTCTGCTCAGTTTCTATGCGAAATTCTTGATTAGATGGCAGCGTTGCGTGTTTTTGCTCAAAGCCATGGTATTATTGCTTTTCTTTTTGCCTCTGAATGTTAATTTTCTTGGCCAAAGGGATGTTGCGCATTTTTAAGCTCTTTAAGCATGCAAAAAGTTCACTATCAGTTGACAAAAAATATTATGAAAATATTAAAAAATAATAAATAAATAACCCCTTTTTGTAATTATTCCACATAAATTTGAAACTTTTATTCTGTTTATCAATAACAAAAAATGTTTGAGTGCGAGCTTGCCTTTTGAAGAGCATTTTTCATTCGCCCACGTTGTGGGTTCTTTTCAATGTTTGTTTTTTCTGGATTTTGCAATACTTATTCCGTACCCTTTCAGCACTTTTTTCCACTCGTCTCTTTTTTTTCTTTGCCCATGCTGTTTTTATTTATATATATAATTCTTTCTTTAACTGCTTCAATCTTTCTTTGGCTTCTGTTTGCCGCTTTCTGCTTTCAGTTCTCCTTTTTGCCTTTTGTTGGCTTCTTTATTGGGGATTGCTTTTCGCTTCTTCGCTTTCAAATGAGCCCCGCGCAGAGAGAAAATCAGAAAATTGCAAAGGCTGGTTGCTTGGTGGCAGAAATGAAGGGGCAGGCTGCTCTAATTTGTATGCGTAACATGTCAAAAATCGTAGTGGTCAATACACTGATTGCTTTTGCATGTATCTGTTTATCTGGATCTGGATCCGTATCTATATCTGCTTTGGGTATCTCTGCGCCATCGGAGTATCTCACACTGAACAAACATATCTGAGTATCTTTTTTTGGCCGCTCGCACGTTTTATGTTTCGCTGATAAATTTATGGCTGACTGTTTTTCGCCACCGGTTTTTTTCCCCTTGATTGGAGTTAGCGGGTTAAGTGGACTTGGGGTTTAAGGGGCGAAAAAGGCTGGTTTCAGGTTGAAGAAGGTTGAGTATCTATGGGGAAGTTGGTCAAGTCTAGATCAACTGGGATGAGCTTTAAATGAGGAGGGTCTATCTGTTTATTTCACTGTAAAGTACTTAAGAAATTAAAAAGAATATTTCTCAGCACTGAGAATAATTAATAGCTTCACTTAAAGGTTGCCTTCAATTTCAAATAATTAATCCTCAAATAAATACATTTCCCAAAGTCACCCCTTTTTGGAAATAAGTCTTTAATAATATTACCATAAAATACCTTTGAAATCCGCCTAAATAAATAGATTAATTAGACCGCATCCAAATGTTTCGATTTCGCAGCCTGCAGGCAACTAAACCTTAACCCTCGGCAACCCCCGTCTGGCTAAAACCTCATAATGATCGTTTAGCACTCGAATTTGTTCAAATCGCCGCAGAACAGGGAAAAGAACAACAGAGGCGGTGGAAAACGTGTAAACTTTTCCCAATGGCTTGCAACCCTTGGTGGAAAATTGAAGACACCGAAATCAGTGCATCCCTTAACCCACTCCACCCCCCAACGAAGGACAAAATGCAATCCCCTTTGCTTCAATCCAATCCAATCCTATGCCTTTGTTACTTTTGCCGGGTTTCTCAAGCATATCAATTCGCTTTTTTAGGGTTGTGCATCTGGCTGAAAAGAGCAGGGGGTGCCAGCGATGGGTTAAGGGGCTAGGTGGGTTAAGGGGTGTCCCCGTTTCGGTATCCGTCTGAGAAAAATGCAAAGCAACATTGTAGAAATTACGCAAAATGAACTGTGAAAACCTTTTTTTGTGAAACGCATTTCGTGGCCAACGTTTAAGTCGTCACACATAGGGGTTAAAACTCCTCCACCGCCCCCGCCCCCTTTCGACACGCCCATTACGAATGGGGAAAGGAATATAAAATTTTACGCTATGCAAAACATTTTTCTAATCAAACATTCCATTTCATTTGCTCAATCGAGAAGAAGAGGGGTAGGATTTATCCTAAGGGTGGCTGTGTTTCAAGGGTTTTTGTCTTTGGCCACAGTTGAAGTTTTAATTTCGTCTCAAGTGTAAAAAACTCATTTGAAAACAGGCTGTGCCGACTGTCATTCGGATGGGAAAAGCATCCCTCGTAATGCTCATTTGTCCGACAGAAATTAAGACTCGGTGAAAATATTTCAACAAATAATAAATTCTTAAACTGGAAATTAAAATTAAAAAAAAAAGGTTGGGTTATAAATTTGCAACCCCCACGAAACGAATCGAATCGATCAGGCAACCCCCAGAAGTGTTTTTATTAATTTCACTTTGCACTCGGAATATTTATATTTTATTTTTATGCATTGCACAAAATTGATTTCACTACGGAATCAAACAGAAAACACAAACGGGGAAAGCGGCAAGTAAAGATTGCTGGGAATGGTGGAAAAAAACCTGCGGGAAAAGTGTAAAAAATTGCATTTGCGTATTTCCATTTTTAATCATTTCGCCAATATTTTTTCTATCCATTGTTTGTCGTCTGCATTTATTATATAACACTCATGGCACTCTCTGCACTCCAGCAACCACCCTTGCCACGATTTATTTTTAAATTTCTGCATTAAACTGGCAAAAAAAGTGTATTTTTATTGAGTTTCAGTGAAGCGCATGAAATGGCAATAAAAGTCTATGAATGGGATAAAAACCCAGCTCTATGCCCGCTCTTTTTCACTTGATCATTTTTGAATTATAAATGGAAATACAGAGCAATGTGCGTTTAATTAAAAACTCTAAAGTTTCCTTAATCAGCGGGTGGATGGAGGGGTGAGTTCAAGTTGGGGGGTTAAATTAATCCGCAAGACGCGGAAGAACAATAAGAATACGAAAATGGTGGGTGGGAGAAAAGTTTGCCTCGATAAATTAAAGATGAATTATGAATGCGTTAAATAATTGTTGCTCAGCTGGGTTTAAAGATCAAAATGATTAATGTAAATTATGTGCCGGATCAAATTTCAATTTATGATTACGACGCCAAACTTAGATGGCAATTATCTCCTTTAATTATGTTCATCTTGTTGTGTAACTTGTGCAACTTAATATTTAAATGTAATATCCAGTGTTAATTTGCGCTTCTGCGCTTTTAATTTAGAAAATATATAAATATATTATATATAATCACCTGTCAAAAGCGTAAAATGCGCTGACAAGTGAGGGCTGCTCGAGTATCAGATTCTTAAAAAAAAGTTAAGCCAGAAAAAATACAAATAAAATAAGGAGTGCAAATAAAGCGCACTGAATTCAATTGACAACCAAGATAAAAATCAATTTCCAGTGAAAATGTATGCGAAACATTTTTTTCGGCGCCAATTTGACTTGGTTTTCGCCCTTATTTCCCAGCCCTGATTTTCCCCCCGCCTTTGTCTGGCCATGAAAATGCGCTTGTAATAATAACTTCGTCGGGGGGAGGGGAGTTGGGGAAATTCGGGTTGGCTTTTGCGGCCATAGAAAGCTAAATTCAAGGACAAACAAACAGAATGTGAAGTCGAACAGTTTCTTTTCTTTTGCTGCTTACTAAAACCCCCGCGTTCCACTGATTTTCCATCGCTTTTCGGGCTAACAAACATTTTCTCCTTCGGGCTGCAGAGCAGCTTAGAAGTACAAGGCTGTATTTTCCTGCCCGCTTTTTTCTTGCTTAAGTAATTTTCATTACACTAACCTCAAGGCAGGGAAAATGCATTTAACAGAAAATACTTTAGCCGCCAAACCTAATAGCTATCAAAACTAAAACTAAGACATATAATCATATAAACACACTACAATCAGTTTACAAGCTACTCCTGAAAATTGTTGGCCCCTCTTTTTCCAGTGTATTGCCCCCAAAAATCGTGGTAAATGTTCTAGCAGGCTAAATAAATTTGGGCTTGGCATAGGGAATTTCAGTTTCAGCAAAGGCAGCAATAAATTTTAAAGACGCCTCCAGGGCAATTTTAAAGCCTAATTTCCATTTTGGGCTTGGTGGTCCTGGGTCTGCAGGTGAATGGGAAGGTGTTTTGGGGGCAGGTCTAATCTAAGTTGAAAAACTTTTGCCTACCTTGAGCGAAAGTTTGAGAAATGGAGAGGAACTACTTTGCGTAATTATGTCAATTGCCATTAGGGAAATGTTTTTTGGGGGCCAAATACCCTTAAACCTGCTATTTAAACACCCCTCTTTGGCAGTCATCGATATGTTCGCCTCGCATTTTCCCTCCCGCGTTTGCCTGTCTGTGTGTTTTGTCCTTTGATTTCCATCTATTCGAGGAATATGTCTTTGTCTGCTTTTCCGACTAGAATGCTTGGGGGGATTGTTTTCGTGGGCTTTGGGTTGGGAGTTGAGGACTGAGGGTGCCTGCTAACCAGCATAATCCTTAACACTTCAAAGACGAAGAGGGTACAACGAGAAATCGCTGTTGCGTGCCCAAAGACATTCCAGCCAAAATACGCTTAACTAGTGCCGCAAAATCAATCAAAAGTCAGTTTACGATAGCTAGGGATTCGCAGGGATGAGATAAGGGGGTTGATGTGGCAGGGATAAGCGAAGTGAAGCCTGATTAACAAACATGCCGCCAAAACGTTTGTCATTAATTTTGCACATAATTGAAAATTGATTACACACGCGTGGAAAATATCAAAAAGACTGAGAAAATATTCACTAAATTAAAAATAAATGCTACCTTTAAGCATAGCACGTTTTTTTTTTTTTTTTTTGCGGCAAAAGCTTATTAAATATGAATTAATTTCAATTAATTTGTCATTTGTGATGGTGATGTGCAACACTATAATCGCATATGATTTTATGTTGATATCTAGAGGCGTACTTGTGTTAATTGGTTACTTACCAATTTAAGTTGATTTAAATCAACAAGAAATGCAGACTGTTGTATATTTTGTGACATGGTTGCGAGCAAACTCTCTTAACCTTGGATCATTTTAGAAGAACATTTTGGTTTTAGGGTATGCAGCAGGTCGCATTTGCTACTCAATCAGCAGTCAGGTTAAATTTCATAAATAAAATGCATTTTAATTAATTTTGCACAATTTGATGCGTTTTTCAGGGGCTGTGAATGCCCTCAACTCACCATTCAAGCCCACTTTTATGTGTTTGTCAATGTTTACATAAATATTTAATAGACCAGATAAATTTCAATGAATTGACTTTGCAACAGACACTTTAGCCATTTTAATGCCAGACATAAGCAAATTAATTTATTTATTTGCAAAGATAAAAGTTTGCCTAGTTTGTTTGCCAATTATATATACATATATATTTACCATGTTATAGGGATATTCCCCGCTTTAATTTGCCCATAATGCGTGTTTATTTTGCTTGTTTAATTATAACTAAAAATCTATCGAATGTTTGACCTTTTTTTGTTCCTCACACAGAGAATAATTCAATTATGCGAGCTGAAACTGGCCAAAAGAAAGAATTTGGCAATTATTCATAGAAATTCCGTATTCGGTGCCTGAATTTTTCCGTTTTTGCGCTGGTTTAAACAGGGAAAAGCCGAAATTACGTGAATTTTTTATGCATAAAATAATTGCCAAAGGCTTTAAAGATTTGTGTGAATATTTAATGATCGTGCAGTGCACATTCAAGGTTTTATTGGGGCAAATGAGTGGCTAAAAGCATTTAACAAAATGTTTAAATGGCAATTATGTTTTAACTATTTTTCAAAGTTATTATAAAATTTAATTTTTTTCAAATTTAATGTAAATGTTTCGGTGGCAAGATAATTGCAACAAAATAGCTGACTACTTTTATTAGTGGTTTTACTGCAAATCATAAAAAAACTTGCGCTATATTGCTAATTTATTCATTGTTGGTGGATTTTTTTACGCCCCAGCGACAAGGGGAGTATAAAAAGCGAAGAATTTTACACTTCGCAGCCGGCGAAATGATAAATAAACAAACCGCAATACTAGAAATTCTACACCATTGTTTATTAGTAGAGTGTATAAATATTTAAAAGGCTCTAACCAATTGCCATGACGTGCCTCACCTTCCAATTATAAGTGCCCCAATTTCTGGGCTTCTTTTTCTGGCTACAAATTTTGAAACGAACCCGAACTCTGGTAGAGAAAGCAAACAATAAACAAAAGCATAAAATTGTCGGTGTAAATGGGGTTTATTACAGCGCATCAGCACGAAGGGAGAAACCTGTACATGTGTGGAAAAGCAGCTGTCCAAGCAGAAAACCGGGAAAAGGTGTGAAAATTAAGCGCAGCACCTGGGGAGAATACGGGCCCACCATCGATTAGTACACTGAAAATAAAATGATACCAATAATAGCCCTTCTTATTGAGATATCATAACAGTACGGTTTCATTCTTGAACTATCTCTACTTTAGTATCAACACAGACTCGTAATTATTGTGGTTCTTATAATCCTCATTGTTATACATAACATATTCATTATGGTAATTTAAGAATTTACTGGTAATACGCTGTCCCACTTGGCAAGCGGTGTACAGTCTAAACAGCATTTTTTAGCTTTCGCCACACTTACAGTAATCTCCAAAGGCAATGAACACTGTACGTGACTTGCGCTTGATTTATAACAGTAAAAAGAATGTCACAAGCGGGAAAATAAATAAAGTAAGAGAACATACAAGAAGTCTTGTAAGAAGTGGCTCAAAGAATCAGTGGGAATACGGTAGTTGCGGCTGGTTTTGCTTAGTCAGTTTGTGTTTATCAACGGAGCGTTGCGAGAAGACCGAAAAGACTGGTGACTGAAGACCGAAGAATCTCTTCCCTCGCCCGTGGCACTTAAAAGATCATTAGCAAAACGAAGGAGCGAGCGGAAGATTGGGAAAACAGCACAAGAACAACAGAAGAGGAAACAAAATCCAGCTAAATTGTCAACTTGTTGCGCCAGCCACGCCCACACACACACATGAATGGGAAAACACACCCAATCATAACGCCTATAAACCACAAAAAAGCAAAAACCAAAAAAAGCGGAAATGAAAACTAACAAAAAAAAAAAAAAGAACGCTTCTAGCAGCTGCCTAAAACAGTTGGCCAACAGTTTAGTAAACCAAGTTTTCTATCTCTAAATGTAAATACCCTTTCTTTTTGGGGTATAGAAGGTTAAAAGTCTGCTAAAGTGATGCATTCAGTGATTAGTATCTTATGTTTTTTGGGGTATTTGAAAAAGTATAAATGTAGTGTTGGAAAGATCAATAGTTTCTTTTAATTAATAGAGTAAGAAAGGGTGACTCGCAATTCGTAATTCGGCTCTTATGCTTTTGGGGATTTTATCAGCTTCTTCTCTTTGAGTGCCACCAATGCTAAATCCACTTGTCAAATGCAGACGGCAAAAAAAAAGAAGGGGTGGTGTTGGTGGGTGGGGTTTGTGTTTTCTGGTGGCTCCACATGGAGAACTGGACAGAGGAGATCCGAGAATTAAGTGAAGAAGGGAGCCGGAGATGCGCCGCTGACATCTCCGCCTTAAGAGTGTCAAAACAAAACTATTTATTTCCCTCACTCGAAACGGACAAAGACAAAGAGTGCATCCCCATTTCCCACTTTCTCCCCCTTGTTGCATTTCTTTTTAAATTGCGGCGACATTGAAATTAAATTGTCTGTGTGGAGTCTTGGAAAAAATGAGGGGGAAGTTGGGCACAAAATAAGTGCTGCTGTGCGGCAATGAAGAATTATTCGTAGAGTCGGCAAGATCTCATCTAAATTGCCAGCTCGGCTATTTTTGGCCAAAAGAATGACCAATTTGGAGTGATAAAGCGCATTATGAATGAGTTTAGTGCAAACTTATTCACAGCACTCACAAAAATGTTATCAATGGGTGCATTTTTGTTCGTTTTATTTGTTGGCTGAATTATTTGCTTTGCTATGAGCCAAAAAAGCTGTGCAAAAACGAATTATAAAACTTTAGATACACATAAGTAGATTATAAATAAATTGCTTTGATTACGTTTATTTGACAATAATTGTATGGGCAGTACGAAAAATCAGAAGCAGACTTTTTAAAATAATCAAATAATTGAATTATTATTCGGTTAAAACTGATTGTCAATGCTTTCGGGCTAAAGATACAGATACTTTGCATTCACAATGAATTTGTTATGAAAATTTCTTGAGCCCCATTAAATAGAACTAAAAAATTGTCTGCAATTCTACAAAAGGATCTGTACCTCAAATGGAAAAGTAGAAAATCCACAAAAAAGCCAACCAGCAACTTGCAACTGACAACATGCAACTTGTGTTGCTGCCGCTTACTTTAAGTGGCTTTTCTGCTGCTGCTGTGGCAAAATAACTGGAAAAAGCATCAGCCACATGAGCGTCGTGGGGCGGGGGGCGTGGCAGGAGGCGGTGGGTGGCTATATTAGCAGGGGGATTCCCATGCGAGAGGGGGCGACAGAGAAAGCAGAATGAGAAACAGCAAAATTGACAAGCGCAACATTGAAATTGCTACAATGACAAACTGCAATGTGGCGCAGGCGGTGCGAAAGAGAGGGGCGATGCTGCGGGGAAAGAGACGGGCGATGCTGTGCCACTTGACAGAGACGAATGGTGAAAGAGAGGGACATAGTGGGTGGAAGGGAGCGGCAAGAAGTGCTGCACGTGCGTCTCTGGCACACAGACATTTAAATATAACCAAAGATTGCTGCAGATGCTACAGATGCACTCAGGAAAATGTAGCCAACATAAATCTGAAAGCAACAAAAAAAGCAAAGTTTAAAAACTAAATAGTATTTTAGAACATATCTTAAATCTAAGCTTCTTAAAGCATTATTTGAACATCTGAATTACAAGAAGTACAGTGATCATTTCGCTTGTGATGCACTGCTTTTTTCTCAGTGCTTCAGAGGAAGAATCGAAAAATCTACACCAAGTTGATGAGATGGGGGACGGGAAATGTGGAGGGGGATCTCTGAGTAGGTGGCAGGGCATGTTTAATTAATGCAAAGTAAATAAGAAAAACGAAGGAGACGCCAGAGGAAACCAACGAAATTGATTGAGGAATGCACCACAGAGGGGAATATGCATCCATCCCCCCTTCCACATCTTCCATGCCTTCCTGTTGCATTGTTTTCCTGGCTATTTATAAAGTTCAGCTTCCTCCGCCGCCCGTAGATCGAGCAAAAATTGCTGGTAAATTGGTTTTTGGTGTTTTATGGTCGAAAATTCCCGGGGATGAAAGACAGTTCCGTAATTGCTATGGGTTCCATTTTTAAGACCCATACTGGTTCGAAAAAGATCTGCTCTAAACGTGTGCGATTAATTCTCTAGAGATAATTGCGCTGATATCATAATTAATACAGTCTTGACATTCTCGTGCTGAATGAACTTTATATTTATACAAAGCAAGAGAATCAATGTGGTATTCACATACTTGATGCTAAATGTCGCAAAAATAGCAAGTTTCATTATCTTAAAGGTCCAGTTATACGCTTTTCGCATCTTAAAAGCTTGTAAGCTGTATTTTTAGTAATATTTAATATGGCATTTATACATTTCGTTTGCGAAAGTAATTAAAGATGAAATATTGACTAATTATTTATTTTTCCATCTCATTTTAGGTAAGTTCACTGAATGATGCAAAATCAAAATAAAAAGCCCCTAAAATGTCTCGTGAAAGGCGTTTTTTGTCGTAAGTTTTTCCATTTCACTTTGTTAAATTAACAATGCTTTTCCAAGATTTATGAATTATTTTCACAGAAAAAAGAAAGTGCCAACTATAAAATAGCTGAAAAGCAGTACAAAAATAACTAATCAACTCCAAATATTTCTCTGTTACAAAAGCGAAAAGTAAAAGTTGTCGCTCCGCCTCTCTTCACTAAGTAGCTTTCAGCAGCTGCTCTCAAAGTTATTGTAATTGGCAGAAAAGAAGATATATAGATGAAATAGAAAAACATAGATAAATCCTAATCAAGTGTAACCAAAAGAGGAAAAGAGTAGTAAATCGGATTATGGCGTAGCAAAAATTAGTTTCGTTTTTCGCTCTGCGGCGTTTTAAATGGATGCGACAGACATCAATCTCCTCATCTTCGTCACATGCGTAGAGCTCATTTCATTCATGACAAATAACCCCATGAAAAACCCGCCGGAAAACCCTCTCTCTGCCCCCTCTACACCCCCTCCAAAACAAGCTATCTTCGAGTTCAAATTTCGAAATTCGAAACGCTGCAAAAGGAGAGCTGTGAACGAGCTAGTCTGAGTTTGCTTGCTATTGGTTTCATCTCAGCACAGTTGCCATCATTGATATGAGTCTTAGCCCCTTTTAGCCCCCTTTTATCCCCCTCTTAACCATCCCATTCGAAGCCCCTTTTAGCCCCCTCTGTGCTGCCCTCGAATCAATGATGCGCAATAATTAGCGCAGCTATCTATCGCTCCGCTCGTTCCTGGAAGTGTACACGATCTTCACTCCGGGTTTTCATTTTCCAACACCCTCCCTTTGCATTTCCCTCTTTGACGTCTTTCAAATCAAAACCAGACGCATCCAGTGCATTTTCCTTCGTGCTGCTGCATTCGAAAAATCACCAATGATTCTCGCTGTTTTCCATCGTTTGCCAAACATTTGCAAGTTTTGCAGTGCAGCAAACACTTTTCCTTGCACGGTGAAAAAGAAAACATGTATTTTAGAAATATGGAAATCTATAAAATCAAAATTACCAGCAATGGTAGAAAACAAAATCGAAATTCTTAAATTGTATCTTAAAACATTCTCAGAAACGCAATTTAGTTTCGAATTCAATTTCATTCCTCAGTTTCAATTCGTAGTTTCTGACCCAGAAACAGTTCCGTAAATCAGAGAAAGCAATGCACTCTGCACGCACTTCCCCATTAGCATCCATGTTTTCTCTGCTGTTTTGCTGCTCGCTCCAAATTCGCGCATAAACAATTGACCCGCGGCTGCATCCCTTTCCATTTTCCGAAACTTGTCCTGTACCCGTCCATGTGTTTTCCCCTTTTGGGCGACCAACTAACCGCAAATGTACAGGCAATAAAATGGCTCATCTGCCATGACTGGCGATTCGCGTTGTCCTTGCTGCGCCACGCCCATCTACAACCGCCCACCCCTTTTTGGAGCCCCTTTTTTGACCCCCCTTTGGCGCCTTCCGTTGCATGTTTGCCAAATGCCAAGCATCATCATAATAATTATGGCAAAAATCGTCGCTGTCAATGGACACATGAACACATTCGGCTAGTGGGCGGGGCTGGGCGAAAAGGGGGCGGTGGGTTGGGGATGGTACGTTGGGTGTTAAGTGGGCTGAAAGGATGCCACTTCAAACTGGCAGCCAACGTTCGATGGTCTCTCGAAGCCAAGTGGGTGGCTTTTTTTTCGGTGGCGCCCCTGATGAGCCCCCAACCACACACAAAACCACAATTTCATGCGAATTTTCACAAGGACCACGCCCGCTTGGCTGCACCAACCCGTGCACTGCCCACTTTTCGGGCCTTTCACTTTTTTCGACCCTATTTTTGCATTTTTGGAATGCGTGTCTCGTAAAATTTTCCCTCTGCTGCTGCACTTTTTTCTCCAATGCTGCACCAAAAACAGGTGCCTGCCAATTTTCCGGCCACGCCTACGTTTTCCCACTTTTCCAGGCAAACAAAACAAATGTGACATACAAAATCCTTTGCCTACCCGAAAATTGAGTGAAAAAATTATCCTTTTACATTCAATTTTTTTGTTGGGCGTTTGTAATTTTAGCACAAAATTGGATTCATATGCACTTCCTCTCCGTTGGCACAAATTATACCCTGTCCTAAGATTTTTTTTAAATTTGCTTTACTGCTAATTACTCTTTGGCAAACAATTTGCTAAATGTTATATTTTCATTAAAGCTTCTGATTTAGTCGCAGTGCATCTGCCAAGTGATTTCACTTTACCTGCATTGTTGGATTAAGATAGGAAAATGTTTTTAAGATGTTGGTTTCCCACAAGCACTTAAAAAAATTGTTGAAATGAGAAAAAATAAAACTTAAAATGTAGAAACCAAGCCTAATGCTGATATAAATCTGTTGACTGTTTATTTTTTGTTTCTTTCCCATGATTTTTTCCCTGCTTGTGTACAAATGTCATTAGGTCTTTTCTTCTGCATCTAGGCACTTGTCTCTCTTTCTAGATATTTTCCTATCTCCTCTGCTGCACAAACAATGCAACAATGCTGCTGAGAATTTTCCTCCTAAGCTGCTAAAGTTTTTCTTTTTAATCTTAAGGCAAGTGCATTTTGTGTGCCATCTCTTTCACAGCAGATTGACACACAAACACAATTACAATGATCACGAAACACAACTTTAAAAAAAGAGGAAAAAACTTAGAAAATCAGTAAAAACTTGTGATATGATTTTGGCTTCCAGTTGGTAAGAATTGAATTTTGACTTCAGTTTATCGAATTGCAATCATAAAGAACTGAATGCAATAACCACAGATGTCATCAAATAAATTTGGGAATTAAATCAGATTTCCACTACTGCCTGCTCCAACTTTAATTTAATATATTTTTAAAAATGTGTAGGTTCTATTTTTAGACTCAATATCAAACTAAATTTGTTGTCTGATCTGCAAATGGAATATTTGTTCTTGGCTTAGTCAGCGTGACACTGACTCAACGTAACAAACGGCTACTTAACTTACACAAGTTACCAAAAAGTAATGAAAAAGAGAGAAAAATATTTTACGCCTTAGTCAGCTGGCTATTTAGACCAAGTTTAGATGGCACACATAATAATAATAAAGTTTATAATTATAAAACCAAACGAGCCGACATTTCCGCTTTCAGTGAGTCACAGAGTTGCGAAAACCCCAGAAAGAAACTTTCTGTTTAAACTTGTAGCTTAATGTGTGGTGTGAGTCATATTTCTTACCAAATTAAGTAAATAGGTGGTAAATTTTTTACATTTAATTTGGCCAACAATGCTGCTGAAATTTAAAATGGCTTCTTTAAGCTGCTCTGGCTGTTGGAAAAACCGTGTCAAGTCGGAAAATTCGTTTAGGTGGGCATTTGAATTGGGGGCGTGGCGGGTGTGTCTGTCTGCCAAAGAAAAGAAAAAACTTGTCTCTCGCTTTTCACGAGCGCGTCATGCATAATAAGAGGAAAATGGAAGGTAGAATGGTGTAGAGAAGGGGGTGGAAAATCACGAAGAGGAAGCACGGGCTGCTCCACATGTGCGTAAGTGCGAATGGGATGGCTGCGTGAGGAAGCGAAGGTGAGAAGGAGTCACATGAGTGCATTCAAATATTAAAAAACACCTCAGGATACTAGGTTAAAGAGCTGAGAGAAGTGGGATGGGGGAAAATGGGTGGGAAACTGAGTGGGTTGCCTGGGAGGCGTGCAAAGGGGTGTGCCACTTAGCCGAAATTAACTAAAGTTGAGTTCGCCACTTTTGTTGCTGAAAAGCTGCAACTGATGACAGTTGAAAAGCGGCGAAAAGCTACCAAAAGCGCAGCTGGACACGGGGAGAATGCGAGGGATAACCCCTGTAAGCAAACTCCTCTGCCCTACTCATTTTCCACTATTTTACCGGCACACCATTTTCCCCTCGTGCTCCTCTGTGCCAACCTTTCTTTGTCACCATTTTCATTTGCCAAAGTGAAAAATAATTAAAAAGGCGTTAAAAATGACAACAAACTAAGCGAGAAGAGAAGACGGCAAGTATTCCGGGAAAAGCGGACCAAGGACCAAGATATCCGGCGAAGGGAAAACCCTTTTGGCCCAGCCGTTTTGGCGTTGGCACTTTAAATCATTTTGGTGCTGGCCCAGGATATTTTAATTATTAAATGCAAAGGATCCGCAGGATTTGCCGGGATGCCACACGAGAAGAAGGTGCAACAGACACAACTACTACACAAAGGGTGAAAAACGGACGGCACGCGTGGAAATTGCTGAGGAAAGCCTGCGGCAGCTCTATCCTTATCTAAGGAAAAGCGAAATGAGAGCGAAGGCAGTTGGGGAATGCGGAATAAGTGCGAGAAAATGGTGGAAAGCCCACCTGCTGCGAAATCACAGGTGCAGGTGCAGATTGTTTGTCAAGAACCTACCAGGAAGTATTTAGAGCGAGCGAATGCAAAGCCACAAGAAAGCGAAAATGAAGCGGAAGGTCTAGGAAAAACAGTTACAGACCGAATATGTAGTTCCCCATAAAATTAAATGCTAGTTACTTATAATTTTTAGATGATGTGAGATGCAATTGGGGCTTGGTTTGAAAAAAGGATTAAAATAGATGCATATTTGAAAAGAAGTTAAATGATCTAAAGTTAACGCAAGAAGTCTTTTCATGGACTTTTAGTTACTGTAAACTTTGTAGATTTCTTTGAAAGACCAACTATATTCTACATTCCCCACTAAATATGAAAACTACCCTTTCCACATGCAATTACCGAGCAGAAGCGTCAAAAGGAGAGCGCAGTGAAAGCGAGAAAATCTAAACGCAAATGGAGCGACAAGGATGCTGAGCCAAGGATAAGCAGCAAGATGGAGCCTCAGGCCTCCAACTGGACGAGAGCGAAGGAAAAGCTGGGGAAATCGTGGGGGAAATCCCAGGTAGCCCAAGGATTTGTTGGGTGCCATAACAAAGTGTCTGCCTCTCACTCAAGGATCTTCCTTGGCTTTCCCAGTTTTTTTTTTGCTTCATATTTTCTGTGTTTTTTTTTTTTGTGGGAAAATTAACTTTAAGGCGCAATTAGCATTAGCCTCGCACTGGGAATTCTCGGATCCAACTTCTTTTGCCCTTTGTCTCGGTGACCCATCAAATGCCTATCAGCAGCAGGTCAGAATCGGAATTGCCAGAATTTACATAATTCTATAAAATTCCCATTAGAGCCAGTCAGTCGATGACCAAAAATATCTCGCAGAGCCCATAAAATGACTAATTAACTTTAAGCGCCTTTTGGCTGTTTTTCTTTTCAACTTCGCTGCCTCGTTCGACTTCTTTTGTTAATGATGATTTCGGTTACACCTGCTCTTCGGTTTTCATTTCATATATGTATGTACAGATGTGTATGTGCGCCGAAAATATCACATTTTTGAGACATTGGCTTATTATATGGCGGTTTCATAATCGCTCAAAACACGTCCCCCAAAACCAAACAAAAGATGAGCTTGTCTGAATAACAGAAACATGAGCTTTATGCGCTAGACAATAAAAACTTCAACACAATTTAGTGGAATAAATATGATATAAGAATCAAAACAAGAGATTACCTAATTTTTGATGTATATTAATTTGCAAACCTGATTGCATTGCTTTGCACTTGAATAAAACTCCTCCGAATATAAAACTTAAAACGCCACAACTGAACATCTCTGAAATGGCTGCAAACCACTTTTAAATTGTATAATAATGCCCCTTGTCTGGAGCACCATTAAAATATAAAATATCATCTTCAAATTTAACCATACACATGCGACTACCTCGCATGCATATCTTCATTTTTTTCGTATCTGTAAAATGAAGCGTCATAAAAAAGACAAAGCCAAAAAATTGGGGAAAAAATACAAAAAGTGTGGAAATACTACCGCCGAGTGAGGCAATGGGTTGCCATGTGTTGTGACGGCTTTCAGACGGCTTCTCTGATGACTTTTGATGGAGGAATACCGAGGGACCAAATAAACCCACATAAGAATCAAATTAGAAACGGGCTATTAAAAGTGGAGTGGGAGGCAGGAGCCGCGGGGCTGACTTATAGATGATGACTATGATGGATTAATCGATGGTTGAATTTTCGGAAGATTGGCTGAGTTAAAAGTGGCATGAAGTTGGGCAACACCTAGTGGAAAATTGCCATGCTATTACTTTTTAGTTGAAGATTTTCAGCTTGGGCAACTTGAATTTGTATATAAAGTCAGATGGGGCAAAGCAATATATCATGCCTTATAGAAAGCATCATAAGTTTCGAAACTTTCTCATTAGAGCATCTCCTTTTTAGTATATCTTTACTTCCTTTATATTTACCTTTTAAGCTGTTGTTTGTATAGTTGACTCATTATTTTTATTTTCTCCAATTTCAACTATCCCAGTTTTTGATTAAATTTGATTGTTGTTGGCCTTTTGTGCGCCGGCTTCCTCTTCATTTATTTTCAACTTCTAATTTGATTTTGGAAAGGTTATCGCGCCGTTTGGGCCTTATTTTAGTTTTTTTCCCCATTTTCTATTTGTTGTAGGTGTGGAGAGAAGATGCTTCTTCTTCCCCCACTTCTATTACACCACTAGTGTGGTAGTTGTTGTTGTTGAACTATGCAAATGACTTTATCGCTTGCCTATCATTCTCCTTCTTTCTTCTTCGCTTCTTTGGGGCTTCTTTGCCTCTTGGCTTTCAGTTCTATTCTCCAAGAGATTTATAGACGAGCAGCAGACAAAAAAGGGGGAACAACAACAATAGATTCCACAACAGATACAACTACAGTTGGATAAAAAATGAATACAAATGGAATAACGTGTTTTTATTATCAAAATATTCGCTATAATATTTCAAATATTAATACAACAATCTTACAACTGTATCTTAACAATAAGCAATAGATTATTAAAACATTTCACAAAGTTCATTCAATTGAATCAGATTTTTTCTCTGTGCACCGCAAATATGGTCCATGACTTGACTTTTGTTGGCTCTTCCTCGTTTACCTACCTGTTTCCAGCTGCCCCTTCATCTTCTTCTTCTGGCCCAACTCTCTTTTTGTATGAGGATGTACATATGTATGTATGTATCTATGTATGTATGAATGTATGTTGGCATCGTCATCATCTTCTTCGCCAGCTGCTGCTGCTTCTTCCTCATCTGTTGGCATTTCGTTGACCTAAAAAACGTTCAAGCCAAGAAAAAAGACGAACAACAAATTGTTAAAAAAAATGCCAGCGAAGGAGACAAACATAAATTGTTGTTGGTGCTGCTGCTGCTGTTGTCGCCGGCGTTTATTAAGATTCGTTGATGATGCAGCCCAGCAACATCAACATCTGAGGCAGTTGCATTTTCCGCTGCAGCTTTCTTACCTGTTTGCTTCGTTGTTGTTGTTGCTGTTATATCTTTTACATAAAAAGGCAACTGCAGCAGCTGCTGCCCTAAAAGATATTTAAAGTGTGGCGCCCCTTCCTTCCGCAGATCTCCTCTTTGTATGTGCAACACTTCCCTGTCTCCGTTTCGGCCTTCAATCTCGGCTTTAAAGTGCCAATCTAAAGTGTAATTAAGTTTTTTTTTTCAGCTCTGGCAAAACATCTGCCTGTGGAATTTTTCGCTTCGGTTTAAAGTGGTTAAAAAGGGGTAGAGAAGGGCTTTTTCATGGAACGGGGCAGTTTGGTAGGATACGCCTTCCACGAACTCCTTATAATCGTCTTCATTGTCAGCATCACTTTTTGCGCTTTTTTTTATATCTTAGCTGGTTGCCAAATATTTACCTCCTGCATTATTTCTGGGGCCTTCCAAGTATCTGAAAAGTGGATAACCAACCAAAAAAAATCCGTCCAAAAAGGAAAGTACAGAGTAACTTTAAATTTTAAAATTTAATGCTAATATTAACAAAGGATATATATATTTATTTGGTAGATAGACCAACTAATTGATTTTGTAATACAAACCGAATTAATTAAAAATGTTCGAAAACCTGTTCGAAATATTACCATTCCCATTTCCCTTCCACTTCTTTTCTCAGCTGCCCCAAAACTGGAAAAAGAAAACATCTGCCCCTTTTTGTAGTTCTTGTTGTTCTTTATTGCCGCTTCTGTTTGGGATTCCTCATCTCGTTTTAGGCCCCCAAACATTTACCTAGGCCATCAAACATTTCCATTCCACCTTTCCGACCCGAAACTGACGGACTCCACGAAAACGTGTACGCTGCCCTTTTTCGAAATTTAATTTTGATTTTAATTTGATTTGGGCTCCTCTTTTCTCGATTGTGTGCGTTCGTTTCTCTATCTGCCGGAAATTGTTTTTTAATTGGCGGGCAAGGAGAACGGGTGAAAATCTGAAATGATTTGTGGTCTAGGGCTGCATATAAATATTTATTGCGGGTCAGATGGGATCGTCATCCTTATCGGGCCCATCAGAAGTTGCAGTTTGCAATTTGCAATTTGCACTTGCTGCTGCAGTTAGCAGTTTTCTCTGTGGATTCCCTTCTTCTGTTGATTTCTTTGTTCCAGTTTATCAACGATTGTCATCTCTAAAGACACCGCAGGCCAAGAGAATATGTGCAGATTGCTGGCTTATTTTCTTTATCCACTTCAGCCGGTTCCCTATTCTTTTTGTCGAGTTTTCCCTGGGGTTTCGCCATCGAACATTCTTTGGTGGCAGGTTGCTATTGTTATTTATGCACAGAAAAAAAAGAAAACAAAAAGTTATCATCTATTGTTCAATATTTATTTACTAACTTTTGTTATTTATAACATCAAAGATAAATTTTTCTGTTGAATTTAAAGTACACATCGTAGCGAAGTGTTATTTTTTTGAGCACATTGTTTTTTTAAGTGTCGTGTTGCAGCTTGCGAGTTTCTTTTTTGAGTTCCCACTGCATTATGATGCATATTCATATTTCTTTGCTGCCATTTCTACCCTGTTGCCTGTTCGTCTGTCACATGTAAATGTTATTATTAGCCCTGGTCTCGTTTTCCTGGCCCTAATCCACACTTGTTCATTTTCCATGTAGTGTCCCATTACATATTTTTTCTGCTGGTTTTGCCTGCATCTGGGTTTGAAATCCGAGCTTCCTGTTCAATGTCAGCCATACAAAATCACACACATACCTGCTAGATGGCTATCTCTTTCGCGCACCCTCGTGCCATCTCGCTCTGAGCACTTGGGAAAATTGTGTGTAATTAAATGAAATTTTACACTCGCCATTTGAGGTGACAACCCAGGATTTTTTGCTCCTTGTCTACGCTATTTTTTTGGTTTCCATTCTATTAGTGTCTAATCTTTTAATTAAATGCAAATTCCACTGACTTAGGAGAATAATTTCACTTTTTATCTGATACAATTTACTTACACTCCTTTTATCATCTTCTCTTTGCAGGTAAGCTTTGATTTCGCTTTATTGGACCGAAGAGGAATATACAGATTGAGGTTATATGTGTAAGCGGGCTTAGGCAAAATCAATTTTGTTCATTGCTTTGAGTGAAACTTAAATTGAATCAACAAAGGAAGGACGCTTAGTGTGCTCCACTCATTCTTAATATCAAAGCAGCTTGAAGTGCCTCGTCCTGCTGCCTTACTATCATTTTTCCACCGCCCTCCCCGCCTCTTCTGTCACGCATCACTTATATGGGGCCCACAACTCACTCTAGACTTCTGTAGCACGTTGCTGCCATTTTCAATTTTGCATTTTAATAATAAAATTTTGCACAGCAGCAGCAGTGTAGGAAAAAAGAAAGCACAAGAAAGTGGGAGTAAAAAAACACAGGACGGTTCGGCAGGAGAAAGAAGGCAGACAGCTGGGCAAACTTTTAACGCCAGACGACGATGCATGATTACTTTGTTGATGATGACAACCCTGGTGTAACCCGTAGGTTACTGAAAAATATCAGGAGACACGAAAAAATATTCAAATATTTTCGTTTTTACTAAACTATACAAGGAAAACATAAATCCTTTTTTGTACATATTTCCCAGTTGCGTTAAAACACAAGAGAATTAAATTCGCGTAACAGGTTATTTAAAAATGTGCCAAACACTTTATAATTAATTCATTTTTTACAATTGCATCCAGACTTACAAAAGTAATTATTCAGAAATTACGATTACCCACTCGATATTCCTTTTTTAATGTTTTCCATATGTTAAGGCCCTCTTTTATTTTCTCAGTGCACGTGATGTGCCAGTGCATGAGTGATGGGCGTGGGGGCGTGGCAACATGCTGTTGTCTGCGCCACAAAGTATGCAATACATTTTGGCACGTGGCTTGCTCTTTGTCTCAACTTTTTCGGGAGTCAAGTCCGTAGTTTGGAGTTGGCAGTTTGCAGCATGCAGCATGCACTTTTCCCCTGTTGTTTATCATTTCGCTGCGTGCTGCCTTCAATTTGCTGCAACATTTTCCCCTCACTAAAATGCTCCTCACGTTTCCCGGTTCTCGTGCTTATTTTCCTCCTTTATTTTTGGGTCTTTTTAATTACGCTTCTCGCTTTGACGTAGACTTTTTTCTAGTTGCTCAGCAGAAATTTGCTGCTCCGACTTTAACGCGATGTTTACATTAATTTTACTTATCGAGAGCACGGGACTTTTGTTTATTTAAAATTTCCGCTCGCATTCTGGGTGCTTCAAGTACGTTTATTCGGAAATTTTGATTGTTGATTTAGACACAGCTTCTTGTTTTCTTTGCGGGCTTGCGAAAAGCATTTCGGTTGGATAAGTTACACAACCTTGTGTGTCATGTGCATAAATTTCGCGATGCTTTTTGTTTTATCTTGGAACACATGCTTCAACCCTATTTTTTATAGGCCGACCAAAAAAAACCGAAAAGCGCTTCGAATTTTACACTAAATTGACTTTTGGGCGCACAAATTTCGCATGCACAATTACACATTCGCCGTTTTGCGCTGTAATTGTTGAAATATTTCACAAATTAAATTATGCAAGAATGACACTTTTGAAGCATTTGTCATATAAACTGGTATTTTCGTGTAAATTGTTCGCGGTCAAACGAAAGCTAATCGTTCGGTTAAATGGGCTTTTGAGTTTTAATACAGCCAAACGGTTTTTCATTGCTTTAAATATTTTATTTGGGAATGTATGTTCGACTTTAAGCAAATTACGCAATCATCGTCACAGATAACCTAATTGCAGAATTATTTTGATAGCAATCTTGTAGAGCCATAAAGTATATTTTCAAGTCTAGACTAATATCCCAATTAAGCAGTACAAATACTTTGAGAAAGTGGCCAAATATATGACCATTGAAGATAAGATGGTAATTATAGTTTGCTGAGCAAATTATGCGAGGGTTCACTTTCGGTTTTCCACCTGCTCAGCTGGCCATGAAGAAAATTGGCGCTGGACGACGGGGGAGGGGGCAAGACATGTGTGGCAATCGCAGGTGAATGAGATGTAAAGCAAAAATCGTGTAAACTTCATGCACAATGAGCAGATATCCATGGTCAGTCGGTGGCCGCCCCCTTTTCCGCCACTTTTCCATCACTTTCCTCACTTTTCTCCACTTGTCTGGTTGTTCATAATGCGCTTAACAAAGTTTTTGATTGCATTACAACGGGTATTTAGATGGAGAGTCTGGCGTCTCTTATGCAATTTATTTAAACGCACACACGTATATGAATTGCATCGATTATGGGATTACATCTTTAATATATATAAATGCGTTATGTTTTGCCGTCTTACACAACCGCAAACAATTTGCTCAGAGTGTGTTAAAGATATTTGTCTAGTTTGCAGCAGGAGTTTTAGAATTTCCGAGCTCTCTGCTGGCCAGAAAAAAAGATTAAAGTTTCATAATTTCTGTCTCAGAAGGAAAGATTAAGTTGTCATTCATCTGCAGCAGCTTTGTTTTAATTTATGCAAATTTTCCAAGATTTTTTGTCTCTGCTTTGGATTTTTATCGTATGCATCATTTACAAATTGTTTTGCTTGGGAATTTCCACATAATTGCTGGCTTAAATGTAAATGAATTTCAATTAGTGTTGAGCAAAGCAATATGCAAATTTAAATGTCTGCGTTTATCGTCTTCGTTTCATTTAAATTTATACATGCCCAAACTTTTCCCAAGCCTCTCGATGCCCAGACTCACACATAATTCTTTGTCGAGCCAGCTGATTAAGCTTCTTCTCCATTCTGTCAACTTGACTCAATAAATATTTTATTTAAATCACTTTTAACCAAGTTCAAGCCTGTGAGAATTCGGAAATCAACTTTGAGACCGCAAATCGATTTCTGGGTAAAAAATGTTTGCACCCAAAGTGAACACTTTTTATGCGAGCAATTAAAACACTGGTACTGGTACTGGTATTTTCTCATAAAACAAAACAGGAAGGCAAAAAATGGTTAAACAAAATATCTGTGTAAAAGTGGGAAAAATATTTTGGTACTTTGACCAAAGCCGTAAAATGTCCGCACTTAAAAAATTAAAATGTTTCCCCTGCCAAAACAGCAGAAATGGTTTCATTGGGGCTGAGGGGTGAGTTCTGCTCCATTAGGGGTACAATCCCTCCTCTTGTTCGCCTTATTTCGTATTGATTAACCAGAGGAAATCCATCATTGTCAATGTGGTCTGGTTGCCTCAGTCTCATTAGACATTTGTGGCGACATAATGCGGAAATAAATGGGAGGGACTCTGTTTTTGCAACCAGTAAAAAAAGGGGGAGCAACAAAACCATTAGATGCTGCCACCAGTGGATGAAGGACTATAAAAAAAAAACAGGCATGGGGACTTTGACCAGGTGAGAACGTGCGAACACCGATGGTTGGTCAAAAGAGGAAAAGGTGAGGCTGGGGACCCTCCCTATCCTTGCATAAACTTGACTTAATTAGCTGCGCAACTAACTTGGCTATTTAAACAGGTGCAAAAGGGGACCCAGACTGGTAAAAAAAATACAGAACAGCAGCATGAGTAAGTGCAACAGGAAAGGAGAGCAAAAAGAACAAAGCCCCGCCCGACAATTGCCATTTTCCCATTTGCTTTTGGGCTTTTAAGTGCCGCAAATGGCTATTAAAATGCAAAAAATCCAGTGACTTTAAGCCTCCATTTGGATTGTGATTGCGATTGTGAGTGTGGAAAACGCAAAGCCGAAAGCTCATATATGCGAGGGCCAGTGTAAATGGGGCTTAAATACAGATTTGGTCCTGGCCAAATGAAAACCAAATTCAATTCCGGACCACAGCAATTAAAGTGAGTGTAAATGGGACTTAACTCTAAGGAAGGTAAAGGGGATTGTACGCAAAATGTGTTTATTATGCTCATGGTGTCACAAAAGTCAACGATAATTTCAATTAAACTTTTGAAGTTGGAAAGATAGTAATGCTCACCATGTTAAGTAAATCCTCCTGCTTAATAAAATCACTCCGAATAAAATCGAGAAAAATTGAGAAAGGTCCCCACACAATCATCGATAAGCTCTAACCTAACGAATGATAAAGTTTTTTTATCCCCGACCAGATTCAAGAAATATCTGGCCAACAAATTGAGCTTGACCCCGGGCCAAGTTGTAGTAAAAGGAATAAGTTCAAAACAGGAGGGCGAATGCAATGCTGGTTGATTTTTGTTACAATTTGGTCGTGATACTTTTTTTTTAACTTTTTTTAACTTGTTGTTGCTGCGGTTGTTGTCATTGTGCTTTAACCCTTGTCAAATCCCTGCCCACTGCATGGACATACAAATACTGGTATAAAAAGAACGCTGAAAAAACAACAAAAAATATACGAAGAACCCAAAAATAATGTGGGTCACTTGACGCACAACAACAAGAAGAACACGACAGGAAAAACAGTTGGAAAATTTATTGTCGCCGGTAGTTTTTTTTTCATTTTTTTCACTTTTGTGTCGGTGGAAAGAGCTGCTGCAAGAGCTGCCAAAAAAGAGCGACACCAACAACTGAAAATGTTGTCATGCATTTGCTCCACTTTTCTCTACCCATCTCGCTCGTACTACCCATAGCTATCTCTTTCTGCGAACCCATAGCTATCTCTCTCTACTTTCATGTCTATCGCTGGTTTATTGAGTGTCGCAACAGCGGGACTTCCACAGAAATTGGGGATTTTGGCCCGAATAGAGGGATTGGGTTTTTGCCCCCCTTTCGATTTCGTATCCGAGGAGTTCTAATTTCTCGGCTGGGTATTTTGTTTTTAATTTATTGTGGCACTTTTGGTTCGCCGTGCCATAGAGATAATATTAATAGCCGGCCGCCCAAGTGGTCAGCAGGGGAAATCGAAAAGGTAAGCGGCTCCTAATGGCTGGGAAAATGGAGATAGCCCAGCCAGCTTTTGCGTGAAAAGATGTCACGCCATAAAGCTGCTTTATTGAACCATTGCGAGCCCATATATGGGTTTTGGGCTCGGCTCGTAAATGTTTTCCGAGTGCTTTTCCTTGATAGCAGCGACTTGACAAATGCCCAGCGGAATGGAGATACTTAACACTAGTTTGAATGAATTGGAAACCCTGAAGGGGGGCTCCATGATTAGGAGATGCAATATTAACCAAATTTCCAACTACTTTAATATTGAAAAACACACATTTTGTAAAGTAATGCGTCGAAAATTAATGTTCCTTCACTCTTCTGAGTATATTTTGAAGTTTGCACCATATATTTCGAGAGCAGTTTTCCAAGTATGCTAAAAACTTTCCTAAGCAACAATTTGCAGCTGAGTTTGGCCAAATCCCTTTACGATGCACTTGGTTACTTTCGAACCCTCGGTGATGTTCCACCTATTAATTACTCGATGTTTTCGGGTTAGTTTTCCGGTGGAAGAGCGATGCAAATTGTGTATACGCCATGTTGGCATGCTTTGTTCTGCGCTATTCCATCATTTCGCCAATTTTTCTTACTTCCACTATATGTTCTGCATAGTTTGCAGCGTTTTTATGATGATTTTTAGTATTATTGCATTGCAATTTTAAATGGCAAACATTTTGTTGCTGTGAGCAACTGTTGAAGTTTCCTTATGCTGCCGCCTTTTCCCTTTTATCTTGCCCTTTTCTCCAGCATTCTCGACTCCCTCTGACTTTTATTATATGTATATTTTAATGCTAAATGGGAAAAATTACTTTCATTTTCCTCGGAATTGGTTTTACAAGCAGTAGTAGCAGCAAAAGTTGAGCAAAACAAGCGGCAAAAACAGCGTGCCAAACTTTTTGTTGAGTGAAAAATGCACCAGAGAAGGGAGCTTGTTTTCCCCCGGATTCCGCGTGCGTTTCCCTCGAGCTTTGCCCAGCTGCATTTCTGGGACTACGACTCAGATCCTTCCGTGCAATATATGTAATGCAAAAGTTTTTAATTTAGCGCCAACTTAGCGCCGAGACTCGCAAAACGCAAAGCAACTGGAAGGGAAATGCCAGAAAAGGCAGGGAACAGGAAAAACGTAGGAGATTTTTTTTAAAAATATGCTTTAAAAAATAATCAACTTGCCAACATTGCCAACGCAAGCACGCAGGTCTTAAAAGTGAAGAAAATCTAGGGGGATAGGAGTCTTTTCGCCAAAGTAGCTTTGCCAAAAGTTTCCCTTTTCTTCCGTTTTTGTTTCACATTCTCTGGCAATTTTTTCTTGTGATTGTTTGGAAATTAAGTATTAGATCTGATATATTAGTTTCTCTATCCACATTCCTTGAAGGGATCAAACAAGACTCAAACAATATTTGTATGTCTGGATCCGGTACTCCAGCAACTTTCTGACCCAAAATTCCTGCTCCAAAACTGAAGTCTCTCGGTTATGCAATTTGGCAATCCGAAAGGCGATGGTCAAATGAACTGCTGCGGTTTTCCACAGCCGTTGACTCCACCCTCGCACCGATTTTTCCTGCTTTTCCAGGCGCAGCTGCTGCTCCACAATTCTTTTGTCAGCACTCGGAATCAAAAACACGAGGTGAATGGCGGCCGTGGCCAAAACCAAGTTCCATGAGTAACAAGCGTGGAAAAGCTTGTCGAGTGGTCAGTAACCAAACTCTAGCGCAAAAAAAAGAATGTATATAAAAATAAGTGCGGGCGAATAAAAAATAAAGTAAAGGGGCAGCTCAAAGGGGCGGCGGAGTGTGTGTGTGTGTGTGTGTGCGAGTGTGGGCGTGCCGGCATGGCTGAAAATTAAATTTGCACCACGCAAAAACACGGAAAGTTGGGGCAACAAAAATTGCGATACAGATAGAGAAACAGCGCGGTGAATTTGCCACTAAGCTGCAGTTGAGAACCGCAGGACAAATGAATGAAATGCCATGGAAAGGACACAGGACATGGTTTATAAGCGAGTGCTCCTTCTACGGGGAACAATGCAGAGGATGAGCGAAGCTTTGCTGACATATTCCCAGTGTCGGCTCCCAGGATCTCTGGATGCCAGTGGAAAAAAGGATGGAAAAGGAAGAGGCAGCCCGCATAAAACAGCTGTTGTGGGTGTAGAACTACTCCTCCCTTTCGAAAGCCAAAGCTGCTAAGTCCTTGTTCCGACCCATATCAACAAGGAATGTTGAAGATTCCAACGGCGACTCAATCTGGTTTTCTATTTAAGATACAACAGCATGGGATAAAATAGTGGAGGAGATAGTTTTCATAATTATGACGTAAATCATCTTATGCTTGGCATTTATTCAAGTGTGCATAAAGCCACAAAAAATAACAATTTTAATTTAAAATTACGCATGTTGATATACTAATATTCATTAAGTTTTAAAGTGTTTCTATAAGTTTTGCCGTATCTGTGTGTTTTTCGTGAATCATGGTCTTCGCTTGAGCTTGGTTTTCAGCTCTCGGCTGTGTGGATATATTTTTATGGCATACTTTGCGGCATTTCTTTGGAGTCTGCTCCCCTTTTGTGTCTCAACTTCACTTTGGCGGCACAAATTTGAATACAAACATTGTTGTTGTTGCTCCTCTCACTCGTTTCCACATGAAATATGATAATTCATTACACGAGCTTCAAGATACTGCAGGGAAAGCGGGAAAAAAGGAAGCGGCAGGAAAGGACAAAAAATGGAGAAGGAAAATATAAAGAAACGACACTCACTCAATTGTATCTTATGCAAATTGCCAGTGATTTTTCCTTCAAGTTCTTTTTTTTTGCCTTTCCTTCTTTTTCTTTCCTGTTTCCTGTGTGCTTAGAATGATGCTTCCTTTGTGGAAAAGGGAAAATCTTTTGCA
The DNA here is from genome assembly GCF_004382195.2 of Drosophila sechellia. Taxonomy (NCBI): domain Eukaryota; kingdom Metazoa; phylum Arthropoda; class Insecta; order Diptera; family Drosophilidae; genus Drosophila; species Drosophila sechellia. Next base: position 4,006,420 of record NC_045949.1, read on the forward strand.
TGCGAGGAGATACAGGTTTTCCTTTTGCTCATCTGTTGTTGATTTTTTCGTGTTTAAAAAGAAGCAAAACATTTAGAAATATTTATGACATGCAATGCTGATTTTTAACTGAATCAAAGAGCGTGTGTGGCAGCCATAAATGAATATTAAATACAAACAAAATATACACGGAGAACGATGCCTAATTTGTTTGTTTATGATTAATCAACCAATGATATGAATGCGTCTTTTTACGCAAATTAAATGCGTTGAATTAACTATTTAAGTTTTTAAGTTCATTAAATGTTATCACTTTTTGACAGTAGTGCCATTAAATTGAAAACACTGCAGGTAACGTTGTAAATGAAATTGCAAATTGCTTTCTCAAGTGCAACGGATTCAATCAGAAGTAAGAGAAAAGTGTTGAAGTATTTTAATTAGCTGTGAGGAAAAGTGTCCACGTGGCTGAGGCGCAATGAAAGCTATGATTCCCCGGTAATGAGAAAATCCTTTCACCCCTGGAGAAGACTACCTCACCCACTCGTTCGGGAAGATTGTCAACAACTTGGAGTTGGTCAAGCAATGGGTTTTCCGGCCATTCCTTACCTGACTTTTTATCGTTTTTCTCGGCTTCGATTGCGAGGAAAGGGAAGCTCTATGCACCCAGCCATGTACGCCTGCACTTGGGTAAACAAAAGTTTCTGCTGGCCGCTCTCTGGTGGTTTATTTGTTTGGCCAGCAAACTTTGCTACCTTCGTATCTATCCACCAGATACTTTCTGCCGTATTTGTGCGGACTGCAATCGATGAAGCGTAAATGTTCAAATATTGCCAGAGATATTTCAGCCCTCCACCGCCACCCCGGAAAACAAAACGTGCTCTGGTCATTACCAGCGGACAACCGCAATCCCAGTGCAGTGGCAGCACAAAAGATACAAAAGTATCTTGCAGATTGCCTTGGGGTATTTTTCAGTAGTTCCAGTTCAAGCGAAACTACTTCGACTTGTTCTATTTCTTCGCCAGCTGCTGCTGTTCTTTTCTTTTTGTTGCATTTTGTGTGGGTCTATCTGGGGAGTGCCAAGTGATAAAGTGGTCACCAAAGCTGGAGGCAATTTATGAAGTGCAGTGGGAAAAATAAAGGAGATAATACTATTTAGCAACAAACTGTTCGGTTAAAATGGGATTACAGATTTCAAGGAATTTTATTTGACTCTTTGACTAATAGTTTAATATTAAAGTGCGCTAATGTCTTGACTAACTAAAAACATTTCTCAGCCTCAAAGATTACAAATGTTTTCTTTATCTGTACTCCCTTTCACCGTTCCTTTTTTCCCCACGTAGTTTTTCGCTTCATTTTCGAATGCATTTTTAATAAACTCCTCCTGCTAAAGTGTTGAACTTTGCAATGCCAAAAGTTTGCGCGAATATGATAAGTGCCACGCCCCCCGGGGCACTGCCTTCGCCTGCATATGGGGAAGTGAAATTGAATTTTCCCCAGTGTTGATAAAGTGATACGCAGGGCGCGGTGGAAAAATTGGGGGAAAACTCTGACCCAAAAGTCAACAGCGAAAAAGGAAAATTCTTGGTGTACTTTTCCTGTATCTCTTTGCCTTTTTTTTTCCTTTCCGCCTTCTTTGGCTTCTCTTCTGGGCTTTTTCGAGTGCAAAAGTTTGGCGCACTTGGCCCGCTTTTGATTTGGTCGACAGAGGGTTAAGAGAAGGGGTGCAGGGCGGGTGCGTTCCATGCATGTGCAACTTTTTGTGGCAGCAAGAAAAATTTCAGCTGCCTTTGGCTCGTTGGTTTTGCGGTTTGTCAAGAGGGGGTGGCAATCCTAGAGTTAGCTGGCGAAAATTTCCAAAGTTGCCAGGCTTATTTATTAATATTTCAACACCAGTTCGGCTGCGGCCCCTTTCTCTTTGGCAGCATATCAACAAGTGTTTGTTTTGCTTTTGAAAATTGCATTTTCATTCGACTTTTTCTTGCCGAAATGTATGCCAAAAAAAGGAGGAGGGGGAAAAACGAAGAGGAGGTCCCTTGTAAACAAGAAAAAAGGCAGAAAGAATAAAGAGCTACGAAAACATTTCAGTTCTTGTGGAACTTTCGAAAGTTGCAACTTATCTGTTGTTGCTTATATATCTTTTTTTGGGGGCACAAAAGTTTCTTAAGCCATGTTAACCAGACACATTCGCACCAGAGGGTTAAGACCGGGGGTTAAGGGGTTTCGTGTGAGTATCGTGCAGCCAAAGTTGCAACTCGAACTGGTTTTTCCACTTTGGCCAAAGCAATTTGGAGCCCGCTGCATAAAAACGCATAAATGCCGCTGCTGTTGCAAAAAAAGTTGCCTTTTCATATATACACACATGTAGATATTTTTCCCTCTGTGAGATACAACTTGTGTATCTCCTCGACTTTGGTTGCGAATCTTGTGCCTGTTTTTTCACCAAAGGAAAAGAACAGAATTTCTTGTTGCAGCTTCTTATGTTCTCCCACTTTTCCGCATTGTCATGCAAAAGTTGTAATGAAATAACGGTAGGTAGATATAGGTGTCCCCATCTGCCAATGTCTTAACCCCTGTCGCCCCGCCTCCCGTTTGCGAACATTCGTTATTCGCAGTGGAACAGCTGCAACATGCGATTTCTCTTGTCTCTTGTCTTTTAACCCATAGCTGGCCTAATTTATTCATGTATAATTTTTGCGATGGTTGTTCTTCTCTCAGGGAAACACGTTTTAAATTTCTTGATAAGAAATTATTATTTAGGCAATAATTAATTACTATATTTTACCTGAAATTCAAGATTTTGTACTTTCATAAAAAGTTTGTTTAGTAATATTATTGAACAAGCGGTGCTGAAGAACCCACTCTTCAGAGAAAAAAAAAAGGTGAATTAATAAATAGCATGCATAGCTTTATTTAGATTCAGACATCGATTATTTTGTTATTTTCATCTACAGACCTTCCTCTTCCACAGAGGGTTAAGTGTGCCACATAAATGCTGTCACGTTTCTCCCGACACCCCTCTTAGAGATTTCTGATTTCGCGCAACTGAGGCTTCTTCGTATTATTTTTATTCTCGGCCCAAGGAGCTTGCAACTTGGCCATCAATATTTCTCTGTACTCCTCTGCAGACACAGAAAAAACCAGTTTGCCGCACCTTAACCCACCACAGACCCCACGGTCGCCTTGCGCCGCCTTTAAATTGCAATCTTCTTCCGTTTCGTTGACTTTTGCTGTCTCAGACTCTTGGCTTTTGCTTTTATTTGGAATTTGCCTTGGCTCTTGCTTTTTGGTAGCCAGGATAAACGGGAGCGCCGTTTAAAACAGATAACATTCATTGTAACAGTAGCGCATTCAGTCCCCTTCTCTTAACCCCTTAACACGTAACCCACTCTTACCTCTTTGGAATCGTTTGGTTTGATTTTTTGCTCGCAGCTATTTTTTCTCCGTTTTTGTCTATCTGTGTGAGTCATAAGAAAATTATGTTGCATTTTATGGGCCAGGAGCAGGAGCATTTGCAGTTTTTATCGACTCTGCTTTTGGCCAAAAGGATTCTAAAGTTGGCAAGGACCGAAGAAAAGGCCAAGTATTCTAGTGCAGTAAACAAAAAAACTAGAAACTAATTTGACGATGAGACTCTGCAGTGCGCTTAAATTACCATTTAATCCCATATCATTTTATATCACACATTTAATAAAATCGTAATGCAAAATAAGTTAATAAAGTCAAAGATTACCTTTTTCATTTGGACGTACTGCTCCAGTGTTTTTCGCTGTGTGGCGGTTCTCTAGACCAGCCAACATTTGGCCGAAGCATAAAGACATTAAAGACAAGTCAGGCAGAGAGACAGGGAATGGAGGCGTTGAGATTGCGACTTTGGTGCAGTGCCAGGACAACAACCCGATTGCCGGCTTTAGAGTCCTGCTTTTGGTCCTGGCTGTGTGATTTGCCATTGTTCTTCGCCTCGTCCACAGGCTGCAGGCAAAATAATAAGACATAATTCCTAAGCTTCTGTTGGTCCTGCTTCTGGTTTTGGTCCTTCGTCCTTTGGCATCTCCTCGCTGTGCTGTGTCCACATTATGCATAACTTTACAGACCTCTCACTCTCTGTATATGTATCACTGTAGCTGCAATGAGGGTATTCCCAACCTTAAAGATACCACGTCTCTAGGAAAAACAATCAGAAAAAAGCAATAACTATTTCATCAGTAATTTTTACACTTTAAGGTACTTAAGCGTTGCTAACGTAAAACGTAAAAGTAAATACAAATAAAATAAGCCACAGCGTATCTTATTTCCGACTATTACATACTGTAACTAGAATACAAAATATTTCACCAACTTTTGCTTCCAATTAAAATCTAAAATCTATGCCAACTTACTTTGTAATCAGTGTGTAAACGAGATGGCTAGAGGAGCAAAAGAAAGAGACAGGGCGAGCCTAGGTATTTCTTACATTTTATGGCCAAATTCAATGCTGGTAATTAACTCTGAAAATCCAATTATGGCAAACTTTTCCCAAAGTCTTCGTACCTCCATACATATACCTATCTCTCTCGTTTTCCATAACGCCGTCTCTTTCTTGGGTATGTGTACACTGACATGTGAGGCAAGGTGTCTGTGTAAGTGGGAAGTTGACTGGCTGTGATTGTGTGGGTGCATTTATAAGTGATATGCAGAACATGCAATTAACAAGGGCAAAATTCAGTGCCGTAGAATTGCTCTCATACTTGGGCTCTACACTGAAAATAAATGAACTTTGGAACTCGAACAGAACATCGATATGTGAATCCTATATAGGCAAACAGGATAATAAGTTAGTGATCAAAAAGGCTCCAAGAAACAAAAATCTCCAAGATTTACCCTCTTATTTGTATCAGTGTACGCTATTCGTTCCTATGCTCTACGTTCCCTTAGTTCTCAAGTTTCCCCAAAGGCAGCCGCAAAAGGGCTCACAGCTTGGGTTTTCCCACCTCATCTGCCGCCTTGGCCCCTTCGCCTTCGTCATTGTTTCCATTTTAATATAATTCCCACGTCATAATTGCGTATTGTAGCTGCAGCAACAGAAGCTCCACTGTAGCAAAAGGTGTTGGCCTGAGAATTCTTGGCCCAAAGAGACAACAATGCCCAACGCAAAGGCCGTTGACCAAATGTTCTAGAAAATTTTCCAGTTCTTGCCATTCAGGCGAAATTCAATTGCTACGTTTGAACTGAAATGAAAATTTCTGGGAAAATGTGAATATATTTTCCACTTTGCCGAAAATCTCAGAAAATTCAAATTAACCAGATGATGCGAATAGGCTGTATTGTTAGATCACTTTCTGGACCAATTATCATTTAACAAACGAGATCCTTAACATCTAGATCTTAAATAATATGATATGTACAATAAATTAACAGGGTGAATTAAACATTGCACTTTCAATTCGCCTCTTAAAAACAGTTGTTAATTTTTGAGTAGAATAAAAATGCAATCTGAAAAGATTTACTATTTTCTGTGAAGTACCTATTCTCCACTTTCAAATACGCTATTTTAACTATCACAAAGTTAATGGACAACTTTCATTAAATATACATAAATAATAACTTAGCTTATTTCTTTCGGTTCCAATAGCTTTTAGTTGCGATAAATTTGTTAGCTCTTGACCCTGTCCTGAGCGGAAATAAATTTTTTTTAGACTTTTACTGGACTGCCTTTACACTCGTCGCTCCTTTTGCATATTATTTTTCATTACGAGCAATTACAAGACATTTTTCTTTCAGCTTTTCCTTCGTGCGCCTTCTTTAACGATAATTTAATTAGTTGCAAGTGGCTGGTTGCCTTTTTACCGTTTTTGCATTCGCCCCATTAATTGCACTGAACATTTCGTGAATTCCTAATGTCAGACAATAAAAAAGAAGTAATCGAACCTATAAAGATTCGCTGAGAATGGCTCGTTATTCATTTATATCCTTCAAACGACTATTTCGGATTACGTATTTATTTTGAAAATTAAACTTGTAAGCATTTAACAATAATAATTTCTAATTTAAAAAATACGGAAGAAAGAACCTAACACATTTTTATGTGTTCTTAAGGAAATGCATATTTCACATTTTTTTAATAGTTGACCCAACATATTCAGAGGCATAATTCAGTGGAACAGGACAACATCTGGCAATTTGCCTAAGTGCAGCGAGCTGAACTTCTACGTCTCGTTCTCTGTCTAAAGTTTTTAATTAGAAACGCATCCTGCGAAAATGGACAGCGCGAGTTCTCTCTTTCTCTTACTTACCCCTGATTTTCCCCGGTTTTTCCCGTGCTTTCCCTCGTCATTCCTCCCGCTAAGCAGTCAAGTGAAATGAGTAAAGAAATGCGTTGACAACCAGGCCAAAAGCTCCACAAAAGTAACTTTAATGGCAGACAGAGACGGCCAGAATAAATGAATGAAATGGGCACAGCGCCCAGAACCTGGAAAAATAACAAGAAACGAAACTTTTGACATAAATTCCCGGCCCAAAAAGATAGAAAACTCGGGCACAAAATGAGAAGTGAAGGCTCTTTTGGCCGCCAGAGTTGCAACCTTGACGTGTGATGCTATTATCCATCGGATTAGATAAGGATATTTAGGGGCCTTCAGCCGAGTGCCAAATTAATTTTAATGCGATTTTCATGGGCTGCATAACTTTGGGACTTTAACGACTATTGGCCCTAATGCAAATCCAGCGAAACAGACCGAAACAAGCACAGTCTGAAATACAGTCTGGAGCTGCAGCTCAAATACAAAAATTTATTGCCTCTCAAACACTTTTTGCGCTTTTTTTTTCTGGAGTGGCTTAAACGCCGCCTCATGCATATTTGATGCCAAATATAAAGCGGCTATAAATTCCACTCGAAATTTACGCGCCAAAGTAAGAGCAATGCGCCAGGGGTCGACAAAAAAAAGAAAGGAAAAGTGAGCAGAGAAGGGAATCCTTGAATCCTTGGGATACGCATGTGTTCAAGGTGCGCTTAAAGGTAGGCAATGTATCTGAAACTTTGTCGCCTAAGCATGTGAAAAAGTTACTTGAAATTGTTTTCATTTTTCTTTATTCAAAGCACTCCCTTTTATTTTGCTCCTTTTTTCTTGACAAGTTTGAGGTATAATGCATTATTAAGAATTAAACAAAATTCTTTGTGCTTTGTTTTTCTTACGGTCTCTTTTATTTTAAACCGATTTTTCTTCTTTTCTTTTGGGTAAAGAAAGAGCAACAGCTGATAAAATTTTCATGAACACTGAAAAGTTCTTCTTATGTCGTCGGTTTTATTTTCTGGTCTGGGTTCAGGGATTGGAGTGAAAGTTATGATTCTTTTCGAATTAAGTCTTATGAAAATTTGATAAAGAGGTTTTGTGTGGTGGTCAAAAATTTGTAATGTTTATGGGTGGCGAGGCAAATATTTTTTATTCACAATAAAAATTACAATCTTGGGAAGGGAAAACGTCCTTTGATTTGTGATTTGTTGCCAACGAGGTTTTATTATAGTTATACGTCATTTGATCTCATTATTAAATATTCGCTATATCTTTTCAGCACTCGTAGCTCTGAGTTCCACGACTCTGGCCGATGAATCCATTGACACACGTGAGAATGCCGACTTAACCCTCAAGTGCCGGTTTAACGACAAGTATGAGGCGAATGACTTCTCTTTCTTCTGGACCCGCTGGACAGCAAATCCCGCCCAGTTCGATAACGTAGCCATCGGTGAAGTGCAGTTGAGTTCCGGCTATAGGTGAGTAATTTGCAAAAACATCAAAAGCATAGTTATATAATTTGGTATGGATCTGACATAGTTGTGAAGTAAAAGTTTGACAACAATGTACAATAGTATCGATACTATCGATGTTTTTTCGACCCTAGTTGGTAACGGTTAATCGAAGCACGACCTAGCAACAAGGATGATAATTGCGGAAACGATTCGCTTTGAGGGATGTTAAATGCTGGCCATAAAGCTGATGTCCTTAATGGGAGTGTGTGTGTGGGGTCATAAAGTGAAACGTGGAGGGAAATCCCGCAGCCTCTGTCCTTCTGTGGCATTAACGGTTATCCTTTTGCCGACCGGCAAGTACAGTTTATCCCGGCAGCAGCAGTTGGCAGCCATTTGTTAAGTTAATTAAATGTTTCACACTCCTCTCTGCGCCCACCCGACCTGGATAATGCGATTTATGCATGTGACTGACTGGTCTGGCAACTTAATTAAAATCAAGTTCTTGGCAGTTTAAACAAATGCCAGGCGACTGAAACAGTTAAGTCCGAACGTGGCTACGGCTTTGCATTTGTATTGGATTATGATGGTTAGTTAATATGAAAATCGTCGTTAAAATGTTGTGAACATCGTATACGAATGAAAGTTACAGAATCTTAGCATTGAGCAATTCATTCATACAATTTATTAATATAGGAGGGGTTCTATGTTTTCAAAACTATTTTTGGGTAGGAAATAAAACATTCTGTTTCCTATCAATTATTGTATCCTACAATTTTCCTTATCAAGCATATTTTTACGATTCCTCACGATCCGTAATCTCATCACTATTGCCCGTGTCCTTAATGTCAAAGCCGCGTGTTGCATGTTGAGACTTGCAGAATACACACATGGCCTTCCACCTCTTGGTGTTTGTGTTTATGTTTCATTTTCATTGCCCCCTTTCATCCCCAGATTTCAATTGTATTTTTATTTGCCTGGTGCCTGCGACTTCCGCTTCCCGTTGGCCGCCTGCTTTTTAATGTTCGGTTTGGTTTCTTTATGTGGAAACGCATAAATTTTAAGTGCCAACTGTGCCACACGAGCCTCCAACTTCTTCCTTCTCGTCTTCCTCTTCTTCGCGAGGAATGCAACCCTCCATCCGTTCCATTCCGTGTCGTTGCGTTTCCGTTTCATTCCGTTCTGTTTCATCCTGCATGCAGCTTGCCAAATAAAATTGCCACATGCCAGCGTTAGTATAACGCCGCTATATACATTTTATGGGTGCACTGGGGAAAATAGCTCTAAGAGGTTAAACCAAAATTCATATAAAAAAAATGTTTTGTGCCTCCAATGAGTTGCTGGCACACGATAACTTTTATATTTGTTTTAGAATTTATTTTTAAAAGTTCTGTGAAATGGTTCAATGCAACACCGAAATTTCTATCTGTACGCATTGGTATGAGAGTGGGCATAATAAAACCAAATCAACAAATAGAAAAGCAGCGTAAAGAGGCGTTGAGGGGCCAAAGAAATCGCGCTGCGGGCCCAGGCAAATTGTAAAATATATTTTTACTGCAATTTGTGCCGAAAGCTAACAAGGAGCCGAAAACAAGCCAACAAGGACAAATAACAGGACGAGAAACAGCAGCCGGGACACGAGAACACGGCTCAAGGAGGCTAAAACGAAACTGGCCACATAATGAAGGCGAAGATAGTACCCAACCCGAAAACCCCCCTGGAAATTCCTATCTGTGCAAAAGTGAAATTACTGCAAATTTGCTGGCAATGCCAAACAACACACACACAAAAAAAAAGAAATAAAGAGAATTACAGATTTTTTCTCTGGGCCAAAATGTCGCGACAGGTCGAAGGGAAAAAGAAAAGCTCTGGGCTAATATTTCGCTGAACATTTAATTTAACGAGACATCAGGGGAATGCTCTTCTCACAGAGATTGAGAAACAATGAGAGCGGCATTTAGAAGGCACGAGTCGCAGGGAAAACGATTCCCTTGTTTGCGAATTCGTACATGTAAAGAATTATTTGAGTGAAAAGTGTACGGTTGCATACTTAGGAGAAAGTATGTTTAAATATCAATTTTTGGTATCTAAAATCTGGTAAAATGGTTTGACGATTAATGAAATTAGTATAAAATTTAAAATTGAAAACCGAAAGAAGCTTTCTTTATATTTATGGCGAATAATTGGCGGCCGTTTAAAACTGTCCTCTGTCCTGGTACGAAAATTATAAAAAAAATTTTACTTTTTGCCCAGGGGGAGCAACAAAAAACGCGAATCGAGGGCAACACTGTGGTAGCAACAACAAATCACAAATTGCAATGCACGAGGAGAATTGTTTGGGGTGGGGAAGGGATGCTATAAATAAAGCCGTGGGATGACTGTTGGGGATAAACTTGAAAATTGCAACAAGAATAAGGCAGCCGGGGGCCTTTTGCTTATCCCTCTAGAGTACGCTTTTTGTTGTAACGCTCAAGGACACGCGTCCTTTCCCCCACTTTCCGCGGCTCGTTTAAAGCGCTTTTCATTTGCCGATAGGAGGTGGAAAATTGAGGGGATTCCCCAGAGCGACGGCAATGACGATGACGATGACTGCGCTTTGCCAGCAGTTTTTATAATTTGCACTTTTTTTATTTCCACCGAGCACGTGTCCTGAGAATTCTATCTATCCCAGCTGCAAATGAGCAAATCGCCAGAGACTTGGCCCCAAAAACTGTGCTGAAAGTGGAGGAAGGCAGCGGAGCAGCTGCAAATAGAAAAATGCTCGTAGTAATAAAAAAAAAATCAACTAGACAAGGACACGCGGTTTTGGGCGGCCAAAGGAGGTAAGCGGGCATGTCTGTGGTGAATTTAGTCAATTCGCTGTCTGATGCAGAGGCAAAAAGGGGAGTAGATACTATATACTAACATTTAGTTAGAGGAACTATATGAAAGTAAAAGTATTTTAGAGGCAGTGCTTATAAGTTTTATATGTAACTACTATTTATCGAGGAAAATAAAATTTAGGTTTGAATTTCTTTGAGTGCACTTTACGTTCCCTTTTGGATTTCGTTGGCGAGTGTTTTTCTTCTTTACCCCAAATTTTTTGGTCTGTCTGCGCGTTCTGTTTAGGGATTTCAAGACCATGAGACCTGGGCAGTTTTAGTATTTTTTTCGTCCTGCTGCGGTTTGCTGCTTGGCAAATTAAATTTTCACACAAACGTGTGTTTTATTTTCCTTTTTTTTGGTGGCACTGCGGTTTTTGGCAGCAATTAGCACAAGAGTAAAATGAGTGAGTAAATAAAACGAACTTGCGAGCGAGCTAATCAGTGTGAGTCCCTAAGCCAGTCCAATTAGAATCGCAAAATTGTCTAGACCAAAAGTGCACTAAGCTAAGATGCCTCAGAAATCTCAGAAAATCGAACGGAAAAGTGCCACCCACCTCGCTAAAAATCCTCGAGATGAGAAGCAATTTCAGTGTCAGTCAAAAGTCCACTTGCAGCTTGACAAATGAACTCGGAATAGTCTCTGCAAATGGAAAATGAAAATTTTATCTCCCAGCTGTGGGCAGTAGGCAGTGGGAGGAGGGCCATCTTGTTTGCCAATCTAATAAACTGCTGACTGGCCAGCGAGGAAAAGCCGAGAATCCAGCGAAGCGCATTCGGGCGGCATCAATTTTCTGTAGTTGTCCAGGACAACGACGATGACGACCAAATAATCATCATCATCCTATTGAAAAATTGTGAAAAATGGCAGCAAAAGAAAAAAAATCGTAAATGGAGGACACTGAAGTGGCCTTGAAATATTAAGACATTGGCAAAATGAAGCCAAGATAAATGAAGGAGGGGGAATGAATGTCTGACAGAAGCCAAAAGCAGCAAATTGACATACTTGTCCCCTTATGCTTTGGATAGATAAAAGGAAGCGAATTTTCAATATATTTAAGATTGAACTTAAGACCTGTTAAGGCTTTAAAATTACGGAGATTCCGAAATAATTATTCAATTTTTAGAATTAGAATAATTAAATGGCAAGCTTCCTAAAAATGAAAATAGTCGCATACTAACTATTTGTTTCTCTATTTGTATACTTAAACAAGAAACAATGAGTTTAGCTCAATATGCAAAATGATACTAAATGAAATAGATTTTCCAATTATACAATTTTTTGCAATTAATTTGGTTTACGAGGCTGCAAAGCAATTACGCCATAAGAACCCTCAGAGCTTAATAGTCCGGCACATAAAAATAACAATAAGGTAAACATTAGTAAAATTCCAAAGACTGTGTGAAAATTACTTTCCTTCTTTCCCTGTTTACCTTTCACTCGAGTTGCCAGTGTCTGGGACTCAGGTTCTTATTGAAAATTGTCTAGGAAAAATATGCAAACATTTATTCGAACGTTGATTTTATTTATATTGGTCCTTCGTGCATCCCCCTGAAAACTCCTTGTCGTGTCGCCTTCCTCGTCAAATATTACCATTTCGTATTTATTTATATTACGAGCGTTTAAAGTTTGGCCACCTGCGGGCAGAAAACAGGAAGCGAATCAAGGACAAGAGTGGAAAATCCAATATTAGCACAATTAGTGACGGCCACTGAGGAGGAGTCGGGCATGGCGCACAGAAGTCGCCTGGAAGTTTTCAAATAAAAATAAATTGATTTCGAGGCAAATCGAAATTGATTGACTGGATTTTGACATTTAACCTTTGAAGCTTGTTTCCTTTTCCGCTTTTCCGAAAAATACACGCAATACGCAGCTCAAGCATTGAGAAAATTCATATATTTAAGTACTTAAATGCACAGCTCTTGGCATTAACTACCTATATTGAACTCTTCACTGATTTTATTTCCCTCCTTCCTTCCAGACTCGACTTTCAACCGGAGCGTGGCATTTACGATCTGCAGATCAAGAATGTGTCCTATAACCGCGACAATGGACGCTTCGAGTGCCGCATCAAGGCCAAGGGAACGGGCGCCGATGTCCACCAGGAGTTCCACAATCTCACGGTGCTCACACCGCCTCATCCACCCGTTATCTCGCCCGGCAACATAGCCGTGGCCACCGAGGACAAGCCCATGGAGCTGACATGCAGCAGCATCGGTGGTTCCCCCGATCCCACCATAACGTAAGTTCGGAATATATCTGGAACTACTCTATAAGTTTACTTATAATTAACCCGTTTATACAGTTGGTATCGCGAGGGTTCGAATACGCCCCTGCCAGCGACGGTATTAAAGGGCGGAACCAAGGATCAGCCCACCAATGCCACGCTATCCATAATTCCTCGCAGGGAAGATGACGGTGCCAAGTACAAGTGTGTAGTCAGAAATCGAGCCATGAACGAGGGAAAGCGATTGGAGGCCACTGCCACTTTGAATGTTAACTGTGAGTAGACCGAGCTTAGATATACTCTTTATACTTATGGGCATACTCAGGGCGTTAGCATCTGATGCAATTGAATTTGAAATAAACGGGGGAGTCCATTTAAATCGCGATTAATACCAACCCTCAATATCAGCATAGATATACGATGCGCCCACTTTCAATCCCCTGGTAAACTTTGCAATTATTCGCACCCAAACCACTTGAGCATCATTAATAATTTCCACAGTCAGACATGGAAAATAATTTCCATAAATGGCGAGTCTTTACCATTGCTAATTAGAGCCAATGGAGGGGGGGGATTGTGGAGTCTTGGTATTTTGTAGTGCTTTTCCACGCGGAGTCATCCATCCGACAAGTCGACCTTCGCTTAATTTGCATGCTATGCGGCAATTACAACACCATCTGAATATCTGGAAATTAGCATAATGAAGGAAGGAGACAATGAACAGCCAGTCCTCGGCGTTTAACCCTGTGTTTTTCGCATTTCCCCTCGCAAATGCACATGACACATTTCGTTTAAAGTATTTAGATGCAACCAGCCACACCACGAAACAAACACACCAGCAATATACAGCAACTAGCATATACGAACAGCACGACCGACCGGCAATCGCATAATCGCATATATCTTTTTTAAAAAGCCGACAAAACCCAGGCACATAAATTACAAATGCTGACCTGAACCGACGACCTGCTGCTGACTGAACGCAAGTAATTAGAATACAAATTTATGTGCCACTCGTCGTCGCAGTTGTTGTTTAATTGTTGCTGCTGTTGTTGTTGTTGCAACAAGTGGCGGTGTATTAGTGAAACTGCGCCAGTGTGCGTGCGTGTGTGACCTGCTAGCTGTTAACGCTGGCTATTAGGGCTAATCAAAAGGCAAATAAAGTGAAATATTGCCTCGGCCGCCGTGGCAAGGCAATCGACTGTTTGGGCCTACACCTATGCACTTGGCGAATAAAAGGTGATAATTTAGTCTGGCAGTTAAACATCAAATCACTAGGTTCTTTTAATTACTTTGGAAGGTGTCTGAAAGTATGCTAGAATTTTACCAGTATCTATCCACACTTCTGTCAAAGTGTAGAAAAGCTAAATTTTCCAACTCATTTTCTTTCACTGTACCATTGGCTTTATAGCCCTACTATTACCTATCGGCATGGCTATCAACTGTGTAATTAATTCAAAAACAACACACACATGCAGAGGACGCTGTTGTGGCTGTAGAATCTGAGCTGGTGTTAGTGCTCGCATTAGTATTAGTAGTGAAAAGAGGACAAAATGCAAGTGGTCAGAAGGCTGTGCTAATTGCCGGGAAAGTGAGAGAAAAAGAGAGAGAGCTTTGTGAGAATTGTATAATAGTCTGTAAAAAAGATTAAAGATTAATAATTAAATTGTTAAAATTACAATATATAATGCAAAAATATAGCTTATAGCTTGGCAGTCGTACTATTTCTTTTTGCTCTAGAACGAGCACTAATTTTCCATATTAGGAATGAGCTGCTCTATAAAACCGCATTCCAAACAAATAAAAGCGAACCACGGCTCATATGCCCACCACCACAGTGAGGCAATAAATTTGTATGGTAAACAACAACAGTGGCTGGAAATGCATTAAAGGCAACCGCCAACGTCGTCACACATGTCGTATGAGTAATGCCCACCTGACTATGTTAAAACTACACGAACGCATCATAAATATATAGATATATATGTACATACATATGTACCACATATTGACGCAACGCTAATTAACCGCCTCTTGGAACGACCACGCCCACTTAAAATGGATTCCATCCAATGTGGGGGAATTTACAAAACCAAAAATTAGATACACGTGTAAGAATTTGTGTAAAATATGTAGGTCGCTTTCGGTTTAATTAGTTGGCCTCAGGCCACGCCCACAGCCGCCCACATTTGCATAAGCCACATTAAATGAGTTCCTATATAGATACACACAACAAATTCATTATGTTTATCTAAAGTGTTTGTTTACTCAAAAAGGTTTAATTGCGAAAATGTTAGAAAAAGTCAGTCGAGAAAAACCCTGAAACCGCAAAGTAAATTTCGAGGGCTTTGTATTTGTAAATGTTTATTAATTGCTAGCGTTTAGATTTGTTAGATGGCGTTTTAATAAATTTCGTAACGACAACAGGAACCGCAATAAGTGCAGGAAAAATAAGAAAAAAGGTCAGCAGGCAGAACAAACAAATCGAGACCGTAAAGGATATGTGAACTCTGATTGTGGCTAAGGATTTCCACTTGTGGTCACCTCCGGTTTTTACTGGGGCTTCCTTTGCCATTTTCCCCATTTCACTTTTCCCTCAGTAATGCGTTTTTAAGCAAGCAGAACAGGGTCCCGAGTAGATCAAACAGGGAAATGATGTCCTGCCTTTGTCCTGTCCTCTTTTCCTTTTGCCAGCCTTCAGGCATTTTGCGGTTGCTGCGGGCCAGAAATCCACAGGGTGGAGTGAATGGAGAGAAAAAAGGACTTAGGCTACTGAGAAATAGGGTGTATACTGGGAAAATTTGGGCTGTTGTCAAGTAAAATCAATCAAAGTCTAATAAGCTTAAAGGTAATAACCTAAAAAATAAATGAAAATCAAGCAAATCAGGTATAAATGATTTGAAAAATTTATAACTGATATCTTGTTTTTCTCTGTGCAATATACTGAAACCCAGACAGTTGAACCCTCTCCGGTTTTGTTTGTTTAGCCAACAGTTTGAGCTCTGAAATTAAATCAAAAGCAATTTAATTGAAATAAGAAGAGGGAAAGGGGCAAAACGAGAGACAATCTTGTCTGTTATCCTTTTCCACAGTGATTTACGTTGGGCAATAAAAATTCACTTTTCCTGGCTCTGGCACTCGCTCTTCGGCCCATTGACACCTACAAATTAATCAGAAAATGAGCCACGTTCTTGGCCTAATCTCCCGTAATAACTCATTCCCAAATGGCCGGCAATAAATCGCAGGCAAAAGCAGTGGAAATTGTCGCGCTAATAACCGCAAAATAACAAAATTGCCACGAAAAATCAACGATGGCAATAATTTCAAATTTCTCAGAGGGCCGCTGGATAAAATGAAAGCGCCAAAGTCAAGTTTAATCTGGCCGGGCTCTAATGTATTGCCTTTGGCCTGAAGGGTCGTTCCTTACCTTACCTTTTCTATTCCTGATGAAGCCAATCGGATCGGAGGAGCAAGGAGCGGGAAAACACCCGAATAATGGTGGGTGAGTTTCCCATTTTCCACCTGCAAAAAGTAGGCAAGCAACAGACAGCTGCTCTGCAGGGATATATGGAAAGGGGCTTTTGTTTTTGATTCTAAGCTGACAAGGCAGGGCCAAATCTTGCACGGTCTTTACATTCTCCTCTTTCTATTTATTTTTATTTTTTTTTTTTTCATTTTTGCTGTCAAATCTTTGTCTCAACTCGAAAACCGCTTAAGTTTGTTGCCGGCTTAGCGCCTGCTACCCAAAAAAAGTACTAAAATGCGGAAATAGGAGGGAATTCACAGGTTATTTGTACAGATGGGGAGAAATGGGCTGAAAGGAAGCCTATTAGAAGCCTATTGTATGCCATGCATTTGGTAGTAATTTAAGATTCTCTGCTAATTGAAAATAAACTAAAGAAAAAGAAATGCTCAAAGATTAATCAATGTAAATTGAAAGCTGAATCCAGCTTATCGGCTTGGGGATTTGCAAAATAATAACTTCAGCTTAATTTCATTTAATTTACCTCTTTCCATTTAGCCGCAGAAACAGTTCGTAAACCATTTAAAGCAACTCGACCTGCCTTAATGGTGATTCTCTTTTAAAATCATAATTAAGAGATACTTGCTGCAGGGCTTGCAAGCCCAGGAAACTCAATTTTTCCAACTCCTTTCCCAGGGGTCCATCGTTTTCCATAGTTTAATGTCAGGCAATTAACTTTTGTCTTGCCCCCCGAGAAGAGCGGAAAAACGAATGAGAAGCGTGCGAAATGGAGGGAAAATGGGGGAAAAGCTGGAGGGACCGGGTTCAAAGAGGAGTAGGCCTGTCACATGACCTGCCAGTCAGCGATGAGATCATGCATAAAACAGCCAAAGGAAAAGCCGGGAGGAAAACCGAAGCGAACCAAAACCAAAGCGAACCGAACCGAACCGAAGCACGTCCTCAAATGGGAATGGAAATGTTAAATGTAAATGCGGCATATGGAAAAACGGGAAACGACCTTGCTCTGTGTTTGGGCCTTAACACCCGCAGTGGGTGGGGCTGGGCGGAAAATGGAGGGAAAATCAGGGGGGAGCAGATTGGTAGATTGTCACAGGCAAATAGGCGAGACAACATGAAAATCAACCAAGCAAATGCCAATACACATGCAACGCCGGAAAGAAGCTGCCACGCACTGGGAAAAATATTTTTTCGAAATTGGAAGAAAACATAAAAGTTCTTTAGATTCACCATAAATATTCTTGAATCAATAACGTCAGAATCTTGATGATATCTACAGAAAAATTGGAACCTTTATGCAGTACTTGCACATCTTATTTGCTTAAGTGTGAAAATAGAAATGGTCGAGGATGTTGCGGCTGTGGCATTCAAGGATTCGAGGCTTAACATGGCGTAAACACAAAAGCCTCTAAAGGCATCAACTGCGGCATATAAAGTGGCATTACATTAGAGTACGAACCGGGTAAAAACCAAAACAAAAAAAAGAAGAAAAACCATGCACACAGAAAATAAACGCAAACATGTCCTTTGGCAGGAAGTGTCGCAAAGACAAAAAGAGATTGTCGAGTGGCATCGTCGACGCATTAAATTGAAGATGATGACGATAATGCGCCAGATAAGTCTGAAGTCTGGAGTCGGGAGAGCCTGGGCTCAGGAGGTCTGAGGTCCATGGGGTCATAGGTAACAGCCAACTTAACGTCAATAAACGGGAGTTGAGGGGCGGAAAGGTCGCTCTTCGGTCCGCAACAAGCCATGAAAGGAGGGAAAAGTGGGGGAAAACAGCCACAGGATAACATCTTCCATTTGCGGCCAGAACGAAAGATGAAACAATGGGGAAACAGGAAGGCGGAGGTGGGCCAGCCGGAGGAAGACAAGAGGACATGTGGATGCTGGGTACTATTTACTTGGCATTAAGCAAACTTCAAATAAAAAGGATAACGAGCGCATTGCGAGACACGCAGGCAACTCAAAATGCCACTGGAACTGACTCAACAATAATAACGAAAAAAGCGAGCAATCGGGGGGAGGGGCAACCGGGGGTAGACAAAAGCTGAGTGACATTCCCAAGTTGGGGAAATTCGAGGGATACTTCGAGGGACTTCGAGACAAAAGGCTGCCATGAAAGGCACGACAATTGCACACAATTTTCATTTATTGTTGGGCTACACATTTGGCCACATTATGTCAGACTTTTTTTTTGCCACCCCCTCTCGATGAGCAGAAACAAAAAGGCTTCCCCACAAATAATCGTACATTGCTCTGTCCCTCAAAAAAAAAAAAAACGGAAAAAATAAAAGGAAACTTTGTAAGGACATGTGTGTGTGTGGGAATTTTCCGCAAATACGTATCCTTAACCATCCAGAAAAGAGTATTTCCCTCCCGAAAGGGAAACCAAAAATGCCGCCTCACATTTTGACGCTCCATTTCCATTTCTCTTGATTTTGCGTGCTGAGGTCACTTTCGGTTTTCGGGTTTTGGGTTTCGGGTTGGGATAGGTTTCAAATTTGTGCTTTTGGGGCCAAGATTCGGGGTTGGGCTAGGGCTAAGAAGTTTGATAAGGTTGCCGACATGCGGTTGAAATGTTTTCTTTGTTTGACATTTGAGGCGATTAAAATTAGAGACTTATGTAAAAGCCAAGACAACATTCCTCGGGGCAAAAATCTCACACACTAACCAAATGCATATTTTAAACGGAGGAAAATACTTATGCAAAACCTTATCAATTGATGAATTTAATTCCATAACGGATACCTGTCTTATTAAAACACAATAGGGAAAGAAACTCCGCCATTGAAACATATATAACCCATAGCGTTCAGCGACAACTGAACAAATAGCAAACGCATAAAGCAACCCCCTTTTGGAGTGGGGAAAACATTTCAATTTTGCTGCGGGCTTCTGTTTTATTTCTGCGCTCTTCAGTTCCTCAGTTCGATGATATGCCAAACGACCAAAACAAACTTTGCATTGTTAGTCATGATGATGGCGATATACGCATATGTATGTATATTCATCCATCCCCCCATATCAGGTCCTATTGTTGCCATACATATGGCGATGATAACTACGTTGACGGTGATGATGATGAGGATATGTGTGTATGATGTCAACAGGGCAAACAGCACGCGTCGCTTGTCGCAGTTTCTGGGGCTGAGGAGGGGGCTTTTCAGGGGGGGCGGGCCAAAGGATGGACAATGATTCGGCATTGTTTTGGATGGACTGGAAAACAAACGCCAACTGCCACGCCCACAAAACCCATGGCAACGGGAATGACAATGATCATTAAATATCTGCTGCTAATTAAAGTAAATTTTGCGATTCAATGAAACCGGTTGAGGGACTCGCAAACTACGGAGCATTGAAATCACTAGCCGCCCCCACACCCACACCCAAAAACACTACACATATGTATGTACATATACCCCAAAAAATACACACACACATCCATGCACGTACGTAAACATGTCAATAATATTCAAAATTGAAATGTCAAAATGCTAATTTTGCACATTTGTTTGACTTTTGCAGTACAGGCAGGTACACAGAGAACAACGTTTGGTTTTTTGTCGACTGCCACTTCTTTCATATGCAAAGGCGGCTTGTATATTTTAATATAATTTAATTTTTTCATTTAAACTGGCTATGTAATATGCATGTAATATGCAAACATAAATTTAAACTTAATATTAGCCTGGGTATTTTTTTTATGTGCCTCCCACTTTTGCCACTTTCAACCGTCCTCACTCACTTCCTCCTCAAATCTCGTTTTCGAGAGGAGAATGCAATGCAATTTGCGCAATGTGTGCAAATTTGCACAAGCCGCACCAAAAATTTTATTTACAAAATTTTCGTGCCAAAATTTGACTTTTGCCAACGCACAAGAGGAGCTCCACAAAATGATGGTAAAGTCATGGGGAGATGCGGACTAGAAATGCCCGATATTTCTGCACTTCTCCAGCTGCAGCTGCAGTCCAAATATTTTTCCACTGACTGACTAATGAATTGAGCACGGGGACCCAAAAACCGAGTGCAACTGATGATCAGCTTACCAATAGTACACAGAAAAAAATTAAGCCAATTTTCCTCCATTCATTTCTCGCTAATTGGTCAAAAGAGTGAGGCTCATTATGCACGCCTCATTTGCGATTTCTTTAAAAATGTTCTAGTTTTTCAAATTGTAGTGGAATTTCTGACCAAAGTTTTTAAAACGGAGGCAAATGTAAATGTATTAGTATAAATAAATGGTCAAACTAAGTAACGGATTTTTATTAAGACGAGTACAATCCTTACAGTTAAAATTGACAATTTGAAAAAGGCCATTCCGTTGGGAATATTCCACACAAAATGTTCACCGCAATACCTATAGATTGAATTTGGTAAAAAATCCGTTTTAAGTCGCCAAAACTATCTGAGGGATTTCTGGCAGTTGATAAAAAGTTTTCGGCAAAAGTGGAAGCCGAAAACCAAAAGGAATCAGAGATATATTTCCGTTTATAAATTGAAATCTATTGAGATTTTATTGTTCGGTGGTTCCATTGTTGTCTCTTTCCACAAAACTTGATTTCCATTAATTGCATTGCGCACTTTGTCGAAAACTGGCCTAGGGATTTATCCATTTTTCGTGTAAATTGAATTGTAAATTTGACCAAAATATGAATTGTTTTGGTTTTGTGCAATGAATTGCATTTTAATTAAATTTTGCACATTTGCCGTCAGTCCCTTTGCCTCAAACATTTTTTTAAGCTAATTAAAAGTGTTTTTTTTTTTGTGGGTTTCCACAATCTCCACATATCAACCAACCTAATTAGGTCAAACAGGAAAATGCCTTTTATTCTTGCGGACAGAAATCTAAACTTAAATTAAATTCTGATGCACTGTTATTTTTTCTTGTTGCACTTCGCTGAAGATTGCCAAGTTCTAAATATTTACAGCCATATCAAGGCGCACATATAAATTTATTGTGCCTGTAAAAGAGTTGCAAACAAGGAATTTTCGATGAGGCAGGAGAAGCTGCAGCAGAATGTGGCGTAACATTTGAGTACTAAAGTTTTTGGGGCACACATGTTGCTCAGGGCATGTTGCAGTCAAATTTTAAGGAATTTATGCCAAAATTTTAATACTCTCCCACAAGAACGGTTGCACAAAATGAGAATATTGTATTGGGAAAACATACGAGCAGGATCTTTAATGCATGCATGGGCATATAAATAAGAATCTAATTAAAGTTATATACGCAATGGACATAGATTAAGTAAAAGGACAGCTTAATTTGATGTTAAATATTTTGGGGTTTACTGAGAATTCTTGCCCCCTCCGGCATTTGAAGTCAATTTCCTGGTTCCCCAATCGAACTTCGTGAAAATGACTTACATAAATTTCTTTTCCTACAAGTTCCTTCGTGGATCCCCTGAGTTAGAGAGGCCATAAATCATCATTATCATGTGTGGTAACTCGCAGGATAATACCCCGCCAAAGTTAGTAGAGTGCATAACAATTGACAGCCAACTGGCTGGAGGTCCCTACTTCTGCGGTCGCGTGTGTTTCACATATAAAAAATTTCTTGGGGGAAATGGAGCCAAGGCAGTGAACGAAAGTATGAAAAATCTGCAGGCAAATAAAGCCGGCAAATGTGGCAGAACGAACTGCAAAACTATCGAGGTTGCAGGGTGGCCAAAACCAAAAGAACGCAAAAAAAAGCGCAAATGGAATATAAAAAAGGAAAGCGAACGCACAGCAAGAAAACTACGCAAAGTGCTGAACAAATGGAACAACTTACAGAAGCTAAAATGGCAAACAACCAACAGTAGTTGGGCAACAACAACTGGCAGCAATATGAACAACAATCTTGAATATTGCACGTTTACATATGTAGATACATTTCCTGCAGCAAATGCGGCAGATGCAGATGCTTCTCTGCCAGCAGTAGCAAATGCAACTGAACCGGAGTTCAACTCAACCGAAGCTGAAACAGAATTGAACGCAAGAAATTACTGGAAAAATGCGAAAGCAGTGCACTGCGAGAAAAAGCAATCAATGAAAAGGAAACTTACCGAAACTTCTGATAAAATAGTGAAATAAACGCATTTCTTACTATTAGAAATATTATTACATTTTTAAATGCTTTAAAGGTACCATTAAAGTTTATAGTTGGTAAAAGACCATTGAACTCTTGCGTTCAAAATGTATTGTTGCATGTTTATGGAAGTTTTCCAAATTCTTAAATTTTCGTCTACCTTTAATATTATTACTTTACTGCACGCACACGTGCCAGCCAGTGGGTAAATTTAAAAATGTTATTTACATTTCGCCTGCTGTCGCTGCAGCCGCAGGAGAAATACTGGGGGACTGGGGCTTTGTTTACATTTAGTGCAGCTTCTACTTGACTTGCAGCAGCAAATAGAGCAGAGAAGAACTGCAGAACTGTAGAGCCCCCTACCCCCTTTTGGAGGGGCAATGGCAGCTGATGTGGCCCGGGGGCCAAAACCAAAAGGCTGAAACGGTGGCGACTTTGGTTTCGACTTTGCCCGCTGGCCTCTGATAACAAAAACAGAACAACATCGGCAAGAGAGAAGCAACAGCAACACTGGCACAACTGAAATAGCAGTAGATTCAGTACGGTTTTTGTAGGCGGCGTTTTGTCCCCAGATGGTTAAATTCTTGCCACACACACACAACGATGATGAAGCGCCCCAAGTTATGCAACAGAAACGGCAACAAAAGCAGCTGGTGTTGCAATCATGACTGACTGAAAACCAGAAAATCGAATGGGAAAATAAGAAATGTCATTGGAAAAAAAGGAAAGTTTCAGCACTTCTCTACTTAAGTTTAATATTTTTAAACTTGCTGTAAAAGCTGTCTAAGTGTGAGTGCTCTAGTAGGCGAATAATTATTTTCTCTATGCTAATACTCATACTTTTTGAATATCTTCACCGAACACTCAAGGTCCGATAACAATGGGCACACTCACTTCTCATGTTAGCCAGCCCACGTGGCCCAATTAAGCCATAATCTGTTCTTTGTTTTAGCCCGTCGTCCAAGCCCTATTTATGTATGTATACCTTCGTTTGCTATCTGGTGAAACAGAATCCATTCAGGATTGCCATGGCAGCGAGACAGTAACCTCTGCAGACCCAAACTAAACTTCCTGCCAGACGGAAACTTTTCCATCACACGCCCACATTTTCCATTGCCTTTTCAGACACCTCTCGAGGAAATTAAAGTAAATGTGTCACTGGCAGATACGCACTGCAGATTTCCATTTCCGCCCTAATGCAATTTGCCGGACTGACAAAAGAAGCAGAAATCTTGTCAAATTAACTAAATATTTACAAAGGCAATGAAATTCTGTCTGGTTATTTTTTTTTATTGCGACGAAGCCAAGGAGTTGCAGCGCCAAGTTAATTTAACATAAAATTAAAGGAACGAAATAAAATGCAAGGGCGAAATTAAAAGCAAAGTTTAGTTTCGCATTTCCTTGGAGTTTTCTTCCTTTTTCTGCGCTCCTTGTCTTGTCTTTTTGTGGCCCCCAATGAATTTAATTATTTAGGTCAAAGGACAGGACAATGCCACTCATTCCTGGCCATTTTTGCATTAGCAAAAATAGAGGAAGGATGGTATTGAGTTTATTATGGTGCAAGGTTATGACTCGATGGGGTTCCCTCAATTTTCGTCTTCCTTTTTGCCCCCCAGCAGGATTCGTTGGAAAACTTTTGCTTTTCTGGCCGTATTTTCCCCTCCCTTATTTGCTTTATTTTTCGTGAAGTCTTGCGCCTAATTCTCGAATACAATTTTCCGCAGTCTTTTCATGGTGGCCGAAATATTTTCACTCGAAAGATAAACAAAGCAGCCTGCTGCAATTGCTCAACTGTTCCATCATTGGGATCATGATCATTATCTTCATCATCGCTTTTCCTGCTGCTGGAAAATTACGCCATTCAAGAATTTGCTTTACGTGTGCTCTCATTTTTTTTATTTAGTCGGGCTTTGCAAGTCGCTCGGCCTATAAAATTGAATACTCTGAAAGATAAATGCCAGTGGGTAAAGTCTAGTTTAAACATATTATACTTTGTTGTTAAATAATTTAAGGTGGTTGGGTAAATAATTTATTTCCTTGAAAAAAACTAAATTACTTTTGCTTTTCATGTGGGTTTGCAGTATTTAAAATAAATTTCTGCCCCACAAGGGTATTTAAACTTTACCAACACTCAAAAAAAGAACTCCCAGGAGCATCTAAATTTTTCGCCAGCCTATCCAGAACTTTTGTTTACCTACTTTTTTTCGCCCTCGTTTCAGAACCTATTTTTTTTTTGTACGTCTGTGTTTTGTTGCGCGTCAAGTAAATAAATAAAAGCAAAAGTTTTTGGCCCACGACTCGAACTGTTACTTTTTGGACCGGCTACTTTCGTATTTTCCTCTCCTTTTCCCTCAGCAATTTTCCCAACACTAATGATATCGTTTGCGGGCTCCGCTATTCCCTTTCCCTATTTTCTATCCAGATCTCCATGTGTGCGCCTGGAAAACTTTGTCAATAATTTTACTGCCTATTTAAAGCAGCCTCCGCTCCTGCTCCGGGATTTTCCCATTTCCATTTGCCAGCTCCCTTTTTTTTTGTTGTTTACCATTAAAATTCCAACCAGACAATTTACAAAAATTTGTGATGTTTAAATAGCGGGGCAGGAACTTTTTGTTCCTTTTAAATTAATTTGGGGCAGCTTTGATTGCGTCTGTTTTTCTCAGAGGTGAAGATCCGAAATTGTTTACGCCTAAAAACATGTGGAGGCCCATAAAATTAGAAGAACTTTTCATTGATTTGCCACAAATTGTGTGCCATAAAAATAAACTGGACAGATGGGAATGCGTTGCTCTCCAATTATGTTGTGTTTGCTCATTTGTATCTTTGTACAGCCGATGCACAGATACATCTGTTTGTTTACACGTTCATTTGCAGCAGTTTCTGTTTATCGGCTCTGTAGTTTATCAATATGTTTTTCCCTTCGGGGAAACCGAGGAGTCCATAAAGTCATGCAACATTTATTAAATCTTTTGCTTGATTTTTACCAACAATTTTCTTCGGATACTGTCTGTTTTTGACCAAACATTTGCTTTGGTCGGCACAATTTGATTTCATTTTATGGCCAGCCATTGTCAGTTTCATAGTATATATACATATATATGTGTATATATACAAGTATCTTTGGCCGTCGTATCTGTATCTGCTATCTGCATGTGTGTGGCCAATAAAATTTTTAGTACAATAAACATTTGTCCGTTTATCAGTTGGTTTTGCTCTCTTATTGCTTTTTTCAAAAGCTTTTTGCACATTTCCACGGTGGGCAAGAGGAAACCCAGGAATTCTGGAGATTTTTCCTTAGAAAATGACACAGAAACCTGAAACAACAAAGCCTTAAATTTTGGTCGGAAAGTGTATGTATTTTTGTATCTTTATATCTTCAGAATGCAGTATGCTTCACTTTGATCCGCTTCGTGATCACTTTAAAGTGTTTTCACTTTGGACAACTCAAGAGTGTGTTTTTTATGTGCTTTGCTTTTTTAGACACGTTTTTCAGTTTGTGTTTTATGTGCGGGTTCGGTTTTGGGCACGTTCGGATGGATTCGATCCATTTGTGCATTTGAAGATACAAGAACCTTTGATTTTTATTAGCAATGTAATTTAGCTTTAATATGAATTTTTATCTCGAATATTTTTCTAAATTTAAACGTATGTACCTATATAGATATAGATACCACTAAGTAGAATGATTTTTATTGTCTTGCCTTCGAAATCAATTATCACATTGCTGAGAAATCGCCAACTACTATTAATGGAGATTCTTTAGAGAGTCATGCCATGTATGTTCACAGCTTCTGAGTAACTTCTTCTGTTTCCGCTGAAACTCTTTATATCCAACTGGTTAGATCTGTTTAATTAAATGATTTTCTTGTTACCCAACCTAATGTGACAGCTAAATACTGTACGCCAAACTGGGAATGGATGGATAACAGGGCCCGGGAGGAGGATCTTGTTTATTTGTCTCCGTTGAATATGTCTTCCTGTAATTTATGAGCAGTGGCCAACGAGTTTCCTTTGCTATTTTTCCACTGCTACTGGTATTTGCTGTTCTTGTTTCCGTGTGTGTGTGTGTGTGTGTTTTTTGTCCCCCTGACCATCTCCTGGACCGCAGATGTTTTAGTTTATGCGCTCAATTTAGTAACTAGTTAGCCAGAAATGGCCTGTACTGCTGGTCACTTGGCTCACACTCCGCACAAGTCCCCGAAAACCAAACAAGAAACTAATAAAAAGCCGAACCAGAAACCACAAGAGCTCATAGCTCAAATGCGCTGACATCAGGCACGAGTTATGCGTACGTATCTCCACTCCACTCGAAAAGAAGAAGGAGTCTGGGGAAATCGGAGGAGGCACAATATGGGATGGAGTAGGTAGAAGTATGTGCAGCTTTTCCAACTAAATGCTATAAAAATTCTTGACTTAATAGCAAAACAAGACAGGGAACAAGCGTTCCTATGCGAGTGCCGGGAGTGTGTTTGACTAGACACAGTTGCGGCTGAAAAAATAGGAATAGGTTAAATCGGAAGGAATAAAAATCGCAAATTGGCCCGATAGGTGCTAAAACCAGATTCATGCATGTTTGAGTCATCTTAATTTGAGTGTATAGTTTGAAAAGCTATATTAAACATTAAAAATCTAAACAGGCGCTATTGTGTTGACCTGCGCTTTTAATTTGACCGCAGCTGTTTGGCCAGTGTGTGTCTCTGATGGAGAAACCCGTGTAGGGCCACTAAAGAAAACTAACAAGTTACACAAGCAAACCATCTGGTAGAGAAGGCAAGGTTCGCAATGGCATGAGTCCCGCTCCAAGGAGGAGGAGTGGAGCTTCAGCAGCTGGAGAAGATGCTGAAAGAAGTTCGAGGAGCTGTTTGTGGATCCACATCCATATGTAGCAGTTTGGAAACAAGAAAAACTTGAAAGGCCAAGGAAAACATTTAGTAGATGATGAAAATCATGGCAGCATCAACTTGAAGATGCCACACAACTGGCTGGCAGCGGGGTGCACTGGATGGTGGGGAGGGATGAGAGGGTCGAAGAACAAAGGAGAATCCGGGAGAGATTCCTGTTGATAAGACTGTGATTGGAAGAGGAAGCTCTGCCGACTCTCGATGGGTCAATAACATTTTAAGACACTTGTCTACTTAAAGTTAAGCGTTAATTGTTTTTGTTAGGTGAACTCGATGTCGGGCAGACAGAACTCACTATCGATTTTATATACGTGTTATTTATGGGTTATTTTGAATGAATTTGGTAATAAATTAATGTCAATTTATTTTGAAAGGTTCCATAATTCATTAGTTGATTTAAAATGACTTCATGACTTGTCAACGCAACTTTACATTAAGCATAAGTTGTTGGCCTCTGGAGCTTTCAGAAGCCTTCTCCTTAAATTTTAGCAATCTACTGGAAAATTTGTGTATCTTTTTAAACTTAACATTCATTAGTTACGAATAGAAAGGCCGGAGGCGAAACCGAAAAGAGAAGGTGGAGGAAAACTGAACTGGGGATAAGTCGTAGTCGCCTTATCATTTATCTTGGACCTCGGGCCAAATGTTTTCTGGCCTGCCAATTTCGCGTGTCTTGAATGGATGGTGGGTTAAATTGGAGGATGGATTTAGGGGGCGGTGGCGGATCAGTCGGAGAAGGAGGCGGGGCGGGGCAAGGACGAGTTGTTCGTTCGGTTTGGTTTTGCGCTGCTTGGTCATATCAAATCGCTTTTGCTTTGGCTGCCATGGCTTTTGTGGCCTGTGGCTCAGCGCGTGCCTTCCACAATTTTCCCGCTTCTGCGACCGCTTTTCCCACCCGCTGCTCCACCCGCAGCCCACACATCAAAATTGGATTTGGCCAAGTTAAGGAACGGCCATTGAGGGAGTTAGAGCTCTGTCGATTATTTTTAATGGATCTGCTGCGCGCGCGCCACATTCTCTTTTTCTTTTTTTTTGCCTTTTGGTAATTAAAATTAAAATTAATATTAGCTGACTGCTGTTTGCTCTAATTTCATTGCTCTTTTGATAGTTGTTTTCCTCGTGTTCAAATTGCCCATTTTTCAAAGAATATTTGGTGTAGCTTTGTTAGATCCCGAGAAATAATATTTTAAGCTTGACTTGTCCTCATTCATTTAGTCGTTTAATTCCCTAAATCCGTTAGGCATCCGAAACAAGTTTAGTCCCAGCTAATTGCCTAAAAAGATCCTGGGATAAATTGCGTTAGACCCTATCGCAATTATTCGAGTTGCCAAATTGAGTTAGGCGAATGTGAAAAATACCAAATTAAATTTAGCCTATTTGTCTCTTTATTCAGGATTGGCTAAATGAATTGCTGTACAGATCTAAACTAAATTTTTAATTTTTTTCTACTTAGGTTTTCTGTTTAAATGATGGTTTTCCTTCTTTTTCTCCATCTATTTTTGTTTGAGGGTCCTTTGTGTTTGCTAATAGTATTTTCCAAGTGAATGCTTGGGTCGTTTTTTTTTTTGAGTACTTGTAAATGGGGGAAAGGCAGAGACCTGGCAACAATTTGGCAATTGATTGGAAAAATATTTCTAACACGATTTTCAGGGGTACCCTTATTTTTCGCATCTTTCCACTTTTTCTTTTTTTTTTTTTTTTTTTTTTTGTGATCCTGCAAACTAATTCAATTATTTGCGTACATAATTTAAGGACCATGTCCAAGGGCGTTGAGCAAAAAATTGATATGCAAAACACGCATAAAATTGTTTGCTCCTTCTCTTTCACTTCACTGCCGTCCGTCTCTCTCATTTGGGTTGATTATTTATGAACACGAAGCGTTGGCTATGGAAATAATTGAAGGAACTTCACTTCTCTCGACGACTGCCGTTTCGCCGGGGTCCATTTTAAAGTAATCAAGGGAATGAAGGGCCTATTTTCAGGTCACTACCCCTTGGTTTTTCCCGCCCGGAAAATCCGTGGAATGCAGTGCTGAAACGGCCTGGCCCAAATGTTGAAAACATGTTCGCAAAGTGACAATTAAGCCAATTTGAAGCCATTTAGCGGGCAAGAACGCAAACAAAAACTGTGGCAAGCTCGACAACTGAAAACAGAGCATTAAGTTCGGGTAATACATTGTATATACCCTTTATATAGTGAACAGAACGAAGTGAAACAGAAGCAGGTCTTGATTTCTAACCAAACAATGCTTTAATGGTCGCCGAGTCGGCGAACAAAGCCAGACAATCAAATGTAATTACACGCACATAAACACGCAAAGACGATTCTGCGACTTGAGCTGGGGTTAAAGGTACACTTTGAGAAAATTCGGAGAGCATTGAATATTGTCCCAAAAATATGATTGCTAACCAACCACATTTAATTTTTCAGTAAATATTACTCTTATACTAAGAATTAGTTTAGCTTTCACTTTTTGCTTAATTAAGAAGTGTACTTCTATGAAGTTCTTTGTCACAACAATTTCGTGGAGTGCTGAGACACCTGAACCCACCTTTTAGAGCTTTCATAAGAGGTAGCCACGAGAGAATCGCGCAATTTACTATAATTTGCAGGAGGAGATTGCGCAAGTGGAGATGGATGGTTGGGTGGATGGATGGGGTAAAGGGTCCTAGTCGAAGACCGTGCTCCAGTTTCTCAAGATTGCGGCTGCTAAAGTTCTCTAGACTGCCGCCACATTTCCACATTTTTTTTTTCGCCGGCCGTCAATGGTGCGGAGTGCGGGCTTATGGGCAAAGTCATTAGGCAGCTGGCGACACTTATCCAGGGAGCAGTTAATTACAAAGTGGTTGCGGTGGCTCAGACATAATTTCACGCCATTTGCGGTGCACAAGAGGTTGCTAATGCTGGACTATGACTTGCAGTCAGCAACTCCAACTTGGCCACTAACTCGGCGATGAAGTGTAGGGGCGGAGTTTGCCGAGGGAGCCGGGAAAGTGGGAGGGAAATTAACTGCAGGTGAATAAGATTACTGTGCTAAACTTATTTTTAAGAGCCACGGATATCCTTAAGTTCATTAAAGTGGGGTAATTTAATTTACTCAGAATATTTAGTAAAATTTACTGGAATAATAATAAATTTAAACATTCCTACCCCTTTTGTTCATGGAAATATCGAAAGGCTGACCCCATCTAAATAGGTTACCACTTCCATTAACAACAAATTATCTCCGTAAAGCCCTGGCTCCTGCTCTCTTTCAACTTTGCTAATGAGTCTCTTGGAGTCTTTGGCGTTGGCCGACCTTCAGACACTTCATTAGTTTAATTAATAATTGACAAATTTCGTGTCTAATCAGCAGGCTAATCATAACCAGTGCTCCCGCTCTCGTTTTCCCTGACTAATTCAATTAGAAGTTTCGGATTATGCCGCCTGATTATGCCAAAAATGCTGCGTGTTTATTAATTTTCATCCAGCGGTTTGCTTTGATTCCAATTCAGCCTGTGTGACTTGACTAATTTTGCCTACTTTTCTGTTTTTGCCTCGGCTTTTTTCAGATTACCCCCGAGTCGAGGTTGGACCCGAGAATCCTTTGCGGGTGGAACGTGACCGGACTGCCAAGCTGGAGTGTAATGTGGATGCCAAGCCGAAGGTTCCCAATGTCCGTTGGAATCGCAATGGTCGGTTCATCAGCTCCTCATTAGTTCACACGATCCATCGGGTGAGCGTTCAAGATGCCGGCAAGTACTCCTGCATTGCGGACAACGGTCTTGGAAAGACTGGAGAACAGGAGCTCATCCTGGACATCCTGTACCCACCCATGGTGGTGATAGAGTCCAAGACGCGAGAGGCCGAAGAGGGCGATACGGTGACCATTCGCTGCAATGTCACAGCCAATCCTGCACCCGTGACCATTGAGTGGCTCAAGGAGAACAGCCCCGACTTCCGCTACAATGGCGACGTACTGACCCTGAACTCCGTGCGAGCCGATCATGCCGGAAACTACATCTGCCGTGCCGTGAACATAATGCAGAGCCAGGGAATGGAGCGCAGTGAACGAGTGGGTAACTCCACGGTGGCCCTGCTAGTTCGCCACCGACCAGGACAGGCGTACATCACCCCCAACAAGCCCGTGGTTCATGTGGGTAATGGTGTCACCTTGACCTGCTCCGCCAATCCTCCAGGCTGGCCAGTGCCCCAGTACAGATGGTTCAGGGATATGGATGGTGAGTTCTCCAGCACGCAGAAAATCCTTGCACAAGGCCCTCAGTACTCGATACCCAAAGCTCACTTGGGTAACGAGGGCAAATACCATTGCCATGCTGTGAATGAACTGGGCATCGGAATGATGGCCACCATTGTCCTGGAGATCCACCAGCCTCCGCAGTTCTTGGCCAAGTTACAGCAGCATATGACTCGAAGAGTGGCCGATACGGATTACACGGTCACCTGCAGTGCCAAGGGAAAGCCAGCACCCAGTGTGAAATGGCTGAAGGACGCAGTGGAAATTCTGCCCGAGGAAAATCTCTATGAAGTGCAAACCAATCCCGATCAGGGTTTGAACGGCATGGTCACGGTGCAGAGTCAACTTAAGTTCCGTGGAAAGGCCAGACCGAATGGAAATGCTTTAGTGCCCGGAGATCGTGGCTTGTACACCTGCTTGTACCAGAACGAGGTCAATTCGGCCAACTCATCCATGCAACTGAGAATCGAACATGAGCCCATTGTACTCCATCAGTATAACAAGGTGGCCTTTGATATCAGGGAGACAGCCGAGGTGGTTTGCAAGGTTCAGGCCTATCCCAAACCCGAATTCCAATGGCAGTTTGGCAATAATCCATCGCCCCTGACCATGTCCTCTGATGGTCACTACGAGATAAGTACCACCACCGATAACAACGACATCTATACCTCCGTGCTCAAGATCAACTCGCTGACTCATTCGGATTACGGAGAGTACACCTGCCGGGTGGCCAACACCTTGGATACGATTCGAGCTCCCATTAGACTGCAGCAGAAAGGACCCCCAGAGAAACCCACAAACCTGCGAGCCACCGAGGTGGGTCACAATTACGTATCACTGAGCTGGGATCCCGGATTCGATGGTGGTCTGAGCAAGACCAAGTTCTTTGTTAGCTATCGCCGTGTGGCCATGCCGAGGGAGGAACAATTGATACCGGATTGCGCCACTTTGGCCAACTCGAATTCGGCTTGGGTGGAAGTCGATTGCCAGCGGGATATTCCCTGCAAGGTGACAGCCCTGGAGCAACACCAGAGCTATGCCTTTAAGGTCAAGGCCCTGAATCCCAAGAGCGATTCCCCGTACTCGAGTGAAATCATGGTGACGACAAAGGTCAGCAGGATTCCGCCACCATTGCAGGTGACCTATGAGCCGAGTACTCGAACTCTCGGCATCGATGTGGGGGCCACGTGCTTGAACCTGGTGGCCGTTGTGGAGTCCATGGTGAATGCAGATTCTCCGATGGCCGCCTGGGAGGTGGTGACCACCATGGATAACCTGCAGCTGTCCGGAAATGGACCCACCCACAAGGAGAAGATCATCGAAAGGATAATTGGAGCCCGGCGAGTCGGCGGTGGACGTGCTCTGGGGCACACCATCAGCGAGGACGAGGATGACAATGGTCTGAACTCGCTGGCCCTCGAGGACGAAAACAGTCCCACTGTGCGGGTCAAATTGTGCCTCAGGACCAATCCAGACCACTGCGGCGATTACACGGACGCAGAAAGTGAGTACAAAAATGCATTTCACTATAGTAAGTTAATCTTTAAATCGAAACAATCACAACAAAGACTCGCAGTTAAAAATTGAGATTCTCGAAATGAGGAATGCGCTGAAGTGAAGTGGGTGGAAAATGAATAGAGTATTTTAACGAAAATAGCGAGGATTGGTTGGCTGGATGGCTGGAAATTCCCGCCGGTGCTGATGATTTCCATTATATGCAAAGCCATTACGAGCAATTGCACCACTTGAATGACCGGCTGCCGGCGGACCATCAATCACTCATCCCGTCAGTGGTCTCTTCACTCCTTGCCACCCATCTTTCAAACTGGGAACCATCTATCCAACCATCCACCAAGCAACCAACCATTCATCCATCCACTTCAGCTCCTCGCGATGCATTTTTCATGGCTTCATTTCAACCCGCTCTCGATTACAGAGCCAAAAACTGGAATGAAATTAAGAATTTGACTTGGAAATAGCACGATTTTCAATATTATAAAAGATATGTTGATATATGTTACTTGCCAAACTAATCCCTCCTCTTTTTTTACCCCGATAGTCGGCAGGCCGTATATAGCGGAGGCTAGTGCCCTGGCCACGCCCACTCTCATTGCGATAATCGTGTCCTGCGTGGTCTTTGCCCTCTTCGCCGGCCTAATCCTGATGTTCTGCCGCTGCAAGCGCAATCAATCGAAGAAGAGCGCCGCCGCCAAGGATTACGAGATGGACTCGGTGCGTCCTTCGATTGTGGCCGCCCAGCAGAACCAGGCGCCACCCCCCTACTACCCCGCCTCTGGGCTGGACAACAAGGCATTGGAACACTCAATGGATCTCGCCCTCAGCATGGAGGATCAGAAAACGGCACTGTACGCCACCCAGAATGGATACAGCTATCACCCGGGAAGTGGTGTGGTGGGCGTTGGCATGGGCGGCGGCGTGGTGGGCGTGGGTGTTGGCGGCAGCGTGGTCAGCGGAATGGGCGGCGGAGTGGGCGGAATCGGAGGCAGTGGCGTCGGCGTCAATGGAATACCTGGACTGAGCGCACACACGATGCCCGGAAATGAATGTGAGTACATACAAAAAAATCACTAGAAGGTTTCAGGATTTTCATCACAGTACTTTTTGGATGTTATGTGGACAAGATAGGATGGGGATTTTTCAAACCCCTTTAATTTAATACCTTTGTAAAACTTTAAGTGTTACCCACGTGCAGGTGTCAACACACAAAACTAAAAGATCGAAAACTAAAGTGTGAAATACTTCCGGTTGGGACGTGTCCTTAGGGTCCTTTTTTTAATCCAAAGGTATTGGGGCACTCACCTCCGTTTGGTTTGCGGTGATTTTTCATTGTCCACACAAATACGTACACTTCCGCACAAAATGAAATCCGTGCTGACGTTTAAAAGGAACATTTTCGGAGTGAAATTGGAATGATGGGGTGTGCTGCTATCCGAAGGGGGGATTTCCACGGCGATTTTTTTTTGTCTCGAAATTATGCTGCCCCTGAAAACGGTCTGGAATGGAAAAGTGCGAAATGGAGTTTAGTGCAAATCGATGGCGGCGAGAGCATTCATCAAGCGCGGTTTGTGTTCTGTCAGGCACCCTGCCCCCTTCTACGCACCTGGAAAAGCGGGGAAAAGCACTTTCCACTTCCGATGTAAATTTGTTGAAACAGCAATTTTTTCTAAACGCTTCAACATTTGCTGCCACGTTTTTTTCCTCCGCACACTGTTTGTTGTTGGTCGGTAGCATTTTGTAATACACTTTCCATTTTGCAATTGTAGCTGTCGTCCATTCATCGTGACGTCCTTTCCGCCCACTTGTCCTCCCATTTTTCTGGAGTCCCTTCGAGTGGGGGAATCCCCCTGTTTCTTTTCACCGTGACTCTTGTACTCGGTTTGAATGCGTAAAACTGGACTGAAGCTTTCCGTTCAGAAAAAGTAACAACCTCCCTCGTTTTCCCCCTCAGCGGTTTTACACAATTCATTATTAATTGTGCTGGTTTTCGTTTACTTCCTTTTTTTGCCCACTCACCCACACATTGTAACCTTTCACTTGGAGGAGGTAAAAAACGTAGGGCACTTTCTAATAATGTAAAAATTAAAAATTCTTTTTCCAACCACACAGATAGCGGAAAAAATCTTCGATAAGTGGACGGCGTAAGCATCAATTTGCTTTTACATATTTTAAGCCTCCAAATAGCAGCAATTTGCTTTGCCAATTTCGTGTTTCAATTGTTTTCGAAGGCCAATTAAAATTTTAAGGCGCTTAGTCTGACTCACTTAGGGGGCATTAAGGGGCTAAGGGGGCTGCCACTTAATTGCATTTAAAAACGATTGTGGGAGAAAGGAAAGAGAAGGAGTTGCAGTAACAGCTAATTTGCCAAGTGAAAGTGGCATGAATAATAAAGGGTTGCAAGTGCACGAAACGAAAAAGGAGCCAGAGTGTCGGAAAGCTCCCTTTTCCCCACTTCCCTCAGCACCCCCTTTCCCCCCTCCGATGCATTGTGAGCGCTAATTGCCGCTTAAGGAGCAGAGCAGCCACAAGCGAAGAGCCAAAACACACGGCTCCCGACCAAAATGTCCTTTGCCCGATGCAGATGCTCCCCCCGCGTCCATCCAACAAAGTCGTGTGCACTGCAGCAAAAGTAACTTAATTGTTTAATTAATTGCAAGTACATATATCAACACAATATTACTAATATTAATGATAATAACAATAATGTGGCAACTATACAACAGAAGTTTCATGGGTTTTTTATTCACATTTATTGGTGCTTGATTCCATTAATTTTTCTGCGTGTAGGAACCCCTTCATTTTACACTTTGTCTGCGACTGAGAGTTCTGTCGGTTCTTTGTTGTAGTTGCCTGCACTTTTCGGGCTCGTTAACAGCCGCCCAATTCAGGTCCTTTGGCGTGCCACCCCCTTTTTCGAACCCCCTCTGCTTGCCCTCTTGGCCACAATTGCTTTCGACCTAGGCCAAAAACCTAATGAACTTTGCATGTAAACCGGCGACGGCAATAAAAACAATCAAGCGAAAGTTCAGCCAATGAAGGGAGTGGGGCAAGGGGTCAACTGGAGTTTGGGAATGGCATACAAGTGTAGCTGAAATTTAACCAGTAATGTATCTCAGTAATTGAATTGCTTAACAAACTGCTTGTACTATTAGACTTTCTTACTCTGTGTGCTGTTTTCCATAAACTTAAACACCAGCTCTTATCAAATCTCTCGGCGTAAGTTATGCCGGTCAGACTTGCTGCAAAGTTTCTTGCACTCTGCAGATAAAGAATCACAAGTCATGCTCTCTGGGGTATGTACATATACACATATTTGTATTTACATCTGTATATACATTTAAATATGGAATACGCCCACGGCTAGACGACGGCTAGGACATGTTCCCGCAAATAAATGCGCAACAAAACAAGCAGCTGGAATTTGGAAAACCAAATAAATGCAAACAAATGTCGTCACACACACTGAAGAGGCAACCAAGCGTCGAAAATAGAGAGAAGGTAAAAAAAATAGAAAATAGGAAAAAATAGCTGGGGAAAAAATAAAAAAAAAAACCGAACAGTAGAAAGGAATCCCGCGCTCGGCAAATTTATGCGCTAAATAAATAAAGCCATGAACCCGCGCGTCGGTCCAACAAATGTCTGCCATGTTTTAGTTGGGTTTGGTTTAGTTTAGTTCGTTGGGGATTCTACTGGTGGGGGGTATTTTCAATGCAATTCTGGGGGCTCGGGTTTCGGTGCTCCATGCTGTTCAGTTCAGTTCAGTTCAGTTCAGGTCTCCAGTATTCTGGGCTTAACATGCGGCCCCACAAAGCAAATAGCCGCAAAATAGTTTTGCGCGCACCAAAAACGTAGCCCAAAATAAGAGAAAAAGAGGATCATGCACAAGTTCTAAAAAATATTATATTACAAATAAACAAAATATAATAAATTGAGTTTGGAAATGGATTCTAAAAAGTAACTAGTACACAACAACATTTCCCAAACCCATTTAATGCATTTCTTTGAGTGCATGCCTAATGCCACGTTTTAGGCCAGCATTTTGCAGCCTTTTTTCCAACCAATTCTCCTTCTTTTTTTGCAGTGATTGTCTGTCGAACATGTTTGTTCTTCTTGTGTTCAGTTGTAGTGAAGGGTTAACGCGTTGGGTTCAAGGGGGGTCATCGTCAGCCTTGGCACAGCTGACTGAATGACCAACTAACCAGGCAACCGACCATCCAACCAACTGGACAGCCAACCGACCCCAGCTAAACCAAAACAAACCAAAATCCGACCGCACACAAGCAACTTTTCGAAGACACCATCCATCCATCTATGAGTTCCAATTTGCTGGCATTTTTTTTTTTTTGCAGCTGGCCCAACTAATTGGCTTAAAACTAAAGACCCTTTGGGGCAGTGCAAAGACGATGACTTTAAATTATTACTGGAAAACTCATCAATACCCTTGACCTGTCTCGCTGGCGTTTCTATCAACTCGCTTTCTGGGCTGGAAATTCTGTCATGCTCAGCTGGCCAGGAACAACAAGGCGAATTCCGGGGAGAGTTGCGCTAACAAACTTATGTTACTTTCCTTTCCACGCGCCTCCACAGGCTTTTCATTCATTATCCTGGGGAGGGAAAAAATCTGAGAAACTGAAGCTGTTGCAGCGCAGCGAGCCAAACTTTTTGGCCAACTCGGGCGCACAAAAGGAGCTGGCAGGAATGGAGCGGATGGAGCGGTGGAAAAGTGCAACACGGCAAGTGCAGGAACTCGGCACTAGTGCGCTGCCTTCCACTGGCACTTTCCCCGGTTTTCCCGCCGCTTTCCCGCGCCCGTTTTCCCTCAAAATACGACCCTTGTTGTGCCTGCTACATTTAAGCGCATTCAGGGCAAATGCCAAGCAGCCTCCAACTCTCAACTCTCGAATCTCGGAGTCTGCGAGTCGCGTCGCTAATTAAAAGTGCAACAAGGAAAAGGTCACCAGGGGCTGGTGAGGTCGTAAGGAAAATCACAGCTGCATGGGAAAATCAGCTATAAAACTCAAACCAAAATAGGTTGCACAAAATCAAAGATAAAGTACCTAAGCAACGTTTGAATACGAATATGATGTAATTTTCAGATCGTCATATATTAACTAATATATATTAAGTGTTTGTTCAAGTTTCTCTCAGTGTAAGGTGAGAAACCTAGATAAGGAGCGAGCTGGTGCTATTAACACCCCAAAAACAGCGAACTGGGGTCGAGTTCAGTTCGAATGAGTTGAGTTGAGTTTTGAATGCAATGGGTTAAGTTGGGCCGGCCAAGTGACTGGGGCAGCAAAAGTGAGGCAGCAGGAGTTAGCCCCATCCTTAACCCTTGTGGTTCCCGAGCCACGGCCTGCTATTTAGTTAACCGTTAATGGCATTTGAAACTGTTTTTATTGTGCGTCTGCTGGTGCTGGTAGTGCTGCTCTGCTGTTTCTGCTGCACAAAAATGTTGCATAATTGTAAGCGCTTCCGGTTGAAAAGTTTGTCGAGTGAATTAGAGGGAAAACTTTCCACCAGCCCAGGCACTTTTACATGAAAAGATTTTCCGAGTTGGGGAGTGGGTTTAATAATAAGCTGTTTGGCGAGGAGGACGGGAAAACGGCGGG
This sequence comes from Drosophila sechellia, assembly GCF_004382195.2. Taxonomy (NCBI): domain Eukaryota; kingdom Metazoa; phylum Arthropoda; class Insecta; order Diptera; family Drosophilidae; genus Drosophila; species Drosophila sechellia. Next base: position 4,045,024 of record NC_045949.1, read on the forward strand.
AAATGGAGGCGTGACTGGGCCAGAAGTATGCCGCAACTGTTGTTGTTATTTGCTCAAATCAATGCACAAAACTTTGACAAACTTTAATTGCTAAAAAAAATGCAAAATAAGTAGTAGGCAAAATGCTTTCCTCCAGACAATGAAAATGCATTAAAATTTTCATCAGCTAGGGAGGGGAAATTTTGTTATTTCGGTCAAATATTTTGGCAAACTTGAGCAATCAAAAGTTGCCGCCGACAAAAGATTTGATGCTTATCAAATTGAAAAGTTTCAGTCTTTTTTTTCCTGCGAATTGCAATTGGAAAATGTGTATAAGCAGAATGTTGCGGAATAAAATTACTCAAGCAAATATGTAAATTGGCTGAGCAAATAAAGAGCAAGGAAAAGTTGGCCGCATGAAATGTAAATGAAGTTAATATTATTACTGTTTTAGTTTTATGTCTGATCATAAAAATTATCACGCCCACCAAAACGAGGCATAAAATCGCGGCCCTAAACTCGAACAGCAGTTCCAGCTGAGGACACGCAAAAAAGGACCAAACTTGCCATGAAAATGGTCGCCAAGAAGGCCACGCAACACACATAAGTGAGGGTATATGATCCCATATCCTGAATCACCCATTACTTCATACCCTCGATTACATGGCACTCTGTGGAAACTCACTAGTATCGAACATTTTTATTGCATACTTTTTGTTGCAAAAAGGTGTTGCGGTGTTTGTTCTAGAACAAAAAATTAACTTATATCTTTAAATAATTAAATAACGAGGGATTCTGCGTAAACACGCAACGAGAAAAGTACCGTTTGCGTAAAATGAAAAGTCGTCACATCCTTTCAAAAGTGACAAATCCCCTAAAATGCCGTAGATTATTTACTTTTGGGAACACTTTTTCCGCTGGCAGCTCTAAACTCAAAAAGTTTTTGTTTGCCGGCAAGCGTGCGTTTAATATTTATGAGTGATTTATCACGATATAAAAATAATAATAAATGCGTCCAGCCAACGAGCACGCACCAGCCAAGGCATAGGGAACAATGAATGAAAATGGAAAAATCGGTTGGCAGGAGTGGGAAAATGGGAACACCAGCTGCTCCTTGTTGAAGGACAAAGGCTTCTCCATTCGCTTACCCCATAAAAATTTGTCAAAATGGCTGAGGGAAGGTGGTTTGAGAAGAAGAAGAATTCGAATTCGGTGCTCCTCAAGGATTTACGACATTAGGATGGATTTTAAGTGGCGCTCGCGGCGTATACGCAATGTGATAAACTATTAATTACGCCTTGTCTACGACTCGAAGTTCATAAATTGTATCCCGATGTCGTTTTTATGTGTTAATCAATAAAAATCCGGCCCAAAAGTTGGCCCCAAAAGAGAACTTCAACTTTGTTTTGGGACCAAACTTTGGCTTAATTTTAATTAAATTTTATTTTACTGCCAAACGAGGGAAAGTTTTCTTGGCCAAAGGCCAAATAGTCAATGTTTTACATGCGAGCGATGGAGGTTACAAAAGTAGGCGGTCCGCTGAGCAACGTCCAACGTTAATTCTGTAAAAATATATTATAAATAAACTTGAATGTTTGTGCCTATTTGGTATCGCAGTATTTTCTGCGTACGAGTACAACTCCTTCATGTATTCATGCATTGTTCGATAAATATCCATTCATAATTTATCTGTTATTTTTGTTCTTGCTTTTCCAGGGGTCAACATGGGCTACATGGAGAACAACTATTCGAATTCGAACAACGGCGGCAGTGTCAACTCGCAGGACTCTCTGTGGCAGGTGAAGATGTCAGCCGCGGCGGTGGGCAACCAGCAGGGCATGGTGCAGGCCCCAATGAATCAGTATGTGGAGCAGCAGCCCGCCTACGGATACGATCCGCTGACCCATGGAGGCTACGGGGCGGTGGACGACTACGCCCCCTATCCCCACCTCACGGCCACGCCCAGCCAGGTGGGCGATGAGTACCACAACTTGCGCAACAGCCAGAATCCGTCCCGGCAGGACTACTGCAGCGATCCCTATGCATCCGTGCAAAAGCCCAAAAAGCGAGTCGATCAGCATTTAGGTAAGTCATCTATGTGTTTTCTTAATACGAACTAATTCATAATGCGAGATAGTGATTCAGAATCCGTACAATTTCCATTCTGTGTGAATGTGTAGAAATGAGTTTGCAAAATCATATTTGCATCTGTGTAAAAACTTTGCAAAGGAAAATCCGTTGAAGCATGGATAACGAAACTTATTATTAGTGAAGAAATGCCGATGATATAATGAGAAAGAAAGCAAACTGGAGAAAATTACACATAGATTGCGAAGAGATTTGTTCGAGTAACTTTTGCCTCATTTTGATTGATAAACTTTTGTCGAGCCCAGGAACCAGCCAACGACTACCCAAAGTTTCTATTTTCTGACACATTAAGCTGGTAGACTTTCAGAGCCTGTCCTAGGAAAAGAGTAAGGTCCTGGCTTCCACATTCTGTAAGTTTTCGTTAGCCTATGTCAGAAGCTGTGGACCGAACACAGTGAAGGGGGAAACATTTTCTGGCCAACATTTCTGTTGGCGTTTTGGGCTTTGGCTCGCTTTCAGTTATGACAAGTTAAGCACTGGGCATCTAAAATGTTTTGCGCCCTTTTCCATGCTAATTATGGGAGTTCAAGGGGGCGAAACATGTTGCAAGTAAATATTATTCGGCAACGTGCTGTTCGAACATTTGGAGTCGGCTTAAAGTCTTCGTAGAGCTTGCTTAAAGTTCAGCCGAGCACGAAACACCAACCACAGCAAAAGCAGCAAGGACCAAGTGGGTGGCAGGATGTGGTCGAGGAGGATGAGGATGCCCTTTAGCATCCACAGCTTGTTTTTTGGGATTGTCTATGGATGTGCGAGTGTGTCTCTCCTCTGTGTATGTGTGTACTCGATTTTTTGTCGAATCCATTTCTGCCGCATGGCACATGTTGTTATGTGTGTTTTATTATTTGTATACTCTACTTTGCTCAAAAGTACATTGTACACTCTAAAATGGTTTATATAATAACATGGCCTTACTTAACTTTTCCGTATTTTTTTTCGATAAGGAAACAAGTTTGATTCTAATTTAAATGATTTAACTGAGCAGTTCTGAATTAATTCTAAATATGTTGCAGAAACTTGTTTAATGCCAAAGTACTAGAGTAATCAAATGTTGTATACACCCGTAACTTACTTTCCATATTGTTTGTTTTTGTTATTGTAATGCCAATAACACCGCAAGTGTTTTAAAATATTAAATAATAAAAAACGAAACGAACTGAACCGAACCGAATGAAAACCCAAGATTAACAGCCACTGTGAGAGTTTTGAGTTGGATCAGCAGCAGTGGTGACTGTAAAGCGCCCACGGGTCGTATGCGTAATATCCCCCTCGTTTTTTGAGTGTGTGTGTGGTTGTGTTTCTCTGTGTGTATATGTTGGCCACAACTATGAGCGGTGTGCTTGTGTGTTATCTTTACGCTTTATGAGCACCAAAACTCGAAAAAATACATTTTTGGTAGCAGCTTCTTGTTGTTCTTGGCCGTTTTTTATTGCCCTGGACTCGCAGGACGTTATTATTGTTTTTGTTGTTGCTGGCTGTTGTTGAATACTGCTCTCCTTTTTTTCAGTTCTGCTGTTACTCACTTCTTGCATATAAAATGCAATAAAAAGGGAGGCAAAAAACACTGGAGACTTCCCTTTATGTGTCTTACCCGTTTTTATACTCTTGCAGAGGGTATAGTGATCTCATTTTTAAGTGTGTGTTATTTTTTTATGTATGTATAATCTCTAGAATTTACATGCTTAATAATTCTTAAGATTTTAACGCTCACACTTTTGCACGAACACAGAAGGCCCTTTAACTCTACTATAAACTGGCTAAACAATAAATTAAAACAGCACTATCGAAGAAGCGCACCCCACAATTTACAATCCAGCAGATACAAGATATATCCCCCCTGAGAGCCATAAAAAGCAAAGCAAACTCAAGGGGAAGTGCCTCTGAAGAGGGTTAATGTAGACTGTCGGGGGTTAAGAGTAGGGCAGGGAGGACAAGAAGGACTTGGAGTGGAAGAGTGCAGCCAGCAGATTGACAGTGCTACAATATGCAAATACATCTTCATTACATTGATGTCAGCTTATGCACAGCTTGCAAATGCAACTGAATGTCGTATCTCTTTGTGTGTGTGTGTGTGTGACTGGGAGAATGTGTGTCCGCCTGTCTGTGTTTGTATGTTTAAAAGCTTTTACACTTGCCAAACTCACATTTGAGACCCCTCATCGCTCATCCCACGACCTGCTATTCCCTTCCCCAGACTTGCAAAACCCCCAGCTGACTTTTGCGCCATGCAAAATGCAGTCAGAATACATTGAGAGAAAAGATGTGCACTTTGAAGTGCGATAAAAACAATGTTGTAGTCTTGCGTTTTTATATCTTCTGCCCAAAAGTCTGCTGTGAAAATGTTACGTCGCCTTAATGAACTCACATATTCTTAGGGTTCTTTTAAAATATTGTTAGCTAGAAAGGTCGAATATATTTTCCCGTGTATAATGGTGTTCGGAGGATGCATAAGGGATGATCGGGGGGTGCTGGCCATGGCCGGAAGGAAGTCTGCGGAAGGCGCCAAAAAGCTGCGTAAGCAAATTTTTTGCTCATCTGTTAACATGCAAAGAAGGCTGCACAGAATAAGGATTGGGGCATGCATATATACGTACGTATGTGAGGGGAAATTTTGGGGGGGGGGGGGGTGAGAAAGACCGAAAGACCGAACGACCGACAGACCGACTGATTGATTATGCAGACTTTTGTGTCAGTTGGTTGAGCGCCTTTGTTTGGTCTTTTGTCAAACACTCTCTCGCACACACATTGGCCCAAAGGAAATGGCTTTAATTCATCATTAAGGCAGGGCAAGGAGTAGAGGAAGCCAACCACAAGATGGGGCACAGGGGCGGAGATTATCCCGGGCTTTTAGCAGATTATTCAAATTGCTACTTCATGAATATACACATAAACGATTTTGATTAATATCGAAACATATGCTTGACATATTTCTTTTCTGGAATGTAATTGGGCCAAATGTATGACTCGGGAAAATTAGAGGTTTTATTTCGCTGGCTTCGTGCTTCATAAAATCGTAACTATATATTCAATTCAGAACTATGAGTAACCTGTTCCTGGTCTTTGCCAACTATCTGATTTATATCAGCAAAAATCTGTTTTCGCCACTTGGAAGACATCTTTCTACCTTCTTATCGTTTCGCTGAAAGGCTCATAATGCAGTTCGCTTTTGGGCTGAGCAATAATAAATGCCAAGAAAACTTATTCAAAGTGCTATAAGAATCTAGTCCTGGCTGCCGCAGCTTATTCGCTTTCTCCTCGCTTCTGGATAGATTCCAAATAGTTGCAAGGATGTGGGAAAAGGGAAACACATAAATCACATGTGTCAGGATTTTCGCAACATGAAAAAAGTGAGGCAGAAGCAGCAGGAGGCGAAACACACACTCCACAGCACTAAACACACACTAAGTGGATTTGAGAAATGGGAAGGGGGCCCAAAGCCCAGAAGAATCGGTGGGAAGACCGGAGAAATCCACTGTCCAAAAGGCAACAAATGATAAGCGTTTTAACCCCTTGTTCTATGCATGAGAAAATGTTGCTGCCAGGCAACTAGCCAGTTTGCTATTTGTGTGTTGCTGGGATAAACTCATCTGCAATTTGTTTACTTTCGACGTTTCCGAAAATTTACTAAAAAAAGAATGGGTTATTACGAGCTTAGCTGTGCCAAAAAACTTGGCCAAAAGGGGCCAACACACACTAACACAATTTGCATGCAAAGACAGCTGGGAAAAAAGGCAACAGTGCGTATGCTTAACGCAGAAACGATTAAGTTGTTGAGAGAGAGAGTCTGAATGGAAATTGAAAAACAGCAGCAAAAACCACTAGCCAAAGGGGGTATGGGCACAATAAAGTTATGCGCATAATATCCACAGCTCACGTATTGGCCATAAAATGCGGGCAGGAGAGGATTGCAAACAGGAGCCAAATCTTTGAACAGTTGAAAATCTACGAAAGGAAATAGTTGGGAGAAAAGGATTCGCTTTCCTGGCTAGCTGGCTTTCCCTTTTTTCCCCATCGCTTTTTGGGTCAAGTTTATGCAGATGCCAAAGTGGAGTGGAAAAAATCCGAAGAGATGGGGCGATGGCGACAAACGCGCTTAGGAATTTTCACACGACCGAGAAGCCGGGAAAACGGGAGGAAGTTCGGTGAAGAAAAGCTAGTCGAACGAGACGGAATATGTTAAAAAGCAGTTGTTAAAAAGGATTTACGTTTTACATTTGCAAGCACAGGGAGAAAGGACCTGAATTTTTATTCTTAGATTTTGAAACAAATTACTATAAAATGGTTTGATTTTAGTCTGCATGAAATATCTATCAAGATTCGGAAGTATATAAACCCGAAACTATAATAAAGAACTAAAATTAAGCAAATTTAAAAAGCTCTGTAGTTAAACATATTCTTTCAACTTCAATAAGCGCATAAATCTAAAACAGGTCATAGTCGTAAATTTTTAGAAATATCATGTTGCAAACAACATGCCTAGTTTTGTTCTCTGTGCACAAATAGGTCAAAAAAGATAACCAGTAGTGAGAAGTTCAGACATTGGTATTTTGCCAAAAAACCTTTCGATGCGGCGATTTCGTTCCAGCTCCTCTTTTCCCCTTATTTTGAAATTCAAATTCCAATAAATTTTCCAACGATTTGGCACACAAAGCAATCCAAAGCAGGGCAGCCAAAAAAAAGGGGGCTTAAGTGTGGGAATGCGTGGGGGTTGTTAGTGCTGAATCCTTTGCCGGATTTGCATGGCCAAAAGAGCTGCGGACATGGCTCGAAGTGGAGATGGGGATGCGCTTAAATATGCAACAATTTGTAGCAGACAAAGATGTTTGCCAAAGTGGCGGGGGCTGGGTACAGTGCCGTTTCAACAGCTAAGTCCTTTGATTATAAATTAATGTCCTGTTTACCAGAGACAGTGTGCGACCAGCACCAACCAAATGCCAGAAAATGCCTCTAATTCGTTTACCATTTCAATGGGGACGACAAATTCAGCAATCTGCACTGCAATTGGATGTCGTTAGTGAGACCAATCAACTGGTAAATTAAAACAATTGCTTTTCGAACCAAAAACAAAAAACCGCTGACAGTTTAAAGCTTCAATAAACGCAATAGTTAATTGAAAAACACCGCTGCATTCTTAGGTTTTTGAGTCTTTAAGTGTGTTTGCTTTCATTCTAAGCTAGACCTTAAGTATTAGCGTGTAATATATCTTCCCTAACATGGCTATTTTTCTCTACTACTCTCACACATGTCTTGCCCACTCATAAATCAAAAAACCAAAAATGTATCACATACCATAAACAAATCTATAGCGGACATTATACAGGATGTTACGCTCTAACGGAGCGCGCAGGCTGAAGTAAGTTAAAGTCGGCAAGGATTTCGTACGAAAATGAAAAAAAATTTGGTTCCATTACTGTGATGATGCAGAATTTTTGAGTTGCCTAAGTTTGCTATGATTTTTCACAGAGAGCCTAGTACACAGCCCAGCACACCCAAAAAAAAAAAAACACGGTTTTGATTAGCATTTTGTTTTTAATTGTTTGCGCATGACTTTGCCTCTTTTCCGCCCATTTTGGTAAACTAATTTAAACAATTCCCACAATCTTTTCACTCGCCAGATTCACCATATCACGACGTAAGCGGTCTGCCCAATCCCTACAACATGGAGCACTTGGAACAGGACGAGGTCCTTCCCCCGCAGCAGCACATGTCCTTGAGCTACGACGACAGCTTTGAGGGCGAATATTCGACAACGCCGAATGCCAGAAATCGTCGCGTCATACGCGAGATTATTGTCTAGGAAATTCTAGTTGGGAAATCGCAAACAACTGAAAATCAGCACTCAAATATTTTCCACACACACACGCTAAATTCCATGATCATGATCATCGACTCTAAACCCATTCTAATTATCATTTTAATTCCTGCTCGACTGCCAGCAGCAGATCTTTTGAAAAGTGGCCATTTTGAATACTTTTTAATATATGACTTCGATGTAAGCTTAGTTTGAGGAAACGAGACAAACGTGTGTTGAGTTTTATTGGCAACGAAACGAATACCATATACCATAGGATTAGAGTTCCGATCTATCATTGTTTTAGTTCAGCACTTTGTTGACATAATACACTGAGAGAAATACAGCCCAAGATACACACACGGACTAAAACCATCACTGGACAAGCACTAAATGTTACGATTTACCAGGTAGCATAGCGCTAAGTAGTAGTTAATAATAATGGTCATCTAGGTCCCAGTTGCAACAAACGAACTTTAAATTGTAAGGCGGAATTTCAGAGGGCAGGCGATCGAAAACAAAATCTCACTTTTCACCTAGGCTTAGGCTAATTAATTAATTAATTAATTAACTCGTAAGTGATTCTTGTTGGTTCTGTGCAATATTACCAGCACAGATCGACAATATAAAATATATACATAAACAGTACGACCTGCCACAAAAAAATCAAGAAAATATATAAAAAGAAATCGAAACAAAAGGAAACAAAACTTACCTTAACTTAATTTTAAACTTTTAAATAAATACGAGAAAAAAGAAAACGTTGCTTTAAGTAAGATATATATAAAAAAAATACAAAAAAAGTACAGAAAACTTTAAAAAAATTATTGAAAATAATTGAAAAATATTAAGATAAAAAGTAAAACAAAAAAGAAACCAGCTCCTCCATTCTGAAAACTTTAATTTAATTTACAAACTTTACCAACTAACGAAACTATTTGTTCTGTTTTCCATTTGTTCGAACTTTGTGTTGAAATTCAAAATTTTAATTGTAATTATCGTTAGGTCAACTAGAAAAGGATTGGTTAAGTTAATATAAATGTTTTGTTTGTGCATTACGTTGTGTTTTAACCCTTATCATGTGTTTTGCAACTTTTTGACAATGGCACAGACACAAAGTGAGAAGATCGAGAGAACAACATTTTATGTAGCTAAGATTTAAATGTAAATACATGTGTAATTGTATATATTTACTTGACTTGCAAAGTAAATAAGCAGAAGCGGCAACTTAAATTAAATTGTAGTTAATTTTAAACAATTTTGAAATGAATTTAATTAGTAAGCAAGTGTTTAAGAGCAAATGCCACAAAATAAAGCGAAAAAACGAATTAAGAACTCTTAAGCAAATAAGGAAAATCTTGTCGAATGAACAAAACAAAATATAAACAAGAAGAGCGAAAACGAGAAACTTTATGATATAAATTATACACTCTAAACCAGATAAGCGGATATACATTATATATATATACATATACACTTACATATACATCTACTTATTATTTGTAAATAAGTAAAGCATAATTTTTCATTTAAAACACCCGAAACAAATCGGAATCCATTAAATCTATATTTCCAAACACTACAAAAAGGCGAAACAAAAATCAAAGTAAATGTTTTATTTAGCAAAAATATTTATATATACATATATATTTTTTGCAATTTGGCTGACGGCAGTGGAAGTGGCACACAAGCGATAAATCCATGAACAAAAAACTAGAGACAGAATTTGAGGCCCCAGGGCTATTCAAACAATAAAACACTTTGTTAACTATTTTGTATGCATTTCTGATTTCATTCAATTCAACAAATTGCCACCCCACAAAACAGAAAAGAAAACATAAGCTAAAATTATTATGCATACACACAAACACTCTCATGCAGTCACACTCATAAAAACAAAACATATAATATTTTTTTATTCAGTTTTAAAACGAATGGTAAAAATAAAGCAAAACATCAAAAACGAAGAATTTAAATTGAATGCCCTGTGTTTTGATTTGCTGTGGTTGGGCATTTTTATATCGAAATTGCGGTAAATTGGAATCAAATGCAAGTATAGCTCAAATTTATTGGCCGGAGTTTTGATTTGCAATAAATACAGTGAAATTAAAGTTAATAGGCACAAATATATGTATTATTTCCGTAAAATACGAAAGTTTTGGGACCTCGCAGTCATTTTTTCTCAGGCGGGAAAACGGATGGGTCGTCCGAAAAGAGGCTGGTGGGCGTGGCGGGAGACATCCGCATTTATAACAAAGAAGAAAGGCAGCTGCAGCTGCAGGCGGTGCATAATGTGCCATGTTTAAGTTGATTGGCACCAAATTTATAGCATGCAATTTGACTTAAGTGGCAGTGCTGCACTCCGGCACTCTGGCACTCTGGCAACCCTGGCGGGCAATCCTGGCGCCGGAAGTAACACGACACTGACATTTTAATTTAGTGCCAAGCGCAGGACCTGGTTCTCCACTCCGCGCACCGCCTCCTCAGCGATTTCCCCTTCCTGTTCGTGTCACTTCTACAGTTTTGCGTAAGAAACGAAAGTCAGCCACTTCGAATACCGCTGACAGCTGGGAAAAGCGGAAAAATCCGAGCGGAGGAAAATTCCAGCTGACGCGTCGGCTCGAAATCAAAATGAAAGCATTAACAAGCAGATAAGTGGATTAAATTGAGTTTATTTAAGAAGATAAACAAATTGTACGCGTACACCAAATCCAAGTACCAAGGCAAAATTCAATGAATTTTAAAGGCGCCCCATTATTCTGTTTGAAATGGAACGCCAACTAATGTCTTCCCATTTCTCGTCGTGCTCCAGCTGCAATTTGTGAAATGTAGGCCACAGAACAGGAACAGGAGCTGTCAGTCGTCCCATCTAGACCCATATGAGCCCACAAAGAGCCAGGGAACTGCTGCACCACACCACACTGAACTGAAGCGCACCGCAGTCATTCATTCATTCATATCTCGGTGGCGAAAACAAAAGCGGCATATGGAAATTCATTTACTCCGCTCGGCTCCATCCGTTACCCCTTAACCCATGTCCCCCCGAACACCTTAACCCGCCCGTGACCAAGGGTGGCTCATCCAGCACGTAGGCGGCAACCACCGTCAATTAAAGCGCTGCCGGTGGCGCCTAATTGGATTTATGCCACATTTATGTGTGTAGGTGCAAATTCACGGAATCGTGCTAAAAATCAGCAGGATAATGAGCGAGGAACTGCTCTGCTGCCATTCGGTTGGTGCGGGAAAAACACTAAGAACCACAAACTTAGTGCCTTCTCGTCAGCGTCCGCACAGCAACAATTGCAACTTTCGAGGACTTTAAATGAAATTACGCGAAAACTTTCGGACTGCCATCAGGAATGGCAACTTTTTCAAGAGATCGCCGCGCGGTATGGCAACCGAATCCCACGTCTGCAGCCGATGGCACGCCCGCCAACATAATGAGTTCCATAAACTGCCGCAAATTAAAGACCCGTTGAGTAGGCATAGACATCCTTGTTCACGAGTGGATGTCACCTGGAACCCGCACGAATAGTGATTATTAAGCGGACAAAGGCAAATTTTACCACATATATTAAAACATGTTTTAGCAATTAACTTTCTCATTTTTTTAAATATTTTTTTTAGGTCTAAGTTAAAACAAAGAAGGTAGTTGCATGCTCTATTTCCGCTGGTATTCCGAAAGGGAATGTCACCTATTCCCATCGTGCATTCTGTTTGTGTGTGCTCTGCGGTCATTGCTTTGTAATTAATGCGACCAGAAGCTGACCAAAGAGGGACTTGGCACGCCCGAGGCGGCCTAATGCGTCGCGGGTCCAAGGGTCGAACCGACCCCAAAGCGCCGGAGTTGGAGCAAATTGCCGGAATCCACCAGCTGTCTGCGGTCGTCCTTCGGTGATAAGGAGGAGGGGGCGTCCTCCGATGGCTCGTTGAGTGCTTTTATGTTTAATTTTATTAATTATCGAGGTAATCTTTGAAGTTTGCGTACCCAACTCCCGTGGAACTTCAACTTTCGCGCCTCCCATCTCTCCGATGAGCAAGGCGCCTCCATTAAACGTGTTAATTCGAACGTGTGTGCCAGTTCCGGGCGTGAAATTCGCCTACACAACTTGGAAGCGAAAGTTCCAGCAAAACGCAATTAGGTTTTTGGCATATGCAAGGAGTGAGCAGCTGACGAGCAAGTTAAGTTTTGGTTTAACTCAATTTAATGCTCGATTCATTATTTAGTGCCATTAACCACAGATATCACAGAGATAACACAATGAGCAAAGAACATGATTTCAAAATATTGTTTGATGGGCGTAAACGAAGTCCGAGGAAATTTTCTGTATGCTTGATTTTGTTACAAATCTCTCTTGCTTTATATTAATCACATCATTTTTACCCAATCGAAGATAGTCGTATAAAAATATTTATGCATGCATGGCAAGTTATTTTGAAATGCAAATAAAAAGCGTAAGCGAAATCCGAGAAAATTTTCTGTATGCTTGATTTTGTTACAAATACTTGCTTAATATTAATGACATCATTTTTACTCAAGCGAATTATATAAACATTAATCGCTAAACATGAACAAAAGAATGAAAGATGGGTAAGTTATATTTAAATGCAATAAGACTTCAGTCAGTATGAATAAAATTAATGCACAAAGCGTGTTATTTTATTATCAGCAAGCAAATACATTCAAATTAAATAGCTTTCAATTATTATTAGGAAATCGACTTGTCTTGTTTAAACTATTTACTATAATTAATTTATACGTTCATAAAAAAGGAGTATTAATTTCTATCCGAACAGATTCCACTTTTAGGTAATTTCTATAAATGGTTAGCAACAATGTGCCAATTTGATTCGATGCGTTGCTATGCCAGGCATTTCCCGAAACTTTCTACCTCTCGGAAACAGCCCCAGTGACCTTTGCCCTATCAACAGACCTTCCCTGCCAACAGCTGCTCATTTGCCGCTAATCCTGAGACCTCTGAAAGGATTCCTAGCATCCGAACCACCTTCATTGCCCGGCAACTACACAACCAGCAGTCCGGTGGTTGAGCTTCGTAATTTGAGCGCAAATATTGGAGTTTCAAAACCACTGGCAACAGTGGCTGCGCCGCAAATAAAAGAATAATAATAATAATGAGCAAATATTTAAGCAGCCGGGAACTTATCAGTGAAGCAGCGGCAGTCAGGGGCCAAGCTGCCGATCAAGCTACACCGTAAAAAAAATAAAACATTCCGCATTAAAAAATTGTTATTTTACTTTTATCTGATGTATTGCAAATATTGCACATAAAATCACAAATAGTGGTATATAACAACTTTTAGGATTTTCAAATAACAATTATATGCCTTATTTTAACATAAATTTTGTTTTGATGTGCCGCTGGCTAACATTTTTCAGTGTACTCAGAATTATGCTCGCTTTTAAGAGTCCCACAGTCAGAAAACTCCCTTAAGTTCCATCCCTTCGTTTTCCTTTGCACTGATTGTAATTATGAATGAAATTTGAATTGCTTACATTGAATCGGGAAATCGGAGAAAGGGAATTCGCTACACTTTCCGTTGCATATAGCCGGACACGTGGCAGCTCCTGATCCCCGGTCACGTGTCCTTCGGCACCCCAACCCTACCATTCCGCCCATTCCGCCCATTCCGCCCCAATCCGCGCTCATCGGAAGTGCCAATAAGTAGTTGTCAATATTGACTGATTATCTCGACACTGCGAAAGTGGGGGAGATTTGGAAAGAGATGCGGAGAGAGCGACCGTCATGATTGCGAGTTGTTTGAGTCTTAAGCGGAAGTAAACATAAATCACAGCAAGAAGCGCCACCCGAACCCTCGACAATTATTTCCCAGGACCTTCCAGCAGATGCCCGTAATTTAAGCTTGCAGGCGACAGGAAGAAGATGCTTCTATTTAGTTCTATCGCCCTGCAATCCAATTCCGACCGGAGATGCGAATAATTGCATTTGAATGGCGTCCCAGGACAAAACGATACAGCCAGTTTAGTGGTGTTATATGGGGATGAACTAAACGAATAATATATCACTCACTGATAATAAGATATCGCCCAGGTTCAACCGATCTAGGGATTTCCCATACCCTTTTCGGAGCAATAAAGTTTATCAGCGATTTTGCAATATCGTACAAGTAACATTTCTACAATTATTTAGGTCATAGTTCATTTCATTTTATTGAGAATAACATATGGTAAGATGGTAATATTTGTTAACATGGCCTAATAAAAAATACCCCAGCTACAATTAAGAAACATTTGGATCATTTCGCATACAAATATCGCCAAGTTCTGAAAGTAAAGAGAAGTGTTTATTTTATATAGAAAAAAAGAGTATGAAGTACGCAGAGGTTTGTTCAATATTTGTACAAGCAAATATAATGTGGAAATACGCGAAAAATAAGCGATAAGCACTCAAAAATTTTAAGATCCATGAGTAATTAATTCAAATGAGATTTTTGGTACAAAAAAGTAAATGCCAGATAAGGAAACGTAAACATTTTTATACAAAAGCTTTACTCAGTTCAGTCGTTATTTGGCATCCAAATTTATACAATGGCATTGGTTTCTGTTGGAGTTTTGTGGGCACTGATATTTATGATATATATCGTGATCCAACCGATTGCCAGTTGTGATCCCGACATTCTGTTGCCCAACGGACAAGTTACAGAGTCATCTAGTTGGTTCCTAGGCGATAGCATCAAGTTCGAGTGCAATCGCGGATTTTCTTTGCAGGGAAAGTCATGGCACCTTGGCAATGGAAATATGAAGAAGCGTTACTGCGCCAGTGAGTTAAAATAAGCAATAAAACATAAAATAAAAATGTAAAACTTTCAGAAGCGGGTTGCAATGATATTGAGAAACGAGCCATCGGAACCATTTTTACGGCCACCGATGGCTTAAAGGCGGAAATCGAATGCGATGAAGAATTTGTTCTCAGCGGAAATTCCGTTACCTACTGCAATGGAACGAAGTGGATCATGAAGCTGGGAACCTGTCAGTTGGCCAGCAGCGCCGTTGACCATTCCTGTGACTTCGAACGGGAGGATATGTGCGGTTGGAGGGCCAGCAAAGCCATACCCCAACCATGGAAGCGGATAAGTGCTGCGGCAGATTTTCGCAAGGATAAGTGCCTCCAACAGGATCACACATTCCAGAGCGACGTCGAAGGACACTTTATTCGCTTGCAATCGCAGGTACATGCTTCCAGGACCTACCACTTCATATCGCCGATCTATCCCAGGAACCTCACGGTGGGCCATTCCTTATGGTTTCAGTTCCAACTCTTTATGTTTGGCCCGGAAGTAAGAAACCTGACGATCTCCGTGAAACCATCTTCAATGGCGGTCGAGGATATGTGGAATTCTTTCAGAGATATGTAAGCGATCTATCCAAATCGCCAATGCTTTAAATACATTCTATGTTATCCTCCAGCTGCACCAAACTCATCGTTTCTGGCGATCAAGGCTCAAACTGGAAAAGCCAGTCCATCGCCATCGACGAGATGGATTCGGACTTCCAGGTGGTCTTTACAGTCGTTGACCCAAGTTCTCTACATGGAGACATTGGTATCGACGATGTAAAATTTATAAAATCCGAAACCACCGAACCTCATTTTTAACACGGACGAGTCGTAAAATCTATTATCATTTTGGGCTTATAAGATTTACCCATAGTATAAGTTTAAAAAGTGTGTATAAGTGCAGCGCAAGAAAATAAGACGAGGTTTGAATTTATATTTATATATATTTGTATAAAAATAAGAGTGAATTAAGAATGGAAAAAGAACGAATGAGCGGTTATCTGGTCTCCGACTTCATCCATCTTGCAAATGTGTGAGTCTCCCGCTCTTCGTTGCTCCGAGTGGATAAGTTTCGATACGAGAAAAAAATGCTGCAGCTGCAACCGACTCTCAGTCTTTTGACAGCCTTCGACCATATCTATACATTAAGTTCGTAATATCGCTGCGGCATGGAATTTTTCTGGACTCTGGCTGTGATTGTGTTATATTGTATAGGTCACATTCATGGACGATGTGAAAACTCTATAGATTTGGATCATGGAATTATAAATTATCGAACGAGAAATTTAGTGAGATTCAGATGCAATCGCGGCTACACTTTGCAGGGATTAGTAATGCAAACTTGCGATCGACATGGCCGCCTTCGAGGCGAAAAGCCTTTCTGTGCCAGTAAGTGCCACAAAATCCATATAATATATTGGTTCTTTATGGAAAATTACTAAGTTTCTTGCCTTTTAATAACTTGTATTTGTAAGGTGGAGGATGTACGAGGCCCGAGGATCCTGAGAACGGACACGTCGAAAATCTTTTCCTAAGGGCGGATGTCGTGTGCCACGATGGCTATGTTTTGGTTGGAGGTCGCACTGCCTACTGCGATGGAGAAAGGTGGAGCACCCAGCTGGGATCGTGTCGTAGGAGCAACCACACAAGAGATCATTCTTGCGATTTCGAGAGCGAGGATCAGTGCGGTTGGGAGGCGGAGACGACCTTCCGACGACCCTGGAAGCGGGTCAGCACGGTATCCGATATTCACTCCCTAAGAACGGGACCCCTCCACGATCACACCTTTAAACACGAATCCGGTGGTCACTACATGCGCATGGAAACCCAATTGGGGGCTTATGGAAGCTACCATCTGATATCGCCGATCTATCCCAGAGCCCTCACCCTGAAGACCGCCTGCTGCTTCCGATTTCACTACTTCATGTTTGGCGCTGGTGTGGATAGTCTGGTGGTGTCCGTCAAGCCCGTTTCGATGCCAATGGAAACCATGTGGAATAGGTTCAGAGCCAAGTGAGTTTTGCCGGAGCGGAAGCGGTTTTAGATTAAAGAGCGCAGTCAACTAGATAAAAGTGGCAAATAATTTCGAAAGCATGGCAACAATTATACTGATTGGTTCTGTTTCTATTTTATCTTAGTTGCAGCAAATTTGAGATATCTGGTCAGCAGGGAAGCCAGTGGCTAGAGCACACGATCACCATTGACGAGATGGAAGAGGACTTCCACGTGATCTTCACGGCAACGGATGCAAGATCCAAATTCGGAGATATTGCCATCGATGATGTAAAGCTAATGACAGGCAGCGAGTGTGGCACAAACGAATTTACCACCACCACCGAACCACCAGCTCCGACAGGCAGCAGCGAGCAACCACTGGTCTACGACATGATGAGCTGCTCAGGTCGATGCGGAACCTCAATCTCGGCCTCCAGAGCAACTATCAATGGTATAGTCATGGGATGTGGATGTAATGACGAGTGCCTTTTGGATGAGACTTGTTGCCTAAACTATTTGGAGGAGTGCACAAAAGAGCTGCTCACCACGACCGAGGATGATATAAGTTCCATGCCACCAACGGTCACATCAACAACCACAAGCACTACCAAGAAGCCAACAACAACAACCACAAGCACAACTTCTACAAGTACAACGACAACTAAAAGGCCAACCACAACAACAACAACAACAAAGGCCACAACCACAAAGCGAACAACAACCATTAAAAAACCGACAACAACTTCAACAACGCCGAAGCCAACAACAACGACGTCAACCACACCAAAGTCTACAACTTCAACAACACCAACGACAACAAACACAAGAAATGTTTTTACAACAAGGAAAACAACAACAATAGTCCCTACTTCCAGTACGGAAAAGACTACAGGTAAGTCATAAGCCTTTTTTTGTTTTTTATGATTTATGCGTTAACAGAAACTTAATATGATACCCTAGGCATCAACACCACAAAGAAGACACGGAACCGCATCACTTGGAAGGTTGATCCTCAGGACATCGAGGGTCACACGGACACGGGTGAAAGTACCCCCAATCCAGCTTTAGTCGTGCTTTACCTGCTCATCGGCGTGGTTCTTGTGATTGTTCTGGCCAACGTCGTTAATCGCTGGATAATACCAATCACTGGATCGAGGACCAGCAGCGAAAAGGCTGTGAGATTCAAGAAGGCATTCGAGAGTCTGAAGAAGCATCGGAGGAGAAACAGCATGGATCAGCCGTTATGCGACTCCGATAACGAGGATGGAGATTATTTCGAGGAAATGGGCGTGGACATACGCCATAGGACCGATCTATAAGGGTAATTCTCTTTCCGTTTTGCTTGTGCCTATTGTATAGGAAGTTTCTAAAAGAGTATGGAAGAATAGAATAAAAGAAAATATGCAACGCCTACTTTCCAGATAAATTGCAAAGATAATTTTGTGCTCACATTCATGACTTTATTGTTTTACACTTTTGGAGCGCTTAAAAATAATTTGTAAATAAAATCTGCCAAACCACTGATACGAGATAACGTATGGCTTTGGAAACCCAAATACTAAAGAATTGCGTCATTTGTCATTTTTTGATTTGAATGGGTAGCGGATGCCTTATCGACCCAGACGTCGTGCTGTAAACTCTCTTATGTCGCTTTGCGTTTAACAATCGAAATGAATGACATTATAAGAATAGGGAGAGAGGCGATTGTATATAAAAGCGCACTAGTTTTGAAGTCTACATCTTTATTCATAATAAAATGTTGCAGTTTCCATTTAATTTTGTTGAAAGTGCCTTCAAGACCTTCGTTCCCCCTATCGGACCACCCCTAAGAATAACTATGTGAATAACCCAATCAAATTAGGTTATATTGTGTTTGCGAAAAAGGCAAGAAAATTGAATTCGCGAAGGGCAGGTGGAAAGTAGCTGATATATGTATGTGTGTTATGAGGCCGGAAAGTTAACCCCTCGAATATGAATCACTTTTGGGCGCATTAAACGAGCATTGAAGGAGTTCCGCACTTTCCCCGATCTCTATCCATAATCAAATCTTGTGGGGAGTGTCAGTTACTAGGAAATGCCCTCCGGCTCTGAGTTCCTGCGGATTCTGATGCTGCTGTCTGGCAGTCACCCCGTACCGTTCACTTTCACCGCCCCCCTCCTTCGATTCCGGATGTTGCACGTGTCCTGCCAGCGGCTGTTGCAACCACCGACTGCCATCGTGTAAAAAGAAAACGCTGGAGACCCAAGGACCCAATAACCTAACCGAAAACCCAAGCCAAAGCAACCACCAACAGAGTTTTCCGAGTTTTCCGGGGCAGGCTCGTGTTTTAACAGCGGCTTTCGGTTGTGATTTACTGGCAGCTTAGCGTCTGGCACGGGACCAGTTACCAGCAACCAGACAACCGCTATCACACCCCTTCCAATGCACTGCACGAAATAATTAATACCGAGAAGTAATAGAATAAAAGCCTAATTTAAAACCTTCAGCATAAAATTGTTTCTTCTTTAAATGAAACGTGTGATAACTAGATTAAGTTTGGTTTCCAATTAATATTTCCTATTTTTGAATTTGTATCTAAATTATAATCGTTTGTTCTCCGTGAAAGAACGATTTGTGCGGCTCTCAGCAGAATTATTTTTCTGGGCATTTTATGCAATTATAGCTCCTGGCCAGACGATCCCCAGACCGAAAACCCCAACGCAACCCAACGAAATAGCAAGTTTGCAGGCTCAACAGAATTTCACACAAGATTTTCCAGCCTTGAGTTTTCCGCAGCGTTTTGCATGCACCCTTGTCCGGTATTTGGGATTTTCCCCTCTCTAAAGCTCGATTTTTCCATGACTTCCTGTTTGCCATTGTGATTTAACGCCCACCGTCGCTCTCTATCGACTTCTCACACATCATTTGACGGCGAAAATTTTCCTGTTTTTTTTCGTACGCTTCGGGTTTTAATTAAAAAGGCATTTTGATGGCCCAGACAGGGGGCGTGCCTCGAGTTGCTGTTGCCGCATTTTCACCCTAATGCTCATTGAGGCCCTAATTAAATGGTAAGTAAGTCGGCTTATCTGCGAACTGGAGGGGTTAAGGATGGTTGACGAATCGCTGGGCTGTATACGAGTATATTTTATTTGGCTGCATTGCCTGTGGAGCATCGTTAATTTCCAGGGGACAAATTTTTGCATGGAAAATGGCGTGGTAATGGGCGCACCAAGGGGCTCACCTTATCTGCCGCATTCCGAACAAGCCCACACACATTGCCATAAAAAGGGGACGCACCCTTGACACCCTGTTTTTTTTTTCTTGCCAAGTCCCTAGGCCTCTTGCTGTCCCGTTCTTATCGCGGCAATAAATCGCATTAATTTATTGTTGTCGCCGCATATTTGGCGGTACGGTGAAAATCCCCACCCACTCAGACTTTTTTTCCCTTAATGGGCTTGTCCACTAACTGGTGGAAATGTTAGGGTTTTGGGGAAAAACGACAGCAACTGCAATATTATTGTTTTCAAGTTGGCAAATGCAACATGGGGAGAATAGGCAATCCGAAGACGTTAGTAACAAGAATTAGAATTATACTTTAAAAACAAAGTTTTTGAATTTTATTTGCAACAACTTATTTATGCATGTGCTTCGATGGCAGGGTATATATCATTCCGCAATACGTCCCAGGACATAAAAATGTCTCTGCATTACGTTTTTATTGTTTTCTCAATTCTATCAGCTGCGTCAGCATTTCAGTTTCGTCCTTTAATCTCCATGTGCGAAACTGTTGCCTTAGATCGCAATCGAGGCAGGAATATGGAATATGGGCGACGCGGGGACCTGCGAATATTTATAACACTACGGCTGCAATTTATTATGCAGTGTCTGGACATTGGTCAGTGGAAGTGGAAGCGAAATTGGAGTGGAGTCCAGTTTTGGCTACTTTAACGTGCCACTCACCAAAGATGTCACCTTGTGCGGCCCTTCAGGGGGCCAAAGGGATAGAATGGTTCACGATACTGGCTGGCCAGGGCTGTTTCAGGCAACACACCGAGCCCGGCCAAGATTTATGCACTCAAGTTATGGCGAAGCAGACTGCAACTTTATCGGTGGCACTGGGACTTTACACTTGGAGAAAAACATTCAGCAAAAAACATGTGCAAAATAAGTGAATCTCGAACTTCGCTCTTCTGTTCAAGAGCAAACATACAATTAGTTATGTTATCAGTAGAAAGTATAGCATATAAGACTTAATAAAATAATGTTTTTTTTTGTGCTGTACACAGCCAGTTTTCCCTTTGCCAGCTCGACCAAAGGTTCTAGTTCCCTACACCCCGATTTTCCGACCGTCCCCTTAACTGCAGTTGTTGTTGTTGCCTGGTCTCGACATTTCCTGTTGCCGTCCGTTATCAGTTTTCCAAAGTTGTTGTCGACTGCAGATCTTTTGCACTTCTTGTGTATGTCAGGCAGTATTTTTGCACAGGACGGTGGAGTGCATTTAACTATGTACATAGAGGCAGAAGTTTTTCCAATAAATTGTTGAAAAATTGACCTTCGTATTCATTTAAAATCAATTTTTATACTCAAACGAATTTGTAAAAGTGTTTACTACCACAATGATTTTATTGTGTTATTTATTTCGTCAGAAATCCGCTTACAGGCCAAGCCGAATGAACCAATCTTTTGGAAACCAAGTTTTTCTGACCGATTTCCACTTGCCATTTCCATCGGCGTCATCATCGGGATCAGGATCATCGGCGAAATCACCAGGAGCAGCATAAAACTAATTAAGCATCACATTTCATTCCAATTCGGCATCTCGGTCCCCTGAGTATCCGCAAATGGCAGGAAAATAATCTTGCAAAAAAAAAAAAATGTAAGCAGCGGAAAGGAAAAACAAAACCGTAATCGAAATATAAGCCAAATAAATTTTCCGTTCACCAAATGCGCTTTCATAATTAATATGAAAAACAGGAGAAGGAGAAGCAAGTAGCAAAGTCATTGCTGCCATGACAACAAATGAAAATGAAAAGGGAAAATGGATGGCGGGAGTGCGCAAGTTTTCCTTCCTTCAATATTTTCAGGGTCTGGGCTTCCGGATTGATGTGGATTACACAAGGACTAATCTGCTCTCGCTGCCTCAACAGAACGAAAAATGCAGCGAAGGCAGAATTGCTAAGAGTTTTGGCCACACTGCAATCAATATTTGTTCGTTTATAAGCTATTTGAATTTGCAAAGGTTGAATGCACATAAGCACATTTTTAGTTAAATTTGAAGAATATTGTCAATGTTCTTGTTGAGTTGCAAATGTTGTAAAACTTTTTTATTTTGATGCAACTTAATTTTATTAAAATCCTAATTTTGCGAAACAAAGCTACGTGCTTAGTAAATATAATTGAAATGATTTTCTCTCACTGCTCCTTTCAAAAACATATCGAAAATCAAACAATTGTCTTTCTTACAATGGCACACAACATTCATTGTGCTGGCACACCCGGCAATTGATGTGTTGTTTTTCCACCAGCTGCTGAAGTAGCTGTAAAAGCCAAAGGAAAATCTGGCGGGAAAGCCGGGAAACGGAGAGAAAAGCCAAACGAAGCTGCAACATTGCATGGTTTAATCAGCAGCTTACAAGGGCAAACAAAGGGAAAGGAAAGCCAAAAAGTGCATGAATCGTGGAAAAGTGGGCAGAAAAGTGGGTGGTCAAATGCGATCAATCAAAATGAAATTGAAATCTTTTGCTCATTTTTGAGCTTTGCAAATCGGGGATGAAAGGAATTCTCGGGTCGGGGAAGAAAGATACAAAAATTGGGATTGAAACTCGCATTTGGCATTGCAGTTTGTCTTTGGCCTGACTTGGCTGCTCCAGCAACTGTGCTCCTCTCCAGAACCAGCTCCTGGTTCTGCAGGATGCTGCCAGCTCCGTTTCCCATTCTCCTGCAGCATTCCCACTCCCCTGCCATGTCAATCAATGTCAATAAAACAATTACTGTCACTTGCAGCTGGGCAACAGGCAAGGACAACCGAAAGGGAAAAGGGCTGGAAATGTGGGATGTGAGCGGTGAGCGTTGGGCGTGGGAGTGGCAGCGGGATGAAAAGGATGAACAGCCAACGACTTTGGACTTGGTGTCATGTTCGAGTAGCTGCAAAAGGGAGTCAAGGGAGCAGCAAAGAACGATGGACGGAGGACGAAGGACGAAGGACGTGGTTCTCCTGCAGTTGTCCCAGCTGGAGTTTTCAAATCGAAGCGGGCTGGCCACTCAACAAAAACCCGCCCACACGCCGAGCAGGATGCACTGGCAGAAATCAGGTGGAAGCTCCGGAACAAAACTTGTATAAGTAGGAAAATTGTTGGAAATAGATTGATGAGTTATTTTTCAAGCCTCAAAGGTTTTAGGGTGCTGAATATGGCTATATGCATTTTTCTATTTAAAGTACAAGTCTTAATCGTACCAATCGTTTATTCCTCCAGTGTAATCTCCATTTGCTGCTGTTCAGGTGCCAAGGAGAAAGTTCTCACTCTG
Source organism: Drosophila sechellia (assembly GCF_004382195.2). Lineage (NCBI taxonomy): Eukaryota > Metazoa > Arthropoda > Insecta > Diptera > Drosophilidae > Drosophila > Drosophila sechellia. The sequence continues at coordinate 4,068,257 of NC_045949.1, forward strand.
CCGCATTTTGGGGTAAAGTGTTTGCGGTTCTGCATCCCTACGGTCCCACTTCCCCTCCCGCTGCCTTCACCCGTTATTGGCAATAAAACCCGATGCCCCACATCCAACTCCACCCAAATTCAGAACTCCACACCGCCGGAGAACCCGACTCAACTCCATTGGCACTGTGACAAATCGTTTGCTTTAGACATGGCCTGCCATTGGCATAATCGTTCAGTCATTGCAGTTTCTGTTCCACAGCTCGACGGATTGGTTGTTGCTACAGGGGTTTGAGCCACCCCCTTTTGTCCGCCCCTGGAGCCTGCAACATTGTATCTAGCTTTGAGTTACATTGTCTCCGCATCGAAGTTGCGTTGACAGCCTTCGACATTTGCTGGAGGTTTTGGGTCCTCTGCAACTGCATGCATTATACATGAACCTCAAACTTCCCAAAAAACCATGAAAGTTCAGATGAAGGTGGATACTTTGGTGCAGGAAAAGTGAAGGAAAGTGGCAGGCAGGAGAAGTCTTACGGCAAGCCATCACAAACTTTGTGTTTAGCCAACATGCGAAATTAAAAGTAAGGGGCCGAAACAGTGAAAGCGGAATGCACTTGGAGAATAATATAATAATAATATAAAATTATTAAACAAATAAACAAGTAATAATACCTTAATGGGAATAAGATGATTAAATATTGATATAAAAATGTGGTTTTCCTTTGTACCATGTTATTACTCATGTGCATTTTTCACTTAAGTGCAAAAGTATTTAAGGAACTTGTAAATAATTTGTTTGATTTAATAATTAGGTTATGTCCAAGTGTCCAGTATTAGTAGCAGAATGAAAAATTCTGTGAGAAGCCAATTGATGCGAAGGAAAGTCGGGAGGACAGTTGCCCAAGGCTTTTCTCCCGGTTCGACTCTGTAGGAAAGTCTGGGATTGTGCATATGCCACGGTGATTGGCTCAGAACTCACAGGAGTGTGCTGCACTCCGTAATAATCCAATCAAATTCAATATTAGGCAAAAGTCCAGGAAGGCCCGAGCATGCGACTCTATCTATGAAGGTGGTCGTGTAATGGATTGGATTGGTTTTTGCGAAAGTACACCGACTGAATAGGGAAGCCAAAAATACAGGTATTAGGAAATTGGTAATTCCGTTATCAGATGACAATATTTAGAAGTTCTTACCACATCAGTTTGCATGCTAAGAAAAGGAAGGGCTGTACTATTGATCGCAGAAAAAACTGCAACTATTAGCACTACAAATTACACGACGCTCTTCCATCAACTAACCCAACCGGAATTCTAATTAATTGATAGATTATGAATGCCTAATAGCTGACCACCTGTCCGCTTTGGCCCTAATGAATACAACTACAATTAGTCCATTAGCTAATCGTCTTTGCCCCTTGACGGTGAATAAACCGAGTCAATTCAAATGTATCTGACGGATGCATAAGTATGCAGTTCCGTGGGTGAGTATCTGGGCATCTGAGTATCTGTGACAGATTCCGCCCACAGATCGGATCACATTATTCATGCAGACTGCATGCGGTTCCGAGGCGGAAAATGGGAAATGTGGGGGAAAAGCGGAGAAAACGAGCGGTTCGAGGTGGGAAAGTGACAAACGAGCTGTAAAAATTGTTCCACACGAAACCGAATGAAATATTCACGAAATTGTTGAAGGAACTGCAAATGAATTATAAAACGTACACGCTTACTGAAGGCGACAGATGAATAGTGATGGATTCGGGCAGGGGATCACCATCTATGGATAGATGTCAATGTTGATGATGATGTGTCATTCAATGATGATGGATTTTGGCAAGTGCTCGAGCAACGGAAATGCTCTGATGTCAAAAGGAACGGAAATATACCGCAAAATGGGACAGTCAACATTCAAAAAAGTAATGTTATGAGATATTAAAATGCGGTAAAAAGATAATAATAACTTCCAACACTGCGATAGTTTAAGGTTAAGTATACGCCTCGTGTTCGATTCCAGCATCTTAGATTTTAAGACAAGTTGCTGAAGTCTAAGTAAATATATCGCAATGATGTATGTTTGTTTTGGAGGGTTATAAAACACTTACAAAGTATCATAGATAATTCTCTTCGATAAAACTTTGTTTGCAATTTCGTGCCCAAGACAAGTGCCGTGTATAGTTAAACTAATCAAATAATCATAAGCTCCACTTTCAATTGAACAATTGTGCAACAAAGTGCCGTTCGGCCACGATTTTGTGGGCACAACAAAGTCCGTCTCCAAAGAGTCTTCGATCTGAGGAATCGAGTACTTGGCATTCCCATTTGCATTCTGGGGGAAAATTGCCGTGTGGACATTGCGGAGATGACTAGAAACGGGCAACAAAATGCCATAAAGTAGTGGGTATTGGGGCGCATCTGCCACGGGCAGAGGCATAATGCCACAACATCGCAGTTGCACCACACTCCACAGTGCAGCATCCACCGAATTCCCGAACCCAACTCCCAGCCATCGAGAACTCTTGTCGCCACTGACACGTAAACTATTTGGCACGCAATGCACTTGGCGACTTGCTGATGTTGACGCACATAAAATGCCAAATGCTGTGAAGGATGTCGATGGCGGCGCTCGTGCTCGTGCTCGTGCTTCTGCTGGGGCTCCTCCTACTTTAGATACTGCGTCTGTTGCCGGTATATTCCAGCTTACCCCACTGACGCCACTTTCCCCCGCCCACTTTCGCTGGCGGAAAAGCCACCAAGCAATTTTCCTCAGGACTCTTGCTTCTGGCAGCGGCATAATGCGATTTGGGAATTGATTGCACCAGGCACTCGACAAATGCGTGCAGGGGGTGCACCGCAAAAAAGCCGAAATGGATGCATTAAGGATTAACACCTGGTGCATAAAAAACCCATATATAAAATAAAGCACATATGCATCTATTCTTTGCGATCGCTGAAATGGCGCAAGCAAATTTAAAGCATAACCTACTAAAACATTTAAGAGCTCTCTTTTATATTGCAAATTTATGTAGTACTCTAAATCCAACAGAATATGTCACTGTGCATACTACGTAATATAAGCAATAATATTTTGGTGTATATAGTCTGTTGCCCTGCAGTGTATTATTCCTGGGTAAAATGGGAAGAACACTTCTTCACAAAACATCAACTAGCTGAGCTCCCCCACCAAATTCCGCACTCATTTTACGCAAATTACATTTTGCGTTGCGCTGGTCGGTCAACCCCGAAAACCGAGCGGAAAAAACCACAAAAGGCAAAACCATTTGCTATACAGTTTTTAATATGCCATTCATCAGGAGAGATGCGAGGGAAGCCACTTGTAGACTGTTTGTAGGCCTGTCATTCACTCCGACTTTATTGACGGGGCGTCCGCCCGGTCACGTGTTGGCAACAATTCAATTTGAAAGTCGTAACTCCACCGCTCAGCCACATTTGCCCAGCATGACGCATTCATTCATCTGCAGCGCTGCTCCTTCGATGAGGAACACTATCCTCTGTCCACTTGTCCCGTACACTTTTGTTCTGCAACAACTAACACAAGGGGGCGAACAACATGAGTAGCAACTACCACTGTGGGCTGCTGATTGCGTTGACAACTTTGTGACATTGTGTGCCAGGACATAACGCAAGTAGAGATGGGCCAATCAGATCACTCAGGACCTGCAGAAGTTCCTGTAAAATCATAGTTACCCTAACATTCTCAGGCATCTTAGCTTAGCTACAATTATCTGTATGCTTATTATAATATCCGTTCTTTTCATTCATCTTATCTTTTCGTTTGATTGTAATTTTCCACCACAAAGCGACCTATAACCTTGAGGGAATCCCCCTTTTTAATCATCTCGTGTCACGCCGCATGTTCCATGCGATGTGACCATCCTTCTTGGATCCAAAGCTCGGTCACAGTCGTCGTCATCATCGTCAACTCATCTCCATCGGATCAGATCCGCCGGCCTATATGAGACAGCTCGTAAATCACGCAAATGTATGCACCCCTTGGCACGCCCCCACCCCCACCCACAATTGAGAGGGGTGGCAAGCACCCATATTTACCGTAGCAACAACTGGCGGCGAACGGCAGTTTTCTGCCCCTGTCAGTGGTTTCAAAAATACACTGCTCGAAGCCCAAATAACTTTTACCTTTCAATAGAAATTCTGCCAAGTCTCTAAAAACAATGTTCGGTTTTGATTACTATTGATTTTTCATCGAATTTGATATTTGGAAGTTTTAGACATTTGTAAGAATTCCCTTCCTTATTATTTTCCCAGTATATTGGGAGCGTTTGACGGGAGGTGCTTCTTTCGAAGCCCTGGGCGATTCCAATTTGAATGGTCGGAGGGCATCATTTCGGCATTGTGCTTATGGAAATTCCGGGCAGCTTCTCTTTTTCCCCAGCTTGTTCCATTTTTGCTTCTCCACTCATTGTTGGTTGCTTACAACGACGTAATTGCAACAATTTTCTGATGACGCAGCCTGTATGTTTGCCGGTTGCGCCCACTTTTCCATAGACCGCCCCCATTCGGGGAGCCACTGGATTTGCTTGATTTACTTGTTTGGGTTTTGATTTCCGTTTGATTTGTTCGCGCAGAGTTTTGCAGCTCTTTGCCGGAAAGCGTCTTTCGTTAATCGCTTCCATTACAGACGGAGGAGTCTGTCTAATGGTTTAATGAATTCACTGTCTGGCCTCCCAATTCTGCCCGGACACCCTCCCACCCACTTCCATTGAAAGTCCCCATTTTGTTCGCTTTTACGAGCAAAACACTTAAACGCAATGGCCAAGGATATTTCACAATGGAGTGCGATTGCCCCTTAATTATGCGCAGGCAGAAGCCAGACCGAAACCCAAAGCCCAAAACTCATGCCCAAAAACCGGGATATAAAAGTGGGAACCCCCCCAGATAGACTCAAAAGTGGGATGAAGGACACGGTTTGGCATTTCAAAAATTTGTGCGCAAAGGCTCAAAGACAACTAGCAACAATTATTAATGGGTGTAAGGCAAGGGCGGTATCTGATAAGTACGAACTACTGGAATACCCTGCATAATCAAGGCGATGATATCTATCTGGCATGATATCATATTTGTATATATATATACAAATGGATTATTATAATTTGTATATATGACATTTGGTAAGGGACTTCCATCTTTGACAGTTCGAATACTCCCCGAATATTTATGGTAATATAAAATGAATACGGACTGAAGGGTTGGTCGCCTGGTCGGCATAACTCCTTCCATATTTATCATTACCGTCTGCTGTCCTGTCCTCTCGTCTATTCAATGTTTGTAGCCATGGCAGGATCGCAGGATGGAGGAAGGAGCTAATGTTACAGTCCAGGCAATAAGAGAAACAAAAGTGGAAAAGGGAAAGGAAAAGCCAGTGGGAACCGAAGCGAGAGCTAAAACAGAAGCTTTGACCATCTTGGCTGGCATTTTCCATAAGGACTTTATTACTTTTTCATCTCGTTTCATTTCGTTTTAATTTTGTTATGAGCCAAAATGGCAATGGCACTCCACTGGCCCAACTTCATCGTTGTTCTCTGGCAAAACAAACAAAAACATGGGCGAAACAAGTGTAAGGAAGTGTCCAAAGGACAAAGGGAATTATGCCAATGCCAATGAAAATGGAGATGACGACTCCTCCCCCTTTCGCTCGCAACGAACAATTTTTAATTAAATTCTGCGTGTATTTAATACAAATATGAATAATTACTTATGGCAGACACAGGCAAGAGAAACAGACACTGGCTTATACTACGAATATGCGTAGGCAGTTAATGCCAACCGGCAGCAATATATATTAACTGTCTTAAAATAGAAAATAAACATAAGGCGCACATTTGGCATATTTTATGAGGATATACATAATGGGTCGATGGAGCGAGTGGCATTTCAACGATTAATTGTCGGGGATCTAGCCAAAGTGTTGTTGTGCATTTAAATTGCAGATGATTATTTAAATTTCGCATACAATTTACATAATGAAGGTCGCCCTCCTGATCCCCCCTGACCATCCTACCCTTGCTCAGCAAATTAATCAAACAAATTGCTTTTGCCATGGATCTCTGACGCTTCTACATTCGCCAGCGAAATGGGTATTTTGTTATTGGAGCCGCGTCTTTTCCGGCTCAGCCTTCAATATGTAATTTGCAAAAATATTTGCTTTCAATAAAATCTAGAGACGAGCGGGGCAGCTGGCCCAATAATACTGGCTAAAGGAAAATGGCTTTCTTTTTCTGCTGAGCTCAGCTTGGTACATACCATGCATGTTTTTCCCAGGCCTGCAGTTCCCAAAAATACTTCTTTTTGAGTCTAATGTTTTATTTAAGATACCTATAAAAGTTTTATACATTTAATAAATATATAAAGGTTGCATATTTGTAGACACTTCTTTGAAATGATACGATTTTCTTTCCAAGCGGATTTTCTTTGCGGGAACACCTTCATCTGCCCATAAATATGGCAAAGTTTCGCCATTACCGAATTTCAATCAGTTTTCAATCAGTTTGCCCATTTCATTTGATTCGCTCGCATTGGCATTTTGTGCGGGCGGCGCGGGAAAAACGGCTTTTCTGTGGCAATTAGCTTAATTCTATTAAAATGCGATGCGCCCAAAAATGGCCATGGCTGGAAAAGCTTTGAATGCAAAATGCTGCTTCGTTGTAATGTGCTTTTCAGCGTATTATATTCATGGCGGGGCATAAAAGTGTATTATGGACCACATAATGATAACGATTAAAAAAAAAAGGAAACAAGCACAAACAAGTGTAATCAATGCATTTACAAATGCCACGTAGAATATCAATTTACATTTAGCATATTAATTGAATTTTTGCTTTTGTCATATTGTCTATTTGGGCTCACGATTTGTGTACACTGTGCTTCGTAGAGGGTCTAATTTTGATAATTTCGAAGCGTAATTGAAATATTTATATTTGATCGATACCGCAGTGAGAAAAACACCATGCCCACCCATGTCCTTTGTCCTGCAAACTGCCATGGGCACTCGCACACAAAGGTAATTGTCATTCATTTGGCGTGTCTGTCTTGGACATTGCGAATGTCCTTGCTGTCCTGTTTGCCAATTTGCCAAAGTTCTGCGTTAATTATGAGCCAAAATCAACGCGTGGCAAAAATGCCTTTGTCTCCACAAATATATCATGCATGAACAGCTGCGGTCAGAATAATAGCAGAGCTAGCAATTAGTTGCAAAATAATTGCCACACATTCGAGAGCAACCGGTTATGGCCAAAAAAAATTCTGTGTAAAAATGGTTATTGTTTTGACATTTTTTTTCTTATTTTTACCATAGAGAATTTAATAAGAGACAAATGAAAATGCCAGCTTTATTGTGCTGCCTTTTATTGTGCTTATTAGAGCAATGCACTTCGTTTTTGTGCATTTGCTTTCGATTAGCTGCAAGCAACAAAGTCAACAAATCACTGCAACTTAAATAGGAGCAGGAGGCAAACATATGCCACCGGACTATTTTTGAAGGGATGCAATGTCTATTTGCATGTGCACCAGAATGGCCGCAGGACTTCTCACATTTGGTGCTCTAAATTTCATTCGCTTTGTTACTTGGCAGCAACCGAAAATATCAGTCGGAAAATGTAACCAATCATCAGCAGACTTTTCACCGCCCAGTTTCCACCCACCAAAACCAACCCCCCTTTGGCGCGCCCCTGCGGCACAATGGATACAAAGTTGCAATTAGCGTTGCAAATCGAACGTTTTGCCATTAATTATAAAGCATGGCAAAGAAATCATTTGCAGTTTAAACAAAGGATGAATAATCTATGAGAGCAGTATAAACAACAGGACAGAAGGGGATGGACACTAAATTACTGGGAAAATGATTTCAATTTGAATTTTGAAATCAATACCAAAATGAATAGGCTTTTAGGCTAAGACTAAGTAAATATTTATATTTTTTGGCTGACATTTAGACAATAGTTTTTCTGTTTCATTACGTATTTATTATTATTATTTATCGAATACTATACATTTATTACTATACGATCTTATCTTCACTCATTATCCCACCGAATGTCACCGTAAAGGCCCGAGATATTTTCCGGCAATTTCCGGAGATCCATTTTCCATTTAAACCAAGCTCGGACATGTTCTCGCAATGATTTCCCCAGATGGCACTTAAGGCTCTTAAGCGGGGAAAAGCTGAGAAAAGAAATCCCGCACATAAATAAGGCAAACGCCACACACACACACACTGAGTATAAATAAAAATGTCATCAAAAGCATTTAAAAATTTGCAAAATGCGAAATACGAAATACGAAACGGGCAAGTAATTCAATTCTGGCCCGGACCGCAAGTCATAAGTAGGCTAAGGCCACTCCCCATTTTCGCCGGATATATTCGCATTTTCATGCTGAGATTTTCCGGCAAAAAAGGAATTACGACGATTAGATTATTACGCATACTTGACGATTTATGCGATTAAGAATACGAGTGATATGATATAAAAGCAGAGGGTTGTACGAGAATGCACTTTTCAGTGGGGTTGAAACTTAAGCCGCACCAGAAACTGTTATTGTTCAACATAAAAAAATGAAAGAATGGCGATGGAGGAAACCGAGAAAGGATGAGCTCAGCTGTCGTCGTCTGGTTTTTTATACGCCCAGCAACTGAAATACCAGCAGAATCATATTAAAAAATGCCAAATGCTGAGGCAACCGTCAAATCATCTGCGGAATTGTCATCAAATTGAAAGCCCTAACTTCCAGCTTTTTTTGCCAGCTAAGCTGCAACGCGTGGCTGACTGGCTGCCTGGTGGTATATTTTCCTTTTTATTGTCATCATTTATGGCTTTTGCAGGGTGGCTGCCCTGGGGAAAACCCCTTCTATCCCCAGCTGCGGAAAACTGGAAAATCAATCGCTGCTGCTTCAGCATTTGGGTCAAGACCTGGCTGCTTGCTGCTCTCTTGTAATTAGCACAGATAAGAAGCAAGCCATCCTGGCTTTTGGGCATTAAGCTGGAGTTCAATTCCAACAGCTGGCTGGATATTTTTGAGCCATTAATGTCGCCATCGGGTTCTTTAATGCCCCAGTTAGCCGGAATAATCGACCGTGGAATTTATCAAGACAGTACTGTGAATAGGACTCGCTTCAAGTCCTTTGTTGTGATCCTTTTTCAAGGGTCTTAAAGCGAATGAATCCAGCGAATTAGATTTATATCTGCATATATAGTTTTATTTTCCATTTAAATTTGCTAAATTTGAAGGCTTTCCAGTTGCGCCAAAGGACATTGCACTGAGTGTCGGCGAGTTTGGCCCATTCCTTTGACTTTTACCACTTGGCTAGCACTTCTTTGGCCGCATTCATGTCGCGACAGTTTTTGTCTGGCTGGCGGCGGCTGTTGACTGATTGTAAAATGGACGCAAGGGCTTCTTACGACCTGTGACCCCCTGATAGCACGTTTGGCACAAACCGTTAACGTTTTTTGTGGCCATTGTTTATTGAGCATTTAAATTGAACAAGTTGGCAATCGATTGCCGACGTTGTTGTCCTTGTTGCCCTGGGCGTGTTAATAAATCGAGTGACTCTCATGTGTCGATAATTATGCCATTGATTGCTTAATTGCAATGCATATGCATTTCCCTCACTTCACCCGCTCAGCTGCTCCCTTCTCGTGCGCAATTCCCCGTGCGACTCGTCCTGCAATTTAATTGCAAGCTTAAAGTACACACTCAGGACCCTCGACAATACAGAGGAAAATGCAAATACCCAAACTATGTGGCTGTTTTGCACAAGTTAAATGCCATGTTGTTGAGATAATATTTCACTGACTTTAAAATTCAGATTAACTCAGTGAATTATTAATTTTTATTGTGTACCTAAGGCTCTGTTGAAAAATACGTTTAGTTTTCTTTTCAGTGCACAAAAAAAAGGACGAAGGCCATGCAGCTGCTGTCATATTTTTTTTGCCGCTGTCGCTGTGGCACTTTGCATGCATTTCATTTTAATTTAATTTCAGCCGCCTTTTGCTTTCATCTTGCGCCTGCCAAATGACACTTGGCATCCTGGCAGCGCAGGACTCGAAGCCCGGGACTTGTAGCCCAGGACTCTCGAGTGTCCCGCATGTGTGGCATGTGCAACAACTTGAATTATGCACATGAGACTTGGCTGCCAGCCCACAGGACAGCCCCGCCCGTCGCCCGACCACCGTGCGACACGCCTCCTGCGACCTTCAACGATTTACCCAAAACGCAACACTCGTACTCAGGAACCAGGAATCAGCATAATGAAGAATCCCACTGTAATGGAGATGCTCGAGGAGATGCAGATAATGGAATGCCAATCAGGGGATGCATTTCCGAGCTCGAGTGCGGAGAAAGAGGAATCGAAATTGCATTATCCTGCAGAGGGATAATGCTCTCCAGTCGAAGGGAGATGTTCGACATATTTATTTGTAATCTTAATGAATGAAACTGGAAACTTCCGAGCCTTTAAGGCAACTATTCTGTAACAGAACACACACATTCTACCCTTATTTTATGCAAAATAACATAAACTAATAAGATAATTAAGAAAATAAAATATACACATAGTATCACATTTGGTTTCTATTTTAAAGAGTTTATTCAATTTCGTTGAATTCGAATTGAGGTTAGTGATTAACAGATTCTGATGTATCTGGTCGTGCAGTTCTCGGCTTGGCAAAAGCTCATTTCGAAATAATTACACGTGAAGGACGACGACTAACCTACTAATACAGACACACAGATGCTGTGCAACTGACAGCCATTTCCGGAGCTTCGTGAGACAGGATACTTTGCCATTTAGTCACATTTCAACGTATTCAGTCACATTTGCCAAGTGCTTTCGCCACTTTCCATTCAACCATTTCGATTCGACCAAATGGATGCTGTTCGATTCATTCAATGGCCAACGCTCAAACACTCGACGAAAACCACATGCACACACATTTGGTTTATTAAATAATTACGCTCTAATTGCAAAAGTGACTGCGGTTGGGCGAGCTTTGGCCTCTCCAAAAATAATGCCAGAGTCTTGTTGGATCGAATGTGTGAATAATGTGGGATCCGGATTGAAGGGTTGATGAATTTTAGCCCGCGAACTGCCACAGCGAAAATGGAAAACCTCTGGCTCCCTTTGCGGTACAGTTGGCAAAATCACAATTTGTCCTTAGCTAAATATCGTTTTTTTCCAATAACTTTGTCGACCATAAACAATACACAGCAGCAAAATGAATGAAATGAAATGGAATTGCTTTACTTTCTGCGCTATTTCCAATATTCGCCGGTGTGTCAATACCCGATTGAACTGAACACTGGAATAAAGAATTTTCACGTGTATTTACACGAGCCGAGCAGCTCTTAATTTTTTAATTTTTTTTGCCATATTTCTCTACAGCTGGGATAGCAAATTCTAGGCAAGTAAAACCTTGTTAATTAAATAAAATATAACTGAAATTTATTCAACTTCGAAGGATGCAGCAACACTTCCTGGCTATTAATGGCATAGTATATCAAAATGAAAAATTGGGCATGCAAACTTAGTTAGTTTTGATTGCCGAAGACCTATAATATTTATAGAAAAATCTTGTTAAATAATTTTGATCTGAAAGTGTTGGTTGTTCTAACCCAAATGGTACCTACTGTACTTGCCCCCTTGACCCCTTTTGTGTGTGTGCGTGTGCCCTTGTGCTGAATGTATGGGTAGCGTGTGTGGGTGAGTACGTGAACTAGTGTGCTGCGTGCAACATTTGCAACACTCCGCGGACAGTACGTGGCCATAATTAAATGTCGACATGCAACGCGGCGCTGGAAAGTATGCTATACAGCGGCAGCAGGGATTTCCTTTTGCCGGAAAGTGGGAAATGCAAGAAGATGCGAAATAGGACAGCAAAAAACAGAGGTTCCTAAAGGGAAATGGGATGGAGATTTCAAAGCAATGCCTCTCCCTGCACGTAATGATGTAATAAAATCATTTCACACCTCATGAAATGTCGGCAATTTCCGTTGAAATTCGATTGAACTTCCTGCCCTCCATCGAAACCGAGTGGCCAAAGAGCCGGGCGGGGATGAAAGGAAATAGTGGACTTGGCACGACCCCGAATTGCATACGTGGCATGTATATCATTATACATCCATTCACACACTGGCTAACACAGAGGAAATACATTCCGATTCCCAAACGCCGCTGACGTTTTAATTTTATTCGATTCCCTGTCCCGAATCCAACGAGAGAGCTGAGAAAAAGAAATTCCTGGCTTAAAATTGATTGGCATAGACGTGTGCATACACTGAAAGAAAATCACATATATTGATTAAGAGATTTTATATTTGATTAAAACTTTAGCTTATCTACGTTCTATTACAATTGATCCTGTGACTTGCAACAAATACCAAATACAAATACTTGTACTAGTATAAATCCGCGTGAGTTTTCTTTACAAAAGAAATCTTTTCTCTGTACATGCGTGGGCTCTCTGGTCCTGAGCAGAGCTCCCCGTTTCGTTGCGATTGTGGCCCCATTTCTCCCAGTTGGAATCGTAAAAAACAGGAAATCATTTCGTCATTCCATAAATTGTTATGCCGTAAATCTCAGCAATCAAATGGGCTGCACACGTACGCACACATACGCAGCGGCTTCCTGCTTATCAATGTGTGGGTGTGAATGTCCTTGGGGCTGTCTTATGTCTTATCCGTCCCGCCTTGTGTTTCATATTACTTTCTGTTGTCTGTGGCCAAATTGTTGCCTTGGTCTCGCTTTCCCTGTGATTGTGTGACTTTCGGCCAGCACGGATTTGACCAACTAACCGAAAAACCTGCGGGCTACTAGGGATAATCTTTGGCTCTAAGAAATTGTATATCCATATAACTAATTTAAACATCTTCCTCAGAAACTCAAAAACCTTCATATGTGGTCGTGTAAGTTCCAACACATTGCCCTATAGATATGTATTTATATGGGAATACAGGTGTCGGTGTAGACGGTTCGCTTGAGATTTAGGACACGTGCGGAGTTCAACTGAAAGCTCAGTTTTTCACAAAAACTGAAGCTGAGTTTTGGTCACAACGGATATTGTAGCCAAATAAACAGAAAGAGCAACAGCAGAACGGATGTGTAGTTCATAAATTTCGACAACTGCCACAATAACAAACTGAGGGAGTCACCAGAAATTGACTTGTAGCCTGGTCACAAGTTACACAACAGAAGACAATAACAGAAATGCAGATTCTTTAATAAGAAATCATAACTACTTGAAACATATACATTACTATATGTAATGAACAACCATATAAACAAATATAATCGCAAATTTCCCCCCTGACCAAAAAGATTTTCAATTTAGCGGAACTATTAAGCCAGTTTAATAATAAATTATGCGCCACAATAAGCAGTTGGCGCAAGTCAGGAGCTGTGAAAGCATTTTATGATGACGCACTTCCGGCCGGTTCCCCGGTTTCCGGTTGCCAATTCCTGTCTGTCTACGGAGTCGTTTCCATTCCCCCAGCTCTTCCCTTGATTCTCCCCGCCTCACCACTGATGGTCAACCGAAGCTGAAGTTCTCTGCGGGCGTGCGACTCAATTGCGACTTTTATGGCACATCAATCGTAGTCATCGTCCTGCAACGTCCGAAGCCGTTAAGTTTTATTGATTTCAATGGCCGGGATTTGCTCAGTGATTGTCCACAGTCCACAGACCGCTGTCCAGGGTCCAGAGTCCATGGAAACTGACCAGGACTCCAGACTGCCGGCTCATAAAGTGCCTTCAACGCCTTTTGACTTGACCGCTTCTTTGTCTTTCCCTTTTCGCACCCCCCTTCCATACTTTATTATTCCTGCACTATCACCCTTCTTTTTCCTCAGTGGAGGTCATTAAGTCAATCTGTGGACATAAATAACCCGCAGGACATTGCAAAAGTTTCTGGGGAGCTTTAAGGATTGCCCGCTAAGGACTCCTGCAGGTGTTGAGCCTTTGGCTTTCGCAGCTGGTTTGCGATAATGTTCCTGTTCTTGGTCCATCAAAATGTTTTTAAAAGTCAGTTAAACGAGGCAATCATCGGGTCTAAATAGGGATTACCGTTGATAGGAGGGATTGAGATGGATCTAAAAAACTAGGAGGATTGTATATGCAAATATAGGATAATAACATAGAATATCAATCTAATTCTGTGCAACAAAACAAGACCAAATCAACAAATTGAAATATATACCCTTTTAACAAAGATATAGAGTAAATGTTTTGCTCAAATTAATTTGCTGTGTCTAATATATTTCATTAAAGTCCTAGTTAATTGAAAAGCCCCATACAAATCGCTAGATTACATTTTTCCCAGAATGCAAACTCACAAACATTTTAAAGAACTTTCGTTTAAGCTCGAGTGCTGTGGGCAGACCAAAGAAAAGTAAGTAAACATTTCGGCCTTTACACTTAGCCTCATTTCCACTCGAAGGCTACTACTTCACTTGAAACCAATGTTGTCGGACATGTTTTAGAAGCCCCTGTTCGCAATTTTTGGATCTCGGATGTGTGAGAACTGTGTGTGGATATGTGGCCAAGTGCATTGTGTTTCCGCTTAGTGGTGGACTAATGCGAAAGCTTAAGGCCTCTACCCATTTGTACAGAAGCTGGAACACTTAACTGGTGTGCACTGAACGAAAAACAAAAATGATGAGGCGGATAACTAACTAAATGCCCAAACAATATGTTCAAGTTTCTTTAGCAAAGCAACAATTTTATTTCTAGAAAACTTTGAACACACGCGTACATGTATACATGTATGGCAATGTGTTATGTGAAAATATTTGTTTGCAGTGCCAAGCTGAACCCTTAAGCCGAGTTCAGTTGCCTAGTCTTTTGTAATTAACATGGCATTCAAAGTTAAATCTCTGCACCAAGCCCTCCCCTTTTGCCCCTTCATGTGTCTGCGGTTGCCAAAGAGATTTCTAATTGAAATGCTAAGAAATGTTTAAACACATTCTCGGGTCTCGCCAGTCAACACCTTTTCACTACTTTTCACTTGGAGTTGCAGCATGCAACATGTCAATTAGTCAGAGTTTGGCAGCAGCTGCCAAATTTAATTTTCCGAGCCCATTGCACCGGCTTTTCTGCTCTTTCCTGTCTGCTGTCTCCCGCCTGCCGTCTGCTGAATGGATTCAAAGCATTTTCATGTCGCACACACAAACAAAAAAAATGGCAAAACGAAGCGAAAACTTTTCAACATGTGTTGGCAGCTTTTTGGTCGAAAGGCGAGAGAAAAATGTCGAAGAAAACTCCTTCAAAGTTGTAGGAAGAAAAAAAAGAGGTGCCAAGTGGCAAGTGGCAGGTAATAATCTATGCATGTGTGGGTGGACCAGGGGCTTAGAAAGGGGGTTGTGGACTCAGCCGACACTTGGCAGCACTTTACATTTATTGTGGCAGTCGAGGATGCGAGATCTGAAGGCGGAGGAATGCATCCGAAAGTGCCTGTCACGGGGGGCACACAAGCAAAAATAAAACCAAAAGCATTCCAACAGCAGCGGCCAGCAAAAAAAATTATGATGAATGTAAAATGTTAGCTTCGTTGAAGTTTAGAAATTAAACAATTCCTAGTTCCCAGTTGAACTTAAATAAAAAGCAGTTACATCTGCAGATGTTTTAAGCCATTTTAAAGTGATTAATTTTCATAGTTCCCCTTAAATTTCTCAACTTTCTGATGTCGCAACTATATCTTTCACCCCATCTGTGAAAAGCCAGTGAGTTCATGCTGTAAGAGCAGGACATGGCCACAGTTCTAAGCTTTCTTAGTTGCTTATTATGCAACCCCCTCTCGCCAGCTTTCCATTGCCAAGTCATCGTCGCTGAGCGTGCGGAAATGAGCAGCTGTCTTGGCCTGCTTTGCCCCCCGTGTGCCCCCTAACTTTCTACCAATTCTCCTCAATGGCAAGTAAGGAAGGAAAAAGAGCCCCGTTCAAGTTTAAGCCAGGTCCACAACCCCCAACCCCCGCACCCCACAAATTCCAGATGCCTTCGGGGGCTCACTTGTGCTAAGTAGTCACAGCAGTCGAGTGCAATGAAATTTTAGCTGCTGCCTCAGCTGGCGTTTCGAGCACAGCTACTAAGTCAAACTTACATGAACACGTAGAAAAATCCAAAAACTTTCCGAAATTTTGGGCCTGCAAAGATGCCAGCGTGGAAACATTTTTCAAGTTACAATCAATATCCGGAAGAGATTTACCTTTTGGTGTTTTATTAGCAATCGACTACTACTATCTCCATCACTTTAATTTTAAAGGCCATGCCAATCAGCAGTTTACTTAGCATGGAAAATGCAAAGAATTTATTCCTTTTAATTGTCAAGAATATATCTTCGAATGTCAAGCAACGCTATCAATGTTCAAAAGAAGTGCAATCAGTTTTATGGCTGTCATGATCAGAAGAGAGGCCAACTATTTTTCTATCTGCACACACAAACACACTTACACACACACACATGTCATAAACACACACACAGAGAGTGGGAGGGGGAGAGATAGAGAGTGCTGAACAGCAGCTGCAGCTGCAGCAGCCATTTTTTATCATCATTTCCGGAACTCGTTGACAAACGGAAGCGACGAGCCGAGTGCAAAAGGGGTCGATGATTGCACAGGAGCGGGGTGTGGAGGGGAGTGGCGGGGTGGTGGGCTCGTGACCCAAAGGAGGCCAGAAGCACATTAAGCGGGTGGTCGGAGCGGGGCGGTAGGAAGCGGATATGACCGAAATAGCATAGCCATTGCTTATAATTTTACATTTGGAAACTACACTTTGAACTACTTTCCCATGTAAGTATGCACTTACTTATACGACCATCGAACGAGCGATTATCCCTCAGAAATACCCTTTTGAGTCCTTCCAATGGCCTTTCAGCTGCGCCACTTGGCCGAAGTTCAACTGCAGAGCGAAGCGAAGAAAGCCAACGGAAAATAATATTATAAGCATTCAAATCACTTCTATAAAAGAATTCGCATATTCTCAAACAGCTTGTATACAAATGGGTTAAAAGATGGCGAACGTTGGGAAAAATCTCCTAAACAAATAATTAGTCGAAATAATATTTACATATTTCAGCGACAATAGAGGTAATCAAATACTTTGATCGCCCTTTGTATATACACATGTATTTTATGTGAACTATTAATGATAACCGAATATATCATATATTTATATTCAATCCTCGGCAAATACCAAACCCACATCATTGCGATAGTGACAACTTTTTATGCCCGAGCTAGTGGACATAAAAAAGTCATAAAACATCGATATCAATGAGCACATATTCGCCCATTCCTTCGAGCCACTCGAGTCGAAATCTACGGCTAATTTCTTGGCCCAAGCAGCGCATTCGCTTGGTCAACCATGGACGCGCTCAACACTTGGCCAAATCCCATGCCCGTACTCCGATTCGGCCCCCTTTCGGCCATTTCTTTTGGCTACTTTCCGCAGTTACTGCCATTTACTCCATATCAGCAAATCCGAGCCCAAACCACTCCAAATACCACGCCCTTCTCGTTGGGCTCGTTCGACAGAACTTGCTCTTTATGTATGTATGTACACTGGGAAATATCACGATTATATTCGATATAAAATAGGAAAATAAAATCTCATAGCTCAACAAATACTCAAATTCACACATGAAGTTATAAAAGATGAAAATTTTCATTGAATTTATTAATAAATACCATTAAATCAAGACTCTTCTTAACAATTTTTGTTCACAGTGCCTAAGAAGCATGTGTGTGTATTTGTGAGAAGTGTTTTTTTCGCATTGACAGCAAATTCGAAATATATTTGCCCACTGGCCGACTTGTTTCCTTTCCAGCCACGTTTTGCACCACATTTTCAGGGCTTTCAACGGGCCGCATGAGCTTGCAGCTCGAAATGTTTTTACTGCTGAATGGGTAATTTAGTATTTGGCAATTAGCTTTTGCTTTCGGCTCTCCAGCGAAAGAAATTCTCCTTTCTCGGGCTTCATTTCCCACTTCACCACCCATTCCTGTCGCCTGGTTTTTCCCAGCATTTTCCTGCCATTCAATTGGCACATGCATTCTGCCGACTCGTCGCTTCGCTCGCCTGTTTGTTTATCTGTTAAATTATGCAGTCGTCTATTAAGTGGCTGAGATTTATGTGACCACCACCAGCAGGAGTGAAGGTGTGGCCACGAGGACGAGGAACATTCTTGTAGTTTCCATGAGTCAAACTTCAAAAGAATCCTCCGCCAAAAAGAGAAAAATAGTCAATCTCTTATTCGATTTGAATCTTATGAGTCATTTATTAAAATATACCCATTGTGCATAAATTTGAGCATTCCGTGCGCATCATTTCACATATTATATAATAAGCCAAACACATAAATTGGGCACACCATTTATAATAAGTGTGTATACAAAGTAATACGCACGTACGCCTATCTATGAAATACATTAAGTAATATGTGAAATTTGTTTTCCACTTTTGTCATTTGCAATTATTTTGCCATGTTGAACCCGGCTTTGTACCGCTGTCATTTAATTTTGTTTACGCTTCATTAAATATTATTGAAATGCTGCAATTAATTGCGTAATTGTTATTTTATGTTGCTGCGCAACTGTTTCGGGCACTTTAAGCACTTGACACAACAGCCAGCGGCCAGTAACTGTTGCCCTTTGGCTTAATTCTTCCTTTTCCCACTCCCACTCGGCGCCGCTTTCCCCAATTTCCTCCGAGCTTTCCTTCACATTTTCCACATTTTCGCCCCCCGCCCACCAGCCCGATTTCATGTGAACTCATTGAGGGCCCCGAGGGCCATTTGCCGGCCAACAAATTGCACATTAAATTAAACACAAATAACTCGTAAAATTATAAAATTGTTGAATGTAAAAAACGTAAAGTGCAGCAACTATGTAATTAGCTGCCAAATCAACAAGCGTGCAAATTATCAGTGAAAATACGGCAAAAAAAATAAAATATAACGAAACAGCGAGGAACCGCAAAAAATACAACACAAAAGTTAACACGCAAGAAAAACAGATTGAGGAATGCACGCATATACCCTTTAAAGTTTAAACATATACGCATATACCTATTTTAAATTCATTTAATATACGTAAAAAGCACAAGTAGCACCATGAAACCAAAATAAGTAATTCCTTATATAAAATGAGAGTTGATTGATCCAATTGGTACCTATTCGAGTATTGCCGCATAGGTAAAAGGTATCGGAAAATAACCAGGGGTAATAACTCGTCCATCGCATGCAATTTGGGAACAGTTTGAGGTTTTCGTTTGGACGTTGAACAATTGCCTGACATTTCACTTAGCCAACCTCAACACATTTCACTTTTTACATCCATTTCGCTGTGAATTAGTCTAAGTTCGCTGCTGGGCAAACAAAGGGAAAAAAATATATATGTATGTGTATACAAAATGTGGCAGTAAATCAAAAGAAGAAATAGGGGGCCAAATCCCCACACAAAGCCATTTGTCAAGCGTCAACAAGAGCGCTGACAAGTGAGAAGCGGATGGAGTTGGCTTCCCTTCGGATTGGGGTTTAGTTTCTAACCCTCCGAACACCAAGTACACAGAGCCAAAATCTTTCTTCAAGCCATTTCGGATTTAATTAAGCAACTATATACGAAGTTTACGATTTTTTGAATGAGAACTATATTCTTATAGTTCAAGAAAAAACGCATGTAAGCAAGTTAGATTTAATATTTAACTATAAATACTAGACAATTTTTTAAAGCGTACAGTTTGTCGGCCAAAACGATTTAATTTCATTATTAAACAATGGGCGACAAAGTGGCAGCAGATTTCATTTATGACCCGCCTGCTCACAACACGCGATGTAATGCGCCTCAACCTCGGTGCTCAACCTCAATCTTATGTGAAAAGACTGAAAGGACCTGCCCCAACTAATTTCACATTGGATGGCGGACCGGACCGGACAACTAGCACGCAAGGACGAGGGGCGGCAATGGCTGGTGGGCGGGGCCGTGTCAGCGGTCAGGTCAACGTTGACGCATTGCACAGGAACCAGATAATTAAGCATAATGACAGAAATATTATATAGCACTTGCAGCACTTGCTTGATAGATGACCCCACATGATGTGGAGTTGCTTGAAATATGGCCAGATGACACAGGAACAACCAATTTGGTGCCGGCACTAATCAGATCAAAAGCGTTGCTAGAAGGGCATCCAGAGGGAAGTCAGGTCGAGGGTAAGTTAAGTAATTTGTTCCTAGTAAGAATCCATACCAGAAGTATGTTGTTGGTAACACCATTTAAACCTTAACTTATCAAGAAAGAATACGGCTTTGTTTTCGATCCGAGTAGGCTTAAAGGGCAAAAGTCAAACTTTGTATGGTAATACATTCAGTTTAACCAAGTGAGTGACACGAACACGTCTAGTTTACTAACAGCATTTTCACTTTCGTAATTTTATGTAATGCAAAACGTAAATCAACACAAACATGGGAATTCTGCGTCCCGTCGCAGAATCCTTGATTGGATAAACACCAATCTTGGCACCACTCACGTTCGTTTAGAGGAACTGCGATCCGGCGTGGAATATTGTCAAATGCTTCATAAGCTGCAACCTTCGGCGATTAAGTTGAAAAAGGTCATCAAGGATCCGAAGAGCCAATACGAATGTGTGCAAAATATGAAATTGCTGCAAAAGAGCCTCTGCAAACAGGGCGTTCAGAAGCAAATACCCATTCAGCGGCTGGTTTCTCGTGGTAATATTGAGAGTTTGGAGTTTGCTCAGTGGTTCAAGGCATTCTATGATCATAACTACCAGCTGTTATGTCCCGAAAAGACCGAAGATTCACCGAATACACTAGCAATATTCCACGAAAAGCCTGACAGTTATGATAGATTAGAATCAACTGCAAGCAGTCAATCAGGAAAGAATTTAGAAATCAACCAGGAGAAGAAAACTATAAAATCAGATGAGGAACAAGTTTCTCTTATACCAGGATTGGATTCTTCGCCGGATGAATTGTCGTTACACCCACTTGAGGGCTATTCGCAGTCCACCTATGAAATTATTCCAGAAAATGCACTGCCAATAGACGTTATTGATTTTCAGGAACAACATTCACAACGAAGTCAATCAAATAATTGTAATTCTGAAGATATTACCACGGCAGGCGAATCTTCGGGGTCAACAGAAATTGATTTAATGAAAATCGACCCTGAAGAAGGTAATCGCTGTAAGGACTCCAATGGGCCACTTCTCGGAATATATTTGGATGGACCCCTCCCCCGGTGTAGACCATTTAAACTTCGGCGGACATTTGATTTTCATGAAGTGAAAAGCGTTAAAATCAAAAAGTTGGTAGATGGATCCGCCCCAATTTCGTCGGAAGAAGAGTGCTCTTCCGATGATTTCAACAAGGATATGGAAGCAAAAATCGTTTCGATATGGAAAGATATTCATAAAGTTATTAAAGCCCTACAAAGGATCGAGCAAAATTGGTACCGCAATAAGAATCATGAGAGAAGAACGACATCTAAGCATTGATTATAAGGAGATAGCAAAGTTTGAAGTTTGCATAAAATATAGTTAGATTTACATATTTATATATGTACGTTTTCAGATATGTTTCGGCCAAGTTGTTTACCAAAACTCCGTAATTCAGCTCGACTAAAAATAAATTTTAATGTATTACCTTCCAAAATAAAATATGACCAACTGAAGATTTCCCCAGCTGTCGTTGTTTTAGCCGCAGTTGAGTCGACTTGGCTTCAAATTTGCCTACACTTGTTGGTAATTGCTGTGAATCGGAGTGTCTGGCTTTGGTTTTGGTGTCCTCACCCGTCAGTCAGTCAGTTATTCAGTCAGTCAAACAACCAACGCAACCGCACTCATTTGCCAAATTAATGGCATTTCATTTGGGACTGCTGCCGCCTCTCAGCTCAATATCATTCATGCCAGGAAGTTGTCCTCATCGTTGTCCTTTTCGTTGTTGCTGTCGCTGTAGTTGTCTGTCCGGAATTTACGTGTCTGGTTTGGCCGCTTCTGGCGAAAAGACACTGCTTCTAAACCAACTCCTATACACTGCGAAAAATTAATTAAAATGAAATTCTAAAAAAAATTAAAGTGGAATCCAGCCTGCACCTCTTGTAAATTGTTGATGTGTTAAGACTACTTCAGTTCTCTGAGTAATATTTTTTAATCTTTTCAGCCGAATTTCCTCTGTGTGGCAGCTCCGTTCTTCCGAAAATCGCTCCTTTTCGCCAACTGGCGGCTGGCCAGGAAAACTCCTTTCTCTGGATTTTCCCGGGGGGGTCAAGGGGTTAAGGCAGCAGATTGAGCGGAGCCCATTTCCAGACGAACGATTTTGGCAGCCAGTTGTTTGTCAGCGGCGTGCGATTATTCAAAAGTGCAACATGCAAATTTATTTTCTGCATAAAATGTTATGAGCTCGCATGAAAATGTCTGACAACAATTGGGATTGGCAATCGCTGTCCCCGCGGCACAAACTTTGTTGGCAAACATTTTGAGAGGCTTCGGGATTAACCCACCTCCGAACAGGAGTCCTTTTTTGACACCCTTGCGTTCAGGTCACTGCAATTTACACTTAAAGTGCAGAGGATATAGAAAGCTTGACAGATTTATTCAACGAACTATTATTAATAATGAAATATAAATTACTTTAGAGGGAACTATGTGTTAAGGGTTAGGCTTTTGCAGCCACAAACTGACTTTCGGTGTAGTGTTTTGTTTTGTGGCACAGTTGGTATCTTAATTGGATGTGGAAAGTGTCGAGTGGGTTTACCACTTCTACTCTGATTGTTTCCATCCATTATGCACTCCACACTCTGCGACATTGAATTGATTTCAACCGCTGCCGCATTTCAATTAATGTAATATGTATGTATATATGGCCACCATATTCATTTCCCAGCTGGCGGGAAAAGCCGTCAGTGATTTGCACTTTTCCAGCTCATTAAAATCGCATAATTTGTAAAATATTTACGAGTTGGTTAAGCGCGTCCCGGCCGCTGGATCAGCTTTACATCTTTCGCCGCGGCCTCATTTACCTAATAAAATTACTGTCAATTAACGCCAGGTATCGTGCTTACCTACATTTTCCAGTAGTCCCCCCGCCGTTTGCCACCGAGTTTCTCGGAACCCTCCTCTGGGTGGATTATTATTTACTTTGAGGGGTTCCCAGGTACACGGTCAATAAATTATGTAAACGGCTTAAGCTGCTGGCCATTTTTTCTAAGTCCTGTGCATTAATTACCAACCGACAGAATAGCATAAAAGTTATTAACTTCTGGAAATTAGATTTCTGAATTTAATTACAATGTTAAATATTGTCCTGACTCAATAGGATAAATAGATAATAATGACTTATAGTTTATTTCGTTATCACATTTAACAAGGCAATGATTTCTGGAGCTCCGAAAGTGAAATGCAGTTTTCCGCAGTCACAGAAAAGAAGTATGGAAAATGAATTGAAAAACTGCAGCATTGTCAAAGGAAGACAAAAATGCAGAGAAAAATTAAAACCAGGAAGCGAGCGGCAAACTTTCAACACATAAAATTTCAACTGAAAGGAAAAACATAAAACTGATGGATTTACGAACAGAACAGACCATTTTCCAGGCGAAGCTGGTGGGGAGTTGGAAAACTGGGTAAGTGGAAAACTCCCTGGCTTGGTGGCTGTCTAAAAGCATGCCACGCCACCAAATAATAATAGTTTTTCACTTGTTCAGTTTGACCGCCAGCAGCCAAGCGGCGAGTTTATGTGACAAACGTGACTCAAGCGACAATTGCTCGGCTTTCACCCCGGGAAATCCGGGAAATCGTGCTAGGGGGGGAGGGGTTGTGGGGAAATTCAGTGCGACGCGAGAGGGTGAGGGGGCTGCCTTTTTTTATGGCCACACAATAAAGCGAGCAATTGAGCGTCTTAAAGTGTCGCCCAAGTGCATTTAAATCACACACTTTGCGACCATTTGCCGTAATTTGACTTTAAATGTTATGGCCAAGAGTTGATTCGCCCTCATCTTCCGCCCGGCCGCCTACTCCAGCACCCGGTTAGTTTGGCAGCCAAAGGACCTCGAGCTGTGTGCTCCACTTTATGGCCAGTGTCTGGTGCCCGCAAAAAATAAGAAAAACATAAATTTGATGTACATGTCGATTATGTGCCAAAAACGAGCCAAAACCACCAAATTCACGAGCGCAAAATTCCTAAGTCAATTTCTTGACCTTCGCCAAAAGAGGTCAGTAGAAGAAATGGAAAATGAGTCAGCTAAAGTTGAGGTATAACTTTTTAAGCGAACTTTTTGAATATTAAACAAGAATTATCTGTTAAAAAGCGATTGCTGCTTTAAACTTGATCATTCAGTCAAGTTTTCACCAAACAGCAAAAAAAAAACAAAATCGATTAAAAAATATTTACTTCTTTTTGCGGGTCGACTTCAGTATCCATATGATTTACATATTGCAATCGCTGGCTTAATATGCTAGTTATAAAGGCTCATAGCGTCACCAAGTGGTTTAAAAAATGTGAAATCCCATAGATATGTGGCCAAAATTGAAACTCAAACATGGATAAATAAAAATATTTTCCAAGCAAAAAAAAATCGAATGAATAAAAAATGTGTGATGTGCGCGAATGGTTTGGCAAAAATGTAAATCAATATAATGAAAATGACTGAAAAACATGTTCGAGCTGAGAGGGGCTGAATATTATTTTCGAGCATCCTTTTTTTTACCGCGATTGGAAAGCATTTTTCTGTGGCCCAGCAATCCAGTTGTTTAATTGGCAAGTTCTCATCAATGAAAACGGATTGAAAACGGAAAAATATTTATATAATATTTGTCAAATATTAACTTTCAACAGTTGTGATCCGTCACCAGTCCAAATGAAGATATTTCAAAACCAAAGCCTTCTTTCGTATATAACCACTTTATTTTTCTCGAAATTCGCAGAGCAGTTCCTTTATAGTTCAATTAATTTTTTAAGTGCCAATAAAATACTGTTCACTTCCACAGACGACGGCCATCAAGATAATGTGGCTCCCTATCTATGGCTAATTTGCGTGCCTTTTAAAGGCGGCCGAAAGTAAAGTGGGATCGAGGGGAGAGTGGGAAGAGGGAACTCCCGCTGTGAAAAGCGCTGGATTCTCGATTGCAGGATGCGACCGCTTAAGTGCCTCTGCCAGAGTCATAACAATACACTATATAGCAACAAAAGCCGCCGCTGACATTCCGCTTATTATTTATGTATTTTAATAACAGGCAGACGACGACGTCGCGACGCAGCTAAAAAGAGATGGGTAGAGCCGCGGCGAAAGAGACGGCAATGTTGGCTCGTTGCAAAATGAAGTACAATGGCCGACGGGCTACAAAATGGACATTGGTTAATGCGACAGCTGTTGGGGAGATCGGAAAATCCAGCACAGCGAAAAAAGCGGAGAGAAAAAATTGTGGCTACTGCTGTCTGTTAAATATAAACAACATTCCTATATACATATACAGTATATATGTATGTATGTGTACCGCAGCCCTCTTGTCGTATACTTAATGACAAGCGAGACTTGAACTTTAAACCGAAGTTGCATCTTAATTGAAATGTTATCCACAGATTCTATGGTTATTTTATATACGTAATAAATTGTATATCCTATTAAAAAGTGCACAGCAAGAAAACTGAAGAACTCATCGCATAAATGAATTTCTGCAAATTAATATAATAAGGGATTACTATAATACTAATAAAGCCATTTGTTGCATAAGATATGAGGTAATTAAAATATTTGCTTGTAATTAAAATAAGTATTTTGTTTGGCTTGTTATAGAACTCACTAATACTCAACTAATACTTTTCCCGTGAACTACTCGATACTTTTCCTCCGTGTTGTTTCGTTCGTTGCATAATTAATGCTCTGTGCTTTAAATTTACATTTACAATGCCGTTACAACGCTGTTCACTGATGTTGATGCGCATTAAGTGTGCGTGAGTATCTGTGTGTGGCAGGGCAGGTGAAACCACCATCGGGCGCACATAAATACCATTCACATATGTATATTTCTACTTGCTTCCACATAAGTACGGCAAGCAGCAGTTCTGAAAGTTGCTCACACATCCCAACGAACTCAAGCTGAACGGCTTAATGAAATTATCATTTTCATTTCATTGCAGCTTCGTTGTCTTGAGGCCAAGTGAAATTGCCAGAAAATTGCCAACAATTTGAAGCCGGACTCGAACATATTCGAAAGTATAACTATTATTCTCAGATTTAAAGGCCAAAAACTTGCAGGTAAAAATAAAGATACATATACATACATATAGTAAATATAATACCTCAATAGCATTAGATTATATAGGACGCATCTCATTAATTATATATTTTAAATATATACGAATTTTCTATAATATTTATTCTGGAAGACATCGCAGTGTAAGCAACGATTTTTCCATTCCCCTTCCCCTCAGTTCATTTTTCTTGTTCTCCATCTATCTCCGTGTCAGCAGATGGTGAGGGAAATAAATGAGCAGCATACGCACAATATTCAGTTGCTTATTGTGTGCCACGCCCCCCTAGAAGCGACCCACCGCCCCCCTCATTAACATCCCGCAGTTGCAAAAGCGTAAAAAAGAGGAAAATGCATAGAAATTACGCATACGCAGCGTGTGACGACGTTCAAGTTGCTGGCTGCAGTTGCTTTTGCCGTTGTTTTTGTTATTGCTGCGAGCGCTGTAACTGAAATTATCGTAGTTGTTGTATATTAAGTTGTTTTTGCTATTGCTGTTGCTTTTGGGCGTTTTTAATGAGCATAGGCAACAGCGGCAGCTGCTCGCAAATTTCATTCCCCATCGTCGATATTCATGCATAAACATTCACGGCTGCCTATCGCTGTGTGTGTGTGTGCACATGTATATGAAGGACTATAGTGCGAATCTTGGTTACCATTGAAGCTGACGGCGGGCTTTTAAGGGATACACCGTAAAGAATTCAATCTATGCCACAGAAATCTGTAAAAAGATGTGCTGCAAGCTGAACTGTGTATAAATCAAGGTGTAATTATTATCGTGCATATTGCCTAATAGGATATACTTTATAAATTTATTCAAAAATGTTCAATTTCTTCAGTGCTTCTACTGGCGTTGCCATTACATTAATTTTGTTAATTAAAAGTTTCGCACAGCCTTAAATTTACTGCCAGCTGTTGGTTGTTGTTGTGGCCGATGTTACTGTCAGTCAGCGGCCTTGTAACACTCTCCTATGCATGTGTGCCACAAACACATACATCAACAGACAGACACACACATAGACACACCTGTCCTAGAATCCAGACTTTGATTTGTTTGCCCCAGCCAGGGGCAACTTTTACTTGCAAAACGTGTCAACGTTGTCACAATCTCTATTGTTTCTATTACTATGATTATCAAATTCAAAATAAATATGTATATTATATATAGTATAAATATTCGTGATTTTAATAGGTATGTTTTCTAAGAAGGCCGGAGAGGCTAATAAAGATGCGTTGCATTTAAAATGCCCAAATTTAATTATCCCAAATTCACCAAAATCAACAAAAGGTTTATAGCCCTCGGGAACTTTCCACCTTCTTGCCCTTCAACCTAACAGACGACTCAAACCGCGTAGAAATCAATAATTTTCTGGACGCTCCGACTGTACCGGCTCGCCCCATTAGGCATACCACTCCGCAGGAAGTCATGATGCAGCTGAAGGCGCTACACATCAAGAAAACCCCTGGTTACGATAGCATCGACAACCGTGCTGCGAAGTCTCTGCCACGCAAAGGAGTCCTAGCCTTAGTAAAAATTTTTAATGCCATGCTAAGGCTAGGGCACTTTCCAAGGCAATGGAAGCGAGCACGTATCATTATGATACCTAAAGCCGGAAAGCCGCCAACGCAGATCGATGCATATCGCCCAATCAGCCTGCTATCAACATTCTCTAAGATTTTTGAGAGAATACTCTTAGCCCGCCTGATGGAACTGCCGCAAGTAGTGAACCATATACCTCCACACCAATTTGGTTTCAGGAAGTCCCACGGCTGCCCTGAACAAATACATCGACTGGTAAACCAGGTGACGCATGGCTTCGAGCACAAACTCTACACGGTCGGCGTCTTTCTAGACGTGAAGCAAGCGTTTGACAAGGTGTGGCATGAGGGCCTTCTATACAAGATGAAAACTCTCCTTCCTGCTCCCTACTATGCCATCCTGAGATCGTTCATCTCTAATCGGACGTTCGACGTTGCAGTGCGTGATGCTCGATCCAGCCTGGAGGAGATTCATGCAGGAGTTCCACAGGGAAGTGTTCTTGGGCCATTCCTATACACCCTGTACACTGCTGACATGCCATCTCCCGCAAACAACGCCGAAGTCCCCCCGGCTCAGCTGCTCCTGGCCACTTACGCCGATGACACTGCCATGCTGGCGTCTCATCCTTCACTGCAAACTGCCTCCAACGCGGTCCAGGATTGGCTGCACGCAATCGAAAAATGGACTGCCAAATGGAATGTGGCCGTTAACTCCTCAAAGTCAGCCTGTGTAACTTTTTCCCTGCGACCAGGAACCTGCACAGATCTGACCTTCAATGGAAGCCCTATCACCAATGCTAGATCGCACTGCTACCTAGGAGTTCATCTAGATCGGAGACTGACCTGGGGGGCCCACATCACGTCGGTCAAATCAAAGTCACTGGCGAAGCTAAAAAAGCTCGACTGGCTCTTCCACTCAAGCAAACTTCAAATGAGCTCTAAGGCTCTTTTAATCAAAGCCATTCTCGCTCCAACGTGGAGTTATGCCATCCAGGTGTGGGGAACTGCCGCCAAATCCCAGCTTAATAGGCTCCGTGTGGTCCAGTCAAGAGCTGCACGTCACGCATCTGGGCTCCCCTGGTACGTGACGAACATAGTCATCGAAAGAGATCTGAAAGTTACCCTTCTTGGGGATCAGATTAATTTCCACAGCAGCCGTTATGCCGACAGGCTTATGGCCCACCCGAACCGACTAGCAACTATCCTAGCTGATCCCATCTCTCTCCGAAGACTGAAGAGGGTACACCCCAGCGATCTCCTTACACGGAGGATAACATAACATATTACATTTTCTTTTGTACTTTATAATTAAGATACCACTTGGTCTCATCTATCTTTATCACACATTAGGTTAAGTTCAGAGGAATTACTGAACGATTCCTTTTGAAATCTTAATAAATAGAATTAGTTACTCCAAAAAAAAAAAAAAAGAAATAGGTTTCCAGGAAGTTTGCCCTTAAAATTAGCTGCACAGATAAATAAAGTATTCATGGCCTCCTGGATACTTAAAGGCTGTGCTCAATGTTGCATTTAAATCGGTCCACAAAAAGATATATTTACTACTACAGCAAATCAAACATTTGAAATAGGAATTTACACTGTATTTAACCTGTAACTAAATATCAAACAAATTGTTCAATGTCACGTTAGGGTAAAATTTTACTTGTGCGCTAATTGGCATCACTTCGCAGTCATTAAATTTGATATTTTTGAAAACCAAAAGGTCAAAATAAAATGGTTTAAATGCCCCAAAATAGTACTTATAATATAGTTCAGCAAAAAGCTGCCAAATAAGAAATGTAACGCACAAATGGATTAAATTTCATAGTCATTAAAATCAAATACGAAAATAAAATCTAACACATTAAAGTTTAATATGATAATGTGACTTAACTTTTTTCAGTTTAAGTGAAAAACTCGTATCCAATTTGATACGTCCACTGTCTAATTGGATACGATATGTCATTTAATTTAATCCCTTTTCTATTAATAAGGTATCCTCCTACATAACGTCATAATCCTTGTTCTTTCGAATTGAAACCATTTCCACAAACATAATAATTGAGTGAATTGGACTTTGGTTTCTTTCCCATTATCGGAATTATTTTCTTCAGAAATGGCTGACTTTAAAGCGAATCTTTGCTGTGTTGCCAGCCAACTGAGCAATTGTGATGACTGTTTCTGGATGCGTTATTGCCTTTGACAATGTCACAATGGCATCGACAGCTTCCGGAATAATTTTTTTGCTCGCTTTTTTCTCGCTTTTGGCAGCAGACTGAAATATTTTCTTTTTTTGCGCTTTGGCGGCGCTTTGTTGTCAAATTGAAAGTGCTGGAGTAGCATGACGGGGATATTTTATGGGCTCCGTTGGCACTCTCTGATGGCCCAGTCATTTGCACAAGTCGTGACATACTAACACGCTTTGAAAAGGGGGACCCAAATGGTCCGGGGGGGCGTGGCAGCCGCCAGCTTGCCGCTTCACGCTACAACAGAAACAGCACTTGCTCCGCTGTTCTTGTGCCTTTTTTCATTTTGTTTGCGTTTTTATTTTTATATGTGTATATGCAAAGCGGCCATAAAATTTGCAAAAACTTTTAATGGTTCATAAAATATTTAACGTAATGGCGGCGGCAACGGCCAAACCGGTTAAAGAGGAGAAAGACCAAGAGGTCACCCAGCCGGTAAGCGATGAAGAACCCGAGCTCGGCAAGTGAAGGAGGAGCCACAGGACAAAGGCCCTAAAGGGCAGGATCAGGAGCAGGTCCACGAGCAGCAGCAGCAGGACCAAGGACCAGGCCAAAAGAGATTTGTTGGCTGCCAACAGGCCGCAAACGATGCAACAACAGCAACAAAACACTGCACATGCCTGCCACAAATACACTGAAATTATGTGGATAACTTGCCGGGATTTATCACCCTTAGCAACTGCCCAGCATGATTTTAAAGAAATTTATTGGAAATAATATTCAATGATATATTATAAACTGTAATAATTTAATACGGCATAGGCTAATGATCCAAAAGATTTAAGTCTCCTATACATTTTCCTCAGTGTATTTTCACTCTCCCACATTTTACCACTGTGATCTCTGCTCTGCTGCAATTTATTTAAACCACTTTTCCACTTGTTGTTTTTCCTCTCCCCCTGCACAATTTTTTTTTCGGGTAACCTCCCCACATAATTGCAAATTATCGCTTCAGCCATCGTGTCGTGGCCATTTTTGGTTAGCTGACCATTCGTCCGTTTGGCCCCGCACCGGATTCTCTCGGAGGATTTATGTTCGAGTGAGCTGCCCTCAGGTGTCGCATCCTCTAAATTAATGCCATGTGCATGTTTTAATTGCAATTGCTGAGCTGATTTCAGCCCCGGCCCCCTGTGTTTTCCCGCCATTTCGGTGCCAATAAATTGCCCGCTTTCATTTTCCCATCCTTTGGACGCCCTCCCTCGTGAGCTCCATAATTCGCTTGGGTGTTGAAAAGTCGGATTCGATTATCGGCCGTGTATATGACAGGATATGGCGAAGTTTGTTGGCGAGTGCCGAGGGGAAGGACCTTCAATTTATGATGTGGCAATAGGTTCAATTTAGAACGCTTTGTATGCTTAAATATAGACTACAGTTGTCCTATCAATAAAATAAAATTAAAAAAAAATATGTGCATATGATAAGTAAAATATAACAGCAATTATCACGCCCAATTCTAAAGTATTTCTCTTTAATCAAGTTCTACTTAGGTGTCGAAGTATTGCCTTCGACTTACGCCTCTTCAATCAGCGCCTCAATCGGCGCTCCATCCGCAAATTTATCATTCACGCCCTCATTTATAATACAGTAATTACCGCCTCGAGTCGCAGTCATAATTTTGTGGCCGCAACAAATTCGAGCACTGCCACGATTTGCGCCTTGCGGCGGAAGTAGGCGAACCAACGGCCGGAAACGGAAATGCGCAAATGCCAGGACGCACAGGAAATCGGCTTCCCAAGCGGCGTTTATCCGAGGAAGAGTCGCTGTCAACACAGCTGCGAAAATGTAGCTTAACTAAATTCCAAAGCTTACGTGTTTTAGTTGACAATTGATTTTGACGTTTTCAAAAAATGTTATAAAAAGATTACTCTCCCCCTTTTTTTGTGAGCGGGCGTGGTTCCTGCACGAAAGTGAAAATGCCAATGAAAAAACATTTGCATGCAAATGCAAAACATAGTCTAAGGCAACTTCCGATCCCATTTTCCAGACCCTCTCCCGAATTTTCCGGACTCACCAGCACGTACGACCGGAAAAGTGGAAATGGGGCGGGGAAACGAAGGCGTGCTTGCCATCGCTTTTAATTTTAATGCGTGCAACACGCTCGCGCTTTCCAAAAATTAAACGTCGGTTTACTTGCCGCGCCTCCTTTTTCGCTTTCGCCTCTCTTTTCTTGGGAAAACTTTCGCCATCCACGATATTCAGTGTCTTTATTTTTTTTGGTTTTTTTTCCTGTTTTCTTGGTCCAAACAAATAGGCGTCGATTAGGCAAATCAACGCATTTGTATGCAGATTATGTGCTGCTGGGAGGAAAACAGCGAGAAACGGAGGGCCTGCCGAAGGATAGGGGTGTGGAAGTGTAGTGGTAGACGGTCGCTTGTTGTCTCTAATTGCGACCGAGTCTTTTAGGCGCGCAACTAGGCGTATGCGTGATAAAAACTGTGGGCAAAACATTTCAGACAACTCTTATGGGCAGATAAAAGGAGGGCTACATTCTCAAGCAAATAATGGCTATTTGCGTTTTCTTATATTTAAAGACTTTGTTAAGGAAAAATAAATAAATATACACCCAGAGTATTTTTACTAACCAATTTGACTACTAATTTAACAGATCTGCTTTTTAGCAAATACAGATTAGATAAACATTTGTTGCAACAACCGCGAAAGTGCCTCGCACTTAAAGGGATCCTCTGGCGAACTCCCCCACAGCTTTTAGACATCAAAAGCGAAAGATTGCCAGTGGTTCCATATCCATTCGTGTCGCTATCTGCGAGACATTGTCATGTATCATTACCATTTCAATTCACTTGACTTGCCACCCCCAACTTATTCCATTTTACGGCATCTGTAATTTCCTGATGCCGCCTCGTGTCTCGCTTTAAACAACAAGGATCTGGTGCTAATTTCGAGCCTTTCAAAATACCACACGCCTAAAATCATCTACCCCTCCCCTCGGAAAACACCCGCGAAAAGGCCCTTTCCTCTCCGCAGTAACCACAATCAATACTGGCAAACGTTTTTTGGTGTCCCTTGCCGCGTGTTGAATTTCAATGCATACTTTTAGGCCGTACATCAAAAAAATATTTGTTTGCCATTTCACATATCATACAAAGACGAAACCGCGTCGACGTATGTGTGTTTAAGTGCACTGAGAACAAATTTCGAAAAATTATGCAATTAGTGGTAATGTAACTTAACTTAAAATCATATGTTGCTGGTTTTTTAAACACATTGCTCCGTGATGTTTAGCTTAACTAGTTTGTTTTTTTATAAACTAAGAATTTTAAGAAGTAATAATGCTTTTATCCAAGTACCGAAATTGTTAGAAGCCTTGCTACTGTTGTTTTCGGAATTCTAAGACTGCAGGAATCACATGCGTTTGGCATTTGACGCCGTAGAAGGAAAAAAAAACGCTGACGATAACGAGTTTTATGCTTTTTCCCCCCGTTCACAACGCCGACTTCTTCGGCTTCTCGACTGAGTGCTGTCGTTGTTTTGTTATATACCACTTGCAAGTGGATTTATTTTGCAATGCCCCAACGGAATTTTAATGGATCCCCACCGCGCCCTCGCGACTTTCCCCTACCCCTTTCTATTTCCACATTTTTTTTTGTTTGCCACCGAACGTGTCTTGTCCTCTGGTACGGAGGAAATGGCCCAAAGACTTTGGCGCCTGCTTAAAATTTTACTCATGTGGCGATGCTGGCGCATTCCTTCATAGCCCCTCCCGGATTTTCCACGCCTCCCTCCGCCCCTCGGAAAATGCTGCGTTTGTTGGGGTCACCATTTCGCAGTTGGTCGTGTTTGTTTTTGTTAATTCGCTGCCAAGCTCCTTGCTTTATGTACATTTCACTTGGCCTGTCGGGCGCATAAAACTCGAAATTTAATTAGTCGTGTGGGTAAAATGACATTAAAAATTATTTCGCCCTAGTTGACAACAACAACAGCTACAAGGTTAAAGGTTAAAGAAGGCCATTACCCTGAAGTCACCAAATAAAACATTACTTTAAGCTTTATTTTAAAAAAACGCAGCATTGTTTTATTCAATTGGATGCATACTATTTTGAACATTTATTTTATTAAAATAAATAAATTAGATTTGGGTATATAAAATTCAAACAGATAATTTAAAACATGATTATTTGAATAATATAAATTATGCCGAATCTGGGCTCTTAATATGTTAATAGGCAACCAAATTAATTGTGTTTTCTGTGTGAATACTCCCGTTTTAAAAAGCGCATATTCCAATTGAAATTCATGCGCAGAGTCCTTTATATAATTTTTTTATTTGTCGCTGCATTATGCATGTTTGTCACACATTTAATTATTCACACTCGCACATACCTATTTCTTGCCACCTCCTGTATGCGAGTGTGTGTGTGTATATTAATGTATTTATAATAAGGCTTACACGCTTACCATAACGAACTATTTGGCTTCCTTAATCCGCACTGCAAATTTCCCCGCAAAATAATTATTGAAGGCCAACAGAAATGTATTTGCGATGAGCCAGCCACAGAGAACGAGCTGAAGTATTTATTTAACTTTCTCCTTTTTGGAGTAACGCGCTGGATGTGACCCCCAGTTTGTGACCTTAGCCAACCGCTTGCACAGCTACTCCCACTCCCACTCCCATCGCACTCATCCACATGTAGTTAAGCTCACCTAAATACATTTTTGCTAGAATAAACAAGCAACCTTGGGTGTTTACCATAAAAAGTAGGTAAACTTGAGTGCAAAAATTGCGTAGCAAATGCGGATGTATGAGTCGAGTTCACCGCACACATACACCCCCACACACACACACACCAAATGCACATAAAAATGTGAAAACGAACAACATTAACAAGCGACTGTTGGGGCCGGGGCAGTGGGAGGGGAAAAGGACGAAGGAAGGGGTTGTGGGCGGTGCTTTCTGGTGGGCGGGCAGAACAAGTCCTGAGCTCTGACTGAATGGAAACGAAATAAAAATAACAAGCAACAAGCCAGCTAGCAATATGATGTGGAGAGCACAAGAAAGGCAAAATGAACACAGAGCAAAAAGAAAACTCAAAAAGAGCGAAGAAAGCATCAAGTGGTAGAGGATTTTGAGCACAACTAGAACTAAAAATAATAAAATAAAAAATAATAAAAATAATCATTAATTCCAATTAACATGGCACATATTAATTAACAAATTAAATTAGTGTTTGATCAAAATCTAAAATTTATTGTTATTTCATCTATAATGTTCTTTTTTCATTCATTACGTATACTGAACATAGCTTATTTCCAACTAATAAGACTATAGGAATTTGGAAATTGAGGCTAAAGAAGCTGAGGTTATTATAGCTAGATAGCAAAAAAAATGTAAGAAAAGGGTTCCAAACTCTGACGTCGAACACATTACAAGCAAAAGCACTTTTCACAAAAGAAGGCGCGATCGCAAATAAACAAACAAATGGCAAAGGAAACAAAGACGAACAGACAGACAGATAGGCTCGCTCATGTGCGTGTAAAGGATTTCAAGGACTACAACATTAAGGGGGCTGGAGGAGGAGGTGGGGGTGGGGGGAAAGTATGGAAAGAATTTGTGCATGAACAATGGGTGAGATAAAAAAAAAATCAGACAGAAAAATAAAACACAAAAATCAGCCGAGAGGAACCCCAAAAAACACACAACATCCACTCATTGAAGAGGTTGTCTTCAAAGGGGCAGAGGGGGGAAATCAAGAACTGCGTCAAGGATATGAAGTACCCTACCCACACAGATGCAGACCGGATGTCATTAAGGTGCACGTGGGTGTGTGCACTCTGAGAAATCTATAGCCTTTTAATTAAGAGCTGTTTTACATCGTCTAATGTCTTATTCAATCTAATAAATATCAAATATCATAAATATATCATAATTTTAAAACGAAAGTTTCAAAACATAAATTTGTTAAGTACAATGTGAGCCCATTTTCTTCAGTGCACGAGGTATGGAAATGAACTGCAGTTGGAAAAGCGTGCAACTGAAAATGGCCAAGAGGAGAGTGCCAAACAGGATGGCGGTGTGAGGGGGGGCTGGCTGGTTGCGGGGAGGACGTGATGAGCAACGGCAAAGAAAGCAATTTGCAGGAACAGCTGAAAAGCAGAAGCACATCCAAGGAAGTGTTTAACAACAGTGCAGCTTTAATTCGACAACAACAATCAGGGGTCAATGGTGGCGCCCCCAAAGAAAATGAAAAGAAAACCGAAATTGTTGTAAAGGATATTCGAATTAACGCACACGCAGACAGAAAGAGTACGGAAAAACAATGCTGGATATATTCAACCAGAAGGTGGAAATCAGGTGCTGAGAGGGTCGCAAATGAATAAAGGAAGAGTAAATTGCAGTACCGATCCCCTTTGTAAATTGCGAAACTTTATGCAAAATACTTTATAAACTATCTCAATATTTACACCTTTCATTTGCTTCCGTAATCTTTTGATTAACGAACCTTTCATCTTTTCTCCATCTTGTATTAAAGCTCAAATATATAGTTGCAGGTGTTTTATTCATTTATTTTTGTACCAATTGAGAGAACACCACAGCATCCTCTTATATAACCGACTTTGCCAGGGCAATCAGAGATCCAGTAAAGCGCAAAATCTACAAGATCCCATAGAAAATTTAGGCCATATTTTTTACCATAACATAAGCTTACCGAGGTTAGAGTCTCTAATGATGGGGAAAAGAAAGGAATTTTAATTGTGAGAACTCGTTGAGCACGAGCCACCATCAAAAGGGTCATCTTTTGGACCCGAACACTGTGGCCATACCAGTGGCTGGAAAATGTGGAGCGCGCTAGATTGGAACACTAAGAAATGCAATGAATTTAAAAGGTATTTATAGCAGTTTCCTATGAATATACCGCTTCCATAATATGAGATCCTCCTAGACAATATAGAAATATTTCCACACCTACGGCACAAGTGTAGACCACATACACAATGATTCCCAGGCCGGAAAACTAAAATTTAAGAACATATATCAAGATAATCTGATCGAATGTAAAATACCCACTAATAAAATATCCACCACGCTGGTGCCGATTATCAAACTCGAGGTAACAAAGTGGGCCAGTGTTATTTCCACCATAACACCCGACAGTCTTTCTGTCAGCTCGGCCACCTCGTTGTGCCGGTCCACCAGTTTTTCCATTTCCCGAACTATGCGAGCCTCCTCCGCTGCGGAGGGACTCTTTTCGATGTTTTCAACCTCTAGTAAATCACCCACATCGTCCTGCAGGCAGAGCAGCAAAACAGTGAAGTACAAACAGAATCCCAGGAAGAAACCATCCGCGCCGACAAAACAAACCACAGTAATGTAGCCATGCCAATGCACGAGGATGTAGGTGATGGGATAGAGTGGCAGACGCAGGAGAGGATCGGGGAATCTAAAGAAGTGCATCTTGGTTAGATCTCATCATTAGTTCGTTTCAAGGTGTTCAAAGGAATATTTTAGACCCCTCTTCTCTTCCCTTACATCATCTTGAAGGGAGTCTCGTAGATCCAGTCCTTGCCATGGGCGCGTCTCAGGATATTGTCCATGAGATGTCTGACGGAATAGGAAGTACTAGTGCAAAATCCACAGCATAGTAGCAGGAAGGTCAGTCGCGTTGCCAGCGTATAGAACCTCTTCTTATGGCCCAGCTTCCTCTTCGATCTCTGTTGTTGCTCAGTTAAATATCTCACCCGCTCTATCAAACTCCTTAATTCATCTTGGTACCACCAAATGGCGACCATTTTAACCAGCGACAAAATGCTGGAGGCCACAGGACAAAGGGCATCCAATGCAGTGGCTATGTTAATCGATACATAGTGTATACCATAGTAAGCCTCTGCATAACAGCCGTAGATGAGGATGAAAAAGTTGAAGAAACTCCACAGTTTCACCAAAACAGTTCGCTTCTGTTCGGGATAAAATCCAATCAGCGATAATGCAAACTTTGGCACCATGAAATAATGGTGCTCCATTGGATAGGAGGAGGTCAGGAATCGTGGTAACATCTTTCTCTCCGAGGACACCAAACACTTTTCAGCCCATAATCCCGTGACCCTCGGCTTTTATAGCCTGTGGAAGTGCATGTATATATTATAAGGAGAATCACACAAAGCACTTGAGCAGCATAATTGATGAGCTGGGCGTTGTCCTTGCTCATAGTTCGATAAGTTTTACAAATTGTTAACCCCCAATTAGGCAACGTTTTTGGGCAGGGGCGTGGCAAATTGGGCGTGCTCGTAATTAAACTTTAGTTTTCGTTAAACGATTTTTAATGACCTTTGCCATGAACTTAATGTGCGTTTGGCAGGTTCAACACATCGACGGAGGCGTAGATCAGAGTTCACAAGAGGGTTTCAGAACTCGAGGACTGACCTTACAATGTGAATCCTGAACTAAACTTATTGTTATTAACCAAAATTGTATTATGTTCTCGTTTCCTGCAAGAAAGACCCACCCCCGCCTCCCTTCTACTACAAAAGACCTTGTCGCTGGTCAAACAAATTGACTCTCCATCAAAGGATATATGAACATGGTATGGACAATCTGCAATTCAGACTGTAGCAAGTGTTGCCTGGCAACTTGCAGTTTGAATAAATATTTTATAAGCTGTCCAATTTCGTGCGAGAGTGTGTGTGCGATGATTATGCAAACTGCTGCCGTATAGGTCTTTGCGAGGAAGGCCAATAAATTAATTTAGCTAGATGGCGACTGGCTGACTTGCTGGTTGAATGGCTGAATTGAAGTTCGGGTTTGCGGGAATCTAGGTCGTGGAAAGAGGCAACTTCAACGATGGCGCTGAATCTGCCGCCTACCTGACGGCTAACTACACTGGGGAAAAAATTAATGTCCTAAGACATTCCAAGCATATCTAAGATCTTAAGCGATCGAATCTTTACTGACTTCACCTTTTGCTTTTTTCACAACCTCATGTTCTAAGTACTAAATTTTTGTTGCAAAATCACGATTTCTGATGAGATATTCCAGTATATTTGTAGATTCTTGCGGTGTGAATGTTCTTCTACAAAGCTACAGCCGTAAACCAAGCCGTAAACGTAGCCGGAGACGCCTCTGATGATTCTGACCTGGCAACAGGATGGACGGCTGGACGGGCATCGGAACTGGCTCTTTGCATAATTGATGGCTGCAGGTGTATTTGCGCTCAAATGAGGCATGCTAAACACATGCCTTTGACACTTATACACATGCCCAGGTCGACGCACACACACATAAACACATACAGCCGGTATCCTTCAGGGCAACAAAAGCAAAACCAACTCCAAGCAAAACTAAGTCCTCCGTTGGCAAGGACACAAGCTAAGCCGCACAAAAACATTGCGAAAATGTGTAAACACCCATTGAAACGTAAATAAATTAAAAACCATTAATGCTTACAGATAATTTAAAACAAAACTAAGCGCTCTGCTAGCTTAGTGTTAAGTATTTGTTAGTGCATATTAACTGAGTTTCTCACGTTACAAGTTGGACTTCCTGGGAGTTAAGTTTGATGTGCTTTTAAAATCTACCCATTTAGCATATCTATCAATTTCATATACATCGTGAGACTCAATACTTTAAGACCTGGCATTACCTCTAACTCAATGTAAAGTGCCAACTACATCTCAAGCCTTAAAATATGAACCCTTTTAGGCCGATACGATACGATACGATCTGCCACACGGTGATAGCTTTATTTAGCTTTAAATTTTGTTCAACATACCCCCAACAATATTCCAGCTAACACAAAAGGCCCATGTCCCGGGCGCAGGACCCTCGGTCAAAAGGATCGAAAGCGCCCATTCAAATTGAAAAATTTACGTGCAAAACATGCAAATTTATGCCATAAACACAATGAGTTTAATGTGCGAGCGGGAGGGCCTCACCTCGATAGAAAGAGAGAAAAAATACGAGTAAAAAAGAGAAAGCACACCTCAACCTGTGTAAACTTATGGCCTGACAGTTTTAACCGCATTCAGGGGACGATTTGTAGGCCACACGACTAGGCCTAAAAAAAGACAAAAAAAAACAAAAAAATTGAGGAAAGAAAAGTGCGCAGAGGAGAAATATATATAAAACAGTCCATTTTTTTGCCGGCAAACTCAGTGGCTGGCCACCTACTTTTTTCGTGTCGTGCTCGTCTGACATTTTATTGACAAAATTATTGAACACGTTTTGACCGTGCCACACAAATCTAGCCATGGCGACTATAGCAACATAATGGCCACTCCTCCATAAAGGCGCCCATTGTCGAACGCCCCAGGTCACGGGGGGCGTGGCAGGGGCAAAAGGGGCTGAGGGGCGTGGCCGAGTGGTATAATGGCCACGGAGAAATGGGGCTCCGCGCGTCGACCATTGAATTTATATGAATTTATAATTGAAAATTAAACAACTTGCCAAACACTTAGGGTAATCGCCGGCTGCTTCGATACTCTTCAAAAATGTAGTTCTGCTCACCTTTTAATTGAGAATAGTTAAACGCAAAATCTTACCTGAAAGTATATAATAATATATTTACAATATTAATTCATACACATAAGAATTTTATATATTGATAATATTTTTAATATAGTTTTATTGATAGCTTTTGACAAGAAACTGTCAGATTTTGCAGCCAATCAAAGACCTTCAGCTTAATTTGAGAATTAATTTTGATTAAAACACCTATCGAAAGTGGTTGACATAATGAATGGCTTATTTAATTCACCCACAAATCAAATTGGCCTAGAAGAGTGAGCCAAGCACATTGAGTGCAGGTCGACCACGTTGCATTTATAATGACCAATGCATTTTTGATAAAACCCGCTGAGCGGCGAAACTAGCATTTGTGTGCGAGTGTGTGTGTGTGTGTGTGTTTTGGCGTGTATTCCGGCTAATTTGTTTGCCCAAGGCAAGTGAGTGAGTGTGCGTGTGTATGTGTGGATGAAAGCGATATGTCAATTTGGCACACACCCACACGACATACAACCTATGAAATTTATTATACAACATATCCATCCATGCTCCCATTGGAAAGCAAAAACCGCCCGTCAACTCAACATTTTAACATTGGGCACCCACCCACCGAGCGGCGGTGCCTTTTGTTCGCCGATAAACTTAATTTGAATAATAAATTACGTTGATATTTAATCAGCGTTGTCCTGCGATAAAATCCAATGGCCCTCAAAGGAAAGTGGGTGTCGAGCGGGCGGCCAAAGCGACTGTCGTGCAGCTGATAATGGTTAAGCCGAGGTCCTGGCCGCGAATCCTTCGCACGCACTGGCCATAAACTGCATGAAGTCATTATCGTTAAGCGGAATTTGTGTTAATCTGATAACAAAATTATGAACAATTAAGTCATTGCATGCGAATTGAAAATGTAAACCGCCGCAGTTCGACAAAAAGCGCGATCTGAAGTGAATCCAAAGCGACAGTAATGCCACACTCGAAAAAATATTGGTATGACACATATATATAAATGCAGTGCCATAGAAATCAAAGCTTATATAAAAAAATTAAAATATTTGTGAAAGATTGAGATATGAGTTGTTCAAATTGTTGCATACTGCTGCACACCCCAACTGGTATTTCCATGCCATATTTCCAGTGCACTTTTACATGACTACAAGTGAAATACACATAAATATGAATAAATGTTTGTTTATCTGCACATCGGTGTAATAATCATAGACCAAGCGGCCATTGCACTCGGCAAAAACCCAGACACCGTACAATGGGAGACAAATGCAAATTAAGCCCGTAAACCATGCCGCATATTCATATGCCACTGGCGGCGGCCCAAATAAGGCTGATTAAATACATTTAAATGTTATTTATCCAATTAGACATAAATTTATATCAGTTTCACGGCTTATTGCCAGATGAATAGGGCAAATATGTATGCATATATTATAAACAATTGCTGAAGCCTAGAAACCGACAGGAGCAGCAGCAATCGGCAAACAAATGCGCAATAAAGTCATTAGAAGTCAAGTGCAGCACTCAGCTGGAAATTGTGCTACGAATTACGATTGTTGTTCGCTGCTTTGAATTTGGTTGTTGTTTGGCTGCGCCGTGCAACATATGTTTCGCATGAAATTTCATTAAATAAATACAAAACGATATGGCAGCACATCCAGTGCATTCCCCCAACAATTATGGCAGGTGCATGGGGCCAGGGTGTTTTATTTTGCGGCCTTCCGCCGGAAATGGCACACTAACAATGGTAGAAAGCGCAAGGTTGTCAGCTCCAGAACAAACAACAAAAACAGGCCAAAGTATATGTATAGTATGTATGTAGATGGAAAAACCTAGAGGACCTGAAACCATTACAAGCTAATGAGATAAAAATGCAAATGCTAGTTGCCAGCTAGCGTTGGTCCCGTGGGCGTGGCCACTGGCTATTTGTGTGTGA
The DNA here is from genome assembly GCF_004382195.2 of Drosophila sechellia. Taxonomy (NCBI): domain Eukaryota; kingdom Metazoa; phylum Arthropoda; class Insecta; order Diptera; family Drosophilidae; genus Drosophila; species Drosophila sechellia. The sequence goes on from NC_045949.1 coordinate 4,110,689, forward strand.
ATGTTGTGGCAAATGACTAAATTTACATAAAACCATTGTGCCGGCCAAACGGCGTGAGAAGCGGTTAACCCACCGAAAACTCTCACCTGTCCAGAAAATTAGACCATCAGTTATAAATGCTAAACCAAGTTAGTACAATCGATTAAAGTTAAAGTTAAATCTGAAGAGTAATAAGTTATATTTACTACTATAAAGCGCTCATATACTTTTCACTGAGTAGCCAGCATGCGAATAATGATGCAACCTGATTTTCCGCTTCATTTAAAATACAGCACTTTTATTTCCTTTGGCAGCGCCTCTATTTGGTCAATGCGGTCACTTTGGCAAATGTTTGCCAACGACAAGTGGTCATTGTCGTTGTTGGTTAACCCTCTCTTCCCTTCCCCTCACCCTTTTCCACCTGCTGCAAATTTAATTCGGCCAAATGAAAAGTGTGAAAATTGTTGAAAGTGGCAATCAAATTTGCATGCCTGTAAATACGCAATTTAAATGAAAATGAGCACTAACTTTTACCATCCACATGCCCGTTTTTTTTTATTTTTTGTAGCCCAGCTAATTGCTTCTAATGAGCAATCTTAAAAAGATGACACACAAAATAAAAACAACTTTTTCTCGTTTGCTGTTTGTCATGTGTCGGCAAAATGTTGACAATGAAAATGATTATGACTGACTGCATGCTGGCTGTGTGTGTGTGTGCGCTATATCAAAGCGGTGCTATGGGGGTTAAGGTGGGGGCCACGCGGAGGAATCCCGGGTCTAGGGAATGAGCCTTGTCGGCTGCTGTTTGAAATTGCTGCGACGTGTAAATGTCGCTAATGTGCCGAGGACACCTACAACGACAATGGATGAGGAAATAGCACTGGAAGAAAATCGTATCTACAACTTGTAAGACTTGTGAAATTTGAGATACACCAAGTCAAAGTCTTTACTTTAGTCAGAATTCTGCTAGTTCCTTACTACACACATATATTAATATAAAGTATTATAAACTTATATTATGTTTACTCGCTTTTCTTTCAGTGCTCGAGGATGTGCTACTGTTCAGGCGCAGCCAGAAGCATTGGCCATCATGACCAGCTGCAGGTAGCTACCTGGTTTTGGTAAGCTTTTGGCCTTGTCTAAGCCAATGTCAAAAGCGCTGCCGCTGACAGAGAAACAGTGAAGGAGGAGGGGGTGTTGCGGATGTGGCAGGAATGGGAGGGCTATAGTACACAACGGCACACATCGTTGGCCATAAGGTTAAGCTGTTTTCATCACACTCCCACTGAATGAGCCGGCAGCCGGCAGGCGGTGCCATCAAAGTCAAAGTGCTGCAAATTAGATTAGATTTTTATGTTAATTAAAAAGGTACGCACACATTGGAGCACACATTTTCCCGGGCTACCAAAACACACACACAGGCGTTTTCCGAACTCGACTAAGTTTGGGCAAATCAATTGGTTGGAAATGATATTAATTCGCTTAAGAAAATTCACCAGGCAGCAGACAAATCGATGATTGAGTGAGTGATGCACTGAAGATTGAGTCATTGACTGAATCTCAAGAGCAACTGGCGACAGGTGAAAAGCGAAAGGTGAGCGATTAAGTGACAGAGATTCCCAACAGCTTATTGGGAGATTAACCCTTGAGTGAGCGGAAACTTTCGGGGGAAACTAATAGTTGCCAGAGAAACAAGGGGAGCGGCCAAATGGCACATTCATCCTATCAGTCATCTTAGATCTTAGTATTCATTACACACTCGAAATACACTTTATGGTGTTTTAATTGGTTCTTAGGGTATTATGTTGCATAAATTCTATAAAGTAGAAATTACGAAATTGAATTTCGCAATCCGTAGCAAGAAGAGGCTTTACAACGAGACAGTTACAATGTTTTTCCCCCCATCCGCAAGCGAATCAAAGAGTTGTCAACTTGCAAGTCAAACATCCCCGTAAGCCAAAGCCACTTGTGAAGTCAAAGTCATTCAAGATATATGCATACTTCATTTCATAAATTACGCTGGCATTAAAAGCGCAGATAGACATTACCGCCCCACCAGGCCGGTAACCACTTACCCACCCATTTGCCCACCCACTTACCCACCCATTACCAGCTCAAAACGAAGTTCTCAAGGCAATTGATGCGCAACATAAATCTTCGGGCATGTGAAGAGTATTTCCACCAGTTCCACAAAGTCAACCTGAGTTGCTGGGCCTGGGAAAGCGGGGAAATGTCTGAGAGTTTCGGATTTCAGGAAAAGCAGGGGACCTATCAGTCGCTGCTATTTATCATTTGGGTACTCTTGCCGGGTTACTCATTTTTTTCTGCGGCATTTCCGTTCGGTGTGAGTTATTGCAATTCTGCAACAATTTTTCTTTCGACTGCCGTTGGCCACTTCAAGACATTCATATCAAGTTCGGTGCGGCGAGAAAAGGATTTGAAAAGCGGAACGACGGCAGGTGGTTCATCTATATATTTCTCACCCCCTTGCACTGCGATAAAAAATGGCCATCATTGGATATGAAAATTTGGTATTAATCATACTCGTTATATAGGCAAATTTCTCTTGTCTATTGATTGAAGTAGGTTTTATTCCTTACTCTTACAAGACCGAAACATCACCCCATTTTCTTACCGTGCACCTGTCACCTCTTTCCACGGCTGTTTTGTGATTTTAATGCCGATTGACAAGGAGTAGGATCCTGGGAAAGGGCCTGAGGAACGGAAACTGAGACTGAAGACTGGTTAAGTCAGTGTCAGGCTGTGTTATCCTCGCTGTCCGTCCGTCAGCTCGTCTTGGACGGACAGGCGGACGGACGGACAGTGTCTTGGTAATGGACTTGGCACTTTGCAACTGGCCCATTCAAAATGTGTGTGTAAGAAGTTTAAATCGCATCCAGCGGCTGGAGCAGCATGAGCTGCAGGACCAGGAGGAGCTGTAAGACTGCGATGCTCACACTTGAATAAATACCAGGACGAGCCGGATGACGATGGCGACGCTGTCATTGCAATTGCAAATAAATAAGAAAGCCCGTTGCAAGGATACGAAGGAATTCAGCAGGATGGGCGACAAAGTTGCCCAACAGCAAAATGTGGCGTTCGAAATGTGGGTGGGTTGGGTTTTAGGTTGCTTGTAATAAAATTGCTCCAAGGACTTGGGAAAAGTGCAAAAATGAAGTGCACAGATGCTTATCAACTCGGTCTCTGCCACCGTCTCCACTCCCAATCCCCAATCCCCTGCTTTTCTCCAACTGCAATCGCTGCTTTTCCTCAGTCAAGTTGCAGATACTTTTGCTATGATTTAACCGACACCTTCAATGGGAAGGAATCGTGGAAGGAAGTGCAAGGCAGCCAGATAGAGCAGCCTGTGTGGGTGTCAAAAAATGAGAAATAGCTTTGGACCGACGGCAAAGCTGCACTGCAAGAAAACAGACGTAGTTTCTATAATGGTAATGAAGTATCTATCTATCTTATTAAGAAAAGATCTCGCACCTGAACATCGCATACCTTTTGAATGTTGCCGTTGGATAATTTGATTAAAAATGATGGTCAAGTACATTAGCTCGCGGATTTTCTCGCTGTACTAAGGGTCGTTTTGGGTAAAAAGAAATGCTAAGTAGATCGTCCGTAAGTCGGATGCCCGGAATAGGACAGCAGATAGCGGGTTTTCCACCCGGCAACAGTGGGGAGGCGGTGGGCGTGTCAAAGCTCATTACTTGTTGTCATGTTGCGATTACGTTGGCAAAGCTTACTTTACGTAAATGTAATTCATAGCCATGTGGGATGCACTAGGGTGCGGGTGTGAATTCAAGGACTTCCCAGGAAGGAACACAGGTATCCAGCAAGTTCGGTTTCATTATGAAGTGTCTGCTCCTGTTTCACTCCCCCCACTTTCGTCCTTCCATCCCGTGTCCTGTGATGTATGGCTGTCATTTCACACATGCGGGAAGCAGCAGGAAGATTGTCTGACTGATTGTGTATTGGTCCGTATCCCAGTCTGTGTGATAAGCCTTTGCTAACTAGCTGCCAGCTCACAGATTTGTAGCACTTACTAAAAGTTCACTCACGGCAAGAAGTCTCAGCCGGGATAAGAGCGGAAAAATCTCGGGCAAAAAATAGATTGGTACGAAGAAATAAAAACAGGAGTCAATCCATAAGAGGCAGCCAACTATGTGATTTTCCCCCACACAAGCTCGCTTGCAGTTTCTGTTAGCCAATTGTCGGGCGATGGAAACAATTATTTCCACTCTGTTCTTCTCCATTTGTAAGCCAATAAAAGTACTTCATGTGGGCGGTCTCCTTCTCACACGTTCGGAATTATAGGTTAATTAGCGAACGGAAATAAAAAGAAAACTTTGGCATTGGGATTTGATGCCCAGCAAATGAGGTTTCAACGAACTCCTAATACTACTAGATTTATTAAGTCATATTTATAAGCAGTTTAATATTATGTTAATTGCTAAATTAAACTGAAACCTTATTGAATGATTAAAATGTTATAGATTATCCCAAGTTGCATGTACGCTGCCCAAAAAAACCCAGTTAATTAAACTTTTACAACTAAAGTCTCGATCAGATCGCAAGTTTCGAGAATTTAATATTCCCCCGACGGTATCTATTTGGCTTATCATTCCCCAGTCTTTTCCCTGCACCCACAACATTACCATGTACGGGAAAAAATAAACTTTGCCAAAGCAAAAATTGTTACTAAATGGTTTATGCACACATGGAAGCCGGTTTTGCAACAAATAAAAAAAAAAAATTCCCGAAGAATAAATAACAGAACTGAACAGAGAAAACAACTAGTTAGGAGTTGGGAAAGTAAATGCAACATGTAATGATTGCAAAAGTTATAAAACGTAAATTAAGTTGAACGAATGAAGAGTTACCGCCCAAGCGGCAGCATAATGAAATGAAAATGAAAAGGAAAAAAAAATGATGCTGTGAGGAAAATTCAGCCGACACACAGAAGCAGGCAACATGCTGGCAATGTTGTTTTTGCAACTTTTAATGCGAGGGAAGCTGCCGCTGCCGCTGCCGCCGAGAAAAACTGTTTGGGAAAACTATGAAATTAACTGCTTATTAAGGCCAGCCGCCAGAGAAGCCTGTGATGGATTCCGTTCCGACTAGAACTACTTCAAGTTGGCCAAGTGAAACTTTCTGCCAAATGGCATGGAAAATGTTACCACAAGCGGCACACAGGCGACGTCGCAGCATCATTAATTATTTTGCTCATTAGCGTGTGTAGGAGACATTACTAACCAGAGAACACCAAGAGCCAACACAAAATAAAATAAAAAAACAAAAAAATAACTACCAGCGCAACAACACAAATGCTGCATAAGAAAACTCTTGAAATTTTCGTAGTTAAGGTCTCGGTTTTCTCCTCCAGCATCTCGCCACTCAGACATCCTTTTCCTTGTCGTCCTGCGTATCTGTGTCGTGTCAGAAGCAGCAAATGCTGCAAAAAACTGCAATTGAAAATGGCACACAGAATGTATATGAAACGCTGAATATGTAAAGTGTGTGTGTGCGTACGATGGCAAAGTTTTTGGAGTGCCAATGCCCTGTATATTGATTTTATTATAGGACTTGGCAGACTTCATATTATAGTCAAGAAAATAATTACTATAATAGGTAGAACATAACTCTTTAGCACTGAAAACCACTAAAAAACTATTTAACTAAAAAATAGAATTTAAAGACCTTGCAACATATGTTTTCTCGCTTTTAGGTATCACCCATTCGAAATCTGCACTTTTCAAGTTTGATAAAAGGAATTGCAGACGGCAACAACTAAAGTTGCAGTGGCAGCATCAAGATGTCGTTGCTGTCGTCATCGTTGTCTGTTGCGTCACGTAAGGGGGCAGCAAGGGTTTAAGAAGGGGTCACAAAATAAAACTAGGGAAGAGCATTCAAAGTCAAATCTACACAATGGCTTCAAAATGTGTGCTTAAACATTTTATTTATCACGCCAAATGCATGCATATGTGAGCAGGAAATGGGCGAACGTGTGCGAGTAAGAAAAATATGCGAACTTTCTGCATCACGTTGCGGGTATTCAATGATTTTTCAAACACTTTTCCACGCTTTTCCCCCCCTTCCACATTTATCGCAATTGTCTACAGTTCACACTGAACTCGTGTGTGTTGGCTTTTCCTTATCTATATCGCCTTTGTTTTTCTTCGAAAGAACTGCATTTTCGAGCTGAAGTCAAGTTCTGAAAGGGGTGGCCTGGTATCTCCTAATGCTGCGATAATACTTTCTCCAACTTTTACTCTTCGCCAGCGTAATTCATCATATGAAGTCATCAAAATAGTTGCTGACTTTAGCTTTTTATGGAAAATGCTGGTGCATTTAATTTTCTCTTGAAGGTTTCTATATGATACATATAGCTAATAATTAAATGGTAAAAAGTTCTGCAGGACCTTTATAATCCGGAAGTTATTTCTACCCCCACAAGCAGCCAGTCTTTTCCTTTAAGATCCGTGAAAATCTCAACTACAATTAAATTAAATTCAGCGAACCATTAAACAGGCACATAATCATTGATCTTTTAATCAATTTGGACGGGCCAATAAAACAGCGGGGAAAGCGAAATGGGCCAAAAGTCATAAAGCACTGTCTATACCAAAGTATATATACAGAAAGTTCACCTTTACCTGGGCAGATTAGGGAAACTTTTAAATGGTTTTAATGCCTTTTTTATGGTCGGAAAACCAGATTCCCGTTAAACCTTCACGGCATATGAGTAATGAGAGTTTTAGTGACCAGGATTGCTGCATTGATTTTTCATTTCTACCATTTTTCCTCGCAACTCTACCCTAATTACAGGAGCTGCGTTGTATAGCTGCTTTTGGCCTGTCACAAGATTAGAGGAGGGCAAAGTTTCCATTTCTCAGATTTTTCTCTTTGTGGGAAAAACTTCTTTGCTCTGGAGGCTGTGTTATGACATTGTAAGCGTCCGATAAGCAAATGTCACAGGGTGGGAGCCCCAAAAGGCGGTCAAAAAGGGTCAGGGAAGGGTCAAAGTTGCAGTCGCCTTCTGCCATTTGTCATTTAAATTTTTGTGAAAGGACAAGAAAAATAAAAATGGTTGCTCTACCAAAAGAGAAGGAGATCGTACACTAAGGAAAAAGCAGACAGACTATATCCTAAATTGTTTGCCAAAATCTTTAAAGTGTCATGGAGTATATTATAGATCTGAGAATGTAAGAATCGAAATATTTATCTAATTTCTTCGAGTGCAACCAAATTTGCATCTCTGTCTGTAACTCCACCGACGCCCCTGCAACCTTTCCATCAGTTTTGGTTTTATCTTTGGCACTCGTTTTCAGCTCCTGGAAACGAATAAAAAAAGTTGAAGTGAAAAAGTTAAGCAATTAACAAGCTGATAACTTTTTCGGCCGACTTGCAGCTTTTGCCGCTCGTCTCCTCGTCTCACAGCTTCTGTCAAAAATCCTCTTGACTTTTTCGCCAAATATATACGCTCCCATTTTCATGACTCCTCTCATTTATTGTTTGCATACAATTCGGTGTCATTTTCGAGGTCAACCCTGGGAGTCTACGGACCCTCGGGACCTCCAATGATAAACCCTGTGGGCTAAGAGTTTTATGGCCCCTGGGTCGGCGATTCCGGCATAAAGCGGCATATCCAGCGTATCCGGTTTTTATGTGCTTATACGGCGTAATTGTGGCCCCGTAATTGGCTCGACAATTGCGCCGAATGCCAACATAAATGCAAATGCCTCGCTGCCCGCTTAAGTAGGATATCAGACTTCCTTTGTGCGATTTTTTAAATACACATATATATATATATATACGGAAAGATATAGCCTTATCGGCCTTTATGCAGGGAGATGGTAAACAATGAAGATGCAGATGGCTCTGCAGCTCTTAAAATGGGCAATTACAACATAAACTCGAAAGAATTTAAAGGGTGCCAATTGTTGTGATCTTAAACAACTTGAATATACATTTTATTTATGTTCCTGGTTTAAAACGAATTTATAAGCACATAACTTAATATATCAATGCTTTAAAAAGCCAGCAGACTGCCAACCCCTTTTTTATAGGGATATACATATTTCTTTGGGAATATACACGCCATTTGACACATTCCCCCAGCAGCTAATGCTAATGCACAATTTTCGGGAGTTTATAAACCAGATATGAAGAAGCAGGACGACAAGATAGCGAAGGAGACAGTGGCAAAAAGATGGCCATCTTTATGCTGGGCCAAAAACTGACAGAAATAAAGTGAAGTTGGTCATAAATTTGCTTTCACGCCAAGATGACTTCATAAAGCGACAAATACGCAAAGCATAATGCCGAGTGCAGCCAACCCGAAAGTGGGGATAAGAAGGGGCTAGATGGATGGGGGGGTGATGCTGGATGATGCTAGGGACGCACGGAGGCGCCGCAATGCAGGCAACAAAATTTGTTGTGTTTTGTGTCTGGCCGGGCATTGTCGAGGATAATGCTGGCAAAATGGGTGGCGAAAAGTCGGTACTGGGTGCAAACGGTTGTCGCCGCTCCCAGACGTCGCTGATTTATAAGCATGGCTCAGACTGTAGCGAAGAAAGCAATCACAGAAAGAAATGCTCTTTGTTGCAATTGTTTAAAAGTTGCACAGAAATCTATACAGCATGAAAACTTCTTAGGTAGCATGTAAACAGTATTATATCGTAAGAATTAAAGCATTTTGTAGCATACTTTTTGACAGCTTTAGTCCCTAGAGAATTGGATACTTTTAGACACCTTTAATCTTTGTAGAATTTCTTACTTTCAGACACCCTTTGACATCATTTCAGATTCTCTCTGCCCGATTATGCAGTCTCATTTTTTTCAGTGCCCCATGTGGCAGGGAAATCAGGGGGAGTTGTGGGAGCCTCGCAGATAAGAGGGATGCAGACTGGTGCTTGATGCTGAAGCCGAAAGCTGAAAACTGTAAGCTGAGGTGCTGCCTCTCGCATTTTTCGATTTTGCATTGCATACTTTTTGGCGGAACGCGTCGCTGCCTGGCATCGTTGAATGTGCTGGTGAAGAAGGGGACGGACGCAAAGAGCTGGGGTATGTCTCGATTTTTTTCTTCGAACTCAAATATTGAACGTTTACATTACTCGCAGCCCCAAAAATCCTTGCCCCACTCGAATGCGAATGCTACGCATGAAAGCGTTGCAAGTCAGCAACGCGAACGAAGAGAAATGGCCAAAACGACCAAAGCACAACGAAAATGCCAAGCAGCGGCGAACAGAAATAATAAAAAATTCGGAGTAAGGGAGCCAGCCAAGAGATAGCAATGCACAGGGAGAAAAGTATTGGCAATTGCATTAGTTAATTTATAAATGGTATCCTTGTCAAGAAAATAGATCAGGAAGTGTTAAAAACTTTGTATTTTGCTTTTTTTGCGGCTTAATATCAACTAGAATTTCTCCAAGTGCATAACTGGAGTGCGGAAAGCAAGAACGGAACTGCAAGGGAAAGCGAGAGACGGAAACGTGGAGCCCGAAAAGGACAGGCACAGGGACAGCGAAAGAGACAGCAAGACAGCAGCTTACAAGCGCATTTCGATTATTGTTGATGTAATCATAATTTTTCATTTCCAAAGTAAACGATACCAGCTCCCTGCCCCCCGATCTGCCGCCCTCCCCCCTTTCACCAACGCCTCGTTCGACGCATAAAGAATCGACGAGAATTAAACGAACTTTTCATTTATTTACACGAAAAGCAGGAGAAACGCGTTTAAAACGCGCGCCGCGTCGATGATTTAAGTAAACAAACAGCCAACGTGGAAATTGCATATGAACGACTTTGTGAATACTCTAAAGTCTCATACTTTGAATTATATTATGAACTTAAAGCAACATCTTTAAGCACAAAGCACATCTTTAAGCATCAAAAACATATGATAAACAGCCAATCAAGAATTGGTTTTGCTTCAATCATGCACATGGGCATTGTTTCAGTCATGCATACAGTAGGTGGAAACCCCTATTTACAGGGTAAAATAAAACCCACAACAGAGGGAGGCGGATGCCACACGGTGGGCGGGGCAGGATGACAAGGCCAGGCAGAGATTTTCGGTTTGGATCCGACTGTGGTCGCTGGGGTCTGGATTTTGTGGGGGATCTGGGTGTGAATGGGGGAGGGACTGCCGGCTGTCTTGCATCATTAATTACAATTTGAGCGGAGATTCGCAGCTCGCGACGGGCGGGTGAAGGAAAAAAGCGAGACAAGCTGCGAGGAAAAAAGGCCAGAAGGAGCGTTACATAGCCCAATCCTGGACATTTTGCCCAGAAGCCTACCATCCACGTACATATTGAATTTATATATATGTATATATATCGCTCCGACACTCTGTGGCTGCGCTGACATTTTAATTGCACTGCATGACTCCCGTAATTCGCTTAATTAATCAACATTTTCTCGCTTATCAATAACGGAACAGCTTAAAGCGGGGATTGGAAAAATCGCTTTTTTTTTTTTTTTTGAAATTTGAAAGCTTTTAGATCTCCATATAATATGGTAGTATACGTGGCGTATGAGTGATATTTGGCTGACTTGATCAATCGCCGTTATTCCACCTAGAAATCACACTAAGCCCTTGTGACTTTGGGCCAACACACATTAAGGCCGCTTAACTAAATGCGTAAATTAGCATCGTTGGCCACATCAGCTGAGCCATAAAATCCGCACACAAAGGCATTTGCGGATTGCATGTCGGTCACCGTGGGCAAGGGCGCAGGATCGAAGGAGCCAGGACGAAAGTGGCGCGGCTCGGTGATTTTGCAGTAATTGAAACCATCAAAGTGTGAGGGAGTCAGGCAATTACACCCACTGCGATAATATTAATGTGGGGGCGGTCACCGTTGTTGGGTCCTCGGTCTTATCGCAAATGCGGCGAATATTATCTGCGATAATGAGAAAACTAATTGTGAGCTATGCAAATGTGGCATCACCAGATGCACCTGTACGTATACATATGTGTGTATGTGTGTGTGTGGCCGGAATTACCAACACAGTTCAAGTGTGAAAGCAATTAGATTTGATAGTGTATCGGCTTCATTTAAATAAACGGATATTGCAGTCGCTGGCAATCGCAAAAGACAAAAAGTTAAAAGAAATAAGCAGAATCTGCATTTTTAGATATTTACGTAATATTTCAGTTTAAATATTTTATATATTTAATATAATATATGTTTCATTTAAGAAGTGATCCTATTTTCCATAGACTGTAATCATAAAACGCATCCATTTGATATTCAAACGTTATTATGTTAAAAATGAAACTAAACTTTGATAAATTTCCAGTGGAAATTACAGGTGAATGCGAATCATGTGAACTTGACATCGACTGACAGCAAATTGAGGCAATTTCGTCACATTATCGACAAATCATTTGCAATTAGATTGGAACCATTTTGGTTTGTGTATTGCTTATTGTATTAAAATGGTAAATAAGTTGTTAAAATGTATTGGAAATAATAGATGCAGTACATAACATATCAATGGGGGTACATACATACCTCATAATCCTTTCGGTGAGATTTTTAAAATGATTTATCCATGCTACACATGTACATACATAAGTAGACGCCACTTTAAATTATACTTGTATCACTTTTATATCACTACACACCTCTAAAATTTAATTAAATTGTATCACTTCAATAACACAACACTTAAAAAAATAAACAAAAATAAGCTTATCAACAGCCGTTGCTACATTTTATACCGTAATTAGGTAATGCATACACATTTACACTGAATATTTACTTGCTGAATAGATCTTGTAGTAATCCCCCAATTTGCACTTTATCTCATGACGCATTCACATTGAATGAAAGCGCAATTTTAATGAGACATTGAAGATCAACCGAGAGATAAGCCGAAAGCCTGGAAACTTTCCCGTGTTTCTTTACCTCACTTGCTGATCTTCCGTTCTTTCGCACTCTGGTATTTGTGCATCTCTCATTCTCCTTGTTTCACGTTTTTGTCACTATCCGCAATTGTGACAGCTCATTACCTGCTCTCAATTTGGCACTCCCCCTTCACCAGCATACAGCATTACCGTTACTTGTGTAACTCGCAGTTCAATTACCTCTCTAATACGAGATGTCTCTTCCGATTCCTCCGCCTTCATGAGCTATAGACACATACATACATATATATGTATATACACACATGTATGTACTTATTTGCGGGAATGCATCCCCTTCTTCACCGCGTGTTACTCGAATTCGTTAATTATTTTGACAGTCGGCCATGTTGACAGCCGCAAAAGTCAACGGGATGAGAGAAATGGTGAGTGAATGGGGGAAGAGTAAAAGAGATTAATCGTTAAGAGAAGACGAAGAACAGATACTCTAACTTAAAATTGCATATAAGTTTTGAAGTTGTCAGTTCGAAAAAACTAAAAGAAGCAAAAATAAATTCTTAATTTCAGTTTGGCACCAAATCAGAAAACGCAATGAAAATAAGCTTTTAATTTATTTCTTTACATTTGTACTTGCAGAGCGAACCTGATGTGTAAGTGGAGTGACCCGATCAATGCAGGCAATAGCTTGAGAGGTCCTGTTGTGGCCACATGAAACTTGCATGAGGAGCCGTCTTCCGCCCATTCCGGAATGTGTGTGGCAGCCACAGCCATTTTGGCCAACCACTGATTATGCCACATCCGAATTGGACATGTCAAATTAGCCACGACATAAACAAGAACAGATACAAACATACGCATGTATGTACATATGCTATGGAAGAAGTCAAACTTTAACTCACCCACTCCAAAGTGAAATATTAACTGCTACGATACTTTAAAAAATTATGACTACGATTGGAGTGTCTAAATATACAGGAGGTCAAGTTTTGTTTTTTACATAATGTTTATTTAATCAACACGCTTATAGCTAATTACACAGATCGAGGATTAGATTTTGGGCCAGTAACTGAGGGCCGCAGCAGCAGTTCCCAGAGCAGCCAACCGAGGATGATGCCGTAGGCTAGCCAACCGAGGAGCAGCCGCCGATGCCACCACTAAATAATGGATATGTCCTTGACATCCTGCTTAAGTTCGCTGTTGTGGTTATTGGCAATAAAGTCGCGCCTTAGGGCGTTCCAATTCGGATCGGGATAATCCTTGAGGAGGCTCCAGTTCGGCGAGGGGACATCCGGCGAAAGCCAGTTGAAATCGGCCACATCCGTATAGTTGTTCTGTGCCTTATTCAGTCCAGAAGCTAGGTAGTCGGCCTCCAGTTCGGAATAATCGTAGTTGTACTCTCCGATCTCAATACTCTTGCAATCCTCGATTATGGCGCGGCAGGTGACATGCATGTATATGCGAATGGACCGGGAGGAGTGCAACCTCAACTGCTGGCAGGCAATGGAGAGGGTGCAATCCTCGAGATTCTCGGCAAAGAAGGAGCGTGCGATGGGGCCGCATAGCAGCGTGCATTTGGAGGCACTGGAAACTTGCACAGAACCGGGATGCCCCTGAAGTTCAACCAAACAGTGGGTTAGGTTCGATATTGTGATGTCCTGGCCATTAACTTTAGCGGAATCCAGGACTATATGCTCGTTCGTTCGATTGGCAATGGTCCACGTGAAGTTGGAGCCAAGTTTTTCCGAGACTTTACTGAGTTTCGCGTCGACTATATCCTTACTTGATGCGACTTTCGGCTTTGTGGCGGTCTTTTTGCCACTGAACCCAAACTTTTTCTTGGGCAACAGCCGCTGGCGGGTTTCATCACTCACGGCGGTCAGGGTGTTTAGGATATTCTGACAGGATTTGATCTTGAAGTCGGGCAGAAACATGGTGGATGCGGTGAGATATCGCTGCAGATCCTGGATCTCCACAGTTATGTCGGCGAAGTTTCTGGCCAAATCGATTGGCTGGCCATCGCCGCACTGCACATCCTTCAATCGCTGCTCTATATCGATGGTTTTTTGGCTGAAAGTCTGGTAGAAGTAGTCAACGCCCTCGTTCTGCACCGTTTCCTTGGACCGCAGCTCCGATTTCACATCCAAATAGTTTTGCCTGTCCTTGTTTCTTTTGTTCAAACGCTCGAGGATTTGATCCTTGCGATTTTCCGCGTCGCCTTCCATGATTTTCGGTATCAATCTGTAACGAAATATCTTGTTAAAAATCAATTTCTAGGGCATAACTTCAATTTGGTCGTATGAATCACAGTTGTTGTTGTTTTTCTTGCCAAGTTGCGCAGCTGCAAAAAATGAATGGAAAACCCGGCTTTCTCACTGGGCGTGTGTCATATGCGCAATGATTGCAGTTCAAACTAGCCGAAATTTTTTATATTTTTCTTCTGTTTATTAACCTTTTGTTTAATTTTCTCGTTATTTTGTGCAGCTGCTCACAATAACAAATGTTGCCTAATCGATGTGAATGTCAACAGTTATGTACTAAAAAAGACCACAAAACATTACCGTTTAATGCGCACAGTGAATGGCAACGGCGGCAAGAAGAAGAATGCGCGCCAAGGAAAAATTTAAATTTGAATTTTTTTATAGGAGAAATGTGATATTAATTATTATAAATTCTTGTAATCAACGTAAGAAACTTAATACAATCACACATCTCGACGAACACACAGTGCATTGAAAGTCGCCCGCAGAAGCGAGAAATTCTTGATAAGTGCAAAAACGGAATTCAATTCTCAAATGAAGTCTTATCTTGTTTTGCTCTTCAGATGCCTTTACATAAATGAGGATCACTACGTTTTATTTCCGCGCTTGCAGTGGTTGTGCGATATCAAAATGTTTAGGCTTGAAAAAATAATTGTGTACTTATTTGTTGCCTGCAATCTGGTTGGATCACGAGTGGAATGCACAGAAAATTCCCGATCCGTGTGCCTGCTGCAAGATCCGCCAAATCAGTGCGGAGAATTCTGCCTTTCGGTACTTCAACCTCTATTGGATCACATTGTGACGCACCAGGAGCAATGGAACACCTCCGAGGCCCTCAGGCTGAACGAAACCTAGGCCAAATTGGACAGGATACAGACCCAGCTGGCGGCACAAAACCTATCCTTGCAGGAATCAGCGCAGAAAGTTCCAGGAGACATCAAGGGGAGACTGGACAGAATGGAACATCTGCAGACGGCATTGCAGGAATCCCTAAAGAAAATGCCAGCTGAACTCGACGCGAGGCTGATGAGAATGGAAAATCAGCAAAAAACCATCGGCGACCAGTTGGAAAATCAGATCAATCTCACCAAGGGTCAGCAGGATCAGTTGGAATCACTAAAGAACGCCGTGCCCATAAACTTCGAAGTGAGGCTGGCTCAGATTGAAGAACAGCAGAACTTACTTCAGGAAACTCTGAACAAGATCCCAGAGGATTTTGAGCAGAAATTGCAAAAGTTGGAGCAGAATCAGAAGGATGAGCTGACCAAGTTGGGAGCTCAGCAGTCCGCCAACCAAGTCACTCTTATGGAAATTTATTCAAAGGTCTTCTGGCCGAATTTTGAGCGAATCGGCTCTAGACTCTTCTACATAAACCACAAAGATGCCTTCAACTGGCAATCCGCTGTAGACTTCTGTCGTGGCATGGGTGGCTATATAGCCGCCATCAAGGATCAAGAGGAGCTGGACGCCATTTCGGCGCGACTGGACGACAAGAGCTACTGGCTGGGCATAAACGACATGCACAGCAGGAACACCTACGTATCCGAGGCATCCGGCAGGGAAGTTGAGTTCTTGAATTGGAATGCGGGTGAACCCAACCACGGCCATGATGATGAGAACTGCGTGGAGCTGATCAATAGCAAAATGAACGATGATCCGTGCCAGAAAAAGAAGCATGTTATTTGTCAAACAGACAAAGAAGAAGAAAACACTGTCTTTGCATAATCGAAATAAAATAAAATACAGATACTTAAAATTATTCCCAAACTATCGTAAAAAGTTCAGTTCTCTTTGCGGCGTTCTTTTACCTTTTATTTTTAATCAAAACTACGGGCAAACATTATTAAGAGGCGGTGTGTTTTGGGTGTGTCTGTTATTGCTTAGTTGGCTTACAATTATCCAGTTGAACATATATACATTTGAATTTAGTTAAATACATAATCGCAGTATGTAGAGTTATATATAGATAGAGTACATATAGTTGTGTGCTTGATGTGTGCCCTACTGCGTGCAAATGTCCTAAAAAGCATTTGTACTTCTAACTTTCATCCTTCGTTCGCAACATTTCAACACTTAAGTACTAGAAAAATATTAAAGACATATTTATTCCGCTCCGATATTTGGTTGTTACTTATTAACTCGATTTGGGTTCGTGATTCCTGTGCATCCTGATTCTATTTCCGCTTCCGCTTCTCGTTTAAGGCACATGACACATTCCTGAATATGATGTGCGTTTTACATAGTAGTAGTAGTAGTATATTAGATAAACACGTTAAAACTATTGATTTGAAATTCACTCGCTACATTGCGTGGGAGTTTGTGCTTCGTAGTCAGGGGGAAATCTTCGTGTGACGGAACGAGTTCCAGCTCTACAATGCATATGACCAGCAATTGACTACAAAAATAATCCACCACGACCCCAAGATCGAGGCCAACAAAAATTGAAAACCAAAAGTAAGTAAATTTCTCGGAAATGTTTCAGCGCATCCTTGCCAGATCCTCCTTATATAGATCATGATAGCTCGCCAATGGGTGCATTCTGGAGCCACAGATCGTGAATGAAGTTGTAGAGATTATCGCTGACAGCCACCTGAAGAAAGTGAGACATTGGTTAGACCAGTTTCGCAAGCCAGCTCAAAGGATTGCACCCACCTTGTAGGGCGTCGGGTTGAGCGTGCGCTTGTGATCGTTGCGCAGCGTCTTCAGCGAGATTTGCACCTTCTCGCGCACCTGCTCCAAGGTGGGCAGCTGCTGGCAGATCTTGCCCGACTTCCAGTACACCTTGTAGAGCGACTCCACGTGCGAGGGTATCACGTAGGCACGCTTCGACTCCTGGAACGGATGCCGGCACAGCACCTTCTGCCCCACCGCTGGCGGAGGCTCCGAAACCTTCTGCAGCAGATCGATGAGGGCGTGACCATCGGCGCTGTACAGCCGATAGGCATTCTTGTTGCCCGGCATCGTCACCTTCTCCACGTCCTGGCTCAGTTTAATGCGCGGCTGGCCGTTGATCTCGACGAGCTTGTACACACATCCCAGCGCCGGTTGTCGTTGGCAGGTAACTGCAAAGTAAACGTTATTTACTACGCATTCAAGATTTGAAATGCAAGTACAAAACTCACCCAAATGCGTGCCAATGCCAAAGCAATCGATCTTGTGCCCCTGCTCGTTGAGGCTCAGAATGGTGTCCTCATTGATGTCGTTGGACGCCACAATGGTCAGCTTGTTGAACCACGGAACCTTGAATCGCTCCGCCACCTTCTCGAAGGTCTCGCGTGCCAGGCAGGATAGATAGGCCAGATCCCCGGAGTCGATTCGAATGCCCAGCGCATGGTAGCCCAGATCGTTGAGAGCCAGAGCCACGGCGCTGAAATTCAGCAGGCCACTCCTGTGGAGAAGAAATCACAAGCAGGTGTTTAGAAGTCGCATCTATGGATTCGAACAAGTGCTGCTTGGTTTTTGGTTTTCAATTCAACGTTTAAATTTCACTCATTTTGCTATACAATATTTAAATTTTTGGTTTTGGTCACTAGTTTAAAAGCGAGAATTACGCAAAACCAAATGTTTCGAAAGTGGGGTGGAGCTATAAAACGTGTTTCAGAACTCAAATTGGTTCTCTTCGATTTGCAGGTGCGGCTCTTTGTGTTAGAAATTGAAGCCTGGGAAAATGCCATAATTTTCTCAAAAGGGAGCAGCACAAAAAGTCGAAGATATTCGGTTTTGTTTTTCAAGCCATGCAGTGTGCTCTCTCGGACGCTTTTCTTAACTATGTACAGGTCATAAAACCAACGAAAAGAAAACACATTTTTGAAAGTTATCCAAGACGTCTGGGTTGGTCGGAAATAAAATGTTTCGGAAAATATATGTATGTAACAATACAAAACTGGGGCACAGAAAACAAGAAAATTTAAAATAATTTCCAAAATAAAATGTTTTACAACTGAAGACGAGGACAATAAGAAGGGGGTTTAGTCTATGACAGCATTAGGGTGAATCAGAGCGTGGTTTCGTATCGGGATTTGGTTTTTCATTTGTGTGCTTAAAACAATGCAGAAATATAGCGAACATTTTTACTTTACGTTTTTCCAAGAAAACTGATTAGCTTTGTTAATGAACTTTTTGGTTATGATCGAGGTTCAGTTGAAAATTGCACGGTTTAAACTTCTCTTGATTGTTTTATGCACCTGGTTATGTGTTTGTGAGCTTAAGGATCGTATATCATTATGCATGAACTTTGGCTTTGTTTGCCGCATTTGTTGCTTTTGAGTAGGTGAGTTGTATGCCATGTGATATTTAATCATGTTTCTGTAGGTTGAAGACGTGTGTTTTACATACCTCTGCCAAAATAGTGCCGGAAGTCATTTGTTTACTATGTTAGGTTCGTAAATTCTTTTCATTTGCTTTCGATATTTTATGGGTTTCTGATTCTGATTCGGGTTTGATTATGTTTTCGATTTTATTTGTTTCACACATTCACATTTAGGACGAGAAAATAAAAAGCATAATAAACAAAAGTCAGTTAGAAAAATAATATTAAACGGAAAAATGTAATATGATATATTGAGCGTGTGTTAGTAGAAGAAAGTGATACGAAAAATTACACTGAAAAAAGTTTTGGGCGGGCAACAGGGAGAAGGCAAAAGATAAATTAAATAAAATAAAATGACTTCACCTGTTCTGGTTGGTTTGCATTGTTCGAATCTTTTGCCAGGATAAGTTTCCCACTCTAGAGGATCTTTGACCAATTTCGTGACACCAAAGCAGAGGACACATACATGGACATACATATATATTAGCTTAGATATATAAACGCATATATGCATGTATATGAGGTTTTGAAATTTTGAATTTAGTATCGAAATTCTAGTTGAATGTTTCTCCACGTCGTCATGCAAGGCTTACGTTAGTAAAAATCATAATTCGAGAGTAGAGCTAACAAAATGATCCAGGATATTAACTTCTAAACTAGATTTTTGTTAGCTCCAATTAGTTACATTTGAAATAATGAGCGTAAAGTCTTAAAAAGCAGAAGAAAATGCTGTTAAAAATGCAGATGTGATTTATGATTAGGTCGGTTAGGAGGAAATGACAATGGAAAGATAGATTAGGATGCTTTTAAATTCGATATTCGCCTATTTAATCATTTGGTTTTTCTATTTCTTTGTCTGCTTTCGATAACGACATTTACCTGAATGACTTCTCGACATATTTTGGTAGGTATGCCGTCCCATTGGACACTGTGGTTGTCTTTAAGGTTCCTGTTGCTGTTGCAGTTGTTTTCGTAGTTGTTGTGCTGGGTATCTTAGTATCTTGTATATCTGTATCTTTTGGCGATCTACTGCCATTATTCTGAGCAACGCCATTCTGGTGACCATTGGTCTTGTGGCCGTTTACGTGGCCAGCAGCCTGACCATTTTGATGGCCATTGGTCGAGGGGCTTGTCTTTGGCTTTGGCGGACTGTTCTCAGACTTGATATCATTGATAAGCTTGGGTTCTGTGTTGGCTTGTTCTGTTTCTCGGCTGTTGGATAATACTTTTGATTATTACTCAAACGAAAGAACGAAATGAAAAGCTCAAGAAATGATTGGGATGAGGCAGGGAAAATTAAAAACTCTTCTTTGGAGCCTTGTTAGCTATGTATGAAATAGTTACTCTGGTTTTGGGGTTCTGTAACTGGCTGGTGCACGTCTCGAGAGTCTCAAATACAATACGAAATATAACAAAGGAATCCATACTCAAAATAAACGAGGGCAAGATGAGGGTTACCGGGATAGTTACGGGAGAAGATCACAAACGTAGGAATAAACCGAAAACTAAAACCGTTCCGAGAGAATCTGCCTAAAAGCGAAATACCTCTTAACATCGTACGTATCGACAAGTGCCATGAATCCATCAGGGAATGCGATGGCATAGGACACCATCGCCGCCAGTTCTCCCTCACTGGATTCCTCCGTAGAAACGTCCAGGAGATGGGACAGCAATGCCCGGTGCCTGACAGCGTGCTCCAATAGATCTTCCAGGATGCCTAGGAAATACAGATTATGACTCTGGTTTCTTAATGGTTAGTACAGCATTTACTCACCTGTTTGCTTGTGCTTAATCAGACGGGTCTTCAGCTCTCCAATACTACTGAAACTAGTGATATAGGCATGGGCATGTGTTCCCTTAACGGGTATGTTGAACAATTTTCCAGCCAGCACATTGGAGGTGCCATCAAAACCGCCTGGTAAGAAAATAAATGATCGTATAATTTAGTTTACACAAGGATACAAAGCCTCAAAACTTTTAAATACTCGCTTAATGTTCTCGTTTCATTATTTTCCTCCATTAAGAGCGGAAATTCCGGCTATAAACATTTCAATTTCCCTTCAGTTTATCACAAAAAAAACCTTGAAGGGAACCTTGACGCCACGCGATTTGGGGTGATACTATATAGATGATATATGTGTAGTCCAAGCACGATGTGGAACGCATTAAAAACTTGGAGCGTTGCTTGCCAAACAAACGAAACCGAAAAAGTTACGATGTGTGAGCGCCAATTGAGAGGCTCCGGAGCAGGAGCAGGGTTTGCCATGTTCGAATCCGGATTCGATGGGTGCCTGGCACCGATATACTCCATATACATGGACACCCCACGTAGGCGTTGCGTGTGCCACCCACTTTGGGCATTTTACTGCCGCCCGGGCGCATTTAGTTTAACACATAAACTAGAGTTCTTGAACTTTGTCGCGAGAGGAGCAGGTGGAGCCGAGCCGGAAGCCTTGATGAAGGCGGAGAATTACTCATAGTTCGGAGGGAGAGGGCCTTGAGAAATGGCAAAATCGGAAAGCAGAGTCAGCGAAGCCTCAGCTCCTGACAGTGACACGTGCTTTGCATGCATGCACATCATAAAAGTCGGCCATAGGCAATATGAAAAGCACCGACTTCCTGCAGGCCCTTCGAAAGGATCAAAGCCTCATATATAATGGTTTTTGGACTATTTAAATGCCCTGTAAACTTAGTATAGATAATTACTTAAGCGCTGACATACTGAATGTTCGATTAGGCTTATTTTTGTGATTAAAAGTATATAGTGTAGTTATAACATCTAAGAATCTGTAGATCGGACTCACAGAAATGTTAAGCTTCTGAAAAGAAGGTGACTGTGAATAAGCTTTGCCCGAATCCTGATGGTTCCCTCTCCCCTATTATTTTTAATTGATAATGAGCTGTCTGCATGCAATTTGGCAATGCCGAAGAAACATTCATATCGCACACGGCTGACCTTTCTTGTCACGATTTTATAGAGCTCCATGAGTCTCGGAGTTTGGGGCGTGTGAAAGTTCATATTTGATGGTGGTGTAGTACCTGTGTAGGAGTATTTCGATGCGGATAGACCTCCATCTGGTCCCTGGGCACGACGCAGTCCAAATTCCAATAGTTTGACATGTTTACCAGCTACCATGCGATAACGGGCTGCATTGGTGGCCATCAAACTGTTTTTGGGTGGCAAGTGGAGTAGGTATTATTAGGAAATTTCCAGATAGTGTGTAAGCGATGCCTACCTGGCATAATTTACCAAGGTGAGAAGTGTTGTCTCCAGCAGCTGGACTATGATCAAAGGTCCCTCGATCTTAATGATGGGTACTCTAAAAGTGGAAAAATACATTTTATGAACACGCCTGCCTCCCTTATCTGGAGTGTTTAAAGTTTACATAATTGCTGGGTAATCCTATTACTTTGTTTTCAGATAAGAACTTTGATGAAAATAAAATATCTTAACTCTTATCAGTTGCAATGATGAGAACTGTGTGTTATGGACATAAAATTATATTAAGATGAATACTTTCTGACTGTTATGATGTCGGTTCTAAAAATATTTTTAACGATCAAAGATACATTTTAAAATGGGTTAGCTTTAATGTTCATAGTCTATGAGAATTTATATACCAACATGCTTGAAATGTGTGTTAAACTTGAACTGTGTCTATGCCAATAATAAGTGATAGCTAAACTTATATCTGCTGGAATTTCCTAAACTTATATCGCACTATCTAAGCCTATCATCATTCGTAAATATAGACATGTACTAATTTGATGGATCCCATGCAAACACACCGTGGAAATGCTACTGTGCCCTCATCAATGGCATACAAGGTGACATCCCGCGCCGTCAGATTGCCGAGGTACTCAAAAAACTCGTGCTCAATGCCCTCGGGCAGTGTTTGCTTCAGGTATTCGATATCTGAAAGGGTCCAATCGAGTTGATTAGCGTATTAAAATCAAAATATTATGCTATCTATAACACTCACCGCTCTGGGAATAGTGGAAGCTATCCAGGAATTTGAGGCACTCCTCGAGTCCGGCAAAAATCGTAAATTCGCCGTGGAATGGATTGTTGCGAAAGAACAGATCGAATACCGCCGTATCATCGGTCTTATCGGATTTCCAATAGGCATAGGCCATGGTTATTTGGTACAAATCTGTAAAGGGAATCATTATTAGTTTTTAACTATACTGGGGGTTTAACTTAGCTAGGTTCCTCTGTAATAAGTAGCAAAGTGTTCAGCGTGTTATGCAGATAAGATAGCATGAAGCGTCAATTGCTGGTGGTGCAAATTAACGCCGCCCAAATAAATGAACAAAAGCCCGAAAATGAAATGCAAATTCTTATCTAAGTGCAAAGACCTAAAAATCGGTTCGCTTTTATTTATTTGCGCTCGTGTCTGCATGGCCTAAAAATATATGCTGTATATATGTACATATGTATATTTATGTACCTATACCAAGTGCAATACTCGTAAGAAGCCGGCAAAAGCAGCGCATAGCGCGCCAAAATGTCTGCGCCCAAATGTCAGTCGGCTTTAAAGATTAGAAATTCTACTATATTCTCCGATATATTGCAATTATTTTGAACAAACAAAAAATAGAGGAATGAAAAGCTGCAGTAGTAAATATTTAAAAATGATAATAGAATCTTATGTATCTGATCATATCTTGGTATCACCATCTCTACCAGTTTTTTACCACTATCATGAGCGCCATCTGTTGGCGACGTATGGCTACCTACTTACCAGTGAGCAGCGGCTGGACAACGCCATTCTGGTTCATCCGCCCGCGATCCATAAATTGTCCGCCCGCACAGCCCAATTCACGGTCGTTCATTTCGTGGCCGATCTGTGGAATCTTGGGCTATATCAGCTATATCTGCTATATATCGATGCGAACGTCTGGGTGTCCGTAGTTCTATTTGGTTCCTTCACACGCGACTCGTTTGCGGGCAATTAATGTGCCAAATCAACAAAATAATTAGTTGCTCTGGCCGCCTGGCTTATTTTTACACGAATGAATGCCGTTGAACTTTGTGTTTGTTTATCTGTAAGTCACAGAAATTGTTTTGCAATTGTCGCTGGAGGAGGATTGTAAATTGTTTAGCCGAAATGACGTAAGAAAAGCCAGCTCGTTGTAAATAGTTTTCTACAAATAATGCAATTGAATCAATTATGAACTTTTTAACATGAAGACCGTGCGTTACCCATTAATTGGACTTGTGAATTTAAACTTATTTTTGATTAGACTTTTATTTCAGTTTTTAAAAGGAAATACTTTGTAGTTAAAGTAACAAAGCATTTATTACTTTATCGAGCGTTTTGGTTTTCCAAACATAAGGGCAATCATTTCACCATACCCGTGTAACGAAACTAAAACGCAAATTAGCGAAGGTTTAGAAATGCTAATGAAAAACGAGCTAATTAGCATACGAAAATCAAACCCGATTTTTGTCTAAAGCTACGTTATCAATTCAAATGACACGATTCGAGGCTTTTTGATAACGCGAACGGTAATACTTTTTCACTCGAGCAAGGATCTCTGGTTTTTCGCGCGCCCAACTTGTCCGCTCGACTTTTGAAGTTGAATTGAATTCGAAAATCGCCCAATCGCAAAAGCAAACGGGTTAAACGAAGGAGAGCGCCAAGCTCAGAGAGAAAAAGTGAGAGAGAGCGAGAGCGAAATGCAGTTTTTTGTTTGCTGGGAGAATTTGTTGATTTTTGTTTTTGTGTTGCCATTGGCAGCCGGTTGCTGGCTTTATTTTGCCTTTTATTTTGTTAGCGTTTTATTCGATTCAGTTGTTGTTTCTTTAAGATTATTGGCAAAAAAAAAATGTTAGATTACACACAACGAGTTGCTGCATGTTGAAGGTTGCGTGAAGGTCGCGCAACACAGGCGCCCCCCACGCACACATACACACAAAAAGGGGGGGGTGAAGCGAGAGGGACGGCCGTTACTGCCACTCCCCTCAAAAAGGGGCGTCGTGGGCGTGGGCGTGAAGGTTCTGTATGCACTTTCACTTTTTTTTGCGCACACTTCAATTAAACTTTTTTTATAGGCGGTTGGTTCTTCTACGCACCAATACTATATCATTTAGTGGGTGAGCATTGGGTTTGTCATAAAACTTTCTTCTATCAGCGTCTTATCAGCTTGTTTACCACATTTATTTACGTTTTCTGTTCCGTTTCCGTCCGCTAAATACAATAAAAAGTAAAATATTTTAGTTTCATTCACCGAACGCTCGCGCACGCTCTTCTTCTTCACTTGCGAACAGCTGATTCCGCTGTTGTGGGTTGGCCAAAGCTGTGAGGTTGGCGCTTTTATCGCCATATTTAGCTTTTTAAGCTAATACTTTGAATATGGGGTTTTATGTGTTGTTATTGTGTCGGAAATATTGATAAACTGCCTAAACATTATACTCTTCATAGAACAAATAGTTCATATATATAGTAAACTTGATAAATTCTTTTTCTTGACAATTTAAAACTTCAATTGTCGCTCTAGCTCGTTGTCTATATGATGTCTGGTAACACTGAAAATAGCACAGTAGCTTGGAGCCAAAGAAAAATTTGAAATTAAGAGTCGTAATAAATAAAGGTTTCCAAAATTCAGAATGCAACTAATATGATGGTTAATATGTATTTAATAACATTTCCCTACGAATTACATACATATACAAGGTGTTTGCGCTTATATCTAGAGGAATGCGAAGTATCTCTGACATTAATTATCTATAAGTACGACTAAGGCAGTTAGGGGATGTTGGCGAGATTGTCAATAAATTAGAGCAATGTTAGAATGTACTTAAATGGCGACACAAATCAATACACACTGGTGCTGAAACTATCTTAATATAGCACTCGGAAAACATATACACAAGTACAGAAATCGAAATAATCAGCAATTGAAATTAACTGGGTGTGCTAATCAGTCGTTATTGTTTTTTATCTTTCGAACCCTTAACAGAAAGTGCACTTAGGATGGTTGACCTTGATACAAGGCGTTCTCATAAGATTAGTTGCTTATTGTCCGACATATGCACGATTCTACACTTTGTTTAACTTACTATCTATCCTCGTTACGTTTTCGTTGTACATTGCAAAATAAAATGGCATTACTTAGGATCTACTATGAAAAGATGTAGCTTTACACAAAATTTACAAATACATTTACGTACTATCGAGAATTTCTCTCTTTGTTTTTGACCACACGGAATCGGAAAAGTCATTGAATAGTTTCAAGTCTTCAGTTTTGACATGTTTTTGCAGTGAATTGGCTCAGACTTTAGGAACACTTTAGCTTTCGTTGTAGGTGAATTACACGTACTCCTCTGGAGCCGCCGGTCCATTCGATGATGGCATTCGTAGCGTAGACACCACTTGGGTTTGCTGCTGCTGTTGCTGCGACGGTCCATTTGTGTCCGGCAGCTCGGCGATGTCCTTGAAGACGCCCATTAGGTTTTCGTAGCTGGGTCCCCAGTTGAGCAGATACTCCCAGCCGAGGGTGGTGGCCGATGGGGATGCCGCTCCATTGGCCTTGCGGTAGATACCGCTCAGGTGGTTGGCTATATCATCGTCGCTGGCCACGAGCGTGCTGAGCGATCCGCGAAAGGATGACTCGAATCCATCGTAGGCGTGCGGCGGAATGGGCGGGGTCTTGACCACAGTTGTTGGCGGATTTCTGCTCGTCTCTCCTCCGCTTAGTGCCCTGGACACCGGGCTACGTCCGTCCAGGAGACTCTTGCTGGTGGAATACTTGCCATCGCCACTGAGACTGTTGTTGTCGTACTCGATCTCCGAGCATGTGAAGCTGTCGTTGCCGCTTTCGTCCGTGGACGTCGAACTATGGGCATCCACATCACCGCCTAGAGACATATGCAGGGCGCTACTCGACCCTCGAGGCGCCTCACTGCTGGAGGAGACGGCATCCAGGGTGGAGATCAGGCTGCAAGTTCGCGGTCTGCCATTCAGCCGCTCAATCTCCTCGGCAGTCAAGCCCATGGAAGTTTGCTGCGCCTGCTGCTGTGGCACTCCGGGCTTCTGTCTACTCGCACTGGAACTTTGGCCGGACAGCTGCGACATAACCGGGCTATTCAGGCTGCGTTCGCTATTGCTGTGGACGTCCTTGCCCACGCCACCGGAACTGGAGGTGGTGGCCAGCAGGGCACTTTGCAGCGGCTTTCCGGAAATGTCGTGCAAAGTGAGAATGCGCGGCTGCTGGGAACTCAACTCCGAGCTGGGCGAGAGCCGGGCCAGCGGAGTGCTCTGATGGGTGCGGGATGCACTGGTGGGCGGCGGAGGCGGCTGGCCACCTTGATTCCGGCTCACAAAGGGAGCTGTGTGGCGGTGCTGCTGCTGCTGCTGCTGAGAGCCAGAGTTCTGATGCTTGTGATGCGTGTAGGCGGAAACAGGAGGAACACTGGCCTTGTACTTGCGTAGGCCAGCAGCCTCCCGATAGCCCTTGTAGTGATACACTATGTCAATGTCGGAGGGAGCAATGGAGCTGGCGTTCTCCAGGTCATAGTGCTCCGGGTACTCGGAACCCATGTCCACGGAACTGGCGTGCTCCAAAGGTAGGGGATGAAGCGGCGGAATGGGCAGGTGGTGATCCTCCCTTATCAGAGGACTCTCGCGCTCTATGATATCGGGTCGCTGGGGACGTTGCTGCTGCTGCTGCTGTGGCTGTGGCATCTCTGCAGTGGGTTCCTTGAACTTCTTGGTCAACAGTTCGGGACCGACCAGGTGATGGCTACCTACTGGCGGGCGCATATGATCTCCAGCTCCAACTGGCGGTGAAGGGGCTTCACTGGGATGCAGATTGCGAACCAACACGTGATCCACCTGACTCTGTGTCACTGGACCACCAGGGTGCTTGATCTTGAAGCCGGGCACACCGCAACTCAAACTACCAATCTTCTCCTGCTCTCCGCGGAATCGATAGATGACATAGGAGCCCAGAATAGCAACCACCAGAATGACGAAGAAGACAATGACCAGGGTGAAGCCAATGCTCAGAGGATCGGCCACCTGGGCGGCATCTTGCCCAATGTCTCCGCTGCAGCCGGACTCAATCTTGCCGTGATATCGAACCTCCGGAAAGATGCTGCCAGATCCGTTCAGCGGCTGCAGTTCGTTGTTCACCGTCACATTGGCCAGGCAGCCAACAAAGGCTTCGCCACCCACAATCAGAGTGGTCAAATAGGGATCGAGGAAGTCGTGCACCCCGGCAATATCCAGCTCATCACCCACTTGCCTTCCATCGACAATGAGTCTCAGACTTCGACTCTCGCTGAACAAACTCACATTGTGCCACTTGCCATCGTTGAGCGATGAAGTTTCCTGCACCGTCATGTTGATGGTAAGATGCTGTTTGGAGTAGTAAACCAGACGACCCTCGCGGAGGGACAATGAGGTAAACATCTGATTGGTGGCCGCATAAAGGATCTGACCCTGATCCTTGTAGGTGCGGAAGAGCATGCTTAGCATCTTTGGAGCCTCGTAGATCTGGGAAGCTGTGCTGAAATTGCTCACGGCCCGACGTTCCCTCATCTGTGGATTATCCAGCCAGGCACTCTTGCTGTTATAAAGATTGTCCAGCAGCTGCATGCGACGATATATCTCCGAAATTCTGAACTCCACAAAGGCACCTTCGCCCAGGGTGATGGGTTCCAAGGAGTCCGAGCAATCGGGCGACTGTAAGTGTCCGCCGCACTGACATAGCGAACTGGACCACCGGTCGATGCATTGTCCTGCGAATCCTCCACAGCGTTCGGCCGCCAGAGCTGGTTGACACGCCTGCCGATTGCATCCGGCCAAAATGCCTCTCTGTTGGAGCGGCGAGCTAAGGTTCAGGGCACGTCCTCCGATGTGAACACTGTGCAGACAGCCCACCAGATCATCACTGTGCACTTGACCAGGTCGCTCCAAGATAGGATCAGCCGAGGACAAGCCACCGATCATCAGGGGTTGTTTGTTGAAGTTCAGAGTTCTGTGGGAGATATATATTCCAAAATTAGAGGTCTAATAGATGTAATAGATTTATCCTAAGCTTACCCCACTGGTCCCACTTCGTCCGCATAGCAGCTAGAGTCTCCGGGCAGGCATTCCGTACAAACGTCACCGGAATCCGCGCACTTGGCCACGCTGAGTGACATCACCCGTCCATTCCGGGTGGCCGTAACCTTGTGCCAACCGCCGTCAGCCAGATTTCGTCCAGCAATCACAGTACTGATGGCGGTGCGAGCTCCTCCAGATGAGAAATACGCCCTGCCGTGCACCAGTTCGATGGCCAGGAAGTCGGATCTGCCGCCACTCTGCATCCCGTAGTTGTACAGCAATAGGGAGTTTGGCTTCGTTGTGGCGAACACAATGGATATATCATTGGTGGTCACATCCAGAGCGGGAAAAGTCATGTAGGACAGAGGTTGGAATCCGTAGCTGAAGCGCTCGCAATGTCGTCCATATCGTCCCGGCGTGCAGTTGCACTTGTATCCCGGCTTGAGACTAACACACAAGCCGCCGTGCAGACAGGGATTGGGTCGACAGGAGTCCGACACGCTCTCGCACTGATTGCCACGGAATCCGGGACGGCACAGGCAAAAGTAGGAAGATCCGTCCGGACTGCGTTGGCAACTTCCTCCATTGCGACACGGCTTGCTGTAGCACACGTCACTGCGCTCCTTCTCGCAGTGCTTGCCATCCCGATTGGCCGGACACATGCACTGGAAATCGCTTCCCAGGCGACGGCATTGGACCTGCGAATGGCAAGGATTGGGCAGGCAAGGATCCTGCCGACGACTGCACTGCTCGCCCGAGAATCCACTGGTGCACTGGCAGCTGTAGTCGTGCACAACCCGAGGACCACTCAGCACCAAGGCAGGACTGTCTTGGATAACAAAGCTGTGGGCATCCAGCAGTCGCATGGTGGCACTGCAGACTCCGCCATTTTCACAAACATCCGGCTCACTGCACGGCTCATAGCCCACAATCACCTCCTTTTGCAGGAGCTCCGAAAACGCTGAACGCTTCTCCCGCAAGCGTTCAATCAAATATTTGGGTTGTTGGTAACTCGTCTTGGCCGATCTGACTGCCATTAGCAGTTGGAGATTAGTAGAATTGCCACTGCCACCCTCTAGAAGACTATATAGAATGACCTCATCCTCGTTACTCATTTTGGACTTAATCATCTCCAGAATTGGTCGATAGTGGTTAGCCAAGAAGTGGTTAGCTGTCATATTCCTTACCATGATGGACACTGAGTTGGCCAATGTTTCGTTGTTAAAACTCTGGAAGGCGACACTAACTTTGGAGCTAACATCCCCATGCTTCCCGTCATTTCCCGTATAGCTGAAAACAGAAGCTATCGGCGTCGTATGTGAGGTGGTGATCAGATCACAGGCACGGGGAATAGCCAACTGCAGCTGACTCTGGGCGGGATTCTTCTGGAGGCGACAACGATAATCGCCCACGATGTCAATATCATTGGGACGCACATCGGCCAGCTTCACATTCGAAGGCAGGTCGCCGTTAAACAGACTGACAGCTATGTGCAAGCTCCTCGTGGTCGATGGATTATCATTCTGATCCAATACCGTGATCGTGAGTAGGTGCTGGGACTTCTGCTTGGGCTTTCCACTGTCCTCGACCTCAATTAAGGCCTCTAGAACTGGTGTCATTTCCCGATCGAAGCTGGTTGTGGACCTAACCACACCAGTGTTTTTGTCCACACTTAGCCAGGACTTGTGCTTTCCACCAACCAACTGGTAGGTGAAGGGTCCTCCATTGCGCGGTAGATCGGGATCACTGGCCATTAATGTCATAATGGAAGTGCCAGCCGGTTCATTCTCGGATATATAACCATTCAGACCCTCAGGCGTGAAGGTGGGTCCATTGTCGTTCACATCTTCTAGTTCTATGTGCACCGTCGCGCTTCCCGTCTGTGGAGGCAGACCCGTGTCAATGGCTCCAATCACCAAGTTATAGGTGGATGTCTCCTCACGATCCAATCGACTTGCCGTGCTTATCTCACCCGTTTGCACATCTATCTTAAAGCTCTGTTTCAGGTTGCCATTGATGATCGAATAGCTAAACTGATTATTTTGTGTGCGCACATCCTTGTCGATGGCCTTGACCGTTGTGACATTCGTGCCAACCGGAGCTGCCTCGGAAATCGTGGAGGTGTAGTAGTGCTTTATGAACTCCGGTGGATCGTTGCCATCCTGAATCGATATAATCACTTGTGCCTCGTCAGTGTCGTTGCCACGAATACTGCCATAGTTTTTGGCCATCACTGTGAGTACCACACGGTTTTGTGTCTCCCTGTCCAAGTGTCGGGCCACATAAATCAAGCCCGTATTGGTATCGATGCGGAAACCCTTGTCGTTACTGGAACCCACCAGAAGGTAGTAGACACGTCCATCTTCACCGCTGTCCTTATCGGTGGCCTGGACGGCACCCACTCTTGTGCCCACCGCCGATGTTTCCGATACGTCAAAGTGAAAGACGGGCTGCAGGAACTGTGGGTAGAACTCATTCACGCCCAGCACATGCACGTAGAGATTGGCGTAGCTCTCCATGCTCGAATCGGGATTTTTCGCCTTTATCTGCAGTGTGTAGATGCGGCGTTCCTCATAGTCGAAGGAAACCGCTGACGAAATGGTGCCATTACTCTGGTTCATTATGAAGAAGTGCCTGTCCGGTCCGCTGGGCAGGAATGCATAATGGATAATAGCGTTTTTGGGTGAATCCTTATCCGTTGCATGAGCCTGGAATACAAAGGTGCCCGCCGGTTTGTTTTCAGGTATATAACAGTGGTATTCCTTGTGATTAAAAACAGGTGGATTGTCGTTAACATCAGTCAGGATGATCGTAAGCATTGCAACGGAGGATAGTGGATGGTAGCCCAGATCTTGAACGGTGATATTCAGATGGTACTCCTGTATCAGATCATAATCCAATTGCTGTTGTATTACGATGCCACCCGTGCGTTCATCTACACTGAAGTCTTGACGCTCATTGCCACCGGAAATCGAGTAGCGGAGCATTCCGTTGGGACCCGTATCACCGTCAGTTGCGCCCACAGTTAGGATTGTGGATCCAACAGGCTCGTTCTCGGGCACAATCACTTGATAGCTGTTTACTCTAAATCTAGGTGTGTCCAAGTTCTCCCCGGTTACCACGATTACGACTCGAGACTCATCCGACTGGGGAGGAACACCACGATCGGTGGCCCTAACAACCAGTTCATATCGAGTGTTAGGCGGCACTTGGATGGGTTTGACCAGAGTAATCCAACCATCGTGTCTGCCGACAGTGAAGATCGAACTCAAATTGAATGTCATCAAGGAGTAGTCCATTTCGTTGGTCCCCAGATCCTGTTTGTCATTTGCGTGGACCCGAACTATTCGCTGACCACGAACTGCATCCTGTGGCAGAGGCGCCAGATACTCCTCCTGTTCGAACTTTGGAGGATTGTTGTGGGCGTCGACGATGTTGATGTTCACCAGGCACTCGGAGTACAGAGGAGGCTTACCATTATCGGTGGCCAGAACGGTGAGGGCGTACATGTTCTCCGGTGAGCGAACGTACTGAGAGTTTTTGAAGCGAACCGCCTGTCAGGAATTCAAATTCTTAATATATATCTAATAGATTGGCTTCAAGTACGTACCTTCTTACTGAAGACCTCACCCGTGGCTGGATCTATGCTGAACATGGGCGACGGCTGCTGCAGTGAGTAGGAGATCACTGAGTTGGGACCCTGTTTATCGCGATCCGTGGCTATGATCTGGCCCACCAAAGCAATCGATTGCTGGAGCTCCGGGAAGCTGAAGCTGTAGAAACTATGCTCGAATTCGGGAGCATTATCGTTCTGGTCCTGAATCGTGATGGTAATGGGTGTCTCGGCACGCCAGGCTCCATCAGAGGCCACCACTTTGAGGATGTACTCATCCTGTTGCTCGCGATCAAGATGCCCGGCCACTGTAATGTTTCCGCTCTGCGGCTCGATGCGAAACTTCTCGCCGGGATTCTCGCTGAAGGAGTAGGAAGCATTGGCATTTGCACCCAGGTCCAAATCGGAAGAGGTGACTCGGATCACAAAGCTACCGATCTCGGCGTTCTCGGTTACATTCAGGGAAAAGAGGCGTGTAAACTTGGGCGGGTTGTCGTTCTTGTCCAGTAGATGCAGTAGGACACTAGCTGTTCCCGTCAAATGAGGAACACCCTGGTCAACGGCCTCCACCACGAACGCATAATCGCCGATCTCCTCACGATCCAGTCGCATCCTGGTGTAAATCTCACCCGATTCCGTGATCTCAAAGGTGCCGTCGAAGTCATTCTGCAGGCGATAGATGACATTTCCATTGTCGCCCGAGTCACGATCGCTGGCTTTCACAACGGCTATCAACTGGGGTGGGGACTCCTCCTCCAGGACCTCGGCATTGTAAATGAGCTGTTCCATGACGGGAGCATTATCATTGGCATCCGTTACGTTGAGCGTTATAAGAGTTACACTACGCAGGCTTGGCGTGTCTCCATCGACTGCCTCAATCCAAATCTCATACAGATGTGTCAGCTCATAGTCCAGACCATCCTGCCCAACGCTCAGCAATCCGCTATTGGGATCCACTCTCAGGGAATCCCCCATTATTCCGCCGGCTATGGCATAGCGAATTTTACCCACCAAACCCTTTTTGGGCGACGTGGCACTGACTTTGGTTATCATCTTGCCAGGTTTTACATCCTCCGACATGGTAAAGTGACTGTTGGCCATGTAGGCAAAGGTGGGAAAGAGCTCCGGTGGTCGGAGGATAACTGTAAGCTCAGCCTTGGAACTAAGAGGTTGCTCGCCCTGATCCATTGCAGATATCACAATCGTGTAGGTCAAATCATCAGAGGACTTGGTCTTGGTCTTCAGCTCCAGCTTGGTGCTCACCACACCCGTTTTGGTGTTGATATCAAAGTAGTGTTGATCTCGCCCGCTAATGGTGTAATGTACCACGGCATTCTCGCCATCATCCAAGTCCAAGGCTCGAGCTCCAAACACGAACTCACCCTTGCTGATCCTCTCCGGAACGGCTACGTTGTAGGTGGTCGAATCGAACTTCGGGATATTGTCATTGACATCGGACACACTGATTGTAAGATTTACGGACGAGGCTCGTGGCTCGGTAATCGAGCTATCCTGGGCCATTAAGGTGAAGTGATACACGGGAGTCTCCTCACGATCGAGAGTTGTAGCTGTGCTGATCTCGCCCGATTCTGAATCTATGTGGAACCGATGCATGTGCTCTCCCAACAAGTTAAAGCGCAGCTTGGCATTTAGTCCTTCGTCCTTATCCGTTGCTCTGGGGGTCAGGACATGAGTTCCCGCCGGCAAATTCTCGCGCACAGTGGCATGATAGGACTGCAATTCGAATACTGGATCATTGTCATTAATGTCCTGCACCTCCACTCGCACAATTCCCGTGCCCGTAAGTGGAGGCGAGCCCGTGTCCATGGCCACCAGTGTCAGGGTGTACTCGCTCTGCTGCTCTCTATCCAGGGGTTTCAACAGCGCGATGTCACCCGAGGAGGCATTGATGCGGAAGAGATCACTATCGCCTTCCTTGAGGAAGTAGCGCACCTGCGAGTTTAGCGGTGGAGTGTCTGCATCATAGGCGTTTACAGTGAGCACATATCCACCATTTGGCGGCACAGTGTTCTCCATGACACGTGCCAAGTATGGGGAATCCAAAAACGTTGGTCTATTATCGTTGATGTCCAGGATGTTGATGGTCAGCTCGGCAGTGTCGCCGGCAGGATTCTCCAAGGCACAATCCTCGGCTCGCACGGTGAGGGAGTATCGGGAAAGTCGCTCGTAGTTCAGGTTCTTGGCCACCCGCACCACACCCGTATCCTCGCTGATGCTGAAGTCATGGTTCTGATCGCCCAGCACTATGGAATAGCGTATGCGTCCATTTGCGCCATCATCCACATCCGTGGCGGAAACCTGAAGAACCATGGCCCCAATGCTTGCGTTTTCCGCCACCGAGGCAGAGTATTGCTTCGGATCGAAGACGGGACTATTGTCGTTCTCGTCCAGGATCCGAATGAGTAACTGCGTCTCCGTGGACTGGGGTGGCTCTCCACGATCGCGCGCTGTGATATTGAGCAGATAACTTGAGCGCAACTCGCGGTCCAAGGCATCGACTACGCGCAACTGTCCATCGGTGGGATTGAGGGAGAAGGGCAGCGGATCGGATTGACCCATGTCCTCATCTCTGGCCTCCTTCATCAGATAATCAATGTACCCGTTGCGGCCCTCGTCATTGTCGACAGCCTTGACAGCGATAACGACCGTATTGATGGCCACGTTCTCCATGATCGCCGTTTCGTTTGCGGAAACGAAGACGGGCACTTCGTCGTTGACATCTTTGATGAGTATCGTCACCTGAAAAAAGGCGCGGATCAGTATTTGGCTAATTGTGTTTCATGGCATTCTAGATAAAACGGTGAATGTGTGTACGTTTTTCAAACTGCCACACCACCGATAAAGGAAGCAAACGGGTTTGGCCATGCCTGAAACTAGTCTTCTATTTAATTAGGGCTTCACGAACTTAACGTTTCAGTCTGACCTGACAGTCTCGTTAACTGCTGTTTCTGTCCAACAGCAAGATTTGAACCAAGAGCCGACTTTCAAGAACTCATGGTTCCAGATTTGATATATCCTTGAAGGAAACTTACCTTTACAGTCGAAGAGAGTCGCTGCTGCTTTTGATGGGCCAAAAACTCTTGCCGTGTTTGTTGGTACTTTCTAGGCGATCGGTACTTGAGCTTCAGTTGCGTCTCCTCCAGTTCGCTGAAGGATGCAAATTCATCGGCACAATCTCGTGCGGTAACCGTAAGTGTGTACGCCGATCGGTGTTCCCTGTCCAGGTTGCGGCGAGTGCGGATGGTGCCATTGCTATCGATTCCGAACTCTGAGTCGACGTCTCCTGCGGTGATGCTGTACTCAATGAGCCCATTGTTGCCTGCCATAAATAAAGAGATATGCATGGTAATAAGGAATCTGCGGGAGGTAACAGCGGCACCAGCTTACCCGAGTCTATATCCTTTGCTGACACAGTGACTACCTCCGTGGCGATGGGCACATTCTCGAACACCTCGCTCGAATAGCTCATGGGATCGAAAATAGGTGCATTATCGTTCAGATCGAGGACATTGCAGTAGACCGTTATGGTGGTGGACAGGCTGGGTTGGCCATTATCCTGGGCCTGAACTATCAGGATGTAATGCTGAACCTAATAAATAGAATTAAGTAAGTGTTTTTGAGATCCGACTATATCATATCATCTTCCCACCTCTTCGTAATCCAGTCTCGCGGTCAGGGTCAGCATTCCTGTTTGTGGATTCAGGCTGAAGACGTCGTTGGCCCAATCAGAGACCACGCCGTAGGACAACTGGGCATTCTGGCCCAGATCGGCATCCTTGGCCACAATCTGACCCACTTGGTAGCCTCGTTGAGCATTTTCCGGAATGTCAAAGGAGTACACGGTATCCTCGAATAAGGGTGGATTATCATTGGTATCGCTTACCTGATAGAGAGTTTAAAGAATTATTTAAAAAATACCGGATGCTGTACCTAAGATGGTTAAAAGATTTCTCACCTGGATGGTGGCATATGCCTCCGTGTACTGCACTCCGTCGGACACGCGAATCCTTAGCTCGTACTTGCTCTTTGTCTCCCGATCGAGGGTATCGTTGAGGATGAGTTTTCCAGTGGACGGCTTCAGCAGGAACTTGCCATCGTGCCCATCCATCAGAAGGAACGTCACCGAACCAAGAGTATCCGGATCGTGGGCTCGCAGCGTGGAGATGGTGTGTCCAATCTGTAGATCCTCGCTGACATTGTAGACGAACGGTGTGTCGAGGAACTGCGGCGGACTATCGTTCTTGTCGAGAACGGTTACTCTGACCTGCAGAAAGATACATAAAGCGTATTCGTTGCGTCAATAACACTGACCCACTTGGCAGGAGGAGGACCACAAACTGGCAACGGCGATATGGCATCGAGCGGAAACTAGTTCCATATTCGGCACTAAATGCCCAGAGTATTCTATGTACGAGCCACCACTTATGTGCCCACCAAACTTTTGTCGCAATGTCAATCGCATTCTTCATCTCGCTTAACCTGGCCTCGAATTGACCCGCTTACACTGGGTAATGGTAATGGTATATGGTTTATGGGATATGCGAGACCAGTTGCCACAGCTTGAACTTTCTGCTTATGACCCAGCGAATTATAGTTTAGGCCACTTCTCATCGCGACCGGCACGAACGAAACCGGCTTCTTAACCTTTATTGCGGCACTTTAATGTTTATAATTATTTTTCTTTACTAGTTCTAATTAATGTACAATTTGCAAGTGCCTTTCTAAAGTCATTATGTGCGAAGAAAAATGCGTTGTACAAGAGTCGCAAAGGACGAAGTATCGATATGCTCTTGGCCTTTTTGTAAGTCCAGCTAGCGCTCCACAAAAGCCAACTCTTATTTCTTGGTAGTGTCGCACATGGAGGGCAGAGAAGAGGAGCCCACGAGGCCATAAATTCTCGACACCAGATTCACTCGTAAAATATATAGCGTCGTGTGCTGAGGTGATGGTGTTAAGTCGGTGCCGGGCGAGTAAATACTGCATTTGTAATAAAATTTATGCAAATTTGTAACAGCAGACGGCGGATGCTAGGACCCAGCTAGGGATCCACTTCCACTCACGAATGCATTAGTGGGCAGCCTTTGGAGCGAAACACCATTTGGATGCCCGAGGCCGGGTGAAATGTGTGCGGCTAATTGAACTAATTTGGGGCGGTGGAAAGCGGGTGCAGCTGCAGAAAATGTTACCATTTGTCAAACCGCTTAATGGCCAGAAAAAGAATCCGGCTCGACACAGAAACTGGCCTTGGGATGGCCATAAATTTGCGTGAAATTCCAAACCCTGCACTCGGATCAGGGGACATTTTGATGGAAAGCTAAATGACATTCACTCGCTTGTTTGCTCACATTTAATTGCCTTCGTTTCGAAAGCAGGCTGAGATCTGCAGACTAGAAAGCAGCTAAATGGGATTCTAAGATCATTATGGCCAACACTAAGCGCTAAGAACGTATGTATATATTCTTTACCCTTTTTAAAATCAGTCGAATTACGGAAAATTGGGGATTAGCTAATGCATCTAATTAGGACTGCCTCCAAATTCGTCGGCTTGTTTTGCTGACCGGATAGAGCGTGGTTTTCTTGCAGTCTCGGCATTAAAGTTATTTAAAATTAACGCGAAAAAAATTGAAAACATGACAATCGTTTTAAATCAATGCAACAATGAATTGATTGAAACGATCTTCGCACGCGAGGACCAGCGATCGAAACATCCACTAAACCATAGTTGCTTGTACTAACCCAAGGCTGGGTTTTTTCTACCTTTTTCCGCTGCAGCCGCCGCTTGCACGAAACTGGAACTGGAAATGGAACTACACACATTTGCATGCGTGCATTGTTGGCATACCTACGCATACGACGTGTTAGCCATGAACACGCGGAGCGGCTAAAAGGGGCAAAAAGCGGCAGGAGCTCGACGTCTGTCTGCAGAGCCGAAGAATCTGGCCGCGAAGAGAAGACTGTAGAGTGGAGAATCGAAAATGGGTACACAAGGGAAAAAGGTAATCTACCTATAAATTTAAGTTCAAGAATCAAAACGAAAAATTTGCTATAATTTTATTGCTGTTAAAGTCTATTAAAAGTGAACAATAGATTAATATTTTTCAGCAACATGCAATTAAACTTCAGATGCGCTCAAGTATAATCGTTTCAGCAAGTAGTTCATAATACGAAATCCTTACTGTTTAATTAACAACTCAATCATAGTTATTACCCTTTAATTGAACCTAATTTGTTTGAGTGTACTTGAGCCGTGCTCCTTTTGCCTTTGTTCTCTCTTCTGTCCTTTTTATTTTCGCTCGAAAACCAGTATGAGTTGGATCGCAGAGGTCGGCGATATACCCTGCAAAGGCAAGAGGGGCGGTCCATGGACCATCGGGATGCCTGGACAACGCTGAGTAGGGTACTGGGCATAATTAAAGGCATCTGCCAATGAAGCAACTTATTATAATTCTATCCCTGCGGCCCATTTATGCAGCGCTGGGATGTGAAATATTTTCTCGATACACAGGTCTGTCTGCTTGCCCCTGCTGCACTGTACCCCCCTCCCCCCGTCAAATTCATTCAGCAGATAGCCGGGCGGCTTAGGGAAGCGGCCGGCGAGTCCTCTTCGTTGCCCTGTTAATTTGCATCTGAATCTGAGGGCATAACCGCATGTGCATGTGCACAAAAGGATGACTGAGGGACTGGGGCTGCATGGAGCTGGAGCTGGAGCTCCGGAGTGGTTGGCGTGTAATCAACATTTCATATCAGCACAAGACATTAAAAGCGCATTAGTGCGGTCTCGACTTGCACTGATAAGCCCTTGAAACTGCCCCAGAAATGGCCGACTCGGCAACAATATCCCATATTCCCTATATTCTCATTTCAAGCAAGAAGTACCTTTCGTTACAAAGTAAAGGAAAGGTCGGTCCACGAAGTCAGTTCGAAAGCCCCTTTATGTAAGTAATCGGAATCTGATAAACCCCCACTCGGATTCCGGACCTTTTGATCAAAGTAAGTATGATGCATGGTGTCCTCAGTTTGGGTACAACAAAA
Source organism: Drosophila sechellia (assembly GCF_004382195.2). Taxonomy (NCBI): domain Eukaryota; kingdom Metazoa; phylum Arthropoda; class Insecta; order Diptera; family Drosophilidae; genus Drosophila; species Drosophila sechellia. The sequence continues at coordinate 4,149,837 of NC_045949.1, forward strand.
GGAAGGTTTTATGTAGTTAAAAAAATGTTGAGGTAAAAACACAAAACAGGTAGCTACTTGTTTATATTTTCAATAGAAATTCAGCTTTAAATATTACTTGGTGATCAACTGGACTTTCTAGTAACTCACCTTCGTTCGGGATGTACGTGGCTGCCCGCCAAGTGCGATGGCGTATACCTCCACCTCGTACTCCTCTGGACCGGCCTCACGGTCCAGCTCAGCGGCGGTGGACAGAATTCCCAGCTTGGCATCGATGTCGAAGAGGCGATCCACCTGACCACGCGATCCGGCTGCCGTAACATTCGTCACAAAGTATTCTATCTCGGCGGACGCCAGATGAGCGGTCACCGTCAGAATACTAGTTCCAATTGGCTCGTTCTCGTAGACGGAACCGGAAAGCTTACTCCGTTGCTCGAACTGCGGCACAGAGGATTCACTTCCGCCGGAGCCCGGTGTAATGATTGTGATGTATACCTCGCTGCTGCGACGTTCGCTTTGAACGGCTTCGTCGGTGGACTTTAGGGTCAGCTGGTAGCGAACCTCCTGCTTGAACTGAGGTCCTGGGGTAAAGGTTATGACACCCGTGTTCCTTTGCAGCTTGAACAGCTCCTGGGGGCCACTGACAATCTCGTAGGTCACCAATCCGTTGCTGGACGAGTCCGCATCCTTGGCATGAACTTGCATCACCGCTGTGCTGCTGCCCTTGGAAGTCGAGAACTTTGGAGGCAGGATAGCCGCATTCATGGACACAAAGACTGGTGCGTTATCGTTAATGTCCTCCACAATCACGGTGACCAGTTTTTCCGTCGAGAGCTGTCGCTCCGAAGGCTGAGCACGATCCGTGGCCACCACGGTTAGCCGGAAGGTATCAATGGATTCGCGATCAATCTCCCTCAGGGTGTGAATCACACCCGTCTCCGTGTTTATGCCAAAGTGTCGTCCCTGCGGAAGTTGGGGTTCCTGCTTGCTAATGGCGTAGCTAACCTTGCCGTTAAGTCCCGAATCCGGATCGTCGGCGGTTACGGTCACAATGGGTGTCTTTAGGGGAATGCCCTCCTTGATCTGCCGGACAATCGCAGTGCTGGGAAAGATGGGCGGATTGTCGTTGTCATCCACCACGAGAACGTTGTACAAAACGGTTGTAGACAAGGACGGAGTGCCACAATCTGAGGCCGTGATGTTGAGAGTATAGCTGGTTATGTCCTCGTAGTCCAGAGGCTTGTGGGAATAGAGGCTACCCGTAATGCTATCGATGTGGAAGGTGTCACGCCGATTTCCAGCCGATATACTGAAGACCACCTGGCTATTGACCCCTTGATCCGCATCGCTGGCTCTGAATCTCATCAATTCAGTGCCCGTTGGACTTGTCTCCAAAACGGAAACCTCACTGCTCGACTGCGTGAACTCCGGAGCATTGTCGTTCTCGTCCAGAACCACAATTGTAATGCTGGCATTGGAGCTAAGCGGATGCTTGAGAGCAGCATCCTTGGCCACGACGATCAGGTGATGAATCTCCTGGGACTCCCGGTCCAACCTGCGCGCCAACGAAAGCTGTCCTGTGGCGCTGTCCAAATTGAACTGACCAGCCTCATTTCCCTTCGCCAGTGAGTAGTATACATCTCCATTCAGACCCTCATCCGCATCTTGGGTGAAGACATGCGTTATGTGCGTGCCCTCAGAGGCGCCTTCAGAAATGGTAACATGATAAGGTGCTCTCAGGAATTCCGGCGCATTATCGTTGACATCGGTGACGATGACCTTCACCTTGACTTTGTCCTGTAAACGAGGAATGCCATTGTCCCAAACGGTGGCCTCCAGTAGCATATAGTTGCCAGCCATGGATCCCCTGAGGGAACCATCCTCTCCGCCTGCCTCCGCATTCCTGCTGACTTTCACCAGAGCCTCGCGATCGAATGGTCGCAGAGTTTTTATGAAACCATTCCTGGTGTCAATCGTAAAGTCCTGCGTCTGACTGGACAGGGTAAAACTGAGCTCCGCATTTCTCCCGATATCCCGATCAACTGCGGTTAGCTTTCCCACAAACGTGTCTGCAGGAGCGTTCTCCGGAATACTAAACGTAAATGTGCTGTTGGTGAACTGAGGGGCATTGTCGTTCTCATCGATTACATGGATGACAACAGGAACCACCGAAGATCTGGATGGTTGACCAGCATCCCGGCAAGAAACAGTTAGAGCATAGTAATCGCGCTCCTCGCGATCGAGTGGAGCTCTTACAAACAGGAAGCCATCGGGAAAGACACCAAACATGCGCTCAGTGTTGCCCTCGATGATCTCGTACGAGATCCGACCATTTTCCCCCAAATCAATATCCGTAGCAGCCAAAGCGAAAAATCGAGTGTTAACTTTCGTGGTTTCTGGGAGGGAAGTCTCATAGGATGTGTGATCGAAGACGGGAGTGTGATCGTTAACATCGGCTATCAGCACAGATAGACTCAGTTTACTGGAGAGCGGAGGACTACCCGCATCCGTGGCCATTAGCTCCACGTGGATCAGGGTTCCAGGCTCTGCTCTTATGGGCCTCTGAAGGTAGAGAACTCCCGTGACCGGTCCAATGCGGAACTGCTGATTGGGATTGTTGGTGAGGCTATAACTGATCCTACTGTTCACGCCCGCATCCCGATCTCTGACCCTAGATAGGTAGATCTCCTGGCCCACGGCCGCATTCTCCGGCAGCGAGATCGTGGGCTCTGACTCGCGATCTAAGGCGAAAACGGGAGCATTATCATTCAGATCGATAATGGCTATATTAACAATGCACTGGCCATATGAAACGCTGCTGGCGGCTGCACTGGAGCTGGAGCTGGCCAAGATAGTCAAACGATAATTGGCCTGCTCCTCGCGATCCAAAGGTCGGGCGGTGGTGATGCGACCACTCCTGGGATCGATTCGGAAATTCTGAGCCCTGTCGCCTTGGATGATATCGTATTCGATATGAGAGTTCGCCTTGCCATTCGCGGATTTTACCTGCACGATGCCCACCTCGCGATTTGGTTGGCTGTTCCTTTGCTGCTCGTGATCCTCGACCATCTGGAACTCATAACCACCAGCTTGTGCCTGACCGCATTCAAGCATCTCTGACTTGGACTTGAGCACAATTTCCACAATGGCATCATGCTGGCTCCGCCGCTGCCCAGCATCACGCGCCGATATCAGGAGCTTGTAGTGGGGCTTCCAGTGCATCGATACTGGAGCATCGCCACGCAGGCTGATGGCTCCCGATCGGGCGTCCAGCTGGAAGAGACCCTCGCCACCTGACTCGAGTCTGTACTCAATTAAGGCATTATCGCCATCGTCTTTATCTGAGGCCGTGACATGGAGCAGGATCCTCTCCTTCTCCACCTCCTCCTTGAGCTTGATATCATCGTCATCGGTGAGCGAGTAGATGTAGTGCCTGGGATAAAACTGAGGATAGTTATCGTTTACATCGGCCACATTCAGCCAAACGGTGGCCGTGGCCGATTGGGGCGTGGGTGCTCCCTGATCGCGGGCAATCACGGGGATCTCATACCGCGACATTTTCTCACGATCCAGAGGCCTTCGCGTTGTTAATTGGCCCGTCAACGCATCCAGGGCAAACTGTAGCGGGTACAGGCGCTCCACACTGGGCGCCAGGGCAAAGGTCACCGATCCATTCGTGCCCTGATCATGATCAGTGGCCGTCATCAGAGCCACAATCGTTTGCGGAGGAGCGTCTTCACCTAAAGTCACATTCTGCTCCCTTTGGCTGAACTGAGGCGCCTCATCGTTCTCGTCCAGAATGATCACCTTCAGCTGAGTGTAAGCAAATTTGGGATTAGGTCCACCGTCCCTGGCCGAGATGCTCAGTTCTACGGTGTCGCGAATCTCTCTGTCCAAAGGACCCGTGGTCACAATCAAACCCGTCAGGGGATCCATGGAGAACCACTTGAGCTCATTTCCCGAGAGAATATCGTAGTGCACCTGGGCATTGACCCCAGTATCCTCATCCGTGGCTGTGATTGAAGCCACAAAGCTTCCCGTGGGTGCCAGTTCACTCAGCACAGCGGAATATTCCGATTTCTCGAACACCGGTTCATGATCATTCACATCGTTTACATCGATGATAAGATGGGCTGTGGTCGTTCTCGCCGGAGTTCCTTGATCCATTGCCACCACGGTCAGATTGTACTTCCCGATCTCCTCGCGATCCAGGACTCCATTTACCCTTACTATATGCAAGTCGGCAGCTTCTTCTAGGCGAAAGTGTCCCAACTCATTACCGGAAACAATTCGCACCGATGTTCTGCCATTTAGGCCGGAATCGGAATCCTTAACGGCCACGGCTGCCACTACAGTCCCATTCACCGCATTCTCATCCACAGTGGCTACTTTTCCGCCATCCGGAAAGAAACGGAAACTGATGATGGGGTCGTGATCGTTTGTGTCCAGCAGGTTAACAGTTACATATGTGCGTCCATCCTGCCGTGGGGATCCATGATCCCGCGCGAAAACAGTGAAAACGCAGCTCTTCTGGCTAGCAGAGCTCTTCACGTTCGTTTGCTGGGGGCAGTTCACACGTTCCGTGGTGGAGATTACTCCCGTCTCCGGATTCACCGTGAATTGGTGCTCCGTTTCGGCCAGATAGTAGGTGATCTTGCTATTGTCCCCCAAGTCGTTGTCCGAAGCCATGACGGTCACGACCGGAGTTCCCGGCAGAGCCGTTTCGTTTAGGGACACATTGTAATCACTGTGATCGAAGATCGGTGGATTATCATTGACATCCAGAATGGTAACGTTTACTTGGAGGTAGCCAAAACGTGGTGGAGATCCTCCATCTCTGGCAGAGATGTTTAGTTGGTAGCTGCCGCGCGACTCCCGGTCGAGATTTCCTGTGGTTTCCAGGTGCAGATATGAGGTGTCTCCACTGGGATTCGCCGTAGTCACAAGCCGGAATTTGTTGTCCACATTTCCAGCCACGATCTCATACTGATCAGTGACCCCGTTTTCACCCACATCTGCATCTGTGGCGGCATCGAGGAGCAACCGAGTACCCGAAGTGGCACTTTCGGAGAAGGAAATCGCGATGCTGGGTTCGGGAAACTCCGGTGAATTGTCGTTGACATCCAGAACCTTAATCCGCACCTCGATGGGGTAGGTGGGCTGTGAGGAGAGCACCACCAAGTCGTAGTGATCCCGCATTCCTTCCCGATCGAGCACCACATTGGTCTTCACCTCACCCGTTACCGGATCGAGTGTGAATTCCCGAGGAGGCTCATTGAATCGATACGAGAACTTTGGCTTTGTGGGTATAAAACCAACCGAGGTACCACGCGGCTGACCCTCGAGCACCTCGAAATCGGCACTGGTGTCCACAGCACGGGATTGCATCTCACCCGATGGCGAGGATGAGGAGCTTCTCCTCCGCGGAAAGGCGGCATATTGTTCATAGGTGGTGGCATAACTGCGGCCACGCGGTGCCAGTAGCTCCAGTTTGGTGTCGCCTGTTTGGCACAAGGATTCCCTGCCGGGCAGGAGCAGGAAAAACAGGAGCAGTAGCCACTCCATCTGGAGGCTGTTTTTAATGTTCGTACTAAATTTATATTGCACTACTTTCATTTGTCGCACTTTTGTCTTGTTGCTCACACTCTGAATGCATCGTAGAACTCGTCATTTTGCATCAATTATGATAATGATTTATTGATTTTTCGTCTGTCGCCTGCAACGAAAAGAATGTGAAATTAAAATTAGCTATGGTTAAGGTAATTGTTGCTTAGTGCTAATTAGTTATTGACGTGTTTGTACCACTTGTTGGCGTAAGCCTTTCAATTAACAGCCCGCTTTCATGCACCGCGCTCACCAGGCATATCAGCATTTTCATACTCCGTCGAGCATAAAATTAGTAAAGCTCAATTCGGTGAGATATGAGGCGCTAAAGCGTAAAATCGACTATAACTGCAGCCCAAGCCAAAAACTTAACAAACATACTAAATAAAAAGTATTACACACAAATTAAGGAGGCAAATCAAATGACTTAGGAAACGAACTTGAAGAAAATAAAATGTCTGAGGCAACGAACTCAAGTCAATAAAAGTAAGCTCTTGCATGCTTAACTATCACAAATAGAATACGTAAGTCCTAAAGGTTCTATAGCTTTTTCACATATATCCTCCTGTTTCAATGACCTCAAAGTGAACAGAACCCTCTTCAACCCACGCTCTCCTTTAATCTACGAAATACGGGCGAATGGAAACGAAAGAAGCTGCGGTCCAGCGTCAAGTTGATTGAAATCCAGAGACCCAGACCCCAACTGGGGCTTCTGGTCCTAGGCTTTTAGAAAAATCTAATCAAGATTTAGGCGGCGTCTATTAATCAAACTAAATTCCGAAACACTCGGAGACAACGACCGGTGGAAGGGAAAATTTCCATTAATAGCATGCGTGTCAGCTTTGGACCAAATTAATGCTTTGTGGGCAATCTCTTGTTAACCTGAGACTCTAAGAATATCAATACAAAGACGCCAAGCCCTGGCCACCTCCGCCCCTTTACACCAACGCTAGTAGTAACGCTCTGAAACCAGCTAACTGAATCGTATTCGTATTAACACCAGAGCACCGTAAACGCCACATACTTCTATTTAGGTAAGTGATAGGAAACACCCTTTTTGCAATCACAGAAGTTATAATATTGTTATATACCTTAATAAAATTTTACGATTTAACTAGTTTGGCTCCTCAAGGGTCTAACCAAAATGTTATTAAGAAGAATTGAGATTGTATATTAAGTATCTAAATGAATACATCAAACATGCGCAACAGAAATACCTCCTCATTTGGTTATGATGGTCACTAGATGGACTAACTAGAAGAAACTCATGGCAGTGGACCCGCAGAATCTGTCAGAATTTGGACTGGGGCTCGAAACGAATCGAATCGAATGGGTTCGGATCGGATCTCTCTGTCTCCTCGAATACATGGCTAAAAATGCGTCGTAAATTTCGTTTTTGTTTTCTGAAGCTTTTCAAGCCGAACCCGTTCATTAATCTTAAAAATCTACCTGCTCTAATGGTATTGTTAGCTGTCGGTGTTGTTTTTGTTCCCTTGCAATCTTCTCATTTCGTTGTTGGTCTCTATCAAAGATATTTTTTATGTCTTGGTGTTTTGTCTTCTTTATTGCTGCCCCACACACATATAAAAATTCATATACATAGAAAGGTCTGTGTCCGTCTCCAGGGTTTTTTTTTTGGGTTCCCTGTTGCTATTGAATACCTAGTGCATTAGTAATCCTCGCTCCAAACCGAATTTTCTCAGAATTTCTAAAGCTCCGCTGATGGGAGTGTCAAAATTTTAATATTTCAACAAAAAGTTCAGTAAAAAGGTTAAAATAAGTAATATAACGACAGCTACATGCGATAGGATGTACCACCGATTTCAATCAAAATTAAAATTTGATTTACACTTCAACCACGTTTTTGTGGGAAATATCCCATACCTCCCCATTCAAATAAATTACTTTCATTGATGATCCAAAACCTTCACAGCTCATTTGAAGTTCACTATTCACAGTCCACACGAATGGCAGAAAAATTTAAATATTGTCTCGAAGAAAGGAAAGAAACGCAAAGCCCATTTGTTTGATTGATGTATGCATATGTCGCCTTATCCGTCTCCTTTACACTTTCCCATACGCACCGTTGGCCAATGGAATATCTGGTTTCCACGCCATTAATATCGATGTGGGGGCTATATTTGAGAGCTCATAAAACAAAAAAAAAATAACCAAATACCATATAGTCGTGCATGACCCGGCTAGTTTATGCGGCTTCAGACGATTTGCAATGCAAATCCAAATTCAAGCTCAAATCCACAACAAAGGTAGCAGATATCATATAGAATCGCCGAAAAAGAACAGAACCAGTCTTGGCAATTTCGTGATGATGCCTTCGGCACTCGCGATTCCTTTTCTTATTGTTATTATGAATTTTTTTTTTATTTTATTTCAGCTTTTCACTTTACATCGCAGTGGCTGCAGTGCAGCTCCAGTTAAGCCGAGTTCCGAGTTGGAAACGTGTTTTTCATATTTCCATGTTCATTTACATGAACATCTCGCTCTCCGGCGAGATACCAGCTATAAGGTCTGTGGAGAGAGTCCAACTGCCCAGGAATATTTTCTTTTTCTTTTTCTTTCTCCCGCTCATCGATATTTCTGACAATAACAAAACAGCCCGAAAAAACGACAATTTTCAACCATTACGTGGCAGCCAGCCCCAGTCGTTCCATGCTCAACTCAACTCAACTCAGCTCGAAATCTCGACTTTTGGCTGAGGCCCAGCATCCGAAACCGAATCCCAATCCGAATCCGAAAACAACAACATCGACATCAACTTCAGGGGCCAACCTTTACAACCACAACTGCCTACGTTACCGTTGGCTCATAATAATTCCACAATTAATCTTGTACGCTTTTTACACAGTATTGTGTGTTTGTTTGTCGCTTTCCGTTGACTTCAAGTATTTCCATAGATCTATAAATATTTTTGTGGCCTAACCGCAAGCTCAGAAAAACTGAAATAGTTTACTTTAAAGTATCTTCTATCTTTACATTGATAACCAATAATTTTCTATATATTGGATTTACCTTTGTTTCAATCTATTTTAATCCCATTATAACCTTGCATACCAGACACCCATTTCGATTTGCATTAACTGAAAAGTGCCTTTCTTGAGATGCGCGTGGGCTGGGAAAAGTGATTTGAGCTCGCTTAATGATTTTATGCAAATTTCCTGGCCAAGATTGGCTAAAAACTCCATTGCTCCGATTGGAATACAAGCTGATTTATATGATATATGGGTAAACTGGACGGTTTCGCAGGGGGCAGCCCGCAAATATCTATCCTGCATGAATGTTTATGAGTACCTACCATTTTTCTTCACATTTTTACATGCATTTTGGTGTTGGTGGGCTCGCACAGACACACACACACACGCACGCACACTTGTAGAGACGGCGGCACTCACACTGTTGCACTCACACACACGTACGCAGCATATTTATTTTTTCTTGTATTTTTTTCCTTCAGCAAAACGTGTTTTGCCTCATTTTTCGCTCTTGTATATATGGCTTGTAGCTGCAGCAGCAACGTTGTTGGAATTTTTCACTTATAAAAATTTGCAACGGCGACACACACACACACATATATATAGCCACAAAAATGGGTAAACTTGGGGGCCAGCTGCTGATCTGATCCCGTAGACGGATTATATATTTCTATAACATATAGCATATGTTGCGGGGTAACATAGATCGTGGGTATTATGTTTTGGTGGGCCTATCCAGAGGTCTGCGGTCGCACCTTCACTTTTTTTGCCAACCGTTCCGCGCACGCGCGCCTTTTAATCCGCCTCGAAGTGAAGATATCGGGCCAAACCACTCGCTCAGTGGTCTCAACGGAACTGAGTGGCTCTGGCCACGGATCCAGCCGAGATTCGGCTGAGAGCCGAGGACTGGGAAAAGCCGTCCGACGGGTTTTCAAGCCGCTCCGCAGAGCGACTGAGTTGGACTCTCTGGAGAGAGAGATACCTGTTGTATCTGCAACACATTTTTCACTTGTTGCAGTTTCGTTTTTCATTTTCTTGTTCGGAAGGAACAGCGCTCTCCGGGCTTCGCTCCTCATCTTGGTCGTCGGTCCAGTCCAGTCCGGTCCAGTCCAACGAGATTCAATAGCCACCGGCGGCCCATACACAGCGACAATAAAAATTACTGCGGGTACTTCTGTGGGCTCGGATGCACTGGAAGATTGCCAGTGGACATATGAAGCTTACTACTTATAAGGATTTCAATATTTCTGGATACCTATATCATAAGGGATCAGAATGCAATACTATTATTACAATATACCATTAAATAAGCAGTCCTATCTTAAGTTCTATTTAATATTTCTCGGAATATAACTATTCCATCCGATCCCAACCCATTTAAGAATTCTTTTTAAGATGATATGTATCTTAAGCCACTCAACTTTCCTAGAAATCCACCCCTTTTTACCCATCTTTCTTCTCTGTGCACTAGTTGTTTTCGTTATTGTGCTCAGTCGTGCTCACTCGGTCCTAGTAGAATCCAGGGAGATCAGGAGGAGGAGTATGGCATGGCGTGGCTTGGAGTACATGCTCCCCACTCCCATGACGCAGGTTCGGCACAAGAAATTCTTTCGCAGCTCTCTGCGGATCGCTCTCCCGATCTTCGAGAGGCGAAGAGCCTCGCTCTGTGAGTCTTTTATTTGGTTTCCTCCACTGGATCTTTTCTTCGCAGCGCCGTAGAATTTTGTTTAGCATAGAAACTGGTTTCAAATTAAAATTATCGCTGGTCATTTTTCTTATGGTTAGTTGTCGTTTACTTTGCCGTTGTTGTTGCTCTTCTTGTTGTTGCTACTGCTGTTGTTGTTGTTGTTGCTGCTGCTGGTAGTGGTGGTGCCTCATTTTTTTAGGCTTTCTGGAATTTCGGTGTTTGGTGTTTTGTATTTTGTGTTTTGTGTTTGGGACCTGCGTTTTACTTCCCTTCGCTGATTTTGTTGTTGTTTTCTGATTCGGGCGATGGTGGCGATGTTGCTGGTGTGAACCTAGCTCTCGGTCCCCATCTCCACTTCGATCTCACTCCTCAATGCGTGCCCTAAACCCATACACTGAGGAAAATTAGGGTACCGAAACTGAATACGTAATATATGAGGCGCATGTTTGAAAACGAACTCTGTTTCGAGACTTGAAATGCATGTAATATATTTGAATATATAATAAAATATATGCATATATCCTTGCCCAATTAAATTGTAATTACTCTCCACTTTTTTCTGACCGTGTACTGGAAGGTCTCCTCGAATGAGTTTCTGTCTGGGCCCTTAACATGGCCAGCAGACGATTGCTGTATGCTGCCTATCGAATGTCGCTGGCTGGCCATCGTTATTCCTATTAGGCTGGAAATTAGAATCTGGGACTGGCGAGATTCCAGGAATACCTTGCGGAGCACCAGCACTCAGAAATCTAAGGGAGAGAGACCGCCGATTCCACACCGATCGTAATCTGTGTGAATATTCAGGGGTTTCTCGCTGTGCCAAAGGGAATAGAAATAGGGTCGGGTGTGCGCATTGTGCTCCCCTAGACCACATGGAACTGCATGGCCGGTGGGGCTGGGCGGATTGGGGGAGCTGGGAGTTGCGGATTGGGATTGGGAGCCCAGCAACAACCTGAATCAGCGAGGCAACCTCTGCCGAGTCCCGCGACTCGCTGGCTGCCTCGTAAAACTGTCACTTAGTGCAGTAAAAAGAGCATAACAAGAGTTTTGTCCGATTTTATTTCTTTATGAATGTCGTCTTGGTCGTGGCCGCTGCCTAAATGCCAGTAGAAACCTCTGCAGCAGCCCGGTCCGGTCGCATTCTTATCTTTTGAGAAATATTACAAAAACACGCAAAGCCCAGCTCCCAACGCCATGCTCGATGCGCCGAGCTCCAAGTCCAGGCTCTGGTTTGGTGGCTCTGTCTTTGGCGATTGGAGGCCGAGAGCCACAAAGGCAAACCAATAAAAATAGCTGAGCCTACGACGCAACACAATAACTGCGGCTTCTTGTGGCTCTGTCGATTCCAGTGGATGCCAATGTCGCTTGTCGTAGGTGTGATTCTATTCAGTGCTCACTTTCAAAAAATTTAAACCGTCCGAGTCTCAATCACTTTATCTTAATAAATGCTTTAGTTTATACATCTTAATAATCTTAATTTCCAGTACAGTTCAAAAATTCGTCATTTAAAAAAGTTTTATCTTGGATTTCGTGCTTTTTGAATATCAGTTTTGTAAGGAATTATTTTTGAGTTCAGTTCAAATTTGGCGCGCTCCACTTCAGTGTTGCAAATGGCTCAGGTCTAGTGCTGCATAATGTGAAAACTTATGTGTACCCACTTTGCGTACCTGTACCTAAATTCAATTGTATTTAATTAATTTGGAAAATTATGAGTGAAGTTCACTTAATAGGAAAAAACAATGAATGGGACTCAAGATGATTTAGAACATACGAATTAAAAAATCTATTGACAAACCAATATATAAGTTAATTTAGTTGCCATACTCCATATATGTAGAAACCTTGTATCTTTCCGAAATTAGGTGATAATTATGTGGGCCATGTGGCCAGTTTGTATATATAGGCGCCCTGATAAGCAAGCTTATCTCCCCACTGATCAGCCCACTCAGCGGGCTGCAGATTAGATAATAGTAGGCATATGGATCATCTCACGCTTAATTTATTAGATCTCCCAACGCAGCGAGAAGCGCGGAGGGCAGGAGAAAACAAAAACACAAACATACGTACATACAATTAGCCCTATGAATGATGCTATCGGGATTACTTGACTATGTATACTGCAGAGTGATTACATACATATTGGGGGAGTGGAGTATATGGTATTGCGTCTTCTAATGCTAATGCATACTGTGGCCACAGCTCTGCACTCCATCTAGTCCTGCTTCTTTTGTGCAGCTGTCTTTTTGGTCGCTGGCGCAGCGTCGGGACCTTCGATGGCTCCATTGGCTGTCTTGCCCTCCAGCTTCTGGGCGGCATGCTGCTGCTCCATCTCCCCGGAGAAGCCGAACTCGTTCACGCGCTTCAGATCGACGCGGTACTGCCAGCGCTGGTAGAGGAACACAAAGAAGATGATGTCGTCGCGGAAGCAACCCAGCCGGTACATTGTGGGCATTTTGATCACAAACGCAAAGATGTCATCGATAAAGGTGTTGAGGAACTTGTAGGTCATCATGCGCCACGGCATGTGGGCCACCGACTTCAGCTTGTAGTTGATGAATAGCTGCGGCGTCATCAGGATGAAACCGAAGGTCAGCAGGTAGCCGTACAGCATGTTGAGCACAAATGAGTACCAGCCCTTGTGCTCGTTGTAGATCAGCGAGTAGACAAAGTAGGCCACCAGGAGCGGGAAGCATGCCCAGCCCAGGTACTTGAAGGCCAGTTTGTCGTAGTCCTTGGTCGAACTCTCCGAATAGGAGCCCTTGTCCTGGAAACTGATCCTCGGCAGCACTCCCAGAATCTTCTGATCGTGGTCGTAGTTGATATCCACGACCTTGTGGATCTTCCACACCTCGATACCCAGTCCCACGAAACAGGAGATGCGGATCATGAAGTTGGTCTCGTTGTCCAGCACGTACAGCAGAATGATTAGTGACTGGAAGACACCGAAGAACACAGATCGCACAGACAGTCCTTCGAGCGATTTGCGATTGTTCCAGAACTGAATGTCGTTCTTGAAGGCCAGCAGTTCGAACACGGAATGCAGTATGGAAACGGCCACTGTGATGCCCAGCAGGTAGATATTGGTGTCCAGCAGAGTCTCCTTCAGCGAGTCCTGATCCTCGTCACTCTCCTCCGGCTGGCTGGCGGCCATCAGCTCACCGAGCATATTGCCGGCCCACTTGTTCTTCATCTGCTTGGCGGCATACAGCTGCCACTTGAACATGCCCAGCGGCTGGAAAGTGAGGTGAAGCTCCAGTTCGGGAGTGGTCTCATTAATGGGTTGGTACTCCCGCTGAAGATTCCAGTAGTCGTTGACGAACAGGATGGGCAGATAGGTCTTACCGCCGTCTACGAACTTTACGTAGTCATCCAGTGGCGGCGGCACAGATCCCTCGGCCCAGTTGGTTTGGTCCACCACGAGATTGACCGTGAGATTAGGATGCCAGTGAGACACGATGGTATCCTTGAGATTCGCATGCTTGAGCTCGTGCTCCAGTTTCTCCTTCTCGCTGGCCAGCAAGTTGTAGTTGCGGTTTACGCGCAACTTCTTGAACTTGTTCAGCTGATGTTGCTGGTGGCCCATGTGTCCATTGGTGGCGTAATTCGGGGCTTTGGGATCGGGACTCATGCCGGAACGCGTGACAAAGGCATGGAGGTACACACTGCCATTGTTCATCAAATGCTGGCTGGTCTTAAGCTTCAAACTGTGCGTGTAAATGCCATCTCTGTTGACGCCCGACGTCCAATCGCCATAGGTGAGGTCCTCCTGCAGCCAGAGGAGATTCGACTTCTGCTGGAAGTTAACCTCATCGGGGTTCTCCGACAACCACACGTGCAGGTCAAAGTCCGTGCCGTTCTCGAAGTAATTCCAGGCCGTGATCTTGGGACCCGCATTAGCGACACTTTTGCCTTGACTGGCGGCATCGGGCGCGGGTCGTCGGAAGAAGGAGCTCACAAAGTAGATGATCAGGGCACGCAGGATGAGGGACTTGGTCATCGCAAAGAAGGACTCCTTGCGGGTGGGCTGATTCGGCGGGGGTTGTTGTTGCTCATTCTGGCCTTCATTTTGGGCCAGCTCAGCGTTCCCATTGCCCGCAATCACCTAGAAAAAACGATGAGAACCAGGTCGCGATTGTCAGCGGATCGGCGTTGAGAGTAGCTGAAGATTCTCAGATACTTACCGCACCCTCCGCTGCGGGCTGATCTTCGCCTGCTTTCGACATGCTCTGTTCTCAAAGGTTTTCCACGCTTTTCCCTTAGTTTCCCGTTTTCCGCACAACTTGTGCTACTGTCATCGATAGGTGAGTGTTGCGAACTTATCGAGCCATTAGAACATCGATATCGAAAGGGGTATTTTTCAGAATATATCGATTTGACGCCGAATGGAAAAGCAAGGTGTTCGCACTAAGCCATATTACATTTATTTATTCATAATATTTTACATATTTAGCAATATACGTTTTTTGATTATCGTTGGCTGAAATCTGTATCCGTAACAGAATATTAATTAGAAATACTTATCAAATCTAGTATTCAATCATTGTTCTTAAAAAGATGGACAGCAACTGGAATCATTTAGTATAAATTCAATAGGTGTAATATCTGAAAAAATATTTCAAATAATTCAATAAAAAGATAATTTTAATCGTTTTGGCGGCTTTACAATTACACAAATTAAATATTTGAACCTAATCTAAAATTTAATTATATATACAACATTTTATTTCAATTTTTTTGTATACAATACAGATAGTTTCTTCATGCCATAATAATATAAGTTGAATTAGCTGCGCTATCAGTGAGGTAACTTTGGGGTATAAACATATACGAGAAACTAGGTGTATAATTTGTAAAGTTGGTTGCTTCGTTAAAATGGTTAAGATATTTTTCATTAATTAATTTATTTGTCTGAATATTTATTAGATAGGTACAATACTGCTTAAGATGTTTTGGTATTTTAAAAATACTAGTTTGGTATATTTGCTGTGCTCCGCGGCGACCACACTCTCTTTTCCCTTTTTCTTTTGAATAGCATTTGTTGCACGTTTCCTCTGGTGAGTTTCCATTAAATATATCAAAAATAAACGAAAAATCGCAATAACGTGGCAGAATGTAAACATATTGTTGTTCAGTGACGTATTTGTGATATGAAAAAGATGGACACTGGTGTTTGCCGACCGGTGGAGTTGTTTCTATCGAACGAAACATGCCAGCAGGTCGGACCTAACCTCCAATCTTTGCCCGCTCTTTGGGACGCACAAGTTCGCTAAGAAATCGTCCGATTTGGTACTGATTTATGTTTTATCTGCTTTCAGTGAAGCCACCACTATGCAGATCTTCGTGAAAACCCTCACCGGCAAGACCATCACCTTGGAGGTGGAGCCTTCTGACACCATCGAGAATGTCAAGGCTAAGATCCAGGATAAGGAGGGCATTCCCCCAGATCAGCAGCGTCTGATCTTCGCGGGCAAGCAGCTGGAGGATGGCCGCACTCTTTCCGACTACAACATCCAGAAGGAGTCGACCCTGCACTTGGTGCTCCGCCTGCGTGGTGGTATCATTGAGCCCTCCCTCAGGATTCTGGCCCAGAAGTACAACTGCGACAAGATGATCTGCCGCAAGTGCTACGCCCGTCTGCATCCTCGTGCCACCAACTGCCGCAAGAAGAAGTGCGGACACACCAACAACCTGCGCCCCAAGAAGAAGTTGAAGTAGACTATGATCACCCGTCGACGGTCCAGGCTGGTCTTTCTACCGACAAAACCATGGTTAACCATCTAAGTAAATATATGTACATTTTGTGAAACCACATCTCCTCGAAATGTATTGCATTTGCTGCCAAGGCACAGCCTATTTACACCGTGTATGTTTCTGTTTTCCTGCCATCTGTTTTCGTTTGTGGTCTCCGAAGAACGAGTTTCTGCGGTTTCAGGAAGCTCTTATACTGCAATTAGTTGGCCTCTCCGAGAACCCAGTTAGTTTTTCTCTCTGTTTCTGGTTCTGTTTCGCCACCAGGAAGCGGGCGACAGCAGCAGGTAATTGATATTCCATCTGCCAGCGATACCAGACCCTTGCGGTCTGCTCTTCTGCCCAAGGGAAACAAGGGAGGGGAGTGACGACTGGCTGGCGTACTCCGCGGATGGCCGAGCAGACCTACTTGGCCATGCCAAGCCAAGTCCACTTCGAGTACAGTTAATTGGTTTCATTGACCGCCGACTAAGGCGCGCAACGGCTTCCGTGGCCAACTGGTAAACCTGTTGTTGGCGCTCTAATCCATGCTAGCACTTGGTCGTTGGCCCCTTGGAGGCTCTTATTATGAATATCTTAATAACCCAAGGACTGGCTGGTGACGACCCAAAGGGCCTGCCTGATAGGCAGGACACGATAACAAGCGTGAAACCGAGAAGAGCAGCTGCTGCCGGAGGACCAGGCACAAATTGCGGTCAACATTAATTAAAAATACGGTTTGGGGTTCCCGCGCAGATTTCCCAGGCGCAGAATGGGCGGCTGGATTGGAGCAGGGGACGCGACTGATGAAACTGCGGATCAAGCACAATGCAAAAAAGTTAAGGGCCGTCGCCCGCAGGAAAGTCCCAGCAAAAGGTGAGTGGAAAAGCAACCTGAGCTGCCCAGAGGTGAGGATTGCACTGGCTCAAAAACATCCTATGATAGTTGATAGTACAGTGGTACCTAGAAATACTTAACAAGTACAGATTTATTCCACATAATATAAAAAACAACTAACAAAATGCTTAACTACGTTGTCAGAATTTAAACATTATTTAAAGATATAATAAGATAAGATATGCACTCGGTTCCGAATTATCAATAGACCACTGTGGCCACGTTCTCGTCCAATATACAAAGGTGTTATATGGGCCAGCCGAGGGTCGGGTATTTTAAAAATTAAGGCTCTGCCTTTCGGAGCTGCAGGAAAAGCGGCTGCTTATTTATGTGTCCCGGGTCCTCAGCCTTGAGGCCACGGGCTTGAAAATGCCCAAACAGTTTCCAGCCTCCTCCTCTGGCCCGTTTCAGCAGGCAAGTGCGTGGCTTTCGTTTTTATTTTTTGCAGCGCACGAGGGGCAGGAGCTCCTGCCCGTCCAAGTTTGGGTCTCTGTCTTTTGGTCGCCGCCTTTGCCATTCTTGGGAGCAGGACTTTTATGGCCGGATGGGTCGCAGTTTACATAACAGATGTGACCAGAATAATTAAGAGTGCGATTCGAGTGGTGGCCCAAGTGTCCTCATCTGGGACGTCTCCGCTGGTCAGTCTTTTGGCTTGACACTCTTAACGCTCTGGGCGTTGCTCCTGGCGAGCATTAATATTGCAGGGCAGGTACTCCTCCTCCAACGATGAGCAGATTGGCGCCGCCCATGCCCATACCAACCAACCACCCACCCATCTACTTTGCAGCGAAAAGTGCTCATTGAAAATTGAACGTTTTCCCGGGTCTCCCTTTGCGAACTGCTCGTTTGCATATGCCGGGCGGGGATTGGGTGAGTTATGAGCACCGCTTATGCCACAAAGTCAACTTCTGATTGCCTGGATAGTTTTCCGATTCCCACCATGCGCGAACGAAAGTAATTCCGTTCGTAAGTTCCTCTAAAATATGCACTCCGCGGGTTGGAATTCGGATTCGGAACGGATGAGACGAGACGGGATGAGGTGAGGTGGGAGGCAGGCGATGCTGGCTCACTACTGAGAGCGCATAAATGGATTTTTCCGTCTGCGGAGGAAGAATTTTCAATTTGATATAAATTTCTGCCTCGGCCGGGGCATTCCTTGTCCTTCTTGCCGCCTTTTTCTCCAAGTGTCCTGCCGGCGGAGAGGCAAAAGGATCCCGGGAGCAGCTCAAGATAAGGCAAACAGCCAAACGTTTATAAATTGGGCGCTAGTGTGGAATCCCAATGGTAATGATGGCGGAAAAAAAACGAAATAGGGGGCGAGGCCAGGGCGATTCAACTGAGACGTCAGAAATACACACGCACAGGCCAATAAGGAAATATAAATTGCTCCGCCGGAGCACCGGGCGTCTCTGGAGTACACCGAAAAGTCCAATATTAAGTCGTAGTATATAATGCAGCGCAACACTGCGTATGAGTAATATACATGTGATATATGTATGTAAATTACTTCTAGTTTCTCAAGAGCAATATTATATATAGTATATCACTAGTTTCGTGTCGTTACTCATTAATTTAATTGTTGGTCGCTTTTCTTAAAAATAAACTAGTAAATATATTGAGGTTACCCCCGATTTGTTTCAGTGCACGCATACGAACTCAAGCAAGAATTGTAAAGGCAGTGCGTGTAATTTAATATGCATAAATCGATACCCCACTACCGCGCCCCCTGAATCCTTCCCCAGGACATGTGAATGGAATTGGCTGTAGGCTCCATTCCGTTCGGAACTACCCACCTTCCCCGAAAAAGACGGAACCATCGCCATCCCTTGCGCCTTTTGTGTTGTTTGTGTTCTATTTTGAGCGCAAAATTGTTATTTGTTTTTACGTATTCTCAGCCTTCTTCCGCTGGAATGGCGGTAGCTTTGCATATCTACAGTTTATGGCTTTCATACAGTTAACATTTTCCAATAGATAAGCACTTCTGGCACCACCATGTGCCCGTGCTCCGCCTGCCCTGTCTCTTATTGTATCGCAAATAATTTGAAAAGTCATTTTATTCAATTTCAATTGTGTCCGTGGGGAGCAGAAGGGCAGAAAGAGGGGAGGGGGGGATGGGTCGGATAAATGGGCGGAAGTGAATGCTCTCGATTTCATATGCCCGATATGAGCGGAAGCCCCGAGAAGTAGGCAGATACAGATACACAGATATACGGCTACGGATGCGGATGGACGGAATGGGCAATCGGTTGGGCGACATATTGATTTCCTTGATAAATACTTAATAAAAATACACTCAAGTGCCGGCACTTGTCTCATTCCGACCGGAAGCGATATCTTCAAGTGAATGGCATGAATCTAATCGCATGGCGGCGTGGAATCCCATAAAGATCTGACTTTTCATAAAGTTATCCCAGCGCTTTAAGTCGACATCTTTGCCAGCCAAGTCGCCGGGGGAATGGTTGGTGGTGCCACCAACTCCCCCTGAACCCAAGTCTATTTGCATTGCGCACAATAACATTTCTATAACAATTCGAGAGTAAACAGTGCCAGTGCCCAACTACACAGAATCCAGCACCAAGCGCCATGCGCCGCCCCTCTGCCCGCATTATCGACAGCCACAACTATTTTTCTTGCAGCTGAACTTTTGCCTTCTTCTCGCCATTTCCCAGTTGCATCCTGCATCCTGGATCCAGCCACCAAGCCACCCTGCTCCTCGCTGCTCCTGCTCCGTGACACGCAGTGTGCTGTGCGATTAACCAGACATCAATGGCCAGGCCAAAAACGTAGTTACACTGAAAGATACTACTATTAAGTATCTTATAGATACAGTATCGGTTTAAAACAAAACTAATGTTTAAGAACAAACTAAACTGACTATATAATTGTGAAAATGACATAAAGTCGTTCAATTTAGTTTAGTTTCTCCCAGTGCAGCTCAACTGGTAGCTGTGGCCGCCCGACCCATTCTCCTTCGATGCCCTCCATTCCCCGATTCCCTGGAGCAGCTCGGTGCACCACAAAGTTGGAAATTAGTTTGTTTTTCTGTCAAGGTGCCAGTGGAGCTACTTGGATTTTTGGCTTTGTTGGCTTACATTCCCAGTGCCTACATCGTCCGTTGCCTGTTGGACAAGGACAGGGACACAAGGACACAGGGCAGGAGGAGGCAGGATCAGGATGGCAAGCCACAGCGTGCTGCGCGCCAGGACAGCAGGAAAAGATTTCACATCTAATTAATTTGTACGCTTGCTGTTTATTTTAATTCGAAATTTAATTATAAAACGCACTTTGTGCTTAAAACTGATTGTTCGCACTTTGTATGGCATCTTAAATCTGGAAAAGCTAATCAGTTGGTCAGTCATGGAATTTAATATTACGCCAAGTTCTTGTATTTCTGCATTAATTAGACATAAATGAACTCAAATTTACATTACGTTCGTACTTGAGTGTTCTCTGGGGTAGTCTTTAATTAAAGAATAACTATCCATCAAGTTGTTGCTTCTGTGGCATATTGGAAATCTAGATATATGTATGTACAAATGCCAGCCTGTCATGAATTAAACTTCGCTCTAGAGCAAAAGGTGCTGAATCCATTCGCCTGGGAAATGTTCCTCCAGTCTGGTTGCATGCAAATGAAGTTTTCCAATCCTCAATTGGACGCGTTTAAGTTGTCAGAGCTTCACTCAAATTGCCAGGATGTGGATGTACGACGGACGACGGGGTCAAGGGTGAGAGAGCGATAAAAGCATAACACAAATCAAATATTCTGAATTGTCTCCCTGGCCTGCTGTTGTGTATCCTGCGAAAGGAGGAAGTCCTTTTCGAACCGAGTTCGGGCACTTTGCACAATTTCGAGTCATTAAAAATGCAAACGGCTTATTGGCCAGACAGACTCGACTTTGACCAGTCCATTTCTGCCCCCTCAGTCCCTCTCTCCTCCACACAAGTGGGCGTGTCCTTGTCCACTCCCACAGGACGACCGATGGTCGGAGGACCCAGCTGTTTGTGTGTGTGTGTGCGCAAAGTTTGGGCAACTTTGCTGTTTTTCAAAAATATTGACACGCAAAGTTTGTGCAATCACCAAACAAATTACTTCATCAATTTTACAAAACAACAGAAATTTAAGATCTTTTAAAAGTTTTCTGCCAAGCCAGCATCGCAAACGTTCCCAAAAACACGGAAGTGAATTTTCGCCCTCCAAGTAGCCATCACTTTCAGAAAATTAGCAAGCTAAGTGGGATATGATGACAAAAATTAAAATAAAATAAAAAATTGAACGTTATAAGGAACTCATCATTTATACTTTAAGACACCATTCTAAGTAGTTATATATAAGAGTAAAGATTGCATGCACTTCATCTTAAAGTAGAAATTCATATTACCTATTTAAAGTCAGAAAAACGATTTTTTAAAGTAGTCTTCGTTGCCGATTTTTGCTGTAGTGTACCTCCTCTGGCAAACGCACCAGAGTTCTGGGCAAGCTCTAGACCCACTTTTGGAGCAGGGACGGACATGGAGAGACACAACAAAAGCGAGCAACAGAAAAGTTTGCAACAAATTGCTTATGCTCCCAAACCAACACAAATACGGGGGACCGAGAAAGTGGGACATGCGCTGGAACTTGTTAATTTTGACCAGCTGTCCAGGCAGTAAACTGCCTCTGCCGCCGCCTCCTTTGGAGCTATTCCTTCACAGACTTTGAAAGGGTGGCTTAGGGGTAAAAAATGCTTCTTTTGCATAAATGAAAATGAAATCAGAGGGATGGATGGGGTTTAAATAGATATGGATGTATGGGGGGTGCGTTGTGGCAACTCCACCATTAAAAGCGCATTCCTAATTTACGTTCCGCTTGGTCTGGACTGGAAGGCGTATCCCCTTTCACTCCCCAAAAGTTCCACTTCCGAAGCATTGTTTCGGGTTAGCCAGGAGCTTGTTCAGTTGGAGACAATTTTGACAGTACATTTCGCAACTCGCAACATGCTCTGCATATTGAATGGAGCTTTTTGGGGGGAAAACGGGGCACAAACAAGCCAACGAAACAGCCAGCCCTTCTGCTCTGTTTGTGTTTGTGTTGGTGTTGGGGATTTGGGGGAGCAGGACATTTTGCGGAATTCGATTTTGACAAGTTGACTTCACTTATTTGCAAATTACTTGTGTACAGCCCTCGCACACCTACATACAAACCGCACTGAGGTCTTGTAGGTTTATGGGTATATGTCTCGTCATTAATTGCATGATACTTCGAAGGAGCCTCTTCCTATTCCCTAGGTAATTTGGAAAGCACATAACAAAAATGTTCATAAGGTCCTTTCTTGAAGAATACCTAAATAAACTACCATATGATATAATCTCTCAAGAGATAGATGAATACTTAAGAATAGCAAAGCCTATAAGAAAATTATAAACTTTCATACTTGTTCGCAGCCTAAATCTGGCATAAGAAGTTATAAAGCTGCAGCACATGTTTTTCTTTCAGTGCAAACCAATCGATGTCGCGCACGTGCTCATTGGCCTGTCCCAGAACGTTGTCAACTGGCTCGCCGATGTCCGTGACAAGTGGCTCATTGATTTTTAGCACTTTGGGCCCATCTCCGCCGGCACTTACAGGGTGCGGGAACCGGAAGTGGAGAGCGGGTAGCGGGAAGTGGGCCATCTGATGGCCAATTGACGGTCAAGCGAACGGGTAATACGTGTCGACCGTGTCGCTGTTTACGGCCATGCACTCTGAATTATTCATGCAATTATGCGCGCTGTCCGCCGTCCATCGATTTCTATATGGGAGACGGAGTATGGATCCTGCTCCGATGGCCAGTGCCAACCGAAGGAGTGTAGGTGCCGTTGCAAGTTTAGCAATTTCATGCATTTCTGAATAATGTCCACAGTTGGCTGGCAAACATTTGGCCAAAGTTTCGCCCAGCTCCTTGGCTCGCTGCATTGTTTTAGTTTTGTGCAAACGCCGGAGGCTTAAACATCGAGCAGCTGCGTCCCCATGTGGGGAGCCAACTTTGTATGGCTCTAATTAGTTGGGTCTCTTGTGGGCAGCCCTTGATCCAGGTTGATGGCATATGTGCCACCCACATCCCCACCAGTCGATCCCACATGCAAACAACTGGGCTTTTTATCGAAGCGAACAGATGGACCCATAAAGTTTCATCCGAATTACTTTTTAATAACTTGGAAAGCTTACGGCGTGTAATTTCTTACCATAATTTATTTCTTTAAGAGCGATACAAATTGATAAAATCGCCCAGAGATAAGGCGCTTTAAAGTAAAAGTAAGGTATCTAACTAAAAATTTGTGGCATATCTAAAACCTAAAAGAGATTTCTTGTGCATTTGCGCATAAAATGGATTTGTTTGTGGTACTTTTGGCATTTGGTAACTTAAGCTTTTTATTGGACAAAGTAACTCTTGGCTCTTGGCAAATTGCAGAATGGCGCAAATTGAGTTATCATTGGCAGTGCACATGACCCGTCAACCACGAACTACGAACCTTCGACCTCTGACCCGATAGTCATGTACTTAGCAAGCATGTCAGGGAGCACATAATTCCATTGCACACATTTGAGCGATAACCTAATCCTTGACTTGCAACTTGCGCTTAATCGCAGTTGGCTTTAAAGTTATGCAAAATTACAATGAAAATGGGGCGAACGTGGGTGCGAGTGCGAGGGACTAACCAGCTGGCTGTCTCACTCCCGCAACTCGCTAATAGTTTCAATTAGGAAAGTTAATGAGTGCGCCTATGTGGAGCGTAAAGGACAAAGTTTCCGACATCGCAACTCTAGGGCGAAAAGGGGTGGGGACTCCGACGGGGGACAGGAGACAGGTTCGATCTAACTAGGCGTGAATTTTTACACAATAACTATTGGCTGATGGAGGGGCCAAGTTACATTAGTAGTTTTTTCTTTCTTTTTTGGACATTCTGAGCACTGCTTCCTGTTCCCTGTTCCTGCCACTTTTAATGACTGAAGTGTCAACGAGGCGTCCTGGCACATCCTGGCGTACACACACACGCAGCCGACTCCACACATGGCGGACAAGTTTATTTAAATCTGAGACGTTAATTGCTGCTGAACATTTATCTTAATTAAGTCGGCTCAGACTGCGACACGACTCCGGTTTAAGCAGTAGTTTGTGGCAGGCAACAGGGGCGAGTTGGCCGCAAGGAAACAGGATGGCAGCGGCCAGGATTTGTCTACCTCTGGAGCAGCCATGTTGAAAGGGCAAACTAATGGGCAGACTTCTGGCCCCCGAGGACAGCTCCTTTTACCAAAGTTACCAACTATTCCCATAGAATTAACTCTAAATGTGATTTGCAAGATGATACAGTGTCTACAACTACATTTTAAATAGATTTATTCAAAGAAATTGTTTAGGGTTCAAATAACATTAAATACATAACAGTGTTTAAGCAGGAGCTAATCCAACGGATGGCAATGCATCTGGGAACAATTATAAATCATAGTTATGCTGCAGAAACGCCGATTCGTTATCGCTGGCGGAACAGTAAAAACTTGTCAAAATTTACTGCAACTTTTTGTGCCGATGCTGCTGTTTGTGGCGAGCACAAAAATTATACAACTAAATTACAGAAATGCCACTTTGTTGCCAACAGCAGTACAAGCTCACGGAGCTGAAAAAAAACTTTTCAATTACCACGCAACGGCAATTTCCGGTCGTAGTCCTGACGGCGGTTTCCTCCGCCTCCGCCTTTGCCTGTGCCTCATTTTGCCAACGGCCTTTCCCTCCCCCCTGCGATGAACTTAACAGGTGGACGACAGTTTGGATAAACGAGCTCGTAAAAAACGCATTTAATGTGTTTTTGATGACATGTCAAGTTGGAACCCACCCACCAACTAAGAGCGGCACCTGCGGCAGCGAAAGCAGCAGCCAAAAGCAAGGGACATCCATTTTTTTACAGTTCAAATTTGTTTTGTTTCGTCCTTGTGCCCCGTACACTCAAACCAATTCCAGGACAATTGGTTGCCCAAAAAAGAAGAGTGAAATCTTCTTGATTTTAATCTACTTCTGTAATGAGCATGTTTTTTTCCGTGTGTATTGTAGCATTTCACATATAAGAGAGCCCAGCATATTTGCGGCCGTATTGTGTCGGGGACACTGCAAATAACTTCCTTGCCGTTAACAATGCTTGTTTGTTTGAGCCTGTACACACTCACTAACGCACACGAACACACTCACGCACATGCGTGCATAACATGGCATAGCACTTAGGTGGAGGAAAACACGTATACGTATTACGTATACGACTAGTTTTCCATTCTCAGCCGTAGACAGCGGCCAGCAGGTCGAAAGCGAAACAGAAGGAGAAACACTGGCGACGGAGAAGAAATCATCTCGAGAGTTTGGCGAAAATGTGAAAAATTCAAACCTCGAAGGGTCCTCTAAGTGCAGATTGTGCACGTGAGCTGAAATTTTAATGAGCAGCCTACGTAGTCCTGATAGAGGCATATCCTCGGACACGGACACTGGCACTTGGGGTCGGGTTCGAGTCCTTCCCCCAGGATCGACAACCAGCCAGCAGCTGCCTTTGTATGGTAAATAGTGGGGCTGTGTGCCTGTGTTGGTGAATGCGTTCGTTAGACGGCTAAATACGTGGAAGGGTGACTTTTTTTACACTCTAGATGCACACTGCAAGAAAAAATATACAATTTGTTACTGTCACTTGTACTTGCTGCTACAAGTAGTAGTAGTTTGTAGTTTTCAGTGCACGGACACTAACCGTGGTGTGTATAAAAACCTGATGGCACTTTGTTAAGCATACGCAACGTGGGCCGCAACGAAGGTAAGTGATTTTTAACTTATGCCAGTCGGTGTGGAAAGCATAAGTGCTGTTTGCGGTCTCCAGAAGGAGCATGATTTCAACCCACTCTCCATTCCGAGTTTAACTGAGCTTTATCCACACCTCTGCGCGAAAGTTTCATGGTCCCCATGATAGGATAAATTTATTTTGCAAATAAGAAAAGGAATTCAGGAGCCGGGGGACTAGAGCAAGGTCGATTAGAGTCGGGAAGGAGGAAACTTTTGCCTGGCCTTTACGCTCAATAATAATGCCCACCTAATGCTAAGGGGGTTGGGTTCGCATCGCATCGCATCGAGTGGCTGCCAAAAAACTGACGCAAAGTTTCTTCAACCGGAAATTAATTGTCCTGACCGCAATTTCCAATGTCCTTAAAGACCAGTCAGCAAACTTCAAAGCAGAACAAAGCGGCCAACTAAAACAAAAGGCGGCCAAGAAAAATGGCCCAAAGAACAAGCAAGAGTACAAGGGTAATATGTTTGAGTTGTTAAAGCGAAAGTCGGTCTGGGGCTAGTGCCCAAAAAATTTCGACAAGCACGAGCAGATAAGCTACCCGAGAAATGTCCCTATCTGCTCTCTGCTCTTCCTTTCGTCCTTTCTCGGGCCAGCAGACGATGTCGTCGGGGACAACAACAAAATGTGCTGCTAAGCATATTAACTCAAAAATGCACAAAAGCAAAACATAAAGTGGCCAAGACGTCCAGAACTCGTCCAGACAGCCAACGAGCGCCCAGATAAGATCCTAGCCCGGATTGGAACATGTAAATGACTTCAGAGGGCGGAAGAGGAATAGCTTGTCGCTGTCACGCGGCCAGAAGACGAGGAGAAAGAATGAGAAAGCGCCAAGGAAAGGTAGCGCTGCACAGAGAAAAAAGGATACTTTCCATGGGAAACGTTAATTGGACCAACTATCTTTTCAAGCTTTTCTAATTACCTACAAGGCAGCTTAAAATTGTGCAGTGAAAAATGCTTCGTCCTTCGAACAGGAAATGCCTGGTTGCACATTTTCGGACACCTTTCCCCAGATACTCTTACACGCATTTCGACAAAAGCTTTTCATTCCAACTTACAGTATATATTGGCCAAGTATATCAGTGCCACTATGATTATCTGACACTCAGTTGTTCCAAGCTGGGCTTCTGAAGGATTTTATCTGCGGTGTAGGAAGAAGGGCGCTGCAAAAGTGTAACGACCAGGACGATGGTGCTGTGCTGGCATTTACACAGTCGAGTAATAAAACCCAAAAGCTATGCAAACATTATTATGCGCCGCCCCTTCCACTCCGCAAAATGTTCATGAAGAGTTTATGAGATGGCAGCACTGTCGAGTTGACCAGGTTCGTGAAATGACGTCGGACCAGCATCTTGGGTCAGGGACACTCGATGGAGGCAGTAGACGTAGCCGGAATACTCGCTGTCCAGGAATCCGTACTCCAGACTCTGGAGACAGCCCGCAGGCCTAAGCAGCTTATAAAGATACGGGGCTTCCTAAGTGGCAGATTACTTGGGAGTGCGGCTCTGCACTAAATACCACTACACAGATGCAAAAAAAAAAAGAGCCCATGTCAATTGGAATATTAAATTATTGATAACTACCTAACTAAGTATTTAAATCGCCTGGTTAATATTCAAGCAAGCACAGCTATTTGCTTTTCGAAGTTATAGAAACTCAAAATCATTGAATTACTCATCATGGCAAATCAATTTTGCCTTCTCTGTTTGAGCAAGTTGAGCTGGAGAAGTCTAAGCCTTTATTGATGAGCTTTTGTCAACTTAAATTTACTTAAGTCCCCCTTTCAGGCTATGAATACTTAATGGAAATCAATTGCATTAATTACTGCGAAATGTTGAACTTAGCCAGCTATGAGTGCACAATCATTAATAGAAGACTTAATGTCAGTAGTCCTTATCCGCTTCAATCGATTTCGGACGAGGATGCGAATCCTATTAACCCTTGAACCGGGATTACCCAGTGTCCCTCGTTTGTATTTTCTGCTGTTTATTGTTTAAACTCGAGAGTGGGGAGAATGGGGAGAATGGTATCCGAACTGGAAACTGGCACATTGCGCCATCTCCTTGGCATCCGGTTCGGTTCCTGCTTCGTCTGGTTTGGTTGCAATCATGCAATTTTAGCTTCAATTGAATTGAAACAATATTTTTCTTTTCCGTTTCCGCTCTGCCGCTTGTGCTATTTTCCCCGAGATGCCCCAAAAATATATATATATATATATATCTATTTTCGTTGCTTGTCGGTTGTCGGCTGCTGGCTGAGTTTACTATACATCGCGTGTCTTTCGCTTCAGTCGGTGGAAAACCCCTCCACCTGTCGGTGCTTTTACCTTTCAACGACGGAATGCACCAGAGGATCCCTCTGCAGAGAGCTGGGCACACCGCAAACAAGGCAAGGATGCGGAGCAGCGAAAGGGAAAAATTTATAAAATGTGAAAATAAAGCGGGTTTACTGTATTTTTCATGGCTTTCGCTGGCCCTCTGTCTTCCGTTCGTTTGGCTCCTTTCTCCCTTTTGCCAGGGCAAGAACACCAGACGAAAGCGGATGAATCCAGGCCAGAGAAGATGTGCACATTGAGGAGTCCAATTGCAGCAATTCAATAAGGACAGCCCAGCCCAGAAACCAGCATGAGTGGCTCCTTCGGTTGGGCTCCTTGGAAGGGTCCTGCCCCCTGAAATAGCAGTGCCGGAGCAGAAAGGCCGGTCGTGGAAACAAATAAAGAATTTGTGATTTGGAAAATTAAATTTTTCGCTCAAAGCACACTGATGCCCCGTAATAAAATTAGGTATTTTGAATTCGTTCGCGATTTCGGCAAGTACTTTTGCGTGCCTTTTAGTTGGTCCTTTTGTTAAAAGAGTTTTCCACGGATTCTTTCGCCTGATGCCACAAATAATTGGATCTTTACTTTTTGGCTTTGTAATCGGAGTTACGAATAAAAGTCAATTCAAACTGTATAATTTGAATTTGTGTTAGAATTTGGATTTCAATCTGCAGCTTGGTTATTATTCGAGATGATTCGACTGTGAATGGAACAGAAGGGGAGTAATCAATCGACTAATAACGCCCCTGGCTACCATTTGCTATCCATTCGAAAATCATCCCACCTGACGGACTGGCCAAGTTGCGCAGCGTGTCCTTTTGCAATATCAACGTTCGTGGCAAACAACAAAATTAGTCAGCAAAACAGGGCCGCCCTGCAATTAGCATCATGAGCACCATGCAATTTTGATGACCAAATTGCCATAAACCGGTCTCCGAAAGTCCGGAGGACACTGTACTCAACGGGGCGATAATCACGGAACACTGCACCGCACGCTGATGCCAATCAAAATTCAAAATTTCGACAGTCCGTATACGGCCGTATGCGCCGACCACGCCCCCCTGTCCACCCAAACAAAGGGGGCGGACGCAGCGGAGCGTGGCTACGTCGATAAGTCACGGACAAAATGGTCAAATGTCAGAGGAGCAACGCGGTTGAGATCATCGGACCGACCACTGGGGCGGTCTCTACACTGGCAAAACAATATGTCAGTATCTCCAAAACAATCTTTAATATCTGGAGATATTTTGGAAATGTATATTTTGCTTCTTTTAACTGCATATATAAGGCATCTCTTCAGGTATTATTGTATTGAGTATCTCACCACTTTTTTTTCAGTGCATCGTTGAATTTCAGGTCACTCGTAGTATTAAGCAGATAACACATGCAAATAGGCGTCCGGGAATATTCAGAAGTCTGTGCCGTGGTTAAAGTGCAGTTTCGGTGACTTGAAAGCGCGTAAGAGTCCGCATACATCCGCCGGTGGTGGGTGTTTTGGGGTAGAAGGTGGAGGTGGAGATGGTGCATAAAACTCCATTAGAGCCATAAAAGTTAAAAGCATTTCGCCTGGCAACTGGCAACTGGCAACTGCCAACTGCAGATTCCCGACTCGACGCTTCGGGCCCCAGACTGCAGGATTCAGACTCCAGCATCCAGTATCCAGAATCCAGACTGTCGAGTGCCAAGAGCCGGGAGCGTTCGTTCGATTGTTGCTGCTCAGTGATTGGAAATGGAGGAGGACTGGGGACTGGCAACTGGGGGACAGGGGCTGCTCGGATGGCATTCGACGGGTAATGGCAAACGCAAACGAAATACAATAAAAATAAAACGAGTAAGCGAAAAGAAAACGTTTGCCGGCGGAGTGGGTTCTATGAGTAGGAAGACGGCGCATTAACCAAACACCGTGAGTGCCAGAGGCAACAATAACCGTGCTCCTTGGCTCCTACCCAAAGTTTTCAGCCCTCCACCCCACCCGCCGGTGACATGTGCATGCGAGCGAGAAGGATCCTAGGTCCTGCACAAGTGTTGCCATCTGCCGATTTCAAAAGTCAACAGAAACAAGCTACTCCGATAAATGTAAATAGTTTTATGGGTATTATATTAAAATTGGTAGATTTCTGTATTGCTTAATTATTTCTATGGTTTTAAAATCACCTTTGAAGGTGTTTAAAACCATGTGGTTTTAAGCTCTTTAAATACCTTGTAGAATCATTGCAGATACAGGATGAAATGAAACTGGCAGCACTGCGCTCGACTTTCACTTTGACTGGCTAGGCGCTTGACACCGGCGGCAGCTGCATCTCCGGCATATCCGGATTCTGAGCACCGTATGGCCGATGACAACGGAACTGGACACTTATGCGGTCTCGCTCCGTAATTAGGAGCTGCGTGACCCGGGTTGCTTCGCATTGCTTATGTATCGATCTGGCCCGGATTTCGATGACGGTGGCCATGGCCGAGCAGAGGGGGCACCAACGCACGTGATGCCGTCCACCTAGTCGGGTCCAGGGCGATGGAGCTGCGTCTGGAGCTGCCTGGAGCTTTTCCAACCCACATAATAAACGAATCCGACACGTCCATGCAGTTGCTGGTTTCTGGTCGGTGGCATCGGGTTGTCAAAATAATTAAAGACGACAGCCGAAGGAGAATGATTATTTTTTCGATACAAGCCCGCATCCACATAGAATACTGGTCAGCAATAGGGTGAAAGTACACCCAGAAAAAATAGGGCTCACTTGCTCAACTAAAAAATGTGCAACCATTCATCGTTTCAAATCAAATGTATGAATTGGATATTATAACGATTCAATCATGAATTTGAAGCGATTATAGATTTTTTCGAGTGCCAGCACTTTATTTTCTGCAGGTGTGCGATGCCTCGTAGGTGTTCCCGACCCGACCCGACCCGGCCAAAACAATTCCCGGCAGCGAGGCCATCCATCAATAACCACATCACGTTTTTGTTATAAATTTGTTTTATATATTTTTCCATGGCAGAGAAGCTCTCTCCGCCGCCCACGAATGCCTGCCGTTGAACACTTTATGTGCAAATTTATATGGCAATTCGGGCGAGCATTCACACACGCACACATGGAGGTGTAAATCCTATTGCCGAGTGTGTGTGTGTGCCTTTAATCAAAGTTCTTGATGCGTCAAATCCTTGTCGCGATGCCTCCAAATTAACTTTTCTGCCAGCGAGTCGCGAAGTCAAGTCGAAAGTTTGAAAAAAGAAATTAGCCCGATTGCGCGCCTGTTCATTGTGCGAATGTTTTTTCACGAAATGGGGCTCCTCAATGAGCTCTTCTCGGTAAATTAGGGGAGGGATCTCCGAGCAGCACTCAAACTGCAATTATGGAACTTGAAGTAAACTTGCTGGGAAACTCAAGCTGCAGTCACAAAAGCAGCAAGATGGGGCGATGTGGCACTGCACGTTGCATACATGGTAGTAACCATTAATGCAACATCACGGGGGGAAATACATTTGCAAGGAAACTTCTTCTTCGATGCATTAAAATTTACACAGCAAGAAATAGTATTCACATGGTATGCTTAGTAATATATTTGAAGGAGTGATATTCCTCTTTTTACTGCATACTTATTTACTTTAATAGCGCCTAACTATTAGCAATGCTCAAATGATTTCTTCTCAATCTTCGAATAAACATCGAGCGGGTTTTCCATCCGTGTAGCCCACTTTAAGGTGCCTTGCTCCATCGAGGACCCTCTTTAAGCTCACGTTCATTTGGGTAATGACATTTTATTCACATCGCAGGCATAATGAAAAATCTAGCGCGCAAGAAAGAAAACATTTCCTGTTTACATTCTCAAAATTGCCAAGTTGCAATTTATGGCGCGATTTGTTTATTTTCATTTTTTGCTTTGTTTCTTTTATCAAATGTGTGTACACACGCTGTGCCAAATGCATCTGTGTCTGCGTCTATGCCGCCATGCTTGTGTTTGTGAGGGGTGTCCTGCTTTTGTTGCTGTGTGAGTGTTTGTGTGTATGTGTGTGTGTGTGTGTGGGCGTGCCAGTCTGCTACATATTTTACAGCTTTGTGCGCTTAAAACGTGCCTGCTGGACATTAGTCGCCGTTCGCATTGAGCCCGGTCCACTTGTCGAACGACGCAGGACGCTCTGTCGGAGGATGGGCAGGGGAATGGGGAGGGGGGAGGTAGTTCAGGGGTTCAGGAGGTCACACACATTGAGCAGAAGAATGCAATAATACATGGAACGCAGCAGGGAAAACAGAGCGGTCAGACAGGCATTTCTTCTCGAGAGGAGAGCGCACAATAACCAGCTTGGAATAACATTGAATTTATGTTTTGACGACTAAGGGATACTTAGCACTGATTACCAGACTTATTAATATTATATAGATTAGCCTAAGAAGTACATATATTCCATACGATATTATTTATAGCAAACTTGAAGACAGATTTATATGTTGATTTCCTAACATTACTTCGAAACGAATTAACCTATTAGTATCAACTTAATCCTTCAAACATCTTGAATGACCAGTAGCTTAGCCAGGTTTATTGACAGCTTTATACCGATTGCTTGTACAGGAGGTGTGATTGATTGGCACCCGCTTGCCGCATTGCGTATACGCCCCGTGGAGCTTCTGGTACAAACGTCACTCATTATCTCACGGTCCATGGGGCAGGCATATGCACCACCCACAAAACACATCGCACCACTTAGGTATAACAACATCCATGGCACCACCCACTGGCCATTTTCTACACTCTTAGATAACTTTTCACGCTGCGCTCTGTGGGCACGTCTTTTTGTTCTGAATACAAAAACGCGCACAATGTGCAAAAGTGTAATGAATTTTTCCGCTGTTGGTGCACATAAAAGAAATGGACAACAAGAGGAGCCAGGAGCGCCAGCCAGGACAAGAGCAAGAAAATGAGGGAGAAAGACCAAGGACCCAGAGCAGCTGCATAGAAATATACTTTTTGTTTCAGCACTCACAAAGAGCGGCTAATTAATGTCATTGTTTTTTGACGGCGCAGCGTCCGTTGCATTATTAAAAATGCATTTGCCAGCGGACGAGGAGAAGAGGAGATGCGGGGGCGAAAGGGTGGTGGGATGGTTCACTTGTGAGGCTCCTTGGAAACCCTTTTGAGATCGCCTGTAACCATGCGTGTCCTTTGCCTTCGGTTTCCTTTCCTTTCGGCTGCTTTGTCTGGCCAAACATCACATCCCATCACTTTCCTGGGCAAATAAGCGGAGACTCGCATACAAAGGACTAAAAGGCTGTTTGCATAACAATTTCTATTGATTATTTTTGTTTGTATTGAGCCGCCCTTCGTGGCAAACAATGCAGCAAAGTATGCAGGGAATTTCTATTATAGCCGCAAAACAAAGGACACACAACACAGTTTCAATGGAAGCCCCATACTCAATTGCGTGAAAAGTTCGCAAATATTATCGCTCCGAATAATTCGTGCCGCCAGCGAATTTTCAGTGCCCAGGACATTGGCTAATTGAATTAGTTCACTTGACAACCCCATCCGCCACACCATCGCCACCACCCAGCGGAATTCCTTGGAACGGACGTGCAACAAATTCATTTTGCAACTTTAGTCCTGACTGTTGTGTCTGCTGACTCGACTGCTGGTAATTATAATAAACAACAACTGTGCCCTGTTTACTTCATCATAATTAACATAATGGGACTTCAAGTACAAAGATGTTGACAGTAAACAAGAAAAATATGACAAGATTTTCATGTTGCCGTCGCCGGTTTACGATGCTCCGCTCTCATCCAGGACCAGGACCAGGACCACCACCAGGACCAAGACCGAAGGAGTAGGAGCCGTAACTCTTTGCCAAGCTTGTCCTTGCGCCGTTTTGGCCATTTTTCCCTGTTACTCGATGTTTGTATTGTCATTGTCTTCGCCTGAGCCGCCGCGTGTGAGTTTGTCAAGTGCACTGCAAAAAAAAAACTCAACTTCAAGAACTAGAGCTAAGAATAAACTTTAAGCTCCATAGATAGGCTATTTACTCATAGCTAGAATAATTCTATCAGGAACTTAAACAAACACACTAGTTAGTCCTCCCCCCGGCTCAGCTGCTCCTGGCCACTTACGCCGATGACACTGCCATGCTGGCGTCTCATCCTTCACTGCAAACTGCCTCCAACGCGGTCCAGGATTGGCTGCACGCAATCGAAAAATGGACTGCCAAATGGAATGTGGCCATTAACTCCTCAAAGTCAGCCTGTGTAACTTTTTCCCTGCGACCCGGAACCTGCACAGATCTGACCTTCAATGGAAGCCCTATCACCAATGCTAGATCGCACTGCTACCTAGGAGTTCATCTAGATCGGAGACTGACCTGGGGGGCCCACATCACGTCGGTCAAATCAAAGTCACTGGCGAAGCTAAAAAAGCTCGACTGGCTCTTCCACTCCAGCAAACTTCAAATGAGCTCTAAGGCTCTTTTAATCAAAGCCATTCTCGCTCCAACGTGGAGTTATGCCATCCAGGTGTGGGGAACTGCCGCCAAATCCCAGCTTAATAGGCTCCGTGTGGTCCAGTCAAGAGCTGCACGTCACGCATCTGGGCTCCCCTGGTACGTGACGAACATAGTCATCGAAAGAGATCTGAAAGTTACCCTTCTTGGGGATCAGATTAATTTCCACAGCAGCCGTTATGCCGACAGGCTTATGGCCCACCCGAACCGACTAGCAACTATCCTAGCTGATCCCATCTCTCTCCGAAGACTGAAGAGGGTACACCCCAGCGATCTCCTTACCCGGAGGATAACATAACATATTACATTTTCTTTTGTACTTTATAATTAAGATACCACTTGGTCTCATTTATCTTTATCACACATTAGGTTAAGTTCAGAGGAATTACTGAACGATTCCTTTTGAAATCTTAATAAATAGAATTAGTTACTCCAAAAAAAAAAAAAAAAAAAAAAAACTAGTTAGTCCTGTTTATGCTTTCAAACGCCTGTTCAGTTTTGTTCAGTGTACTCTTATGTAAGTGTGTAAAGGAGTTACTGCTGCCCTTTCTGGATCTGCCGCCTTCGCCGGTCCTTTCTGCTCCTTGTGCTTCATCTGTGACGGCTTTGTTGCGTTTCGACCGTGCTGCCGTGTCCTTCCGCGTTGTCCTGTGTAACGCACTCAAATTAATGCGACTTCATTAACACTGTTTACCCGTAAATGTGTCTCGTGGTCAGAGTGAAATGGTGGCGTAGGTCACGGAAAGGGAGCTGTTGGAATTCTAGCATGCAAATGCTTTCACTTTAAGGCGCGCATATTCAAATTACACCGCAAAGGAACAGGCACGAGGCAGTCAAAAAACCAACAAAGCACTCTGAAACAATTTACCCACCCATCTTCTGTTTTATTATTTTTTATTCCCTTACAGGAGCCTGATGCCTGAAGCCTGGAGCCTAAATTCAGAATACTGAGGCTGACGTTGACGTTGACGCAACTTTAAAATGCGACATGTCATTTCGTACTTTTCAGTATTTCCCACCGAGTTGACGGTAATTTGGTTGGGGCCACGCCCCCACCATTTCGCCCCCGTGTCCCGTGGGAGTAATTTTGCGTTTTGTATTTTGCGGTTTTTGTGTGCTCAGATCCTGTTCAGCAGCTCCTTTTTTTCGCGCTGCCTTCGGCTGGTTTTTTATATCACAATTTCACAAATTTACCAAGGACTACATGTGCCCATATGCTAGTCCATATGTGCGTTCGTGCACTGCGCAAAAATAAAAGACATTTAAAGGTATATCATATTTCGTAATACGATATAAATTAGAATAACAATTATTCAAAAATGCTTAAAATAATATTAGATTCCATCATTCAAAATGTTGGAAAAAGGTATTATCTTTTCAGTATCCATCTGTTTGCATATCTGCCTGCACTGAGCGAAAAACAGGCGTACGCAGTTGAAGCACCAGTTTGGGGAAGTCTGCTAACCGCGGCGCTGGCAGATAGGCTTTAGTCTGTCGCACTAATCAAACTTTATCTGAGCAAGTTTATGCCCATCATACTAGTCACCACCCACCCACTCGTCCTTGTTGTCCTCAGCCTCATTTTGGCAGCTCCAAAAGCCGTAGTCAAACACAAAACACACACAAAATTTTGGCCATGTAATCAAACACATGCGGACCAGGACGAGGACCAGGGGCAGGATGGGCAGGACGAAAAGGACGCGGATGCTCCGCTCTTATGTAAGAGTAAACACACAGATACAGAGAAACCGGCGCACTCGCATGTATTTGTTTTAAGATGAGTTAGAAATATTCGTGCTTGGTTTGTTTTATGGCACCATAAATGCTTGTTTCATTGCAAAGTCGCACATTTATTTCCTTTTGGCGTTTTGCGGTTACAGTTTGCGCCAGGCGCCTCCTTCCCAACATTTAGTTACTATCTACCCGATAACCCCGCCCACTCGAGCGCCCATTAAAGTCACTGTGGATTGCTTTAAAGCAGCGCATGCAGGAAATCGAATAACCTTACTTTATGCCCGATTCGAGTCCGTATATTGAAGTTGATGTGCCGAGCAATCGGAGGTTGGGCACGGCCAAGTCAGCGCGTTGTGATAATAAACGCAAATGACTGCTACGGGAATTCGGGAACAAGCGACGCCTTTGCCCCTGGACAGAAAACGGAAACAGAACTGGGAGCTGGTTGCTGGAAGCTTGGGGCAGCAACAAAGGCAAGGGTGTCCTGGCGAAAAAGCGGGAAGAAACAGGACCACAACGGTAGCCCCAAGCTAAATACACAGCGAGAGAAAAAGTTCAAAAATAAATCGAACAGAAATTTAAGAGGTAAAAACTGTAAAGAGGTGCCTCGCATTTATGCAAATAATAATTTAAATCGGAAATCACGAAGTAGCAGAGTTTTATCTCAGTGTAACACGCAGTTTCGTATTTAGAGCGCGCGGCGAAATGATTTTGAAATTACAAAACAAGAAGCTGGCGGTGGAGAAACCCGAGCCGAGGCTCATTACGCATGCCAGCGTTTTGGGAATACGGCAAGTTCAAAACATAAGATGATGCCGCCGAGGGTCGACGAGGTGGCAGGAGGCTGGAGGAGAGTGTCAAGCAGGAAGCAGCACCAAAAGGACAAGGGCTCCGACTTCTTGAGAGGCGTTCCCTGTCCGTCGCAGTCGTTTGGCCGTAATGAGCTAAAAATAAGTTGCCTAGACCACAGCAGAAGCACTGGAAGCTGTATAGAAGCAGCCCGGACTGCGACTAAAAACCCGGACCACGACGACACCGATGTGATGTGAGTTGCCTGCTGATGTCTGTGCATGGTTTATGCATTAACAGCAGCAGCAGCAGAAGCAACAAGGCAGCAGCAGAAGCAGCAGCAAAGTAAACCTCAATCAAGCGCGAGGGAAGATAGTACAAGGGGCCCACTCGTTGGGTGCCATTAACGTCTTCAACTTCCTGTTAGTGAATATTTCAATTATTAATGCCGCCGCTCACACCCACCGCTCTTTTGGCACCCGGAATACGGAATACACACACATACATAAAAATGTAAAGCAGCGACGACTACCTGAGTCCTTTATCCTGCTGCGTCTTCGTCTTTGCCGGCTGCCTAGAAAACTTTAAGCTGATGACTACGGGGGCGTTTCGAGACAACCGAGAGCACTGATGACGTCGTTACAGTCGTCGTTGGAATTCCCCCCCTTCACCGCCATAGCCCCTTTCATCCTTCTAAGCTCGGTGTGTTGATGGCACATTGTGCATTTTTCATAATATGCCTGCAATCGTAAGTGGGAAATGTCGCCCGTGCCCATTAATGCAGTGGGGCCTGAATGGGGCATCTTCGGTGCGTCCGTGGACCACACAAAAGTGGCTTAGCGCAAAGCTGGAAGAAGGAGCGCTTCCGCAGACCACTCTCCTCCACTGCTCCTGTCTCCCGGGTACGGTGTGCTCCAAGCTCTGTGGTCTGTGCGCTTTGTTAACTTATCCGTCGGGATTGAAAACAAGCTGGGTTCCTGGATATAACTGAATGACTCACTGGCTGACTGAGTGACTGACAGAGTGACTAGCTGACAGATAGAAAACAGAGCAATCCGCAGCCGGCTGGCATCTTGACTGCCGTTGACATTTGAGGCACTGGCCAACTGGGAGAGAGTACTACACTGAGGAAATGGACAAGTACGTAGTCCTTCTGAAATGTGGGCGCCTAGCTAATAAAATGGTTCAAGGATTCAAGCCCTGACTTGTGTTATGGTTTGCTTTTTTAACATTAGCAATTGCTTTCCCAGTGTATCTGAGTAATTTCTTACGATCTAAAAACTGGTAACCGCCTTGGGATGCAGCGCTTTGAATTATGCAGATGGGCAGAGTCCGAGTCGCGGGCAGTGAACTAGGAGCAGAGCGGGAACGGTGAAGATTGATGCCCTCTCTCTGGGACGGACCATTGAAAGTCGTCGAGGCGACGGAACACGGACCACGTGCTTGGAATCCAACCGAACCATCCCTCATCAGTCATTGATACGCCTTCGTAATCGTTGTCATTGCCGCAATCTACGCCCAGTTCGGCAGTTCCACCTCGATTCCGGACTGTGGCATATCCCCGGACTTCATTACGGCGTAGTGTGCACGGCGAATTCATTTACATTGGTCCTCAGGTTAATTTTGACAAATGGCTTCGATCTCCCTAATGTATTGGAGTAATTTAGCAAAATTAATGCCCTAATTAATCAGGCAGCGTCCTCGTTTCCATACCCAGTACCACCCAGCCCATTCCACTGCCCGCCCAAAGACAATCTGTCCGTTATCTCGGCCTTATCGATGTGTATTGGCTGCCTGTCTATTTAGCAATCAGTGGCGCAGCTTGTCTATGTCTTACCGGTTCTCGGATTGGGTTTGGTCATGGGCACGGGGCTGAGGATGGAGATGGGGCTGTGGATGGGAGGTCGTATAATGAGGCTTAGTTTGTAGCTTAACTCGGGCACATGATTCCACCTCACCTAGAAACTCGGAACACGGGACTACGTGAGACCGTGAAAGGAAGTGTGCGGGCGGAGTGAGCACAATACGCCAATCAGTGTGGCAAATAAATTGGTATAGTTCGACCCACCTCCTGATGAGCACCGTATGCGTGTCGGCTTGTGTGTTTCTGGGCTCATCTAATACGCAAAGTTTCTGATTTAATGCAGCCGCCGCTGGCTGGACAGCTGGATCTCGATTACGGTCCTGATTCGAGATACCACATCCTGGTGACTTAACATAGAGCTCTGAATTTCAAGGGGGTTCGGTGGAACTAAAGAAGCTGTAGCTTTAAAGTACGTGCAGCTAAAGTCCATTAATATAATGCCTAATTAAATGCACACATTTCAATGTTCAATTATAAATCTTAAAATATAAGCTCAAGTTTATTTATGTTTGAATGTGAATTCTTTAATTTGTACAATCTGCACCTAATTATATGTAGCAGCATTTGAAATTTAATCTTATATTTGGGGCACCCTGCCACCCGAGTCCCGAGTCCTTTCCTAGCCCTTAGATTGAAATCAACAGAGATGGGCCCGGTATTTTATTGCATAATTATGTCATTAATATCGGAATCATAACAGAGCGACAGAGCGAGGAGATGCTTCCTGCAAAAAACTCAATTGGTAACAAAGATATTTAGCAATTTCCGGGTGCGCGTTGTGCCGCCATGTTGATAAATTCGCCTGAAAATAATTTAATTTTGTAATTTTGGCGTTACTACGACGACGACGACAAGGACGACGACGAAGATGGGGGCGGAGGTGTTGAGGAGGACGTGGGGCAAAGGAGCCGAAAGACTTTGCCTCCTCAGCCGCGTAATTTTTCCACTTTCGCTATCGACTTTTCCGATGTCGCGTCGTCGTCGTCGCCGCCGCCGAGAGTTGTCAGCTCGCCAAAACGCAAATTGGCATAAATGTTTTCAGCATTGACAAAACGGTTTTGGCATAAACACGAGGCCCTATCGCTATCCTTGATCTAAATTGTGCACAACCGCAAGCGATCAATAAGGACCTGGACTTGGATGAGTGTATTACAGGTCTAGGCGCCATTCGTCATTCGCCGAGGTCAAGGATGAAAGGATGAGTTGGTGGCGGGTCGTGGGAATTATTTGCATGAACTGGAACTCTGGCGCCGATAAAGTTCATCCTGCGCCCCGCACCCCTCGCATTCCGTCCGCATGCCCACAATAAAAGGCGGTGTTATGAAATTAACAACTTGTAAAAGCAATTTTAATAAGCATTTGTGATAGTAATTGCCGTTGTCGCTGGCTTTTAGCTGCAATTGCACATTTCGGGCTGACAAGATAGAGGAGTCCTGGCTGTCGCACGTATTCTGCTGCGCTGGCATACTCTTTTAATTTTGCAATTAAATATTTAATGAGCTGCGCCCGGCGACAGCAGACTCAGCATTGCGGCAGTCTCATTAGGAGGCCAGAGAATCCGGCGGAATCTACAGATCTGAATAATTGTGGCGCGTAACGAGGCAGTTGTGCATCATGTCGGGCCCGCTTTAATTGCCGTCATTTAGCATTTTAGCCAACTTAGAAGGCACCGGAGGTGCTGCAGCTCCGATCCGTATCATCGACTCACCTCGAATTCAATTCGGAAGCATCGGATGGCAGAGTAGCTCACTCATTCGCCATGCAAATGGGAAGACGAGAGTTCAAAGGTTGATTAACCGGGTCTGTACGCACTGTATCAATTGCATACTAGTATTGATTTATTAACTATTTTATGGAATTTTAAAATGTGCAGAAAATGTGTATAGAAGTGAGCATTTCTAAGTCTCTCTCTGCAGTCTGAAACACAAAGAAAGAACTAATTGATACCCTTTTATACCTATTTATTTCCCGTGTATGTACCTCGGTTGGATTCGTAGAAATGAGAACTGGGCCTGGTCAGGTGCTTAATTGTTCCCGTCGTGCATATGGAATGTTACTGCGAATTCGAATGCCATCGTTTTATGTGCACTTCACATGCAATTGCAGAATTAATTGCATACTCTCAGCTGGTCTGCTGACTTTAAGGCTCTGTTCGTGCCGGTTTCCAACCGCAAAAACTGGGCTTAAATCGCCGAACGACCGCGACCACGCCCACCCGCTCCATTTGCGATCCCCGATTTGCGATTCGAGGCTGGGAGACTGGCGACAGGCAGTGCTATGTGCAATGGTCTTGCAAATCGAATGTCGATTTTCGACTCATTTCACGGAACACTTGAATTGGTTTGCAGGAACAGGAGCCGCCGAGCAGCAAGGCAGCAAAGCAAAGGCAAGCGCAGGACTTGTGTTTGTGCTCTTTTCGTTTGGCTTAATCGCAGAACTTCTGTTTTCGATGGCATCGGCGACAAGTCCACCACACCAGTCCCTGACCCACCAACCAGTTTTGTTTCCTCTCCTTTATTACAGCTGCCTAGCTCAGACGATTGTCAGGGCATATAATGGCGAGGGTGGATCGAAAAGTAGGGGTTAGTTGGGATTAAGGAAATAAATGTGGAACCATTATCGTAGAGTTAGTGGTTTCTAGGTCTGAGTGAAGTATTCCTAGTCTTAAGTGGTAATGCGTTGCAGAAAGGTGAATGTCATCCCTTACTAAGCTGTATCCACATCCGTTTAAAAACATTTGCCCATCCCTCGCATTAATACGAATACCGATTCCGGCGTAATTGCCGCGCGGTTCGCTTTGGATTCCGCTGGTCCGGCGTTCGCTAAATGCTCTCAAGTTTCAATATATCGTCGATGGGCGGCCACATACTTCAGCTGCAGATAGCGGATAGCATATTCCATACGGCGCAGTTCAAGGCCCGTCGTCCAGTGGTTAAGCCCCCTAATTGCGTGGCCCGTAACGCCGGATTCTCGGTGGAATGTGTGTGTAAGTGTCCCAAAAGTGTGTCAGATGCGGAGCATCCGAGGGGCGGTGGGTGTTGGGTGGTTCGGGGGCAGCGTGTGTTGCAATTTCTGAATCGCTTAAGTTGTTGCTGTTTCTGCGGTCGATTTTCCATTAAATCGAATCGTCCTGGCATTCGTATTGGTTTTTGCGGTCATATCACCGCCGTCCGGTGGTCATCTCCCCCATTTCTCCATGCCCACAGCTCCCCATCGAATCGAGAGCCCCCACCGCATCATCGGCTGTTGTAATGGACGTGGTCTTGGCTATCGAGTGTTTACGGTAGTCAAGGAAATGGACTGGCTCGTGTCTGTGGGGACTCGGACCCTCAGCTCTTTCGAGTTATCGCAGGATACGACAAAGTTGCATGGTAATTCCGTTCGCTGTGCATATTTTCCTTATGTCTTTTCGTTCAATAAGCGACAAAGTTCAAGGAAAAAGTGCGGAAATGGAAATGAAGTTGTGCAACAATGTTTTCACCATGCTACATAAATTATTATATCGCTTGAAGAGAAGGAGGTTGGTCACAGTTGTATTATGATGTTTAGTGTTTAGTTTCAGCACGGAGACTACGCACGACTAAGGCCCACTCTCAACCCGTTTTCGGTGGCCTTGATGTTGCCGGTGCCCCCTGCAGTCTCCACCACTCCATGTCCTTTGTGCAGCCAAGTGCAAAACTTTTCAATGGGCAGCCGAGTGGAATTGACTGCACACGTAACCGAAACGTAGGAAAAGTGCTCTCGGCAATGCCAGCAGCTGGCTGCGGGGCTTTTCCACTCCTTTGGCAGGACTTTTAACGAATTTCATTTAACAAACTGGGGCTCCCCGGACACATAAAAGGTGTCGCACCAGAAAAGACGAAACAACGACCACAAATGCGCCAATTGTGTGTGTTATTTATGTGTGAGGAGCACAGAGAAAAATGTGAGGATGAGCAATGGCAGCGCAGGAAAAATACCTGTGAAATACATAAAACATTTCCATGTGTTGGTTGGGAGAAGGGCACTCGTTTTTTTTTTACAGTGTCGAGCTCCTGGAACGCTTGTTGATTATTTATGGGCCACCGAAAACGGGAACATTCATTAAATTTGTATACACAAGCAACGAGTTTGAGGATGTTGGATATTTATGCTGCGCCTGTGCTCGAAAATTGGTACATTCTATTTAGGGTCCTGGCCAAAGAATGGGTTACGAACGACCCTAGCCTCCATGCTGGGCCAACTCCCATCATCCCGTATACATACTCGTATACTCATTAGCGCGTTGCCCGTTATCATCAATTTGCATTAAATAACGAAACGCTAAAAAAGTTTAACGACTAAACAAATTGCCAACTCCCCAACGCCCAGTAAAAGCAACAACAACTGGAGCAGAGTCGGGTGGGGGATTCCCCATTTGCCGTTGATTAACAGTTTGTGTGCAATTCTGAACCGAAGGATGAAGGGTGAGCGTAGGAGTTGGGTGGTGGGTGGTGCCTCTTGATGTATTTATTTATGCGACACGCGAAATGATAGATTCTGCCCTCCACATATTTATCAAAATGAAAAGCAGAAAGAAAAGAAGAGAAGCGAAAACAAAGCTCAAGGGAGCTGGCGATGCCGCTGCTGCACTGAGAAAAATGAGGGTTCTGCAATATAGTCCGGCTTGAGGATTTGTCCAATATTGCATGTTAGATATTCCAGTAATCCGGCTAAAAGGATCACGAACCATACTCGTGTCTTTTACCTATCTAGTTGTTCAGATAGAAACTAATTTTAAGATCTAGATTAAATCCTCCGATTGCTGTCTGTGCATTCTCTCATATATGGTTAGTGGCGTTTCACTGAGTTGGGGCAGGCCATGTGCCACTT
The DNA here is from genome assembly GCF_004382195.2 of Drosophila sechellia. NCBI lineage: Eukaryota > Metazoa > Arthropoda > Insecta > Diptera > Drosophilidae > Drosophila > Drosophila sechellia. Next base: position 4,193,592 of record NC_045949.1, read on the forward strand.
GGGTGGCACTGTTGTTGGCCTTTCAGAGCAATGTCAGGACGCAAGCTGAATGCCAAAAATGCGCTGATAAATTATATGACATGGCATCATGTGTCACTCCGGAGTGGGAGGAGAGTAGGCAGGGATTCGGGGACACGGGATTCGGGGAACAAACACAAATAGACGTGCCAGGTTTCGAGGCGGTGACTTCGAGCTGAGGTGACTTTGGCGGGCTGTCAGATTCGAGAAGTGGCAAATAATTTGAATAATCCCCATTGCTGGAAGAATTTGTCTAGCTTCGGATTCGGGTGCGGATGGATATGGATCACACCTGATTGCTGGCAAGGAACGCGCTCAAATATTTCATCTTTATGGCTTTAATATCCTGTGTGGCTGCAAGCAGCTGCCAATATCCTGTCTGCACTTTGCTAAATTTCGAGGGATCAAAGCGGAGCCATCCCCTGCCCCACCAGATCAAACATATTAACTTAATATTTCGCTACCCCCGACATTTCCAACAAAAGGGAGCGTTATATGAGCTTGTTTGTATGAGTATGAAATGACATTTTAATGCCACGTTATATTTTCATTGTTGTTGCTGTTTGTCACCGTCGTTGTTGTCCTTGTTGTTGTTGCCATCATCGTCCTGGCGCTGCGCCCTCACGTCCTGTGACGCAAGGATTCAGTCGGCGAGCGAGCAAGGAACGCTTTGTGGCAACATGTAAAATCCATTTATTTTGACATGAAACACATAAATCTATATTTGATCCATTCCTTTCTCTCCAACTTTGCCGAGGGTTGAAGGTGTGAAGTCATTTCCTCGGCTATAGAAATTTCCCGCCCGGCTTTGTCTGTGTTCGCTGCTTTAAAAAATCAAATTTGACGTTTGTTATAGAAAATGACATTTATGCTTTTCAATTTCACGTTGCGTACACCCGTCCCTAAATGAACTTAGACCGGGATAAAACCTTGAGTGCTCCAAATCGAATGGAATCGGATCTTTATGGTTCGCCTGCCATCGATGACGCTCTTCCGACTCCTGACAGCTGCACACTGCATCATGTGGGCGAGCGTCTGGCATCGGTGGCTATCACCCATCCGGCATAATTGATTGCAAACAGTGTTGCAGTTGCAGATAGTCGGCTGCATCAGCAGTGCATCTATCTGCAAAATATACAATACTCTGCCGAGTGCCACGCCTATCTGGGCCACGCCCCCGTGCCAAAGGCAAGTGTGTCATTAGTACTCTTCATTTCGGCCAGGATCAACCAGGGTACGAATATATTTTGGGCTTATTATATCGAAACCAAGGAATGGATTTTAATTCGTGTATCTAATTTTGAGGTTTCTGTTTTTTAGCTTTAAAATTGCATTTCAATAGCTGATAGTTGAGTAGTTGCTTGAAATAATCCGGTATAGAGGACCAAGATTCATATTTCTTTCAATTTAAGTAACAAACTCCTGACATAACGATGGTATGGGTAATCATTATTTCATGAGAAATAAATGCACAACTGCAGCAGAGCATTTCCCACTCGACTCGGCAAGCTGTTAATGTGAATTATGTTGTTAGCAATGTTGCAACAATATTTGCCCCGCAAATGTCCTTCCAAGCTTTCCACGAGGGAGGGCTCTAATTCTAGATGTGATCCTGATGGCGGGATGCTGTTTCTGCTTCTGTTTCTGTTTCAGTTTCTGTGTCTGTGTCTGTTCCTACTGCTCGACTGCTGCCTCAACAGCATGCTGTTTCTGCTTGGCCTGCTCTTCGATGATTAATTATATTGCTTTTGTTCTATTTCTGCTGCGTCTTTTGCAATCCAACTGAGTGTGCCACTATTTGTTATTGTACGCGTTCGTGTGGGTGTGACAAGTTTGTGGGCCAACCAAGCAACCAACCAGCCAGCCAACCCGCCTGTATCTCGCATAATTTATACGTACATATCTGCGTACTTATGTACTGCATGTTACATCCCTGTGCTCCTGCATGTGCAATGTACATTGTTCGCAGCGCTACATTCAAACAATGCGGTTAACACTCCACACTCACACGTTTATTGTATTTGACATTGTTTCAAAAGTTAAGTTGGGCTGTGGCCACATCGACTCACAACTTATGCAAGTCTGAAACAATCGTGTGCGTGCTGGGCACTGAAATCATAAATCTGGCACGGCAATTGTAATCATGTTCCCGACATTCAGCTAACGTGAGCAGTTAAATAGTAGTTGCATCTGCCCGCAGCGGCAGGTCCTTCCAATAAATATTTAACACGCAGAAACACGCACTTATAAATCCTCAAAAACACGGAGAAAAATATTCATTTTTCTACGTATGCAGTCGGCTCTGTGTATGCTTTCTCAGTGTCAGCTTAACAAACATTAGTATCAGGCAAAATTGGTTTGTGATACAACAAAATTTTTTTAAATATAATCACAAGACCATCATGAAGTCCACACGACGAGTTCGTGCCAAAATTGTGACCAAGAGAAAGATTACTGGCCGTAAAGTGCCCAGAACAGATCCGCAGCAGCAGTTTTACCTAAAGAACAGATTCAATGCAACTAGTCCTCGTCCAAAGCAAGCCACCGTGCCTCCTAGCCAGCGGATCTGGCGCAGGACAGTGGTCCAGACCAAGCCGAAGGTAAAAGCAAAGATTCCCAAGCTATTTCGCATGGATCGGAATACAGGACTTCCTGTGGACTACGAGAGGACGGTCAACCAGGTGATGCAGTACGTGAATCCCAATTTGCGCAATCCACCCAGTGCGGAAAAGGTATTGGAGGAACTGCTGACGAAAATGCTTACTGAGGTCGTACGACAGGGTGGTCGGTGTTGTCGAGAACACTCTCAAATGAGATCCTTGCTGAAGAACAGGTGCCACTGCCACAGGTCGAGCCAGTTCCTCAGCAAGGCAGAGAAGGCGAGGCTCGAGGCGAACGAGAGTCTGAGCCAGTTCCATAGTGCTTGGTAAGTTGATGAAGGACATGCTGTAAGCCCTAACCCCATATCCTTCATCTTTTATCAGCAAACGGGGACCCTGTCGAATCCCCAGTCCCAAACTTGGTCCCACGTACACGAGTAAGTTCAACTTTAACCAGCTGAAAATCAAGAGCTCTTAAAATAAGGTGGAAAACACAATGTCAAACTGTTTAATACTATAAGAAGGTCAATTAATTCAGTTGTAAATTTGGAATAAATATTTTTGACTTTTTTATGTCCTGAATCGGATAACAAAATATAGATTATTATTTAAGCCAACTAATAACTAAATTTATCTGTATCAATATGCCATCGAGAAGAAATCCAGTGATTGGTTATTGTTATTGACATTTCAGTTTTAGCTTTAGGTAAATTTAATTAAACGTAATTTTATAGCTTCGTTTGTGCGTTTTGGGTAATCTAGTTATGAAACCTAAGTCCTTAAATTGCAAACGCTGTCTAATGAACAAACTCCTTCGCTCCAGCGCTTCATCCTCATCCTCACCTTGCACATTTAAATGGCCTCAAAGGCAAACATCAGCATTGATTTAAATGGAGATTCCAGAGCTGTGGCCCAAATTAAATTTCGAAATTGCATAGAGCACAGCTACATTTTGTGTGGAGAGGCTCTCGTAAAACTAACAACTGCCGTAAATAAATTCGTTCAAAGTGCAATGTCGAATGGTCAGTTGGGGTCATTCGGCCGGCTCATATCTATGAATTTATTTGGAGCTCACAGTGCAAAAATAAAATGAGATTTATGGCCAGGAATTGTGTAGGGGTTGGATGTGGGTGGCTCTGATCCGTCGGGGTCACCAACTGGTGGCCGCAGTTCATCCGGCAAGCCAGTCAACCGCAGAGTTTCAAACCCTGGCAATTATCGCCGCAGACAATGGCACTCGAATGCATTTAACAAATTGAATATAAATTCCTACCTTGCCTTTCACCTTGGCAAACAGCCAATCAGTGGGCAAATCTTTTAATTAAGAAGTTTGCTCGATCGGGGCACAGCTCCCCATCAACCATCGGGCATAATAAAATTCACGCTAAACTTAACTAATTTCGCGAAAACTCGATTGAACGTAAATAAAACCCAAATGAAAATTTCACAGCAAGACGCCTTCGCCTCTGAATCGCCAAGGAATCCAGCTTCCTTGGTGGTGTTGCCTTTGGCTGGCAATGCGAATCAATGTGTTTGCGAATAATTCATAAAGGAGCAAAAAATAATATCAGTCGAGCGTGCTAACAACTTGGCTGCCACGCCCACTTCCATAACCGCCACCACCTCCGCCTTGCCCCGCCCACTTTTCACCTTCGGTTCGAATGGCAGGCGAAGCTGTCGGCTTTAGTTATTGATGAGGCTGCTGTGCGTGTGCTGAAAAAAAAAAAAACAGAAATGGCAGAAATGGCGCTTTTGCGACATTACGTATACGTAATATGCAATCAATTCTCGCACAAAGAAATCTGTTCGCCTGTATGCAGATTGCATAAAGGGTTTTTGAGCCTGCTCGGACAGTAAAAGCTGCTTTCAATATGACACGGCATGACTGCCATCTGCAGAGAGAAAAATATCTTGTATTTTGTTCGAAAAACGAGCTTATCTACAGGTCAGAGGAATTGTTTTCGAATAAAAGTGTATTCAATTGGATATGCCAGTAATATCTTTTGTTTCCGCAGAGCTGGCCAATAAATCCTTAATTTAAATACTTTTAATGCATTCAAATGATAAGACTAAGGGCATATACAGTATACAGAATTGTGGAAGGCCAATGAACCAATCGTGTAATTATGCCCATTGTACGCTAAATGTAAAATGAGCAAAAAATCTGATTTTGACATGGCCTATGGTCCATGGTGCTTCTTTTGTAGGCCAGTGCTCTGGATGAAGAGGGTATCGGTGGCGGGTAGTGGTGGTACCAAATGCGCTAGCCACGCCCATTAGTTATTCGCTGGAAATTATGCCAAAGTGTTTGGCCAACACCACCCACTTCGTCCTGCGTCCTTAGTCCTTTGCCCCTCATTGCTGCTCATTGGGAGCGACAGCTAAAAAGCCAGCTGCGATGCATTGATGTCAATGATGGCGACAAGTGCACTCCGCTTCCTCGGCCGCGTCCGCGTCCGCATCCGCGTCCACATCCGCATTGTGTCGCTGTCAGAGGCGGGAATCGATCGAGTGGCTGGCGAGGAGGAGCTATTGGCCAGAGATTGGGGGGCTTTGGAGAATTGGGGGACTGGGGCCACTTGAGCCAAGTTGACAGACAGCTCGCAACGAGCGCGCATTTAACATTGTCTGAACGAGTGCCATTGTGGAGCACTTTTGCCAGCGGAGTGGAGCTGGGAGCTGGAGCAGCCGCACTGCCAATATATTTTTCCAGAGTCCCGTGCGTGCGGAAAGTCGGTTAAGCGTCTGGTAAATACGCCAAGTAGCCAACTAGACCACCCATTTTCCATTCCCCCATCCGCCGGAGCTTTGTGTGCACTAATTTGAAGGGGCAGCTCCATTCCGGAGTGGATGCCTCTCGTCCGGCATAATTTGATGCGTTTTTAAAGGCAATTCCACGCCGTTTTGCGCAATACATTTGCCGGAACATTGCCAGCTAACTTTTGACCCGAGCGAATGTACTCGTCAACGGCTACTGCCAAAGGCTTGGCCAACTTGCGCGGGGGGGCCATCGTAATCGGGAGCTCGAACGCAAAGACGACAGGGTAAATATTGGAGTGGATAATAATGAGGGGGCTCAGCTTACACTGTGCAAAAAATGTTGAACTGATTGATAAGTATTTCTAATTATTACACCACATCCACATCTTAATTTTTAGAGTTGCTTTATACACTTTGGATGGATTTCTTTTGAGAACTACATTTTTCGCCAGTGTAGACATTAATTTCACAGCGGCCAAACCATAGGCTCTCGTTCATTTAGCACTTTTGGGTTGCGCAACTTAAAAATGTATAATTTAATTTTGTGGAAAATAACGCTGCGCGTGGCCGCTGAATATTCATGGCTAATTTATCAGCTGTCCTCCGCGCTGCGACTGTGACTCTTGCTCCTTCTGCTAATTAGCATTTACAAGAGCTAATTGGCATAAATGGCCAAGGAGCTGGACGGAAAAGGATCCTCGAGAGGTTGCTCCATTTCGAGCTGGAGTGCCAGAGCCTTTTGGCCTGGGACTTGGATGACCAGTTGGATGGCCCAATCTCCAAGAGATTCGCTCGCCGTCCACTCAAAGTGTGTTTATTTTGGACAAATGTGTGTCCACTTAAAGCTTAGCTGGAGTGTTTAAAAGTAATCTTGTTTGACCAGCGAATGAGTACTGCTCATTGGGCAGGACTTACAATCCGCAATCATCCTTATCCCCCCAGCGAAACTCGCTATTTGCTCGAGTCCTTCATATGGGGCGTGTTTCAACGTTTGTTTCTTGAGAGCTGAAATCTTGTACTGTCTTTTGAGTTCTGTTTAACTTGCCCCAAAGTTGATTTCTCACCCGAGTTACTGTCTTTTATTTTTTTTTTTTTGGATTGAGAGCAATCTTGCTTTTGCAAGTAATGATTGTATCAAACATAAAATGTGCAAGCATTTGATATGATGTCCCAAACGAAGGTTTGCCAATATTCATATCTCATACTCAGATCCCCCATTTCACTCAATATTTTATATTTCTTCTGGAAGGATGACCAGATGTTTACTCTCCGCGAAGTTCTGCATGATGGAATTACTTAGACAGCTGCTAATCCCCGCTGTTTGATGGCTGATACCTGTTCCTGTTGCTCCCCGTGTTGTTTACCTTGATTTAGAGGCCTTCCTTGAGCATGAGAGCTGGGAATAAAAGGACGTGGCGCTGACTGGTGGCGACAGATGGCTCCGTGGTTGGTTATCCTGGTCACTTGTGGTGGCAGCTGCGTGTTGCCGGCTAAATAAACAAGTAGTGACCCCCACATCGCCACCGTCAGCGGCATTGTCTAGTTGTTCAGTTGTCCAGTTGTCCCTTTGTCCTGTTGTCCTGTTGCTCTCGACAGCCCAGCATCCAGTTGATTGCTTTTGTTGTCCTGTTGCTGGCGTGCAACAATATTGAGATATCGTCTCAAGTGTAAATTGTTATTGACACTCTGCGTGGCCCTCCGTTCGGCAGAAATATCATCGATGCCAACGTTACCCAGTTATTTCTCCATGGTCCATGGCTTGTTTACTCCAAGGTTTGTTTGCTTTTTGCATTTGCGAAGTGTCTTGGTCTTTGCCCTGAAGTTTTAATTAAACTGCAAAATGTATTTTCTTCTCTTTATGATGCATGCAGTTAATTAAAGTCCAACTGAATGCAGCGGGACATGATACAAGTATTTCAAATCTCTTTAAGCCTTTGAATCTGATTAAATGGATGCGAGTGTCGGGTGACTTGATTAGGGTTCAATGCCTCTAAGTCAGGATCTCGACTTGTGCTGACCTTCATGCGTCAGACTTATATACTTATATACAGACTTATGTATCTTCCCGGAGACGGAAGACGAAAATGATTGAATGGGACATCAGCTGCCAACCCTCTCGTAAGATGGGAATTTCGCAATAAAGTGAATCGTTTCCCTGTGCTCATTTCAATATTCTGTTTAAGCATTTTATAATATTATCATTGTGCCTTTTATATTAAATTCCGAGGAGCGAGCAACCAGCAGATTCATTTTTTATGTGTCACATCCCGCCCACGTCGCCGACTCCAAGTCGTCCTTTCGGCTGAGTATATGTTAATAAAGTGCGTAAACTCGACCAAAATATGTACATTGGAGGCCTCGGAAATATACATGATTGTGTTTTCCCCATAAAGCAAACACACGTACTGGCGGGAAATACTCGCATGCATACGAGGAGGACATAAACCAGGCCGAATGACAAGAAAATCGTATAAAACCCGTCCGTTCTGCCCGCTGGCAGCCGTAAAGTGCAACGCAGTCACAAAATAAAGAAATATGGAGTCAATAAAGGCAAATGTTCCTCCACGGATCCGATAAGGGAGCTGGCAAATTGCAATTGGCTTAAGATTCCAGAAGGAAGTCATCGGCGGTGGAATTAAAGCCATCTCTTGATGGTGATTTTTCGTTAATACATATAAGGTGCCCTACACGATTATATGATCGAAATTATAAGCTGGCAATGGTGCCGTGCTAATCCCCATTTTGGAATCCCTCCCACAACGGCCAACAATCCCTCATTGTGAACTTAACCTAAGCCCAAACCCTAAACCATTTCCAATCCAGCAACTTTCTATTAAGCATAATTTGTTTTCATTACGCAAAAGTTGTGCTGAAAACTTTCCCTCTATTCACATGCGCAGCTGAAAATTTAATTGGGCCCATACCGTGGAGTCGGATGAAATTTATTTGCATGGGACCTCCTCCATCATCACAGAGGCCAAAATCATGCAAAATCAGAAGCCAAAAATCAAAAAATTGCCCGGGGCCTGTTATTTGTTCTACAATAGATGTAGGAGGGCCATGGGGTTTGTTTCAGCAACCACAACAAACTTACAATCAAAGTTAAGTGCAAAACTTTGCTGGCCGAGTTCAGAGTGGAATGGAAGTCATTTTCATTACTGTCGCGGCGATTACTCAGCGAGTGATTTGTGTTTGATCTCTGGGTCACTTTTCAGGGGTTGGGGCGTTGTTAAACAAATGCTTCGGCATCCTGATGGGACGGTAACAGTTCATTTGCCTCGTCTGCGAGCCAACTTCTAGTGCTCTAATGAACGATATCCTGCCAGATATCCTGTCGCTTGCTGTTGGCCAACTGGCAACTGGTTTTCGGCCCCAAAAGCGGGGCTAATATGCAAAGGCTCTTATCTGAAGTGTGACGTGGGTAGAGGCGGCTATGCTCAATGGTAGATTCTCAATGGTCGATGGTGCTGGCTCGGTCCAGTCGAAAACAAACCCGCACAAAGCCGGAAAACGTGGCAATTGTGTGCTGTGCCAGCATCTCAAACCCATGTCCTCCTTCCACTTTGCACCTGGAGAAAAAAGGGTCTGCAAGTTTTTTGCGAGGACATTCCTTTCTGTGCTTTTAGTTCAACATCTATAAATTGAATCGAAAACCAGCAACATGCTTTTTTTAGCAGTGTAGTCCGCCCAGTGGCTAAGGCGAAAATTTCCATTGTCTTCGACTCGTTGCCAAAATACAAATATTCATTTGTGTATAAGCTGTGAAGGTCGTTTTATGAGAGCAGCCAAACCGCAACAAGCCATTTCCACCGAATCCAGCGAAGCGTGTCGTCCTGTCGTCCTGACGTCCTGACGTCCTGTAGTCCTGTGGCCCAGACCCCAAAACCCAGACTCAAGCCCAGGACCCTGCCATTCATTTGGTTCGTTGTGCTTCATTCATTAGCTTGCTTTCCGTTTCCGCTTCATTCAATTCACCCGATGCCTTCGCCGCTGCCATTCCACTGACTTAATGCCGTCGACATCGACTCCGACTTTGACTTGGACCCGTAACTGTAGCCATACCCGTACCCGTACCCGTAGCCGTAACCGTGCCCGTAGCCACAGTCGTGGTCTATATCCTGCGTTAAATGTTGGCTGAATGTTTATTTCTATGCGGCAATTTTCGACTGACTTCTCAGGCACCCAATCCCCCTCAATCCCCAATCCCCACTTCGCAATTCATTTTCAATTTATCTTGCCTAATATCGACATGCTTTTAGGTATCGCCTTGGCCAGGATGCTTGGCTCCTTCGCCTCGGAGAGCGAAAAAGGAAAAAGGAGTCCCGTTGCTGTGTGTGCACCCCGCTCGATTGTGCGGCATTTGGTGTAGCTTAGCTGCCATTTCACTACTTGGCTTATCGACTTTTATTTGAGCATTATTTCAGAATTAATAATTCAATTTCGAGTTGCCAAAAGTGGAGCAGGCCAAAGACGTCGTTGCCTGGGGGAGCCGGCTTGCTAAACTTTTCCAGTTGGCCGTTCTGCCTTCGGTTTTGACCCGCATTCCGGCCGTATCGAAATCCCAAATTCCGATTGATTCATTTGTGTGTCAACTGCACTACACTCGACCATTTGCTCGTTCCCATTGTGGACGCTGTAAATCTTTTGTTGCACTGGCGTCGCCATCTCCACGAGATCCCCCACTTTTTGTATTAACAATTCCGGCAAAGTGCTCCTCCAGCCAGCTCAGCCGGCTCTGCCCACTTTCATCTATTTTAATAAAGTTAAAAGCCACCCGAAAATGGCTTGAGCTCAGCTACACTGAAAATAATTTATGCAGTATGTATTTTCGATCAGGGAATAGTATGGAATAAGCTTAGAGAGTCATGTTCAAGTCATGTTGATTTGCTACAGATCAAACTTCGATGTATATAACTTACTCCCAATATTTTTCTGTGTAGACTGTTAGTCTGCAAGTCTCCTGTTCCTTTTGGATGCTTGACGCACTGCCAGGAGGTCCTTGCAGTGCAGGATTCAAAAATTTAAAACAGTTTTTTGGTTATATTTACCGGTTTAGTATATTAGAGAGTGGCTGCTCAGCTTGGGGAAATCCTGGCCAGGGGTGGGATAAGCGGGGAAAGCAAAAGGGAAAGCAGCACACACAGTCATTCATAAACATGGTAGCGGTAGCTCCTGCTTTCTACCGCTTCTGCCAAGTCAGCCGGTTGAGTTTTTCCAGTTGCACTTTTCAGTGCTCCTAGTTCACACTGTTTCCCAGCCAGCCACCATCTTTTCGTCCTTTCATGCTTTCGTCCTGCTGGCAAGTGGAAAGTGCTTACATTTTTCTGGCAGCGGAAATGCATATTGCTTCCGGCCTTTTATTCATTTCCCCTTTGCATTTTTTGCGCATTTGCCTCTGCTTCTGTTGGCCAACATCTATTCCAAAGCCCCGCTTGCGATCCCAGTTTTGCTTTCGTGGGGTTAGAGAATAGGATGGGGCTTCAGGTTTTTGGGAGCCCCGTCGAGGGGCTCTTTACAAATTTTTATGCTGCGGTCATGCCAAAATGCATTGTAAATGGAATGAGTGTGTATGTCCGTATGTCTGGCCCAGTGTAAATAAGTTTTGAGTTTGTCTTTCGCTGATGTCGACCGCACACGGTCCTCCTTTACCTCTCTCCATTTCGGAAGGCCAGTGCGAAGAATCAGCGGCAAAAAACTGCAGATTGTTATGGCTGTCAGGACCCGGAGCGAGCTACACCACACTGAGCCAAATGCTTTACTACATATATAACCATTTTTTTTATATATAGCACTACACTTCAATAATAGGTAAGATAGGAATGTATTTGAAAAGGATATTTGAATGTTTAAGAATTAATATATATTTAAATTTGCCAGAAATGCAATAGATTTGATTCTATAAAATTCCGCATGGTTTTCTGTTTCAAATGTCCCCCTGCCTTCACTTTATTTACCATTGCAAAATACACAACATTCTATGGCGGTTGCTATTTCCATTTAAAGGCAAGACAGAAAAAGTGAATACTCTTACATAACTTCAAAGACATTCCAATGCGCTTGGCTTCCTTTTTAACATTCCAACATCAGCATTAGCAATACCATATCCGATTCTTAAGCAACATGACCCGTACATTCCGTTTTATGGCGGTCTAATTTAAATTTTTCCAGTGCAACACGGTTTCAGTGCCAAATTTCACACACAGATACTGAGCGGTTTTTCCCGGTCTTCTTTTTTCGTTTCGTTTTTCGCCTTTTTTCCGAGTCGACTCGCTTTTCTCCTGACTGCTGATGATGTTTTTGTCGTTACGCTTTTGTGGCGTCGTTGGCTGGAGCTGATGTGTTTCTGCGGGTCAGGGGTCAGGGGTCAGGGGTCAGCTCCTCAGTCGAGTGCCGTGAGAGGGTATCGCCATGAAGCGAGGCTCCTCCTGCAGGCCATCATTCGAGAGTGCTACACTAGAATTAATCTTTGTCAAACGGCGTGGCTTTCGAGTCCAGATGAGAGGCCCCGCCACATGGCAATTGAGATACATTGACTGGGTCCGCACTGCAAATCGAAGTACTCCAATCCAATACCTATAGCAAGATGCCACGACCAGGATACGTGCACTATCTGTCGATCTGGTTGAGTTGGACAGGCCTAAGCCTCTTACACGGCCAAAAGCAACCCTTTTGCAATGCCATCCAGCCGGCTCATATGCATAACGTTCTCTGAAATTCGCCCTTGCCCGAAAGGCCCGGCAAACAAATTTGCAACCAAAGTGCTTCGCTCCGTGCACATTGGCACATTTTTAATACACTCCACTCCCTTCTGTGTGGGCGGGATGTGGGGGGCTGAAGGATGTGGGTGCGGAAGGTGCACACCAAAAAATCGTACAGGATGTTGTTTTCTGACTTTGGATTGTTATACAAGGGCTTTGCATTTGTATAAATGGTGTAAGCTGACAATTAAAGGCTGCAATAAGTACTAATAAAGTTAAGGCTTATCCTACTTTTAAATGATTCAGACGAATTCTGAATCCTTATTTCTTAGTTTATTTTATATTTAAATAGTAGTATATAAATATTTTCATTTCATTCTCAAAGACTCGTTGAGCTATAATTAATGGATTTCCAATGATTTGGCACCCCAAGCATTTTCTTTCAGGGTTAAACCCCCCGGGTAAGTAACTCTAATCTCGTTCCGCACACGGAGTCGCCTCCTCGTCGAGTAACACGTGTCTGGTAGTTTTCAAGTGCTTGCAGCTTGATTTGATGTAATTTATTGAAAATTTATACAAATTTGTGCTTGTCTTTGCACAATAGCCCTCGTGCCCAAGGCCCAGACTCCAGGACCCACCAGCCGCCCCATCCCCACCCAGTCGCCTTGTCTGAACTCGTTTGTAGTCTGTTATTGGCAAAAACTCGCAACGGCCCGAGCCGGGAGTCTTGTGCATGTGGGTCACGTAGCCATGTGACTTATACGAAATGCAAATGAAATAGTATATTCGGTGGGTGGTGGCCCGGCGAGAGGTCCTCTGTATCCTGTGTCACGGGTGCAAGTGGCAAACTGCCCACATTCGCCGGGGCCAGAGGAGTCCAACTCCTAGTCCGAGTCCGAGTCCTAGCCGTGTCCGTGGACACTTTGTGTGCCATGGCCATAGAATTCGGAATCCATGCCAGCAGCTGTAATAGAATTGGTTTTCTTTCGCTGTTTCTTCTGGCTTGCATAAGATAAATGTGCGAATTTGCGCCAAGTGAAAGTGTTTTTGATAAATGTGCGAGGGACTACAGCTCCTGCAATCGTAAATCGTGCCATCGAAGGACGCCCACTGATCCTTTGATTATTCAACAAACACCTTTAAAGAACTCGCAGCGAGTGTTTCCTGCCGATTTGCCGACTCCATGGCTACGCCGCCCAGCATCCCATTGTCCGCCGTTTGATATTTGTGCCATCCGCACTTGTCCAGTTTGGACCAGTTCCGTGGAAGGACCTTCGTCCTTTTGTCCTCCCACCCGCCTGCTTTATGATTTCGTTTGATTGTTCGGTGGCTGGCGCTACTTTGTTGCTAGTCCAACCCAGCTGACTGTCTGCAACTTTGCTGATTTCATTGCTTGATTTTCTCTCGTTGATACCCTGCCTTGGGTTCCATAAATCATTCCGAAACAGAGTTTAAAATTTACATAGCTCAAGAGCTATTTGTATATTTCAATCGGATTCCATTCCAGACGCACTGGACAGTTTTTTTGTGGCAAGCAGAGCGTTAAGAGTTCTTCTGTCCCTCCTCATCATATACACACATATGCATATTTTTGTAGAAAGTGTATATTTCATACCTTTAGTGTACACAAAACGGAAGTTGCTTTCTTAGTTCTGCGTTTTTTCCTTTTATTTTCTATTTCAATTTCGTTAAGTTTTGCGCTTCTGGTGTCTGTCTTGGCTTTTCCTTGGCAGATACGTGTGGGTTTACGCTCGGACTCCATAATAGAATTATTTGTATCAAATTGTGGCAACCGAAAAAATGAAATGAAAGCGGAGCAGCCAGGCCGCAAAAGGAAGACCGGCAGGAGCAACGCCAACGCACTCTAACACAATTGGAAACTTGCACAAAGGCATTTTTATTCGCCTATGCCCGGCAAGACCAGAAAGCAGCGCCAGGAATTGAATTAAAAGTTCCCATTTTTTTGCTGGCTGGGATAGCTGGTTGGCTGGCTTGCTGGCTTATCTGGGCCGCAAACATTCTGGGCTTTCTCCCCTTTTGGCTTTCATTGGCAAAAAGTGTTGAGCTGTGAAAGTTGGCTAGCTGGCGCTGGGCGAAAGTAATTCTCAGTCCAAAGATTCCCAGTTGCAGTTCCCGCTGCTGCTGCTGTAGCTGCAGTGACAAATGAACTCGGGTCGGGGTCACCAGGCACCCAAACCCAAACCCCAACCACCCAACCATCGAACACCAGCCCCCAGCGAATCTGGAGCATATCTGGAGCATAACTATTCGATTTTGGCACGCGAATGCAATCAGCACCTGGCCGCATTCCCTCGCCGCTCCTCAGTCGCTGTCGTTATGACACGAGCTTTTGTGATCAATATGTTTTCGAGGACCAGGGAGCCACCTGCCACGCCTTGCAATTTGTTAGCATCGCGGGGGCCCTTCCTTTTCCCACAGATAGCAACTGCTGACAGGAGTGCTGTCCTCCTTCGCGCCATATCCTTTTTTTCCCCCAGCTGCTGACAAAGACGAATGGCAAGTGCGACGTTCGCGCAATCAGCGGCGGAATAATCAAAAATGAAAATAAGCATAGCATATTTTCCAGCGCTCCGCACGAGGAACGCGCAAAGAATCGTTGCCGTGGCAAAAAGAAGCTCGGAACACTGGATATATTTGCTCGGGGATTTCCAATGAAGTGTGTATTGATTAACCTTTTTTGCGGTTAATATTTCAGGTGGTTCCGCCGCAGCATAATCCCATTTGCGTAGGCTTCATTCCGACTTCAATTCTAATAGCCAGTTATTGTGGCAAACGGGTACAATGATTTATTAATATTTAAGCATTTCTTTCTTTAGAACTCTAGCTACACGGCTAAAAACTATTGCATATAATAAAACTATTTGTCTTGTTTCTATTAATAATAAGTTGAATAGAGAACAATTATCTGAGAATCTCTTTTTTTTTTGCTGGCGACGGATTCCACTTCAGCTTGGAAATGGGATGGCCCCCACCCAGCCACAAACGACATTTTGCCCCCATTCCTCTTCGATTGATTTATTGAGAGATTAATGCCAACGATTTCCTTTACTGCTGGCGCGTTAGTTTTTTTGCACTCTGCCATATTGGTGCCATGAAAGCGGTGCTGTCACTCCAGTTGCGGCTTTCTTTTCTTCCAGTGAGTCTGGATCCTGGGAAATCCTCGGCTTGCCGGCAGCGTACACATGAGTTATTGGCTCGATAGTGCAAACACTTGCAAATGCGGATTCTCATATACATGTGTGCACAGCATATATAGGCTAACAGGGGTTAAAACAAGACTTTGTATTGCACTGAAACATTCATAAGTTTTAGCGGGTCTCAGCTACCTAGCTTCTAATCAGTTCTGGGGCCTCGAAAACGAAACGACTAACGAAGTTATGCAAATTCCAGCCCACTGTCGGCATGAATCTCAATTTAGGGGCCGCCAGCAAAACTTGGGCATCCTTTGATGTTTGCTCAATTAACATAGGCGAGAACCTCACAACCTCTGAACCTCAGAACCGCCGGGCCTGCAACACTTAAGCGGATTATGAAAGCAGGCAGAGTCTGGCAGGCGTAAATCGTGATTTTTTAATAGCTAAACTTCGGCAGCGCCGCGAAAAGCGAAATTTTGCCGTGGAACGTGACTGATTCGCTGGGGAAACTCTAACCACAATGGCTCAGACACAATGTTTGGGTCTATCTGGGCGATGCAGAAGCGCAGACCTAGCTGCAAAAATGCAGTAGAAACAAGTTTATAAGTATAAGTCAAAGTTACGGATAAGAAATTTCGAAGAGATGCATCTATAGAGTTGGCATAATTTGTGTTAATTATTGATTCGATTATGAGTAGTAAGTACAATTCCTAAAGTTGATGAAATTCACAGTACATCTTCTTGCAGTGTACTTTGGAAAACTTTCGCAGCTAGAGCTTCCCAAAAACTTTTCATCTATAGCCGCAAAAAGAGTCCTTTTTCGCCTCCTGCAGAAATGTTTATTACGCGCACATACATCGAAGTACCGGGAGCACCGCATCTTGTATCTTGCCACCGTGAACCGCACACTTGGAAATGCTTAATTTGCTGCCAAATATACATATTCCCGCTATCTGCCGCCCTCCACGGCTAACCAGAAATGAGCTTCGATGAGTCCAAATAGTTTCGTATTTCAGTCGAGCCTGCCGCTGCTAAGTGCTGCTCCTTCCACGCCCGCTCTCCAGAATGCCGCTCCTCATCGCCGCCACAAGGATGCCACGTAACTTCATCAGCGCTCCTCAATGCCTTCAGAGGAAAATATATTACTTTACTTTTACAAAAATATATCGTAATGTAGATACCATGGTTGAATGAACAATTTAAACTTAAAATGCCCATATGTTTAATATTATAATATATATAACGTAGTATATGTTGAACATTTTTAGCCGTGTATCTGAGCGTTGCGGGTGTTGCATTTCAGCGTTTCGGGCGTTAAATGCATTTCGCCTGCTCCACTTCCATTGTAAGGAGTGAGTAAGGAGTGAGTAAGCAGTGAAGTGGGTGGTGTGGCTGCCTATGGGTAATTTCCTACGAGGAGCCGCCAGCGAAAGCAAAGTTTAATTAATTTTCCTGCGGCTTTTGGCTTCGGTGGCGTGGCTCTTAAGTGGTTCTCCTCCGTCAGATGCTCCCTTTTTGGGCCGCAGGTTTTATGTCTTTGTCAAAATACTGGCGCCTCGCATTTTCCAATTTTCACTGCTCTTTATTGCCCGCCTGGGGGGAAATGGCAGTTTCGATGGTGTCGGAGCATCGGCAGTTCATTATCTACAACAGCTACGTAAATTGACCGCGCTCGGCATAGTTGCAGAACTATATTTACCACAAAATTACACAAATCAAATGCATAATTCTGCTCTAATGCCCGGGCGATGAACCAGCACAAAAAGATCAAATGTAGTGACAGCATTTGTTTTTAGATTTGCGAACCGCAACGCAATCAATTGCATCCAGACGGACGGGGTGGGCATTCCAGACAGCCACCCATCCATCCATCCACTCAGCCATTTGCTTTCGTCATGTAGAATCAATCGACCACAATAAAGCATGTAAGTGGATTAAACTCAACCACTCATTAAATTACGAGTGCGCTGCTATGAAATGGGGACCACAGCAACCGCAAAAACATCCTTTGACTACGAGCCTTGTATTGATATGTCCTAATAACACAAATTGTCAAACAACCGAAAGAGCTAAAGTATGGGCCTGGCCAAAGCGAATCAAGATTAGGCCCCTGAATTCACACGTCTCGAGCACTTACCGTCTAGTCTGAAAGTCAAAGTACCAAAGGGACTTGGCCGGAGATGAAATTCGCAAAAATATTCCATAAACTGAATGGATTTGGTGGCCATTAATGCGATTGTAGAGCACTGCCTGCAAAAAACCGCAACGGCAAGCAGCTTAAAGAACTGTCAGCTTTTCTCAAAGGCAATAACGCAGACCGACTTAAGGCGGACCACACTCTAAAATATTTTAAAGACTTGCGATATACTTTTGTTCAGGTAAAAATTATACTTTGTTCTAGAAATGTTTGCATTCGACTGTAAAGTTCTTGTTTGTTTTATAACGATCTATTCTTAAGCGGGTCAGCTTAATTTAATTTTTGCAGGAGACATCTGGAGCAGCTATTGACGATGCGATTCAGTTACTGCCTTGCGAGTCAAGTGAATGGTGCAAAGGGTCTCAGCCATCCAATGGACATGTCGCACCGCAAGAAAGTATCCAGCGGGCAGTATCGGGGAAAAACCCACAAAGGCGCATCGGGCTGCCAGATGCCACAAACGACAAGTGGGTAGCCAAAGGTACATAGAAGGTACAAGGTCTTAGCCCCCGCAGTTGGAGCTGCCAGCTTGGCATATTGATTTTAGGTTTGGTTTTTTGCTCCACTATTTGACTTCCCCGTGGCGTGTTTACCCTAACTATTTGCGTTGACCTGTTGTGCTCGTAAGGTCGCCATGAATATACATTGTTTGCATACCGTAGATGGTGTATTGAGCCACAACCAACTGAGTCTCCTCTCTCATCAATTAAAAGTGGGAAGCCGAACTCCGAAACGTTGGTCTACACATTTAGGAACATGGAGTCAGGAAATCGAACAGTTAAAAACTTTTGTCCCGAACTTGTTAGGTTATTTTGCACACAGTTCTTTAAGTTTTTAAGAACTATTTGTAACTTGCATTTTGAAATTGAAAAATTAAGTGAGTCAGCGAGACTTTTGTTTGGAAGGCTGCTTGCGACGCCAAAAAAAAAACACAAAAGGCAGCCAACATTAATTGTCAGATGCCTTAATTGCCCGTTTTCGTTGCACCAAAATTCGCAGCGGTTGCAGCAGCATAATAAAAAGTATCTGAGGCACACGAACGAACCCATGCCTAAGTAGGAATCGCGCTGCAGATTGCTGGGTCGGGTCAGTTCGGTGCAGTTCGCTTCAGGTCAGGGCAGGATCTGGGATCCGGGTGTGGGATAGCCGGTTAAGGCCAGCCGCTTGGCCAGAGGACTCCGGTGCTGCAGCGGAGCTGACACGGTGACCTAAAGGCGACAACAGGCGCATGCTGAATGGAGCTTGGAAAAAGTACACGGGTAGAAACGAAACTCCATATAAATTGTATACTTATTGCATTAATAAATTCTAGATATCATTGAGGGTAAATGTTAAATCGAAAGTGATTTCCACCCGTTTCAATCTATTTTGCTGCTTCCCGAATTAAAAGCGATGAAAATCATCTATGAATACTGTAGTTTTTTCTCCGTGTGCCCGCAGCAGCGGCACAATGAAAGCAGCCCACAAACAACAAACTGAAATTGTTTGCTTTGTGCCTTTGGCTGGCTGGCTGGTTGGCTGCGGGAAAAGCCAGCAGTGCTAATAAACAATGGGCCACGGCATGGGAAAATGGGTCCAAGAGGGGCTGGGAGCTTGGGCGGACGCATCTGAGACTTCCTGGGCGCTACGAGCGCTGTCGCTACTAGATGTTTTTAGCTGTTTTACGCTTTTAGGGCAATTTGGGGACAACGCGGCGTATGCGTGTCGTGTCTACTGTCTACGCTGCCTTTGCAGGTGTCAAGTGCCAAGTGTGTAGTTTACCGCAAAGTGGTGCCCTGCATAGTGTATAGTATGTATGCATGTTTTAGTTTTCATAACCCGGAGCGCTAAAAAATAACAACAAAGGGCATTACATTTTCCATTCGAAAGGCACTGCGGCAGCTATAACGGCCACCGCATAACAGGCGCACACATACATTCAAACACACACACACACACAGAGGGCCGAGACAGGACCTTAAATTGTTCAATTCAAAGGCTTCTGCAGAGCATTTACGAGCAACAACGGGAGCAGCAGGCGAATCCTGGGCCAGGACCAAAGGGAAACTCGTTAAATGCCATGGCTGCCTCCTGCATATATTGTTTGTGGCAGCATGTAAAGATGGGCCTCCATTCGAGGCGACTTCAAAAGGGAGTGAAAGTTTTCTTTGTCATCTATTAAGGCATTTCCTGCGAATGATTTATCCAGGCAGAAAAACCTTTGCAGGCTTCAAAGCGAGCTGTTAAAGCTGGGAAAGTTGGGCCCAAAATCTTAGGATGTATCCACTCCTTTAACGGAGACCGTAATTTTGCTAACGTTTTCCCCAACTATACGACTCGGTGTGCCCGAGCCAACAAATTAATTAGTTTTCAACACTCGAGTTACTTTAAATGGCAATTCGTATAATTAATTTCGCACACATTGGCACGAGAAGTGCAAAGCAAATCGAAATCATCAGAGTAGTCGGAAGTGCTTAGTATGCTAAGGCCGAAGTAAAAGGACCTGCTGGGCCAGGTCAGGGGTCGCACATTCAGAGACACATATCCATATTGAGACTCCGAGCCATCGGCAGCCAAAGGAAGCAATTTTCCTGCCGAATGCGTTTGCACAAAGCGAAGATATTGCAGAATACACAGATCTATTTGTGCGAGTGTGTGAGCATTGGGATGTGCTTGCAGTGGCTTGGTTGTGGCCAGTCGACCAGAACTCCCAGGACTTCAAGGACTCCCTGTGCAATCACTCAAACGGCTAAGAAATCAACTGCCAAAGTCATAAATTTTCGGTTTGCAAACTGAAAATTATTTCAGCATCATCCTTCTCCCTTCGCTGGCAAAAGTTAAATAATGCAAGGACTGCAAGGACGGCATGTGAGTTTGTGTGGGTGTCTATGGCCAGTGAAAAATTGTGCAGAAATATTTAAACTGCAATTCCAAAGCGATTTGTTTTATGGCCCCCATGCTCGGGCATTGTTTCGTCGGCAGCCAGGACCTAAGCACTCCGGATCCGGATGCGGATACGGATCGACTTCCGGATTCCACTCCGCTGCACCAGGCGGCGCGGAAAACTTAACTCGGATTTGATGTGGCCAAGCAGCTGTTAATGCTGCATGATTTATGCCCCGTTCCTCCTAGTCAGCTCATTATATGCCACTAAATCAGGGCTGCGAAGGCTGTGTGACCACGTCAATGTCGTTGGAAATTTTTGGCAGTACCAGTCCTGCGAGGAGGATGTGTGGTCAATGCACTGCCACTTCCGGTCCGCCCCACTTCCGCCCGGCGGTCGTAAATTTTATGCAGCCGCTTTGCATATCCTCCAGTTATCCCCACTTCCCACTTCAGCTTGTTATTTTATCGGAGCGCAGTCTGCACTCCGTTGGAGCTGCCGATTGTCATCGCCTGGCCATCCTGACAGACCATTGTCCGCCATTGTATCCTTTGGCCAATGATTTGTTTGGCCGCCTGCAGTTGGCTTGTTTTTCTTGGGCACCGCGATAAATCAACACGGGCAACCTCCATTTTGGCGACCCCAAGCGAAATGGCCTGAGCTTTAGGATTACTATGCATTAGTACGAAATTAGAACTATTATATTTATGGCGCAAATAGTCTGCACATCATTTATGCAGCGCCCAGGTAAAAGGCAAAAACAGGTAGAGCTACAAAAATAGAGGAAAAAAGCCTAAGCCCTTGCACTGGAAACGAATTTTGAAAGGTATTATATCAAAATAAAACCTAGTTCATAGTTCACCATTCCTCATTCGTTGAATCGAAGTCTCCGCTTACCTAACTTATATTTTATAAAGCTTTTAAAAAACTTAAGAATTCACCTTCCGGGTTTTCTCAGTGTATCCACAGAGCCATTAGACACGCCTAGCTGTCTGGCGTTGGGCTGTAATAAAAACATAAAATGTTGCACATTATGCAAACAAACCCACATGCACAGTGGCTCCCACACGCACACACAAACACATACATTTCAGCTTGGCGATGGCGCCGCATGTCTAACGGTTTCGTTTGCAAACACACACGCACGCTCACAAGGACGAGGGCGAGGACGCACACAGACACGGATGGATACCTTGTGCTGAGCAAACTTCAGGCCCTGTAAGTGTGTGTGTGTGTGGAGAACATTAAATTTATTTGAAATTATTATTATGCGCATTTACCTAACATTTGCATAACCGACAACGGTTTGCAGGATAACAGCAGGAGCCCTTCTCTGTGGGCCAATTTGCGAGTGAAATGTAGCTGGAAGTGGGGAAATGGGCCAGATCACAAGCAAATGCCAAACAGCTTATAATTTGATTGAAAAGTCCGCGTGGAGTGATCCAGAATGAATCTTTTTTGGGGGGCCACGATTTGCCGACTTTGGGCGCATTTATCACGCCGCAGATCCTGCAGTATTTAACTGAAATAGTTTGGCAATTGTTGTGGCAAACAATATTATGCATTCGCTTAATGCGCTAGTTTATGGCGTCAACTGACCGGCATAAATAAAGCAGCGATAGAAAAAATGCAAAATGGGATCCAGCAAAAAATAAATACATATGAAAATAAAAACATGGGGCATAAATTAAAAGCAGCGCGCAGTAGATTCGCTCACATAGCACACACAACGCTGCACACACACACATCGGAAAATTGTTTTAAATAATTAAATGCTGGCGCTGCACTTATTTACACCATTTGCCAACTGTGTGCACTAGGTGTGCTGCAAAGAGCAAACCAGTTGCCAAAGGGATTGTAACTTCGAGATGCCCTACGCACATATCAAATTCGAAAATTATGAGATTATATTTTTGTTTTATTTACTTCATAAGTAGAGAATAAGCATTTTTTGTTAGTGTATGCACACAAGTATATTGTTGCTTACTTTTAGTCACCTTTTTTCAAGATTCAGGGTGTTGGAAAGTTATTGAGTCCGTAGCTCTTTCCTGAATCCCTCGCATATGTATGCCACTGAATTCTTGCATAGAGATGATTTTATGTGTGCCTACACACAATAAAATTATATAAATATTGCACACTGGCAATGTGGCTGGCTTTTACTTTATTTTACTGGTCGTTCATTTTATCGTGATCCGATGATATTTCGTGTGCCACTTTTGGTGCAGGCTCAACAAAGTGTGAGGGGATCGGTGAGCACAAAGGACTGATGGACGGTAACCGGCTTCTCCCGGCCATCGAAGTTCACAAAGATGTCGAATTCCGTGTCAAAGATGCTGTCCTCGCTGGGTTTCAAGGTGAGCACGCCTTTGATGCACTCACCTGCCCTAACATGCAGTGGTGTCTCCAGGTAGAAGACCGTTTGGTTCCAGTGGGTCCACGGAGCAGAGGGCGACGTGCTGATGCTGATCCTTTGCGTGCTCTTGCTGAATCCGACATCGAAGTAGGCCACCAGGGCGTGTACCCAGCCATTTCGGGTGACCTTCAGCTCGAATAGCGAACGAAACTTGGCGGATTGGCGGGGCTCGGTGTACAGATCCAGCGATTTGACCAGGCACACCCTGCTCATCAGCTGGTCACCGGTCACGTGCTCCACCACCGCCTTGGACTCGCATCTGCGCCGGATGGCGGACAGGTCGAAGCCGTGCACATCGTGCCAGAAGCCAAGATCCTGGTCCCGTCCCTTGATGGCCGCCAGATAAAGCTGAGCCGTGTCCGGATAGATGTGGCCTGCGGAGGACAGCCACTTGTCCCGCGCAAATAACAACGACTCGAGCATATTTCCAGAAAACAGGGAGGAGCTGTGGCAAAATAGTTTTGGGCTTAAGGTTATCGATGTGAGAAATAAGAGGGCAAAATGATCACTATTTTTGTATAAATAGAATAACCCATTCACTGAGAATATAATGTTTAAATATAGATGGAAAGTACCTTCTATTTCTTTAGAACTGTCTATGATTTGCCTACTTACCCCATCCAGTCGCACACTATAATATCCACCTTTTTAATCCCATTAGGTAGTTCAATGTCCTCCACTTTTCCCTGGATCACCGTTATAACTCTGCCAAATTCATTATCCTGGGCTACCTGTTGGGCATATTCCGAAATGGTGGCCGCATCTACTGCCAGGACCCTTTTGGAACCCGCCTTGGCTGCGAATATCGAAAGGACGCCCATGCCGCAGCCCACATCCAGAACGGTCTTGGAGTGCAAGGATCTCTTAAGGGATCTGTTCATATACAGGTACTACTCTACCCACCTTGTGCTTGAAGAACTCGTTGTGCTGGATGGCCTCGCGGTAGGCCTTAATTCGGACTGAGTCCTTCAACAGCCATTCGTGTATCTCAATGCGGCCATAGAGTTTGAAATAATGCGCCTCCTGTCTTCGGCGATCCTTGGTGATCTGATTGGCATTGCTGGTGTCTACATCCATCTTCTCGTCGTCTTTTGCAAGGTTCTCTAACATTTTCCGTCGTAGAAAGCTAGCTTTGATAAATTCTTTCTATACTGAATAAGCAAAGGTATCTAAATGTCAGAAATTTACTTTTATCCAGGGCTGCATGAGCAAAATGGCTAATTTGGCACCCGCCGTACCCCGCACGAGCATTAACTAATTAAAAACCTCATTAGCGTACATAAATCAGCGTTATGCAGACATAAATTTCATTATTACATCCAGCCAGCTCCGCTGACCCACTACTTCTCCGCAACAAAAAGACCATGACGAGCTGGGGCAGCAAACAAGTTTGGTGGAGGAAGCCACCGGACGAGGGATATCATTCACTCCACCGAAGACGGCATCTTCGTCATCGCATCCCTCCGACTCCACGGAAAACAATGTCTTCGTCTAGTCGGGCTCGCAATTATGGTCACACTGCTTCCGGGCATTC
The DNA here is from genome assembly GCF_004382195.2 of Drosophila sechellia. Taxonomy (NCBI): domain Eukaryota; kingdom Metazoa; phylum Arthropoda; class Insecta; order Diptera; family Drosophilidae; genus Drosophila; species Drosophila sechellia. The sequence continues at coordinate 4,217,833 of NC_045949.1, forward strand.
CCAATTCGATTGTGCAGATGGAAACGGGAATGGGACCGAGAAAGTGAAAAGTGAAAGATGCTCCTCCCGTCCCCCGTTCCCTGTATTATTGTATCTTTTCTCCTTTTGCCTTCAGCAGCAACAATCGCTGGTTTCTTGACTTAAGCAGGGCACAGCAGAGCGTGAAAACATCATAAAGATGAGAAATTATTATCTGGCCCATATCCAGGGGACAGGAGGGGAGCATTTAGCTGCTCTGTTAGCGGCCCTGAATGAAATATCACATCCTGCAGAGGAATAAAAATCAGCGTCGGTAAAAAATACACATAAGAGAAGTAAGCAGGAAGCATCCGGAGCTCGAACAGGAAGACGAGGATACACACCCACTCCCCCAGACGAACGATAAACGCTCGCAGCGTCAAAAGACAATGATGGGGCAGGATGGACCGGGAATGCGTACACAGAAAGAAAATTGTATGTCACGCACATATATATCAACCTTTATTTGAAGAAAAATATAATAAAATGTTTATAGGCGAAATATTCTTCGACATTTGCTTACTTATTCCATTATTGATCACTCATTTAATATATATTGTATTTTTTAACGTGTATAGGTCTTTTTCAGGGCCTAAATCGGTCCAAGAATATGGTAGCAGAGAGTAAAGCCAGCATCAGAAGTGACGAAAAATTGTAAAAATAAAATACAATGGCAACGCAGGACTGACTCGCCCTGGACTTGGGCGATAATTTTTTATTTGTATGCCCGCCGTAGGCCAATAGCAGGACAAAAGGGGTGACGGGGTGGGTGGCTCACACACACACACAGACCGCTAGAGAGACACACACACACGCGCACAGGAGACAAATACAAACACAAGCACTTTGCGGCCATCGCCGTCAAGCTGCGCGTTATCCTTTGTGTAATTTCTGGTTTAATGAGGCGGCATTGGGATGGACGCACCCACCTCTACAATCCGCCCCCCCTGCAAGGCCATAGGTAAGCATTTTTACACTCATACATTTTTACGACTGGAGCATTAAGTTAAAATTTGTGTTAAATATTTTATTGTTTTTATGGCCACATGAACACCTTGAAGCGACACGAGCCGGGCAAATTATGTGGAAGCCCAGCCACTGGGGACCCGGTTTCAGAGACAATATTTCTATGTCCTTGGCTATGCACGTCGAGAAAGAAGCCACAAGGAACAGGACGTAGTTTAATTTTGATAACACTTTCCTATTCACATGAATTTCGATTCTTACAACCAAATAGTGATTAGGGTTGCTACCTTAAAGCAAGCTTGTTAAGCCTTTTCAGAAAGTATCTTATATATAATTTCAATGTGATGTAGTTTTGCTTTGACATTCAAATAAAAACTATGCCACTGCTAGGAACACAAGCAGTAATTTAGTTTTTAAACTAACTCATTTTTCTCAATGTTTGCAAAAGCATATTTTCACCCATAACACGTCCGGCTGTTTCTCTGGAGAACTGGACACTGCCTACGTGCGGTCATTAATAGTTGGCAACTGCTCCTGGATTGTCTCACTCATACACGATAATCTTGACACCTCCTGGGCTTTTCAGCCCAAACAAATCGAGATTTGGGCGATTATGACATTGGCAATTAGTTGACTGTTTTGTGACAGCTGTTCGATTTCAGGTAGCATCGACTTTGAGCCCAGCATATGGCTGGCTCTTCAGCACACTCGAGCATTCAGGGAATCGCACTTGACAGCCGTGAAGCGTCGACTCTTAGACGAACGAGCCACTTTGGGAGGCGTTCACCTGTCTGAAATCAGAAATTAGTGACTTGGTTTGCTAGGAGGGAGAGGGGTGGTGGAGAAGGAGCTATTAACGGGCCGGGTGAATTATGATTACGGGATGGCATGCATGGCTTTATAGCATGTAGCCCCCGATTATGTGCAGATTTATTGCAGCTAAAAATCAACGCTAATATAATGCATAAATCAGAGTGCCAAAATCAACATATATGTAGTAGGTACTCTGTTGTGTGTGTGCGTGTGTGTGCCAGTGCACCAGAAGGAGGTCCTGCGAAGGATTCGCCAGAGTGGTCTGTGAACCAAGTGAAATTCAGCGAAAACGAAACATTTTGGCAAAGTCGTTGGGTGGCAAAAGTGGGTGTTGCGAGTGGGTGGTGCCGAATGGGGTGGTGCTGGTTCTCAGAGAGCAAAAGAGAGAAAGAGGGCAGCATATTGAGGGCGTCTCTCGGCAGGGTTTTCTATTTGCAGATTCTCACGCAGTCGCACTGATTTGCCCACCTTCCAGTGGCGGAGTTTTCCTCTCGCTCGGTCTGCAAGGGAAATATTCCGGCACTCGGGCACGGGGAAACTGGGTTTTCTCGGCCACGGCAGCAGATGTTGGCTAATTGAAGCATTACAACGTAGGTCAGGCTCACCGTGAGTCGTGGGAACTTTATGACTGGCCAAAAGTGACGATGCAAATGGACCATCGAGACGCACAGACCACCAAATGCAGGTAGAAATCATAGATCATCGCTGATGATGTACCGCATTCTTGGGCATAATTAAAAAGCCATTTGGGCGGGGGGTTCGCTCGCATTATCCAATTATATGGCCCATGGCAGAGTGATAGGCTACGGTTCTTTGGCTACTCAAACAGAAATGTTTTGGGTGTTTGGCACTTAACACATTTCCACATGGCTTCACTCTTTCAACTTTGAGCGGGCTGCGCAGGCGCTTTTCGCCTTTTCTGAGCGCCAAACGAGTTGGGAGTTTGGCGGAGAAACTGGTTTTTGGGTCACAGTCACATCGAAGGGCCCGCCGACAGTCGAGAACAGGTAAACTCGAGATAATTATTCAATGAAGCCGAGCGGCCGCGCAGAAGGGCTTCCCACACACAAAAAAACATGGGTAGAGAGTTGACCAATGAGTTTGGTAACTGAAACTACAACAACTATTCAAGTAAGCCTTGAAAATCATGCAAATATCTGAATTTATTAGGTGTTTTCTTAGGACTCATTGCTACCATTAACAATTGCTGGCAACACATTCCTGCCCAGAAATACACCGCATTTTTTTCGAGTGCACTGCACTCCCCTGAATTCTCGGGTTCTCTGCGGTCCGGTCCGTCGCCGTCGGAAAGCCATGTCAAAGGGTTAGGACAGGTTCGCTGGCCACATTCGCTCGGCCCGAAGCTGAATCGGAATATGGCATTAGCCAGCATCAGATAGTATAAGAGAGTATAGGCCCTCTCCTTCTCGCCGAAGCAGCGCGCTCTCTCGCTCTCGCTCTCACTCTCTCTGTTCGTGCAGCAAATGCCGCCTCTTTTTCGAGTGGCAAATCGAGCACTCCTGACGCAGATTCAGTACTCAATTGTTGTTCCACCACGGCGTACGTGAACGCGGACGAAATCCGTAGAGTCCAAAGCAATCAGAAATCCCATTTCAATCGCAGCGTTCAGTGGCCGTAAGTGCTGTCTCGCTCTCGCCTTTCCCCAGTGTGTGTGTGTGAGTGTGTTTGTGTGCGACTAGGAAAATTGTTCAAGTTATGGATACGCAAATTGATGGAAAATGATGAGTGAATAAAAGAAAAACAAAGCAAAAAGCGGACGGCAATCAAGCGGAACGTCACAAATTCAAATCACCACCGGAAAAAGGGGTGGGAAAACGCTCTCCCAATTGTGCGTGTGTGCGTGCATATGTGTGTGTCTGTGCTAAAGTGGAAATTCGCTCGCGTTTTCGGCGCTTTTCACGCTCCTTTGGCCAGAATCGGAAAAACAGGACCACACCCGCGCGGGTGCAAAACTTGAAAATGTGGGGGAAAAAAAGCAGCAGAACAGCCAAGAAAAACAGCGCTGCAAGAAAAATTCCAGTTTCCCAAAGGATCGCAAAGAGAGTGACAGAGAGTTATAAGAGTCGTTTGTGAAAACTTGTACTGGCTGCAAGTTCTCAATGGGGGGGTTTTTCGGGCCAGGACAGTTGCGCAAGTGAGCAGTTCCCGTTATTGGGGAATTTTGGCCAACAAGATAGCCGTTACGCATCAGCTGATTGCTTGGAAGGGAAAATATTGGGTCAACAGAAATGCCAGCTTATAGAAACTTAAAAATATATTAACTTTTAAAAATATTTAAAGTTCCAAAAATGAGTCTGTTAAATATTTCAAAATATATATTCAAAACTCAATAACAGTATCCTTCATAGAAATATCTTATAATGTTATTCAGCGTTGAAAATATTAAAATATGTACTTTGCTAATGTTTTAGCACCAGCTTGATAACTTTTCGAGCATAGCTTGCTCAAAAATTGCCAAAAAATTAAACCCCATATTTTCCCGCTGAGCACTTTTCCCCACTGCCTTGGAAAACTGGTTCTCTCTGTTTCTGTTTTTTGGCCTGTGCAGCCGCCGCGATTTTCCAGCGAGCTGTTCGACAGGCCCGTCAGTCGGAGTTTTCAAAAAACGCCAGGCAATTGGTGTGGCGGCGACGCACAGCTGTGAGTTTCAGTTTATGGTTTCGACCTGTGATTTTGGCCCGACCAAGTGGAAAAACAGTGGGAGGATGCTAATAAAGCAGCTCGCCAAGTGACAATTATATAATGCATATGAGGCGCATAGTTCGTATAGGGCGTATAAGGCGTAGCCCCCGCATTGACCCATGATTCACGTGTTTCGAAGTGTGTGCCGCTGTGAAATCCACAAATGCCGAAGGACCTTTATTTGTTGACCAGACCCAGTGGTGACAATTGCCACAGCCCATGCTCATATTCCTGATTTTACGCCGTATTGATTTTATTTGTTGTGTGCATAAAAGGCGCGTTTATACGCGAAGTCCTCGCATCGCCATTCATTTTACGCCTTATGTCTTATGAGTTTTGCCTTTGTTCTGAAGCACTCAACCAAGCATTTCCCCCAATCAAATTGGAATAACATAAAAATCCTTTGTGCAGCCCCACGTAAAAGTCAACGGTTTCAAAGTCCTTCGTCAAACGCATACGCCCAGTGTACTCGAAGTGGAAAGTGTCATAAAGTATGCGATTATCCTGTAAACAAAGTGTAAAACGCGCCCAGTAAACGCCGAAAACGAAAGGCGAACAGCAAACAACTCCCGGATTTTACGACTTGAGTAATCAACTCGCCTGGTCACTCACCAACTTGAGGACCCCAGGACTGTAGGACTCCAGGAGTGCAGGACTCTTGGAATTGGCCAGTACACAACTATAGAATTGGATCTGGGCACGTCGTATAATGATTGCGCGAGTGAGGTGAGTCACCCATTAGGGCCCACTACGTCGATATACTCTAAATTGTAATGTAAGGGAAATCCTCGGGGAAAACTGCAGCTACAGCTGCAACTAAAACTAAAACATCGACAATTGCACACACATCGAACAGAACAATCAAATGCTCCAATGTCCGCAGGCTAGAATTTAATTAAAATTTATGAAATTTCAATTACATCGGCAAGTGTAAATAAGTGCGGGTGCGGGCATTACGGGCCCAATTCAATTACGAAATTTTCGAAAGGCCAGAAAAAAGCACTCTGGCCCGGAAAAACAAACAACCGAATCGAACTGAACTGAACTGGGCCAGAAAGCAGAAAACAAACGGCAAATGCCAGGCGGGAATCGAAGGGATCGGTTTTCGAGAGGGGATTGCAGTTTCAATGGCTCGAAACGGATGGAGGGGCTTGATTGGTTTTGTGGCTTTATATCCACATCTTGCTCGGAGGAGCTTCCAGTGGGGCTAGATTGACCATCTGCAGATCGAAATAACCAAGCAGCAAACATGTGTAACCGATGACGACAAAGACGGGGACAGATGATAAAGACAAAGGGTTATTAGTGGTTCCGGGGGCCAGGAAATTGCAATTCCCATAGAGGGACACCACCATACGGATACGGATCCATGTCTTTGCGCTTCGCTTCATTCGCTCCACTCGCCTCTTGGCAGTCATTTATTGGAATATTCGAATTTCCCCCCCGCCCACAAATGCTTAATATTGATAAATGAAGTAGTTGTTTGCCCATTTCGCTCCACACAAGATGGGCTTATTGCGCCCCCTCCAAAGAAATAGGGAGTAAATTTGGGCCTGTCTGTCGACGGGTCCTGAAATGCCAGCAATCATCGGTGGATCGATTTACCATTACATTTGGTGCATGCCAGATATTTACATGTAAATATAAAGGCTGTAAGTGGGTGCTTGCGTGACTGCCGACTAAGGTCACTTGGTAACCTATTCAAACGAGTTACGACCTCGCTTAGCGGCGATAACGATAACGATGGCGATAACTACGCTCGCACACGAATGCAGGCAAAAGCGACGCGCCATAAGTGTAAACATAAACATGAAATTGGGGTCACAGCTTCGATTATCGGAGATTTGGATACTCTTTCCCTGTTTGGCATAAACAAAATATTATTCAATGGAAGCTAAATATTTACATATTGTTCTATAAGTAAGGGGATTTCCCGTAAAGTTTGCAGTACTGTAACCTACTTTGCATTCATTGCAGATTTTTGATCTTTTTTAACATTCTAGAAAAAATTAATCTTGTCATGTCCGAACTTATGTAAGTTTAAATTCCCTCAGTTATCATATAAACTGTTTCAATGTTTTCTTGGTTTACCAAATTCTGCTAAAAAGAAAGTGTACCTATAATTTTGTTACGAAAGTAAAGCCCCCGAAAAGATCAAAACAAAAGCCATGCGGGGTACGGAAGCTGTGGTCAGTCAGTCAGTGAGTCTGCTTAGAGTTTTTCGTTTTTTCGTGTTTTCGTTGGAATTTGTTGGCTTCGGGGTCCCAGCCAGATTATCCAACAATGTGAACTAGAGTGGACGCAAACGCAACAACATCGGGCCTGAGAACTTTATTAGTCACTCTGTGTTTGGGTATACACACTCCGCACTCTCTCGATCGCCATCTCCATCTCGATCGGACAACTCCAGAGTTGGCGCCCAAAAAACTGGCGCACATAATGGGACCGAGCGAAACTCGAGCCCAAAACACAAAACACAAAAAGTTCGAGATGAAGGCGTAGAAGTTTGGATGTCGTCGGATGGCAGGGGGCAGGCTTGGGGTCTGGAGATCGGCTTACACTTGGGGCTGAGTGGTACATACGGGCTATGTACATCAACATCATCGGACTTCAGGTCTCAGCCTGGGTTCTCAGGTCCCAGGTCTTCACGTATAAGAGAGCCGGACGACTCGAACTTGTTTTTCTTTTGCCACGATAGATACACAGAATTTCCTGCAGCAGCCGTTTGTTCCTGTATTGACGTCAGATGGAAACACCGAATGCAATTCGCAGTCGAAGATCTTGGTGCAATGGCAACAACAGAGGACAGGTAGAAACACGGAAAGAAAAGTCATAGTGCAATAGGTATCGTAAAAAAGAAGTTTTACGATACCTATCCTTACAATTTTGAATAATAAACAAACCCAATTTCTTTGCTTATCGATTTGGTTTGAGGGCTGCTGAAAATGTAGTTGTTAGCTGGGTTTTTTGCCAGTGCAGGGAAACCAACTCCCAAACATTCCCACACAAGTCGCTCAGGTGAAGTTGGGCGGGAACGGTGAATGGTGGTGGCTGGCAGGAATGGCACCACATGCAGGGCTTCGCCTGTAGGTGCACCACTCAGACCCGCACTCATCGCACCTCTCGGCACCTCTCGGCACCACTCACCCACATCCTGGTGACGCTTTGTTCTGGGCTCTTGTTTTTCTGTTTTTGTTGGGACTTTACACTCCATTGGCAGTGAAGCGTTAAAATTGACCCAGTTGTTGATTTATTTTTACTACTCTTCGGGCTGGGCAATGCAAGGCGACTGAGTCGTGGCGTTTCGCCTGCAATTGGATGATGGCCCGGGCCCGGACTGGCAAAAATAATTCAAATTGAAATGCAGGAAAAAGCGGAAAACAATCCGAATTTGCGTTCCCATTTAAATGCATGAAACTCGCATTTCCGAATATTCGAGGAGTCAGCACGATCTGACTTCACTCAAATCGAATCGAATGGAGTTGAGTAGAGGCGAGTCGAGTAGAAAAAAAAACGAATGAATCGCTTTAAGGTCTCGAGCTCCGTGCACGAATGCATTTTCAATTTGCTGGCTAAAAATTCCGGAGTCGAGATGGCTGAGAGGCAGCAAGTTTGCAGTTGAAGTTGAAAATTGTTTGCATTTTTGCGCTTACGATAAAAAATAAGTACTGGTTTTATATGGTGGAAGGCCCTCGTCTTCCCAGATAAAAAACAAAACACAAAAAAAAAGAATAACGTAAGAAAACTCTGGCAGAGACAACTTGGCCGTCCCTCGTTTTGTCTCGTTGTTACTTCTCTTTTAATAACTATGCGGGCTGCTTTTTGTTTTCTTTGGGCCAAAGTTCTGGCCAAGAGAAAGGGGACTGCTGCTGGAATTGCTGAGCGGAAAGAAGCTGAAAGTTGAAGTGCAAAGCCGGGGAAATTAAAATATTTCCATACTGCAACTTAAAGTTTCTCATTTGAATAAAATGTAGCGGGATTGGGCAGCCATAAGTTGGTTAACCAATTCGAAGGACACGAAAAGGCGGAGCCCTAAATACTTTTCCCAGGCCCGTTTTGCTGTTCATTATTTCGTAGCGACCATTAAAGTAATTTGCCACACTTGTCGCCGGCCGTTAGGCGCCATTAAAGCGCAATCAGAAATCTTGTTTCCCTTCCACTCCTTGACCAATACTCGAGTATCAATTTGCAGAAGGAACCAAAAAGTTGCCAAAGTGTTGCCGCTGCACGAAACCCTTTTTATTAGTTTTGAGATATCGGCAGGACGAACAGGACGAACCAGGACGACCAGCAGGGGACTGGCTTTTAATAAGGCCATTCAGGCCACAGCGGCAAATAGTTCAATGGACTCGTCAAATCGCCCGCCTTGCTATTGGTATGTGTTTTCCCCAGCTTAGCCGGGAAAATCAATATCCTGGCAAGGTCCTGTTTGAGTTCTGAAAAAATAAGTGTCCATTCATCCGCTTTGCCTGCACAGCACAAAGATATGAAATACTTTATTTAAATGCCAAGGATTTATCTTTGCAAAGCTGAGAAGGCAGCGTTTCAAGGAAAACGCATTTCCAATTTCTTCATTCAGTTTATTTTTGAAATATTTGTGCGCACTTTTAGGACTTCGTTTCAAATTCTCTTGATCCAAATAAAAAATTAATTGATTGTAAGAAGTTTTCTATAGAAGACATTAAACTTTTATGTGGAAAACATGTATAAGTGCCTTTCAAACTACGTTTTTATGATTTAATTGGAATACATATTCAGCTGGCCGTTTACTTAGTTCGGATCTCGTTATTTCTCTCTCTGTACAAAACAAACATTTGCATCTGGTCGGGAGTGGAGGTCCTGGCTCTGGGGCGTTGTTGTTTACTTATTCAATTTGGAGCTATTTGAACTGCGCTGATATGCCCATTACAAGGTGCCCTGCCAGCCATCGAGTGTACGACGTGCTCCATGGCGTATACGTAATTACGTTTGTCGCTGCCACATCGCAGCCCCTCCCCCGCCGCGTTCCCCTCCGATTGCCACTTTAAAGCAGGGAAATTTATTTATTGCATAATGGGAAAAGTTTTGCACTTCAGTCATGATTTGCCCCGCCGTGTCCCACTCCTTGCTCGTCTCCATCTTGTGCTATTCAACTCGCAGCATTTCATTTGATGCAGCGGCCAAAAGACGTGCGTAAACAGGGTGGCCAGGATCCAGGATCCAGGGACCCTGGGATCCTTTAGCCAAGTCGAGCGTCGAGTGCTAAACTTTTTTGCCCGAATCCCGTTTGGCGTTTTTTTTTCTTCACCCGCCCGAACTCGAAATCAACTTTATGCCGAGGCAACGGCAGCAAAGTTTATGGTCATGTCCGCTGGCCGGGGGTCGGAAAAGCGAGGAAAATCGGGAGGCGGGAGTTTCCAGGGGTGGCCGTTCATTAGCGTTGCCATTACATTTATTTATTTTTCTTTATTCCGTTCTGTTTCGCTGTGCGCAGGATGTCTGATATACTGGCACTTCCCTTCCCTTCACAGTGAGTCCGAAAAGTCCTGAGCCGGGCAGAGCAGAGAGGCTAGAGACTAAAGTCCACTTTAGTTAGTGCGAAAGCTTTAGTTTCAACAAGTTTTAAAAAAGTTAAATGAGACACACGAACTTCACATAATAGTAGAGTGAAGAGAATCCAGCTCTAGGACAGTAATCAGTTTTTGAGCGGCTCAAAGTCAAAGAAAATTCCTCTGCACGCATGTCTGCAGTTATTAGACCTGCGTGTCTTCAGTTGAATTGCGGTGGAAAAGTTTTTATTTCTGGGTATCCTTACAGGATTTATGAGCCGACAGACCCGACAGAGAAAATGAATACAACGCGAAAGCCGGAGCAAACCGAGATGGAAAAGTTTGCTAAATTTTCACTTCCGCCGCCGCTTTTCTTTTGCGCCTTTGATATTCCTTTTCACTCGTCCATTCGCCGACTGCATAAATAATAACACAAACTTTTATTATTAATTTTGCTTAATCGAAATGCCGCAATTAAGCATGAAGCGTAAAAGTTTTCCCTCTTTGTCCTCGGCCACTCCTCCTTTTGCCTTAACGCCCAGCTGACCCCACGTCCTCCTCCTTTATTTTTAGTTCGCGGAATAATTTTGCACTTTTACTCCGCCGAATGTTTTCTAAGAAAAAGTTGGACGGCGATGGCGGTTTCTTTTTGCTACAGAAACAGAGCGCAAAGTTTTCTGCACTTTCCGAAATATTATTAAGAATTTAATTTCTTCAAAGCGCCAACTTTGCCCAGTCCGAGCTGGGCGTTTCCATCCAGGATAATTTCGGAAAACTGTAAAGCGCATAAGCGGCCATCGTTGCGGCCAAGAAATTGCCGAGTCACATGGCCAAATACAATGGTCAATAAGTAAGCCTCACAAGTGAAACAATCCATTACGGAATCGTTGCGCACAAAAGGGCTGATGTGAATGAAAATCTGTTGCGTAATGGGGCAGCGATAAGAAAGTGAAAACTAAATGAGAAGCACAAATAAATTGTAAAAAGTGGGCATAAACGACACACAACACCAATGCTCGACTCATTTCCTGCCCGCTTCCCTCGCATATCGTTTGAAATTAAATTTCAAAGGCCCGGGACCATTAGACGGCCCATTACTGGCCTCCTTTTTTGTCCAGAGGTCCTGTCTGTGTCCGGCGCGGCCCCTTCCAGAAGAATGCCCCACCCACCGTCCACCGCATTCGGGGGCTGGACAGGAACCCGCAAACATCCTGTTGATGTCAGCAAATTTTATTTATTTGTGGTTCGTGTTGTATTACAGCATTTTAGAGCAATTAAAATTGTACAATGGCCGGGGCATTTTGCATGGCCCATCGAAAAACTTGGCCACAGTCTATTTGGCCGCATTTTTTAGATCATTTAGCCAGCCGCACAAGTGCCTAATGATATATTGACTTTGGCCAGCGCCCGCTGTTGTTTTTCAAACTTTTATGGCCATTCTTGGTCTAATTGCCCGCGGCGGGAAGGTAAAACTCATTAGATTAACTGATAGCAGTTCTCTTTATGGCCCTATCTTGCCACGAATTAGCTGAAAAATAGCCAAGGATGTTGGACGCTGGATGGTTAGAAAAAAAAAACGTTAAAGAATAATCGAATGAAAGTGGTTTTTTTCCATAATATCTGCTCCAAATTGCCGAGCACTGTCAATGCAGCTCGGGAATTGCAACTGGTTCCATTGTGCTCTCGGGTTGTCCTACTTATTCAGGCCCTCCAGTTTTTCTACTTCGCTAACAAGCTTACGGACGGATGGCCTGCGGGTTCATTCCCCAAATGTAATCCAAACAAGCGGAGAATGTAAAGTGGCAAGGGCCGTTCCATTTCATTTAAGTTACAAGGCGTGCCACGCTGCGTATGAGTGATACTAAAAACAAAGCTACATACCAAGCAAGAAAATTAGTGGATATTACGTCTTAAAAATCACTTGTGCAGGTGCTTAATAGTATGTATATGTAAATATTTCATTAAAGTTCCTTTTCTTCCGGTGCAAGGGTGGAAAACTCGCCCATGAAATGGCCCTCTTCTTAGCAGTTTTCAACGCAGTGTGCAAAGTTGTAAAATTTGTTGTTTTGCGCCAAAGGGCACACACCCAAGATACATACACAGCACTTGGGGCGAAAACAAGAAGCCGAGGGCCTGTCGAAATTTCTTGGGGTGTGGCAGCGACAAGTCCGTGAAGAAGTCCGGACTCCTCGGTCCGGAGTCCTTACTCCCAGGTCCGGAGAGTAGGCACTCGCCTTTATTGGAGTGCAATGAGCTGTAGTCTGGTGCCCGTCCCGATGCCAAGTTGTTGCGCACAACATTCTTAATTAGTTTCTGAAACCAAAGGGGCTGCGGTCCAGGGGTTAGAGGTCGGTGGGCGGGGCGGAGCAGTTCTTGGCCATGTGTGAGTCAAGTGAAAATAATTTGCGGCTTCCAGTTTCGGTTGGCCAGCAGCGAGGGTTTTTAATTAAAAGTGCCTCTGCTGCCCGCCAACCTGGCCGACCCCATCCATCATCAGCAATCCCCAGAACGCAATGCAAATGAGCGCCAAGTAGCCCGTCGTCCGTGGACGGAAGATCCGCAACGGAGATGTGGTGGCTGTGTTTACGGCGGAATCCCGAATCCTCAATTCTGCGCCGTGTGTGCAGCCAACCAAAAAGCACCAGCAAACGGCGGCGGAAGCGGATGCCATAAAGTGCTGCCACCGCATGGGTCGAAAATAAAATGGCCGCCGTGCGAGGAGTCAGCGGACATGGAGGCGTACACTGAGCGCAAAAGTACTTGCAAAGGGCATTTATTGGGAAAATGAATTTCGAGATTTTAGCGATTTCAACGAGTGTTTGCTACATAAAAAATGGGTTGTATTATTCGTATTGGATATAAGGTTTATACGTTAAGATAAGATACATTGTATTCCGAGTGTATGGGAATGTGCAGCGGGCTTCGTGACGAATGCTGGTGCGTGGGAAAGAGGCACTCACACACACACATTTTAATGACATCGACGTGACCGACAATTCAGTTATGGGTCTCATGGCACACCAACCAGCATAGCACACAAAAACAAAAATGGGTGGAATGAGAGGGGGGCGAACCAATCAACTGATTTAGTGCACGATGGGATGGCCCCCTATCCTTCTGCTCATTCCGCTCGTCCTTTCTGGTCCTGGGGTATCAGCAAATGCAATTCATTTGCTGATTTGTCATTGTTTGGTATGCCGGCTGTCCCCACAGCTCAACTTGAGCTGATTTACAAATGAAATCATACGCCATGGCGGGCATTTCGGTAATGAAAATTCAGTCATAAGGGAAATCATTTTTCCGGCTTTTGTTCTATTTTGGCTGTGCCTGTGTGCCCATGCCCGTGCCCGTGCCCATGCCCATGCCCATGCCTGTGCATCCTTTTTTGGCGAACAGGACGAACGGGCACCGCACAATTAATGCGATTTTTGCTGCTTGCTTGTTGCCTGGGCTTTTAGTTTGGGTGTGGTTGCGCAGGATGGAGGGATATGTAGGTGGATGTGGGCCGCAGGACGAGCCCAGTGGCGCTGAGGGATTCGAGTGCGCTCTATAAATAAATTTCGTTTTAATAAACTTGTCATAATGGCGCTGGCAGCGCAAAAAGTTTTAATAATGCTCCACAAACCTTGACGTTATTAAAATTTTACATGTCATGCCAGAAAGGATTAAATTCAACGCACATGGACTCCCAGTGCGTGTGTGTATGTGTGCGGGTGTGTGTACTATTCTGTTCGCTACTCTCTCACCGGATGTATTAAGTTATGCATTAAAATGGCACTAATGACGTTTATACAGCTCTGTCAGCCACGAAACTTTCCTCGCACACACAAACACATCCTGGGGGGAAAGCTTTGCTCGAGTTACTTAATTGCAGTGACAACATTGAGTAAGGAAAAAGCAAAGGCTTTTCACCCTTCATCTTCTTTTTCCTCTGGCATCCCTCCAGGAATGAAAATCGCTACAAAAATGCTTTGCCTGCAATTTAATATGTCTGTGTGGGTGGCTGCTGTGGCTTTTTCTGTCTTTCTGTGCGGGGGAGTTTTACGGCAGCTGCTTATATCTACGTGGTCATGTAATGGCGTAGAGTCCGGGCAAACCGGAGACAGAGAGTTTCATTTTGTACGAATTGAGCGAATTCCGTTTAACGCATTCCGAATAATTTAATTAAAAGAACATTTCTGGCTTTGTTCTCCACCGAGAATGACAGGGAATTTCCTTAAAACTCACCTTTTTCATACTGCATATTTGTGTGGGCGGCGACTCATAAAACACGCTTGGCTGCCATTTCAATTAACTGGGCCCCAGATCACGATCCTGAGATAAGGTACCGGGTGGAAAACTATCGAACAAAGGCAGTAGGAATTCGTAGCCCATGTCTAGCCCACTACCCATTCCTACATCGACTTTCAACACGAGTTTTACATTAAAACGCAAAGTTTTATTGCCAAACAGCCAAACAGCCGAGGAAAAGTTTGCTCTATTTGTATAGGAGCGTTGTAAGTTTCTGGGCCGCTCTTTTGTTGGGGATAGCACCAACACCAGCACCCCCATCTCAATCTGCTAAGTGGTGTCCTTATCAGTTGTAGCTACAACATATTAGCTGCTTAATTTCACGGACGTGTGTGTGCGCCCTCGAAGTGTTGAAATGGAAAACTTTTGTTTATTAATTTGTCAACGGCGCTTTGGACGCTGTTTCAGGTTGTCCAAGATGGTCGATAAGGTCTACCTGTCGGCAGAGAAAACTTCAGAGAAAACCGCTGGAAGGACATTATAAATATTAGAAACTGATACAGCTAACATGAAACAAGTTTATAGTTGGCTTGAAAGGTTTTTAGGATAAAACTGATAAATGGGACTTCTAGATGGGGGCGGTGATCCAGATTTTGCCACTAGCGGAAAAGGGGATGGGGGTTTGTGGGTGGCTGGGGAGGATCTCTGTTGACACTTGACGTCTGACACTGACGGCTGTGATGGATGGCGGCTGAGGAACGTGACAGCTTCATCAAGTGTAGCCAGGTGCGACTGCAAGGCGTTCATTGATGGCAACATTTACCGCAATCCAGCAGCGACAATGCAATCCCACTGACAGAATCTCCTCCTTCTTTCTCCAATCCCTCTTCCAGATGACGCCACTGCCGGTGAGAAGGATACGTTAGGAGCGGCGTCGAACTATGGGAACAGAGGCATGGGCGTGTGCGCGGACCTCGGGTCTCATCGATGGTGTCGGGCATTGAGCACCCAGCACAACACCGAGAAATCGAAGGAGCAGCAGCAGCAATCCCAGTCCTTGGAGATCCCAGAGGAGCGTGCTTCCAGGTGTCGACGAGCCATTGACAGGACAACGACAACGACGATTCCCGCTAGCAAAACGCTGACGGCATCGCCAGCGAAAACGGCAGCTTTCACAGTGAAAACGACGAGGAGAAGACGAAGCCGACGAAGGGCAGAAGGCAGCTCCATCTGCGTTCCCATCCGGAGGGGTCAAGGGTCAACGCCAACGCCAACGATACTTGTGCTCCAGTTCGTTTTGGTCTCGTTGCTGGCCCTTCTAGCGAAAAATGCCCAGGCGCACAATATTCCAGGTGAGTGCAATGCAATCGAGTTGCTTAATTAAATCGCTCGAAAGCCTCGACTATTCGTGGCCAAAAATTTCATATGAAAATTTGATGGACGACGCTCCTATTGCTCTTTTCATCCATCAGCTGAGGGGCGAAAATTTCGCATGTGTGGAACTTGATTTTTATCTGGTGTTCACTGCTCTGCGCTCGGGAAAATTTAATGGCGCACAATAAGCGGCTTATGTGCGCCCAAAGCTGATTACATTTGGCAATTAGTTGACAGTTGGACGGAGCACCGGCCATCGAGCACCGAGCTCCGACCGGCAAGCCACTGGCCAAAAAAGAGAGAGTGGAGCTTTTGTTTAGGCCTCTTGATTTATTCGTTCCCTGCTCGTGGCCAGCACAATAGGTGGCCCTAAAATACAATAATTCGTGATTGTGAGCTTCAATAACTGGCTTAAACCATTTTCGATAGCCGTTTTAGAAATTGCAGAATAAAATCAAAGAGAATTTAGAATCTGCGCTTAAATGTAACTTAAAAATTACTTTTGCTACGCTTTTGGCCAAATTTAGTTACGTGACTCCGATCTTAAGGAAGGAACTTTGAAAATGTCTTTGGAATGCCTTAGGTTAACTGCCCGTCTGAGAACCTTTTGTTAACTTCCGCTTCTGACTAAACTCGATGAGCTGACCTTCAGCCGAATATTCTGCGCTATTTCCTGATAGTCCCTCCTGTCCTGACGAAGGACATTAAAAGTTGCCACTGGTTCCGTTCAATGTACCGTGACGTTCTTCGTTGCGAGCTCGTCGAGTGAATTAATTCAATTTAATTTAGTCGAAAATTGGAAAAACCGCTTGAGATTCCATTGCCATGGCAGCGCAATGGCCACTTTGCAAAACGGTCGAAAGGTCAACGGCAACTCCACGGTTTTTCAGGGAGGGGCGTTGCCTGCCCCGATGGGGAAATGGCAAAATAAGTTTCTCGAAGGCGTCTCAACTTGGCTCAAATCAATGAAAACAAAATGCGCCTCGCTGAATAACTCAAGCCAAAACTCGTGTCAAGTGCTCGGTGGCGATGGGTGGGTGGTTAGTGAAGTGGGCGAGGCTTGGGTGTGGGAAAAGTCTGCCTTTGGCTGAAGGACATTCTAAATGGAATAATGAAACCACTTTTGCATGTTAACGCCATCAAAAGGCGCGACAGAGGCGAAACACACGCGGGTACTGTGACATCCTAGCTTCCTGACTTCCTGCTACCCTCGAGTACTTCACTTGGCTCTCGGCGACATGTCTGCAACATTATCAAAGGGCAATAGACGAACAAGTGCCTTGGCAGTGCACAGAGAGAAAAAACTTGCAATTACCATTAGCTCTTTAGTCGTTCAAAAGGGTAACTTCATTGAGCAGAAGTATGGCTGCTGGTTTCAGGTACTTAAAGTAGTGACTTCTTATGGAATCCTCTATAACTTATCACTCTTTTGTCTCAGTGCAGGCATTTCAACGTAATCACCCATTGCCAACCCCATCAAGTCGTTGTCGTTATTGTTTTTGTGTCTCTCCTGATGTTTTACTCTGTATTTTTTCGGAAGCCGGAAAACGGAGGCTGAGTGGCGATGCAAATAGTCTGCCAAAGCTGGCCAAGTTAACATAAATTTATGCAAATGCCAAAGTCAACAAGCCAAGAGTGCATAAAGCGACCCAGCGAGTGAGTGAGTGATTCAGTGGATGAGTGAGTGACTGACTGGTTGAGTGTCTGGTGGAGAGCGGCTAACAATGACGTCATGTAGCTGTAGACCAAGTCCTTGACAGGCTTTTTCCCCATCTGCGAGAACGAGAGCTGGTAGGGGAATTAATGCAAAACGCATTAAGTTGATTTTTTGCCGGACAACGTCCCAATCAAGAGCGGTTTGCCTGCCCGAACAATTGCCTTCGGACATTGGTAGTTTGCTTAACCCTATTACCGACACAGATACGGATACAGATACATATACAGTTGGATCTGGACGGGCACTCGGATACAATGGAGGGGCGGGGGTGGTGATGGCATGTGCAGGCGGGTCAGAAGTTGTTTGTTAACAAGTTTAGGGTCAGAACGCCAGGGCCAGAGATTCCGGGTGCTCGGCAGCAGCTGCACTGCTGGCACCATCGCCATCTTCAAGTTGCATCATCCACACCCACCCACGACCCACATGTCCACATGTGTGTAATAGGATATGCTCCCATATTGGATTGCTCCTCAGTTTGCTGTTGTTGTCCTGCTGTTTCCGACAATTCATTTGCATTTCCGTTGCCGCTTGCCGAGCTTTGAGCTCTGCTCCAATTGTAAACGAAATTTTCAGCTTGGTTGACCATGTCAACGGCTCAGGAAAGCTCACTACTCACTCTCCAGGAGCAGAGAGAGCCCCCACCACCCGTTTCGGGGCGTTGCATACATAAATAATGCCCGGCACATTCGCACCTCGGGGGAGTTACCACAGCACAGAAATAAAGCGTCCGTCAAAGCCAGGAACAAGGAGCCTAATCAGCGCCTGTCAAGTGCCCACCGCAGTCCATCCTGCAATCCTGCCACCTTTCTCCCAGCCGCAGACAGGTGACAAACGCTAATGAAATGTCACTACTCGTTGTCAAGGCAGGAATACTCTGTTAAAATGCTAGCGGAAACTTTCGTCAAACTGATTTCTCACTCTCTGTGTGCGCTTCTGGTCAAGATGTCAACTCGCATTTGGAAAAAAAGTGTACTGGAAATGGGCCAAAGCAATTAAGTACAACGATGCAAAGTCAGAATAATATTTAAATACTTAATAAATACTCTTCTGGGGAAAAATGCCAATTCCACATTTTTAGAATATTTTTATAACTTTGTCCATCCAAGGTGGGGCCATTAAGCTGACGCTTACAATTTCTCTCAGTGACTCCTGAGTGCATTCCTTTGCATAACCATAGTTTCCGGACCGCACACATTCACCGACTTTGAATGGGATAACTGATTTGAAAACCAAAATGGAAGCCGGGTCAGCTATTGGTCCCTTGGGAGAGATGGGAGGGCAAAAACATCAGTCAATGACCAGCACTTGACATGTGACCGACATAGCCATCAACAAATCCATTTAAAAGTAACCCCTGGCATGTTGGTTTTGCCATTCCTTCTGTCAGCGGAATGGGCACGGAATGGGATTGCATGGGATGGCAGAGGATGGCACAGGATGCCATGGGTTGGCAGGCACAGGACATTTGTCGGTCCACGTAAATCGTGCTGAATGTCACGTCTAAATAGGAAGCAATAACGAGGACGGGACTGCGGCTGCGGAATTGGCCGTATTATGGGCGCATCACGTTGGGGAATCCTTGCTGCTGCGGTTGCCGCCGATCCGATCCGCATACAAAAGTTGCAAGTGGTGTGTGTATCGTGTAACTGAAAGCCGTATCCCTTTTCTTTATCCATTTCAGAAGACGCCGTGCACATCACGGCCATCCTCGGCGAGGGCGTCATCTTCAATTGCCATGTGGAGTTCCCCAACGACCATCCCGTGCCATATGTCTTGCAGTGGGACAAGAAGGTGAGCGAAACGGTACGATATCACAGTTAACATTTCTTCTCTAAACTCTCTTTTTTACATTGTTGTTCCGATACGCAAAAACAAGCAAGAAAAAGTAAGATACAGTCAGTCAGAACAGACAGACCCACGCAGTAAACGAATATAAAGAACTACCAGCCTATTCAGTGTATTCTCTCAACTAATACGTACAATACCATCTCTACTCGTATGAGCCTTGTCCCCACCAAAAATCAGTTACTCCGCCTGAGTTTCATTATTTTAAGTTCATTTAACGTGCCTCAATGCTTAAAGCCCCAACCAAATTAACCAAGTTGATCCGATAAGCGAACTAACCGAACTATTGCCAATGCTCGTGTTGTTTGTTGCTGTCCATGCGATACCGATAACTATATACAAATATAGCTTGAGATGTATGTGTTTATGTGTTTCCATATTGGTAATTTGAATTTGGACTTGATTTCCCTCAGTTTGGTTTCAGTTCGCCTTGGTTCTCATTCAACCATCAGCCCCTATATCCTCCGGCCTGAAATCTGGGGACCATCCCGATCCTGAACCCCGACCCGGACCCAAAATCACCAGCCAACCAAACACCATTTGAATTAGGCAGGCTTTCGGCTTTCCAGCGGCCGCTTCTGATCGGTTTTGGGATCGGATTCTTTGCGCCTCCTTTAAGTTCGCCCACAAGCCACACACACACGTACACAAAAGACACATCAGAATACTTGAACACTTTGAATCGAATTATTTTTGCGGCATTCGAAAACACCAAAGATGAAATTAATCAAATTATTTGTCAATTGAAGGAACGGGCTTCACAGCACCCGGACCAAAGAGAGCGAAAGAGAAGAAAGCAGTCGAAAAACGAAAATTCACAATCCACCAATGAAAGCAATCGAAAATGAAATTCCATTTGCAAATCAAATCAAATCGAATCGAAATTCGTTCGCAATCGACAGCATACACAAAAATCTAGCTTAGCTGCTCACGCTCACTCACTGCAAACAAAATGAATACAATTTCCACTACCCGTTTATTCCTAAGCCATGCAAATCCCCAACAATTAGCCACAGCCATTCATAGTCGAGCAAAAATATTGAAAACAAATTAGTCACATTGCCAAGACTTTAGTTGCGAGTGTTTCGAAGCTCGATCATACTGCCTGCACCGCCCAAAAGCCACCACAAGCCACCCACCCAACCACCCAAAGTGGCAGTTGGAGTTTGCAGAAATATGCTAATGTTTGGCAAAGTTGAGCCACAGATAAAGCGAATGCCAGCAGGATGAGTGCACAAACTTTTCAACTCTGCCGCTCGGCCAACCGATTGATGGCCGCACTGCCATATTTTTGGCACTATCAACTGCCGCTGCACATTCCCGTAGGATAAGCAAATTTAATTCCAATCAAATAAGCAAAATACGCAAAAGGCGCAACGAAACTCCCATCACATATTGAGCACCGCCACCCAGTCACGTCTTTCTCTCCATTCATCTGTTTTCATTTTGGCGTTTTTGTAATGTAATCCAATTATTTTCCCAGCCTCTTCTGCATGCTTAGTGTGTAGTGAACTAAATATTTTACCTGGCCCCAGCTACACTGATAGAAAATAGTGTTACTTTGTGTTCCATCAATAAATCTAGTGTTCAGCATGAATCTTACATTATTCATTGTTAAAAGCTTAATGTTTATTTAATATCTTGTGAGTTAAATTTTAAGTTGGCTTCGAATATTTTCATAGCAGTGTATGTTTTACTCGGCAAAGTTTGATGAAGCCAACTAACGTGGGCAACCTCAGCTAAGCGACTTCCAACTAAACCCCGACCTAAAACAACTTACTTTCCATAATTTCAAGCACGCCTAAGCCAACTTTCTTCGGGGCTTCGGCTTCGGCTTCATTTTTAGCTTGGTCTGCTGGCTGATAGGAAAAGGCAAGGAGAACCGCAACGATAATAAAGTGGAGAATGCCAGCAATGGCAGCCAGGATAAAAAGGACGACGGCGTCGTGGGCGTCAAAGTCACGACTGTCCTTCGCTTAGCGTAATGCAGCCAAAGTTATGCGACTATGTATGTGTTGTGCTGGGCAGATAACGTCTCCTGTTTTTTGTGCCAACTTAAAAGTTTTACAAGCAATTTTAATGCCAAACAAAGTTATAAGTACTGCAAAAAGTATGTTTATTATTTGTCGCGATAAAAAAACCCAGACCGCATCGGGGGGAGAGTCGGTAAATGGCCGAATTAAAGGGATTAACATGGCTTTAGCTTTTAATTTATGCGCTCGTATATATCCTGCTCGCATTGCCCCACCGCCCACCGCCCACTTTCCTTCCAAAAACACACATTGCTGGCCCATAAATGCGAAAGAATTTCGCTTTTGTCAGTTGGCATTCATTAAAGGTTGCCTACTTTTGCGGGCACTCTGTCTCTCTCTCTTTATATATATCTCGCTCTTTAAAGAGAAATCCCAGGAGGACGAAAATGAAGGGGCGTGAGACTCTGGCATTGCCTTAGTTGCAATCTAAATTAATTGCTACTGAATAAATTAAGCGGAAAAATGTTTGCCAAGCCAACTTATGACGCTTCTGCGAGTGCGAATATTAATTTTGGCCCGGGCCAAAGGACCTCGCCCGTCGGCGTCGTCCTGTGTGTCCCTGAATGTCTGCCCCCTTTTTTTGCCTCACTGTGCTGTGCTGCCAACGCAAATTATTTCATACGTCAGCCGAGAAAATTATTAAAACGTCTATAAGTTTTAATAAGCGACATACAGCAGCCCATCTTCCTGCCCTGCCGTCTAATTAGGGAAATAAATCGATTAGCTCTGCCTGGGATAACGTGGCGTATAAGCAATTTGCTTACCAATTATTTATGTATACGCAATTATGCCGCTATCTATGGCCCACATCTCGGTATTTAGTACTTGCCGCAGAGATAGGGAGCACAATCTGGTGTCCCCAAGTGTTAATGCTTGGCCAGGTCCAGACCCAGGTCCTGTTGGTCATGCGAGAGAATTCGAATCGAAAATGCACTCGGTTCAAAGCATTCGTTGGGGTCCTGTGAATAAAATAAACAAAAGGCCAAGTTGCACATGGTTTGGGTTGGGTGGGGGTAGGTGGAGGGGGAAGGGTAAAGGAGAATTTGGGGGCTAGTGCAGGTTAACCCCAATTTTTGTTGCCTGCCTGGATATATATATTTTATATGCACATTTTTTATCTGCACAAGCTAGAATTTCAAATGTATCTCTTTGGCCCTCGTCCTTTTAGTTGTTTTAGTTGCTGTGCCACACACACACACTCACACCGAGACATATGATTTATTGTTGCCAGCATGTCCCTGGCACACTACAAAAATCCTCTGTATGTGTGTGGGCGCGTGTGAGTGTGTGTGGGGCGGGCGGTGATGCCACCCACTTTCCACCGCCCCAGCACTTTTCCACTTTCCCTCCGGCCGTTGATGAGCATGCAAAAAGGACGAAGGGGCCGAGGCACAAGTGGTGAGCACAGGATCTGGGGAGTTTGTGTTGACAGTGAAAATGTGTGACCATGTCTGTACATATAGTTTGTGTATCTGCGAGAGCGCTTGTTTGTTTGCTGGCATGTTAACCATGCGGCAGCGCAATTTCTCCACGTTAACGTGATGAGTTTTTGTTTTGACTGTTTGTAGATTTTACTTTTTCAGACAGAACGCAGTGTTCCCTGTAGCCATGTATGTATGTATGTACCTATGTCGCAGCTCAATTTATTTGCGACAGTTGTTAGTTGTTTGCGTTGTCTCAGCGGGAAACTTTCGACAATTCCCGATTAGCTTTAATCTGCACCAGCACCTGCATGCCACCGACAAGACTTGAGTGTTTTAATGTAGAACATTGCATGACCCTAGCCCCAAAGCACACATTGTTTTATGTATGTATGTACATATGCCCCAAAAACTCGCGACTCATAAAACGAATCATAACCCTAGGTTAAATACTGTCTGTACCTGTAAATGTGTACCTGTTCCAAGTTGAAGCGTACCAGAAAGCAGACTCTCGTTTGTCGTATGTACAAATGCCATGGCACATTCCATGCATATAACGCATTCCAGACAGACCAATCAAGAATCAACTCTAATCACTTGCCAGCCCATAGAGTCAAACTAATGTGCGCATATATCCTCCTCTATCAAGGGCTCCGATCTGCCCATCTACATCTGGTATGAGAGCTATCCGGAGCACATCGAGGAGGGCTACAAGGGACGCGTGTCCCGCGTGTCGCAGGACTCGCCCTTCGGCTCCGCCTCGCTCAACCTGACCAACATCCGGGAATCGGACCAAGGATGGTACGAGTGCAAGGTCGTCTTCCTCAATCGGGACCCCAAGCAGCATAAGAACGGTACATGGTTCCACTTAGACGTACATGCACCGCCGCGCTTTAGTGTTACGCCAGAGGATATTATATACGTTAATTTAGGTGAGTATGAGCTAATAATGTTATACTTTAAGAGCAAACCATTCAAATCTTGAAACAATCAAATGAAAGTGATCGTGGTAATGTAAGTTATCGTATATATTGAAGTGTTAAGTTCTCCACTATCTACTTTCACTGATATCCATCGACACACTTATTGGATTTTCCTGCCATCTCTAGTGCTCAAAACCTGGCCCTTTGCTGCCTGACAAATAGCAAGGCCATAAATAAGCGCATATTCAGCTGGCCAACTTATTTGGGGCCTGTCATCTCACAGAATTAAGTGGAGTGCGACCCCCGTACGCTTTTGGCCCACTTTTCGAGTGTGTCAAATGGCCGGCCATTTGTTGCAGCGCCCGAATGAGTTTGTCACCTTGAGAACTCGTATTCCCAGGAGTCGTAAAAAGTGCCACCAGCCCCACGAAACGAGTTATGGCCGCCCATTTGTCATCTTCCGATGGAAGACGCAGCGAAAGTGGAAGAGTTTCACGAAAATCGATAGGCCCTTTATGCTTGCAATCGTATCAAATCAAATTTCCGTCGCTTAATCAAAGTTAAAATGTTTACAAGACCAAGTGGCAGGCGGCGAAACAAAAGGCAGTTGGAAGGGCCGGAAATGCGTTGAGCGAAAATGGCGCTGCAGCGCATAAATCAGACAAACACAACGGATGATTCAGAAAACAACGGGGCCAGTGAGGCGAGTAGGGAACTGCAACAAAGAGCCCGGTTTCATTGTCTGCCGCAAATGGTGGCAGGACGAAGGACAATAGATAAGGGACTGCCGAGCCGGAAGGAGGCGGGCTGTGGGCTCACCCGCCCATGCCCCTGCTCCTGCTCGTCCTCTCCTCGTTGAAACCAAAAAGCGTAACAATTGCCACCACTTACCTTATTAATTCCTCGCTCTCGTTCTTGTGCCCATTCTCATTCTCATTTCGTTCTGGCACCACATTTCCTTGCAGGTGATTCAATTATACTCAATTGCCAGGCAGATGGCACGCCCACGCCGGAAATACTCTGGTACAAGGATGCCAATCCCGTCGATCCCTCGCCCACGGTGGGCATCTTCAACGACGGCACCGAGCTGCGGATCTCCACCATTCGGCACGAGGACATCGGAGAGTACACTTGCATTGCACGCAATGGTGAGGGACAAGTCTCCCATACGGCCCGTGTTATAATCGCGGGCGGCGCTGTAATCATGGTAAAAACCTAAATACAAATCACTTAATTTTGAGATACATACGGGGCTGTCCCAGAAATCTCGTCCAGACATAATTCCATCCGATGTTTCCCAGCAATCTCCTTCAGATTTGTCACATAAGTGTTGAAATCAGAATCAGAACGTGTCTATGAGTATGCAGCATAAATACTTTAAAATTGATGCATACTCTTAAACACAGCTTATAGTGATTTCTGTGGCACCCTCTATGAAAGTATTTGAAATGTTCGACAAATTCTGGGATACCAATGAATTTTTCGCATGAACTCCAACCTACACCCCCGAAAATCATCAGAGATTTCTGGAACGCCCCCGATAGAAAACCCAACCGATTCAAAAGTAGTATTAGGAGAAAAGTTTGTGCTGGGATTATGGGAGGAGGTGATGAGCATTGGCAGAGTAAAACCAGGGTTCGATCAGGTTACTAATATGTAGTTTTATTCTCTAACCCCCATCCACGTTAAAAACCCCCTAAACCTATTCCCCCAAAAAAACCCGTAGGATAAGGCAGCGCCCGACAAACACACACGCACCAAGTCCAAATCGAATGTTGTGAATGAGAGGCTGACCAACTGAAAATCGCTCCTTGCATTTTGCATTCCGGACTCCACATTTCGCATACTGCATAAACTGTTCAACGCTTTATCATTAACTAAGCCCCCCAGCTGGCTACCGACTCCCATTCACAGCAGACCCAATCACTCCGAAACTCCGGGCTTTGGGATTTGGGATTTGGAGAGCAGCCGCCAAACGGCTTCAGAAATCACCAGACCAAACCATGTCCAGATTCCGATTCCGAATCCGTGGGACTGCAGAGCAGGCCCAAAAACGAATGAAAAAAAGCCGTAACAAGCGTGAAACTTTTTGTGCCGCCATGTGGCCTCCATCCGGCCCGTATTTTTGCATGCCAGAAAGGGCAGACCGCCACACCCCCCACAAAACAGCTAAACAGAACAGAACAGAACAACCAGCAGAAGGAGCACAGGAGCACTCAGTACACTTGACATGGTCATTCGCCTAGTCTCAGGCAGATCCCCCTATTTACAACCTGCATACAAGCATGCTCACATGCCCCGCTCACACCCACACCGGCTGTACTGCCCACCCCGCCCACTTTTCCGACCATTCTGGGAAGCCTTCGTGAATGTGTGGGTGGAAACATGGCCGTCGTCGTCGTCGTCTGTATAGCATACTTTTGTGCGCCCCGCTAATGCATTTGCATTTCGGTTATTTACAGTTAGCTGCAACTGCAAGAGGGCGGGATTAGGGGGCGGCTAAGCCTGCACAGCGAGAAAAAAGTACACTTAAAGGGTATCAAAGAAAATTTTGAAATGTTTGATCTTTTGTGACAGTTGTATTATTTATTAATCTTAATCTTTTATATATGAACTAAGATTGATCCTTGGAACTATCGAAAATCTTTCTCACTGCACCTCACAAGCAATCCTGCCTTTTGGTCTATCCTTGCTGGCCTAGGGTTTTCCGCCCTACATGCACAAGCGGTTTGCCGTCTTGGAGCGCTTGAACTTTGACCTTTTGCTGGCTTTTCAGGCCAGCCAAGGAAAGCATGCAGCAGCAGTAGAAGCAGCAGGGTGGGAAGTGTACATATAGTACAGCTCGTGCTTCAATTACAGCTCAACCGTTTTGCAGCAATCTGCGCATAAATATTGCAATAACATTTATCTGACCGCAGGCAAAGTGGACATTTTATAGATGACCCCAAGGGAAATCGAAGCCAAACCGAAAGGCAAATCCAGCCAATTCAATTTACGAGCCCATTTCGGCCACCAGCAGTCGGAGTCAACCCACATCAATTTTGGCCATAACTAAAACTAATTCAAATGAAACAGTCTGCCAGCAAATTGCCCGAAAGCAAAGCGGCAGCAAATGTGCCCATTAAATTAACCAAGCCGTACACAACGGCCCAGAATGCACTCATGCAATTACCAGGAAGGACGAAAAGGGGTTCGGATCGTAATGTTTGGCTCCTGACATTTGACTGACAAGTTGTCAATGGCAGCGAGCAGGGGAGCAGGGGAGCGGGGGTTTTGGGGATACTGGGGTACTTGAGGAGGTAGAAAGCGGGGCACATTTCATAGCTGTGACAGCAGAAATGTTATTTCTCGGGAGCGAGTGCACACAAAGGATATCGATGACGGCGACAGCCAAAAATTAGCTGTCAAGCTCCAGGCTCCAAAAAGGCAACGGCCAGGGGTGGTTCCTTTTCACGATTTGAATTAGTCAACAGTCCACAGTCAACCGTCATAAGTTTGCAGTTACTCGTTACCCGTTCGTTGGACCCTCCTTTCTAAATATGCCATCATCCCATTTTCCCATACCCAAATCAGGTGCCTCCGACCAACCAAACGAAGCTCGAGGGCGAAAAAGTGATATTCTCCTGCGAGGCTAAGGCCATGCCCGGCAACGTCACGGTGCGCTGGTACCGCGAGGGTTCCCCCGTCCGGGAGGTGGCCGCCCTGGAGACCAGGGTCACCATCCGCAAGGACGGCTCGCTCATCATCAACCCCATCAAGCCGGACGACTCGGGCCAGTATCTCTGCGAGGTGACCAACGGCATCGGCGATCCGCAGAGCGCCTCCGCCTACCTCAGCGTCGAATGTGAGTAACTCAATCAATTCTTTTAATTACACTCAAGAACCCATAAGTTACTTAATTTAAAACTCGAATATCCCTATCTAATTTGCCAACCTTTCCTGTGCAGATCCCGCCAAGGTCACCTTCACGCCCACGGTGCAATACCTGCCGTTCCGCCTAGCCGGCGTGGTCCAGTGCTACATCAAGTCGAGTCCGCAGCTGCAGTACGTGACCTGGACGAAGGACAAGCGCTTGCTGGAGCCGTACCAGATGAAGGACATCGTGGTGATGGCCAACGGTTCGCTGCTGTTCACGCGGGTCAATGAGGAGCACCAGGGCCAGTACGCCTGCACGCCGTACAATGCACAGGGCACGGCTGGAGCTTCCGGGGTCATGGACGTGCTCGTCCGGAAGCCGCCCGCCTTCACCGTAGAGCCGGAGACGCTCTACCAGCGCAAGGTGGGCGACAGCGTAGAGATGCACTGCGACGCCTTGGAGGCGGAGGGCACGGAGCGACCCACCATCAAGTGGCAGCGTCAGGAGGGCGAGCAGCTGACCGAGTCGCAGCGCAATCGCATCAAGATCTCCGGGGGCAATATCACCATTGAGAATCTGAGAAGGGAGGACTTCGGCTACTACCAGTGCGTGGTCTCCAACGAAGTGGCCACCCTGATGGCCGTAACCCAGCTGGTGATCGAGGGCACCCAGCCGCACGCGCCCTACAATATCACGGGCAAGGCCACCGAGTCTTCGATAACTCTGCAATGGCTGCCAGGATACAGTGGTGGGTCGGAGTACAAGCAGGACTACACGATCTGGTTCCGGGAAGCGGGCGTCAACGACTGGCAAACGATCTCCGTGACGCCCTCGGGCAGCACCCAGGTCACCATCAATGGCTTGGCCTCCGGAACCACCTACGAGTTCCAGGTGGTGGGCCGGAATGTCCTGGGCGACGGGATGATGAGCAAAGTGATGACCGTGCGCACACTGGGTAAGTCCTCTGGATCCTCTCCGCATATCTGTCTTTCGTTCGCTTGCTCCTTCCTTTTACTTTTGTTTTTGGGTTCTTGCTGCAGTCGCTCCCCGGCATATCCTGCACATAATCTCATGAGAAAAACCTCTGCACAAAATGAATCTGGATTGGCTCTAACATAACGCTCTTGTTTTTCTCTCGTTTTCTTCTCTTTTTCCTCACCGACCTCCATCGAAAAACAAAACCGCTACTCGATCTAACTATCTCATACTAATCATGCGCGCGATCAAATGCAAACTGTCAAATGCCAAACCGCGACCACGAATTTTTCCTGGGAACCACGGAAAATTCGGGTTCAATAGAAGACGCTCCGGCAGCGCCACGTAATGTCAAGGCTGCAACACAACCGCCCGACTCATTCTTTCAGCTAATGCCAGACGAAGCTGGTAAGAGAATAATACCCAAAAAAAAAATCAAACAAACAAAAAGAATCCCACCGTAAATCCCTAGAATTCTTAGTTGTATATAAGAATCGGATGCGAACCGTCAGCAATCGCAGCCATCGACGTACAAGGATTAAATCTCGCTGAAATCTGAAATCTTTATGTAGTTGCGCCAGCATTTTCCAAACTTTTTACTACCTAAGACTGAATGATGTATATACACAAAACTTAAAGAATCGCAAATGGGGGCTCCAAATTATAAGGTTTCTTTTATACAAATCCAATGCATGATTGAATAGCTGCTCTTGTTGACTCCCCCCAATTGTTGTGCTATCTAGAAACCAAGAAGAGAACAAATATATCTAATAGCCCACTATCAACGTTAATTAATTGAATGTATGATTTCTTTTAAATTGTTGTATTAGACTATAGTTTGTAGCAAGCAAAGGATGTGAGATGAATCCATTTGAGAGCACATTGCAAACCCAGCTGAATAGTTTCTCCGACCCATTTCATAGACTGCATGAGGCTTGAATGAAAACCCCCAGAACTGTAAATACCCACATTTATTTTTCGATATTTCACAAAGTTCTTCAAAAGTGTGAGTTCTTAACACCCAAAACAATTTTCCAGCCGACTGGAGGCTTTCCATCCACTTACTCCCTTACTGGCGACCGCAGAGCTATATCCCACCATCTCCCCAATGAATACAATATTGGGAAAAAAGATGCAACAATTAAATATTCAAACCAATTATACACGGCTCCCCATTTATTGGCTGCCAAAGCACGCCCCGAATTCGCGCCATTTCCCATGGGGCATAATTTGGCACATGTGCCGGGGACTCGGGCCACGGATCTGGGGTTTCGGGATTCTGCGTTCCCGCGTCCTTTGGCCTGGATACGAATATTACATTTGTGGGACTCACGCACACCGCGAGGACTATCTGCGTTGATCTGCGTTCGCGTGTGTGCGTAATTAAAACAGTTTGGCCCCCCATTTAATTATTTAAATTAATTGAACTGTTTTTACAACTGTTCTGCGTGTGTTTGTTGTCCGTGTCTTGCAGGTTGTGTGCGGTCGATATGACAACGCCCATTCCCCCAGCCCCCAGCCCCCAGTCCCAAGCCCAAGCCCCACTTCGAACACCACTCGCCCACTCGCTCCCACTGCCGAAAGAGCGTAATTTAAACAACCATATTACCAAATGCCGAGGCGCATTTAACAAGCACGCCTGCCACGCCCCCGCTAGATGCCACCGCCCCTTTTGCGGGGCGCCGTAGGTGCGGCAATTTGAATGCCTTTGTCGACGTTGCCGCGTGTTTTTCCAACCGCTTTGCGATAATAGTTAATTTTATCCTGGCTCTCTCTGTCCCTCTCGCTCCCCTCGGCTCGTTGTGTATGTAGTTTCCCCTCCTATTTATGTATGTGTATGTAATCCCCCCGCCCCCTTCGCTCGTTCACACACACACACACAAATAAATGCTTTCCCCCATTTAGCGTATTTAATTTACTTGTGTGTGCGTGTATTACAGTGCGTATACGTGTTGGCGCACGCGTAGGTTTGAAAAATAAGGAAGAACGCTACAAAATATCAAATAACAACAAGGACGAAACACTGGCAACGAAAAACAAAAAGGCGGCAACTCTGGCGGCAAATGTGCGCCGTGTTGTGTAATGCAACCCTGGATTTCGTGTACGTGTGTACCTTTTTTTGGCGCTTGTAACGAAACACCTACCCACTACAAGAACCATCCAATGCCACCGCCCATCTGACCGCCCATCCACCCACAAACACCGCCCACCACCCACCACCCACTGCCCACCGCCTCATTTCATCCTCAGCACCCCAGTAAACTCCAAGAAACAACAAGAACAAGAACAGTAACAGCAACTAAAACAAGAACAGCAGTTAAACCAAACGCCTCGCAGAAATTGTACTTCCTTTGGCATTTATTTTCGTTTGTGCTCCTTGGTCGCCGCTTTATTTTTCTTAAAATATTTCCTTTATTTTAAATCCTGCATAAAACATCAACGGTAAACCATTCGCCACTGCCCCACCACCCACTCACACACACACTTGTGCAGCAGACTGTGTGAGTGTGCGTTCGTGCCGCATTTGTTTATGTCGAGAAATTTTCATACGCCATGTAGACCCGCTGACGGTGGCACTTGCTCCCACTCACCATTCACCGCTCAACCACCCCCGCCAGCCCGCCATACACCACCACCCACCAATTGACGTGGGTGGTGCAGGGCGGTGCGTGCTGCTTTCCCTGCTGTTTTATCCATACGGCGCAGCGCTTAAAAATTAATAACAACAATGCGAGCAGCACGCTCCTTCAACATTTGCAACATTTCTGCCCTGACATTCGGAAAATTAAAGCACTGAAACATAAAACGGGGGATACCCTACAAAAAGGAAAGGTGTAGAATACAGACTTGCACAGTGATATATTTTTAAAAATTAAGCAGATTGGAACATCATATATGATATAAAAACAATCGGAATTTGTAATAGAAACCAAGAGTAGATTAGTATAGATTGATGGTTTTCCTTATCGAAACCTTCCAAAGCCCTGCAAATATTCTGCCTCTTTGTCAACTGCATAATCTTCTGGATCAACCTAGTACCCAACCACTTGGCATAGCCACCAGGCGAAGGATGCAAATCTAACCAGAGAAAATGCATGTCAAGGCTGATTATAAACGAAAGCCCACACATGTGCACTTATGAATATTCAATGCATTTCACTGTCATAATTACGGCAAGGTCCTGGTTGCCATGCGAGTTTTACTGTTCTAGGAGAGAATTTGAATTTGCATTCGATCAAGGTAAACTAAACGAGGACTCGTTGCGAGTGATTGAGTTTCTCTCTGAGGGAGCGGCCTCTGACCTTTGAGAACTGTGACCCCGTAGTTAGCACAACTTTCGGTACTTGGATTGCACTTTCTTTCAATTTTCCAAACACGCACCTCAACCTTTTTGCACACCTTAGCTTTAATTACTTACTGGACATGATTTGATTTGAATTTTAATTTGATTTTGAATTTTGTGTTTCGTGTTTTGTGTTTCTAATTTATTTGCAGACCTCTTAGCCTATTTTGACATTTACTTTCACACCGACTCGCGTGGCACACTAGTTTATTCGCCGCCCAAATTGAGAGTCAAAGGTACTCGTATCGTACATCATTACATAATGCGATGTGGGAGTGTTCTAGTTAAGTTTCTAGTGTGTAGAATAGCAGCGTGTAAAATAGCTAGCTAGTGGGTAAGAAAGCGAATTCTTTATCTGCAGGATCTCACGCTATTTATTGAGCACCAAATTTAGTGTTTTGCATAAACATTCGGTTATTATCTTTTAATACGACCAATAGTAATGGTTTTTAAAAATTCTTATACTACCAATGTAAGCACCTAGAACTTAACTGAACAACCCACATTACTTATCCCATATTTTTTTGTTCACTGCCAAGTGGCGCTCGAGTAATGTCTCTGTCTTGTGAAACAGCTAGTAATTCCTGCAAGCGAACTGCAGATTTACTGCGGGTCACCATGAACCTTCCCCTGAATCCCCCCACACAGCTGCAGTCATAAATAACATTTAACCGTGCGACGACGCCTCGTGCCTTTTTTACCCCGACTTTACCCTTGACATTTTTCAGTCCGTCCGTCTGCGTCTGCCCATCTCATTTAGGCCTTTTTCCCAGCCGCTTTTCCCGGGCCATTTTGCTTTTTATGTTTGTCACTTGTCTCGTTTATGTTATGTCAAATCTGCGCACATTTTTTATGCGGGCCGAGAATTAAAGGGTTGCCACTGCTGCTGCTACTGCTACTGGCACTCGCTGCTCATTTCTGCCCCATTCGCATAATCAACTTTTGATATATGCGAGTGCGAGGAGTATGCGCTTTCAAATCCCGCGAGGGCTCTTTAAATGCATTTTTAATTAACATACATACATACATAATGAGCGTGGCATTTTTCGTTAGCACCATCGTCACAATAAATGGCTTGCACTTATTTTCCACACGTGGGGGGCTGAGGTGGTGGGAAATCGTGGGGCATCGTGGGGGAAAGCGCCGAAAAACCCGAAATTTCCACCCATTCGCACCGTCAGCTCATCTGATACACACTTTCCATAAACACACATCGTTTTATGCTGTTCCCAAATTTCATAAGCGCCATTGGGAGCTACCACGAATTGGTCGCCATTTACATGACATATTGTGTATATTTCCAAGCAGTTTTAATTTGCATTTGCATGTGCGACAAGCCGAATCCAGAGTACAGAGTACGGACCCGGAATTCCATCGAGACCGGCAGTTAATTGCATCCAGCAGGAGTTCTCCAATCAGGAGGTCCTGACAAGCGTACGGGGAATTCAGGTTATCTATGCCTATAATTCGTTTGCATGCACTCAGCAGTATCCTTGTGTAGTATCCTTTTTTTTTTTGCCACTCTTGCCATTTGCAAACACGAACGGAAGTTGGGGACCCACAAGTATTCAAATGCGAGAACGAAAATGGAAAGTTTTATGTGTGTATGCTAATTAAAATGTGTTTTTGTCAATCCCCTCACAGCCGGACTCGTTGTCATGAATAAATGCATGGTGCAAAAAAGGAAAAGGTCGCAAAGAGTTGCAAAAAGCCAAATGGAATTTTCATAAAGCTTTTAAGCGTAGCCAAAAATGAAATAAATAAAATCGCCTAAAACAAAGAAGGGCGAACCATACACTGCGCAATTTTTCGTAGTTATTCTGAAAAGTAACAATGTGTAGTAAATGTTATAATTAAATTCATTTGTTTAGTTTTTTCAGGCAATATTTAAATTGTTCACATTTAAGGTAGGGGTTCTTTTTTGAGAGAAAATTGGAAAAGCTTAACGACAGAAGGTAACAAAAAGGCAGGGAAAAACCTTCGCGCAAACAAACAAAGCATAAAATGAAATGCAAATAAATCAAAAATAATGCAAACGATTTAGCACAAGTACACTGAAAATAATACGGGCTTCAAGGGGGGAAAACAAATAGTTCAAATCTAAAGGTTAAATTATTGAACCCAATTTGGCGAATAAAACAAAGAGGCCCTTCAAAACGATTATAACGATTTATGAATGAATATCTCTCTGAATTTATTTCAATGTATGCATATTTCGTTGTCGGATTTCACCTTTGTACGTTGTTGGCAATTGAAATTGGTTTAAATTGCTGACTGGAAAACAAGGCAGGACAAAACCCCGTGCTCTACCCCTTTGCAATCTCTTTTTGTGTACCTACTAATGGATCGTTTTTTCTCTACCTCCCATTCTCGTACCCCCCAAATAAAACAGGTCCCAAACCAGGACCGCCGAGGAACGTGTCCGTCACGGAGGTCTCGAACGGATTCCTCATCACGTGGCAGTCGCCGCTGGAGCGGGCGCACATCGTCAAGTTCTACACCATCAAGTACCGGACGGACGCGCAGTGGAAGACACTCAACCGGGGACAAATCCGGCCGGAGGAGACGCAGTATCTGGTCAAGAACCTGGTGGGCGGAAGGACCTACTAC
Source organism: Drosophila sechellia (assembly GCF_004382195.2). Lineage (NCBI taxonomy): Eukaryota > Metazoa > Arthropoda > Insecta > Diptera > Drosophilidae > Drosophila > Drosophila sechellia. The sequence goes on from NC_045949.1 coordinate 4,252,188, forward strand.
TTCCGGGTGCTGGCCAACTCGGAGAAGTCGTACGAGTCCAGCGACGAGGTGAAGTTCCCTGTGCCGGCACGTGTCAAGCACAAGGCGATTACCGCCGGCGTCGTTGGGGGCATCCTGTTTTTTATTGTTGCGATCATTTTATCGGTTTGTGCCGTAAAAATTTGCAATAAACGTAAACGACGAAAACAGGAAAAAGGTAACACTGAGGCTAAAGCTAACACACACACTTGAAATGGTTTTTGATGACAATCACAACTTGATATTGCTAATGATAATGCTAACGATATAGATGTACCGATACCGATACCGATCCGTGCGATACTAATATCTTTAATAATCGTAACAGTAATCGTAATACTCGATGACGATGTTCTTGTTGTTGGCGAACCCGAACCGAAACCATAATCGTTATAGATACGAGTGTAATAACTCCAACTAACTTACTAACTAACTAACAGTCACTAATTATTGATAATGTACCTACATTCCGAGTTTCCGACGGCAGAGGCCATCCAATTATCGATAACTTTGAACTGATTACCGATAATCGTTATTTGCTGTGCTTTATGAGTTTTGCTTAAAATAGCCACTTCCGTTCTCCATTCAGTTTCGAAAGATTGGTTTGTTCGGCAACAACAGCACATTGGAATTTGCATACGAAACCGTTTGTTTGCCCAAAGTAAAATATTTGACAAAATTTCTGAGCCGTTGAGGCATTTGATATGAAATTCTCCATAAATTATGCCTGTCTGAGATCTGTATGATTTGTACGTTTTCGTTGTAGTTGTGCAAGTAAAATTGAGTTACAATTTGGCAAAAGTTGCTGAAAAATCTCTGTATATATATATTTACATACTAATTGGATTTTGTTTCGCTTCTCCTTATTTGGTTATCCTTATTTTCTGAATTCTGGTTTTTGATTTCATTAGCTCTGAGTTTCTCTTTATCCGGGCCCAAAAACCCCGCCCCCTGTACCTATGCTCGCGTCCCCCCGGTTCCACTCATCCATATCCGTAGACAAAAGTGACTCCCCCAGATCTTTGTTGAAAATCGGCCACCAGACCACCGCCCCCTGAAGTTATCAGTTTTGTTTGCATTCCATTAGTTAAGCCTTCTGTTCGTATCATTGGGCCTACGTATGATTTCTGTAAACTCAATCTGGCTTCATAGCGCTTTGCAGCCTGTTTGTTTTCTAATTCATCGCATGAACATATTACTTACTAGTTGTTGACACTTTAGTTAAGCATTAAGCAAAGATGCCAAACGCAATCGATTAAGCTCTGTCCCCGCCTTTTTCCGGGGAAACCCCTTTCGCAACCAACATGAATCTGCCGGCCAAAGTTGAGCGGAAATTGAAAATGCCAGGGCCAGAGGACCAGTATATCCAGGACATCCATTATTTGACGCCCGCTGGCTTTAATGCAATCGAATCCAACCCGGACCGAATCAATCCCATCCAAACCGAACAAAACCGACCATATCGAACCTCTGTCTCTGCTTTTTGTTATGGTTTTTGCTTTAAACTGTATTTTAAGTGGATTAATTAATGTTGCGTTGTTTAAATCAATTATTTATGTATTCTTTCCGAGACCCCCCTTCCCCCACACACTTACACATCACAGAAAAAAAATGAAGAAATATACAATGAGCAGGGAAATTGCGAATTTTTAAATCAATGCAACCCATTAACTGTGAAATATGATGAACATACGAACGTATTCTATACAGAAAACATTGTTCTCAATTTTATCCTCAATTTTTTTTCATGCTGTGGTAAAAACACATTACGATAGATTAACGTAAAAGCGGTAATAATATAAATGTGACAAGCTGATAACGCTGATGGTAGAAATGCCTTTATCTATTAACCATTTACAAGCATGTTCTTGGCCAAGTCGTCGTTGTTTCTGCCCAGGGCTGAGTTCATGACAGATAAAGGCATTTTCAGCAGAGAGCATAGACCTATAGATCTATATACATGGTTAATGACCATTTATATAGCACAATACTGGGCAGACGTTTTTTGTAAACAATTCACGCACAAAGATGGTAAAATAAGGCCCACAAACCAAGTCGATAGAGCATTCGAAACTAGAAAACCGAATCCGAAGCATAAAATGATCGCGTCGCTGATCGGTTATATCCGGTACATACCCGCCCTTGTCCGCCCAACTTTCGGGACTCCAAACGGGTGCTATTACCCCATTAAAGCTATATATATTATGGAGTCCGAGTTGGGCAGTCAAAATGCGGAGCGACCGGGCCAACTAAAATATGAGTAAAGCGTATAGTAAGACCCCCTAAAACCCCAACATCGATACAAGCAAGGGTAAGTTTTTGCAATCATTTTAAGTCGATGTCGTGTACCACAGATCCTGAGTACTGACAACTAAAGGTTATTTTCAGACGAGTTCCCACCACCCCAACCAACCAACCAACAAACCAAGCAATCAATCAAGAACCAACTAACCAACACTGACATCACCACAACCATCGATTAAGCATCTGCATTCCACTAACAATCCGCAATGCTTGGGTCCCAAGTTGTCAGTGGCTCTGTTCTCGGGCAGATCGTTCAGATACTGCCGCACTTTCTCGAATATATACATATATATATCTCAAGCACCCCACACATTCCAGAGCTCACAGATTTCATAATTACCCAAAAAACACATGCACTGCCAAGCAAAACATGACAAAAAAGCCAAACAAAAACACTACTTCTCGAACACTTTTCGTTTTTTGTTTTTTGTGAATCACTTGTACTTGGGCAAAAGTTTTTTTGTCGCTTATCCTCAGTTTGTTTTTTGCATACCCATAATCCCCATATGATCAGCAATATTTGGTTTTCGATTTGCATTAAAGTTCAGTTCCAGTATCTCTCTATCTCTCTTTTCCGTTGGCACAATTCGTAACTTGACCATTTAAAAGCCATTTCACGTGTCATTGTTTTTTTCCAACCATTCGAAGCCAGATCCTAAATAAAATACTGCGAAGAGCACACGGCGGCTGTGTATACTTGCACCTCGGAGCGCGTGTATGTGCCATATGCTATATGGTGTTTGCTGTAATGCCAAGTTTCCGCATATAGCCGTATATGTATGTGGGGGTTCCCCTTCGACGGCTTAGTTTGTCATCGACCGTCAATCGCAACTGGCCGGAGGAGCATTAGGTTTCGATTTAGTTGGCATTGTTATTCCACGACCCCGTAGTCGCCGTTCAATTACCCAAACTCCGCGAAATTGGCCCACTGGTTCACTAATTGGCGCCTCTTCCTGCTCCACATGTAATTGCAATGTAACCCCAATCAAATGAAACTAACCAACAACATAGTTTAGTCGTAGTCATCTAACTGCTAACTGGTAAATGGCAACTGTTATCTGCTAACTGGCGACTGTTTAGTGTCCCCTAGTAATAGCCCAGTAACTGCTAAAATTTTAACAATCTAAACTTATTAGCCACGACAACTGAAACAACAAGCGTGTGTAATCTGACGATGCTGGCATGCAAATTGGCATAATCAACGTAACCAGGTGCACAGAGAGAAAGAGTCGGACCGAGTTTGTTAAAAACCAATTAAAAAAGTAACAACAAATTAAAGTAGCTAAATCTCCTGCTGTTTTAAAGCTATTTCTAAGGTGTGTAAAAGCAGGCAATACTATATTTTGTATGTGGCATGACGAAGATACAAAATGGTACTGCATATTAGTGATTTTGAAACCGTAGGGATTTCTGTGGCACCCCGACCGTGTTATAATCATACATATTAACCCAAAAGCCCCGTTCCAACCATATGAAAGACCTTTCTCTCTGCAGGACCTCAATTACGCCAGTTTGTCCTCGATTTAAGCAGAATTCCGAAATAGCGTAATCGCATTTATATACGTCTATATGTAGAGAGCACCGTAGTAGATATGCATATGCATAGACCTATAACCGTGAACGTCGTGTGTGTATATAGAGTTTGTGTGCTTGGTAGCTGTACGTACGGTGTACGGGTATTTTATTTACCGGATTGGACGGCTCACGCTGCACGCCAAATTAATTTTAGAAATTATACGTTTGCAGAGTTCAACATGGTAGCTTGCAGGATAACGGACGCTCGTAACATTGCCGCCAATAATCATCATTTGCACAATCGCAGTACGGGCTCAATTTCCTCTGGTCAAGTGCCTTTAAAAAAGTGAGTATGCCCTTCGGATTGCGCATCAGCATTAACTGACTCCAAATTCTGCCCGCCCACTTGCCAAACCTTATATGAATCTGTATCTGAATCTCAAACTTTATCCGTATCTGTAACGTTGTCATCTATCTGTCTACCCATTTCACTCTGATTGGCAACCGCCATACACGTTCCACCGATCTACTATTGCTCCATAGCAATACTGAACATTACCGTGATTATGAAAGCGTTTTTATAGTTCCAGGTCCATCCTGTCATAATCAAAATCGTAAGCAAACTTTTCTCAAACTAAAACAAAGTTTTCTTCTTCAGTTCAGTTAACTTCAGTTAAGTGATTTTCTTAGTTTCTCTTTCTGTTTAGTTTTGAATCCCTTATTTCTGTGTGAATTAGGGGCTTCTTTTAATTCACCTTAAAAGATGTTGAAGCAATGAGAAAGCTGCAGTTATAATGTACATTATTAGCCATATAACTGCAATATTTAGCATGCCTCTTTAATTTCATTTATTTCCTTCAACTTTTTTTCACTTAATTTCTTTGGATTGAGTTTAATAGTTCCCTTACACTTTATGTATACCAATTAAATCCCTTTTTCCTTAACCACACAGGTACAAACAAACCCGAATATCAAGTCTAACCGCCATTCTCATTGCCATACTCCACTGGATCTGGCCACCTGATCGTTGCACCAACTGCCACTCCATCTACAGTTCGCCAAATCTCGAGGATGGCGATGAGGACGACGGGTGCGGAGGACGAAGGCGGTCCGTAAGCCGCATCCAGCGGAGCCTCGATGGACGCTTTGTGCTGGATGTGGAGGGCGTCTCCAAGCTGGGATACTCGCAACAGACCCTGGAGTCCGGCAATGTGGATGTGGTGGATGGTGGTCTCTTCGAGCGGCGGAACAGCAACGTGTCCCAGAAATCCTCCAGCGATGATGGTGGATTTCTCTCGCGGCGGAACTTCATCACCGCTCGTGCTTCGTGGCGACGTCCCTTGGTGGCCTCCTCCAGTCAGTTGAGTCTCCAGTCGGCGGCGGACTCGGCCAGGGGCTTTCTTCAGGGTCTGCTGAAGATCGGGGCCAAGCAGTCTGCAGTGCCTCCCAATCCGCAATCCTACTTCGACGAGGCAGTGTCGGGTGCCCGCTACCAGAATGTCCTGCGTCCCTACACCAGCAGCAATAATTTGTATGGCAATGCGGATAGAAGTAGACCACTGCACATAAATACGATTAGTGGCAGTCTGAGTCAGCAACAGCAGCTTTACACTCCCTCGAGGATCTCCAGGATATTCTCCAGCTCCCCTCAGCATCTGCAGCCCCATCATCAGCAGCTTTTCCTTTCCAGTGGTGGCAGTGGAGCCTATCCCACCCACTTCAGCGACCTGAGCACTGTGTATCCCCCCAACTCCGCGGAACGTTCATCGCACAATCTGAGCAGCAGATACAGGTACTACTCCCAGGAGCTGCCTTCACTGAGAACCATTCAGGAGGAGACTCGCCGACAGCAGCAGCAAAAGCAGCATCCGCTGGAGGATCACTTTGTGCCACTCCAGCTGCCGTCGCCTCCGTCGTGGAGGAGCTACTACCAGTCGCAGGCCAGCTATCGCCCCCGTACGCGCTGGTATCCGCGTCATCACTCCCGCCTCTTCAGTAACCGGCAGCAGCAGCATGAGATGCTCTCTCCACTGCCGCAACTCAATCTAAACCTGCGCAACTCCATGAATCCCGGCGGACTGGAGGCCTCTCCGGAATCCCGTTCCAGTTCGAGTGGTTTTGGTTCGAAGAACACCTCGAATCACCCGGGCAGTACTAGTGAATGGCGATTGCTGCCGCCGTACAGAGCACCTCCATCGCCACCGAAGCATTCGGGCTACTTTGGAGGTCAGCAGGCGCAGGGACAGACGCCGCATGGTTCTTACTCGTATCCCAGGGCCACAACGCCACCGTACACGATGGCCCACTGGCTGGAGATGATCTCAAGACTGAATGCGGCCACGGACAGTAATCTTCCGAAGGCGCCGTGTCCCGTGGATGTGGGCAGTGTGGATGGGCACTACGAGTTCGATCCGGCCACGCCCACACCGAGTGCATCCAGCATGCTGCGCGAAGATCTCAACCTGCACATAGATACCCATCCCTACCACCATCACACGCTGGGTCCCCTCAGTGGCAGTCTGCTGCACAGCCACGCCCCCTACGGAGGGGGGGCCAGAAAGCAACGATCTCTGCCGGCCCACCTGCCACGCTATGACAACGTAGAGGTCCGTCTGCAAGCCATGAGGGAGGAGTTCTATGCCTACCGCAAGCGCCAAGCCATGCAGCAAATGGAGAGCGTTTGCTGAGCCACTGAAGCATTTAATTGAGCCGCACCCACAGCCACGCCCACAGAGAGCCAGATCCATCCGAGGCAATCAGACGCGATATGATATTGGATCAGGCCCCCCCATTCAAAGATGAACTTTAAAAGTTTGGCCCCCTGCAAACTCACACCCAGAAAAATGCAAAACAAAAACAAAATGAAAGGAGAAAACAAAACACTTAGAAGCCAGAAACAATTAGTAGATTTAAACGAGACGAAAGCTGTGTACATATATTTTGGGGCTGGAGGAGAGCGCCCAGAGTTTAAGTATAATATTTAACAACTATAGCAATTATAGCAACATATTATTACAAAATCGATAAACGTAAAATTGACATTTAACGCAAGTAAATGGAGCAAACATTGTTTGACGACATATGCAAAGAACAAATTACAATTACAATTAACTATTATTTACGAGTGTATTAGATATTGATACTTAACGTAACACAGATCGAGATATGTTAAACATTGAGCATTAAACATTAAACATTAATTAACAATCCACAAGCGTAAGCCTAAATTATGTTACATTACAACTAAACTAAATTAATACGGAATATGCTAGCTGTTAAGCATTTAGTTGTTAATAACTAGAGCAGAGATGATCAAGGAGGCGACGACTCAAAATAAATGCGCTAAAAGTAATTAAAACAACATATAGAGAAATTGTTTCATAATTAAATTATTTAACAACAAAACAAAAACCTACAAAGCAAATAAAAGCGAAAGCGAGATGAGAACAAATACAGTTTAACGAAAATTAAATGAAATATAACTGCTGCATATATGTTTACTGTTGACCTACACACGATAATTAACTCGAACAAATATTTATTAACCCAAAAGTAAAAAAAAAAAACAAACGAAAAAACGAATGAAGATGATAGGAACCCCGAAAACAAAGCGTTGATAGTCTATTCTTTCCGGTTTGACTCACAGCCCAATAATACGTCGATAAGTACGATAGATAGAGATGAGGATCGCCAATCCGAACCGAGATCCCCAATGAGAAGTAGTTTCCTGGGTTCCCGACAGCGATGATATTTGGTCTTAGGTTATAGGTCAGTTGTGTAAGAGACAGCTCCCGGATGCAGCTTAGTTTAACTTTAACAAGGCGAGGCGTTTATGTTTTTTAAGTACTTGTTAACGATAAACGATAATTGATTAACGATTACCGATAACGATAAACACGTCTAAAGATCAAATTGTATGGAATGATGGTTTGACACAACTTGACGCCAAAACACTGCCAGAGCGAGAGGTGCGAGAAGACCGCGAGTGTGTATAACTTGTGTAAATTACAGAGCATATACAGATATAATATGATACAGATAACGATAACGATAATAACGATTACGATAACACTATTCAGGGGACGGTTGGAGAGCGAAACAAATCAAGAAATCAACTACGAATCAACCGACTAATGATCTCAAGCATTTCTTTTTGCCTTCGACTGCAAAGTCCCACATTAATTTCTTTATATCCAATTTCCACCCCAAATATATGAGCCCGTCTGTCTGCCTGTCCGTCTGTCAATCCTTCAAGCGCCACCATTAAGTCCTAACCAAATCATATGGGATTATCCCAGGGAGTAGGTCTTAAAGCTCGGTGCTTATTGCATTTCAAAGCCACAGAGAAAATCGTACTTAAATTGAGATAAACTAGGATAACAGTTCTGAAATGGGAGGAAAACTCGAGTTGTGTTGCATGTATTTTGTAAATGTTGAGGGTATTCAAGTAAATAAGTTGTCTGACACGCCCACACTGAGAACACTCACACACTGAAAACACTGACACACATACACGCGAACACATTAAACGTTTAACTAGAACGAAATAAATTAATTAATTAACTGAGCATTAACGGCAAGCGAACGAAGTGAGAAAAGCGCAAACGAATAATTGCGAAATGACAGCATAAATTGAATTTTAATTGAGCGATGTTAGACGCAGGACTTTAAGGCAAATAGATACATATATGATTATTTATACGAGTGCATGTATAATGTATGTGCGGTACGTATATATGGATATAGATACTGGATTTCACGGCATGTACATTAAGTAAGAGGAATACATTAAAACTAAGTTAAGTAAATCTAACGCTTTAGTCTGCCACTTTGATTTTTGGACAAGGTGCGCCAGTTAACTTTTCGACTCAACTCGACTCGACTCAAATGATATGAAATGAAATGAACAAACATAGGAACTATCAAAAGAAAACAAAAAACAGAATTATAAGAATGGGAATCTATATTCTTTTGCACCTCCTTCCACTTCGACGACCATTTCGCAAACATTTCCGGAGAACACATCAACTTATCAACTTTCGCCTCACTTCTCCCTGCCCGCCAACACACACCTTTGACCTTTCACCTTTCACTTTCCACTTTCTAGACCTCTTCCCACTGCAATTCCAATTCAGCATATATAAATCGTACAAGGATAAATCAGTTTAGAACGAAATATATTGTAATTAATACAGACACACAATTATAAAGAGAAATTAGCAAAATGAACAAAATTTTTAAACAAATAAAACTTACAAAACAAAGCAAAAAAAACAAACAAACAAAAAACCAAACAAAAACAAATAAAAATACAAAACTTGAAATTGATCAAATAAAACCGTAAACCTGTGTTTTCATTACCCATTCCATCTCTATCCATCTAAAATATCCCGGAAGCTGCGCTTAATTGATGCCCCTTTGCCTGCACACAAATATCACTCATACGCCAGCGTGGCCAACCTGAAGACGTCGCTGGCATTGGGGCAATTAAAGTAATGAAATTCACAAAAATTCCATACAATTCGGATGCACACTGGATATATCCGACTAGGAGAAGCGATTGACCCGGTTTTTCAGTGTTCCCATAAATTCCCATAAATAGGAATCAATGGCGAAAATTGCCCACTCTTCGACTTCTGCCGCTGGGATAGTTCACTCTTGAGGCCAAATGCTATTCGCAACACTTTGGCGATCGGCTAATTACTTAAGTGGATAAACGTCTGCGAAAGCGAATTGTGGGGGAGACGCTTTCCAGACAAAGGAGACCTCATCAAAGCAGCTGGCGTGGGCGTGTGTCAAATGTCAAATGCAGTCAAACGTTTGACGGGCCAGAGAAGAGAGAAGATCGCTGCTCAGCTGCATAGAAATGGTGATCGGCTTGGCAGGTCGGTTTTTCAGTGCTCTACACAGAGAGAAAATGATGTTATGATTCAGAACAGAGCAATATTTTTAATCCCTGATATCAGATTGAAAGAATAAGCGAAGAAGGATCAGGTTGGTCTAGTACTCACTATTTCCGGCTTACACCATTATTTTGGCTTTCAATCAAACGTACCACAACATTCTTTCCGTGCAGCATACATCACCACAAAAGCTCTGCTCATCTATCACTCGTTCTGCAGTCTGATCTCGATTCGGTCTCGGTCTCGGCATTCAGTAGCGCTTCTCCAGCCGCTCGGTTCAGTTCGCGACCCTCGAAAGACCGCCACAACATAGCTGCCGCACCATATATGTACTATGCCACACAATACCTGAACGGAACTGCGCACAAAGATATAGTAAACAACGGATCCGGGTTTCGTGCGCCTCTTAGATACATTCCGAATTCCGCGAACGAGCTGCTCCTCGTCGAGGGCCCCAATTGACCTGATTTCGGGTTGGATTTTAATTTGATTTTGTGCATACTGGCCTACGCGGAAACATTATGCAAGACACCGCGCGTGTGTGACCGAGTGCAACAAGTGCAGCCTGTGAGAATCGCAAGAATACATCAAATACAACATCGAAATGCCAGCGAAACGCAGCAGAACATTCCGGCAATCCGGATCCGCGCTACTGGCTCTGCTGGCGATCATTCTCTTAATGAACATATCCTGCTCGAGCGCTGCCCGCGATCACAGGCGGCAGACCAACCTGGAGGCCAAGGTGGGCTCCCACGTGGTCTTCAACTGCTACATCGACTTCCCCTTCGATGCACCCATTCCCTACTTGGTGCACTGGACCAAGGACGTAAGTTCGGTCGAAGGAACATTGAAGAAATCAAGTGATTATTTTGTGAATATCAAATAAAGGGCATGAAATCCCCATACATATTATAATTAAATATTACTTACCCGCAAAAAGATGCGAAAAATGTAAATATAGACCAGTGTTTGTATTTTTTTTTATCTGTGCTGCCCATTCAGTTATTTATGGCTCACGCCGACGCGCACGCAGTTCTTAAATGAAATTGTCGAAATTATTAATTTATCAGACACGTAGGTGGCTCGGACCCCGGACTCCGAACCCCGAGCCCCGATCCCCGGACACCGGACTCCGGCTGACTGACTGACTGACCAGGGCCCGTCCGGAATGCTTGGTTAGCCTTAATTGCGTCTGCTGGACGTTTCTGGTGGAGCGCAGCATGGAACGCGGCTCCCACATTCATTAAAAGGGCCAGACTTTACGACCGCACTGCGAGAATCCCACTGGCCAAATAATATATAAAAAAGAATACGAATTTAAATAAGGGATTAAAATAGAAAAACGAAATCTTAATTTTCTTTCATCCTTTATATAGTTTTTTGTGGGAATTCTTAATAACTCCCGTGGACTCAAAAATTTTGTTTTATATTTTTTTTTTTTGTGGAATTTATGCATCGAAGTGTCGAATAAATTAAATAATACTTTAAGCACGCTATTTCCGAGGGCAAAATAATTTTTTGAAATATATCAGTGGCTTTGATTGGTAATTTATAAATGCTTGTTTATGCTCGAGCTGCCGCCACACTTTACATGGTTTTCCATCGCTGCAATGCAATGTTTTTGACAAGTGCATCGCAGCGCAGAAAATGCAATCGTCGTGCCAGTGGGGTGGCTCCCCATCCACCAAGCCCGTGGAGCACGGGATGGCCAAGGTGGCCGTGTAGCGGTGGCTAGTGGTGGGTCCCGCCCTTGGCTACTAATTAAAGCGCAACCACATGCAGTCGATCGGGTTGCATCCTGGCCGAGTCGCTGCCCCGTGTCCGCCAGCATTCCTGCTGCATTTAAATTTAATTTGAGGCGGAAACTGATTTGAGTATCGTCAAACACTTTAAATTACCAGCAGAGCAGCATCAGCGGGGCAAAAAACAAATCGCGAAAAGCGCGAAGAGTGTCAATGTGAAGTGTGACATCAAAGACAGCGGGGCAAGTGGACCAGTTGAAATCAATTTCAATTGCATTCAATCGAATTGAATGGCTGGCATTTTGTTGACAACTGTGAGTAATGCAATTTAATTCAATTGCAAATTCATCGCATTCGCAATGCAACCCGCCCCCCGCAGACAATCAGTGGGAATTTCAGAATGAAATATGTTCCGCGCGCGCGTTAGTATTTAAATCGAGTGAATTGCCATTCATCGCACACGCCCGTCATCAGTGGCCATCAAATGTCCACATCTGACCCCCTTAACCCATGATGCCCATGCTCATCGGTAATCGAGGGAGCGGGGGCCGACCCGCTTTTACGCCTTTCCCTACTTAGCTGGCTCACTTAATTTGCTCTTTTTCACATATTGTTCCGCTTTCCTCGGTGGTCACTCCCCTTTTTCCATTTCCCATTGTGCTCCTCCGCTTCTCTGCTTTTTGTGTCCACTCGGTCAGCGGGTCATGATGTCATTTTGATAGATACACTTTAATTGCGTTGGCAAATGGACTTCGGCATGGGTTTTCGCTCCACCACGGAATGGCGTGTAATTAAACAAATATTCGTACGCGGGATTAGAGTCCGCGGCAATATGCATAATCTGTCTCATTTATGGCAAGTCTGTACTATATTATATACTATTTATAAGACCCGTCTGCAAACGTATTCCATGTTCTATATTGTCGAGCTTTCGACTTTCACGGCCACCGCGAGGCTGGGCTGCATATTTTCGCGCCACAGCGACGGCAAAATCACCGGATAAATCAAGTTACGTTTGTAATTGGTTAGATAATGCTGATAAATGTGTGTGCGGCGGCGGCAGACGACACTTGACACACAGTTGGGTGTACTGCACATAATCATAGTCACACACACACACACACAGGCAGGACAGGCGGATCTTGAGTGCATCATAATCTAGTTCTAGTCAAGGCGGCTCGTCTCCTACGAGTGCGACGGTGATGGCGATGCCGTGTGGGTGACATTGATGCCGCACGGTGCATCTGGCCCGATCTCAATTAAAGCACAAACCTAATGTCAATAGATCAACTGACACCCACTGCATCCGATGCTGCTGGAGCCGCTCCAGCACAATTAAACGCAGCCCATATCCCATTGCACAGCTGCCTTTCTGCGGTCGTTGGCTATCAATAACCGGGAAAACTGAATCCCTAGCATGCGGTTTATGGGGTGTGACAGTCCTAGTCCGGCAAAGGCTATAGATGCTATATCCCATATAGCACCACAGCATCTATAGATATCCATGTGAGCCACATGGACGAAAGTCAAGTGCGCCAACAAAGCGAGCATAAAAATGTGTGTGGCAGAGCAATTAGAAGAGCGGCCAGCGACCGCAGCAGATTCAATTGCATTTAAATAATTTAAGCTTAACGCGGTTTTTTCCAACTCTTTGCCATATGATGCAACGCAAACACATTCTGTTTACTCGCATGCCATTATTATAATTTTGAAACGTTTTTTTTCCGTGTCGCCTATGCGCGAGCATAATTGCCCGGCCGTATATTTAATAAATATTGACAAATATATTCAGCATTAATTAAAATAAAAATAATTTAATATGCCAGCAGGCAAAAAACGGCAAAGAAGCTAAAGCTTAAACAAAAAACAGCTTTCGAATTGAATTATTATCCATTCACAAGCCCATAATCTATTGGCCAGCTTAGATCTTTTTATGCACTTTTTTTCCGGTGGTAATTTTGAGTGTGACATCCACAAGATACTTCGTGCTGCTGGATGCTTAACCGAGCTATTTCGTTTTAAATCAAAGTTGACTCGTTTTTCAGGGCATCAAAATGATTTATGGCCTGCAGTTTTTCACCCTAATGGACAGTTCGCAAATGCAGAATGCAGTGGTGTTTAAACAATAAATTAATTCATTATTTCGAGATCGACCTGTTTATTTTGATAGCTGTCTATTATACTCAACTATCGACTATATTCACATATATCGCACCTGGTGAACTAGAATCTCTTTGGTCGTGAATAGTGCGGCACACCGAATTAAATTCGAATAATCCCATTTCAGGGGCGAGCTAGCATTGAGCACTTCAAGTGCACCGCGCCACGTGAGCCCATTTAAATTTGTCAACAAAGTAGCGGCATGGGTTCCGCAATCCCCACCCCCCTCCTGCCAGCCAACCTCCCATGGTTATTGTTATATTCTTGTGGGGATTTTGGGGGCCCACCGCTGTGCTACGTCACCATCATGGTTACGGGAAAATGGGTAGCTGGGGCTGGCGGGCAAATGGGTGGCTCTGTTGTGAGGGCTCAGCGGGAGTTTGCGAAAATGATAATGGCGCATGGGGCGCAATCGGGGGGTGCACAAACAATCGCACACACGTCGGACACAAACTGTTACAGTGTGAGTGTGAGTGCAAGTGTGTGTGTGTGCGTGGGCGTACTCTCCATATAGATTCCGCATTGCTCATGATTTATAACTACAATTGCAGCCGAGATGGCGCAGCAAAATCACAGACACAAGCAGGGACATTTGTATCTAGGTGTATCGCACTTAAGAGTTGCAGTTATCATTGCAATTTTATATATATATAATTATACATTGCTTTGTCCGCAGAACAAGAAAATCTTCACTTGGTACGAGCAGGAGACCTCCACCAGTGAGCTATTTAATGGCCGACTGCACCTGGTCGAGAACCATCCGGAGTTTGGCCGCGCCTCCGTGAATCTGACCGCCATCAGGGAATCGGACCAGGGCTGGTACCACTGCCAAGTTAGCTTTCCCAATCGCTCGCCATCGGTCCGCAACAATGGCACGGCCTACCACCTGGCGGTCCAGGGTGGCTCACTCATCCGCATTCCGCCGGTGAATCAAACGATACGGGAGGGACAGACCGCCTTCTTTCACTGCACGATGAAGCATCCGGAGAACTCGAATGCCTCCTGGTACAAGGACGGCGTGCTGCTGCAGGAGGCCCCGGATCTGTGGCGCAGATCCCACATGGGTCCAGATGGCAGCCTCAGCATCGATCCCACCATGATGAGCGACCTGGGCGAGTACGAGTGCAAGGTGCGCAACAGCGAGGGCGAACTGCAGACGGCCAAGGCCTTTCTCAACATACAATGTTTGTATTTCGAAATAATTCAGTAAGACATTTATAATGATAATACCCTCCGCTGCATTTCAGATAAGGCCAAGGTGATTTACGCCCCGCCGGAGGTTTTCCTGCCGTACGGCCAGCCCGCCGTGCTCGACTGCCACTTCCGGGCGAATCCTCCGTTGAAGAATTTGCGCTGGGAAAAGGACGGCCTGCTCTTCGACTCGTACAACGTGCCCGGGGTCTTCTACAAGATGAACGGCAGCCTGTTCTTCGCCAAGGTGGACGAGAACCATGCCGGCAGCTACACTTGCACGCCCTACAACGACCTCGGCACGGACGGACCATCGCCGGTCATCAGCGTGATTGTGCTCCGACCGCCCATCTTCAGCGTCACGCCCAAGGCCATCTACATCCAGAAGCTGGGCGAGGCCGCCGAGCTGCCCTGCGAAGCCATCGACCGCGACGGAAACAATCGGCCCTCCATTGTCTGGGCCAGGGTGAGTCCATATTGTCCATATTGTCCATATTGTCCATATGCTCCGTACTGTCATTTTGCACTGCCTAAAATGGCGAAAGGCGAGTGAAAAATGGTAATGCCAAAAGGGGAGAGCGTGCAGTCTCACTTGATTGCATTTTTAATTATGCATACGGACAGTGCTACCTGTCCATGCACAGCGAGAAAAAAGATGTTACATTCCATTTGATAAAAGATAACTCGATGTACTCGTTTCACTTCCTACTTATGTTTATAGGTGCTACTATTTGCAGCTCATATATATCGTATTAACAACCTATGAGGTCTCCCACTTAATTAACTTCATATGACTTCCTTTGTTTTCTCGTGATTCTCCGATTCTCCGATTTTGCCTCCGGTGCACTGACACTCACTCCCCGCACCCAACCAATTTGCAGAAAGACGGGCAGCCGCTGCCGGCGGACAGGTTCAGTCTCAGCGGCGGCAATCTGACTATCACGGGATTGGTGGAGGGGGACCGTGGAATATACGAGTGCTCGGCGACCAACGAGGCGGCCACCATTACGGCGGAGGCCGAGCTCATGATTGAGAACATCGCGCCGCGGGCGCCGTACAATCTCACGGCCAACAGCACGGAGACCTGCATCACCATACGCTGGCAGCCAGGTGAGAAAATGGGTGTAATTGGGTGTGGAAATGGACCCAGGCCAGATGCTCCGCACTGCATTCGATATGGAATACGGAGTGTGAGGTGATTTCGTTGATGGGCTCGAACGTGTGTGCCACCTGCAATCTGATGACTTCAGTCCCAAGTCCAATTAACTCTTTAAGTAGATGATTTCTAAGTTTAGTTTATGCACCCTGCCTTAGGATACCTTCGCCCCAACTTGGAGTACACTGTGTGGTATCGACTCTTGGAAGCTCCCGAATGGCGAACGCTTCGCGTGATGGATAAGAAGGTGATGGAGGCGACGGTGCAGCACCTCCAGCCAGGAAAGGAGTACGAATTCATGGTGCTCAGCCAGGACAAGTACGGAGACGGGATGTTCAGCAAGCAATTCCGCTTTAAAACGCTACGTAAGATTAAGTTCCATACACCTGAGTTAGATATATATTTAAATACTTAATACACACATCCTTTGCAGCCTCGCCCATTAGAGCGGATGACTTTGATGCCCAGCAGCTGCAACACGATCTGGGTCAGGTCACTGCGCCTGCCGGGGGACTGGGAGCTCCCTGGAATCTCACTGCCATTAGCAACCAGCAGGGCTGGCTCCTCCACTGGGAGCATCCCGTCCAGGGATTGGAAGGCCTGCGCCTCTACGCCGTTCGTTGGTGGAAGGAGCCGGAGCACTTCCTCATTGGCCACGCAGAGACCTTTGACAACTACTACCAGCTGCGCCACCTCAAGGAGGACACCCTGTTCAAGGTGCAGGTCCTGGCGGTGGGCACCGAAACCCAGCAATCGGTGCCCAGCCACGAGCTCCTCATCGACGTGCCCTCGCAGCGTAAAGTGCGAGCCCTGATCATCGGCAGTTCCGTGGGCGTCATCTTCCTGCTCTGCGCCCTGTGCGCTTTTTTATACGTGAAGCGGAGCTGCCTAAGGCACCTGTTCGCCAAGGATAGCTCCGCCAGCGAGGATGAGGACACCGCCGAGAGCGGCGACTGCGACAGCGACGAACAGGATCATCGGGATCGGGACAGCATCAAGATACGCCAGTCCACCTGAGGATTGCTCCAGATCCGCTGGCGATTTGACAGCAACCATGTTGGCCAGTGAAACTAAGAGGCGATAGATGAGGAAAGGGGAGGTTGTTCACCGTGGACCAGTCCGTGGGAATCTGACTTTTAATATACGTCTAGCTGCTATCTGTACAATAAACTCTACTAATTGTAACGCTAAACTAACCGAATTTGAGAACCAAATAAAACAAACAGAAACATAGTTAAATGGTAATTCGCATATTAGGATCTGAATCATCTATAACTCCGACCAATTTCAAATAAACCGCCTTATGGGCACTACTTTTCGGACAAAGCTTTTTCGAAATCGTTGTGTGGTTATCTCTTTCGACAAGTTTTCGAATTGAAAGCTATTTCTTTAATGGAGCTTTCGCGCTTGTGAGCTTTTCCGTTACGGATGGCTTGATTTGAATATTAGTCACCGAGGAATTTCTGAAACCGAGTTTTTTAACAGCACCAAAAAAAAAACAGTTTGTCTGGCACGTTTTCCAACCACTGACGTTGCAATCTTTTATAGCCAGTTAGTTATCCATTACGTTTCCGAGCACTTGGTTATGCACTGACAATTGTTTTGGAAACCCATCGTTGCAATTCTAGATTTTAAGTGCGGCGAAACACCTGAAAGTACTTCGAATGCACTGCAATTTGCACCCAACTTGGCTTAATGGCCAAACGTACCTGCCAGATTACATTGGGGAAAAGTGCATCTGCACCCGTCTGGAAGCAAAAGCCATTCCATTAACTGATAAGACTCGATGACACTCCACACTAATAGGGCATTCCCATTGCCATGGAAGCCATTGAAACCGAAACTGAAATCGAGTCGCCTATCGTCCATTGGCACATTCATATATCTCGAGTTGAGACTTGCAAACAGTTCCACATATGTATCAATAGTATTACCATTGATATATAGGCTATTGATATATAGGCTTCGGTCAGAGCTGGCACTCAATTTAAATATGTAGCAGCTAAAAACAATTGGCGGCTGATATGAAAATAAACTATTATTAAGGTCGATGCGATTAAAGGTCCCCCGACTGCGCATTTTGCCCAAGTCTAAGCACTGGAAATATAGAATCACGTTTTGGCTTTGTTTGAGATATGATATGCAATCCAATAGGGGGACAAAATGTGGAAACTGGGGGGAGGATTACTCACACTGATATCAGCTCCCCTCCCCAATCGCCCCTCCACGCGATTCTTCCAAGAAATCGCAATTGTTTTTGTTTGAATTCAGTGCTTTGTTCTGCGATCGTGAGGTTCAAAGTTCGCTATCACTCAGACTAACAATGTAAGCGAAAACACTGAAACTCTTCAGGGATATCCAATTAATACAGAGTGAGAAAACAAGCGGGTCACTATGGAAAGTTCATCTGCTTATCAAGGCTTTTCCGATCTACACTTTAGACTGAAAATGGTCTTGAAACGTGCCATTTGGTAATTCTAGATTAAATAGCCCATTAAAAAATAGGGAATTGCCTAATTTAATTACGAAATAACCGCTTTTTTCGCCCCCGCTCTCCTCGGGGAGTTTCGCTCCATCAAATCCAAGTGCAGCTGAACCCGAATCGCACTGGATTTCCCACTGGGCCGTCCCCCTTTGTGTGTGTTTACAGTCAGCTGTTTTCGGAGCAGCGGGAGGCCAACGCACACTTGTGCGCCATGCGCACTACCGCTCACACACACACACACGCGGATTAATTTAAGTGTATGCCAGCATTTGAATTGAACGTTGGACAAAGCGAGAGAGCTGCGACTTCCCCATTGACGAAACAGCCGTAGTATCCGCATCCGAGTGATGGGAAGGGTACTCGCACGTTGTACCTAGTACCTAATTGAAAGTACAGGACTTATTTGAAGAAGATACTATATACATCAGATAACTAAGAGTATCAGATACAGCAGTATCTGACATTTGGACCCATAGATGCAGTAACTTCAAGAAGAAATAGATTTAAACATAAGTAAATAACTAATAACAAATTGTTGTACCCATTTTGTATCTCAGCATATTTGTACCGAACTTTATATCTCCACATGGTAAGTATCTGAAAGATGCCTTAACTATTATTTATAATTTGTATCCGAGAGTCAGGTACAAGCAGCCAGGCAGCACTGACACTATCCGGATGGCTGCGCTGGCTCGCACAGATACATTTACAGATACATATACAGATACGGGTACCAAAGTGCCAGAATGCCAGAACGGACACTCGTGAGCGAAAGCGCTCTCAGCTGGCAGCTGGTGGCTGGTTGCTTAGCAGCCGCCGCAGTTTCAGTTTCAGTTCGCGTTCAGTTCTTCGTCGTTCGCGCTGTATGAATGTTGTTGCCTTCTGCGGTCGAGCGGGATTTTCGTTTTCGGTCAGGAATCGAGTCCAATCGGAACGGATCGGATCGCGGTGAATAAAAACACGTTTCGCCTAGGCACAAGATACACTTTTGCGTATTCCTCGCTTACCATCTGGTAATGGTATTTCGGATCTGTTGCTCTCACTCACGTCGAATCGTCGAATCGTCGAATTGTGGCGCATTTAAATAGCTGGCGTTGTTTGTTTGTTTGCTGGCTGCCGCCACCATAACACAGAATACAACAAAGAAGCCAAAGGCACGAGCACGAGTATCTCGCAGTCTCAGTATCTTCTGAAAGCGCTCCGCAAAGTATCTAATGTGCGCGGGAGCGGTACAGTGAATACGGTCTCTTCTGGCAGCGGCCAAAAAAATATATAATGCTAATAAACCAAAAACACGTTTTATGCCATTTGTGTTTTGCTCTTCTCGGAAATAGGCCCCATCTTAATAGAAATCCAAAGGTGAGCACGAGTGAAGTAATTGCGTCTTTTTCGGGCTTCCTGCAGTCTGCAGTCGCAGATTTATTTAGCTACCAGCTACCCACCACCACCACCACCATAATAAACTTCGCAGCCGGAGTTATATGTAATATGCCTCCCCCTTGGGTAGACCCATATGTATCTTTAATGTTTTCCTGCCGTTTGTATCTCGATAGAGCGCCTGCGCTCTCTTTTCAGGAGCAATTATTTGCAAAATGCTCCGGCGGTGGCTGTTGTTTTCAAATGTTTATGCCCCGCCGCGCCATTTGTTAATAGCAGATGACACATCTGAGCAGGTTGAAGTCTTCAGTCGCTAACGCCACCCGAAAAAAAAGAAGAAACACAACTGAAAACCAGATCGGGCCAGCCAGATTTTCGGGGGTCAGTGGCTCGCGAGGGGGTGTACAGACTGACCTACTTCGCTTACGGTTAGGGTAGGACCTCATCTCGGGTCATCCACCCACGAAATCTGTGAGAGAAGTGCTCAGTTCCGAGAATCCTAAATTTAAAACTCCCCAGCGTCCGGCGGCCTGATTCCCAGATTACCAAATCCGCAGCTGTGCGTGGACAGTTTCGAGTGCCGGTGTTCCAAGTTCCCAGATAACGAGTCGGTGGCCGACTAACAGCTGGCCGTCCACGTCCAGTCGCATCAACTTGAATCGCACGGATAACTATAGTTCGCAGTGTGTGCGATTATACGCCTTACATCTTCGGCGATTAGCGAAGAGGAAGCCCGCGCCCAGTAGCAGGAAGCCTATCGCTCTGCCCATCTAATCGCTAGTCGAACTGCAAACAAATCTGTAATAAAAACCCGTGTACACTGAGAGAAACTCTCATTCGGCGAACTAACAAAACATTGCCACAGAATGAACATATTTATCATGCTTTGAAAATGAACTATGCATCCGGTCGAGCAATTCAATTTTTAAATAACAAACATCCTCTTAATTTGTTTACTCGCTCAATTTATAAAAGTGTGGAAACTGTTTCCTATTACACCAAAGATTTGAAAATTGACTTGGAAACAAAGAAAGAGAAATTGTTGTGTGATGAGATGATATTTTTGGGGCTTGTGCTCCGCAAAAACACGTAATATGCGAATAGGTAGTAAAATATTCTGCAGAAATTTTTGTTGATAACATAAACAATGTTTCATGAGTATTGGTTTTGCCTAAACTTTGTAAAATAAACCATAGATACTTATGAATAAAGAGGTCTCGTAGTTGGAAACTTTGTAGAGAATTTCGGACTTTCCCCATAAGAAATTCTCTAACTGATCCGATTGATAACATTTCACCCCAGTGTAGGAGTAAGTCGGAATTCTCATCGCCAAACGGCATAAGCAAGAAATCTTATCAGACGGCCACCTGCAAAATTGGTTCCCAGTGCAAGCAAACCCAGCTCGCAACTCCCGATGCAGTGGACTTTGCGAGCTAGTAGCTCTAGGAACGGAACCACTATATCCCAGTGCTGGCGCACTGTTCACTTTTTCTTGGCCGGACAGCGGGCACAGCTGTTTGTGAAGCCCCTTCCCTGAGCCCTCGAGTGTCTGGCATTGAATTCAGCGTTTATCGGTTGTTCTTGACGGTGTCGTCGTTTCTCAACTGGGTCTCTGTCTGTATTTGTATCTGTGTCTGTGTCTGTATCTGTATCTGTATATGTGTTTGTATCTGTATCTGTGCCTGGGTCTCTGGGCATTGTTCAGTAATTAGAAATTCATGCTGCTAGCTGCCATTGAGCAACTATTGAGCCGTTGACCTTTAGAACTGAGGGGGAGGGGTGGGCGCTACTTCCTGGGCTGTGATGTAATATGTGTGTGGATAGGATTGAGAGTGTTCAAGAGTGCTTGATACACACATCTGGCTGTGTGAGCTTGTCAAATCGATAGAGGCGAAACACCTCCATTTAAATTATGCTCGATTTGCATCGCTTTTCCCATTTCCCTTTCGTTGCAGAGCTGAAAGCTGAGTGGTACAATCAACATAGAACGTGTACTTCCAATGCAGATGCCAATCCCCAGCGTATTCAATTAAAAAGCAGCATTCAAGATCCGCAAATACGTATCACAAAACTATAAAGCATAAATCAATTGAGCCAAATGCTGATGCCATATGCCAATAGCGATTGAAGCAAAAACTAAACGCATTCTCAACTAAAATCACACACAAACTAGCGCCATGAACGAGCTGCAGGCCTCCAGTGTCCCGCTGGTGGACAAATGCTCCTCCCACGCCGTCATCCTGCCGGCGGCCAAGAGTCCCAACAAAGTCTCAGATTCGGCGGCCACCACGGCACCCAATGCCGTTCTCTACACGAGCGGGAACATGTCCCTATCAACGCTCTCCACGGGCAGCGGCAACGCAAATCCGAATCCCAATCCGAATCCGAGTATCAATCCCAGACAGGAGCCAGTGCCACTGCTCAGCCAACTGAAGCTACCCAACGACCTGAAGCAGAACAGTCACGGGTGAGTTGTTTAAATTATGAAAATCTATTATTTTTTTCAAAGTACCCTACTTACAATGATGTAACACACTTCCAATTACAAATCATCAAGTGAGTTTGCCCCGCTGTGCACCCAAAAGATAATTGCATTAACCGGGATTAGGCTGGAATGGGCGGGCGTTTTGGGTTACCCAGGAACCTGTCACTCCAGCTGTGGGGATTATGGGCGGCAGTGAACTGAAATGTGTCCCCTGACCCTGAACTGCTGGCTAGTATTGCAATCGTTCCTGCGGCCACTCTGCAATTTCCGCTCGTGCAAGCCAAGGACACACTTTCCTGTGGGCAAGTGGCTATGTGGGTGTGGGTGGATAGGCGGCCCAGTATCAGGCAACTAATCACGCTGTCACAAGTCACTTTTCCACTGAGGTGACACTTCTATTTTTAACACCTAACCGCATAAAACCATTACAAAAATCAAAGCGATTCGCTGGGAGTGGGATTTCGAGAGAGAGCTATTAATAAGACCGACGAGTCAAAATTAGCACGCATCTGTAATGCTCATATCTTCCTTCCGCTTGGAACATGCCACCTGCCAGGACATTTGAGGTGTGCCGGAAGTGGAAAGAGAGAAAGAAGCAGCAGCAAATGCCTGGAAAATCGATGGCTCTACTCCGTCTCACAAATCGCGTGTCAGCAGGGAAACGGTGCCAGCCACGCCTCCTCATAAATTATTCAGAGTTGTAAGAACACTTTAAAGCTACTGCTCAAGAACTTAGAACCCTGCGTCTTAAGTTGCCTTTGAATTGAAACACTGACACAGTGTCCTCACAGCAGCCTTGTAATGTTTTTTTCTAACCAATTTAATTAAAATGCAAATGAATAATCTATTGGTATTGGAACACGCCCACGTACCAATCAGTGCGGGTACACCAATGTAATTAAACTAGTGGGCAAACGGGGCCTTTTTAAGGACAGCCTCTCTGAATGCTGCACAATTCCAGCAATCAGCTTGGTTGGCTGGCCTGTCCCCAGGTCCAAGGATTCGATGGGAAGCCAACAGGAAGGCAGCCATAAAGAGCGCCTTAAATGCCAACCTATTCTACGTGTCCTTTCGACCCGGTCCAACCACCCACCCCCTCTGTCGACACTGCCATAAATAATAAGCCACAAACAGACGCACATATGTGCGGAGCGGGAAACCGAAGGAAAAAAACAAGTAACAGTGAATGAAACGCCGCCAAAAGGCAAAAAGCCGTAAAAGCCATAAGACCAAGCAAAACAATACAAGGCGGGCAGACAAAAGAGGTCCTGCGGGTCCTTACAGCAGCACCGAATGTGGGCTGCCCTCTACTCAGGGTTTTTCTTATCAAAATCACATAAATAATGCTGAATAATATTTTTGCTTCAACAGATAATTATTTAAAATAATGCAAAATACTCGACAGCTTTCAAAGTGTTCTTAAGCTTCCTCAAAATCTATATATATAAAGGATGTCAGTTTCTTATTTTTGAAAAGCTTTCAGATACGCGTGCCAAGTTTATTATAATTTTATTAGAAAACTAATATAGGTACTATTTACTCGCGCAATACCCCACACAACTGGTTAGTTCAGTCGATATACCCCTTTCGTGAGGCAGCAGGACAGCAGAAGGAACTCGCGGCGCCGCATGCCTGGAAAAATCGAACAAGCCGCCAAGCTGTCCAACGTCGTGCCGCAGTCAGCAGTTGGACTCCGCTCGGCTTTTCAGCTTTTTAGTCCTGCGGCAACATCGCGTCTGTGTGCGGCACTCCGTCAGTTTGGTTTTCGGCCTCAAATATTTATGTGCTTATTAGAAAAATGCTTCAACAGCCATTCGCCGCCCTCTATTGAGCTGCAAACGGCCCGTGCTCCACCACGTGCTGGCATTTTACGTGTGATTTCCTCTTTTTTATTTTATTTTTTGGCAAGTGAACAAGAGACTACGCGACGTGTACGCCGGCCGGTTATGTAATGTGAAGTTGCCGCAAACTTAGCAACGCCAAGAGTCCGGGCTGTAGTTTTAGACTTTGAGTCGCCACGCCGTCGCCAAGTTTTCCCCAGTCGATTGACAACCTGTGCACCCTTGAGCCGCTCGGACGACCGCAAAAGTCAGCCAGTCAGCCAACACAATACTCGAGGCATGTTGACCTTCTCCGCCGCTCCGAGGGCACGGGCAAACAGAGCAGCAGCGGTCCTGGACAGGACCTGCTCCCACGCTCGGCAAACGTCCGCCCCCACATCCATTTCCCGCCCACATATCCGTTTGCATATTTGATTGGCTTTGCCGCGTTTCCTTAATAACGTAAATGGTGCGGGAATTAAAGCCACATGATTGTTCCCATGCATAATGCTTGAATAATTGTATTCGATTTTGAGTCCACGTGTGTTTTCAGATATAGATATAGCAAATGCTGAGTAATTTCATACTCTTAAAAATTATGTTGAGCTGGTACAGAAATGTTAACGCCATATAATTGCTCCCAAAGTTCAGATCCAAGTGACCATAAAAAGTTTATTACTAAAAAAATGCTTGCTTAATCATCTTTTCGCTGCTATAACTCAAAACTTATGACTGTTACTTAGCAATCACATTTGATTGAGTTCTCCTTGAGAGCTTGTAAAGGATCTTGGACTTCGTTCTTCGCTACATATTCATAGAAATTCCACGTGAATCCGTATGATTTTATCAGCTTTAATTGGCACTTTTGTATAGGCGCAACTCCTGCCGTTCAGGATGCCATCCATCGTTGGCACACTTGCTGTTATTAATACTTTTATTAATCGCCGTGGACTCGCCGCCCCTCCGTTGCAAGCACTTATAAATCGCTTAATTGCCGTTAAGCGGGGATGATCTAACGCCAGCTAATATTTCCGGTTGTGCCGCCTAATCAGTGCGAACACAATGTAACTGGCCCCGCGGTCCCAAGGTTCACAAATTTAGAAACTATAACTAGAACTAGAGTGTGTGCAGTAGCGGGCAGA
Source organism: Drosophila sechellia (assembly GCF_004382195.2). Classification (NCBI taxonomy): domain Eukaryota; kingdom Metazoa; phylum Arthropoda; class Insecta; order Diptera; family Drosophilidae; genus Drosophila; species Drosophila sechellia. The sequence goes on from NC_045949.1 coordinate 4,277,486, forward strand.
TATCAACTGATTGAGTTACCAGCGGCAGCTGCTGCTTTATGACTGGCTATCAATCAATTAAGTAGGGCCGCAATCGATGCCTTCGAACCTGGCAACAATTACCACGCATTAAGATTGATAAGCAATCGAAGAACCCGGAAGGGATTGCGTGACCGACTCCATTTGAATCCAATTGAGCGGCTGAGTCGAGAAGACAACTGTCGGGAGTTGCGCACAATTGTTATTCTACCCCTCACTAAATGGATGGCAAATATATATATACAAGTATAATATCCCTGCTCTTGGAAGTGCATTTCGCAAGACAAAGTGCTTCAGACTTCGTCGAGTCTTCGTTGAGTTGAGTTGAGTTGGGTTCAGGTTGGTTCGTTAGCATTGCACTCTGGGTGCATGCGCACTCGAAATGTACTCGCTCCGGGTGCTCGTGCACCGAGATATTCGCGGCAAACGATTCGCAATACTACCACGCTCACCCATACAGCTCAGCTTGCCCGATACTGAGAGTCATATTTATCGTAGCTGAAAGAGGCCACAGCAAAGCAAAGCAAAGCAAAGCAATGTAAAAGCAAAAGCACAAGCAAAACAGCATTTGTTTATCGGAGTGTGTGCTGGTACTAGTCTCTCAATTGTATCTGTATCTGAATCCACTTAGCATGGCCCACCGCCAACAGCTGACTTTCCCCGCCGCCTAGCCACCAATTTCAATTTAATGTCTTGCCATTACGACCGCCTCGAGTTGCAGGTCGAAATTATAGAAATTATATTGAAGCGGATTCCAGAAGCTAATTGGTTGCCCCGTACATGGTTACTCCACACAAATGGGCTCCATAGTGCGTGCTAAGTTGCTAAACGAATCCGGTGGATAGTACTACCTATATGTACCTATAGGGAGGAAACAAAGGAAACTCTGTGTTGTAGTACTTCTTTATAATTTATATGCAGCTTTATCTTTATATGCAGTGAGTACTGCTCACTGAAACCTAGTTGTGTCGAACTTCTTATAGGACTTCTGCTGGTCATCATCTTGCAGGCTTCACGGTTCTGCCTTAGATTGTTAGGTTTACCCGAGTTCTCAGCACGCCAGTGATAAGTAGTTCGTTCTGCCAGATACACTGACCTTTAATCCCACCCCACCATCACTACTGATTACTGGCTGCTTCCCAATCAATCAATTTTGACCAACTAGCTCAACTAATTTGCACCCAAAAAGATGTAATGTTAATTGGCATTGGCCCGCTGCATCGGCGGCGTCGGCGGACGTATCAATCGAAGTCGGCCGACGGCATGCGAGCAATCACTAATGAAAACGCACTCGGCTCTTTGGCCCAAGGTATGACAGACGTTTCATGAATGAAATAAAAACGGTGTGAACTTTGGTCTTTCCAACGTGGGAGATGGAAATGAATGGATGAGGGCGGATGACGGCTGTGACACAATGTGCAAATCGTTGAGGGGACACGAATGGGTCACTAAATGACTGACGCTGCTGATTGATCCATTGATTGACGATTTAGGTCGTTTCGGGGCGGCATCATGAGCCGCTGAGGAGTGTGGTTCTGGGTGCTAGCGAATAATTATGGAACTGACGCTGACCCGATGCGTCAGCGCGGAAAGTGGTGGCATTCAGAACTCCAGTTTCGAGACCGCCGCCTCTCAATCCCAATCCCAGGAGGATGTCAGTCGCCGGAGGTCCGCCGCCTATGCTGCGGCCTATGCGGAAATGCTGCGCGATGCAGGACACCAGCGCTCCATGTCCTTGGTGCAGACCAAGCTGACCAAGAACGGCAGCTGTGTCAGTGCCCTGAAAAAAAGGCCCAAGTAGGAATCAACACAATGCACAGGAGATGCAATACTAAATATACTCACAACTAAAGATGACTCATCTCTGATTCCTTTCAGGTCCCAGAACAATTTGTGCAATGGCGGCTTGGGCAGCAACAACCATGCTTTGGCCCCCAAGGTGGCCAACAACAGCGGTGGAAGTCCGAATGGCCAGAAGAAGGGTACCATCGCCTTGTCCCATCTGCCCCAACGGCCGCCGGTGGACATCGAGTTCTGTGATATATCCTACTCAGTTACCGATAGCCATCGGCGCGGATTCAAGACCATCCTGAAGAGCGTCTCGGGCAAGTTCCGGAATGGGGAGATCACAGCTATCATGGGACCCTCAGGAGCCGGAAAGAGCACGCTGATGAATATCCTGGCGGGCTACAAGTGAGTACTTTTATCGGCTTAAGTTTGATATAGGCACACATCCCTTAAGCCAGATGCTTGTCTTAAAGAAAGATTATAAATCATGTAGTAGTGCCTCAATCAAATTGACTTTAAACTGATAATAAAACCCTACCTTTTAATGATCAACTAATGATGCATCTCACCTTTTACAGAACTGCCCAACTCAGCGGCTCCGTACTGATCAACAGCAAGGAGCGGAATCTGCGGCGCTTCCGCAAGCTCTCCTGCTACATCATGCAGGACGATGTGCTGATCGCCAATCTGACCGTTCGCGAGGCCATGATGGTGGCCGCCAACCTCAAGCTGGGCAAGAACATGATCAGCTACGCCAAGGTGGTGGTGGTCGAAGAGATCCTCGAGACGATTGGCCTGAAGGAGTCGGTGAACACGCTGACGTGCAATCTGTCTGGTGGCCAAAGGAAGCGACTGTCCATTGCCCTCGAACTGGTCAACAATCCACCAGTGATGTTCTTCGACGAACCCACCTCCGGACTGGACAGCTCCACCTGCTTCCAGCTCATATCGCTGCTGAGATCGTTGGCCAGAGGTGGCCGCACCATAGTGTGTACAATCCATCAGCCGTCGGCGCGTCTCTTCGAGAAGTTCGATCATCTGTATCTGCTGGCCCAGGGCCAGTGCGTTTACGAGGGCAGAGTGAAGGGACTGGTGCCGTACCTATCATCACTGGGCTACGAATGCCCCTCATATCACAATCCTGCTGACTATGTCCTGGAGGTGGCGTCCGGGGAGTACGGAGACGCTGTTCCCAAGCTGGTGGATGCGGTGAAGAGCGGAGCTTGCAAGAAATACGCGCACAAGGATTATGTACTGACGCTGACCCAAAAGGGCTGCAACAATGACATTATCAAGGGCAGTGGCAGCGGAGCGGAGAACGCGATGGCCATTTTGACCCTGGAGAATGAGAAGCCGCCGTTGGAGGACAGGCAACTGGAGCCCTCTATTCCCGTCGAGGATCCTGCGGAGCTGAAACCACCGAAGCTAGAGACGCAGCAGTCCCAAAACTCCGATTGCAGCGTGGTCAATATGCCGACTAATGCCGTGGACGACAGTTGCAGCTTTAGCTCCTCGAAGGGCACCCAAAATGCTGTGGGTGGTTCGGGATCGGGAGGACCCAGTGCCGTTGTGGGCTGCATGACCTCGCTGCTGGATTCGCACGAGAGCGTGGTCACCCTGCCAAACAAGACGGGATTCCCCACCAGCGGCTGGACGCAGTTCTGGATCCTGCTCAAACGCTCATTCCGCACCATCCTGCGCGACAAAATGCTGACCCACATGCGACTCTTCTCCCACGTGATCGTTGGAGCCATCATCGGTATGATCTACTACGATGTAGGCAACGAGGCCAGCAAGATCATGAGCAACGCGGGATGCATCTTCTTCGTCTCCCTGTTCACCACCTTCACGGCCATGATGCCCACCATTCTGACCTGTGAGTTGATCGATTTCGAGGTTTTGGCACACAAATGTAATCTGGAATCTTTAATTCGCAGTTCCCACCGAAATGTCAGTGTTCGTGAGGGAGCATCTCAACTACTGGTACTCCCTGAAGGCCTTCTACTTTGCCAAGACCATAGCGGACATGCCATTTCAGGTGATTATTATTGAATAGCTTAATGGGCTGAACACTTATTTAATCCGATATATTCTCTTGCAGATCGTCTTCTCCAGCGTCTATGTCCTGGTGGTGTACTACCTAACCTCACAGCCAATGGAATTGGAGCGGGTCTCGATGTTCGTGCTGATCTGCGTGCTGAACTCTCTGGTGGCACAGTCGCTGGGACTGCTGATCGGGGCGGGGATGAACATCGAGACGGGCGTATTCCTCGGCCCCGTGACGACCATACCCACGATATTGTTCTCCGGGTTCTTTGTGAACTTTGACACCATTCCGGGCTACCTGCAGTGGGTGACCTACGTCAGCTATGTGCGCTATGGCTTCGAAGGTGAGTTGGGATATATCTACCTTTAGATATGCTTAACTCACATTACTCTTTATAATTTAGGTGCCATGGTAGCCATCTATGGAATGGATCGGGCCAAGATGCAGTGCAATCAAATGTACTGCCACTATCGAGTGCCCAAGAAGTTTCTGGAGGAGATGTCCATGGATAACGCTCTGTTTTGGGTGGACGCCGTCGCCCTGATCGGAATCTTCTTTGCCCTGCGCATCATCGCCTACTTCGTGTTGCGATGGAAACTGCACATGATTCGCTAAGCGGACAGCTTGTGGGCTTTGTTCATAGCTTTACCGCATTCTTAAACTTCTCCCGTCGCGCTTTGTACGTTTATACAGACAGACAGACATACACACGCATCGCATCGGTATCTAGAAAACGATTCTAAATATATATCCATGGATATATATAAACCCGTACAGTAGCTGTTCTGCATACCACAAAATAATGGAATTTACATAGAACTATATATAGATATTAACTAGGAGTACCCACGTAGAGCCCCACTTCAACACACACTTCAATTGAGGTACATATAATTCTTGTGACCAAGCAGAAAAGAGTCTGAACTTAAGTAGGTTGAAAACATAACAAATTGTAGACAAGATCCTTTAGAGCGGAAACCGAATCGGTGCAGAGTTTAGGACACGACTTTCTCCCAACGTTCTTCACTCCGTCCCTAAGTTGTACTCTCAAAAACACCACCTCTCTATACTCATCTTTTGGCAATCGATTTCGAAACCAGAAAGGACGCAGCGTGCAATCAAACGGAAGTTAGGGCGAGCGTGGAAAGCGGAAACGGAAACAGAAATCATTCCCTTGTGATAGAAAGCGGTGCAGTCCGGGCTGGGGAATCCACATCCCGGACGGGAAAGGTAGAACCAAAAAAATCGTAGAAGGGAACCTGGCCAACTGGTGATATAAAGCAATTACTATTTTTACGGTGGGATGCAATCGGATTTGTGTTAGCTGCGCGTATTTGTGATTATTACATTTTTATTTAGTACATGTTTAGTTTAATTTTATACGTCTACATTTGTCATGCCAAAATAAATGCAATTTTCATTTAAACAGCACGCTCTCCTTCCTTCGGAAGCCCCTCCCAAAGTAAATTATTTAGTATTAGTCTTGGATCTAAAACACATTGGAGTGATACACAAACTAAGTTTAACTACAGAAATTGGTGGCAACATATTCAAGCTCCTTTCAAAAGGACGGTATAGAATTGTAATTATTTATTAAGCAATCTGTTGCAGACGCCCCTGGAAATATTCGTTTGAGTATGGTGTGTTGTATATTTCGGTAGTTCGTAGCCCATGTTACACTGAACATTAACGTTAAAGAATGGCCATTGCTGTACACAAAACCCATATTAATTACTGTCAAAATCTGGTAGAGTATTTTTAATAAAGAACCCAAAACATCATCGATACCTTAAGAAGCTAATGATAAATATAATAAGTGTCGTATTTTAATAGGAAATTTAAATGTGGCGCACTCGATAGATGGCGCTATACGCCAAAGCCGAAAAGTATGCAAGGGCTTGCAATCTTTTTTCAATTCGCTGTGATACAGTCAAATTTCTTTCGAATACGTCGAATGTATATTATTTTACATTTATTCTACACAAGTGTAGAGCAGCGAGTTCGATAGATAAGAGCGAATTTGGGTCATGAACCATTAAGCATATATTTTGGCGCAATGTGTTTAAATTTATTTAATTTAAATAAATAATTATTTAAAACAAACTCAAAATTATTAAAAAATTTTGATTAAGCAGGCATTAGGCATATATGAACATATTTAAAAAAATGCAAACAAAAATAGAGCTTTATTTATTTATCGCCGCAAAATGATAAAATTTAAACTTATCTAGATCAATTAATCTTAAAACAAAGGGTCCACCCTTTGATATATATGATAAATTATTAAAATATATATTTAATATAATATATAATAATATATATATATTAATCGTGTAAGGATGCATTTGAAGTTTTAAGTTATATGCTGTGAAAACCTAAAAATATAATCTTGTTAGAAGCTATTTGTGTGTTAATTAAATGATCCTATTTCCAAACTGAATTGTATTAACTGATCATGGCTACTTAATAATAGTATCGAAACTGCTAAAATAAAATATCTCACTTTGTGCGTTATTTTAAACCGCGTGCCTTTAAAATGAATGCCGAAGTGTACATCCAGATAGCGGGCAATTGACGTGTGTGAAAAGAAAAATTAAATTAATTCTCAAAATTGAATAAATTACGCGAATTATGTAACAGGCGAACAGGAATGGCCATCGAGCAGCAGCAGAAGCAGGAGCAAAACCGATGGCAGCTGGGAAAACCGCTTAGGAGCACTCACATCCACATTCTCTGCCACTCTCACTCTGGCACACACACATTCGCCGCGGGAAATGCTTTTCCCCCAAAAAGTCAAATAGTATTAAGTACGTGGAAGAAGCAGCAGCAGCAGCAGCCGAGACACTCGAGAAAAGCGGAAAAGCGGCGGTACAGCGAGAGAGAGAGGAAGAGAGCTGGCGAGCGGGCCATAAAAGATTTTCTCATTTTCCACCGCCACGACCGAAGAGGGGTGGCTTCTTAAGGGGGTTGTCACACTATCGGAAAATGCCAGAGGAAGAGCCAGCGAGTCAGAGAGGGATGGAGAGATGTGTGGAGAATCATCAAAGGTTTGCCGCAGCGGCTTTTCCGCCTTTGTGGCAAATCCTCAAAGGAATTTTCCGATATTTGTAGCAGGCAACCAGCAGTCAGCAGCAGGAAAACTTGACCGAAGAAAAACCAAGCACACACACTCAACCCCGACATCGAATTTTCCGACATTTTCGTTTACGTTTTTCTTTTTTTTATTTGCTCTTTTTTTGCGCTCGGCCAGAGAAAATTCGTTTTTCATATGTGGCTGGCAAACACAGCCAAACACACACACATCGACAGTAAAATGCTGGCTGACGTCGATCCATTTGGCGAGCGATTTATGTGAGCTTTTCTCCGCCGTCATGTGCTTTTCCCGTTGTCGCCGCGAGATTGGTAATGGTTTTGGCCCGGTCATAAAGCAATAGCCGCCGCTTGATGGGCTGGCAAAAAAGCCTTCGCCAACGCGCCGCTACCAAATTTGGCCGACCATTAAAAACCTCATTATTGTGGCAAACAAAAAAGGCCCGACATAAACATAAAATTTGATGACATGAAAAAACGCGTTGCCTCGCATAAATTTAGCGAATCAATGAAATCGATTATCAGGCTTTGTAATGATGAATTCGAATTGAGATTGAAAGAGTTTTCTGGGGAAGTGAGAGTGAGTGAGACTGCACGTGCCAAGGGGATACAGGGATCCCCATTTTAAATGCAGGGTATACTTGTATGCTACAAATAATTTGAGTAGTGCAACTATTTTAAGTAACTTCAATACACTATGACTATGCTCTTTTTTTGCTGTGGCCTTTAAAGTGAGTAAATGCCAATATCAACAGCTGGTCCATAACGTAACCCGGACCAACTATATTTGGCACACACGCGTGTCTGCATCTCAATCCGCAGTGTTAGGGGATTATATGGGGGATTCAAGGGGCTATCATCATCATTCAGCTTGCTGAACCATTTGGCGCGTGCTCAAACACTGCGAGTTGGAAAAAAAAAAGAAAACATTTGGCCGAATTTTGCATTGTTTAGTCTGTAGATCCCCTCTTCCTTTTTGGCATCTAAACAAATATAGCAATCTGTGTTTTTCTTTCGATCTTTGCAGACGGCAAGGCGTCGAACATGTCTGCACAAAAGTGCCAGAAATGTATTCATTATGAGTCTCTCTATAGTAAACCCAACTTAAGTATTTTTTATTATTTTCTCACAGAACTGCGTTTAATGGAGAGCTGTTAACATCCTTAACTGGGTCTCAAAATAAACTCCCCGCAAATTGGCACTTGTTTTAAGCCCCCAGCGAAATTCAATAAATATTAATAAAAATATTTACAGAGTAGAGAGCAAGATCATCAAAAGCTGTGGAGCCGCCCCAGAAGAATTCTGGTTTCAAGATGCAAGCTCCAGCGGAGTGAGAATTAACGGTAATCATATTAACTAAGCGAGCGACAAGTTAATTGAATTGCCAAAAAAAAAAAACAACAAAGGGAACCAGTTGCGGATGCACTGAGATGATTATAAAATATGCCAACTGCTCGACGACAATGGGAAACGCCAAAAAGGAATTTCGCTTAATGACAACGACCACCACAAGTACAAGAGGAACTTCAGCAATAACAATAACTACACTGAGAAAAATAATAAATATTTAAAGAAATTTATTTTCAGGCAAGATTTTTGTATGTCACGACTTGAGCAAACTGAGTACTATCATCTATCTGCCTATGAAGCCAAATCAAACAAGCATCAGTATAGCTTCCTTACTCCTTATAAGACTGCCAATATATTTTTCTCAGTGCAATGACAATGCTGGCAATTATCGGGCATGAATGGCAGGAAGTTAGGGGAGCATCAGTAGAAGTTGCAACGGCGACCTTGCAATGTCGCAATCACGATGACGAGCCATGCCGCTGGATGTTGATGTCTGTTAACTTTGCCGCCATTTGTCTGCAGTTGGTAAGATGGTAGCTTAGTCACTTGGCAGTGCGGCAACTGCCAACTGGCAACAACTAACTGTTAACTGGGACCTCGGCCAGGTACGCCCCCAACATGCATTCCGACATGCCATGCGAAAGTCAAACCTAACTGCATGTTGCATGCCACTCCAAGACAAAATCCACCGCCGCACAGCCGCCCATAAGATAATGGCTAATCATAATGCAATTTTAGTCGGGCTAACTTAGCCTTAGTGTCTGCTGTCTGAGGATTTGGGTAATGTGTCGAGCACTAATTACCGGTACTTTTATAAGACCCTGCTATTTGGGATGACCCGCAGAACAATGGATTTTATTAGAACGGTCTTAATTGGAAACTGTGTACGGGAAAAATGTTAGCAAACGAGGCTGGAATGGCTAAGTAAGGAGAAAATTTTGTAGCATTACCCATGCGCATTAAAGTCATGAAAAATGCATAGAGTAAGTGAAAAGTAGCTTTTTGATTTATATATTTAATTTTAATAGTTAGAAACTATTTAATTCTAGTTGACATCGTGGGAACTTTTGCAAAACAGTGCAATCTGTAACCAGATGGTGGCCCAGATGGTCGGAAACTTAAACCAAAATATGTGTATTTTTCGCATATGCTGCCAATTGGATTATTTGAATAAATCAATTTGCGCAGGCGCATCGTTTCGGATCTGATGGGTTAGCAATCCGAAAATAGGAACAGTTGGGTGGGATGCGATCTGCGATGCAACCCTCGTATCTTCACAGGAAAAACGCCCCCTGAGCAACTGGTAGAGATCCTTTTCCTCCCTTTTCGAAAGATAATAACAGTTGGTCAGCCACAGTATAGTATTCTGTACAGAAGGGGATCTGCTGCTCGATTGTATCTAGCCTTCTAATGAATTACGGCACACTTTTCAATTAGTTGCATGTTTATACAATAATTTTGATGATTCTCGGGAACTTATGGCGGTGTACACCCTATGATAGAACAACAGATAAAAGGCGTCAGCTGCTGAGTTCTAAAGAGTTTCTCGACGAGTCTGCGCAGGGTGTTAGCAATGATGAGCTACCCCGTGGTGGTGTTTAATTGTTTGGAATATTGGAGAAACAGATCTTCATTATCATAACAACAATTGTTGCATTAGAAATTTACACTTTCAAACTCATGTGGAGTCTTATCGAGTACTCCTTGACTAGATTTATTACTAAGCTCAAATAAAATATGATTTGAAATCGATCTGCTCGCTTTTGTGAATATTTAATGAGTTTTAAAATAGCATGCACTCGTTCGGCTAATCATGGAATGCAAATAAATTGGCGCCGCACTTTGTCTATGTGTCAAGGCAATCGGAACCACATCTAAGAGCTGGACCCACAATTGGACAACTAGTTTGCCTACGCATAGTGCTCAATCCAGATTACTTTTTCCAATGCAATGCCAATTTTATGATTATGAGGGGGGCAAAAAACGCAAATCACAAATGTATCTGCAGCTGCAGCAGTTTTTGTCACACTTTTTCCGCTAAACTTGTCATTGTGGAAAGAGTTTAGCTTTTTTTTTATATTTATTTATTTGCAGCCTCTGGGGGACGACGACGACGATGCTGGCACTCAAGTGCACACTTCCTGTCATTTACATTAACAAAGTATTTTTCTGCTAGTTTTTATTTATTTTCAGAACGCACTCAATGGGTTCTCAAAAGCATAAGCCATTGTTCGATTCGTAACGGGGCCTCTGAATCGGAACGGGGTTGGAGTCTGGATCCGGAGATCGAGATCCATTCGGGGTTCCTGCAAGTGCACTTAAAGAAAATATAGCTCGATATATGATTCAACGAAAAAAAAATAAACAGGAACTCTATTTTTATATTGGCATTATACAAGAAACCAAGTATGATTGCACATTTATTAAAAATTTTACAAAAAATTAGATTAATTTCATGTTTTTTTTCGCTCGTATAACAACTTTTTTAGTATCCTTTTTGTTTTGTTTGTTTTTTGCCGTGTCAGCGGTTGCGACTGCGCGTGACGCACGTGGTTCATCATGCTTTGGTGGTGCGTAGGGGTTGGGACCTCGCTTGGGGTTGATTTTAACCCGCAGCACTTCCAGCTTCGATGGCTAATGGGACTCGCCTGCATTGTGCCCCTCGCTTGTGCCTGCCACACGCATTCTTGACCCAAAATCCGAGAGAGAGAAAGGGGCAGCTGCAGCTGCACCAGCAACTCCTTGGCCACAGACCGAAGATCAAGGCTGCCAGCAGTGGCGTGTCAAATGGCCAACCAACCAGCTGTTGCCATCCCACTAAATCAAAACCAGTCGGCGAGCAAACAATTGGGAAATGGGAAACCCATCCTAGAGCCATTGTCCTTCCTTCGTCGACATATGTGCAGCTTCACAGTTGACTTGGGTGCAATTAGCAGGACTCGCACCCTCGCTTTTCACAGTTTCTAGTTTTCACCCATGCAAATGAGCTGAGTGCATGTTGATTACAATTCAACCCACTATCGAGCCGTATTTTCTTATGGGTCACCACCAAACTGGCAGCTGGTTTTCAGGACATGGCTATTTTTAACATTTTGTAGCCCCTTTTGTGGGCTACATTCGTCAACAATTTGTTGTTTCTACGGGGTGTTGCACATGGTTAAGGTGTGTTAACTTAAGGTAAAGCTTGAGGTACTTTAAACAAACTCCAAAAATGTTTCACACATCATCCATTCAGTCGATTCTCCGTCTATCTTCCCCTATATTATACAATGTTGTGGCTTGCGTGATTAATAGCCATGTTTGCGGCTGTTATTGTGAGTCCTGCTGTTGCCATTTGTCTGGTTTGTGTGGCATTGGCAAAAAGGATGCAGCTTTCTCGGCGCAAGGCCAGTCCCAATTCCGATCCCAAAATAATTGCCGACTGATGGTGTCTGCGGCCATCCACCAACAGCTGCTGCAATCACGCAGTCTGCTGACTTGCAACAGAAAGAAAGCAAATATTAAAAACCACTTAGGGCGACGCGTGGCGAGCAATTAAAGTAAACACCCAGCATCGGTAAATCCTTTTAGCACTATGCCCTATAATTGCAATATGAGATGCCACTCGACTATGGCCTCTCCTCGGTAGCCACCGCATCCCCTTGCCACCATGTTCTGTGTGTTTGGGCCAACTGGGAGTTGCCATGGCAAATCCCTCGAATTCTGTGCCTGCGCATGCGCGACGCAAAGCGGCAGCTGCGAGCTGTGCGCCTTGGACTAACTAAATGACCTCCAGGTCGGCGACTTTGTAATCCTGCGGAAGTTGATTTTATCACGTGTGTCCATTAGTTACCTTTTGGTAACGTGGAGTCCGGTCGACGGGTTCAAAGTTCAGACTCAAACAGAAAGGAAACTGAAACCATTCGGCGGAATGAAAAGGGTTTTATTGGTATAGTTTTGAATGTTGCTCAGACAAACCCTTTTTCAAACAGCTGCTGCTAGAAGAACTTTGTTCCTTTTTAAATGCCAAATAAATTAATTTAAGTTGAATTGAAAAGCGCTTTCAATAACTGTCAAGCTAAACATATTGAAAAATCTTCCCAAATTAATCAAGCTCTTAAGAATGCTTCCAATTCACTTGAAAAAAGCTGAATGATCTCGGAATAACCGGAGGCAAATATCTCAAAGTGCAGTGCTCCCTCAATAACTGCTGACAGAGTTCCCATCAATTGGAATGTCTTTCGAGTGTGTGTAACCCCGGAGGTTAGACCAAAAATGCCATCAGTCATTAATCTAATTTTTTCTATTTATGGCAAACGATTGATGGGCTTAGACCGTCGACTGCCGACGACTTGACAATTGGCGGCTAATTATGCAATGGCATCCCGAAAAGCCGGCCAGGAATGGGAACTTGGGCATCTCGGTGGCAGCTGGAATTAATTGGTCTGCCAACCGGCGATAAGATCCGCTCCCGAAGACCTCTGAAACTGATGATGAGCAGTCGGCACCGCCGGAAAACTCAGAATTAATGGACCGAGTCAAGGGGCGACAGTTTTGTCGAGAAAATCAAATTACACTTCATTCGTTTTGGTTGCTATGAAAATCTGTGAAATGGAGCGGCCGATTAACCAGATGCGATACTATCTCAAGGATGAGGTGGTCCCGCACAACAAGAAGGACGACTGCTGGGTGATCATACACAGAAATATCTACGATCTAACTCCCATGCTGAAGGATCGCTTTGATGACTGGAATCGCGTGGGTTACAGGGTTGAATTGATGAAGCATTATTAAATTTGATAATACCCCCAGACACTGGACTATTTGGTGGCCCATGCTGGCAAGGACCTCACACACTTATTCCATGAGAACGGAGAGCCTCGCACGGAGATCTCTCCCAGCACAGGACGACCTCGTGTCCTATTCCCTCCCATATTGGAAGTGGCCATTTCCGAGTTTTGTAAAACCCCAGGACAAATGTGGAGCCAGGATCCATTCTATCACATCGGCATGGTCACAAAGCGTGCACGGCTTATACGAATTGTTAATACCCTAACAGCGCAGACGCAGTACATGACCGTTTGCAACGAGGACAGCATCTACGACATCCAACAGAAGTACAAAGAACGATACAATCATCATGCAGGGAGCTACGAGTGGCGAAAGTTCTCAAATGGGGTAAGTCCTTTGAAAATGTAATATAATATAGGAAATTGCAATATAATATTTGAAATTTTACCAGGGCAAAAGCTGCGGTGTTCTGGACCTGAATGGCACCCTGGACGAGAATGGACTGACGGACGACGAGGACAGCAACGTGGAGCTACCACCGCCTTCAATTTGGCTCTACTACACGGACGACATAACAATTGCTTGATCTCGATTACTATTCTCTCTATGATTAATTGTTATTGGAAATTCGTTGTGCAAGTATAGCTCATTTCAAGCTAGAGTGGAGTTGGTTGGTTGTTCGGGTAGTTTACAGGCATTTTAGGCAAATTTCAACAAATGTCATGGTCCACAGCAGGCGGTAATAAGTCGAAAAAGTGCAGCAGACTTGTTCAGGGTCGCACTGCCTAGTATGCACACTACATAGTATGCGCCATATTGCTCCTGATCGCGGCTCTAATTTATGCGGGCCGGTGGAGCTGTGAACTCGTGTATGACGATCAGGGTGTCTGTTTTTAGGTATTTTCAGTTTTTAGGTGCCTTTGAGTGGGGTACAGCGCCTGCAGCTGCCCAGTTGGCACGCGTTACTTTCCGGGGGGAGTGATCACTGAACTGTAAACTTTGGGTGTTTTTCACAGAGCCTTTCGCGGCCAGAGTTATGGTGCTTGGTTCTGGGTTCTTGGAAGTGCGGCCAGAAAACGCCCACTTTGCTTGGATCCCCACTAAACTGGGGGCTTCGCTGGCTGCCGCTGTGTTATCTTGAGCGCATAAATAATTAATTTCAGACTCATTTTGCTTAATAATTTTTTAGTTGTTTAATTGCAAACCTGTTTGCGCTGGCTTCGCTCTGCCTGCTTGGGCTTTGTCTTGGGGCCAGGCCGGACCATAAATGGTCTGTGGCTGTGTTCTTAATTTACATTGCGCCAAAAGAGGCTAAGAATCTGGCACTTGAACAATGTTGTGAAATATTTTAGTCGCCAAGCATGTGGGATTTTTGACAAGCCACGGGGTTTGGCAGCAGAAGGTCGCCGATATGTGTGCCTTAATCGCGATCTTGGAAAAAAACAAATAGTCTAATTAACCTCTGGGAGTCGCAAAAAACAAGTACCTAGGAGGAAGTAAACAAGTCACGGGCATAAAATTAAATCGTCTCAACCATGGTTACTTTTATAGACCACCACAATATTGCCAATGCTTATCTTAATCCAAAACCATTCTGGCAATCTAAGGACCTTCACTGGCAAAAGGAAGTCAAAGGCAGACCTAAATGAAATCCGCCAAATCAAATTGATACCTAAGAACGTCTGGGCCAAGACAAGCCGAATCTTGTGAAATTCTCCTACCTGTTTAGTTCTGAAATCTCAGTGCCTGGTACCGCCACCATGCTGGGATGACTCATCCGAGTCTGCGAACACGTTTGCGCCTGTCAAAGCCTGGGAAAAAGGAGCAATATCGAACCCATGGGGAAACTGCCGCGGTCTGGAATCTTTGTTAATGTGGTGGGTGCAAAGGAGAGGGGTTACCAATGCGTAGAAGACTTCAAATCCATTGCAATGCCTGGCTCCAAGGAATTGCGTTTATCGTTTGGCCAAACCTGTTTTGGCATTCCACATCGCTCACCCCCCGCACTGGATCGAGTTCGTTGCCTAAGTCTTTTGTTCGAAGCGCCGCAGAGTTCATTGCCTGTATAGGTAAACAAAATGCAGTTGTTTATTAAGCTATATTTGTGGACTCCGGTGGGTGATAGGCCAGTGTGCACTGGGTTGTTAATTAACGGGGGAGAAGCTGGCATTGGCAATTTGCATAATGCTGGAATGCACAATTGTCCACAGGCTGATGGGCTTGTAATTTAAAGTAAATTATGTAACGGGAAGTATTTGCATCGGATTTTAAGCATTACAGGATATAAAAGTTGGCTCCTTTAAAACAATATTCTTAGAAATTAAAGGCATTCACTTGAAAATACATTGCTTGGAATTTAAGTTGATTTAGCCGGTGACATCTTTCCAGATCCATTACATAAATTTCCCTGTTCACGCGACATTCCTCGAGAGGCACGGGACTCATCATGAACCATTGACATCACCCGCGGTAGTAGAATATGTAACCCACTTCGCTGGGGACTTTGGCATCCCATTCCCACCCATTCACAAGGCTGGTTAAATCTGAATTCCATGCCGGCCGCATTCTTTCCCATCTCCCAATGCCAGGCGGAAGTCGAGGCTCTGGTATGCGAGCATTCTTCTTCTGCTCCAGCGTCTTTTCTCCAGCGATATTCCCATGCTAAGCGAGCTAATTTAGTGCTTAGCTCGACATAAACTGTGTGCGGTTCCTGTTTGGCTTGTTAATTGCGCGGACTTATGCAGATGAGCTTCGAAATAGAAAGCCTGTCGAGCGGGACTATCAAAATTATTTGGCATGAAGGTCAAGTCGCGGTCACACCACTCCCAAAAGGAAGTAACCCACTCCAACGCCCCCAAAATGGGTAGCTTAGATCCAACATCCGTTATGGCTCAATATCATTTACTTTTACTGTTTTTCAGTTCTTAACTGGCCTGGGACTCCTCCATCTATTGTGTTGGCTGCCACGCCCATTTCCACCAATAGTGTTTTGCATTTGGCATACAAAGTGTTGACCGCTGCATTTGGCACTTGGCATTCCACACCAAACAGCCACGACAAATTAAATAATAAATTCACGAAAGGAAAAAAAGGAATGCGACAACTCAAAGCGGAACCAAATTAGGAAGTGGCCACACCACAATGTTCCCCAACACCATATTCGGGGACTCACTGTACCTGACCAACTGTCATTGGCATATTAATTGTGGTGTGATTGATATGGTGGCTTCTTCAATGGTTAAGTTAAGTTTTACTGATTTAATGATATATTTACTTTAAATTTATCAAATTGTTACTATGTCAGTCTAAGAAAAAGAGGTTACTGCTCATTTATTTCTTTGAATTTGTATGCTTCAGATTGCTTAGCATATTGTAACCTTTATTGAACCATATAAAATCAAGATAAAAAGTGTCAAATTCAAGTTATTTTCTTTCTTCGATGCGCGATTCTCTCCCGCCAAATTGATATGCCAGTTTTCCACCTCACTTGCCGTTTTGATTAATCATAAATTATTCAAAGCCCAACTGCTTCCGTTTTGGACTGGAGTGTCTGTCAGTCTGCCAGTCAGTCCGTCACTCCGCCTATATAAATATATGTCTTCTTGGATGTCTGCTGGTGCTGGTGTGCTCCATGGCAGATTGACAAGGTTCGTAGGGGACTGGGACTATCAGTGGCCAGTGGGTCAGCGGGGGGTGCTGCATTTTCTTGTGGTTTCGATGCCTGTCCAGCTGCTCGTATAAATATCCATTGGCAATAAGAACTCCAAGCTTATTTTACATTTTATTGTATAATTTTCGGATGTGGTTGCCAAAGAATAGCTGGAAAAAACTCGAGGTCCGTTCTGACTGGCATACATTAACGCGTGCAACTAAATGAAAATAAATAAATTTGGTATTTACATTGGGGTTCTGCTCGGCTGCCCATCAGGTATGTCGCGAAGATCGGCAGACAATGGGGCGGTTTTCTCAGAGCACTATGCAAATCGAATAACGACTGGCGGCTACAAGGGGTTAAGGTTCGGGCGGGCCTCAATTTATGGTTATTAACACAATATTTGTTGTCGCTCCCTGGTTAATTAGCGGGTGCGGTCTTTCTGGGAAAGGGAATCAAATGGTTCCCATGCAAATCGCCTGGCCAAAAAATCAATTAAAAGCGCACGTGACGTACGTTCAACTACCCACATATGCATCCTTTCCCGCCTGCTTGTCATTCCACTTGGGTGTTTTTTAGTTGACCAAGCACTTCCTGTCCCAGGGGATTTCCCTGGGAGTCCGTTAGCTGGCCTTGTGTTTCCTCTGGATGATTAAAATATCTAAAGCGAAAGGGCGTGGGAGCCACTATGACTTTCAAATCAATTTCACTGGCTTTAAATTCTATTGATTTATGGGTCTGCGGGTTTCAATTGATGAGTTTTTTAAGAGGGCGCAAGGATTATCAAACTGTGATCTATATTTTTTGGTGGTTAGGGTGGCTAGGTCGTTTGCCAAATTGAATTGTTTACTTGGGCTGAGTACCCAGCCATTAAATTGGATTTGATTTATGCGAGACAAGTGCCTAACTGATCTTGTTAAAATTTATGAGTTCCTGCGAAGGGTTGCAACTGTGTGAACTGAGGGCGGCAGGCATTATAAGGGTTCGCATTGGTTGGCTTAAATATTATTTTAAGATACACTTTTTGTCACACGCACTGACCACAGTCAAAAGTTTTGAGCTGAAATCGAAAAACACACATTGATGAGACAACAAGAAGTCTTCAATCAGGTCTACGTTATCTTTTTCCTGACCATTGGGTACTCGTGTAACTCGTTTCTAGAGAGGAATAATAAAAACAGGTAGCTTCACTTTCTAACAATGATTGGTGGGCAACCTTTTCTTTTCAGTTTCTTCCTCTGAGGAGTAATGAGCGCTTTTTTAAGTTGATAATTGCGATGAAACAGCAGAAACAGGGGCAGAAACAGAAGCCGAGATTCAGGAATACAATGGCAAGCACAGCTCATTTGGTTAGCCCCAAAGGCCTGGCCAAGATGAATTGTCTTTTCTGGTCAAAAACTTCAGGGGCGAGGAGGCTTAGGTAAAACATTTGTTTACACATGAAAATACCAGTAGCCGATTGCTTCGAAGACACAAAGATCTGCTGCGAGGGATCCAAACAGAAAGGGCGGCTAGAATGAGTGATATTCTGGGAGCAGCGTGGGAAACGCATTATGTAACTCGCTGTAAGGTGTCCCTCAGATTCCCAGAGTCTTATTAAATACCATGATCTGGTTGTAATTTCTAAGCTGATTTGGGGGAACCCCTTTGCGAATCAATTAAGGGCACAGAGAATCGCCTTTGACACCTCAATTACACATGCAAATGCAGAAACATTGGCAAACAGAACTACAAAGGGGGTAAAATTGGAATTACAGATATTTTTAGAAGTGGTTGTGTGTGATCTGCAGTAATGGGAAATAAAATATTGCTGATATAATAATGACGGAAAAGTTATCACCAGCTCTTTCCTTCACACCCGCATGCAATATTATTTTAAAGAAATTTCCATAAATCACTTAATAAATGAAAAACCATAAAAGTAGCAATTAAAAGCTGTTTCACATTCATAATAACATGAAATTGTCTGTTAATTAGCAATTATGAGGGCACACTTTGCCGCTTGCCAACAGATTAAGATGGGGTAAAGCCCATAAGCTCTTCAGCAGATCGCTGGAAGAGCAGCCCTCTGAGGCATTTGGCGAATCTGATGGAGGAGCTGGAACCCACTGGCCAGGCCATAATCCAACCACCATGCCATGGATCGCCGGACCAAGCCCGTCGCCCGCACTTAGTCGCACCACACACTCTTGCTTTCATGTCGGGCTGCCATTATAATTATGGCGACGAGTCTGCCGTTTCTTTCTCCAGCTCTTCGGCATTTTCCAGAGCTCTTTTCATTACATTTAATGCCACAAAGGAATTTGAAAAGCATAACAACAACAAAGCAATACGTCGCTGCAGACGTCGCATTGGTCGGCCAAGTAGAAGTTATATGTATATATGCACTGGGCCAATAGTTCTTATATATGGTTTTAAGAGTTTGGCAAGGATAGATCACTTTTCTGTTTCTTTAAAAAACTAAAGAGATTAAATGTTTTTTTTTTCAATTTTCTCTTAAGATAGATCCTTTTTTCTCGCAGTGTAGGATGTGGACGCGCTCGGTTGACTTTCATGGATCAGTTGGGGCGGGCAGCTCGCAGCTCCACAACTCCAAAGCGATAGCATGTTCCTCTGTTTTTGTTGCTGCGCGCTGTTTGTTCTGCCATATACAATACTATACTATACCCATACTATACTATACTATATAGTATTTGTTGCTGTTGTTGCAGTCATTACCGGCATGACAAGCACAAAAATGCGTCGTCGTTCGTGCGCAGACGTTGCCGCTGCCCACAAAAAACCAAAGTTGCATTTAACTAGTCGAGGCATTGGAATAGGGCTAGGCCATTTTAGACCCTAGTCCAGCGCTAGTTACTCCAACTATGCAGTTTCCATCGATTGATGGAGTTGGACTGAACTCGGTTGAACCGCCGACTTGGACAACACGTGTCTAAGTCGATGGCCGGACGGGAGCTGATTTCCATATCTCTATCTGGCGGACTCACTTGGGTAGCTTGGATTGCAGATACAAGTACTTAGAAGTAATCTTCCTCCTCTAAGTGCAGCCAGGCGTTTCGACAGAACAAGATCAAAGGGGCCAACGAAACGAGCCACTAATTTGATTCGTTAACAAAAAGTTGGTGCTACTGGTAGTGGGATAAGCTTAAAGGGATAGAACAGATATGATCCAAGGCGGTTGTCTGAATCACTGAAAAAAAAAGGTAACTCTTTTATTTATCCGACAGTTTGCCGCAGAAATCTTGTAAATAACATTTAGATATTTCAGACATCATCAGCTTCTCGGCTTAAAGGTAATATCAATAAAAATCAACTATAATATTCTATCCGAACATCAACTCTCAAAGCAATTACAGCCTTCTAATAACCTGAAATCTAAGCCCAACTATATTTGGCAATCATCGACAACATGGGCCGCACCCCGTCCCAGTTGAGAATGCTTCGAGTCCGACAAGTGGTCAGGTTTCCAGCACCGAAAGTTCCAGAGATTGTTGCCGGGCCAGTGAGCAGCTTTAATCTCGGATCTGCACACTCGAATGGCACACGAGTATAGAGTTTAAGATTTTGTGAATCTGGCTAGCTGTTAATCATAACCATGATACTCCAAAATACTGCAAAAAAAAATGTACAAAAAAGGTCGAAGAAAATGTTTTTGACTTCCGTTCGGCCAAATCATCCTGCTATCCCGATCCCCATCTCGGATTTCGATCCTCTGAGGCTGGACAACCGCAAAGTGGAAACGGAAGTGTCGCCGTCCGAACAGGTAGATGATGCCCCCATTAACTGTAACCTTTAGGACTCGTCGTCTGGCATAGAAACCCCAGTAATGCCACTGCAACCAACTAAAATGGAGTCTGCAACCAGTTGCAATGCTGCTTTTTGTCGCACTTCGGATGCAGTTTCTTCGTGGATCTGGTGCCTGGTGACCATTTAGCAGCAAAAAGGCAGCTATGAATGGTAAATGGCAGTGCGGGCCACTCTGCAATTACATGACCAGCTGCCAGCGCCAGCAGTTGGTTTGCACTAGGAGGGCGGAGGAGGGGACTGGGCTAAGGTAGTTGCACTCATCACGTATTGGGAGGTAGCATACATGGGCATACTTAAGGGGCAATAATGTGGTTTATCAGCAAGTAGCCACTGAGTTCGATACGGGCATGTTATGACAAGGATGAGATGTGGACAACAGGTTGGCAGTACTCCTTCTTCGCTCACAGGGAAGCTCTAATTCAGTGATGCTCAGGTGGGCAGGATAAATCATTTAGAAGTGCTCTTGGAAAATGAAAAGATAAATGATGAAAATTCCAAAAAATACTAATAAATATATAAAATACCATAAAAAGTGTTGCTTTTAAGCCTAGATCAAAGATATCTGATATCGAAGCTTAAGTAGAGAAGCCCTTTTTGTTACCCGAATCTCGCCACTTCCTCGAAGATTTCCATCTATTTTTTTCTGGAGTGTAGTGCCCTGCAGATCATTAAGACGCCAGACCAGAATGAGCTGGCCAAACGGAGAGGAGATGGCGAGGCAAAGTGCACATCCGTAGAAGGACATCTGATCGCTTTTTGTCGTGCATTACACAACCGCAAAGTATCCGGGAGGGGGGAAGTGATAAGGGAGCAGGGGGAGCATTGGGAGGAGCAGCAGTTTGGGGAGGGAGTGCAAAGAAGAGCTAAATATGAAAGTGCAGACAAAGCACTGACTGAGTCCCCAAGCCGAAAGTTGTTGTCTCCACTATTTCTTTAGCACTGAGCGAAAGTAGTAGCAATATTAATCAGATACTTCTTAGCTTAGCTCCTTAGGTAATAAATAATGGCATATAAAGATATCGCACTTTTTTTGACTATCAACTTAATGTGAATTAAAGTGTCATTAGCTAAACTTTCCTCTTTTTTCTCCCAATGCACTTGTGGCTTCCTGCAGCTTGCGACGTGTGACGACATGTAGAACTAATTGTCGTCCACTCCGCCAAGGGAACCTCGTCGTGCAGGAGGAGCCGGTGGGGGGTGGGGCACAGAGAAGCGAGCAGGAGGGGATCGGGACTGGAACCGACTTGGCAGCAACTCCGACTGCAATTGGCTGCACCGTTCGCCTTGTGACAGGCATAAATCAGTTTTGTTTCAGTAATCGGCGCAGCAAGAAGTCCAACTTGAAGTCGAAGTCAGTTGAAGTCGATGTGAGCACCTGTCGGCGGCTGAAAAGCATGGTGATCTTGAGATTTTCGCGTGTGTTGCGTCATAATTGAAAACGATCGCTGTGTGACACCTTAAAAGGCATCCCCCAGTGGTGGCAGACACTCTGCTTTTTTGGCAACGCAACAACTTCGCCAACGAGTTAATTAGAGTTCGGGTCGTGTGCTCGGGCATCGAATTGTTTGGCTGATTTATGTTGGAGCGCTGGACAGCCATTCCTTGGCCAAAAAAGGCGCAGTCTAGCGCTGCGAATAAATAAACCAAAAATTAGCGACATTTAGTTAATGCACATAAATAAGATACGAGGCGCGGGTATGCGATATTGCGAGACTCCAAATTGGGCAAGTCGCTCGTGTGCCGAGATACCGTGATCCCAAAATCCCAACATCACCAAGATCCCGTGTGGGCAGCAGTCTAACAAAGTAACAATCAAACAAACAAACAGAAAATAAATGACGAGTTTAAATAACACTAACAATCGGCTTTGCTGAAGCTTTGTTGGTTAATGAACGCAACCATATTTGGCCAGATCGAAGTCGTCTCAAGATGCCCGCCCCGCCGGCCACAGTGAAGCCTGCCACTGGTCACACGACCAAGCTCAACAATGGCAAATCCAGCAACAGCCAGAGCAACCACACATTGAGCAACTCCATCGCCCAACTGAGCGACTCAAGGACCAATCTCACTGTCAACACGCCCACCACTTGCCAGCGACTAAGGTATGACACTTTTTAGCAGCTCTTGGATTTTGATATTCGAACTAGTTTATCGGGTACGAGAGTTCCGAAAAGTTCCCTCCGATTGTAGTGTTCATAAATTATACCATGGCGTGGGTCTTCGACGGGCTTGGGTAGGCACTGTGTGTTAGGTTCCATCTATAGAGTTTGGCTAATTGTGTGTCTCTTAATAAATGGAGTTTGTCAGTGTAAATTATGGCAGAACGGATTGTTTAATTCGTATTAGCCGCTGCCAAGTGAAAGGTATATCTGCGTAGAATAATATTTGTATCTTTTGATCAACAATTTCATCTGATTATCTGATATCATCTGATCCCTGCAAGTAAACTATTGGCGGAAAGGATATGATAATTTACATATCATTTGTTAAACCAAATTATAAATGCGGAAAATGTTTCAATGGTTAATTGTCTTGTTTCCACAGCGAAATGTTTCGGCGTTCGATTGCCAGCAGCACTCAGTCCAGTTCCAGGGAAAATACCTACGAGGAGGTAAGACAAATATACATATGAATAAAAGATCATCCTTCGATAAGACACTACGAAAGGAAACTATTATAATTACAAATGTAGATCGGGAAATTATTAATGAAGTGCTGGGAATTTAATGGGGAAGCGGCAAAAATTGAGGAATTCAAATCAACCCCAGAGATGGAAAACTGATCGTTTTTACCTGCCATAAATTGTTTTGTTGAATGCCCATCACAATTCAACTAATTAATCAAACAAAATGCCAAGACGTACATTTTCATGAAAGGGGAAAAAATTCCTGTAAAGTTTCCGTTACCCCTAGGAAAAACTCTCGAATTTCCAGGCGTTCCGAGTTGATTTACTTTTCATAATAAAATCTTTTGGCAAGCCCATCAAAGGAAAAAATAATTTATAAACATTTTAGGGGAGCGCGTCTGCGACTGCCTACTGTGTATATGTATCTATAAGTGCGCGGTGTGTAATCCGAGATACTTTCGGTATGGCATGGGGTTCTCGTCCAGGAGCAGCAGATCGATTTATAAACAGGCCGCGCTCAAGTGTGCCAGCTGCCGCCCGGCATCGTTGTATCTTCGAGATACCTTTCCTATTTGCTAAGAAGCTGTGAGCCAGGACCAACGCATCGAATCCTTAAAGACGGCAGGCATTGACCTGCTTCGGAATGCCAAGCGAAAACATCTGTCGTCCTCAAAAGGAATCGTCGTCGTCTTGGTAGATACTATATATTTATGGGTCTGGGTGTCCTTTTCATGTTATTACAGGCGTCGTCCTCGATTTGGCGCGCTCATCGGTCTGCGCCTCAGTTCGTTAGCCCAAGGAAGATCAGGTCGATGCTTGATGGAGCTGCATTCCATACAGGTTTTCGGCTCGCTTGCCTGACGCCTCTGTCCGGAGGATTGAAAACATCTGCCTGGGTCGTAAGCGGGTCCTTGCGATAGCCAGTCCAATAATTGAAAGTAATTTCCCTGCACTCCAATGATGGCGGCAAGGTGATAAGCCAGTTTAGTCGACAGTATCCTGCAAGGATTGTTGACAGTATCCGGTTAGGGGTGTATCTTAATAGCCAAACCTAAAAATCTTGTAATCTGAAGGAAGGATCTTAGTTGAGATAAAGAGTTTTTCTGTAGTCCAACAGATATTTTAAGAGGAGTAAATGTAAATACTATATTCTTTGATTTTGTGTACTAAACATCTCTGACCATTCTTAATGAATAAATACCACCATTTTATTAGACCTGCGTTTTTAAGCTCCGCATTACACAATCAAAGTGTCAGGCCAAAAGGTATTTTCCACAAGTTATTCGATACCAAATGACCACAAGCTCCAGGTTCTGCTGTTTGAAAATGTATCTGGCAGATACGCCTGCCATAGATACATATTTGAATAGAGTGAGGCAACGCGTGTAAAACGCATAAAATTGCTTTGATTCGATTTCATCTGAAACTTGAAAACCACAAAGCCCGGCGGAGCTGGAATCTGAGACGCAGTTCAGTCGCAGATGCAGATACAAATGCAGATGCAGATGAAGATGGAGGCGATCGCAGCTCAAGTTGAGCGTGTGGCAGGCAGACGACGATCTCTAATGGGCAATGGCATCATAATCATCATCATTGACAGCCGGTCTCATGTTGCATTTAGCTGGGGGCACTGATAGATGGCAGTTAGTGAACCCCCACCCAGACCAAGTTGCACTATGAAACTTGCTCGGTTAATCTGTGTGGAAAGTGCAAGTGAGTGCACTCTAGTCAAACATTTGCCTTTTATTGCAGCGCCCTAATCACAAATCAAATATTTTTGTTCGCCTCGAAGGTTTTATGGCCTATGCTCCGTTGCGGTTCATCGTCTTTGGATCTGGATCGAAATTGGAGTTGGAATGGGACTGATTCGGTGCCCTCAAATATTTGACAAGACCCAGTGCATTCGACTTCTGTATCCCACTGACTCCGGCCGGATTGATAGCCTCTAATCAGTTGCTCTGTTTGCCTTCGAATGGGTCCCATAAATTACACTACTTTGCATTCAGACTCAAGTGCTCAGAAAGGGGGTGATGAACCGTCTTGAAATGTTTTTAATTTTAGTGCTTAATTGTTTGATTTATGGCTAAGAAATTGAATGTTTGAAATTTTTCTATATATTCATAAAGCTGGAATTTAAGTTAAGAATTTCATATTCGTAGTCCTTATAATATTCTGAAATTACTGATATACACCTTCCCACTTTTTTTCAATCAATAACTATTCAATGTTCTTTAAAGTTTTCCGACATGATCCCACGGATTTTTCACCCCTTTCCATGTCTGATTTCCCACTTGGCTAAACCAAATAAGTGTCACCTTCAACAACCGAAAAAGGTTTCCAATTGAAGAGATATCACAAGTCAAACATGCGATGTCTGCCTGGACTTGGGTCATGTGCCTTTCATTACCGTCTACTTGGGGTATCTGTCTATGGGGTTTCTTGCGGCAATCCGCGCCCCCCGACCTCATTGAAATGCAAACAGCTACGATATGCCCGACCCTTCAGCCCGATCCTCCGCTGATCTGACCATGTTATTATTAAAGACACCTAAGTGGGTCGCCAAGAAGTGGGGATGGATCGGATCGTCGTGTGTCCGTGTGCTTTGTAGTGCAGCACGTACAATAAATTAGTGACATTATAAAAAAATTAAAACGTGAGTTCCTCTAGCTGAAAATATTTTGACAATAATAAGCAGCTTTGTCCGCTGCCTTCTTGTTTTTCCACATACACTCGTATATGTATACACATATACCACTTCTCGAGAGCCGCAAATTCACAACGCAAACAACGTGACATGGGGATCGGGATGGGTTTGGGTTTTTCGTCTTCGTGGGGCCTGTGAATTCATTTTGTTTGCCTTTGCCTTATGCGTTTTTATGTTTTATAGGCCTGCTCATTAGCATGCCGATCACGAGAAGCTTATAATTTTGAACTCTCCGTTCTGCTTTTGGAGTGGAGCGACTAGGACAAGGCACAATTGTCAATAAAATTGCTGGTCCGAGTGACAGCACGCACTCGCAGCCATTTGAGGCATTTTACGGCGGGCCAGCAATCCGTATCTCAGCTCCAAACAATTAAGGAATTGAAAAGGCCGTTCGACTGAGATCCCACGCTTTTTTTTCCGAGCGGCGGGAAATGTGCGGCATTTAAATAATTTTTCGATGCCATCCCACACCAACCAGCCGCAAGCTGATTATTTGTACACATTTTATTGCCGAAATTTATATGCGAAAATGCACATGCGAACGGAGATTCATTCACAAAATGTTGGCGCATCTGTAAGTCACTTTTTTATCATAATCGTATACAGCGGAAACGAAGAAGACACAAAATGCGAGATACGAATACACGGAATCTACCTGAATCTCACAGATCTTAGCCCGCTAACTGGTGAATGAACTGAGAAAATATCTCGCTATCTCTGTTTAACTGGGATTTTTCTAAGCCCCGAATCTCTGGGCCATTAGCAGCTTTTTAGCCGGAATTAGATTGTCTCGGTGGATGCACTTGACTTTATCTTCGCCCAGCATGTTTGGGAATGGAAAGTCCTGGGATCCGAACATGTTTTGCACACATTTCAGGCAAATCCTGTATGGCCTCTGAACTGCAGGTGGTCCTTGAATGAAGGCTGCAGTTTGCAGAAACCCTAGAGAATGGCAAACCCAGCTCAAATAGTTTTATGATCCGCAGTTAGGTCTATTAGAACCGATTGATTTATCAGCTGAAGAAATTATGGAAAGATTATTTCGGTCACAAAGGTACATTATTTGTGTACATAAGTTGTCATGGTTTTTCATTACTTTGAAATTTATTTCAATAAATCTGTAAAACTCAGTCATAAGCTGATTACCCACTGACTTCTAGTAGATAAAACAACTTTCTATTGTGACTTTCCTCCGTTTTTTTTTCAGCCAAAAGAAACAGCAAAATTCACAGTATTTCCTCTTTAGTTTTTGTTTGTGGCACAATGGAAGTTGGTCCAAGTTGCCACTGTCTCCTTCACTGATGATAATTAAATCAGCGTTGCATGACACAACTTCATCAAAACAGAGCCAAACTGAAAGTGAATTCGGCTGGCAAAAAAGATACAGATACGCAGATCACAATTGAGGTCAACGAACACGGTCCAAGTTGTCAACCGGCACTGTAGGCAGAACCCATTACTGTTTCTTTGGGGCTTTGAATAGTTTCCCCCCGAAAAAAAGAAGCGAAGCAAAAAAACACAAAGCCTTAGCTTTGTATCTTTTTGTATGCTGCTTTTATCAGCCCATTTACGTGCCAAATCAGCGGGTGAAAGTGTTGCAAAATGAGCAGAGCGAAATAGCGAAATTACCCCAAGGTGAAAATTGTTTTTCCTCGCTGCGCAAGGAAGGAAAAATTCCAATGCGAAAAATTGCACCCAGAGCAGACGCCTCCAGTTCGCCTGGAGTTTTCCCACACTTTGCAGGTGGACGTGTCTGAACTTTGATTAAGCAGCTCGCGTTTCCAACGAGTTTTTTTACTGAGTTTTCTGGAGCCGGGTAATAAATGTGTAACATTCTGTAATGGCTGACTATGTCTATGGTGGCATGAAAACCGATCTCTGAGTCACGCTCGATTAGTCAGAAGAATTTTTCGGACAAGTGAACGGCCTCTTTGAGTCACTGCAACCGCCAGAGGTTTCCATTTCCATTTCCCGCGCTCCCGAGGAAAAACTAAGCGTGTTCGCATTTAATGAGTGTCGCGTTTATCGATCGCGGTGGCACCTGTTTCCGTTGCATAAGTTCGCTGTCCAAGCCCTAGAAACACACGAGTTCCTTCCTTGGGTTTCCAAAATATTTACACATTTCGGTGGGTAAACGAAACCCAGGCGCTTGTTCTAATGAAGTTGCGAGGGAGTGTGGCAGGTGTCTGCTGCCAGATCTTGCGGGCCATTTGTAACCCAATAGACCCAGTTTACACTCTAATGAGGGATCAGTAGATACAACAAATAACTTAGCTGCTAATGGGTAAATGGAACTAGAAAACGGCCCGGAAAATGTGCATAATAAATGCCTTAATTGGGTTAAAAACACAACTTTAGCTATATGAAAATATATCTTTAATGAATTGAATAACTTTCATGATAGCATATTTATGGATTAGTCTTATAATTAAGATGAAAGTATTTTATCTACATTTAAGTAAATATATTTTGATACACTATGAAGTGCAGCAAATGACTCGATCAGCAGTACTTTTTGAAAAGAAAACATATACGTGTAACTTCAAAGAAGCCTTGACTAATAGAGCTACAATGTCTTGGCCCATAAATCTCGCTACCATATCGCAAGATCTGCCTTGAGCTCTGCTTCCCAGAAGTGCATTTCGAGTACATCAGACCAAAGACACTAGAATAACAAGATGCGTAACGGCCATACATTCGTTTGGCAATATTCAGCCACTTTTTTGGTGAAGGCCAAATTTGCTCTCTTTCCGCTCGCTCACGCTGAGAGCGTAAGAAATCTAAAAATAGAATTTGCTTGCTTGTGTGAGTAAAAACAAGAGACAAGAACGCGTATATGTGTGCGTGTTGTGCTAGAAGACGATTTTCGGGCCGAAATCAATTCTGATCGAAGAAACGAATTTACATATTTGGAGTTGTGGCCAATTTCGTAGCAATATGATGAAATAAAATAAAAATTCCCTGACTATTATAATTTTAAAGTTTTTTAAAATCGCCGCTCGAATTAGCTACCGTTTACATATTTATATTTTTTTTTTATTTTATGTATATTATGTTATGTTAATTAATTATTTATAATATATGTAATATTCGGTACCCAGGGAACACCACGGGGAGGCCAAACCAAAAATGGTTCATTTACATACATCATATTAATTTGACTTAATAAGTATACTAAATAATTAAAGCAAATACAAAGGAAATTATTATAACTACTGTAATTTGAAACATAAATTTTCCAAAAAGAAGACATTACATTGAGAAATAAATATTTCATAAAAATAATAATTATTTTTTAATTTCATAAAAAAATAATAATTTTATTAATAAATAATAAAAATAATAATATTTCATAATAATAATTCATAAAAAATAATAATACGTAGTAGAAAATAAAAATTTATAAAATAAATAAAAATATGAAAACAGTTCGTTGCAAAAGTCATATCGTCAGGCACGAAGTGCGGACACAAGCACTCAACCCTAATGACAAGTATTCTAATATAAAGTCATTTTCGAAATTTATTTTGTGATGTACATAGATTCGGCTATTACTATTTCTAAGCTTTATTTAAATAATAATAACGTTAACGCAAGAGAAAACAAGAATTTTTCACATGGTTCCAATTGATAAAAATAATATAGATTTAAAGTCAACGAACTTCTAAGGTGAAGGGCATATTTTGTCAAATTTACAATGCATACAGTTGCCTGCTATCACTGTATGCGTAGAAAAGAGCTGTTTGCTGTAGCGCTCTCCGCTCTTTCTCTCTCGAACAAAAACTCGAGAGAGCCTGGAGCCACCTCTAGAGCCACAGCCAAAAAATCGCGTGCCAAAAATTTGTATGGCCGTTACGCATCTTGTTATTCTAGTGTCTTTGATCAGACGGCGTATCTCGTGATTTTCGTCATTTTTTGCACTGCTAACCATCCGCAACTAATGCGGCAGAAGGAGATACAAACGGAACTGCATCTGAAGGATCTCCCAGGGACAGTAGGCCCGGCGTGTGCGGTTGGCCAGGCTGCCTATTGTTGAGAAATCATAAAAGATCATAAATAAATAGCGGCAGAGCAGCACAGAGATTTGAATTTGTCGGGTCTGTCGAGGGTCGGTCACACTTTAATTGCTGCAGATAAAGCGAGTCTAAGCGGATCTCTTGGACTGGGAAACGTACACAGAGTGCGGTCCACTCGGGTCGAGTTATTCATGCTGATCCATCTCGTTCCGTCCGCATCTCTACCTATGTGGCCATCTCGCTCTGTTAATTGATACCCGAGGTGTTGATTTGTAAAACAAAAAACTGTTTGCTTATAAACAAAAGGCCTTGTTATGTGCACGAGCATCAGCAGCAGTAGGAACAACAACTGAATTTTCGGAAATTTAGATAAGAAGCGAAAATGTTTTCATCCGAAACTGGGAACAGATAAAGCTGGGTCACACCCAATGGCCAACCAAGATCCCAGGCCCCCACCCAGTATGCAAATCAATGAACCATTAGTTTTGGGAAACTATGAAGAACTCGGATTCCCCTCAGAACCACCGATGTGGGTCTCCATCTCAGTGACTGACAGAGTCTTCGGTAGTAACGTACCCGACTCTTTCACTACCAATCTGTTCCTTGATAAGCTGACTTATCAGCGAGAGTCTTTAAATATTTAATCTGCCTGATATTATTTCTTGTACAAACGCCAATGTTTATGCAAGATTAATGGTCAGGCGCACGCCTTCCTTCCTCGTAAAAAAGCCCTCATCCCGCGCCGAAAACGAGGTTCATATACATATTACCTCATCGCCGACTTTCCTCTGATCTTGAACTATTAATTAGGCAAATTTCATTTTGATTTGTGGGCTGGCTTAGCAGCGGATGTAACTAAGTGGAGTTATGAGAAATGGGAGTATAGCCTGAAAATGTTTGAGATAGATGTAGATGTTAAAAAAATGCTAAATTAAATATTAATTTCTATGACTAATCCAGATATCCAAATGTAAACATTTGTTTGTTTATATTTATAAACAGTAAAACAAATCAACGTCCATTTTTATATGTTTACAAAACCCATTCAAGAAAAAGGGAACATGATATTATGCATCTTAAAAGATGTTTAGCGAAAAATTTCTTTATAAAAAATGTATCTAATGAATATAATAGAATCCAAATTCCACTGGGTACATGGCACATTTGTCCGGAAATCTGCACACAGCAATGGACATATTGTCAAACATCGGGCATGAAGGATCCTTTTCCTACGAGCCTGATCCTCTTTTGTGCGACACCTTTGGGAAACTGTCAATAAGCGAGGGCATTGTTCGACCTCTGCCAAATGCAGCTGCCTTTAGCCATCGAACTGCGAATCATTTCCTTGGCCTGAGAACAAAGCCGGGCAACAGGACCCGTCAGCAAGGACATGTGGCTGCCAGAGGACAGCTTATTGGCCAGGCAGAGGAAACACAAATCGATCCAGAGCATCTGCATCTGTCATGGCCGACATGTGCCCACAATATGCGAATGATTTTTGTCGGTAAAATGGAATTAACACTGAATTTTTGGTATGGAAATATAAGAAAAGGGGATGGGTATTACTAATTACATAGGTTTTTGGCAGACCAAAAATTCCACTTAACTCGTTATTGCTAATGGTTTTATGCTTTTGCTGGGATGTCAAGGATTGTTTTAAAGAATTAATTTAATTTAAATAAATAAGATTTTTAAATCTTCTGAAGATCTGGCTACTCTGGGGAACCTTTTCAGCTGGAACCGAATCTAAAGCTGAATGAACTCATTTCCCATTGCTCATGCTGGCTCAGCTTCTAAGCGGCTTTATGGCTTTCTGGCCATTATCAGAGCGAAGAGAGAGCCAACTCTTGGCTCTTTCTCTCGTCTTGGCCAGAAAAAGAAGCAGCAACATCAACGGCATCAACTTTTCTTGCTGCCGCTTGGTTTTATGGCTCTTTTTTCGGCAACATGCTCAGTCAACCTTGGCAAGGCCGTTGTTGCCGGTTTTTATGCTGCCTGTGTGCGTGTGAGTTAGTATCTGTGAGTGGGCCCCTCTGGCTGTGTGTTTTCGCGTGGGTTTCCTTTGGTATGCGCCCAACGGAAGTCGGGAATGGGTCATAATCGATATCCCTATTGCTCTGGCCCCTCCGTTCGCCCCTTATTCCACATTTCCACTCCTGGCCAACAGATGTTGAGGCCCTTTGGATAATTGCACTTGGCAATGGCTTGTTGGCGTCATTAGAGCAGCGTTTGGGTAA
This sequence comes from Drosophila sechellia, assembly GCF_004382195.2. Classification (NCBI taxonomy): domain Eukaryota; kingdom Metazoa; phylum Arthropoda; class Insecta; order Diptera; family Drosophilidae; genus Drosophila; species Drosophila sechellia. The sequence continues at coordinate 4,309,591 of NC_045949.1, forward strand.
ATACAGCAATTACATTATCCGCAGTATGTCCTTTTGCCAAATTGAGCGGAAAGCCCATAGAAAATGGAAAATGACAAAGGAAATCAAGTGACGAAATTAATAGTAAAGGAAATGTGATGGAAAATAATACTACTTTTAACGAGTTACTCGGTGTTTTCAAATGGCAGTTTTTTAAATATAAAATTTCTGAATATCAAGAGTATTGAAAAACAGAAGTACATAAATATGAAAGAATATTATAAAAATTTATACCCCATTTTGCGATCTTTTAATGATCCTTTTGTGAATAAACCGAGTGTAGTTTCAAGGAGAGTTTCAGTATTTTAACCAATCAACCACTTTTTGGCACTTTTCAACCACCGCACAGTGGTGAGAAGTTAAAATAGCCTAAAAACAATTATTATCACATATAAAATGAGCTCGAAATTAATACTATATAATAGAGGATATTACTTATACGCCATGTGGAACTCCTTAAACAGCTTGACGAGCAGCTTATTTGATAAATTCAATGGTATATATAAGCTTATAAGAAAATTATCTTATGCATATGTTCAATGGTATAGAAGAATATACATAAACAGGCAAAATCAACTATTGCCCACTGTGCACTCTCACAGATTGCTCACAGACACGGACACAAAAGCAGTCTCCGTCTCTCTCTAAAGTGCATTGCCAGAGCAGATCGACGCCTGCTGTCTCCCTTGCACAACCCCTACGCCACATTCGTGAGAGCGTCAGTGAGAGAGTGCGTTTGAGAGAGCGGGAGTTTCAGAGCGGCTTGGATGTTTCTGCCGTTTCTGCGTCACATCAATTGCTTTCGAGAAGTCGACGCAAGCGGTTCGTATTCGTGAAGTTCGCATCTGTATCTGAATCTGAGTCTGAACGGAAAACACAAGACAAACGATGCGCGTGCGCCGTGTGAATTTCGCCAAGTTTTGAAATAACCAGATCTTTTCTGAGTGATGTGCCAATAAACTAAGTGCAATTGCCCAAGCAAAACAATCAAAGACCCCCAAAAACTTGCCAATTGAAACACTTTTGGATTAGTTTCACGACAAGCAAATAAACAACAGAAAAACATTAACAATATGGTTCGAAGTTTGGCCCAGTGGACGAAGACTCTGAGCTTCCCCTCGCGTCTCTCGCCCAATCGCAACTCCAAGGACTGCTCCACTCTGGCCAGTCCCGTACCGCCACCCACTCCGCCCCGGAACAAGACGACCTCCGGCAGTGGAAACTGCGCCACATCGCGCTCCTCCTCGTCGACGGTGTCCTCATCGCACTCGTCCTCACACAGTTCACCCACTCCTGGGAACAACAACAACAACATGCCCATCACGGAACTGGAACAGATTGTAAGTTCACCAAGATAAAGTCGGGCTCCCTAGAAATATCGAGGGCAATGCACCAGATATGTGATCTTGCAAAGTACATAACTTGCTAATGCTGTACATTTCATATCTTTGGTGTATGGCGTATTATATATAAAATTAGTCATAGGACTAAGACTATTATTGTTTCTGAATTATAGGATAAAGGATAATATAAACAATAGGTAGTTTCAAGAAACTCAGTTAAATTCTTTAATGATATTCAGATGTGCGTAAATAGGGGTTACACGCAGGGATCGCATCCGAACGCCTTTGGAGGGGACTTCCTGTTTAGGCGAGCCAGCTGTGCAAACATTTAACAACTAAAGCCCACATATGATTGCCACGACCATAAAAGCGACACGAGTGCTTTCCATTCTACTCCATTCCCGATAAAGCTCATTGACCCAATTGAATGGGGGGCCCTAGACCAGCGGCCAGATACTAGGGCTTAGCCGCCACTTATCATTATCAATCAATCAGTTTCGTAAAGCAAATAGGGCTATCTAGAGCGTGGGGACGTCCACTGATAGCGGATTTCCACACCCGATAAGCGGGCTGACAACTATCGAATATACATACATATGTATGGGATTTCCGCACCAAATCGGGTGCAATTAAGCCCCCACCGTTTGACGGCCAAGTTGAGAGCAATTTGCCAAAGCTGCGCGACAGATTGCCCGGCCTCACACACATGGCAGGAAAATGAAACTAAAAAAAAAAATTCCGAAAGAGATTGAAATAAAAATCCGAAAGGCAAACAGGATGTAGACGCGCTTGAACTGAGGATGCGATGGGAATTTTTTGTGCAGGGATACAGACAGTTCCATCTTGGGCGACAACATATGGGCACAACGTGGACCGATTTCTAGAAATGGAAAGAAGAGCCGCATCGAATGGGGAAATAGGGTTTATTGAGAGGCATAAACAAGCTGCAGTTTGAAGGAAAAAATAAAATTTACCTAGAAAGTAAAAAAGTAAACTGTTATATGAGCAATCGAATATCAAACAATAAGGTGATAGTTCCAATTAGCTTGACTTTTTCTGCCTCCGAAGACAAATTTTCCCACCAACTAAGCCCATTTCAATGCGGATTCGAGTCTGCCAAGTAATCAGAATTCCCGTACTTCGATTTCGCTGGCATTTTTTCGCAATCCGTTTCTGACATTCTCTCCCTGGTCAGTGGATTCCGCAGACGAGTGCTGCATTCATTTGCAGACCCAGACCCACTGCGAGCCACACCCACGCGGCACGACCAAGTGGCGCTGCTTGGCTTAAAAAAGAAAAATAAAAACATAAATAATGAAAATCAAGCAAGACGACGACGCCACGAGCATGCCACAGTTTTCATCGGCGGCCGGGAAATGGATAATCGTGACCATTGGCGACGAGGCGCCGCCGACGCATCTGCGGCAAATGCCAAAGTTGAAGAGCACTCAAGATACGGGAGTGCAACGCAACCGTTAGCCGAAGGAAAACCCAGGTGGACCTGGGCTTATGTAAGGCAGGTTCGCATTTTTGCCAACAGAAACAATTCAGCAAACGAGTTTCTTGTTTTGGTTTTGGTCTTAGACTAGCGAATCAGTCGGAAAAGTTGCCCAGCCGCTTTTCAGCTTCTGCTGCGTCTGTGCAAAGTACAAGCATCCTTGGCCAAAGGTAAACCAGTTAACCAGTTCCAGTTGCCAACTGCTGACGGGGGCGTCTGCCCTGTTTTTTGCCTCCTCCTGGACTGGCATTCCTGGAATCTTGCAATTATGGTGCAACCCGTTAAGTGGCGGAATGGAGCTTCCGTCTGGGAGAATGGTTCCCACCAATCCAGAATTGCATTTCCCACACGGGAAACCCGATTAGCATATGGTCAACAGATTAGTGTAACAGGAACTCAAGGTCTATAATATCAGCTTTGGTCATTGGGAATCATTATGTTATCATGGAGTTTCTATAATGAGGAACTAGTAGATATTTGATTCAATTCATTAAGGCCAATATTTTCAATAACAAGTTGAAATTGGAGACCATATATTATAGAACGTGCTGAACGTATATTTTGACAAACATTTCGCTTTCGATTAGCAATCAATTAACATATTGCTGGTAATGACACATTTCGCACCGCCTATGGCCGGCTGACTCAACGGATTTCTCCCATTCGCCGACTTTTGGGGACCTTGTCAATGCGAAGTATTTTCGCTAATGCCAGCAAGAATTTGGCCCAAAGTCTGACGACCCCAAAATGAACAAAAACAACTGCATTTCCTGTCGCTTTTCCAGACAAACAGCTGCCAACCAGGCCAACATAAAGGTCAGACCCGCACAAAAAAAGAGCCACAAAATGTGGCAGCTGCAACAAAGTTCACCTGCGTTGAGGTTTGGCAACCAAGACGGTTTCGTAATAAATAGTGGCAGAAACTAGAACATCTGATCACAGGGGATCAGGGTTTCAAGTCATAATTTAACCATTTCTTGGGGCCAACGCATGCAAATTCATCACCGTGATTAAGAGTGGCAAAAAGCAGCATTTAACATGGGCACAGTGGATATATTGCGATATGGCCATATTGCAGGTGCAGAGGGAGCAGCAACATGGTGTTTTTACCTGTTTAGAAATCAGCTGCTCTGCTCCGCTTTGTCCCCTCATTTTCTCGGGTGAAACCAGTTTCTGGCTTTGGCCATGTTTTGTTTTCATTTTTTCCTCTCTCTCTCTCGTTCTCTTTGCCTTGTTTTGGGTTTTGTATTTTGCAGCTGTCTGAGCTCAGCTCGCATCCACATCCAAAGCATTGTTGCCGCTGGCTTCGCTGGCTATTGCTGAAATTACACACTTGCTGGAGTATCTTTGAAGTTGACAAAAGTGCACATCAGCTGTTTCAGCGGTTTCCTTTATGGCCAGCTTGTTTGGCTCACCACATCGCCAGCGTTGCACTTTTAAATCCGGCATCGATGCACTTTACTGGGTCACCCGTGTTGGCCATAACTTTGGCAATCCCTGCGACTGTGGGAAGTTTTGGCCTTAGGCAAACACCTAGCCGAAAAAGCGATCTAATTAGTGCTCCAGCTGCGGGTAAATATCAGAAGTATTTAGCACAGTTTTCATAGAGCTTATAATGTTGATACTGTAGCTAGCCCCATATGAATGTTGAGAATTTCTTGGGCAAACACAGAGTCTCGAAATACATATAAAAAGCTATAATGCCAATGCTCACGTACCAAATAAAAAAACATGCCAGGGGCGTTTTTTTTTAGGGGGATATTTGGACAGCAGACCCATGCCAAGTTCCCCCCACCAGCCATGTCTCTGCCTTTTGTGCATTACACAAATGAACGTCAACATATTTTGGTTGGGAATATTTTGTGTTAACTGAACAAACGGAAGTTCTCCCAGCGGGGTATGGTTTACCAATAATGGGAAGGTGCTAAGTCCCCTTGCCCCAGAATCTGATGATCTTTTGGTTAGCAGGTCGGGAAATCGTGCTCCAGAAGAATAATGGAACACTCTGAGATCATAATGGCTGCATTCAGATTTAGTTCGAAATGCTTTGTTTGGCATTCGCCTATCAGAAATATGAAATAATCAAGTCGATTTCCATCTAATCAACCTGTGAAGTCCATTGTGTTTATGTGGGAACATGGGATAATATTTTTTTCTAGACTCAATTATATTATTATTTGGTGGGGGGAATACTTAAATAGACTCGACCAGATACCGCATGGCTTGAAAACTCATTTGGATAATCGGACAAACAAATCAATGTATCCCAACGGACTGCAACCCTTCAAATTAAAGTGCCTCCCAATCAATTTGTCTATTAATAAAGCCCCAAGAGGAACATATCTTCCAGAAACATGGCCGAACCCGAAGTTTTGGCCGCCCCAAACTTTCAACAGAAGCATAAACAATGGGATGTTGTCTGATTGAAGCCAGGCAGAGCCATAAAATCAAATAAAACAAACTTCTTCGCCTATGAGCGCCTTGAACTTTAAGGTTGGGGCAATTCCAAGTAGGAGGCACATGTCTTACGGGGCATCGAATCGAATTCGATGTCTAAAATTATAAATTTGTCTTCCTGCCTATTCCTAACTTCATTTTTATGATCCGCCCTATCCCGACGCACCGCGCAACCATGGAAGTGCAGTTCCAAGTGGAGTGGGCAGGTTGCCACTCCACTCCAGGAGGCTCCAGGTTGAGCGTCCCATAAAAATAAAACAAAATGCGCCAACAACTGCTGTTGCTCATAAATAATGCGTTGTTCGCTCACATTTCTGTTTGCTGTTTCCACTTTCATTGGCCTGAGCATTGATTTTGATTTGGTTTCCGTCTTATTCATTCGGCTTTATGTTATTTTTTAATTACCGAAGCTTGAAATTTGGCCACGCTTTCGTGTCTGAATTGGAATTTCAATTGGTTTTGACTGCGGCTTTACATCAGAACCAATCAAACTGAATGACTCGGAGCAGTTGAATAACAATATTCTCGATTTGGCATGAGGAAAAAAGCAAAAGTTGCCCTAAGATCGCCTAATTATATAATCATCCGCCGAAACGTGGCAAACGACCTCCATTGCCATTCCATCTTTGTGTGGTCCCCGATGGGGAAGTCAGAGTAAATTAACCTTAGCAGAGCGGCAAGTAATTGCCACTAAAAAGAAAAAAGTATCTTAAGTTTTTTCTCCTGCCGTTCGGCCCATAATTGTTTTGGTTTCCCCGTAAACATTTGGAGTCGGTTGACAAACAGTTGGACGGGGCCAGCTTTTGATCTCAGATCTCCTCGGATGCTGGTGCATGTTCTTCATTAATCCATCCACTACGTGATGCGGAATTTGTTAAACATCGCCCGTTTGTTTACGCCATCTCCGATTGAGTGGCGGTTACTTCCTGAACGAACTCCTTGGTGGGCGGTTCGATTCCACTTGCAAGTCCAATTGCCTAATTGGTCCATGGCCCCATCGAGAGTTCAACCGCAGTTCACCACTTTTAAAGTGACATTTAACGGCGGAGCGGAGCGGAGAAGAGGAGCACCAAACTCGTTTTCACGTTAAATGAAATGAAATTACCAGCAAGAGGCGATTCCATAGAAATAATATTTTATTTTTTCTACTACGCCCATTTGCCGGGCACATGGGATCCGAATCCGAGTCCGAATCCGAACTGAACCCGCTCCCTGCTCTTGTGTTAATTGCTTATTATATCTTCGTTTTTATGCCGCCTCTACGAGTCTGTCTCTGGGACCAGAACCAGATGCAGCGACATGTTCATTTATCAAAAGGCAAGCCACGCTCTTCCTCTGGCCCCTTATACGCATACATGCTGCAGATAAGGTCAATTAAAAGAGTCAACCGGAAATGTCGCGACGCTCGGTTAGGAGCCACATCTCCCCTGCAACGTCTATCTATCTTTATCCCGATTTCGAATTGTCTGCTCATCACTTTAATGGTTTGTCAAACATCATCATCAACGGATCGAACAATTACCATATCCAAAAGTGGGTGGCTGGTCATTCGAAATGGGGGCGTTTTAATTAGATTAGACCATCGCAGGCAGTCATAAATATTTTCGCACAACGGCGCAATTTATTATTTTAATCTACCGGATGCAAAGTCGCACTCCTCTCGCAGTCCCCAGCAATTAAAAGCATACGACTGATGTGCATAGGGAAAAACTGGGGAGCAGAACCAGAAGCGGGTGCAGTTCTTCAAAAACCCGAAGTACGAGTACAAGTATATGGGCAAAGGCAGTCAAGCGATGGCTGGAGAAGTGGGAGAGTGCCCAAAAAGAACGTTAGAAGGTAGGACAGGAAGTGCCTGTCTCTGGGTGTGCCTAGGAACATGAGCAGTCATGTGTGAAAACCCCTCGAGGGAAAATGTGCGGCGAAAAGGTGGCGGGCAGGTAGCTGGAAAATCAATATCTGCGATGCACTGGATAAACAACAGGTGAAGGGGATCGGAAGATAAGGAAAGAAGTGCCATGTCCTGTCTATCAGCTTGGGAAAGTAAATCTGGAAAACCTTTTAAAGGAAGGGGGACCTCAGGGCGTTTGTGGAAACGCATTTTCACACCAAATACTGCAAAACGAACTACAAGCCAAGTAGGGCTTAATTTTTTACATTTCTATTTATATTTGTTATACAGAAGTTCTCACTGATCGTTACAAATTTCTTATTTCCCTTATTTGCAGATCTATCCCGGTCCCGATCCAAAACACATCATGGGCTCGCTGGTCTTCTGCATTCATCACAAACAGGGCTGCAAGTGGTCCGATGAGCTGCGAAAGCTGAAGGGACATCTCAATGCCTGTAAGCACGACGCCACCCAGTGCCCCAACAAGTGTGGAGCCCAGATTCCCCGGATCATGATGACCGATCATCTCCAGTACACTTGCACGATGAGGCGTACCCGATGCGAGTTCTGCCAGAGCGAATTCTCCGGTGCTGGACTGGAGGAGCACAACGGAAGCTGCGGCCAGGAGCCGGTTTACTGCGAGGCCAAGTGCGGCCAGCGGATACTGCGCGGGAGGATGACCCTTCACAAGTCCAAGGACTGCGCCAAGCGACTCCGTCGCTGTGCCCACTGCCAGCGGGAGTTCTCGGCTGACACGCTGCCCCTGCATGCCGCCCAGTGCCCAAGAGCTCCATTGGCCTGCCCCCAGAGATGCGATGCTGGTCCGATTCCCCGGGGTGAGCTAGAGGCGCATTTGCGTGATGAATGCCAGTCGCTAGCCGTGTCCTGCAGCTTCAAGGAGGCGGGATGCCGCTTCAAGGGTCCCCGCCAGATGCTGGAGACCCATCTGGAGAGTAACGCTGCCGCCCATCTCTCGCTGATGGTGGCCCTCAGCTCGCGCCAGGGTCAGCAGATCCAGATGCTTAAGTCGGCGGTGTCCAAGCTGTCCATCAACTACACAGGCACTCTGTTGTGGAAGATCACCGACTGGTCGGCTAAGATGGCCGAAGCGAGGGGCAAGGATGGCCTGGAGCTAGTCTCACCCCCGTTCTACACCTCCCAGTATGGATACAAGCTGCAGGCGTCGATGTTCCTCAATGGCAATGGACCTGGAGAAAACACGCACGTCTCCGTGTACATAAAGGTCCTGCCGGGAGAGTACGATGCTCTGCTCAAGTGGCCATTCTCACACTCCATCACCTTCACGCTGTTCGAACAGGGCGCCCAAAGTGGCCAGGGAGGCGTGGCGGAATCCTTTGTGCCCGATCCCACTTGGGAGAACTTCCAGAGGCCGTCCAACGAACCAGATCAGCTAGGATTCGGCTTCCCGCGCTTCATCTCCCACGAACTGCTGCACAGCCGACCCTTCATCAAGGGCGATACCGTGTTTCTGCGCGTGAAAGTGGATCCCAGCAAGATAGTGGCCGTCTAAGGAGGACCATTAGTACCGTAGACATTTACTCGACTTGTGTAAATACTGTGTATTTAAATTTATGAGTAAATTCCCTCTAGCCTAGCGTAGTCTAGCCTGTTCAGTCTCAGCGGCAGCTTCGGGCGATGTTGGCCGGCAGGCGCTAACTGGCCTTGGAATGCCGACCGCTGGGCCACTGCGTCATAGTCATATTCGATTCGTTTAGGTTTTTGCAGTGCTGGAATTAAACCAAAGCATAATTACGCATAGAAATACATTGAGAGCTCATACAATTCATCCATTAAAGTACGCCTAAGTTTGTGTCTTAAGTCTTTTGTTTAGAGATTTGTATTATTGCGCGCGATGCGATCACTTTCAAAAGATCTTCAAACTAGACCATACGCTCAAAATCACTTAGACCATAAGTTGCATGTAAATAGTGTTAAATTCGGAGCAGCCGCAGCGACCGCAAACCTAGTTTAAGTTGTAGCACGTAGTTAGTTGCTTAAGCGAACGCATAAGTCATTAGTACCATGAACGCGAACATAAACATGAGAATCCAACTTTCAACATAGTCAAATAAGTTTATGTTTAAAAGTTAAGAAGTCAAACATACAATAAATGAAGTAACAAAATACAAATTCAAACTGGTTTTGTTTATTTGGTTGCGAGAGTTTTCTTATAGAGATATTATAATATTTATGCTATGGTTCCAAATCACTTTCGTTGGACTCTTCGCATTCGTTGTATTTCACATTAAGATTTCTGCGCCCCCTTCTCCCACTTAATTGTTTACTGTGGGTACAAGTGTGCTGCTTCAGAAGATATTTGCTCGTAAAGGACATTGGGCAGTGGACACACCGGTTGTGACTCAAAATGTGCTCGGTAAGGAGTTTTTTATTTTGGTAGGACTTTTTGCACTGTGTACAGTTGTGCTTCTCGATAACAGTCTTTACTTTCTTGTGAGTGGCGTGGTGCATTTGATAATTGGCTTCTATGCTAAATTTTTTCGGGCATTTGGGACAAGGGAATATTTGTCCAGGAGACTTACTCCGGAGGAATTGTACGCAAACCTGCGAACTGATGTGTTCTTTAAGAGCGCTCCTTTTTTCAAAAGTTTGCTGGCACTTTATGCACTTGAACGGACCTTTCGTCGTGTGACTTTTCTTGAAGTGATAATCTAGGTAATTTTGACTTTGAAAAAACTTGGAACACTTGTGGCACTTGAACCGAGTGTGAGCACAGTCGTGACTCTTTAGGTTGCTTTCTTCTTGAAAGGACACCAGGCAGAGGGGACATTCGAATGTCCGTTGTTCCGCGTGGATTTTTACGTGGTCTTTAAGGCTGGTCACGTCTGAGAACACCGCTGCACACTGCGCGCAGTTGTACGATGACTTCCGAGACAGTCTTTTAGAGACATCCTCATGTGTCTGAATGTGAATTTTAAGAAAGCTGGAGTAAAGGAACACTTTTGGACAGTGCGGGCACCTGTACGGAGGCTCCAACTCTGATTCTCTTTCATCATAGGGCCTATGAATCCACATATGGGCTTCAAGACATCCGCGTTTCATATATATACTTGGACACTTGGGACATTTCAGCCGTGGAGGCTCTGTGGTACGCGTTTCATTATGAGTCCGAATGTGATCTTGAAGTTTGGCTGCGAGTAAGAATATCTTTGGACATTGAGGGCATCTGTGCGGTGGCTTCCCAGTAACTTCATAATCAACTGGCTTGTTTTTTACTGGTATTGAATCTATGTTAATAATCTCCTCTTTAGGTTGTCGGTACATCTGGATGGTATTTTCTTTAGCCTGTAAATCATCGAATGCATTTTTCACAACATCCACACAAGTTACACAGATATATTCAGAAAATGAATCGCCTTTCTCAACTGGCATTCCTGTGTACTGAGAGAGTGTCGTGGCAATCGGAATTCCGGACTCCTTCGCGACATCAAATATATTGGTTAAATTGTCAGACTGTTCCAAGCAAACGCGACAGCTTCCGATTGCTGGCTCTTCCAGACATTCTGTTATTATAAAGTATTCTCCCTGCATGTCTTCCACTTCAATAGCCTCCTCCTTAATTACGGGGAGCTCCTCCTCAGCGACGGAATCCTGTATGATGATCACGTCGTTATTTGCAGGATGATCCTCAAGAATTACCTTCTCAGCGATGGAATCCTGTATGATGATCACGTCGTTATTTGCGGGAGGATCAAGAATTACCTCCTCATCGAAGGAACCCTGTATGAGGATCACGTCGTTACTTGCGGGATCATTCTCATGAACCTCTACGTCCACTATGGGACCCGCTCCTATGACCTCCTCATTATGTATGTGGTTTTCCTCGATAACCTTCTTCTTAATTAGAACGTCCTCCTCCTTAACTACCAGCTGCACTTCTGGATATAAAGGATGCTCCGGCAGGCAGTCTTCGCTGTTTAAGGAGGGTTCTACGTGAACCGTTTCCTTAATTTGGGTTTCGGAGCTTGGTACCTTAGGCTTGGTGCCAAATGTGTCCAAATGCAGGCACTGCAGGCAAAGGGTTTTCGGAAGCGAGCCACCGCGTTTCACCGACAAGCCCGGACGTAGCTTGCAGCACTGACACACGTTCTCCATCGCCCTGGAATCATTAAATAGTATAAAACGTTGGCTAAAATGATTTTTGTAGCTTACCTAGTCATTTGTTTACAATGTTCAGGGCTATCGACAATCTGATATGCCGGAGCCACCCTGTTTCCAGACTCTTGTTATCGAGCTGTTATCGATACTGTAATCGACTATCATGCTATCATGTACTTTTACGATACAAATTTAAATGCTCATATATGTACGTACTTACTTTATCTTTGCAATAAATGCTACGAGCTTTTCATAGCAAGCAAAAAACGTTTCCATTTTGTTTAACAGAAGCCAGACATTTAATTAAAATATTTAAAATAGTCGGATGGATTGAGAATAATACAAAATCTAATGTTCCATAGCTGTCTTAGAACATAAGAACCATATAAACCGGATAGACCTAATAAATTAAGCAACTAAGCGTTAAAAGATATTGTCAAATTAAAGCTAACTTAATGGAATGATTTCTCAAGATGTAGTTGTATATTAACTAGGGGAAGCGCTTTTTCAGTAGGTTTTCCAGCTTTCTAATGCCCGTCTGGGAACTTCCATCAGCATTTTTATCTGCGCTTCCCGTAAAGCTGCCCACGCTGAAGATAAAGGCTCGTTTGGGAGTTGACGAAGCTGCCGTTGTTGTTTCAGTTGGTACTGCTGAGGTTTCAGCGTCGTCTGTGGTCCCCGAAGTTGCAGCTACTGTTTCTGCAGCCTGGGTCTCCTCTTCTCCAGTAGTTGGGTCAATTAAGCCACTCACAGCCGCTGCAGAAGCCGTGTGCTTGAAAAGATCGATCAGTTGCAGTTGATCCACACGTTTGACCGCCTTCATATCCAGAATCTTTTGGTACTCCGCAATGGTAATGTCTGGCAGCAGCTTAAGCACTTGCTGGGTGAAGTGCGCCGGCGGCTGGACCGGCGTCATCACCACCTTGATAATCATCTCGGCCCGAGTCATGTCCTTGACCACAACTTTGGTGTAACTGGTGGGCGCCTTGCGGTTCACACTGGATCCCACAGAAGGCAGCTCTAATAAAGCCGTCTTCAGCGAATGGGTGTCCAACAAAAGTTGCTCGCAGCCCAGAACATTGTTGGAACCATCCGAGAGGGTTAGTTTGCAGCGATAGAGCACATTGATGAACTTCGGTATAAAGGCGGCGACGAAGCGATGGCAGAACTGGGTAAAATACTTCCGCGAACTGGCTAGCGTGTCCCTGATGGTAGGCACTGTCTGTTTAAAGTTGCCGCACAGGCTGCTGATGAAGGCGCTCTGGTCGCCCACGTTGTTAATGTGTTGCCACTGCACCTTGGCCATCGCCTGCAGTGAAGCTTCGCAGCCAGCCTCTAGATCTTGAACCAAAAGTTGGATGCAGTTGGAAATGATTCTATAAGAGTTAAAAAAATTTATAAATTATTTGATGAAAATGGACAAGGTTTTTACTCACCGATGAAAGACATCCTTTTCCTCGCTCATGTCAATCTTGCTGACATATGCAGAAGTCACCTTTTCCTTCAGTTTATCCTCCAGCTGTTGGACCGTCTCCAAACAGTACTCACCCGTGGTCAGAACGCAACAAATGCGCACCAGATCATCTCTTGCAAATCGCTGCGTATCGCCCTCCTTGAGGAAATTGTGGAACACTTGACCAGCGGCAGTGGATAGATTCTGCATGTCGCGCGTGAGTAACGAAACACTTTTACCGATGGAGCTGCTGGTGGTGGATGGCACAAGCTTGGGTGTGCTGCCCTCGAGCACTTTGGAGGCGTACTCCCGTAGATATTTCTTGAACACCAAAGCCAGATCGTGCATGGGTTGTTCGTTGCTTAGCTGGTTGCACTGCACCATGCACTTCTTGTAAAAGACGAAAAGATCACCGGAGCTGGGGTACACGGTGGTCTTGGCCTCGGCAAACTTGTATGGTTCCCGAGACATCTCCACGAACTTGTCCATCAGCTCCGAAAGATTGCGGTCTATGCTGCGTATGTAGATGTCCAAGTGCGGCTTAAAGCATTGTCCGATTTGGTCGTGGAAAACGGTTAAGCCCACAGCGCCGTCTGTCGCCGTTGGTTCAGCAAGCACTCTTGCTTTATCCGTCGGCTGTGCACCCAGTGTAACGCCCGTGAAGCGCTTGGAAAGCAGCTGTTCAAATGCTTGCGTCTTGTTGATGGCGAACAAAAGTAGTCTCACATCGATCTCGTTGGTGCGTTTGGCCATGATTTGTGCCAGCTGTTCGCGTGTCTGCCGACAAAACTCTACAGTAATTCGCTCGGAGACCTCCCAGTCCAGTGGAAACACCGGTCCATACTTGTCCTCGAAGTCTAGCAGATGCCTCTTAAGCCAGGCATAACGCTTATCAATCTTGTCCAGCCAGGCAATATCCTGGTTCTCGTGAAACAAGTGAGTGTACTCCTCAAGCTGTTGTGCAATAAACCACTTAAGAAGCTCCTTCTTCACTTTGGGATCCAGCACGGACATTACTTTACAAGCATCGGCCAGCTGATTAAGACCCAAACGGTGTTGGTTCTGTGACGATGGCTTTGCTGCAAACGCCTCCTTGAAATCCTCTGTGATTTGCTGAGCTAGAGTGACCTGGATCTTATCCACGCTTTGAGAGAGATTCTAAGCGAAAAAAATCGACATTTAAGTAAACGATTTCAGATAGAATCCAAACCAACCTTGATTTCCTCGATGTCAGAGAACTGCTGGAAGTGCTGGTTAACTTCGGTAATGGCCTGGAGGGGATTAAGGATTTCACCATAGGATCGCCGCTCGATCAATTTGTTCAGACTTTCGATTCCGCCCACCAGCATGTGCAGGTGATTCAGCGTGGTGATGGCAGCTGTTAAATTGCGTTTGGCGCAGTCCAGCTGCTTGATATCCCGGGTTATCTCCTTGACCATTTCCTCGGTGCGCTCTGCCCGGGTCTTCACGTCGATGATGTGGCTGAACAGGGAGCTGATAACCTTTTGAGCCTCGCACAGTGCCAGTTGTCCATCCTGGCCGGTGTTCGTTTGGCCACGAACCACGGAGCGGATGTTGTCGTCAATCAGGGACACCTCGCACTGCATCTTTTGGATGGTCTCATCAATCCCGGCCAGCGACTGTTCGTTGGGGAAGAGCTGGTTGATGTAGTCCACAGTGTTGAAGTCCGGCGCATCCATGGGATCGTCCGTTTTGAGAACCTTTTATGGAGATTCGAAGTGGGTTGGTACTTGCTACGAACATATGTTCCACTGACTCACCTTGTCGATGACCTGCTTCACCTCCTTGGAGAAATGTATCTTGTTGTTGGCAACCATCCTTTCTTCCGACTCCACCGCTACCGCAGACTCGCTCATCTCGCTTTATCCTTATTTATTTGTATAAAAAAGTTATTGTTATTCTCTTCGTGGAAAACCAGGGATGCAGTGCAATTATATGATAGCTAGTGCTGTTAAATTTAAGTCGTGCTGTAATGCGCAGTCCTGTTAGATAAGCGCATATCGATAAAGAAATTTATCTGAATTTGAAAAGCCTTATCAAAAACTAATAATTACTTTTTTAATTTTCTGAAAGCATTTCTATTTAATTTTAAGTATAAACATTTTTTTGAACTTTTTAAAGGTTTAATGACTACAGCTCCTGATAATAGCTGCTAATAACTATATCTATCATCTTGAATGTCCTCCACAATGTTGTTTGACTGGAAAAATCACTGAGAAAACAGAGAGTTACTGTTCGGACCCGAACTGGAGCCTGCCATGGATGCACTTAGCATGGAGGTGTCCCTTTGAGACGCGGTGGCCGTGCGCTGGTAACGTGCTATGTGGTCAAGGGAATAGGGCAGGATGGGTCGCACGCTGTGGATCTCCAGTAGTGTGAGGTTGTCCAACTTCGCATATGTGCCCTCTCCCTTGATAAAGGCGTCGATCGATGTGCGCAGCTTGGACTCACGTATGTCGAAGATGTCCTTGATCACAGTGCGCAGCTCCTCACAACGAGGAACGTCATCCGGGGCCGTGCTCATGACCAACTGGGCCACTACCATGTAATGCTCACAGGGCATTTTGGTAAAGAACCTATGGGCAGGCGGAGAATAAGATGTGCTTTCCATGGACAATCCCATATCATACATACTTTGAGCGCTTTTCCTCTTCCTTGATTTCCTCCAATATATCCATGTCCATCCATTCTGGAGGCACAATCCGACACTTTTGTTGCTTGCGCAGATGCGTGGCCATCCACAGGGGCACGAACACGGGAAAACCTGCTCGGAATGGGCCCACAGGTCCGTATATCAGGTGAAGAGGCTCGTTGCTGAAGTTCGGTATTATACTGATCATGCATTTTTCGCCAATAAATTCAATAATTGAAGGATCCATAATTGCTATAAACAAACAATAAACAAATGCGGGAGAATATATGGTCACTCAATCGGCCAGTGATGACACCTGTCCGCTATCGATCTCAATGCTATCGACCCAGTGATCTCTGCAGTCTGGCAGCCCAGCTGTGCTATCGACCGTTAATAACGGTGTTCTTTTCCAAACAGTCTGCTTGCATCACGAATCTTACGCCTGCGGGCTTTGCGTCAATTTAATCACGTCAAACTATAGACTTCTGCGACATAATAGCCATAGCTCGCCACTATAAAATTGCCCACCGTATTTTGGCGACCCTTGGCCGGTTATCTCACCTTCATTACCACTATCGCCGGCCGGATCGGATCGCATCGCATTGCTGCACCGCTGCAACCAATGGAGCTGACTAATTTGTGCTCCCGGTGCGAATGTGTTATTGCAGATTCCGGCTAGAGCAACGACAACTATCAAGAATCACGTAAAACGGCAGCCGGGCGTCGTGATAAGCGCATGAATGCCAAACATGATCAAGCGTTCAAGTTCAGCCAAGTTTTCCGTTCTATAATATATAAGCTGACCGGGCGTAATCCCTTGCACCACTTCGCCGTAAAATCCGAGACTAAAATGCACTAGATAGCCTTATCGGTCTTTTATCTTTCCGGGCAAATAAAACTATACGCCCGGTAATGAACTCCAGAAATGGCGGTCACCGCAAGGTTAGATCTGCATTAGCTGGAATCACAAACTGAGCAGATTTCAACTGCAATCTGCAGACAACTTCGATAGAGAAACGAAAATAGAAATACAAATCTTCCGTGTACAATTCGGATGTTCTTTATAAGGCTCAGCCCGAAGCGTAAACAACAGCATCGATTTCTTGACTTATCGCATTGAGAGACAACATCGATGAGATGGAATGGGATGGGCGGTCAGGGGGAGGAGGCTGAGGATGATGAGGCTGTGGCCGTCGTTGCCGTGAAATGTTCCCTAGCTGATAATACCAGGCACGGCCAGTTAATTCTAGAAAACTATCTGCGGTGTGTAAACTGCGGTACCGATAGTTCAGATCACATCACCGTGACATCTAACCCCTTCAAGGATCAATTAGGTGTCCACTTGGGCAACAGGCCAGGACAGAAACGGTGATACTCACTCTTCTGCGCAGGTTTCGATTCTCCCACATCCACTGGGAAAAACCTAATCAGCGCGAGAGGAGCAGATGCCGGACGATTTTCTGATAAGCCGGAGAGTGGACTGTGGAAACCATGATGGAATGGGTGGAGGGGGTTGGCTGGCTGACATTCATTTTTAGCAGAAAAGTGCGACTTGATCGCCTAGTTGGCTTAGTGCTTGTCTATTTTCGGCAGGGTACGGAGCTGCTGGCTCTCGCGACCATCTAAACCAACGTAACCGAATCTCCGCCAATCAGCTAGGAAAAGTGCCTGCCATTTCCACGTCGAATTGCATCTGAGAAAAGCTTCGATAAAAAGGCAGTGATTGACTTGGCTTGGGCAGTCTTCAAACATCGATCAGCGCACCTCAAACCAAAGTCGGCAACGGTCGCTCTCGCTTCGGAAGAACGAGTCCCATTGATAAGCCTGGATTTGAACTAGACGGTTGTCTAACCTCCACATCCGCGAATTTTACCATTCGTTGTTGTCAAAAATTATGTGCTAGGCTTGACCGCAAGAGAAGATTCGTACAACTCTTCTACAGCTAGTTTACCAAGGATCACGATGCCCGACACGGAAATCATCGTTACTAATGCCGGGGAGCCCTCCACCAAGGCGAGTCTCATCGTGGTCTCCAATCGGTTGCCGTTTGTGCTCATCCGGAATCCGGAGACCGATGAGCTGGAACGCAGGGCCAGGTGGGTACATTAGAAAAAATGACTTATATAATCCAGTTTAACAAATACGTGTTCTAAATAAAACTTTTCAAACGACAAAGTTTTAAAAGAAATTAAAAGAAAGCAAAATCCATGTATAAAATCAAGTTAAAAAAACAAAAAGTGATTTCAAATTGGAACGATTTTAAAGGTTTTCGCAGCCCAGCTCTAATAAAAACATATACATATAAGCGAAAAACTCTGGATTTAAGAAAATATTAAGAATAGGTGGCCGCATTTTTTAATCTAATAAGTCTAAGCTAATAGTCATTTAAGAACATTCCAAACAAAGGAATTTTTCGAATAGCCGTGTTCAAATAAATCGATCGAGTCGTAAGCTCGTCGCTTATCAATTCTCCGGAATCGGAAAGCCAAAGCCTGACCAGGGCGAATTTCCACGTTCTTCGCACTCCCGAAAAACCCAAGTAACCCAGTTCGATCCTCGACCCCACAATTTGCATTAAAAGATAAGCCCCGCCCGATCGACCAAAGGCCCCCCAATCCCAAGTTACCCAGCTCGCGAGGCTCGATTCAACTATGTGACATACTTCATCTTATCAGTGCAAAACATACAAAGCGGGAGGGAGGCGAATGTAGTAGATGTGCTGGACCAAGCGAAGTCTGGACTGCGAGTTAGAAAAAAAATTCAATAATATTGAATTGACAGTCTGGTAGAAGGGTCAATACTAGAGGCGTTATGGCGAGGCTGTTGTCGCCCAGTGGAACCTGAACCTGACACTGAAATCTGGAGTCACGTGAATCCGATCGCATCGCGCTGGAGCTCTGGCTCCCCGACCTATGCCAGGAATGCAAATCATTTTGGGCCTCCGCTCTTCCAGCTTGTCTCCGGGATTGATGGCACGGCATGGGATGTACCGCAGCCGGGTCCAGCTCTTGTTTACAATCGCTTGCTTAATGGGCATCTGCTTATCAGGCCCCGGGTGTCATGCACTCTGCACAAAATGGGCTGAGTCCTCACCAACACATTGGTGGTTCCCGCTCCGTTCAGTCCAGTAGCTTTGGGGCACCTGATTACATCTTTTATATGTAGGTTGAAATATGAGATTAAATCGTTACATCACATGGTTTTTCTTTATACCGCCAGATGGTGCGGAGTTGGAGGCGTTGCTATAGGTAATGAAATCTCATATCTGGCTAAACTATAGGAAAGCATTGTCCCACTAAAATTTATATTAATAATATATTTTTTGCCTTCAGCGCCGGTGGCCTGGTGACTGCAGTGTGCCCGGTGGTGATCAAGGGCAGTGGTCTCTGGGTGGGCTGGTCGGGTATCCACTTGAAGGATCCTAACGAGGCCATTCCCGAGTCCAATCCCAACGACCAGACGCCAACTGCTGGCCTCAAGTCCGAGCAGGTGGTATCCGTGAACATCGATTCGAAGATCTTCGATAGCTACTACAACGGGTGCTGCAACAAGATGTTCTGGCCACTGTTCCACTCGATGCCGGGAAGAGCCAACTTCGGAGGCGAGCACTGGCACGACTATGTGACTGTCAACAAGCACTTTGCCGTGCGGACCATCGAGGCTTTGGAGAAGTGCATGGCCAAAAACCAGGGCAGCGAGAAGAGTCCACCGATTGTCTGGATACACGACTACCATCTCATGCTGGCCGCCAATTGGGTGCGCGAGCATGCCGAGGAGAAGAACCTGCCCTGCCGACTGGCTTTCTTCCTGCACATCCCATTCCCACCATGGGACATCTTCCGCCTGCTGCCCTGGTCCGATGAGATCCTACAGGTGAGCATAACATTCACATTGAGCACACCAAATAGAATATGGAAAAGCAAGGACAAAGTACCATCGTTTTTTTACACTTTTTCTAGGGTATGTTGGGTTGTGACCTGGTAGGCTTCCATATCCAGGACTACTGCTTGAATTTCGTGGACTGCTGCCAGCGCAATCTCGGCTGTCGTGTGGACAGAAACAATCTTCTGGTGGAACATGGCGGGCGCACCGTTCGCGTCCGTCCGCTTCCCATTGGTATTCCCTACGAACGTTTCGTTAACCTGGCCAATAGCGCAACCAGGGTGCTGAATACATCCAAGATGCAAATCATCCTGGGAGTGGACCGACTGGACTACACCAAGGGACTCGTCCATCGCCTTATGGCCTTTGAGGCCCTTCTGCTGAAGTATCCGCAGCACAAGGAGAAGGTGAGCCTGCTGCAGATCTCGGTGCCGTCGCGAACCGATGTAAAAGAGTACCGGGAGCTGAAGGAGGAAGTGGACCAGCTGGTGGGCCGCATCAACGGCCGCTTTACCACCGCTAACTGGGCGCCCATCCGCTACATCTACGACTATGTCAGCCAAACCGAATTGGCTGCTCTGTACATGGATGCGGCTGTTTGCCTGGTAACTCCACTTCGCGACGGCATGAACCTGGTGGCCAAGGAGTTCGTGGCCTGCCAGATCAACGAGAGTCCCGGCGTGCTGGTCATCTCACCGTTCGCAGGAGCCGGTGAGATGATGCACGAGGCGCTGCTCTGCAATCCGTACGAGGTGAACGAGGCCGCCGAGGTGATCCACCGAGCTCTGACCATGCCTGAGGATGAGCGCGTCCTTCGTATGACTCGGCTGCGCCGTCGTGAAGCCGAGTGCGATGTGAGCCACTGGATGCGTTGCTTCCTGAAGGCGGTGGGCGCTCTGGAGATGGATGATGTGGGCACCACCATTATGCAGCCAGTGTCCGTGGACGATTTCGATGACTACTTACTGAAGTGAGTAAATAACTGCATTACAATTATAGAAAAACCCTTAAATATTCTGGTTATCAATCCCACAGATACATCGGCTATAACCACAAGTTAGCTCTGCTGCTGGACTACGACGGCACCTTGGCGCCCATTGCTCCTCATCCTGATCTGGCCACGCTCTCGCCCGAGATTAAGAATGTACTATATAAGCTGTCCAATCACTCGGACGTCTACGTGGCCGTCATCTCGGGTCGCAACGTGGACAATGTGAAGAAGATGGTTGGCATCGAGGGCATCACCTATGCGGGCAATCACGGTCTCGAGATCCTTCATCCGGACGGCAGCAAGTTCGTACACCCAATGCCCATGGAGTACGAAAAGAAGGTCAGTGATCTGCTGAAGGCTCTGCAGGATTCCGTTTGCCGCGACGGCGCTTGGGTGGAGAATAAGGGGGCGTTGTTAACGTTCCACTACCGAGACACGCCCAATCACCTGAGGGGAGCTATGGTCGACAAGGCGCGCTCCTTGATCGAAAAGTACGGCTTCAAGGCCACGGAGGCGCACTGCGCTCTGGAAGCTCGTCCGCCGGTGCAGTGGAATAAGGGTCGGGCCTCGATCTACATCCTGCGCACATCCTTCGGCGTGGACTGGAACGAACGCATCAAGATTATCTATGTGGGTGACGATCTAACAGACGAAGACGCCATGGTGGTATGTTATCTTTGAGAGATTTCTTTCAGCTACCTGGGATTTAATTATTCCCATTATTTATTCCCACAGGCACTGAAGGGTATGGCGCGAACTTTCCGTGTGACATCGTCGGATATTGTGAAGACCGCTGCGGACCATCGACTTCCCTCCACAGACTCCGTGTACACGCTGCTGAAATGGGTGGAACGACACTTCATGGGACGCAAGGCGCGCGCCAATTCGCTGACCTACAGGCCCACCAAGGGCGACGGCGTCCAGATGCAAATGTCCCTGGAAGTGGCCGCTTCGGCGAACAATCTGGAGGTGTGAGCCCAGATATCCATGCATGACCTATGTATGCCTCGTAACTCAGATACATTTTAAGATTTTAAGAATAAAGAAAACGGATTTGTAGCTTAAAGAAATGTACAATTGTTTTCGTTTTTTTTTTTTTTGTTACGCTATGGAACGTGCATTGTTTTCTTTACGAACTAATCACGCATTGTTTTTAAACGACGCGTCATAGGTTGAATTAATTGTGGGAAAGAACCAACCACGAGATGATAAAGAAGAACAGAAAGATGGGGTACACGGCCAGTGGTTTTCGATGGGGAGGCTGGCTCTGACCCAGGAAAACAAAGGAAGCTAAAGGAACGCCAATTAGTTTTTGTTCTATTAAATGTAATTGATATTCATACCGTAAGTGGCCCAGGCAAAGCCCATTGTGGTGCTCACAAAACGCAGAAAGAAGAGCAGCCGCGTTTGGGTGGCAAGCAGGATTACCCGGCACACTATTAAGGATATGGCTACCGGCGTAAGACAGTACCCCAGCACGCATACAGATTGGAAGAATGAGCTGATGGGGATTAAGTACATTATGATCATATAATTGGATACCAATAATAAAAGATGCTTACATATTGCCGCCCAGTAGCTTGGAGTTGAGTGTGACTACAGCCGCACCTATCCAGACGATTACGAAGACCTGGGCGAACTCGGGTCCGTTGTCGGACATGTTGTCGGCGGAGGAGGAGCCTTGTAGTATGGTGGCCATAAAGGTGCACAGCACCAGTGGACCCCAAAGGTCCCCTGAAAGACGGGTAAACACAATTAGAAAACTGCATACGAATGCAGAACGAAACTAGATGATGACGTACAATCGCGTAGCAGGCTGGACTTCTCCTTGGGGTACAGGACATGGTAGAACTTAATGCCTACGGCCCGAATGTCCCTCAGCACTGTCTCTCGGATGGGCTCGTCCAGAGTATTGTAATCCGGCAGTCCGCTCGCGGACGTTGCAGTTGTGGTTCTTTTGCCTGGAATCGACATGTCGCCCTCCAAGGAAGGCGACGTGTTGACGTCCTCGAACATCTAGAGGGGTGGAGCACATATTAGAGATTAAATTTTTGTTAAAAGCTCCTGACTCACATCTAGTTTGGAATCCATCGCTATTATCTGCTAAGTTTAATATATAAACGTTTACATCGACAAAAAATACGTAGTAGACAGTGTGACCGTGAACTGTGGCCCACTAATTATTCCCATCGATAACAGTCATCGATAACTAGCAAGGCAGCTGAGACTGTAATTTCTATTTAAAATACAGATAAATTAACAACAACAAAGCTTAAAAAGACTTTTCAGTTGACGCCGATTGGCAAATTACTTATTGTAAGCCAGGAAATTTATAAGGGTATATGTATTTCAATACATTTACGTATTTTTGTGAATTTATAGAATAAATAATTGATTGAAAGCATTCCCAGAAAACTTAATTTCTTAGGATAAAATGCCCAATCGCCATCGACCGTCATTTAGGGACGAATTCATCTTGTATATGACGACACCTACGCCGCCTAATAATTTGAATGGATATGGAGTGGAATCCGATATCTGGTGGCTTACCTGTTAGAATGGCCAGCCCTGTTCTAGCGTGACCGTACTCGCCGCCGACGGCTGTTGCGAACACTTGATCGCCGTACCCAAACCTAAACAGACGCAAATTTTGTAAACTATGCTGTAGGTGGAGGCGAATACTTGAACTGCAGCCGCAGGAGCACGTCAAGGGAAATGGCAGCGAAGCGGGCGGAAAGTCCGGAGAAGCGTGCGAGTCCGGAGCCCACACAGCGTGGTCTTACCACGAAGTTGGCGCTGCGGCGTCTGCATGAGGAGATTGAAAAACGGGTGCAACTGGAGTACGAGCGGCAATACGGAGCGGAGAGGTGAGTCAACCCATAGCCGATGGAATGTACTGATAGTAGCCAATCCCTTTCCTAGCTCCTATCGAAAATTGCGGGCGGCATTTGTGAAGCGGTACGATAGCCCACTGGGATGGCTTTCCATTGGAAGCAGTTTGCTGGCCAGTGGAGCGCTGCTTGCAACAGGAATGCTATGGCCCGCTTTGTGCCTGCTGGCCATCCTATTGCTGGACCTATTTGTGGTGGTCCGGGAGAACAACCTGCGGCGCACGGAGATCTTCCGGAAGGCACGACACGCGCTTTCGGAAATAAAACTAGCGGAACAGCACTTCAGCGACGATTGGCAGCCATCGAACTATCCGCACCTGAGTAATCCCATGTCACCCTGCGTTTCCCTGCAGTGGACCTACCGAGATGGAAAAATTGTCAACTTGCCGTGGGCGCTGTTGGTGCGCGGAGATTACATCGTTCTACGACCGGGACACATTTCACCGGGACCCTGTCACGAACTGGATACAAATAAATTCTTTGCGGCTAATGAAATATATGGAGCTGCTCCTCATGGAGATCCTCCAGTGAAACCTGTGGCAAGACCTCCGCTTCCCGATCTTGTTTGCTGTTTGGAGAGCACACCTTACCTGGATAACCTTACTGTTTGCCTCAAAACCTCTCTGAAGCGTCCGCCGACCATCTACAATCAGCAGCGCTATCTGGTAAGAAGATCTTTAAAGGAAATTGGAACCCGTTGCTATCTTTGTTTACGTCGACAGCTGGTCACCAAGTATATACAGCAGTGGGGCTTCATTAGTGCCCTAGTTATCACACTCATCTCGGGACTTCTGCGCCTCCATGGCTATGGCCTGCCTACCGATGAAAAGCACAACTGGCGCTTTGTGCTCGTCGAATCCTCGGCGGCGGCCATAGTTCCCCTACTGCCGCTTATCTTTCCGCTCATGTGGATATCCATGAACCTGTGGGGAATCGCGAGATTGCAGTGTTTTCTAAAGACGCCACAGGCTGCTTTGGAAAAGAGTACAAGCAAATCGTTCGAAGAGGACCTGGACACGCCCTCGTACGACTATCAGAATATGTCCATGCTTCGTTCCAGTGTGCTCCGCATCTGGATGCAGCTGTGGCGTGGTGACAGTGAACTCTTGCCGCGCTCAGCTAATCTGGTACAGGTGCTGGGCTCCATTTCGGCGCTGTGCTGCGTGGACAAGAAAGGTATCCTGTCGTGGCCCAATCCCACCGCCGAAAAGGTATTCTTCCTGCACAACACAGATGAGGAGGCTCGCGAGGATGGAGCAGGCAGTCAGTCTTCTTCACAGAGCGAGAGCGACGACGTTCCGGATGTGGATGAGGACCACAAGGAGCGCGGCATAGTGGCTGAAGTACTGGACCTCACGCACGACCAACACTGCCCGTTTCGGCTGGAGTTTGACGATCACGAATGGAAGGCGCACATCAAGTCCTTGAAGCCACTGGGTGACACCTGACTGTGAACTTAGTCTGGTAAATTCTCTAACTTATTTAAATTTTTCTAGGCCTCGCCATTCTGCTAAACACCTGTTCTCCACTCACCCACGAGCACTACGCACAATTCTGCGGTCATGTAACCGCGGTGGCTATGCTCGACAAAGATCTGGTACCTGTGACTAATCGGTATGCGTATGCACTCATTGAGTCCAGTAAAAGCTTTTTGCATGGGTACGTAGTTCATTGCCATCATCGTTAGTTTCTGTCTAACCAGTCATATATATAGTCGATTGTATCGACCGCAAATATACTACTTATATAGTCTAATGATTTTCTCCAAAATAATGGTATTGAATACCATTGCATCCAAAGCCAGCCCGATCAAATTAGTCTTTTCTTTGGGTATTTTTGATTTTTGAATCCAATTGGACGAATTCCCTACAAAACAAACACAAGAGATTGGTAAAGTTTAAAAATTACAAGCGTAAGAAAAAGTATTTTTGATTTCCAGTAACTTGCTATTCCCTAATCGTTTTGCTCTATAATTTCCCATATCATTGAAGCCTAAAAACTAATTGCAATGTGGACATGCAAACCTTGTATTTATGTATTATTCTACTTCTATTAATTTGTTCGTACTCGTAAATCGATCTTCTCGCCTCCCCGCCCCATCCCCATTGGCATGCTATTTTAAGTAACATACATTAAAGAACGCTTAAATATAGTCGCCCCATTCCCGCCACCGAAACCACCCCATCCGCCGACCTCCGCCCGCCGCCACGCTTGTCTGCATGCTCACGCACCACCGACGCATCCCATCCAGCGGTAGTTGGAACCAGTTCTAATCGGTTGTTCTCTATAAACAGACGCTGCCTTTGCGAACTGGCCAAGCAGATTGGATTCACCGACCATGCCACGGATCGGTTCGCGCTGGAGGGTCAATTGGCTAGCTATCGACACTTGGTAAGACTCGGAGACGTTGTAAAATAATTATTAATTAAAATATCTCCATTGCAGCAACCTGATGTTGTGCGAAGAGACATTCGTTTCGCCCGGCAGCTCCAGCTGTCCTCCAAGGTGAAGGTTCCATTTCCGCACTCTTTGTCCGTGGTCATGCGCGAGAATCCGGGCGGCTATTTATCACTTTTCACCCAGGGAACAGCAGATATTATCCTGGACTGCTGCGATGACTTTTGGGACGGCATTGATCTGCGACCATTGTCCGCACAGGATCGCAAGCGTGCATTGGACTTTTATCAGCGCAGCGCGCTGACCTCCTATTGCACGGCGTTTGCCTATCGCCCTCTAAGGCACGGCATCCATGGAGCTCTTAGCGGTCCTCAGCGGAGTGGAGGTGACTGTTTGTATCTGGAGCTACCGCCGGAGTCGAAGCTGCGCATGCAGCACGTCGATAAGACCCATTGCGACTTCCAGGGCGGACATCACGTCAAGCTGAGCCACAGCATTAGCACTGACTCATTGTTATTTTCGGAGAGCAAGGACGAGGAGTGTAACGATGTGGAAGGCTGTTTCGAGATGCAGTGCCATCAGGTATTCATCGGCATGGTGACAATGCAGTACCAGGCGCAGAACGATATCGTACGACTAGTTGAGCATCTCGAGCAGGCCTGCATACGCTTTGTCCACTTCAGCAAAGAAAACGAACTGCGCTCGCGTGTGTTCTCTGAGAAAATGGGTCTGGAGTCCGGATGGAACTGCCACATCTCGCTGCTGAGCGAACCTGAGCCGGATAGTGAAAAGGAACGTTTAAGTGCCAAGCCTAAGGAGTTCCCGGAAAATATTGGTAAACCACAAGCCACCACCTCAGCCACTGCCACCACCACTACAACAGACCATGAGATCAACCATCATCCCAGTGCCAAAGTCATGTACATATCGCCCCCCGCACCCGCACCTGCCACTGCATCTGTATCCGAATCCATTTCTGCAGCTAAAACCACTGAAATTGTAGGTGACGGCCCAGAAATTAGTTATCTGTTGGGACCGCCAACCAATCTGGAGTCGTCAAAGACCCTCAGCTCTTCAGCTCCTGGTGCCATTTCTAACCCGGATGAGAATCCACTTAACGCCCTCAATAGTGGGGATTCCCATTCCCCTGATAGCGAGGGCAGCAAGGAGAGCTCTCAGGATAGCTCCACAAAGAATAATCCACAAGGCGATTCTGAGTTGGAGGCGGAAACCGAGGCTAACAAGCATAAGCAGCGCCATTCGCTGGACTCCGCCATGGACGAAAACTGCCGTTCCTTAAGCACACTCACTGAAAGCACTGATCAGAGTGCACCCATCAACTTCGATATGTCTAATAGGGCAAAGCTGCCAAGAGGCATTGAAAACATTCGGCCACATTTGGAACAGGTTGACAACGTCCCATTGCAAGTCTCGCTTTTCACGGACTGCTCAGCGGAAGCCACGCGTCAGATGCTGGACATCATGCAATCCTACGGCGAGATCGTTGTCTGTCTCGGAAGTTCGGCCAGCAATGCCAATGCGGACATTTTCCTGCAGGCCGACTGCAGTATAGCCGTGGAGCCACTGTATCCGCAAGTGTGCCAGGATGTGGACGCGTACACGGAAGCCAATATCCAGAACAACAAACTGCTGTGGCAGCGGCATTCCGGCAAGTCAAAGGGCCACGATGATGAGGAGCTTTTGGAGGGCGGCCTTCATGGATGCGCCATGCAGTCACCAGCTCACACCATCTCGCCACTGTATTTAAGCCGGCTGCTCAACTCTCTGCCCTGTTCCATTGCCGTTTGCCGCGACGACCCGCTTTCGCTGGTGGCCATAATTGAGCTGTCACGTCGCTTCTCTCTCGGCCTGTGGAACTGCATCCAGTACTGGGCTTGCTGCGCAGGCTCTATCTCCATTCTGAACGTGCTGTGTGCGTGCCTCTCGCAACCCCCGCTCGTAACGCCGCTCCTTGGCATTTATCTAATGTGTGTGCCGGTGCCGCTAATAGCCATTTCGCTAGCACACATCGATGTGGATCCCAAAATCATGAATCGGGCAACAAGCAAAAAGCAGACGGACTATGATTCTCGCGCCTTTGCCTTTGTCATGTGGTGCTACGGCTGCAAGTTTATCGTACTGGTCGTGTCTCTGGTAAGTTGTGTTGGCCATAAAGGAGGAAGTTAGGAGGAAATTAAGGTGTCGATCATTATTTATTTTAGCTTGTTTCCTATTGGATGCTCTTACCAAACACTCAATTGAATCCCGCTGAACCAGCCACTGAGGAACCCGTATTGGAAGTCGACGATGATGACGACCCGGAGTTTTATCAATTTCTTTACATTGCTAGGAGCTCAGCGCTGCTAGGCATAATCCTACACTTCGGTAAATTATCTGGCCATACCTTCAATAACCCCTACCATAATTGTTTTATTCCAGTTTTCATTTCTGTCACCTTTGTGCATCGTGACCACGCGCTCTGGCAGCGCAATCCATTTACCAATCGTATATGGGCTTTTACATGTTTGTTCTTAGTCCTCATCCATGGTATTATTTGCTTTGTGCAACTGCTGCTGGAGGATTTCTGGGTTCAGCTGCCCAACCATTGGGTTGCCTTGTTGATCTTATTTGGTGGCAGCTTGCTGAGTATGCTCGTCAGCGAGCTGGCAAAGTTCCAGGAGAACAAGTATGTGCTAGCTGACCATTGTTGTATGCCTTTATTAATTGTTTGCCTTGTTCATTTTAGGGTTAACGCGCGCTATCAGCGTCGGGCGCGTCTTGACTTCGGTACCAAATTGGGCATGAATTCGCCCTTCTAAGAATCCCGGCTAAGACTTAGCAAGCAAAAAGACGCCAAGGCTGTATATAACACCACCAACGACACCACCAACAGTCTGGGTATCCATAGACGAAGTTGTTTCTGTCAGCATTTGTTTAAACTGTTCTTAGGTGCGACATCGTTATTTTAGCCACTAGTACATACACATGTTTATTTTAGTTTGTGACACCCCCATCGAGTAACGACCACACATTTGTTATTCTTGTTTCTAAAACGGTTTGTTTCGAGTTCCTTGTTTCAATGAGAAAAACCTTTGTGTACTAACATGTAAAAGACTTGCAATTATTATATGAAATATATGTATGGTTAAACTGAAGTCCCATCTTTAAACAAGTAAAAGTTGCAGGCATCTTCAATAATTAAATTGGGAAAGTGGCATGCCTAGAACTGGTTCTCCGCAGATACTTTAATACCAAGATGATAACTGCGAGGGGCAACACTATATAGCACGCCCGAACAGGTGCTAATCCGGAGAGACACGCCGCATCAAGTGCCGCAGTTACT
This sequence comes from Drosophila sechellia, assembly GCF_004382195.2. Lineage (NCBI taxonomy): Eukaryota > Metazoa > Arthropoda > Insecta > Diptera > Drosophilidae > Drosophila > Drosophila sechellia. The sequence continues at coordinate 4,338,542 of NC_045949.1, forward strand.
GACCCACATCCGCGGCCTGGAAGTTGAGAGATATTTATGTCTTTAATTCATCAGCAGAAATCGTTTAATTTGGGTTACGCATGCTATTAGATCCTGATTTGGAATTATTTGTGTTTTCCATTCATGTGTTTAAAGAAGATACTAGAATACTAATAATATAAGCTATTGTGTTTTGTATTTTGTAGACGTTAAGTAGGAGTAATATTTACATAGGTAACTAACACGCATGTGGCACCTCCGATATCAAATATTTTTAATAAATTACGAAATTTTTCAAACTATTTGTATGGTTTTTTCTGTTTAACCTGATCATTTAGAATGTGCAGATACATCCTCATGTTTCATGACCATTTGAAATGTTACTAATTAGATGCAAAATTGGAGCCACACGCCCAGTACCTCATGAGGTATTCACCGAATAGCCACGGATTCAAACTTTAGTTACACTCCACATGCACAAATACCAGGCGGCCGGGAGCACATAACGGAAGATGCCATCAGAAATGTGGAGTAACAATCAATTAGCACCTGCGATGTCGACGAAATGAAAGTGCTGTTCTGCCCGTTCAGATCGTTGGTATATAGATCACTTCTAGTAGCACCTTCTGCCCGGAATCTGGGTCATGAAAAAACGAAATCACGAACTTGCCCAAACGGAGTCGAATAAAACCAATGGTCAGCCCAGCGCTCCGTTGTATTCGAAAATGTCTCGCGACTCGGTGCGGTAGTGTTATTTCCGAGCTCCGGCGGACATGAGGACAGTAGCCCCCAAGGATACTTAGTGATAGTGCGAAGCTATAATTATATTTACAAAGTGTTCCGAGGTGAAACGATATTTAGATAGAAATTCACAAGATGCGGTTAGAAGGCGCCAACTGGGCGCTGGTGGTGTGTCTCAGTCTTATCCTTGGATTGAGAAGGGTACAAGCCTACTCTCAGGTTTTGGTCAGCGGCACTGGAGCTGCAAACGATCAGGGACCCCGCATCTTCAAGGCTCTTAATACGGATTTGATATTTCCGAGGACGTAAGTTGCAAGTGTTTACGAATCGGTTATCAAGTCTCCTGACACTTCCTGCTCGCGCAGCTTCAACTCCAGTGACAATGTAGTATCCACCACTGAAGCTCCAGTGATTACATCTACATCCACGACAACTCCACCACCCATTCCCTACAACCATCAACCCGAGGGAACAACCAGTTCCCCCCCACTGTTTGTCACTCCGTTAGTTGTCACGGAGGCGGAGAAAGCCGGTGATCCTGCGCCTTACTCTGATCCTGCTCCTGTATCCGAGGAGCAAACAGAGCCAGTCGTACAAGGAGCCTCAACAGGACGAGCCGTGGACTACAGGACCGCGTATCCCTTTGGCCAACTGATAACTCCGTTGCTGCGGGGCGGCAAGCCACAGCAGTACAACTCCCGACCCTCGAAGACACGTATTTACCCGCAAGGTATACCATCCTACTACTTTTCATCATCACGAAATCCATCCCGCTATCAAGCGAGGCCCAGCTATAAGAAAGGTATCATCATCGCATCAATAGAGTATACATACAAATCAAAACAGATTTTAAATTCTCCAACACATATTTTTTTTATTATTCATCTTTGTTTTTCCCTTAGGAATCGCAGATCGCTTTGCTCCTGGCGAGGGAACCGCCGCTGGTCTGTTCAAGGGTCACAATCATGATCACAGCTACGACCACAGTCACGATCATTCCCATGGACAGGATGGCAAGGTGGCCGCCGGCTCCAATTCGGTGAACTCCTATGTTTCCCCAGGCGATACCTACTCCTTTCCGCCGTTGAACACAAAGTATCCGTCTCCGTCCCAGGATCCCAAGGCCGCATTGCCATCGGATACCGTGACCAGTTACCTGCCACCCGCATCTGGAGGACTGAGCAACGCTGGATACATATATCCGGGGCCATCTTCCAATGGTTACAAATATCCCGGTCCAGTGCCCAATAACAATGCCGACAAGGATACGGCGGCCAGTATGGCGAGTGCTTCCCCACCGGCTGATGATGACCCCGGTAATGATGATTCCATCGGAACCCTGCCAGCTAGTGCACAGGACAACATTCCTTCCAAGGATCAGGACAGTATGAGCGGTGCTGCTCCTGCAGATGACATGGATATGGGATCTCCTGCTGATGGTGGAGATAGCGGTGGCGGTGGCGGAGATGGGGACATCGGCGGTCTGCCGTCGTTGCATAATGATGGTTCAGGTCCCGACGACGATCACAAATACGATCCCAACATGGAGTATGCCACACCACCGCCCGGTTGGCTGCAATCTCACCCAGAATCTGCGGCGCCCAAGCCGGAAGATCACGATCACGACCATGCACCCGATCATGATCACGTACACGATCACCACCACGATCACTATCCGACTCACTTCGACTACCAGCCCTCGTATCCGGATGATTCCTATCCGGATGTAATTTACGATGATCATCCGCACCACCATCACCATGTCCATCACCCACCGCCTCCTCCTCCACCTCCACCACCACCACCGCCACCGCCGACGGAACCACCACCTCCGCCACCGGAGCCACGTGTGAAAAAGTACAGCTACTTCTACATTGGCCGCAAGCTCTGGTACATTCCGCTTTACTTCACCGTGTGGTTCAGCTTCTACATCCTGTGGCTGATCATCAAGTCCATCGGTCGCCACAAGGTGAACCTGCCCAATCACTACGTCTCGCGACGCAGTGCTCCCGATCCATTCACCGAGCAGGGACGGGACGAATATATCAACGAGATGACGGTCAGGGTGCTGGAACACATAGATAGCTTTAAGCAGAAATACTTGAACTGATAAGGACGCTACTAATTACTAAATGGCTATTAAATACTTAACTATAAACCGAACAATATTCTACTGGTTTTTATTCGAAATATAATTTTTTTGAAATTCGATAGCAACATGGTTCCGTTTCCGCTGGCAGCTGTCATCGATATGTAATCGATAATGTACAACTATTGTTGTTAGTACATCACTATTTTGTGAGACTTTGTTTATGTTTTAATTTTTCTGCGGTAACTTAAAATAAAAACGCGCCAGGATGTCGTATATGCTCCCCCATTTGCACAATGGCTGGCAGGTGGACCAGGCCATTCTCTCCGAGGAGGACCGCGTAGTTGTGAGTAATCGGAGTCGGCTTAAAAAGATACTGCTCCGTGGAGCACCACTTGGTCGCCTATCAGACATGAGTAACCAGCACTGATTCCCTTCCAGGTAATACGTTTCGGTCACGATTGGGACCCCGCCTGCATGAAAATGGATGAGGTCATGTACAGCATCGCCGAGAAAGTGAAGAACTTCGCCGTCATCTATTTGGTGGACATCACAGAGGTGCCGGACTTCAACAAGATGTACGAGTTGTACGATCCCTGCACGGTGATGTTCTTCTTCCGCAACAAGCACATCATGATCGATTTGGGCACGGGCAACAACAACAAAATAAACTGGCCACTGGAGGACAAGCAAGAGATGATCGACATCGTGGAAACGGTGTACCGAGGAGCCCGTAAGGGACGTGGTCTGGTGGTCTCGCCCAAGGACTACTCCACCAAGTACAGATACTAAGGTGTGTCGCGTACCCCGCCAACTTAGTTTAATGTATCCCATTTAGGCGTAACAAATTGATGATCCCAAATAGAAGCGGCTGTCTCTTGGCAACTTGTGTATATGTATTTTCTTCTGGTTTATTTTTCACTTGTCACATTTCTCATTAATATCGCTAACATGTACATCAATTTCTTGGTTTTTCATATATAACATTTAACTAAGTTTGTTCTTTAATTGCTCATACTTTTAAAAATTTTAATCCGTTCTTTAAAGTAAACTTGCATTAATAATTCTTTTATTTGCGCGTTAGTAGTACACATATTCGTTTTAATTTCGAATTGCTTTCATTTACCAATTTGATCAATTATGCTTTGAGTTTAGCTAGAGGTACATATAGACATCGATCGAGTTCATTAACATTATGGAAATTAGGTCGGACTATGGAAAGGGGGGCGTTAGTACAAAAGTATAAAAGAAAATATCGCAACGAAACATTCGCGGAAAATGGAAAGAAGTCTTTTCTAGTAAAAACACTAAGTACTTTCGAAGTTCACAAATTGAATGGCCTACGCATTGGCACCGATATCCAAACTTTGTCTTCAACATTGTTATTGTTCATTTAATACAACAGCTCAGTTTTATTACAGATTTATTATGCTTAGGTTTAACAATTGGTTCCGCTACTCTTTGACTTACACAAGTTAGGTTTGCTCATTGGTTTCATTAAATATAGGTATGTATATTTATCTACGTTATTAGTTATATGTATATGTTTGCTCATTTGAAACAAATCAACGCTACAATTACAATATTTTCATTTACGAATTTTCATTTACGCTTACGTTCTTCAGCATATAACCAACAATTAAATGTTTGTGTTTCGGGGATTTTCCTTTTGATATACCATTTCCATTTCCTAGGCGCCTTTCGAGTTGATCTCGTCGTACAAAATACTTACTAGTATTAAAAAATATTCAAATAGGGCTCGATTTATACATGTGTGGTGTATATAAATATATACTTATGCATAGGATAGGTACAAATCAGGCTCAGGCTGAGGCTCAGGCGTGTGAGAAAGTCTCTGGGGGCTGGGGCACTTCAAAATGCAGCTCTATCATATTATTTCGCCTTTCGACCACTAATTATGTATTTTGATTTGAGTAATCCGAGTTATTTGATTCATTATTTCCCTTCCCTTGGCTTTAGCTTTTTATAGAAAAATAGAGATGCGTAGGTGGGATGAGTTAGGAAATTGTTTACATACATGTTCGTCATTTTTCTATATTCGCTTTCTAACTTTATATTCTGACAACAACTCTATTATATATCCAACAACAATTCGTTTTCAAACAAGCAAGTGGGGAAATGCGAAAATGTTACTGGAAAGTCGGCACCTTTTGTCTAGCTACGCGTTAAGGTCATTTAGGCATCTTCGGGCGGACCCCTCGAGGTCCTTAAGGTCTTCTGTCAGAGTACTTTTGTTGCAAGGATTCGATGCGAAGTTGCGGTGCTCTCTATAAAATTTCTAAATTACAATACTTTAAGTATTTGGCTGCTGGTTAAGACACTAGAAGAGTTTTCATTCCGTAAGAGGGAGAGCTATAGATAGAGATAGAAAGACCGATATATGGTGGCGACTGGTGATATATCTATAGAAATATATGTATAAACTTTCTCTTCAGTATGGCGCCGCATACAAATATATATATTCGTACGCCTGCACTTTTGTTTTACAGATAAAGTGTGAAAAATAAATCCGAGTATCACTACTTAACTTTTAGAGTTCTATTAACAATAATAGACAACAGTCTCTAAGTACGAATACGTTGTTGTTCATTACCCACTTCCTCCTCCCGATCGGTCTATGCATGATTAGTAGGCATGTACTACTGTACTGTGACTCCGTGTGCCAGACCGAACTATCTTATATTTTGACTAAATGCGCTTAATCTAATCCTCCTTAACTATACCTAAATACTCATCAATACTCGCGTTTCATAGTTCCGGGTTCCGGATCTCGAGCAACCCAGGAAGTTGGTTGCCAGACCAGGCGACAACCTGAGTTACAGTGAAAACTTCCCTGAAAAAGGATATTTTAAATACTCGGTTTCCATTTAAAAAACCTTTTTTTTATAGAAACTAACATTTTTTAAACTCTTTCGAAGTACTTAAAGAAGGAATGATTCCATGACCTTCTTAGGGAGGTTTTCACCGTAGCTCCCATCACCATACGTACAAAGTCAGTTGCTAAGCTCTTAATTAGTGGCCCGGCCCAGGGAACTGCCTTTGTTGGAGCAGTGGAAACCAGCTGGGCTAGAAGAGTGTCTCCTTGGACCATTTTCTGGAAGTGCCGGGCAGGCTGGGATCGCGCTTTTCGCCGACCAAGCCACCGTCGTCCCGTATCAAATGGGCCCGATGCTCCTGCTGCTCCTCGTTGTCCTCGTTAGGCAGCCGGATCAGGGGAAGCTCTAGCATGACGGCGGGCGTTGCAGTCGTTGTGGTCAATGCAGTGACTCCAGCTTCGCAGCTCAGATTGGCGGCACTCCGACTGATACCGCTGGTGGGAACAGTAGCGGGACCCGGTCCCGATCCCTTGCGCAGGATCAGATCCTTGAGGGAGGCGGGCACACAGATGCTCTGCTGCCGGGTGGCTATCACCGAGTCGGACACGGACGAGGGGCAGGGATCGTGCACCAGCCGGATGGCGTTCGTTGGCAGTTGAGCTGGCTGCTGTGTGACTTGAGTGGCGGCATTATTGTCCATCCGGGTGGTTAGACCAGGAACAGAAACGGGAACGGGACTGGGCGTGGACCGACCCATGCTGATTACCGTGTTGAGACTGCTGTACTGGGTGTGTGTGGCAGACTCCGCACCGCCGAGAGTTACTCCAGACGCCTCCACCAACCCCAGCTCTGTATTCAGGGTGGAGCAGGTGTCCTCCTCCGTGGTGGTGGTCGTTGTAGTCGTCGTCGTCGTCTGCGGATCGCTGTACTGCTGCAGCAGAGGTCCCCGTCGGGGGGGACTCTGGCTCACCACTGCTCCAAAGTGGGTTTCCAGCGGAGGCGCCTCCGACTGGATGGGCAAGCCCATGTGGAACTGTTGCAGAGGCTGATTGATGAGAGCCACTCGGTCGCTGGAAGTCACGCTGATGGTGCGATGTCGCTGGAGCAGTGGTCTCCGGGGCCGTGCTCCTCCACCACCACTAGTCAAGGCAGCGCTCGTCAATCCCGCAGAGGGCACCGCGCTCAGGCTCATTCGTTTTACTGGCACGGCATGCAGCACGGGATTGGGCTTGGTCTCCCCACTTACCCGGATTGAGGCGGCCTGTGCTTGGGCAGCCTGTGCTGCTGCCTCCTGCTCCTCGCTGTCGCTGCTGAGCTGCTGCATGTCATCATCCGTGTCCGCCGGACTCTCCAGCCCAAAGACCGAGTCCTCGTCCAGAGAGCGCAGCTCGGAGTCAGGACACTCCAGCGAGGAGATCTTGAAGGAACTTAGTGAGGCCAGCGGCGCTCGCTTCTCCGGATTGTTATTCCCCAGCGGCGGCAGTTTGTTGGACACGGAGATGGTGGCCAGGCTGGCGCTTCCGCAGCTCCCCGCACCATTTAAACGCTCCAGACTTACTGGAGTGCTGTCCACGCTGATACTACTGGAGCTAGCTGCGGTGACCACCGCTCCGGCCGGAACCGCTGCATTGGCCGTGTACGGAAAGCTGTTGTTGTTGCTCTCGTTGCGCTGCAGCTCCACCAGCGTGAGCTTCCGCCGGACACCCAGACGCAGCTCCTCGGATGGCGAGTCGCAGAAGTGGAACGCCTGGTGAGCACTGGTGGGCGGGGCAGACTGCACGGGCTTGGGAAGTGGCAGAGCCAAGGCCAGGTCCACGGAGCTCTCCTGGTTGTACGGATACACGTCCACAGTGTCCGCGCTGATCGAGTGGATCTGCTGCTTCCGGCCCGCCTGAGCACTGTGAGGATCATAGGACACGATGCTGTGCTTCCGCTTGACATTGGATGCACTGAGATTGGATGTCCGCGATCCATTCGCAGAACCCGATCCTGATCCTTCGTGGACACTGCGCTCCGAGGGACATGGCGAGGCCTTGGGCGTCGGCTGAATCACCTGAATGTCTGGGTAGTAGTAGTCCCAGTTCTCAATGCTCGATGTACGCGAAGCAGTCGACAGCTTCCGTTGCAGCGTGGGCGGCAGGTTGCCCATGCAACCGCCCATGTAGGCAGACGTGCGCCGCTCCAGGTAGGAGCTATCGGTACTGCAGCAGGTCATGGCACTGCTCCGCCGCGAGTCCTGACCCTGTTGGGTTATAAGACGGATTCATTTCAGTGTGGTTTCATTCCGGAGAGGTCGAACCGCTCCATTTTCACTCACCGCCATCGGTACGGGCAGAAATCCCGGCTTGCTGCGCGTAGAATCCGTTCTCTGGTGCTGGTGATCTGGTTCATCCGCGGCACCTGACTGCATGTACTCTTCCGCATCCAGTTCGTCCTCCGTCTCCACGAAATAGTCGTCCGTGCCAAAGCTGCCGCCCATTGGATAGTTGCTGAAGATGCGCGACGACTCCGACCCACTCTTGCGACGTCCCACATGACCTCCTGCGCCGGACATTGAGGAATAGGAGAAGCGACGCGGTGGCTCCAGAAGGTAGCTATAGCCCACTGGAACGCCCACACCAACGCCACCTGAAATGAAGGCATTTCACTTCGTTGAAACCACTTACTGGAAAATATTATCCATTTTAAAGGACTTACCCATCGAACCACATCGGTATCCACGGTTCAGCAGCGGCGGAGCACTCACATTGCCCAGTGAGAGCATCCGCTGCCGACGGTAGACCATTGCATCGTACTCATCCGGATAAATGGACATGCCCGTGGCCACGATGGCGTCGTGGATTTCGCGCTCCTCCTCCTCCTGCATGCACACCGCCGCTACGGCAGCCATTTTGGGATCCTTGAGCACCTTCATCGTCTCGTTGCTGCTGCTGCGACTCTTCCAAACGATTAAGAACACCATCAGACCAAAGAAGCCGCCCAAAGTGGCGGCGATCCTAACGCCCGTCATCACGTCGTACGTGGCAAAGAACTCCTCCCGTATCCTGGCCCGCTCCGCTGCGTTTTCCGCCTCCGTCAGATTCCGCTCGCCCGGCGGCAGTAGCGGCATATAGGGCGTGGCCGTAACATGGGCATGGGCGGGTGCTGTGGGCGTGGCAGTGTTGCTGTTGTAGCTGCTGTTACTGCTGCTGCTGCTGTTCGTAAGCGCCGCCGGTGTCGGTGATGGCGGTGGATTCTCATGCAGGACATCAGGACTCGTGTCAATGAGAGCCGCTGCCTGGACTCTATTGCTGTTGCTGGCGGCACGACGTGTGAGCCGTTGCTGTTCCTTATGATCCTGCTGCTCCTCTGCTTGCTGCGTGGCATGACTTGGATTGAGTGATGTGGAGCCAGTTGTTGCAGTAGATGCTGTTCTTGCTGTGGAGGGCGTTGCTGCAGACGACGAGGCACGTCGTGAAAGTTTGGCCATCTCTATAAAGACATTTTCTGCAAGCAGAAGATATAAAACGGGATATATATTTAAAGCATGCTTGCATATTCTTAGTCTAAGAATAAAATCCACTGTACATTGTTCAGCTCACAACTTCACCGAACCATTCTCTGCAACTACTTGCCACATTTCCGCGCATTTGACGAGCAAACTGCGGCAGCTTTATGCTCCTCCGCTGGACGTGGCTAACTGCCCATGAAAGTGTTGGTCACGAACAAATTGGCCATACAGCATCGACGTGACTGCCATTCCAGCCAGCTGTGAGCTGATGTTGCAAATGGCCAATGAAATGAACGGATCTCCACTTGTGGGAGCTAAATAATCAAGTAAAAATAGAGTCCTGAAGATTTATTGCCCTTGAAATTCTATTAAATTGGGATGATGAGATATAAAACTTTAGACGATTACACTCAGCTACTCTTCTCGTTTCCTGCTTGTATGAAACCAAGAATTTCACTGATTGATGAAAGGAAATTGAAAGTGCAACAAAATAAATGGCAAAGCATTATTGATTTCCAAGGACACCCTTTGAAATATTCTCCACCACGCGCCAGCACCTCTCTCCTCTTGGGAATGCCATCCTCAACCCATTAGGACGCCATAAATCCATCCACATTTCTTGGCTCATTCTTGGCAAACGCCTCAAACTTTTTAATTGTTTTCAGCGCTTTTCCGGCTACCCTTGCTAGGCAGGCATTCCCGTGGGCAAATAACTTGGTAAATTTTTAACATTTCGTTGAAATGAGTAAATTAAGGTGCCACCCACGCCCACCCACACACACAAACACAACTAAGACTGTAGTTGCCTTTGCCCGCAGCTTCCCCTTTCGTCGGTATCCTTGGATTTTCAACAAGTTGCACGCTCAATAATTCAGAAGGACACTGTAGCCTGTTGCCTTCGTGTGGGTGTGAGTGTGTGGCCATTATACATTGTCAATGGCAGCTAGTTGGTCAGCTCCTGCAATTGTTCGTTTTGTATTGACAGTCGCGCAATTGCGGAGCTCCGCTCTGCTAAATTTTTCTATCTGAGCTGTTCTTTCCTTCCACAGGATTTTTCGTATTTTTGTTTTACACAGCGTTTTGTGTGTCCTGCCAGCGCTTTTGTGTCCTGCCAAGGACAGCGGCAGTCAGTCAGGGAGCGAAATGATTATTGCAAAAGTTTTCGTCTAACTCTCGTGTTCCACCTCAAGCTCCTGCACCTTGGCATTTTTCGGTTTGGTTTTTCATTTTCCATTTCCCATTGCCATTGCCATTGCCACTACCATTTCCATTTCCCGCCTTTCCATCCTTCAAGTTGGTGGGCAAACAAGAAAGTTTTAATGGCTATTATACATTGGCCATAATTCGTGTCCAACTTCCGTGCAAATAATGAGGCAAAAAATGTAAAACACAATTTGCAGTCTAAGCAGTTTGGAGTGATTTTTAATGGCCCCCCAGTTGGCGGATTCTTTTCCCGGGCAATTATATTTGAATTCCGCTAATGGCAGCGAAATTTGTCTCCTATCATGAATTAGGTTGTTCATTATATCTTATAACCTTAACGGAAATGTGAATCTCTTTGTTTGCCCATCGATAATATTGTAAAATAGATAATAATTTCAGTTGAAAAAGTGAAATGCTTAAGCTGTTGAATCGCTTATCATTTACCTTATCATTTTTAAGTACTTAAAGTATCTGTTGAAGTACTATTAAGATATCTATATAAAAGGGCACTGTTCAACAATAATCAAAACAGTCTTTAACAATGGTTACTAAGCTAACTGCACTCAGTGCCTTTCTGGCCATAATTTCCCTGTCTGCGGCCTACCAAATATCCACTAGTGTTGTTGAAGGTAGGTCTTGAAATTCTATTTACCAATTGTTTGTTGTAAAGAGTAAATTTGTGTATCTTTAAACTAGGTGTTGCTTCATATCTGAATACACCCACAGCGCCATTCGTCAAGATCGGAGATAGTTATTACTTTATTGAAAATAAGGTTAATAGAAACTGGTATGATGCCTTCGAGGCTTGTCGCCAAATGAACGCTGACTTGGTCGCATTTGAAGACCGGAAGGAACAGAAGCTGATCTATCAATACCTTGTTGATAAGGAAATGGATACGACTTATTGGACTGCTGGCACCGACTTGGCCAAGCAGGACTCTTTTGTTTGGTTTTCAACTGGTCAGACCGTGGCTTCGGATTTGTGGTGTAATGATGAGCCAAATAATGCTAAAAATGAGGAGCACTGCGTTGAGTACAAACCATTGCACCCGGAAGTGAAAATGGGACTGAATGACAGGATCTGTACCTTTAAGAAAAGTTATATTTGCAGGGCACCGCAGCCAAAAACAGTATCATTTATATTGTGGTAATCCATCTCACGTTCCAACATATTTTACAAAACGTCTTTGAAATACAAATTTTAATTATCCAAATCAGACTTATCCTTAAAGGATAATTTGTTCTTCTAAATTATTAAATACTTCTAATAAGTTGCAGCTTCCGTTTGCCACACAATGGAGCACGTACAAATGCTCCTAAGATCCTGCTGCTCCAAAAGAAGACAAAGTGTTGAAGCTCCCGTGGAGTCCTGTTGATGGATTAGCACACTCGGGGATGGGTCCTGCTGCCAGGCAAGGATAATTGCCTTTGCCTTAGTTCAAATACGCGTGGGTGTGTGTGGGCCAAAAGATGGAATGAGCTGGGCAACAATATACGTAGAACACATTAACAATGTCCGTTCGATGAACGTGTGTATCAACGCCATATCGATGTCAAAGTGGGCGTATTTCGGGGGGAGTGATGGCTATGGGATAGGATGGAAAATGAGCGGAAAATGGGGGCTCAAGCTGGCGACCGACCAAGCAACCAACAACAAGAACAATGTGTTGCTTGTTGCGCCTTGTTGTTGCTGCATGATGAATGATTGTGGCTGGGCCAGTGGACAAATGGACAGCGAACAACGGACAAACATGCTGACAGGCGGCCTCGGCTTGGTTTTGAGTACACGGTGCGTATGCGTAATGCGTGAGAGGAGTGGGCTGGCGAGAGCACAAGGGGAAAATAATAATTCATTATGCCCGGGGCGAGTCTGGCCTATATATGCATATGTGTACATACGCAAAAGTGTATCTGCCTTATTTTTGGGACTCGTATTTTTACTTTGGCAAATGAAATTGACGGCAAATCAATTGAAATTGTGTACAAATATATAAGCTTATACAAGAATGCCTTTGTCAGATTTTGGGCCACCTCGATTTGACTTCACCGCCAGTCAGCCAAAAATGAAATCATTCATGTGCATTGAGGCGTATGCCGTAAATACAGAAGCCAATGTTTAAATAGAATCAGCTCAAAAGAACAGTCTGGATTGCTCAATTTGTTCACTTTTACAGTCCTTAGTCCTGTGAGGCGAAAATCGAGTTATGATTATGATTAAAGTACTGGAAATATATTAGGACATTTTTCATAGATAGATAGATCCGTTCGATTTGGGATTTACTTCTTTCAAAGTAACAAGAGAAAGTCTCTTTTCGACTCTGTTCAAGTGGAATGACTGGTGATTTATTGATGAAATTGATTTCGTGCCATTGATTTCTTAACACCCAATAAATCCCTACTTAAATGTCCATCATTGTCATCAGGAATTTTCGTTGAGCAACTTGAGAGTATATATGTATATTTACAAAAGAGACCACATATAACAACCTAAGCGGCTTAAAGGAGCATTAGGCAAATGAAAATACTCAATGGCAAAAATGTGTGGCCTTCTTTCGATTCGATTTGCCGTCCTTAAACTTGGCCTCCATTTCAAATATTTTTTAATTAGCTAAAATGCGCACACTAAGCTGTAGAATTCAATATTTTAAGAGCTGAACTAAGAGTGAAGGCTTTAAAATAGGGAGAGCACAAATGGAAAGTGGTTTCTGTGAGTCTGGCTGCCTTATTAGTGTCTGCTTTGTCTTCTCCAAAGGGACCAAACAATGCCACACAGTCGCCCTAAATAATGGGAATTACGGCATTCCACAGCCGCGCCTACATAAAGTCCTGCCCTCCACCTCCGCTCGCTGCCGCCATCACTCGACGAACTCCTGCCCCTGAAACGCAGCCGTGCGCCATTTAACAAACATTCCGTTAATCTGCTACACTTGGCAGCGCCATGGCCACGAGCCTGCCTCCCACATCCGCTCCTTTATCCTGATCCTGCGTCTGTACTGATGCCACCTTCGGTTTGGTTCGGCCCTCTTGGCTTTTTAGCCGACAGAGAAGCGGATGGCGGGAATTTCGTACTAACCAAATTGCAGATCTCACTACAAATATGAGGATTCCAAGGATGCAATAGAAGTTAATACAGATATCCTTTGTTTTTCCACTTGCATGTCGGAAATACTTAACTGGTAATACTGAAAAATCAATTAAAATTTCACTCCGCTATAATAATTTCCATAGCATTAAAAGCATAATTTTAAAATGTATCTAATGTAAAAATGGCGAACAATGCGTTGTGCTAAAAACGTGTTTTGGTAGAATACCATTGTATGCAATTCTATTTTAGCCAAACATTCAGGTACCTCCAGGTTTTTTAAATGTTTGATGTGGCTTTTTTTTCGGATGTCAGCACTGGTGTTGTGTGTTGTGGGTGTGTGTGGGTGTGTTACCTCATGCAGTAGAGCCCGGTGATGTTGTCCTCGTTGTTACTGCTTATTGTTATGCTTTTATTGTTATGGCCATGTTTTTTTCCCCATTCCCGCGCCTGCTCTTTTCTGTTTGCTGTTTCATTTGGCGGCATTGTTGCTTCTACCAAAACCCCTGGTCCTGCCACGCCCCTCGCCCACATTAATGTATATGGGTGTGTGTGTGTGTGTGAGCTGCCTTTGTCTTTAGTGCTAAGCGTTTTACGTTTATGATCCCAACCCAGGCGCAGACACAGAAACCGAAAACGAAACCCAGGAACAGACAGACGGAGCCCTGAATTCCGCTCCTGACCCCGCCCACGGGCTTATGTGGCGCTTACAAATGACTTTTGAATTGCTTTCCGGTTATTGCCACTCATTCGAGCGCAAATTATGCACTTAAGGTCCTTTTTTTTGACACCCACACCCTCAGAGCGTGGGAATTGTCCTGGCTAAAAGAGCAAAATCGATTACTTCGCCCCCTTAAATGTGTCACGTTTTGAGTTTGTTCTACTTCTAATATTTGCTCAAATATTTACCAGGATTACGTGCCTGGCCTTGGTAAAAGATGTCCTGGCCTGGATACCAGCGATTAGATCTTTGGGTTCCCTAAGCTGCTCCCGTAGCCCCAACTACTTCTCCATTTTCGACGTTAATAATTTACTGTCAACTTGTATATTTATTGCTTAATCACTCGGAAGACCACAGATAATGCGGCAAAATGTGTGTGCTTGCTGGTGGCCTTACCATAAATCAAACTCATTCGCCAAATGTAGTCAATTTGTAGTCAAAAGTCAGTGGTAATAGAATCAGTGATGTCCTTTATTGAATATATTGCAAGTCTTACCATAATATTCTTGAATAATAATATCTAAATGTCATTCTGAATTTTAACTGTGTAGAATATCTCTTGAGCACACACAAAACCCATTTTACCCATGGCAATCAATGGGGATTAGGCAGAATTAAAGTCAGAGAAACTGAATCAGAATGCAAAGGGAGAGGAATTGCTACATTTAATTACTTTTATGCCCATTTCGTGGGATAATCACTTAGTTTTAAATTCATTTAAAGTCCACTAGAAATTTAAGCCTTAAAGTAAGGATTAACACTACTTTAAAGAGTACTTTCAAAGCTCTTTAGGTTTTTAGTTAAGCTAGAGCAGTTTCTAATTGCCCTATTTTTAATATGATCTAAAGGATATAAAACAGCTTTCCTTTTAGTGTCCACCAAGCCAATGATTATCCTAGCCAACACATAAAAAGCGCCATTAGACAAAGTAGTTAAATTAACAACTAATTTAAAACAGTTTTTATGTGGCAGTCGCACAAATGGCCCGCTCCACAGCGCACAAATAGCCATGTCACTGGCTGTCCAAGGACTGACTTTTGTGCCACTTTGTTGGTCGCCTGTCATGCGAGTGGACAGCGATGTCTAGACAAATTTATAACGACTGTTGTTATCCTGTTGGCGGCATTCGGCGAAGGCAGCCTTACGCAGCGGACATTTAATTTTGACACCAGGATTGACAAATGCTGGCGGGGTTTTGGGTCAGCTGCCAGGGCCATCAGATGCCGCTTGGCGTGTCATTTGTGTCAGTGAAGTCAAGTGTCAATTAAATGCCCTGAGGGCCACACTTTATATTGCGACCACTACGACCGCCACATGGCGTATACGTAATTTACTTCACCGCCATTCCGCCACAACAAATGACATTTAAGGGGAAAGCCCTCTTCAGTGCTCCTTTCCTGCAAGCTGACACTTGACTTGTGCTTCCTGTTGGTTTTTGTTCGCATATGTACCATCTATATCCTTTACAGCGGCGTTAAAGTGCCAAGCAAAGAAGTATAATGAAAGCGCCACAAAGTATGCAACTGAAACACGCACACATGCACGGGAAATAAACGTCGCTTGAGTTAACAATTACTGACACCATTAAGGTTGCCTGCCACGCCCACCGCTCACACAAGAACGCCCAGCGCCCTCAAGTTTTTTGTTTCGCTACGGCTGTGTTTATACACGAAAAGAACGCAATACTGCATTAAGTTAAAGTAGTTGCGAAAAAATGATGTTGCACTGTGGAAATAGGAATATATTTTGAACCCGGATGACAGTTGACCGGAAATGCCTATGTTTGGGCACCTTTTCATGTGTGATTTCTATCCCAGGGAATCCCAGTTGTCCATATATATTACTTAGCTACTATGTAGAACATCTTCGTTTTCTCGCTGTGCAGTCTTCTGGCAGCTTCATCTCCATTATCCTCAGCCTGCCTCATGGTTGCGCCTCGCCTTTGTCTTTGTGTGTCGATGCATGTGTCGGTGTGTTGGCACACAGTACAACTTGCTACGTGCCCGGCTCAGTGTTTGTGTGCTTGTGACATGTGCCTGGCACAGATTGCGCATTGTCTGCAGCAGGCAGCTCACATTCTCTGTGGTCCTGCAACTTTTTGTCCTGCAGCCCAGCGACAACGAGGATGCAACGAGCATTTTATGCAAACGACGGCAAACTTTTGCCACAATTGAGCAAATTGCTGTCCGGAAATGTGCTTTGATTCAATAGCCATGGGCCAGGACACAAGGCACAGGACGCGTCCGAAACTTTGGCCCACCAAGTAATTTAGAAGTCCATTCGCCCCCGAAGTTGCAGCGGCCGCCCCGAAAGTGTATTTATCATAATGCCAATGGCTCTCGCCACTCCAAGCTGCAACATTGCCGGGATGAATGGAGCGGGGGCGGCAGCTGGCGCCATTAACCCATTAAAAGCCCACAACAAGGACCGCATCACGTAGTTGCCGGGCATCGTACACCAAAAGGAAATTTCTTACAATCTGAGGTTTAACTTTTACAATTTATACGTGCTAACTCGTTAATAAAGCATATTGACTTACAGCAAATATAATTTGCTACATATATAAATATTATTTACTTAATGTTACTATACATTTAATTCAAATATTGTTTCTATTTTTCGCACAGTGCAGCAGACTGCATCAGGTATCCGGATGGATCTCGAGCGCCGCAAACACAGCACGTAGCCACTTCTGTTGAGCACGGCCAACCCGACAGATACGAAAGGGTTGAGGTTGTGGCGGTGCATGGGCTACAGGAGAACTCAAAGTGGATTGAAGGGGAAGAGGAGCAGTTATGTTCGGTCGAGCACACACACACACACAGAGACACTCACGCACACACAGGCAGTGGCAGGTATTGCATTGTGGCCATTAAATCAGAGTTAACAACTGACTGTTTCCCTGCGCACAATGGGCCAAATAAAAAGGATATAAATTCTCGTGTTTATAACAGATAATGTGGATTGTCATTATATAACAGTCTCTGAAAATAACCACTCACTATATTTTTAAGATACTTGCAGCTCATTAAAGTATGAGTTCAAGCAACATATAGTTTCAACTATTTTAAATAATGTAGAAGAAATGACTACTAAAAATACTTCCCATTCATCGTAAGCAGTTTGAATGTCATGTAACAAATATTGTGTCCCTTTTATTACTGCACAAGTCAAGCTGGGGAAACCCTCCGGCTAGCGATGCTTTCAAGGGTCCGCCAGCTCGGCTCCACTTCCCCACTGTATGCCATTCACCTGACCTGTTTGCATTAGCCCCGCGCTCCTGGAGCAGCTGCATCCGCCAGCCTGCAGCAGTTGAAATCACGACGACGAAAAAAGATTAAACTGCGGCAACAACTTTGGCTTTATTTGCAAAAAAGTGCAGCAGCGAGCTGGGTGGTTGGATGGCTGGTTGGCTGGCCAAAAAACAATTATTTGTTTAAACTGCGGAGGGGGGCAAGTGGGTAGTGTATATTTATTCTAAGGCCAGAGGCACCCGGCCACGCCCACGCCAACGCCCATCCACAAGGACGCACGGCGTGGACGTGGAGAGGGGCGAGAGGTAGGGAAAAACAGTGACAGGCGAAATAAATTGAGGGAGGTAAATGCCAGCAGACGCCACCTAGCGGACGGTGCCAGCGAAACGGCAACATATGCGGGGGCCACCTGTTGTTGTAGTTATTTCTGCAATCGCTGCTCCCCTCGCACACCGTTTCCGTCCCTGTCTGCCACTGCCTTTCATTTTGTCCCGCAGTTTTATTTCATTTCACTTTTCCATTCGCTTTGTTGGTTCTCAGACCACCCTCCGCCTTGATTTTCCCATTTTCCCAGCATTTTTCTAGCATTTTCCCCTATTTTCCTATTTTTTCATCTCTTTTATTTCGAGCTGCGTTGTTTTACGTTTTGTAATTGAATACTTTAAGTGATTTCTGCTTTGACTTTTCGCTGGTTAATTGACAAAAAACAAAACTAGTCTTAGCATAGGGCGCATCAACTTATTTTAGCTTTGAAAAGCGTCACTTAGGCGAATTGAAAAGATTTATTTGCAAATCAAATGAAAAGGTTTCCTAACAGATTCTCACTCAGAGGACCAGGGAGATCATTTCGGCCCACTGGGTTGTAAGTAGATGAGTAATTGGTGACATTGGTTTGATTTATTCGTTCGCTGGCAGAGGAAGCTGAAATGAATTCCCAGTAATTGGGCCAAAGTTAACGAAACAAATTCGTGGTAAATTAGAAATGTCCTTGATTTGCTTAATTTGAAAACAGCTTAGTGGGTAGATATCATCTGATAATTTATAAAAAAATAATGAAAAGAGTAATATAGGGATCAGTTTCCTATTAGTATTCAAATATATTTACTATAGTAACCCAATGTACTTGGCATTTCCTGCAGCTTACAAGGAATTAGTAATGTTTTGCAAAAAAAGTTCCGAACTGACCCCGACGTGATTTGAACACGCAACCTTCCGATCTGGAGTCGGACGCGCTACCGTTGCGCCACGGAGTCTACGTGAAAAACACCACCCGAAACAGAAATATAATGCTATATTGCTAATACTCGCGTGCCTAAAAATAATACCCTACTAAATAAAGTGTACCAACTTTTCCGTCGTTGTTGTTGTTGTTTGCAGCCGACGTCACTGCGTCCGTTCACTTTTACCGCCCCCCAATTCCCACCCACCCACAAATTAGTTTATCTCGTAAAATAAGTTGCTTTCGGCTTTGTGTTTGCCTTCAGCCAATATAATACCATTCACAATTCACTAGAATTTCTTAATATATTATGTATATAGAATGCATATGATGATTATATGTTTAATTTCTTGATGGAATATATATGACATAATATGTTTGTTCGTTACATTATGTATTGATAAATATAAAATCATAAATATAAACGCTATTAATGTAGATTAGATTAGAGCAGCCATGACGTCGACTGCGCTGCCAGTTTTAGTGCAGAATTATCAGCTTAGCCAACTTTTAGCGACTTTTGTAGGTCATAATATGAAACTGGTTTTGCATGCAGTTAGATCACTGGTAACTTGTTTGTAGCAGCAATCAAGCAATAGCCAACCAAAATCAATTTGCGAAATTCTACAATAACTTGGTCAGAGTACAGTAAAGTCACAATATAGTTTTCTTGCTTAATATAATTGCTTAGGCTATGGATGAGCTAATTAAAATTTGTTCTATTAGCACAATCACCAGGAGTAAACGTATATTCCAAGTGTTCAGGCAGATAAAAAATTATTTAATATCATCTCTTTAATGATTCCAGATTTCGCGCCGTACATTTCAAGCTTTTGAATATATAATTTACTCGCCAAAACATAAACATAAAAAGCTGATTGAGATCTCCAGTACGCCGAGTTCATGAAATACCAGAAAACACCTGAATTCATGGGAACTGGGCTCCTATTTATAGGTTCTTGATTAGTTCGCCCCGAACTTTCCACTGCGCACTTGAATATATTCGCTATAATGGTATTCAAGCGCAAATCCCCTGGGGAGCCACACGACCCATCCAGACCCGAAACATACCTCCTGACCCACGACCCCTGCCCTCACACACACGCACACGCACAAAACCATTCATGCTTATGGGGCACACTAATAAATACTCAACAGTTGCACATTTAAAAATTTCTGTGGAAAATGAGCGGCAAAAAGGGCCTGGCGAAAAGTGAAACTAAATAAAACGCGAGATATTCGTTTGGCCTTCAGTAGCTTAGTCGTAAGTTTTTGAATACCCAGGTAAGGTAATCCTAAACTATACGAAAATATGTAAATTAAATGAAATAAATTTTCCCTAAATAGCTTAACTATATAGTAGCAAAGCTAAACACTTCGTTGGAAATTAAACTGTTATAATCAGCTGTTTATTGTATATTATTTAAAGGATATGTCTTACTTCGATTCCTTATTTATGACCCGTCCTTTTAGGTTTTTTCTCAATTCAGACGCAAGCTTTTCCAGCTCGTCCTTTCAAAACGCCGTCTGTAATTGTGTGGTGCAGTGTGTGCGTGTGTGTGTGTGTATGCCATTCGTGTGCCCCTCCGCAATCCTGATTGTTTGTATGTGAGAAGCGCATGGAATTGCTAGCCAGGCGCTCAGATAGCGACGTAGGCGTCCTGGCAGCTCCACGTGGAGCAGGCCATCCTGGCGCAATGTGCAAATGTGGCGGGTAAAACGAGGAGCGCTGGGGTTTTGGGAGCCGTTGGGGCAGAGATGGCAGAGAGAGCACTCATTAATAAGTGAGCAGCAGCACAAAGAGAGACGGAGAACAGGACGAACAGGAGCAGGAATCAAGGATGAACACAAAAACACAGACACACACACACATACACATAAGCTCGCATAAAATCGGAGAGTTAATGGCAGCCCGGGTTTTTTGCTCAGTTAAGTAGTTACTACTGGGAGTTCCTGCATAAGCTCTACCTAATTCGTTTAAGGACAACGCATGTAGCTTTTGCTCGGCCACCCAAAAATCTGAAAAACCAAATTGCACGGATCCTGTCTAGCACATCCTGGCTGCCAGAGCGTCAAAAACAACAACAAATAAATGGGAAAATGGCAAACACTTGCGCCAAGTCCTTCTTACCAAGCAGACTTAAATGAAGTTACGATTTAGTCAGCTTTTGGTTAGTCATCGCATATGCAAATGTATGATTTCATGTCCTTGGCAAGAAAGGAGCAAAGTGAAGAGCAAATTAAGTAAGCATACAAATAGGGAATAGGGAATTTATTATTAAAGAAAATATAAATAAACGATTGCAAGAAGTATGCAATCGTGCTATATTACTTCAAGTAATTAACACCACATACTGAGTGCATAAAAAGTGGTTTGTTTAAATAAAACTTCATTAATGGCTCCAATAGAAATTTATGGGCGTGAAGCTTGTCACAACTAAAGATATGAGATATGGCTATGAAAATCTATAAATATTCGCGTGGCAATAAAAGTATGGTTAAGTGTGCGCCCACTCGTGGATAAATAAATCATCGCTTTCTAGCCAATTTGTCTTTGATAATCCAAATCAATTTAGCAGCCAAGTCAAGCACTCATAACTTTGCCCATCGGCACGCTGAGAACTTTGGCTCAACTTGGTTAAGTGGCTGGAATATTTCCCAAGGTGCTTTTCCACTTTTCCAATTTCATCCTTCGCTTTCGCTTGTTTACACCGCACATCCTGCATGTGTGGATGTGTCAACAGTTCTTCTTTTTTAATTAACTTTACAGCATCGACGGCAGTTGCACAAACTTATTTAATTAAATTTCGCCATTGAAGCAGCTAATTAGATTTTTAAAATGCCACCATTGTGCTTGCTCTTCATCTCGTGGTTGTTGTTCCTGCCTCGGATGTTAATGATGATGTTGTTATTTTGTTGGTGGCTCGTTGCTGCCTGTTTTTACTGCCCCGTGCTTAACATAATTTTTGGCGAGCTGGCCATAAAATAGTTACAATTATGTTTGCTCAGTTGGCTGCGGGCCGTTTTCGGTTCGGGTTCCCATTCAATTTTTTTTTTTTTTGGCCCAAGGACTCGGCGGATCCTAGCAAGCATAAATTTGCATAAATTTTGGGGCTCATTTTGGGGCGGCTGAGCGGCTGAAAATCGATACGAAATTTACAAGCGAATGGCAACAAATTAATATGATTAATTGGCACGTTGCTGGTGCGTGGCAGCCACCAAAAAGGGGAAAATAAAATTAGGGTCGACAACTAGGCGACGAAGTACCTTGCAACACAATGTGGTACCCTCCATTTACTTGATCTTAAATAAATAACAATTAATAAATACCCATTTAAAAATCTTTTAATCTATTGATGAAAATTCCTTTAAAATATTGTTGCTGATTTAGGCATATTACCGCCACAATCTAATTATTTAAGACATCGAAGGCGCTAATATACCCTGCTCTTTCTTCAATACCCTATGCTATTGTGGCCACTGGCATTGGGAGTTAACCTGGCTCTGCGATCTCACCTAGCACCCGACGTTCGCAGCACACAAAATCAGAGGGAAAAGCTCGCTGACAGCTGGGTTTTCCATTCGAGGTAGAGGTGGAGGTGGTGGGCGGCGTTTGAGGTTACGCGCGAACGGCAACTGGACAGAGGTGGGGCTACTGATTGACAGCAAGTGTAAAAATTGATGTCGGAGGTCAGTTGGGGCAGGGGTCACACGGCGGTCGTGGCAATTTGATAAAAAGTGTGTGCGCCCAAAAAGTGATTTCATTGGTTCAGTTTAACTGTGTGTTAAATTGACCAACAACTGCTGGAATAGAAAAATATCGAATATCGCACCATCCACGTTGAAGCAGGTGTAAAATCAATAGAGAATATATGTCGTAAATTCGAGCTAATTGTTTAATTGAGTGATTTGACCATTAATAAAATCAAGTGTATAAATGCAACGAATTGTAAAATGAAATATGAGTATTGTTTGTAAACCATAAACATAATAACAAAACTTACTTAAAAAGTTCGCGTTTAACAACGTAAAACTTGAAAAAAATATCCTTCTTCATATTTTTATTTTTTTTTTTTGCGAATAAAGATGATCTGCTTATTTTTCTCGTGCTTCTCGCCTACTCGAATTGTTTATTTTGGAAATGATTTAAAAAGAATTTCCCTCTTTCCAGGTGTCTGCTCATATAAAGCTTTATGCGAAAAATATATACAACGCTATTTCAGTTCTCCCAGAATTTCTGCGAAAAACTCATTAAAAACAGTTTGCCAAGCCATAATTAAATTTGCTTCAGCAAATTCGAAACCAGTAAAGTTGTCTTACTTTCTGGATTCTCTGAAATGGCAACGAAAGTTTGAATCTGCGGATCCCAATCGGCCATTTATCCCGAAAAGTTGCCAAGCGAGTATTTTTGCATAACATTCGGAATTAATTCAAACCAAGCTTTCGGCATAGTGAACTCAATAATTGCGCTTATTAAATATTTAAGAGCCAAATGCGGCCCGAGAAGAGACAGGAGCAGCAACAGGCAGGCGGATACAGACAGGACTTTATATAAGCAAGGACGAGCGTGGCCAGGATGTTGGCTGGTTGGCTGGATGGCAGGCGCAACTATAAAATTCATTGAGAGCAAAGTAAGGCGCAAACTAAAGCAACAAGTTATGCAATGCCACGGGGGAGGCAAAATGCGAAAAGGGGGCCGTGATGTCGTGCCGTGTAAGCGTCACTTAAAATGAACCGAAGCCGTTGCTAAAACGTGCTCCGTGCGCACTTGAAACAAGAACAGATTTAAGTGCACGCCCCGCCACACCCACACACACCCAAACATATACCCACATTCACGTACACGTTCACATTCAGCCAAGGCTGCTCCGATATTTTTGTCACTAAGCATTGGGACCTCCTGCTCCGATCCGCCTGCTGACAAACACTCGGGCGTATACGTAATCTGGCTGCGAGGGCGGGCCAACGGGGCGTATACGTGCGCGTGCTTAAATGAATGTGCTACTCTGTGTGCGATAAGAAGCCGTTCTGGATCTCTGGGTCTGGTTCTGGTTCTGGGTCTGGGTACCCGATAATGATGAGTATCATTAACTGCCTGCTGTTGACATTAAGTTGCCTGGCCCCATTGTCCTTAAATTCCCCCTAAATTGTACCGCACCTCCGATCCCTTGTTGTGCACTTTAAGGCGATTTTCCACACCGCCCTCAACCTTGACGGACGCTTTTTGCAATTCTCTCAATTTTCCCTTTATGCCAGCCATTTTGTGACATTTCCCGTTTTGGATAAACGCATTTCGCGCAGCCTTCGTCGACCAAATAAAAAGTCATACGCAACCTTTGACACTTTTGCAATCAAGGCAGCAAAATGCCCAGCAAATGCACCTGTGTGGGTGTCATTGTGGCAAGCGAAAAATAAAAAGGACTCTCAGAGAAGCTTTGGGTTGCATAAATGCATTATGCTGAGCTCACATATTTTCCCCTCCATCTGCAGGAGAAGCTCACTTCTTTAGTTTGCAAAAGAAAACATACTTTGTACAAGTTTATAACATCACTTTGAGTCCAGCTGGCTACTGACATAATTCTACACTTTTAAGATTATGATCTTGAGCACACTTCACACTATGAATGAGAATGGTATTTTCATCTGGCATATGAAATGTTAAGGATTATTATTGCGGGCATTTTCAAGTGAAACACAGCTGCACAATAATTCCTTTCGAAATATGAACAAAATATTCAACGAAATTATAAATATTTGACAAAGCAAATAAATCAAAATATTATTATAAATCTAATACAATTTTATTTAGCAGAATGATAATTTATTTACCACTTATCCTATACTGCTAATTTAATTAATTTTTAATGTAGCTCTCAGTAAATATTTAATATTTAGGCCGAACTATGCCATTTAGACTGTTTTTCGCTAAGCCCGAGGCAATTTGAGTACAACAATTGGAGAAATCAACCAGAAATGCGGTGGTGCAAATGCCGAGCAGTGGAAATAGACCAACTATCAAACCGCATTTGTTGGCTTTGGCTTAACGCAGTTCTATCGATTTGCCATGCCAGTTATGCTGCACGCACACACACAAGCAGACACGAATACATAGAACCTCACACACACACACACACACAGATTCGCTGATGGCTTTGCCGCTTTTGGTCTGTTTTTTCAGGCTGCCTCTATTTTTTCCAGTCATTTCCTTTCATGCTGCCATTCATTGATATATGTGAGCTATATATGTGTGTCCTGCGTTTGTGCCGAATATCAAGGCAAAATTTCCGACTCTGCCAGCTGCAAACTGCACTTGCTTGGCAGAGTTTACACGGTTATCTGATAGCTTAATTTGATTTGCTGCTCACAGATACTCACTGGCACACAAAAGAACTTGCACTTGCACCCAAACAATGCCACTTCCTGTCCCTGTATCCCTTTTCCCGCCTGTGGTTTCCACTCTCGATTGGCGCTGCCTTTGATTTTCATTTCATTTTCATTCCTCCGTGCAACCATTTTCGGTGAAATTTTTCATAGCATACTTTTGGGAGTATCGAGTACCTGCTTTCTAGCAAATCATTGGCAAATGAATGCATTTGAGTACACATTTCGTGTTGCCAGGAGTGTACTTAAAGCAATGTACATGTCTATCAGAAAACTAGCTAAGCCATTTGCTTGTTGTCAAGGATTAGTTAGCCTGAATAAAATAATCAAGATTTGTAGTTAGCTGCATAAATTTCGGAAATTTATTCAATTCCAAACAAGTCTGAATTTCGAGTTATATAGAGTCTGCATAAAGTTTATTACACATTTATTTCGTGCCATTTTCACGTGGCCATGCCACGCAGTTCGCAGCTTTAAATTAACATTTTTAATTAAAAACAGAGCCGAAGAGACTGGCAGACAGACAGGAGAACAGGCAACAGAGCGCGCTGCACGTGGCGTATGAGTGATGTGAGTTTGGGCCTCAGCTTGGATGTGGGCGTCCATCACCTGGATCATTTGTTTCGCTGCCGGAAAATTATTCTCGGCTATTAAGCGTGTATACAATATGGCAGATGGCTTTCAAGATCCCTTTAAATATATTTCCCCTTATTGCTGGGCATAAATTATTGAAATGGCATTTCCATTTGTTGTTTCCAGCTGTCCTCTGCCACGTGTCCATAGCCCATTTACAAGTCCGTCTGCTGCATGCACGCACATCCGGTCATCGAACGTGCCGCCCATGGTCTCCTACCCGTTTCCATTTCACCGCGATGGCTTTGGGTCCGCAGCCTTGAGCAACTGACCCACAATTACAATCGCCGGGGAAAGATAATTGAGAGACGGCGGAGGGTGATTAATTACATCTTCGAAATCTTCGAGAAACCATGTAAATGAAGGACGCAGTGGTTAAGGAGCGGAGCTTACAGCCTTCGAAAATTAAGAATGGACTTAAGAATGAAGGTACTACATAGTAGCAATAACAGCGAAGTATAATCATGGTTTAGCCCTAAAGTATGGTAAAATATGTGTTTTTGTGCTTCTAACAAATTCTAAAATTCCAGCACCTTAATCGACATTTCTTGCAACTTTATACCTAGCATCTTTCATGTTTGCAAAACAGCCACTCTCCCTCTCTAAAAATGTATGTACATAAAAAATAAACATTACTTATGCTGGACACGTTGCCGTTGCCCGTTGACGGTGGGCTTTTGTCGCTGCAATCGAAGAGCTCGCCCGTTCGCCAGTTTCACCTGGTCGTGCGCATTTCCCTGCGTTTGGGTTATCGTTTACCTGTCTGTACAGGTGAGAGCCTGCGGGCGGGAAAGTCAGAGGCGATGGCGATAAAAGCACGCATACAAACAGGCGCGCACAACACATCCACATTCAAATTGTTTGGGTCCTGGCATTGGCAATTTGCTATCACAGTGCTCTGTGGAAATCGCAAATTGAATACGAAATTGAACTTTCGCCTTTGGGAGATGGGGGTCATCGGAAATTTGCCATAATTGCATTGAATGTCGATGACATTGAGCACAGGAAGCAATTGTAGCAGGCTCGCGATGGAAAAATCTCAATAAAATAGAACATATCACGAGGGCCAACTGTGATCTGTGACTAGCAACTTATTTGTGGCAGTGTAGCGCAAAGGAATCCATTCTTATCGCCTCGCATCAGACACAATCAATAAACATCGCGTATACGCAGCGTGGCCTGCGAACAAACACGGCGCACAATTCATAAATGCCACGCCTGGCTGGCTCACCTGGCCGGGCTGAGCAGTTTTTTTTCTTTTTTTTAACGGATCAATATTTCCCAGCAGCAGCACAGCCCTTGGCTAAGACGTTGACGTGGCAGCTGTGTGTCCTTGCAAGGACAATTGTGTCGCCACGTCCCGCCTCCTTGTCCCACATTTCTGTCCTGCGAATGTGTGAATTTGATTTTTTCTTACTGCTTTACTGCTTTCTGTTTTTTTTCTTTTTTTTTGGGTGCCAAGGCCCGACAAAGGACTCGGCTTTGACCCGGTCCCAGTTTTGGGATTCCACTCTCAAGTGGCAATTAGTGGGCCATGCCACGTGCCGCAAAATCAGCCAAAAATGTCAATGAATACACTTAAAATATATTCATTTGCCGAATGCTTTGATTTTAATTCAATAACTATAATTGTAATTTGGAATGCCAAGAGAGAATGGCATTTTTCCAAATAGTATAGACGTTTACCTTGAACGTT
Organism: Drosophila sechellia; assembly: GCF_004382195.2. Classification (NCBI taxonomy): domain Eukaryota; kingdom Metazoa; phylum Arthropoda; class Insecta; order Diptera; family Drosophilidae; genus Drosophila; species Drosophila sechellia. Next base: position 4,365,867 of record NC_045949.1, read on the forward strand.
ACCAATCAGAAGACCCAAACAAATCGAAATCATTTAACGAACACCAATGTAAATATCATCATCATCATCGGCCAGCAGCTAAAACAACAGAGAAACATGTTAAAATAGGCCACATTGTTTACGAATTGAGAAAACTAATGGCGTTTAAATTACAAAAGTTCAATTTATGTCCAAAGGCTGCAAATGCCAACGAAATTCCAATTCGAAGCGGAAAGAAGATGTCAAACGCGAGATAAAAATAAATGCAAGACTAAATAGGGGTATTTTAAATTTAAATAAATTAAGATACCGATTTAAAACAAAAGAATATATATTTTTTAAACGTTTACATATATATGTAGTTTCAAAATAGGAAAATATTTGCTCCAAAATGAGCAGTGCATTCAAGGTGTGGTATCTAAAACGGCAACCGCAACGTTTCGCCAACCGCAAATGTTGAAAACGTCTGGCAAAAAATTGGCTCAGCTTTGATTAATTAACTTAAAACAGCTATTGACATACGTGTGAGACAAAAACAAACACAGCCAGAGGCCAGCAGCACACGGACATTGGCATTGGCATAAATTTAATTGAAACGGTGCCACTGCAGTTGCACCGACTGTCCATTAATGAACTGGGCCACCACCGAGTGTCCACATGCTGGATGACGGGGATCGGAGGAGGTGCACAGCCAGATATACATATATCTTTTTGTTCTGGACATCCCCGACTATATGGACATGCCTTAATACGTATGGCAAACGCTTCTGCGCTGGCTTGTTCAACTAGCAAACAATTAATGAAAACGGCAAATATTTATCCGATCAATATGTGGTGGTCGGTCAGGGAAATGCTCATGGTCAGCAATAAAAAAACCATTAAACAAATATTTTCAAGTGATTTTAATTCAAATTTGGATTGGATTCAGCTGCCTGAAAGTCTAATGGAATTGAATTGCCAAATAAAATACTAGGATGCTTATTCAAAAACTTGTCTCCTAACAAAATATGTTATTAATATTTCTTTGTTTTCTTGAAAAATCAGGCAGTGGTTGTTCTATTTCTGAGGCATTTCTATTTTAATTTTGAGTATGTGTTAAAAGCATTTTGGATCGATTGGGCTTCGAGTCCATTAGGCAGCACTACTGACAGTTCCTGAGAGCCCATGGCGCGTAATTGTTTCGTTTCGCATTGTTTGAATTTGGTTTTGGCTTTGTTTTGGTTTTTTGTGTGCAGGCGCCTAAAAATAGCCAACAAATCGGCACGAGCACGTTGTCTATATGAATACATGTGTACAAGCCAAACAAACGGGCCAGATTCGTATACTATACTACATATTGGGAAGGCATTTAGCTGATGACTACACACATAAAAGTGAAATTGACCAAAGGCAGCAGAGGCGAGCCCAACGAGCCATCAAAATTGAATGTGAATCGAAATCTGGCTCCTCGGGTTTCTCAGGGGTCTCGTATGGGGACCAGGTCCTGGCCTCCAGAACTGGAATCCTCTCGGTGTCCACCTTTCCAGGTTTCTTGGGCTCTGGGCGTTGATTGGCCAGCCCACATGCAAAAGTCAATGGCAGACAAAGTTCCGGCCACCTTGGGGCGTTCTGCCCTTTGCCAATCATTCGCAGGGTCAGAACAAACAAAATAAAAGGCGAAAAAAATTAAATAAAATCCCACTGAAACCGAACTAGAAGCCCATTAACTGCGCTCGAGTGGATAACCTTTTTGTTTTCATTTTAACTTTTTTTTTTGGGCACCGACTTCGAGTGGAATTTTTAATTGCGTGAAGGAAAAATGTTCGGCGATGGAGGCTCAAAACTCATTTCAAAGAAATCACTTCCTTCGAGAAAGGTTCGGGTTCGGAAAAATATTACTGGCGCGCATCCTTCGCGTCCTTGACCACCAACTTGTTAGCCTTGCGCCTTCATGGCCAGCAAAACAAAGCCAGGTCGACCGGCACTGTTCACAAATTCGGTGGCGAAGTAGCTAAAGGTGATATCATAATATAAATAACAATCACGATATTATTAAGTCATAAGATATGTACTCTAATTATTATTTCCAACATTCAGTTCATTACTTTCGAGCTAATTACTTCCTGAACACCTTTTTTCTCAGTGTAGTGGTAGGGCATGGGCGCTGCGAGCCGTGCCACCAAGTGCTGCTTTGCATTTAATTACGCTTAAAAATTAATTAATTTCTTTTTTGTGCGGAGTGACTCGGGTCTCGACTCTCGAGTCCTGAGACATAATCAAGCTGCCGCTGCCAAAGAGGACTTTAGTGGCGGCGTCGCCACCGACGCCTTAATGTATGCTACATTGCGGCCACTTTTATCTGCTTGGCATTATCCTTGTACTTGATGCTGGGTGGTTGGGTGGTTGGGTGGTTGGGCGGTGCGCACTTGTGTGTCTTAAATAATTCAACAAGCGCAGTTTCGCGGTTTCCACCAGCAGCAGCAAAAACAACAGCAGGGCGCCAGGGCAAGTCAAGCATTGTTAAATGCCAAGGATAAATTCGCAGGTCTGGGTTAATCCGAACTGTTTGGTCACACTCACACAGTCTCACACACACACACACACACAGACAGATAGCAGCCACAAGTCTATTATCCTGCGACTTACAACGTTTTGATATCGCTTTGATTCCAGATAAAAAACTCCTTAAAACAAATGGAAGGAGTTGGAAAAGGACATAGCCCTTGTGAAATTCGTTTAAATATTTTAAGAGCCTAATTAATTAAGTGAAAATTTTATTACAGAACAGAAATTAGAACCAGTTGAGTGTATTTTAAAATGTTAATCAATCTCAACCTTTAAATGTCTTTGGGAATTAATTACTCACTAACTTGCCCGAGTATAATACACCTTTCTCGAATGCAACTCACCTGCAAATAAAGGAAAAGAATATTGTAAATTATTTTCTCATTTTCTGATTTTTTCTAACAACATATTAGAAGGGTTCTTCTGAGTTCCAAAATCACACACAAAATTATTTATGGCTGAAAAGTGCATTTCTTTTCTCCCCCTGCACAGCTCTCAAATTGTTTATAATTGGGTTTTCCTCAGTCGATGCCCCTGCATTTTTTGGACACAAAGCAGAGATCTATTTTCGAGAGTATTTCGTTGCTCGAAGTGAAACAAAGGCTAAGCGGTTTATAGACTGCAATTGCAAAGGCAAATTTTAATAACTCAGTGTGCTGCTGTGAGGAACAATAGCAGCAACTGCAACACGACGAGCAAACAAACAAGCAAGCTGGAAAACTGGAAAACCGCATTTTCAAGGTCGTTTGCAGTGGATGCTGCAGTTGTTGCAGCCTTTGCTTGGGCCATAAAAAATGCACACGAAGAATAAAATGCTATTCTTAAATCTAAAAAAAGAAACATGTAAGAATTTTAGTTGTTATTTCTAAGTGTAGTTCTAGATGCAACATTTCAACAAATTAACATAAAATTTCCTGTGTAGAATTTACTTTGAGCACACAGGCTAATAAATTTGAACTTGAAAAGGCTAAATTTTAGTGAGTGTAACGGATTCGGTTGTTCTTCAGCTAAAATTTTGTTTACTGCACTTTATTCACTCAGTGTGTGTGCATTGTGTTTGAAATTTTTAGTTGTTTTTCGTTGGTTTATTTTGGGGCCATGAATTATTCAGTGAAGCATAACGCAATTGAATATTTCATATTCGCAATGCATTAATATATATAATTCGGCTAACAAAGTGTAAAGTACTGCAAATTATTGCTACAATGTGTGTTTGTTCGATTCGAATTGGGTAAACAGTGCGTATACTTATTATGAATGAAATTGCGTCCGTAATTAGAATATATATTTAATTTGATTGAGAAATACATATGATTGGAGTGCTTATTATGACGTCAGAAATGCAAACAGATTTATTTCTCGGAAAATGTAATTTCGTCGAGAATTCTTTTCCTCTTGTTTGGCCCAGCAAAATGATTTTCTTTCAGGTGAAAACTGAAAGCAAACTTTTCCGCCTGACCTTCAGGTTACACATGCCTACGCCTAAGTCATATCTGTTTTCTCAACTATAAAAAATACATGCGTGGAAAGCTAGAATTACAAAAACACACACATAGCTGCAGCCGTAAAAAATGCGTGTGTTTGGATGAATGACTTTGGCTAAAAGCATTCCTTGTATCGCATATATATATATATTTCTCGCCCTTTTTTTCGAATCTTGCTGCCAGCAAACGTAAATAAATGCCGAATAAAACACATGGCCGTTGGCCTTTTAACGCAGACGTTTCACTGGGAGACTGGGACAGGAAGCAATTTGTATGCGAGTGTGTGTCCAAATGCCCAGTTGCCCAGGTGGGCAGGTGAGGTGGCGAACAGGTGAGCAGGTGAACTGGTGAATTGGTGAGCACCTGGGGTCAGCGGGCGGGCGTCACAAGAATTAAAAGCGCCCAAAAAGTAGAGCAATAAAATAAAGCATTTCGCTTGTATCTCATTCACTTTGATATGGACTTTAATGTCATTGAAATTATAATGATGTGTGTTTTTATGTGCGACCATAAAAAAGGAGCCAAAATCCAGCCAGAAGTCGCAGACTCGATAGCCATCTCTGTTTGAAGGCCTCAGGACACCCAAAAGTAAAAAGGGAATACTTGAACGCTTCACCGCCTCTAATTCCCAAAAAAAAAACGAAAAAAATATATATAGAATATATATATAAATATAAAAAAATAGAGCATGCCTGGCCGAAAGTTGACCCTTATTTCTGGACACCTCACCTCAATCGAGGCCCATTCCAACTCACAGCAAAATGCGTTCACCTGGCCAATTTGTTATTTATGCCACATATACGTGTTGATATATATATGCAAATACCTTAGCCAAATGCGCGTGTACATGCTTCTATTGCTCTATCGATCGAAACAATTTTTGGCCTTTATGTATGCCAAAGCGGAAACCGGAATTCGTTGGCTCAGGTGTAGAGAATGATGTGGAAAAAACATAGAGGGCTACAGCCGAAATGGAAATTCCAATAATTGGTATAAACTATTTTTCTAGGTAGCAACATCTGAAATAAGTTTTGGGCCCAAAATACAAAAAGTATTTTGTTTGAATGAATCGAAATCATAGCAGTTCTTGAAATCAAGTCATTTTTCCCTTAGATTTTATATGCATCAGCCATTATTTTTGTAATTTTGGTATGTAATTCTTTTGCTAAACGCATTTAAGACGATTACAATTTCAAAGGGCTACTAAAACACTCTAATACCCTCGTTTTCTTCGCTTAAGCCATCCACTGCTCGGCGGGAAATTCAGCTTGGAGTGGGTCGGTTAATTAGCCAACCACTGGGGTCGAGATGAGTTCATTGAAGTGTATATTTCAGGCCCAGCTGAGGCCACTCGATTCAATTAATTTCAACTGGCGAACAATGGAGGTCGCTTGCTAATTGGCCAGCCAGCCGGAGGAAAGGTAATCAAAACAGCACACCAGCTAGAATCGCATTTACTTGGCTCGCTGCTGGGTGACCCCAAAAGCAGACCAAAGATATGTGATTGAGTACACAGCTGCATCAATTAGGTGGCCCACAAATTTGTGGATTCGAATGGATTTGGCTTGGGTCGCACCGACTGTTGGCCCAGCAACAATCACAATTTACGAAAGACAAAGGACAGACGGGCCAATAAACCAACATTTACATTCTCCCGTAGAAGGGCAGAAGGGTCGAAGGGCAGAGGACTTGATACTCTGGAGACAGCGTCAGTTAATCGAATTATGCAACTACATCAACAGATGACACACAAGGCGAATGCAGCGGCAAATAAGTGCATTAACATATTCGATAACTTCATCAGCATATCCCCAGCATATCCTCGCCGCCTGTCTGTCTGTCTGGCTGCATTTTAATTAAAATGCGCATATGGAATCGACAGCGAGGCTGGGCAGGAATGGCACTTTATGGCCAGACAGCTGGGAAAATCGAATCTTTCAGTCAAATTTCCTGCAAAAGCCAACAGCGACAAACACACACAAACAGGATCAGGATGAGGATGCCGCAGTGCAGAATTTCCACTATCCTGGCAGTAATTATAATGATTCATGGCGTTTTGGCTGCCAACATCAATTACGAAATCTTTGCCGATTACGGTGAGGCATATGAGTCGTATCCATACCATTGAAAAGTATTTAATAACCGACTTTACACTATGCTTAAAATTTTGGGCTTACGTTTTGCAAAGTACGTCAAATCTAAAGTAAATTATAAAAAATATACATTAATATATTAAATACATGAAAGTAGCTTTATGGCCGCGAGCACTTGTGTCCTTTTGGCTATGCTCCTGTGGATCCTTTTTGCCGCGGTCCAGTCGGCGGAATGGGCGGACATCCACTACGATCCGAGTGAGTGCAGACAACCGCAACTGACAACTCCACTTAAAGCTCCAATTTCCATCCGCAGACCATCCTGGTAAGTGCACCATCAACCCGGGTCTCGTCCTCAATCCGGGGGTTAGCATCAAGGATCCCACGCACGAGTGCCGCAAAATCTTGTGCGGCCTCAACGGACGTGTCGTTTACCACAGGTGGGTGGCTTACTTTTGCGAAGGACTGAAATGCTAACAGCCCAATTGTCCATTGGCAGCTGCGGAGTGAGCATCCTGTCGCCTCCTTGCCGCTACGGTGACTACATCAATCCGGATCTTCCCTATCCTGACTGCTGCAGCAGAACCCTACTTTGCAACTAGGCAGGCCGATCGTTCGTTTTCAATTTCTATCGAAATCTGTGCAAAATGTCGTTTGTTCCAGAGACCTTTATTATTTATGGCTTTTTATGGAGCTTGGTGGTTTTCCCAGCTTTCGCTAATATTTCCATCAACAACTACGGGGATTCAGGTAACTTAAATACATTAATTTCCAGATTTGAGTCTATAAAAATCATTTCAGCCTATCCCCATCGCTGTGTTCTCGATGGGTCAGACATTTCGCCTAAAATCCCTGCACTGCACCTTAATTTTGTGCATTGCCGATGGATATGGAATGCAGTTTACGTAAGTAATAACCCTTTTTTAGGCCAAAAAAAATCCATGAACTTTAAGCCAAAATAGTGAAAAAATCATGCTATCTTAAATTTTCTAATTGTTTGTCCATTTATAAAGGTGTGATAAAAAGGAACCACCAGAGCACTGTCACTTCACGGATTATTTGAATGGGGATGCCAATTATCCAGATTGCTGTAACCGCAAACTTGAGTGCGACTGAAATTTCTAGTTAAAAAATGTGTTTAAAATTAGGTCAATGTGCATTTTTCGAAAGTAACCAAGCATCTAAAAAAAGGTTATGAATAAATCAATTTTAGACACAAATTATGGGTATCAGTTTTATAACCAGCTAGCTAAACAGATTTTATAGGTTTTATTTTTTCTTGCTCCTTGGCGAGTTGCTGGTCGAGATTTATGGAACGCTGGCCAAGGAACCAGATCCGGATGCGGACCGTGACCTTCAATTGCTCAATGGCTTCCCGGGGGCATGGAATTGGATTGGGAATGGGAAGGGGCCGGAAAGAGCCGGAAAGATAAAAGAGCGGCGTGGAGAAATTGAAACCACAGCAACAACACTAATTGACATTTGAATGCGACTGTGGGCCAGATTAAGCCCCGGCTGCATTGCGGGTCAAATGTGACGACCTCGACAGTTGCTCCCAATTGCACAGCCATCTCGGTTTAAGGCCAATTGCCCCCCGATACCCCGATCTCCATCCCGTGTCCAGCCAGCATTTTTGCACAGCCGTGTAATTTTCCACAGCCTGCGAATGCAATCAAAGTCGCATCTCAATTATGTGATCGATTGACGCCGAACAGTTGTTCGCTGTCCACTGTTTAATTATTCAATTCGATTTACAACCATCAAATCAACATTTAGTGACAGAGATGCGCAGTTGCAGATTATGGTTTTTGAATTAAATCGCTGATTAATTTAATTGATTAAATAGTAAACAAATGTTAAACAGGTGGTTAGATTTGTCTAAATTATTATATATATTTTTTTAATTTTTTTATTTACACTAGTATATTATTTAGTGCACCTCTTTCTCTTATCTAAAACGCAAATCAGCACGATAAGAGGTGCTTTAGCTAATCCGCAAAACAGAAATTAATTCGGTGGCCGTGTTAAGCGCATTTAACTGGAACTAATTTGCGCAGGTGTATGTATTGACAGCGGATTAAATTTAAACCTACACGCATACCATTTGGCAGTTTTCCATTCAAATTTACGCTGGCTAATCAGACGTCCTGAAATGCCTTCGATTGTGTAGGAATTTCCACGAGTGTGTGAGTGTGGCTATTAACCCAAATTCGAGTGGAGGACCGACAAGAAAAACACGCCACAAAAGTTCCGATCCTGCAAGGACTAACTGGGCAAAGAAGTCGGACATTCTTTGTTTGCCCAACCGAAACTTGACCATTGTGCCGCAAAGTTTCGAGAAATGTTGGAGAAATGTAGGAGAAATTTACACAGAACGGGGACCGCAGCTGGTTTTTAGTCGCATGCGAGAAACGCCGGACTCAGCATAAAAAGTGAATATTACACTTTTCTTCCTTTTTTTGCCCACTTTTTGTGGCGCTTTTTGGGGTAGAGGGCCAAGTTAAAGCCTTGTGAAAACACATGTACATACAGCATTTATAAATTGGCAGGGAATGGTGACCTCTCCGTGTGCGAAAGGTGAAGGTTACCTTGGGTGTGGATGGGGATGTGGATCTGGATGTTGGCCAGGCTACAAATGTGTACATAAACGGAAACTGAAATAAAAGTCGGCGCAGAAGAGGCGAAAAATTCGGGGGGCTCAGAAACTCAAATTCAACCGCCGCACGGCATATAAAATGTAAAAGGTGCAAAGGAGCAGCTAAAATATGCAAACGCACAAACACTCGCTCCTTTTCACAATCCATATATACCCACATCCACTTGGGCTGGAAAATCTCAAGCTCCTCGAATGGCGAACTACAGACAAACCTTATTTATTCATTACGTTTCACGCGCTGTCTTTGGTTGACTAAAAAAAAAAAGAAAAGAAAGCCTCCATTCACAAAAGCTAAAACGAGATTTTGAATTCCCGGCTTAATTTAAAGCTGCTCTAAAATTTTTGAAATATTTATACGCTTTACTCTAGTAATACGCTGAAATAAATGAGCTGTAATTTAATTTATTTATTTCCCAAACTAAATATCAATAAACATTGTTTAAATTTTTTATATAAATTCCTTTTTTCAACCCCTTATAGTCTACTACCACAAAATGTACAGTGTTCAATTCGAATGTCAATCAATTCTAGTATTGCAATGCCATAAATCAGATTATTCGCGGAAAATGACACGCTTTTATATGCGAAATCAATAGAGTTGTCATATTGTCACGGATCTGCGCCATAAAATACTATTATTTCCACAAATTTGTACATTCTTATCGCTTTACCATCTAATTTTCAGTGGCTGCGAGAAGTGGGAACTCTACATTCTACATGGCTCCCAAAAATATCCTCTGAAATTGAATTTTTCTCCTTCAATGCTCGGTTTTTTTTTTTTTTTTTGTTTGCCTGAGAGGAGTGTGCGAGTATCCTTGTTGTCCTTCTTGTTTTGTTACTCGAATGAGTCTGAGTGTGTGTATGCAAAATAAATTATGAGCGTAAGGCACTGCGGACTGTTGCTCCTGTTTTACGAGCTGTTGCCAAAGATGGTTGCCATAAAAATGTTTCGGAGGTCGGGCGAATTTTATTCGCCATGATTTGTAGTAGTAACCTAATGTAATGTTGGCCATGAATTATGAACGAGACACTTTCTGACCCATCTGCTTTTTTGTTACTCAATTGGAAAGCCTGCATTGTTATAAAAAGCATAGTTGAATACATTTCATGCTTGAATGCATTGCATCTCTATTTATAAATTAGTAATGCCAATTTCTCAGGCATAACTCAGTCGACTCGCACGGTTAAAAAAATGAAGTTCCTCTGGCTGCTGTTAGTGGGTAAAAAAGAGAAACAGCACACATACTTTTTGTTACCTAAAAATATTCCTATAAATAAAAGGCGTTGTTGCCGGGCAACCTTGTGATAAGCTCTGTCCCATCACAGATAACTTCGGATGTGTCAGCAAGGACAATAAATGCTTTTATACCGTTCGCAATCCATGTATTTTGAAGGCCATTAACTGCTATCGGAAATCGAAGAGCTTATCTGGTAAATATCGATCAAAATTGCTAACAATAAGTGGCGTACACTTTTTGCTTTTAGCTCTGAAGCCCATTTTGCGCAGCAAGTGCACCAATAAGGAAGTTCCAGTTTGCGATAATATCAATAAATAGTTACATTGATGTATAAATATATACATAAACTATAAAATTTCACTATTGATTATGGCTCTTAGCAAACAAAAATCGCAGCTAAATCCAATAAAGGTGTGTAGTGCATAGAATTTGGAAACCAAGTTACGTATACGCCCCGTTTTTCCCTTCCCTCGGCGCACAAAAGTAGGCAACATCATGGCCATTAGCCAGTAACTAGTTTAGCTGTAATAGCCGGTCACTGTTGTCTAATTATAACAAACTGTTGCCATTACACGCCCATTATGCCACGCCCAGTCTGCAGAGTGTCCATATTTATGGGCGCGTTTGGGGTGTTAGCTATGTCAGTCTCAGTCTGAAAAGTCGTTTATCCACGTATATGGTAGAGAGCCCGACGTGACTCAAATCGAAAAGTTTATTGACATTTTCCGCTGTTTCGATGTGTGTGGCTCACTTGCCGGTTTTTCTTTATACCCAATAGAAATATTTTTATTGTGAGACGAGAATTATAGCAAAATTCAAAGGCAATGTCTATCATTTAAGACAAATGACTATACATTTAGCCTCAGAATTTAGTTTTAGTGATTTAGTTTTTGTTAACAGAATAGTTTTGATTATTATCGTTTCTCGCCTCATGGTAAATAATAAAAAATGGTTCTCATAAAAAACAATAAGCTGACTGCCAAATTGATTTAGGTGCTTTTATACGCACCGCAAGCAAATCAAACAATTTTTCTTAGGGGCAAAGAAAATACACATTTTTTGAATAATTTGTCGATTTGGGCAGTTTTCCAATCAAGCTTTAATTATGTGTTATTTCTGCTGGCCTCGCTGCTGTAGCTTTTTATGCGACTTCATAGCTCATTTAAGTTGGAGCTTAGTTAGGGAATAATCGATTGAGCGAGCAAAATGACGAAAAAAGCGAATGTTTGCACTCACCTTCAGAGTAGGCCACCAACTAGAATCTGCTGCGCCAAGGATTCGGAATAAGGATGAACGAGGGGCTGCGCCGCGGAGGAGAGCCAAGAACAACCACAATGGCCAAGTAGATGGATGCCTGGGCGCTCGGATGTTTGGATGCGCGGATGCTGCAGGATGTTTGGATGGTTTATTCTTGTCCAAGGTAACGCAGACACACGCGTGCTCCGGAAGGCAAACACAAACAAAAACGGAATCAACTCGCTCTAAACGACCACGAAATGTTGCAGTGTTTCTTTTTTTCCGCGCTGTTGTTACGAAAATTCACGCATCAGCAGAAGGCAATCTTCTTGGGCTTTGTTTCGCTTGCCCTCTCTCTTTTAATTAGGCCAAACTAACTGGCATTATCTGCATTCGTAACGATTATGGCCAGCATTGTTCCGCCAATATTAATGTAAATCTCGGTCCAGCTGGCATAATGGCCAGCACAGCACGCGAATAAATATTATCTCAATGCCAGATTGCGTATACGCCGCGTCGGCGCAATGCCAATCGCACGATTTTCGCTAATGGCATTTCAATACGAACAGCAGGAAAAACGGCTGGCTGACCACAGCGAAGCCTTTGCATGAATAATTCACGCTTTTTTATTACACCGCCCAAAAAACACAGACATCATGTGTGTGCTGAATAATAGAAAAGCTGGCGCTTAATAATGCACCGCACTGGAAAAGGCAGCGTGGGCGGTTGTGCCAGGACCTGTTTTGCATAAAGGTCATCCAGTATACGACAAACTTCAACTTGATGTGCAACAGTAATGAAAAAGTTGGCGACTTTTCCGCCAGCCCGTTGCCCTCTTCTTCGCCACTTAACTTCGGACATTGAAAAAGAGATTTGTACGAACTGGACAAACTCTGGAGCAACATGTGCTGGCCAAAAGTTGTGCCATTCTAATTTAACCATGTTCTCGGTGACCTCAAACATGTAGAGTTCAAATCATATGATTTTTAAAATAACTTATATTTAAGTCCTTGAAATCGTTTTTATATGATTCGATTATTTTTCTGTTTATTAATTAATTTCCACATTAGTTGAAATTCAGAGATCAGAAATCTAATTGAAAGTTATTTCCATCCTTTACATCCTTTCATGACATTGAAATGGCTCTTTGTGGCAACTGTTGTTATTGACGGAGCAAGTATTACAGGACCTTCCACAAAGGAGGCTCGGAGAGCGAGAGAGCGACGGAAATGCAAAAGCGAGACAGGTGTCAATTGTGTTGTGTTACCTGTTACATGCCCTTGGCTACCACTGCGTGTGCGTGTGTGTGTAGTTTTGAGGAGAGTGTGCGGATGAAGTCGCAGCCTCCTTGGCAGACTTAACCCGTAGGATTGTGCGTTTTGGAGGCTACGGTAATCGTAAATCGTATGCAAATGCCCTCGTATTGTCGCGTTTGACGGCGACGCTCGCATAAAACTAAGTGACAAAGAAGGACATTAAAGTTTGTGGGCCAAAAGAACCTGGTAGACACACACACACACAGACACACACATAATATTATCCCTTGCCATGAAAATGTGGACGATGATGATGATATTTTCTGATATTGTTCATTACATTGTTGTGCTTTTACGACTGTTATCCTTGAGTGAAGAACTTGCTACAGGATGCTAACACGGGCACACACACACACACTCGCACGCTCAAGCAGGCATCCACACTCTCTCACGCACACGCATGTGCGGAAGGAGCGAGCTTTTACGGCAGTTTTTGCCTAAACCGTTAGTTTCCGCCAGCAAAAAGAGAGAGAAAGAGCGAGGCTCGGATTGAGCAGAATTTTCACCTTCGCACTTTCAACTTTATTATTTTATTCAACTTTCAAACTTTTATATATGAAATGCATTTGTTATGATTTTATTTAATAAATTTTCTTTTGTGTGTATGGACACAAAACACGACTTTGGGTCACACCGTTCACTTTGAAACCACTCATTCGAAATCACTTCGCTGCAGGAATTTCTCGCAGTGTTTTGGCCTGGGCCGTTTATGAATATGTTTTTCAATTTTTAAATATTTACAGTCGCGCCTCCAGCGAACACAGCACACACGGTATGTTGTTCCGTCGCCCGTTGGATTAGAACTGAATCTGAATGCCAGCGAAATGCTAACAAGTTCGTTCGGGAGAACGGCCACAATTTCCACCGAGCTTTTCCTCGGGTGGGTGGCGCAAGAGAGGCGAAAGAGAAAGAAACGCGGCTTAAGAGAGAAAGCCCATACTGCGTGGCATTTGAATAAGAGCACCAAAAACTTACACACAATATCGACATATAAAAGGATTGTCACTCAAATTATTCAAAATTTGCCTTTCAAGCTGACAATGATGTATCTTATACACCTTTACGGACATGAATTATATTTCGGCTGAACTTCTTCGCAAATATAAGAACTCTCAAAGTTGCAATTCCGATCGTTAATTCCTGGCACTTGTGTCGATCTCCAATCAGATCCCAATTCAACGCAATGCTCGTCATTATTCTTGTTATTTGGTTCTCCATTGTACCACAAATCCGTTGACAAGGGCAGTCCATTGGAAAACCAGGCATGTTTTCCGTTGTTTCCCAAATCCGTTCCGGAGGTCCAATATCTCTCGAAAATTTTATTTTCTAAAAGGTATTCGGATACCAGGCGCAATTCGTCTAAAGTTTCAAGAGTGATTAATTCCGCTTGTAGTTGTCGACAAGTTCCGTAGGCACCAAACCAATTTTTTTTAAGTTTTCGTTCAATAAGATAGTAACTGTCTCCGATCCTAACAAATGTTTCATTTGTTGCCTCAAGCACCTCATGAGCTCCTATTAAATAATCAAAAGTCAGCCTCCATTGAATTAATTTATAACTTCATTAAAAACAAAATCTCACCGGCAACATTTCTAGAAACCTCAAACAGAAATAGTGTTACCAAAAAGGTAGTAGATCCAGTCAGTTTAACAATCATCGTGGTAATGGTAAGAAAATCCTGAGTAGGCCATCAAGGCTCGGTAATCTCGTTAATTTCGCGTATCATCGCAATTACCATGGGTAATACCGTTTAAATTTAACATTTTATATTATAACAGTTGAATGTATGTAATGTATTGAACAATTATTTTTAATCTTACAAGACTATTTTTATTTATATTAGAGGTTTTTAAGTTATTCATGGTTAGATTAGGAAGCTTACCACGAGTGACAACCAAAAAGTAACGTATTTGTAACATCTTCAAATGTATTCGATAAGATGTCGTCGATATATTTCTTGCAAGGTCAGAATATCGAATATCAGAAATTATGTTAAGATAACAACGTGCCGTAGGTGTAAACAAAAACCAGAAAAACCTAAACAGATCGGATTCATTACCGATCCATTTCCAGATAGAACACCCATTGAAGAAATGTCCGACGAGTACGCCTGTGTGGCCAAGGGCAAGCTTAAGTTAAAGAACGATTCGGATCTCAAGAAGAAAAAGAAGAAGCACAAGGGCAAGGACAAGGAGAAGGAGCTGCAGAAGGCGTTCGTGGAGCAGCAAATAGCGGAATCGGGGGCCACATCCACTTCCGCCACCAGTGGCTACGAGCGGAAGCTCACCAAGGCCGAGATGGCCAGTAAGAAGCAGCAGGAGAAGATGCGCAACAAGCGAATCATGGACAAAGCACAAACCACCCACAAGGAGCGCGTGGAGAAGTTCAACGAGCACCTAGACACGCTCACCGAGCACTTTGACATCCCCAAGGTGTCTTGGACGAAGTGAGGAGACGCCGCTCGTAACTTAAAGCATACATTTATTATAAGGTTAAGTAATTTCGACTACGTTTCAACCTGGGGCGCAGGAAAAGTGAGAGGGGAGGCCAAAATAAACAATCCAGATGGCACAACTAAGCTAAATACACAGACATATGTAGTTACAACGTAAGGGGTAGTTTCCAACTTTCAGTCCATTGTCCTTGGAGGGCTTTTGATCTTCTAGCGCGGTGCAATTAGCTCATACATGGCGTACTTCCATGTCCACGCGCGCACCAGTTGCTCGAACCGTTCGCGCTCGTGCTCATAGATGTATCCAAGTTCCGGCTCCATGCAGACCTCGGTATACGGATCGGTCAGCAGGCTCTGCACCGAAAGCAGCACCTTAGCCACGTTCAGCGCGAGAGACCAGTTGTGCTGCTGGAAGATGTCGATGCCCACGTCTCCATGCCGCGACACATTTGGATGCAGGATTTTGGTGAGGAAACGTACTGTGGGCGGTGTCATCGGATATCGCTCCGGGAAGTAGATGAACAGGAAGAACTTGCCGCCTTCGTAGGGACTGCCCGGTGGCCCCAGGATTGTCGCCTGCCAGTAGTTGTTTTGTCGATCCAGCGGTATGGCCGATATACCCTCAGATTCGTAGCTGTTCAACAAATTTGCTTCACCGCGCAGGAAGTTGTTGCGCATTACGTTGCCCGGCTCCCGGTCGCCCAGCTGTGGATCTGCCTCCTGTGCGTCCTGACCCCGACCGCCCATCTCAATCAGGCAAGTGCGACAGAAGCAGGAAGACATCAGTGCCCCGTACAGCCGATACCAGTTGGGATTGTCCGCCAAACTGTCGAACAGCGGCCAGCGCTGCTTGATATACGCCTTCCACATGCTCTGGGCCGTGTTTTTCCCGACAATGTGGTGCCATTGCTTGCAAACTTCACTAGCCATCCACAGCGACATGTCGTCCAAATAGGCGAATATCTTCAGCATCACCTCGACGGGTATTATGTTGACAATGTTTCTGCTGCTGCCACTTGCTCCGCTTCCGCTGGCGGTATTGTATTCATGCACTCGCTCCCTTCCATCGGCCAGCTCATGCATGTAATGGGGCAGAGCCAAGGGAGCCGTGGCCCGCGGACGCTTAATGGGTAGCAGGAAGGGATTAATGGCTCTCTCGTGCTCGAAGTCGCGCTCAGGAGACTCGCGTCGTGGGGCCGCAGCCTCCGGCACCGGCTGGGGCAGATCTATAACTGGTTGGGCTGGCTGTTGATCCTGTGGCTCCATTGGTGGCTGCGGATTTGGATGTTGTGGCACGGCTGCCGGTTGGGGGTCCTCCAGATCCTCAAAGCCCATGATGTCTACGTCGTTTTCGGTCTCCTCATCCTCCTGCTTGTCCTTGAACGGCGGCTCGTCGTTCCCAGAATCCTCGTCGTCGGAGAGCTCCGTGAGCATCTCCTCCGCCCGCTGTGCGTTGTAAAGGAAGGCGTGGCAGGCGCCACACAACGGTTCCCCGAAGTTGGGCCCATAGTAGCCGTTGCACACCCAGCAGGTGTTACTATTCTGAAAATTGGAAAGGCTATCAATCGGCCCGCAAGAAACTAGCTTGTTGTATACACACCGAAAAAGAGAAGGTCGGCTCTACCAGCTGGTGGTGTTCCTGGTCCGGATCGTCCGGGTCGTCCATCTCGTCGCCACTGCTGGCCAGTTCCTTTAGCAACTGCTCCTGGTCCTTTTGCTGCTGCGCTGGCACGCAGCTAGTCATTTTATCCAGAACTCCCGAGAAACTGGTGCTAAAACAAATAAATAATCGACAAACGATAGACCATCTAAAGTGTTACCAAGTGGTGTTTGCTTCAAAACCTGGCAAACAGTGTTGTAGTTATCGGACTATTGGTCGGTCGATAACCGAATCAAAACAAACGTCACACGTGCAATTTATGTGAAATTCATCAGCAAAATGAAGGCAAAAAAGAAGTTGGGTAGGTAACGTAGCTAGGAAAGTAATTCTTTTAACGCCCGTTTACCCCGTCAATTATTCCAGGCGTGGGATTGAGCCGCCAGGAACGGCAGGTGCTCGTCATCGGGGAGATCATTCAGGAGCTGCTAAAGGCGCACGAAGCCAAAAAGGATGTAAACCTTAACCGGATGAAATCATTGGTGGCCTCCAAATATGGACTGGACAGTTCGCCGCGCTTGGTCGACATCATTGCAGCCGTGCCGCAGGACGCCAAAAAAATTCTGCTCCCAAAGCTGAGGGCCAAGCCCATTCGCACAGCAAGTGGCGTAAGTCGCACTTTATTACACAAGGCGAACTATTCATTTCAATTATTCTAATCCAGATCGCCGTGGTGGCCGTCATGTGCAAGCCGCATCGTTGTCCGCACATCAACATGACCGGCAATATATGCGTCTATTGTCCCGGCGGACCGGACAGCGACTTTGAGTACTCGACACAGTCGTACACAGGCTACGAGCCGACCTCAATGCGAGCCATCCGGTCGCGGTACGATCCCTTTCTTCAGACCCGACACCGCGTTGAACAACTAAAGCAGCTGGGACACAGTGTGGACAAGGTGGAGTTCATCGTAATGGGCGGTACCTTCATGTGCCTGCCGGAGGAGTACCGCGACTACTTCATCCGCAACCTGCACGACGCCCTATCCGGCCACAGCAGCGCCAATGTAGCGGAGGCCGTACGCTACTCGGAGAAGTCGCGCACAAAGTGCATTGGCATCACCATAGAAACAAGGCCGGATTACTGCCTCAAGCGGCACATATCGGATATGCTTAGCTATGGTTGCACCCGGTTGGAAATCGGTGTGCAATCGGTTTACGAAGACGTAGCCAGGGATACGAACCGTGGACACACGGTGCGAGCGGTGTGCGAGAGCTTTCAGCTAGGCAAGGATGCTGGCTACAAGATCGTGACGCACATGATGCCTGATCTTCCCAATGTGGACTTCGAACGCGACATCGAGCAGTTCATCGAGTACTTTGAGAACCCTGCCTTTCGCTCTGACGGCCTAAAGATCTATCCCACGCTAGTCATTCGCGGCACTGGTCTCTACGAGTTATGGAAAACCGGGCGGTATAAGTCATATCCGCCATCCATGCTTGTCGACCTAGTGGCCAAGATTTTGGCCCTTGTACCACCATGGACGCGAGTGTACCGCGTACAGCGCGACATTCCCATGCCGCTTGTTAGGTGACTTGACCGATATAGCCGATGTATTGAATATACCTGACAATTTTCTTCTTTTTAGTTCCGGCGTGGAACACGGAAATCTCCGGGAACTGGCGCTGGCCCGCATGAAGGATCTTGGCACCACTTGCCGCGACGTTAGAACCCGCGAAGTTGGCATTCAGGAAATCCACAACAAGGTGCGCCCTTACGAAATTGAGCTAATTCGTCGGGACTATGTAGCCAATGGCGGCTGGGAAACGTTCCTCTCATACGAAGATCCTGAACAGGACATTCTCGTAGGCCTTCTTAGGCTGCGAAAGTGTTCACCGGATACCTTCCGCCCGGAACTGAAGGGAGAATGCTCCATTGTGAGAGAGCTGCACGTATATGGCTCAGTCGTGCCGGTTAATGCTAGGGATCCCACCAAGTTTCAGCACCAGGGCTTCGGTATGTTGCTGATGGAGGAGGCGGAGCGAATTGCTCGAGAGGAGCACGGCAGCACAAAACTGGCGGTCATATCGGGAGTGGGCACCAGGAACTACTACCGCAAAATGGGATACGAACTTGACGGACCCTACATGTCAAAGAGCATAGAAGAAATTAACTAAATCTAGCGTTAAATGACTGTCCTAGTGGTATGTTGATGGATTAAACATTTGTATTTATCACGCTAGGAGCAGTAAGATTTCGCTACTTAAAACTACTCTCTTAAATATATACATTAATATATAGAATGAATCGATTTATTGGCTAAAACTCACAGGGTCCTTTCAAGTATCAATGATACCACATATTTTTGGCTTTAATATCTCACAAAAACAACTAAATGATCGTCAATCTTAAATAATATAATCTGCATGAACATAAATCGATCCACTCCAATATACCCACACATAAATAAGTTAGTTTCTGCTGAGGAAAGTGTGCAAGAGAATGTTAAACGATGGCTTCCGCCGAACCAAAGACCATAAATATGATCCAGCCAACCAAATTGATGCCAGCAGCGGCGCTGAATACCATCGGCCAGCTTTGTGTGAGCTCCAGAATGTGTCCGGCCAAGTATACTCCGAGAAAGCCAGGAATCGCGCCCACTGTGTTCATCAGGCCAAAGACGCTGCCCGAATGCAGAGGTGCCAGGTCCTGGGGATTCACGGTTACCGCGTTGTTGTGGAAGCCCGTTCCGCCAATGATAATGGTCATGCAGATGAGCGCCGTATGGAAGTCCGAGGTGCGGCTCATCACAAACAGGGCCAGATTCTGAGCGGCAAAGCAGCAGCTTTGGATGAGCTTGCGCACCGTCGTCGTGTGCCATTCGCGAGCGAGTAATCTGGTGGTCAAGTACTTGGCGAATAGCGTGCACGGTGGAAGGGCAAGCCACGGGATCATGTTCACTACCCAACCCTTGGCGTGTGGAAAGCCGTCGTGGAAGTATGTGGGCAGCCAGGAGAGCAGCACGAAGAAGCAGTTCATCTCGCAGGCGTGGGTCAGCACACAGGCCCAGAAGGACAGCCGACTAAAGTATCGCAACCAAGGCACGGCTGTCGTCTCTGCCGGACTCTTGTTAGCGCAGAGTCGGGACGGCATGGCAATATTAATAATTCGGTTTCGCTCGCCGGCCATTGCATAGTAGCGCAGCACCAGCGCCCATGCGATGCCCATCAGTCCTATCACCCGGAATACATACGACCAGCCGAAGTAGTCCAGCAAAAACGATCCCATAATCCCAGTCAGAAGAGTACCCAGAGCCGATCCCGCTGTGAGCAGCCCAAAGAAGCTGCTTCTCTCATTGGGGCACAAATTCTGCAAACGATTAGGTTATACTTTATGCGTAAATTTATAAAATGAGGTAAGCACCTGACTGGTTAGACTAATCATGCTGGGAAAGTGGACGCCCTGAAGAGCGCCGTTCAGAATTCGAATGGCAACAATGAACGGAATAGCGTAACTTTTGATGGAGCCCGCCGTCCAGATGATAGTGGGCATTAGGAATGTGATAAGCGACCAGCCGATGGCGGCGAACAGAATGACTCGTTGGCCTCCAAAACGGTCGCTGAAGTAGCCGCCCATAACCTGCGTGAGTGTGTAGCCCCAGAAGAAGGAGCTGAGCACAGTGCCCGAGTCGGTTTTGCTCCACTTTTGGGCGGATGCCACGGCCGGCACAAGAAGTGGCATAGTGGTGCGGGTGGAGTACAGCATGCAGGTGCCCGTTATCAGGGTGATGAACCAGACGCGCTTCTCATGCCTGCAAGGATCCAACTGAAGAGTTGTACTTGGGGAGGTCTAGTGAGCCGTATGCTGTGAGACCCACCTGGTCCAAATGCTCTGCGTGTCCACCAGTTCCCCGCGCAGCAGCGAATATTTCAGCTTCTCGTCCATGGTCACAAACTGGGTCCGGAACTATTGCCACTGCTTCACGTCACATATCAACTCCAACTGCGTCGCTTGCCGCTGTGGCATATTTTACTGCCCTTTGTTTACTTTCATTCACGTTGGCGACTAGACACCCCAAGTATTTGCGCCTGTAAAAATTATGTTTTTACGTGGCCGTTTTTCCAACAGCCGCTAGACTAGAGCATAGTGCGGCTTGGTCGACTTAGCTATAGACTTCGCTCTAGAGCATATTATCTTTTCAACAGTATTGTATCGAAGATATAACATATACCGTTGGTAGTTCAAGCCAAATAAAAATGTAAAATTAAAACATAAAGGTTATATTTCCTTTAAACTGACTATAGGTTACAAATATATAGTAATAAATTAACCTAAGTAATATGTTAATATTCTCTACTAACCCCGGTGTAGGGGAAATCGAATAGAACATCGATTTTGTTGTTTATATGAAATCGAATGCCGTGAATCGATTATTATTCGATAGCACAACATGTTATTCCGCTCCTACAGCACATTTAACTGAAATACAAGTGCAATGCCGAAAAAAATACAAATCCAAGGTATTTGGAAGATAATCGTATGAATAATTATATATTTGGTACTTGTCCATAACTCTGATTAAGTGTTTTTAGTAATATGATGGAAAAATGCAGAGCTTGCTTGCCAAAATACCAAAACATGGTCAACATTTTGAAGCAATCTGTGGAGCGTGAGATTTCCTTGGCTGATATGATTGTGCATTCCACCGGATTTTCAGTTCAAAAAGAAGACCCATTTTCTGAATTTATTTGGTAATATTTTTATGGTTTTTTATTATAATATGTATTTATAATTATTTTAAATAACTGAACCGAACAATTCAGCGAGTGACATATTACAATTTGGTCAATATTTTATTTTTAATATGAATGTAAATCTTACTTTAATTTATTTTGTATATTCAATTTTAGTTTTGTAAATATCGCACGTACCTAATGATATTAATAATACAAAATCTACCTTAAAATCATGTTTGCTTCTATTTCTTGGGCAGTGCATCCTCGTCCGTGGGATCACAGTCAGCACAGTGCCAGGAGTAGCCGCGAATCTTGGGCGACTTCTTGAGCGGCGGATCGAGACAGGCGAAGTGGTAGTGCCGGTGGCACTCGTCGCAGGTCACCACCTGGTTGGACTTGCCCGTCTGGCTGCACACGCAGCAGCTGATTTCCACAGTAGGCTTGGCGTTGGACACCCGTGGTCGACCCACACGTGGCTTCCGGGGACTTGCTTTTCGTGGACTGACCTTTCTTTTAGGTGATGGTGTCGGGTTGACAGAAGCGCTGGCCGCAGTCTCCTTGGGCTCCCGAACCTTTTGCGGCGACGCTGCCGGCAGCACGATGGGTGCCAAGGCTTGCTCCCCTCCCTGGACGCTGTCCTCGACTGTTTCAACTGAGGTGGGGCGCGAGGCTTCGTCCACGGAGCGCACCGCATTGGCCGGCACGTAGAAGTATTGAGACTCCGGGGCATCCTCGCCGGGTAAACGCAGAGCCTTGAATATAATTTTTATGGTGCTGCCCGAGGTGTTGCCCACGGTATCCAAGTGGGTGGAAGACTCGTCGAGGTGGGCACGCTTTTTTCGCTTCCGTTTATGCTCCTTTCCGATGGATTTCTCTGTGTCCGACGACAGGTTGTGTTTGTTTTTGTGCTTGTCCTTGCGCTTACCCTTTCGCGATAATTTTCCACTGGAGTCGTCAATCGAGTCCTCGCAGCCAGATAGGTTAATGACGATAGTATTAGGCGTGGGCATAGTTGGAGCTGCCGCAGGAGTAGCCGCCGAAGCAGCGACTGGAGCAGCATCAGTTGTGGGAGTGACATTTTCGGCAGGAACTGGCGGAAGAAGATCCGTGACATTAGTTTGATCATTTATTATTTATTACTAAACATACCTGAATTTACGCAAGTTATATTTTTTTTATTTTTAGTTAACAAAAAAAAAAAACAATTTCTTATATAAAATACTAATTTTTTATTATTAAATAAAAGTAAATAAAGGTCAATGGTTGAGATCGTTTTGTTACCACTTTATATGTACAAGCCAAAATGAAACAAGTGTAGTGAAAATCAAGATAAAACAGAAAACAAATTTTTTCATAAATCATAAATTTCTGTAACCATTAAAAAATAAACCAAAAACTCCAAATCAGCAATAATAATCTAAACAGGTATTGTGCCAAATCGCATTCTTTACAATGAACTCACCATTAATTGGTGTTTTACATGGGGATTGGAGTTTAGGCCGTTTCGGCGACTTAGTCAGATCTTCTATATATTCCGGAGCAGGAGCTGGCAGGGATTTGTTGAGCGCTCGCTTGGTGTGTGACTCCTTGGGGACATTGACAGCGGCCACTGGAATATCGTCCAGCGAATATCGATCCACATAGACCAGATGGCCATCCTTATTGAAACGAGTGCGTGACTTTCTCGGGCCCGATGAGATCTCCGTGACGGCATCCGACCCCTCAGACTTGTCGCAGCATTCGGAGCACTGCCAGCCATACTGTTTGGATTTCTTTGGGGGTCGTGTGAGCGGCGGATTCAGGCAGCCCAGGTGGTAGTGCAGATTGCAAGTGTCGCATTTGACCAACAGATGCTGATCCTTGCTCCTTTTGCAGATGCCACAGGACACAGAAGGGGCTGCCTCCACGGATGCCGAGGAACTGCTGTGTTTGCCCTGTTTGGCATGAGTACTGAGCATGCGTGACGAGTCCATTTTACTGCCCGGTGGCCCCAAATGACCCAACGGAAAGCCCACGCCCATTTTTAGGGCAGCTGCCGTAGGCACCGAGATGGGTCGCTGGGGAGGAGTCGGCGTACTGGTCTTTGGCGGCGCCTCTGGCAGTGGATGCGCTATAAGATCCACGCTCGGCAGCGTCATGTTGGGTGCAATTTGGGCCAATGCCGTGTGCAGAGACTTAATGCTCGTTAGCAGGGAATCCTTAGCGGCCTTCACCGCCTTGCGCTCCTCCAACGCACTGTCGTATTGAGCTCTCAGCACGTCCTGATCCTTGGACAAGATAGCGTTGTGCGAAATAAGCTCCCGCTGCTGCTGACGGAAGTCATCCATGCGGACTATGCGGTCCATGTAGTAAGCAGTGAACTCAACGCTGAATGCCGGCGCAATGTGCCACTTCTTCCGAATGTCCGTCAAGGCGTTGATATGCGCCTCGCGCTGTTCCAGATGCTGCACATCCACCGACATAATCTCCGCCTTGGCCAACAGGCGACGACAGGCGGAGGCCGAGGTGGTGAGCAGGCGTGACATTTTCTGGGTTGGCACCCACGGCGTGGGCTTAAGCTCCTTGTGCCTGGCATACTTGTGTTGGATCTTGAGCAGCTTACGCTGAATGCGTGCTTGGGCTGGATTCAGGTGAGGAGCAGGTGTCTCATGTTCGGCCGCTACCGCCTCTTTTTCCCTCGCCCGTTGCATCATATTGAGCCGCAGTGTGTGGTAGTTGCGTCGTCGCTTCTTGATCATCTCCTTCTCCGAGTGCACCTTGCAGTGGGCGTAGAACGGATCGGCGGCGTCGTCCTCGTGGTGCGCTTCGATGAGAAAGCCGGCCACCTGGGCGCAGGTCACGTGAAAATAAGTCTTGCACATGCCTGCATCACAACCAATGCAAACGCCCGTGCGAGCGAATAGAGCGTTATCGCAAAGGGAACACACCTTGGCGCCCCACTTGCTGTACTGCATCTCGAAAAGCGTTACCGAGGAGAGCTGCTCCACTTCGCCAAAGGCCACGCCGGGCACATACAGAGCGCAGATGAGATGCACCCACTTGCCCACGTCGGTCTCCTTGTAGATGCCGCCCTTGTTGGGACACAGCTCGCAGTCCGGTTCCGAGACCCCAGCACGACAGGCCTCGCAGAACCACGGTTCCGTCGAGCAGGTGGAGTTGGTACTGGATATGCTCACGTTGTCGCTGACGCCATAGCATCCTTCGTGGACAGATACGCCGCAGGAGTCGCACTCCACGATCTCGTTGACGTCGTCGCTGCGTTCGCCCAGGCAGACGCAGCACATCCGCTTGGCCGGAGCACTGGACAGCTGGAGAGGCACACGAGGCACTGGTGCGGCCGGGGAGGAAGCTGCACAGTGGTCCACTCCATTAACCCCGTTCTCCAGTGGCGACGGTTCCGTTTCCGCCAACAGCTGCCGTAGCTGCAGTGTCGAGTCCTCGCTCTCCGCATCCGAATCCGAATCAGAATCGGAGCCACCACTGGCGTCGCTGCTGCTCCCGTCGCCATCACTCTCGTCCTTCGATCCGTCCGAGCAGTTGTCGATGTCCGGCAGGAAGTCGCTATCCGAGGAACTCTCGCCCAGGTCAAAATCGAGCAGGGCCTGCGTGGTAATCTTCGGCTGTCGCGCTCGCTTCATGATTCAGCGCTTATTTAGTTCGAAATTTTCTGCACAATACCCGAAAGTCTCGGGCCAAGACGGAAACTATCGACAGTCGATAGGCCAACATGGCGATGACATGGACAGAATGATATTCCGTCTGTATATCGATAAAATAAAATATATCTGTTATAAGGATATTAAGGACATTTTGAACAAATTTATCCTTTATTTTTAATCTTTTATGAAAAAATGTTGATTTAGGAGCATAAAAGTAGGTCCATAAACAATAATGAAATATATACGCTACAGTCAGGCTTTTGTATTTTTTGTTAATAACTAAGCTGTAATTATAGTAAGCTATAAATATAGTAGATAAGTATCCTAAAAGACCTCCAGCTGCTCAATCGGCAGCCACTTAGAGCTCTCCAGAGCATCGTACAGACGGCGGTCGGCATCAATGGCCTCGCGGTTCAGTTTGTCCACATCCAGGACGAACTTGTGCTCCACCAGTCCGTACTCATCCTCAGCTCCATTGGCGGCGGAAGCGGTTTGATGTTGCTGCTGCTGCTCGTACTGGGCGCTGCGTTGTGCGCTCCAGGCCTCGGCGTGCTGGGCCAGAGTCTGCGGATTAGAGTGCGACTGCGACATGGCCTGCTGGTAGTATGCAGCCGCATCTGTGATCGAAGCACCGGCCTGCTCGTAGTAACCCTGCCAGGCCTGGTATCCCTGCCAATAGGTGCTGGTGGGGTCGTAGTACTGCGAGTAGTCGGTGCCACCTGCTGCGGTCACTCCGCTTCCATAGCCATAGTTTGTGCTGCCTTCGCCCACAGCACCACCCAACTCGGATTTGGGTTTGGGCACGGCATTGCAAATCTTTATGGGCTTGGTTCCCAATCCGATGTACCCGTTCATGTCGTACAGCGCTGACTTCTGCTCATCCTCGATTCCAAATCGCACAAAGCCGTAACCCTTAGAAAAGCCCAGGCTGTCCAGGATCACCTTGGCGGTTTTGATCGATGTGAACTTGCTCGAGAACACCTTGTACAGCTGATAGTCGTCCACATCCGAGCTGAGGTCGCCCACCCAGACGCTAAATTCGCGCTCATTTCCGGGCAGTTTATACGAGTTGCTGGCCGAGTTGAGACGGAATCGCACGATGGGATTGGTGCCCGGAATGGGCTTACCATTTAGCTTGTGCATCGCGTCCAGCGCATGGTCATCGGATATGAAGTTGACGAAGCAGTAACCGGCCGGTTCGCCCGTATACTTGTTGCGCATCAGGCGCACCGTTGTGGGATCTTCGCCCATCTTCCGGAAAGCGGCGATTATAAAGTTCTCCGTCATGTAGGACTCCAGCTGAAATGGCCATGCGGGCTTTAAGGGTCATGTGTCTAGGTTAATGCACGTTGCTACTTACGCTTCCCATCCAAAGTTGACAATGCACGGACGCCATTATTGCTCAAATACGTGTTTAATTGAATATTTTCCAGAGACAAATGATGTTTACCAAAACAAATAAGTGACTGACTGGCCGTCAAGCATTTATCGATACTTATCGATGTGGGCAAATCAAATGCTGACCAGGTGTCATCCCAGACAACAGCCTTGGTTCTTGTCTTTGGAATGGATATTCAAACGACGCATATAATGGTTCGAGTCTCTGGTGACTTAGACGTTATTTTAGCGTGTTCCAAAAAGTAATGTTTTAAAAAAAACAATAATACCAATATGTAATCCAAGACAATTTGACAACCCTATGTAGTAACGACATTTAAATAGATTTACTTCCTGAACATTTCAAAATCGTAACAGTGGTGCCAAGATGCGTATTACTCTGTCCCGGTTGGCCAGCTTCACTTCAAAACTGAAGGAGCTGCGGATCATACTGGATCCCAAAGGAGACACTTCCAAGGGAGCCAGGTGAAATTGTCATTTTCCGCTTTTAAATTATATAATTTGCTAAAGAAGCGTTCCTTTACAGGGAATACGTGGAAAGGTTCTATCCGAACCTGAAAAAGAGCAATCCCGACCTGCCGATCCTCGTGCGCGAGTGCTCTGGCGTCCAGCCACGGCTATACGCCCGCTATGGTAAGTAGATGAGCATAATGTGTGCTGCTTGGTTCCCCCACATCGATTCCCATGTCCGCAGGCAACGCAAGGAGGTGTCCCTCTCCCTGGCCAACCAGGCTGCTCCTGACATACACAAAAACCTAGAAGCGGTTGGCAAATAGAACTTACGCTGGGAAACTATGTAGATAAGGCACAAAATAAAGGCAAAGCCAGATGCTATATACACACATACATATACGTGTATATCGGATAACATTTACACTTAAATTCATTTTCTTGGTAGGTACATCGATTTCCAATTACAGCAATAGCATCTCTTAGCTACAAAAAGTACGTCAGCCATTAAGTTCAATCCGTGAAGGCGGGTAGTCCGAACTGCTCCGGCTTGAAGTCCGCCAGGGAACCCAGCACCTGGGTGGCGTGCGAGGTCTTTTCCTGAGACAGTCGTGGGTCCGGCACCATTACCACCTGCATTCCGGCGCTGTTGGCAGCCGTCACGCCGTTCGGCGAGTCCTCGAACACCAGGCAGTCGGACGGTTTGGGCGGGACACCGAATCTGCCGGCGGCCACTAGGAAAATGTCGGGCGCAGGCTTGCCATTGACCACCTCCTTGTCCGACGAGCCGCAGACCTTGTGGTTAAACAGGGAGAACAGCTCCCGATGCTGGGCTGTCTTCAGTTCGACCATGTCGGCGCCAGAGCTGGTGGCCAAGCAAAAGGGTACCTTGTTGGCGTGCAGGTGACGCAGCAGGCGCTCAGCACCTTGAAAAGGGAAGGGAGCACACGATTAACAAACGGCTTTGATCACAGAAGGATAGTAATTGAAGCAGAAGTATTTATAGGGAGAAATGCCGATTAGTTTTCTGGTCGTGGTGCTAACCTTCCAGCAGGGGTACGTTGTGGAATCGCTCGTGGCACATTTGCGAGTACCGTTTGAGATAGTCTCCGGTGGTGATGGGCAGATGGCACTCGGTGATGGCTATCTCCGCCGAGCGCTGGTCCGTGGTGCCCATTACCCGGAAACGCACTTCCACTGGATACGGGCGGCCAAAGGAGGCGGCTATTCGCCTGGTGACCTCCTCGTATATCCTCTCCGAGTCTGAAACGTGACGGCAAAGCGAGAACGGGGATTAGTACCTGGCATCAATTGGGCGTTCCGCATCAGGATCTCGGCGTTGGCGCGCTGCTGGCGGGCGTACTCCTCCCACGATATCGGCAGCTCGTAGTGCTCGACCATGAACCGGGCCAGCGGTTCCGTCTGCAGGCCCATGACCTGCTCCTTGATCTCAAAGGGATATGCCTTGCCGTAGGGCTCGAGGATCATTTCGGTGGCCACCGTATAGAGGCGTTCGGTGTCTGTTCGGCAAATAGTTAACACAAAAAGCAGACACAAGCACGGCAGCACTCACCCAGCAGCAGGCCGTCCATGTCGAAGACGCAGTGCGTCACCTTTCGCAGAACTTTGTTGGCCATCTCGCAGCAGTTCTCCTCACTCTGGGCTCCCGATTATGTAATGTTACGAAGTCAACAAGTTCGTTTCCTGGCTGCAACACAGAGGTCATAATCAAGTTACTTTGCACTGGAACATCCCCCGCCCACTCAGGCATGCCTCCCACTTTGACTACATTTCCTGGATTCGGTGCCTCTTGTTCGGTCGTGTCCTTGACCCAAGGTCGCCGCACCCCCTCACCCACAGCAAGGTCAAAGATGGGAGTTGCCCTCATCCCTGCGGCCTTGACCTACACGTAATCTGCTTCCGCCTTTTGCAATATCGCGCGTCTCGTACTTTTCCGCCTCTTCCGAATTTTTCCGCGAGCTTTCTGCCCGGCGCTGTGTGACCGTAGCTGCGAAGGCGCAAAAAGCCTAGACGAGAATAGTGCTAAATATGGAGGGACTAACTGATATTGCGCACCGACGCAGTTATACTCTACATTACATCTGGTAAATACATTTTACTTATCACCTATTCTTCTTTTTTGTTACAACAAGAATATACATTCTTTTTATATTTTCGAACTCATTTAAAATTTTCCATTTCTTGGTAAATCATTTAAATTATATGTTTTCCTTTGCCACAACAAACTAACAACATAGAAATATTTCTTTTTAAAAATATAATGGAAAGTTTCAGCAGGATTAGAATTCAAAGTTCTAAACAACTTGTGCCAAACGAGCAGCAAATGAAGCCCCCCTAAAATACCTTTTAGTAAACACCACATTTTGTCGGAATAGCAGATACTTGTTTTTCTTTTAAATTTATTAAAAAACAAATACATTTTTGATGGTCGAATGTATTCCACTTGCTTTTTTCTTCTGTAGAGGAGGAATCTGCAAGGAAAGCAATGGCAATTAGGTACTGCACTTCATAGCTTTGACGACGAATAGATAAGGCAGCTAACCTTGGAACACAAGCTTACCTTAACTTAGGCGCTCAGCAAGCAAACACCGCCGGCCTTCTTGATCTTGTCCTCAGCCTTCTTGGAGAAGTACTTGGCCTTCACGATGACGGGGCGGGCGGGCAGGTGACCACGGCCCAGTAGCTTGTAGTAGCCCTGTGGGGAGATGAGAAGAACAATACAATACAATGGGTTACAGCAGACGGTGGATGGGTGCACATCCTCTGCAGGAACTGCTGGCTTTGATCTGAAAGGCTGTCCTCTACACGGTGAGAGCAATTGTACGGTCGCATTCTGTCCGCCCATCGCCTTGGGTGTATCTTCATGTTGAAAGCGGCAGCAGAGTTCGCATAGCAGGGTGTGGAATTCGAGCGAAACTTACGAATTTAACCAAGTCGATAACGGGAGCCTTGGTGCTCTTCTCCTTCTCCAGCTCGGCGAACTTCTCGGCTCCGACCAGGGACCATAGCTTGTCCAGGTTGATCTCGGGCCTGAACTTGTGCTGGCGACGCAGATGGAAGTTCCTCATGCCCACCTTGCCGAAGTAACCAGGATGGTATTTGTCGAAGTTGATGCGGTGGTGGTGCATGCCACCAGCGTTACCGCGACCTCCGGGATGCTTGCGGTGCTTGCCGATACGGCCGTGACCGTGGCTCACATGACCACGCAGCTTCCTGGTCTTCTTCCGCTTGATATTCGACTGTAAGGAAGGAGATCAGAACAGAAACGTGTTTTCATTGACCATTCCTGAATCATTTTCACCCACGTGCTGGAGGTTATGTTTACTTGCTCCAGTCGCTGTGCTCACTTGGCCATTGCAGTCAGTGGGCAGGCATGCTGCATCACTTTGAGTGAGCTCTTCTTTTTATTCCACATCATTCGCCTGCCCACAAACCACATTTTAGGTGCACCACATTTACCGACGTCCACTCACCATCTTTAAAATTGTAGGAAAGAAAGAAGCGAAGTTGGCTGCGGTTGTAGCAGTGTGACCGGCCGGCAGCGATAACAAAAAATACGAAATACCATCCGGCCAGAAAATAAATACCCCTAATTACCATTTCAGTGCCAGAAAATATCACGTACACACTACTATATTTAAAATTAATTTAAGTTTATATTGATGACGAAAATATATAATCAAACATAATTTAACGTGTTATTAACTATAAGCCCATTAAATTTAATTTTACTACAAAAATAATAAATAGGTTTTTACATTCAAGGATAAAAAAAGTGCAATAATTTCATACATTCGTTTTAAAGCATCAAATAATACTTACTAATGATTATATCTTTGTTATTTTACAAAAAAAAATAAAAAGAAGTGCTATTGCAGTTCGCAATGTAAAAAGTTTTATTGACAACCGGCTATTAACTGAATTCATTTTAAATTTGGGAAATGTATTCGATAGTTGGTTCAGAGCACTGCTAAATAAAGTGCTGTAAAAGGGTTGGGCTGTCATGTAAATATAACAGGTGCTGTTAAGCACATCGATGTTAATCGCCAAAAATTCAAATATTCACATTTCCATTTTGTTTAAATTTTTTATTTAGAAACCTAGATTTCCTCAACTAAACGAAATCGCTGATGCTGATTTTCAGGCACAACATTAAAGAACTTCTTATAGATGGGCTGGCCCTGGCGGCCAGCGTAGTTCCGCTGAATCCAAGTGTGGTCCCAGTTGGGATCGATGGCCTCGCAGGTCACATAAACCTTGCCGTGCTCCATGGCGAACAGGGTTCCATTGCGGCCAAAGCCCACCTTTCAATGGGAAAAAGGATTAAAATAAACAAGGGCTATCTACTTCCTGCGCTACTCACATTCAGGCCCGGATGGAAGCGCGTGGTGAGCTGTGTGGCCAGTATGGTGCCCTCGGAGACGTGGTGGCCATCCTGGACGCGCCATCCGCGATGTTTGGGCCTCGCATGGCCTTTTTTGTTCCTCGTACTTCCGCCGGTTTTCTTGCTGGCATTGCGCACGGTGCCTGAATGGGATTGAATCGATTAGAATCTGCAGTCGTTTCGTGGGAAGCCCTTACTCATCAGCGGCTGGTCCGCCTTCAGGTACTGCATGGTCAGCTTTTGCATGATATTAAACGACATATTTGTGATTTTATTCCAGTAACGAGGTTTGTTTATGCAATTCCAGATGGGCACCAGTGTGACCCCCGAGTTCAGCTAGATATAGAGTATTATAGCCACTGTTGCCAACTGGTGTTAATAAAATCTAGCTTTTATTTTGAGCAGTATTATATATGCTATAAACTATCGTTTTAGTCGTTAATGTATCTGTCACTTTATTAGCTAATAAAAATTAATATACAAAAAATTTGCTGAAATCCTGTTATAGCTAACTGGGCATCACTGCCGCAAGTGGGTGGACTGTGGAGTTTTGAACCTTCAGTGGTAGGGCAACACTCGCCGAGTGTTGAAAATTGTCATTGTTTATTTTTCCGGCATAAGCATTTAGTTTAAGGTTTACCACAAGCATGACGTCGTGGGGCAATATCTGCCGCATCTGCAGCAGCCCCGCAGACTACGAGATATTCGCCAAGATTCCCACGTACTTGCACGGCTCCACAAACGAGTTTCTCAACTGGCAAAAGCCCATAAACGTTCTGCTGGAGGAGACGACGGGCCTGAAAGTAAGTGATTCCATTGTCCAGTAGCCAGATAAATGTTTATAAGAATGCATCCTCTTTCGACCGAGCGCAGAACTCCACGGACGATGGGCTGCCACGCAACATATGTGCTCCGTGCATTTCCTATCTCAAGCATGCCGTCACATTCCGGGAGCAGTGCATCAAGAACGCGCTGAGCCTCAAGCTGGCGGAGCTCTACCAGCAGAAGAGAGTCAACGTTTCGGATGCGAACAAGATGGACAAGGAGAGCGCCCTCTTCACAGCAGAGGATCTGCATTATGTGGAACAGAGGCCAGTGCACAATCTTCTGCTGAACAACAGCGCCAACAAACTGGAGTCCTCCAAGGACAAGGTGCACAAGCGACTGCTCAATCAGACGACTCCCCAGGTGGACGGGAATGCCGAGCAGAAGATCCAATACTTAAACGTGCTGTTCAACAAGCAGCAACCTCACATTAGCATGCCCAGGCACCCGCGGGATGGCGAACTGCCGTCGAGCAGTGTCCAAAATGACGACGAAGATGACGACTATGCGGTTGCCAGTTCCAGCGATGACAACGAGGAGGCGGCCCTGCTCCGCAAGCACAAGAACTGCTACAACTACACCGAGACCAACTTCGAGGAGGACGATCCCATGGAGCAGGATCAGCTACAGCTGCGCGACATCAAGGTGAACATACCGGAGCCCATGTGGAAGGAGCGAAAGTGTTCGGCATGCTCCAAGCGCTTCATGTTCGAGGACTCGCATCAGTCGCATCTGGACAACTGCGTCGAGTACCAGTTCGTCACGTTCGTGACCGAGGTGACCAAGTTGCTCGAGATTAGGCGACAGAAAATGGTCTCGCCGCACGAGTTCATCCGCCGCATGATATTCGCTCTGCACAAGACCTGCGCCTGGCTGCAGGAACATTCCATAGACTCGCTTCTGGCCGAGAAGCTCAATCAGGTAAAGGTGTCCAACGGCGAGAAGATAGCTGAGCCACCAATTCCCATAGATATACCCGATCCCCGCCCGGTACAGGAACCATCTCTATTCCACTTTGCCAGCGGAACGACGACTCCGATAACGGAGGAGAACAACGTGCTGTACGCCATTGAGCGCTCTGAAAGTTGCCATTCCCAGGGCACGCCCACGGTGAAGAAACCCATTCCCATTCGCGGAAAGGCGGCGCTGGGAATCGGCCTGGACAAGCACAGGGAGAGGGCCACGTTCCTCGAGAAGCTGCAACGTGCCGCAGTCTCTCCTGGCACAGTTTCGCAGGGTCCAGCGCCCGTTTTCTCAGCCCGCTGCGGGCAGTGCAATTTAGAATTTGACTCAGTCTACGAACTGGAGGTGCACAACCACAATGCCCATAGGGGCTATGAACTGAACGCCGACGACGAAGCCAAAAGGCGTCAAATAATCGCCCTCTTCGAGGATGATATTTAGGTTTTCCAAACTCCTGTTTTTAATGGTGGCTCAATCAAAATAGTAATCATGTTGACCACATCTGTATGCATCTGTGTTTTTGTCCGTATTGTATTTATTTATTATTTATTTATTTTATTCTGTTTCCACTAGTGATTTAGTTTTGCTTAGCGGCAATCCATGTTCATTTACATTCTCGCGTACTCAAAAGCCCGTGGCTTTATATTTATATGTACTCCAAGACCAATAAAGAGATTCACAAGACTTATTCTTAACCACAAGCCTGTGCGTATATTTGCAAGCTATCCAGTACCAGGTTGGAATCTGCTACCTTCAAGTGCAGACAGTTTTTGAGCAAGCGCATCGCGTCCAGGCTGAGATCTGGATCTCGCAGAGCGAAGAGCTGGTTTAGGGTTTTCACAAGATTCTGCGGGTCTGCTAGTGTTCCTATTAGACTTGGGTCACCTAGGGCCACCAGATTGGACATAACACGCACGCCGTAGATCAGACACAGCCGGTCGGCTGGCGAAGCTAAGGTGGCTTCAAAGAAACGCACCAAGCATTCGGCCTGTTGAGCACCTATCCTGTGCTCCTGTTTCACTATTTCCAGTTGGTGCACGATGTACATGAAGTACTCGCTGGCGGGCTGGCTGAGGAGCTTCTCAGGCAGGTTCTGTGCAATGTACCTTCGATCCTTGTCACTCACATGCTGCGGGCAGTGGGTGGCCACCAGGGAGAGGCAGATGGCCGCATCTTCTTGGCAGCCATTGGGCTCACTGTAGAGCCTCCACAGCTTGGGTACTAGCTGCATTTGCAGCAATACTCTGCCGGCCTTGTCGCATGTGCCCAGAATGTTGGCCAGCGTCCACAGGCAACTCCGCTTGAGGCGTTCGGCCTTGCCATCAAGGTAGGTGACCATGTAGCTGCCCGCCAAAGTGACAATCTTTTCGGAGACATGGGCCTCGCCCAAGGAAAGATTACACAAGCACTCCACGGCATCTGTCTGTCGCTGAATGTGCGGTCCTGAAAGTCGAGACCACCTTTCTGTATATAACTAAAGACAATGAAGGTGCAATTTGTTACCAGTGAGCTCCTTAACCAGGACCTGAATGGCGCCAGGAATAGCTGCGAATGCATTTATGTTGTCGTTGCTCTGGAGGAACCCCAGCGACAAGCGGCACAGATCCTCGGAGGTGGCGTGCTTGCGCCGCTTGATCCTGCTGGCCATTCCAATGACGTCCTTGGTGCCCATCTCAAGAGCCGCCACTTCCTGCTTAACCTGTCCAAGTCCAATGCGCAACGAGTCCTTCGCCTTCATGCGGCACTCATCACGGTGATCCCTGGCATATGCCCGAATCTTGTTTCGCAGGAAACTTCCCTCACCCGTCGTCGTCGAAGAGTCCATTTGTTTATATTTTATGGAATCCTTAGCAAGTGAGAAAAATTCCGATACCTTAATAACAGATTATCGATAACTATAAAAGGTTAACAGCACTTGAGTCAAGTCAGCTGTTAAAATTGTAAACAAAAAAGGTAAGCACTTTTTTGTTTATATTTGATTTGGAGCTTGATAATGCTTATTTAATTTCAGGGCAATGGTGGCCTTGTATCGCATTTGCAATCTGAATCGGAATCGTGGATAAACATATTCAGTGGCACCCAAGAATCCGATTTTCCGTATGTGAATGTGGTTCCTTTTTATACTGGCAACCACCACTTGGGCTGACCACCACAGGGTGACCCAGCAGGTTTGTGTTTTTCTCAGCTGTTAAATATGGTAAATAGAAATATTTGGTAAGTTGTTGGTTTTTAAAGCTACTACCTTTTGCATGAGTTAACAGTATTACATTTTAGGAAAAACAGAACATGTCGCATTTGCACGAAAAGATCGAACTTTGTCATAAACATTTTCGATGGGCCATCGGAAAGCGGGCTGTCCAATGTGGATGTAGTCTCCCACTACACTGGCCTACCCGTTCGGCGGGGCGACTCTCTTCCTGAAACAGTTTGCTCGCTGTGCCTCGTGGATGCGCGGATTGCCTTCAGATCAAAGTCATCCTCTCGGGAAAGTGATCAGCTGGATATCCAAGAGATGGAACAGAATCTAGAGAAGTTAGGAGCGGATACAAAGAAGGAAGTCACAGGGTTCTGCGAAGAAAGACCAATAAAGAAAGATATTCTCGAAATACGGGAATACGAAGTAAAGAAAGAACCACTTGAGGATGCGGAGTGCATATCGCCGGACTACTCCGGTACAACTCCTTTGCAGCATCGTGTGAAACAGGAGCCCATCGAAGATAAATTCTTTAGTGATGAACAAATAGATACTAAGACAACATTCCACTGTGATTCTGCTCTGAACACGCACCTTCAGACTCACGAATCCTTCCCGACTAAGCACACCTCGTCAACCCAAAGTCCCCTGAAGGTCATGCCACCATATAAATGTGACAAACGCTCTCCCCCGAAAGTATTCTTCAGGTGCTCATTCTGCATGATGTGCTTTAAGAAGCAGTCCGATTTGGACCTGCACATGCTGGGTCACTCTGGAGAACGGTTCACTTGCACTGTTTGCTCCGAGTCGTTCGCCTTTGAAAATGATCTGAAACGACACATGCGTAGCCACAACACCAATTTGATTAAGTGTCCCAAGTGCCCAAGACTGTTCCAACACAAAACTGGTCTTAAAAATCACGTGATCAAACACGGATTTAAATTTATTACTCCCTAAGAGTACGTGCAATGAAAATAACTATAATTACATTATATGGACTTATATTCTTATATTATATATTTTTATCTTTGTTTATAGCTTTATCCCTTTGTTTAAATAAAATTTGTTTAATACATTTTTTTAATATATGTAAATATCGATAATAGATTTCGAAAAACAGGGGCGTTCTGTGGCTTACGTAACATGGAAAGACCCACGAAATTCACTCTTAAGAACCACATCCGCACCCACACAGTGTGTGCAAGTCCTTCAGTCTGAGTATCACGCTAAAGAATCACATGCAAACTCACACCAAGAGAAATGAATTCAAGTGCTCTGAGTGCAAAAAGTCCTTTTCCCAGAAGAAGGGCCTGCGAAGCATCTTCTTAAGCATCATAAAACGAATTAATAAAGTTTATAACTAGGAAGACAAAACCTTGGTTTCAAAAATGTTAATTTTGATAATTAATTTGAATTTCGAATATCGATAATAAATCGATTTAGCATATGGCCCAGAACATAGGGTGCCCAGTGTGCTGTGCACAATGTGAAGTTTTGCTTATTATTATTTTGAATTGTTAAACAAAGCAAGAGCAGTACCTTTGAATTAATTGGGTTGCACGAAAAGGATTCCTAAACTATAATTGATTGTTTTTCCAGATATAAGCTATTAAAAACATAAAGTGATTTAGTATATATATCAGGTAAGTGATATTGTCCCTCATAAAGTTCAGCTTATTAAGTATTGTTTATTACAGGGATAATGGCGAAAATCTGCCGAGTTTGCATGGATATTTCGGATAAACTCGTTAACATATTTGACGCCAGACGAAAGACTAGAGTTTCCATTGCCGAGATGATCGCGCAGTGCACCGGATTCGAGGTCAAGCGTGGCGATTTGTTTTCGGAAATGATATGTCTACCGTGCTTTGAGGACGCAAAGAGCGCGTATGGGATTAGGCAAACTTGTGAGAAAAGCCACCAGTTTTACTGCCGATTTCGCGATGAAGGCATCGAGGATGCTTTATACGCCTTGCTCGAAGAAGACTGGGAGATTTCGGAAGACGAAGATGCGCGGATCGATTCTGCATCCGATGCTGATGACGATGGGAAAAGCGACAGCAAGAAGTTTGCATTCGAATGTCGCGAATGCCACAAGAAGTACCAGCGAAAGGGAAGTTTGCTGAGGCACATGAGAACTCACATGGACGGACAGTCCTTCCCATGCCCCTACTGCAAGCGGAACTTTAGACTAAGGGTCACTCTCAAGGCGCACATGAAGACCCACAATGTATCGAAACCCTACGAGTGTTCCCACTGCTCCAAGACCTTTGCGCAGCAGTCCACTCTGCAGTCGCATGAGCGAATTCACACTGGCGAACGGCCATTCAAGTGTTCAGAGTGCTCCAAAACATTTATTAAATCATCCGATCTCCGGCGACACATCCGCACACATGGCAGCGAAAGACCGTTCAAGTGCTCCAAGTGCACGAAAACATTTACGAGGAAGTTTCACCTTAAAAACCATTTCCGTTCCCACACTGGTGAACGACCATTCAAGTGTTCCCACTGCCCCACGGCCTTTGCTCTCAAACAGCACCTCAAGGAACACAGCCGCCTGCACTCACCAGATCGTCCATTTCGCTGCTCTCACTGTCCCAAGACTTTTCGGCTGAGCAGCACTCTCAAGGAGCACAAGCTCATACACACCGTCGAAAGGACCTTTAAGTGTCCTCACTGTGCCAGTTCCTATAAGCAGAGAAAAACACTTAGTAGGCATATCCTCGAGTTACACGAGTGACCACTACTTTAAAAACACTTGAAAGACATATCCTCGAGGTACAATACTTTAAAATGGACCAAAACGATTTTGTTAGATGATAAAATACACTAACATATTTATAGGTATTGTAGTAATAAGGTATACAATTTGTTTGTAATGAATATGCATATTTTGATATGTTTTATGATGGAATAAAATGTTATTTACATTTGATTGTACCAAAACAAAATTAATTAATCGACTCCCTCTCACGCTGCCAACACTGGTCATTTTGCGCATATCCAACTACAGCTGATCAGCTGTTTTTGTTTATGTGGGAGCGGCCTGAAAAATTTTAACAAAAAAAATTCGGAAAAGCTGAGAAAAAAATGAACAATGATAATCCGAATATAGTTTTCAATCCCCTGATAAGCTCCATCCAAAAAGTAGTGCTCTATGAGACACGAGCGGTAAGAAATTACCTCCAGCTGAGCTTTTTCTGATCACTAATCACATATATCGCAATAATTTCAGCGCCTCTATTTGGTGGGCAGCAACAATCGGGAGACTCGGTTCCGCCTCCTGACCATAGACCGACTTGCCCACAACCGGCTCAGTATCGAGGAGAATGCCAACGAGTTCAACAGCCTGGAGATCCGACGTTTTGTCGCTTCCCTTACGGGTTCGCCCAAGGTGACGTCCGCTTACGGGGTCCTCGGATTTGTGCGCTTCCTCGAGGGCTACTACCTCTTGCTGGTGACAAAGCGCAAATGCTGCGCCCACATCGGCCGCCACCTGGTCTACACAATTAAGGACACGGTGATGGTGCGTGTGAACGAGGTGACCTCGCAACGACCACCGCATCCGCACGAGGATCGCTACAAGCGGATGTTTCAGAATATCGACCTCCGTAGCAACTTCTATTTCTCATACTCCTACGATTTGACGCGCACGCTGCAGTACAACGAGTCCGCTCCTCGCTACGTTGGTGCCAAAGTAGATCTCGACCGCGACGAACCGCTTCCCGATTGGAATACGCTAACCAGCAATGTGGACAAGGCGCATGAGCGTGTGGATTACGCGTTTCGCACGGATTCCCGCAAGCGCTTTGTATGGAATGCCTATCTCCTGCAGCCCATGGAAGGCATAATGCTCAAGGACTGGCTTTTAGAAGTTACTCACGGGTTTGTCAGCCAATCCTGCATCAGCATTTTTGGGCGGCACGTCAATGTTTGCCTGGTGGCGCGCAGGAGTTCACGCTTCGCCGGTACCCGTTTCCTTAAGCGTGGAGCCAACTTTCAAGGGGACGTGGCCAATGAGGTGGAGACCGAACAGATCGTCAGCGATGGACAGAGAATCTGCGCCTTCACCCAAATGCGAGGCTCCATACCGTCACACTGGTCCCAGGATATCAGCAAAATGGTGCCCAAGCCGCAGATTCAATTGGACATTTGCGATCCATATGCGCAGACTCCGTCGCTCCACTTTGAACGGCTGCTCTTCCATTATGGTGCGCCGCTCATTATGCTCAATCTGGTGAAGAAGAGGGAGCGGCGCAAGCACGAGTCGATCATCTCCAAGGAGCTGGAGTACAGTATCCGCTATCTCAACCAATTCCTGCCGCCGCCGCACCGCATGAAGCACATTCACTTCGATATGGCGCGACAAAGTCGCCTGAGCGGAGGCAACGTCATGGAGCAACTAGCCATTCATGCCGAAAGTATTGTCCAAATGACGGGTATGTTTTTTAAGGCGGCTGGCAGTGATCCCGGCTTGCAGACTGGGATTGTCCGCACAAACTGCGTAGACTGCCTGGATCGCACCAATTCGGCTCAGTTTGCGATTGGAAAGTGTGCTTTGGGTCACCAACTGGAGCGTCTGGGTTTTGTTAAATCCGCTAAGCTGGAGTTCGACTCGGATTGCGTGACGATGCTGGAAAACCTTTACGAGGAGCACGGTGATACACTGGCCTTGCAATACGGCGGGTCGCAGCTGGTGCACCGGATTAAGACATACCGGAAGACGGCGCCCTGGGGATCTCAGGGTAGCGATGTGATGCAGACCCTCAGTCGGTACTACAGCAACACGTTTAGCGACACCGAGAAGCAGCACAGCATCAACTTGTTCTTGGGCATATACAAACCTAGTTTGACAAAGCGTGAGTACTAAACTCTTTGATTTTTAAGTTAAATTATTTAATATAATTTTTATGCAGCGGGTCCACCCATTTGGGAGCTACAGACGGACTACGACATGCACAACGCATTCGTGCCGAGAGCGGATAGCAAGGCTATCACTGATTGGGTGCTCCACAAGGTTCGCGAGTGCCTACCCTATTCGTGTGCGGACTCCAACAAACTGGTCAAGGAGCTGTTTCGCGTTCACAGCAGCGGCCTGGAAATGATCGATGCCTACTCCAACTACCATCAGTCCTTCAAGTGGACTGATTTCAGCGAGCACATTGCGTTCGAGATCAGCCAGCTGGCACTGCGATACATGCCCACATTCCGCACTAATTTCAGTCCGTTCCAGAGGCAGATCCAGACATCGCGTAAGGCCCGTCAAAATCCCTCGATGACAGGGCAAAGTTCCACGGGTTCTATGAACAGCAATTCCTCAAGTTCTAGCGAGGGTGACGATAGCTCTAGTGACGAGGAGTTAAGTGCAAGTTTTGCCGAGAAGGAGGCAAACCAGACGGAATCGACCGAACCAGCCGCCGCCACTCTGGCCACAGGTCTGCCCTCGATGGAGGAAATCTATGGGTGCACCATCAATCCGCCCTCCAAGCAGAGCATGGCTGTTTATAAGAAGTACGTGCAGATGGGCAAGCTGTCTAGTGGAGGTGCGAGGCCGGCTCAGACAGCCGTTGCTCAGCGCGATCAGGAGCTGGCCAAGATTATGCGTGGCATTACCCTGCGACCACTCAGTGACTACGGCACCGACTCCTATCTCAGCGTGCGTCCGCCGGTCGTTCCTCGCAAGAGTCTAACTATCTACGCCGAGTACTGTCGCACTCGCAGCACCTTTAATGCCGTGCCCAAGCTGGAGGAATTCGATGTACTCTATCAATATGTGCAAAAGCTGTAGCCATTGATATGTAATGTCAACTGATATTTTAGTTTGTCCCAAAATGTATTATATATTATATTAAGTTAAATAATATCGTTAATCCAATAGTCTCGCTCTAGAATTTATTTAAATACTTTAATTTCTGCAGTTAACTTACAAAAGTGATTCGTTAAAAATACTCGGAAATGGCTATTGTTGGGAAAGGTTCCTAACAGCTACTGGCCACATGATCCTCCTGCCTCCGCATGTGAGGGTGAGGCCTGCATGGCGTTGTAGCCGCACTTCTGGCCGAGATGGAGCAGTTGTGGGTTCGTGGGCTTGTACACGGTGGCCATTTCCTGGGCCAGCATGAACTGCTCCTGCTCCGGAAAGTCGTGTTCGCAGTGGTGTTCCCCGCAAATCTTGCACTCGTAGATGTTGGGTCTCAGCGTGTTCCGGATGCGCTGCGAAATGAGTTCAACATCGGGTTAATAATGGGGCAAAGGAAAATGCTAGCAGCAACATACTTCCCAAAATGTATCTCCACTGGAGCGCAGGAAGTTGATAACCGCATATCCAGGTATGCAGATCAGCGAGAATGAAGCGAACATCCAGCCTATTCCATAGGCCCAGTCCGGATAGGTATAGCGTCCATTGTGGTAGGTGGGCTCGTGGTAGTTGATCAGACTCAACACCCAGATGGCCTGCATTCGAAAATCAGATGCTTTTAGATTAATTCTACATAGTTTAGGCACGGTGTGACTTACAAAGAGGAGGCAGGGTCCCAATACTAGCCAGCAGGATCTGAGATAGAAGGAAGGCGCCTTTCCGGTCATTTGTTTGACGTTCTTTGAGAGCCTTCCCGTGCCGTAGAACCAGGCAATGGCGATCATTTGACAGAAGGCCAGGAACATGATCGTCACGGAGGCGGCGT
Source organism: Drosophila sechellia (assembly GCF_004382195.2). Lineage (NCBI taxonomy): Eukaryota > Metazoa > Arthropoda > Insecta > Diptera > Drosophilidae > Drosophila > Drosophila sechellia. Next base: position 4,407,773 of record NC_045949.1, read on the forward strand.
AGTGATCCATTAGCTGGAAGTAGTAGATGCCACCCTGTATGATGTTGGGCATTCCGAAGAGACATGAGATGACACAGACGAACAGCACCACGATTTCGTGATAGCCCAAGTGCCGCTTGATCCACCGCGGAAAGCCATCCTGTATGGACGTGACCACCACCTCCACGATGGCAAACTGCGAGTTCAGACCGAGGCAGAGCAGCATGAAGAAGAACATGACCGCCCAAAGCTGAGCGTACGGCATCTTAGCCATCGCCTGGGGATACACCACGAATATCATGCCCGGTCCATCACCGATGACGTCCCTCACATTGGTGTTCTGCTCCAGCGCCAGGTTGCCCAGCGTGGAGAAGGCAAAGATGCCCACCAGGAGACTGGTGATCATATTCACCGCACTCACTGCCACGGTATCCCGCAGGATATTGTTGTTGTACTTGTTGTAGCTGGCAAAGGAGATCATGGATCCGAAGGTGATGCCCAGCGAGTTGAAGTTCTGGGATGCGGCGTTGATCCACACATTGGCGTTCTTCAGCTCCGACCACTTGGGACGGAAGAAGAAGCGCAGACCCTCAGCAGCTCCATCCAGGGTCACCGCTCGCACCATCAGGATGATGATCAGCACGAACGGAAAGGTGGCCGTGAAGTAGCGCACCTTCGCCGACGACTTAATCGACTTCCACGTGGCGAAGTAGACCATTAGCCAGGCGCAGATTAGGCAGGCGAATAGCTCCCAGCGCATCATGCCCGGATACTCCAGGCCACCGCTGATCTGAAGGACCTTGTTTCTACGGAAGGGAAATTATGACTATAAGACCACAACTTATAAAAGTTTGCTATATGTTACTCGAAGAATTCCTCGGATGGAGTGCGAGATGTGTCCGGCGCACTGGCATTAATCCCCTTGCGCTGTGGCACCCAGCAATCCGGCGTGTTCCACCTGGAAATCCACATAAGATGGAACCATAAAAGAATAGGATATATACAAAACCCACCTGTTGTTGCAGTCGATCCAGGGCATCTCCGTTTTGAACGACGTAAAGAAGTAGTAGATGGAGTAGCCTATGATGACACTATAGTAGGTGGACATGAGGAACGAGACGACCACGCTGGCGAGTCCGGCTCCTGAGAAGGCAGAGAAGAAGCCATCGATAAGTAACCCCGTTCGCCCAAATCAGTCGGGAATCTCCAGCTGCAGCTCAACTTTATGGCATTGCCAATTGCAATGAGCTGAGCATACACAAAAATTAGACTTAATTAGGCCAGATGATAGTCGGACCGGTTTCGTATGGAATCACATGTCTAGACTGGCACTCATCTGCATAATTGGCCATGTGCCGGCCTCATACGGCGACAATTGGATCCGTTCGAAGTCGCTCGCCAGTCTTGGTTAAATAGTTTTTACACGTTATTAATATTTATTAGCTTGCCTCTGCGTGGGCGTGGTTTGTTTGCAAAATATTGACAGTAATTAAGCGTTTGGCAACGGCAAAAACAGCTAAATGCATTGTATGCAGTAATGACGATCTTGGTGGCTTGGGGATGGGGCATTTTCCCGGCTTGCCTTCGGGTTTTCACGCCACCTCCACAACACAATGGCCCAGCTAATTAGCTTCCGTCCGTATGGAAGTGGAGCATCGGAATGAGAGGTCTGACTACGGTTGTGATTACCAGGTGTAAATCATAACGCAAAATAGAGCTCGACAAGCTGGCTAAATATGGGATTGACCTTGGCCATGGACTTGGTCATATCCCAGAGCCCTCTTTTATGTTTGTCATGGTGGTTGGGCAAGCCTGGCTTTCAATTGTTTTGATGGGGTCTTTTTTAAAGTTATGAGCATGACGCATTTGCAAATTACTAATGACGCAATAGGAGTTTGAAAATTATGCATAATAATAGTAAGAACAATTTAAATCGCCTATAAGATTTATAAGAATATACCATTATCTTTTATATCATACGGACCGAACTCACAAACGTTGGTCTTGACAACAGGCTGCATACGTAATATATATTGATAATTATTACGTATACGACCCGTTTCCAGCTTTGTAAGAGAGCGGGATATAAATAAATTTGATAGTTTAGACTAATGATAGCTAACTTTAATGATAAAAAATTGAGCTGTAAAACTTTACTCACCCTTGAACAGAGGACACAGTTGACCCAGTGCCCCAATGGGTCCTCGACCGGTGTATTGGCCAACGGACAGCTCCATGAAGAGCAGCGGAATGCTGCATATGAACAGTATTATGCAATAAGGTACTAGAAAAACACCTGTAAACAATGAATAGCAAAACATTTACATATGTACGTGTAGCCATGGAGGAGAGCAGCTAAGCAAATAATTTAAATTAATTATAAATATTTGACATAAGCAAATACAAATGGCATGAAACTACTGTCTATCGTTATACGCGTCATTAGCAGGAGGTCGTGTGCCCGTTTCTACACTGTCACACCAGCTCATTACGCCTCCATTTCCATGCCCGATCCCCTCGAGAAACGGGCAAGCTAAGTAGGGGCAAAGCTACGGGTCTCCAAGTGCAAATGAAGATGGACGCGGACCTCCGAGCTCGCGTGATCGAGAAACACCGGCAAAATGATGACAGTGACCGCTTATTCTCTGTTCCCGCTGCTCTGAGCTTAAACAAATTTTAATTTATGGCTTTTAAACGCTTCAGCGGAAATGCCGCTTAAAGTGCAAAATTGTCAAATGTTTTTAGAGCAACTAAAACAAACAACTAAACCCCCATATCTTCCCGGTGCCGTCGCACGAAATCAAAGTAACTATCTCAATATCTGCCTTATCGCATGTGCAGGTTTTTTTGGCGGCACTCTTAGTCACTTGCTGGACTCTCACAAGGCACTTCCGCCCAGCGTTACCCGGAAAATCTCGGAATTGCCTACGACTGACCCCTTTCTTAATTCCCAATTGAACCGCAGAACTTTTTCGGAGGCACAGATAAGCGTATAAATAGTATGGTGCAAGTATAGCTCAACCAAATTAGTAATTAAATAAAGAGTGATATCTTATTTTAAATCTACAAAAAATGAACAATATAATCTTATCGTAAATATACATTAATGCTATTCAATTTATAGCTTTGTACATATGGGAACTTACCACCGCCACTCTTGTAGCACATGTAGGGAAATCGCCAGACGTTGCCGAGACCCACCGAGTATCCTATGCAGGCCAGGACGAACTGCATCTTGTTGGCCCAGTGCTGCTGGCGCGGCTTCAGGTGGGCCGTCTCATCGGACATGTCCATGTAGCTGTCATCGTCATCCACCCCTAAGGGTCTAAAAAGAGAAGCAGAAGGAGGATTCAGAAATAACCATATAAATTAGTTGATGCGTCAAATGACTTAATTGCAGTAATCACACGGACCCGAACCCACCAACTGGGGCCTGGCCATTCCATTGGAGGTGCCAACTGGCGTTGCATTGTGCCCGCCGACGAGAATCTGATCCGGTGATTTGATCGTGTCATGGATGGCTGCAGAATGCTGGGCAATTGGTGGTGTGGGTGGAGGTGTCGCCGATTTAAACAGCCGTTCGTGTCAGTTTTTCCCCCATTTAAGTGGTTTGATTAAATCGGGGAAATATTGAAAACATGCAGTTATGCGTTCGCATGTCGACAACACGGCGCTTTTAATAATATATATGTGTTTAGCTATAGCGAATTGTACTAATTGTGGATCAGTGCATTGTAACATTTAATGATAAGTTCATTTTAATAATAGACCATTAAATCTATATCCTAGTTTCTGCAAATTGACCGATATTACATATTATTAAAAAAAAAAAACTCAAAAACTCTTGATATATCAACACTTTGTAGGTAGCACAGTAGCACTATATATAGGCAGATATCGAAGAAAAACGTATATTTACTATCCTTTGTGGAATAGTGCTAAGTCGGGTATAAACAGTCTACTTAACAATCCAGGAATCATTCATGTTTAATCAGCGCTTTATCGCTAATGTTTATGGCAAACAAATCACACGATCACCATTTAATGGCCTGATTCGAGACGTTATGCAACTGGAATTTTTCCCTGGGCTCTTACACTTTGGCCACCCGGTTGAAGCGGAAGAAGGACTGCTCCGAGTGCTTCGAGGACTGGGCATCGTAGTCCTGGCGGTTCGGCATCTCGACTTTGGCTTACTCCTTTGGCTTATTCTAATCTTGTTTTCAGGAGTTACTTCTAGCGCAGCCTTTGAACTATGAAGGTATCCATGGATAGCAAGGATACGTGGAGCAGGAGACGCGGGCACTGAAGGAAACTGGGAGTGGCAACTGATCGGCTTGTGGGTTATCGCGCTACTGACTACAAGTCCGGCAATTTTCAGCCGGGTTTCGGCCGCAGTCCCGGTGTTTATGGAGCACACAATGGGGAGTGGTAATTGGTCTGGCCAACACAAACAGATAAATCACAAAACCGATCGAACCGATCTATTGATCTCGTTAAGGAACGTTGCTTAAAAATAGCTGATGCGAGATCGGCACGTTTCGGGGACGGTAGGCAATCATGTGGACCCCGCGCCCAAAGATGCCACAAGGGTGTTAAAATCGCCTGTTTGCCAAATGCTCAACAATGTTATTCTATGCTAAGGTGCCAAATGCTGGCCAAATTTGCCACGAATGTTAGATCCTTTTATCGCCGCCTCTTTGTCAAGCTAATGGCCCTTACTATACACAGAGAGAAACTGCTAACACAAATTTTAATAACAAATTGATTTGAAGTAAAACGCGTTTCTTTACTTCCAGGCTGTTGAGAACTGACTCTGAAGAATTCGCGATTCGAATAACACTTACGGTGGCGTCTGCGGATTCACCATGTCGAACAACTCGTTGGCGGTGGTGGGCACTCGCCGGATAACCAGCTTGCGCCCATCCGTTGACCCAATGCCAATGGAGGCCAGCGAGCGAACGGAGGTCACATCGGAGTAGATCTGGTTGCCGGCCAGTTCGTGGAAATGATAGGAACTGCCGCTCAACGAGGCCTGTGGTTGCATGTAGAGCGGATTGGGGGCCTGTAATCCAGAAGTGGCCATCGATACGCCTCCAACCAGATTGCCGCTACTGTCATTTAGGCCCGGAAGATAACCTGCAGGGGATTTGAATAGATAAGCGCATTATAATAGTAACAAGTAGAAGATCTTCTCGGAGACAACCATATGAACTTCATTGCCTATCAATATCATAAATAATAATTCTACATACGGATTTTATAGTTACTATGGTCAATTTGAAATTAATTTTGCTGGCTGTTCGATTTATATAGCTTATTATGAATCACTTAAAGGCAGACATTTAATTATTAGTAGGACAACATTATCAACAACCTGTTCAAGTATTTCGTGCAATTAAAAGATTAAGAGGCGTTTCCAAGCAAAGTAATTCAGTACAAGCAATTACATATGAGCACTAGGAAACTCAATATGCGGGCGAGGGTTTGAGGGTCACCAACCTGAGACCACGGAGCGCATGCTGCTGTGATGGCTGCCTAACCGCAACTTTAGCTCCATGCTGAGCGGCGAGACGGCCACCGAATCCCCGGCCATGGTGGTGGTGGTGGTGCAGGTCAGGGTGGCCGGCGTGGGTGAAATGGCGGGCATGGTCACGGGAGCTGGAACTGAAGCTGCAGCAGGAATGGCAGCACCTTGTTCATCACAGTCGTCAATGGTGAAGGTCACCGTGGAGGTGGATCCTGCTGCCGTTGGCTGATGGGCCAGCACCTGACCAGGTTGCAATACTTCCGAACTGGGCCTGGTTCGCACCGATGCCTGGCGCAGTGGCGACTGTTTGTGCAGTGCAGCTGCCATGGCCGCCAGCGATGTGGTGGAGCTGGTCTGGCGGAAGGGAAGTGGTCCTGCTACCGCACAGCTTCCCGGCGGTGTTCCCGGCGTGGCCGGTATTATGATGAACTTGTGGGCCCGCGACGTGGACGACCGGATGAGCCGTGCCTGCTCGTCGCCCTCGTAGCAGCTCTCAGCTCCGCTATCAGAGAGTTGGCTGTGCCTCAAGGGCGCTAGGCCGGTGAGCGGGGCGCGGCTGGTGACCACCTGGTCGGGTGTGGTGTTCAGCACCTGGCTGGCGTCTTTATTGTCCTCCATATGGAAGGTCGAGGGGGAGGGCCTCTCTGTGGGAAATTCGTGTGGCTGCTGTAGCCGTGTTGCTAGTTGACACTTGATGTGTTGCAAGTTGCCAGTTGGTGTGTTGCTAGTTGCTTGTTGCTAGTTGCTATTCGGTAGTCGCTGTATCATAAAACCATTTTGAACGCCGACTGTTGTTGGATTTCGCACTGGTTCGCTGATGCTGGGGCCGCTTTCATATCTATCATTTTGAATGGTCGCAATCTGCGATTGCGGGTACTGGTTGACACAATTTTAAATCACATTTAAACCTTGAGTTGCCCAATGTTGTTGCTGCTGGCCGCGTGAGTTTGAGCTTTTAAATCAAAATAAACTAAATCATGTGAAAGCCAGCACAAGATATCTTTATTTGCTTTAATAGGGGTGATTACTTTCTTGAAAGTAGCTTTTTAACCGTTTAATAATGTTTTATTTAGGTGTTTATTGTCTGCCAACTCCGCAAATAGTTATCACTTTCTGGGAAATTCACTTTCCCAACTCAGAGTGCACCCATAAAACTGACTGATTTCTTCTTTACCTTTTTACGCACACTTCATATATTTTTCTCGTATTTGTTTATATAAACAAACAATCTGAAGTTTTGTCCCATTTTTTGTTATATTTTATCGCCGTCACAGATAAACCAGCTCGAGCTCTTCAGCCGCACACAGGTGAACAGCAAGTCGCACTTGATACTACAGATACAAATTTGTATCTTATCGGCGATGTGGCCCTAAAAGGTTGCACCCGTCGCCCACCTCTCACGGTTGCCTTCTTGGAAAGCATTTCTCGGACTGCTTTCGTTTCGTTGCCTTCGATTGACGCTTTTGCCCATATCGGGCTCTTTGAATTTGAAAGTTTTGGAGTGAGCAGAAAACAGAGGCACTACGTCATTGGCACGCGATCTGCTCCAGTGACTCTCCGGTCAGCAGCGGACCACGAAAGGTCAGAGTGCTGGCTCAACTGTGCCGTAATTAATAATTACGCATCTTGCCGTACACATATCATATATCATGGCACGCTAGGGGCTTTCGTTGTAATATGAAAATCAGCCACACTCAAGTAGTAAAAATGTAAATTTTTAGCCAGAGCGCGAGGCACTAATATAAACCGATTAAACTCAGCTCGAAAACATTCCAATTGTGTTTACATAACTGTGTACGAGTAGAGTAAGCTTCTTAAAATATCAACTGTTGGCTATTTGGGGCTTTCGTTCAAGCCCTCACACCAAAAAAAAAAAAACCTGATTGATTACCTTTGTCGGGCAATAAATCACTTATGGTGCGATGTGTGAATTCAATTCGCTCTACTGCTGAGGCTGAGAAAGCTAAGCCCTGAGAAGTGTTTTGGTAATTGCTTGCTTGGGAAACAGCGTGACATCGTATAAGACACCTGTACCTCATTGTAAGTCGTAAACCGTCTGTAGAAAGCTGCGGCATCAACAGATGTTCTATTCCGGGCACATCCCTTGTATCGCACTGAACTATAAAACCAAATTAGCACTCCGACATGCTAATGAAAGCTGGTGCTAAATTCCCCATTATACAACATGTTTGTTTGCCCAGTTGCTGCCCCCAACAAACAGCCATTAAATGCGGCTTTGCTTCACTCGAAGAGCAAACAAACAAAAATATTTAACACCTAGACCGAAAAGATAATCACACACTTTAATGATGGCAATCGTAGCGACAGCGATCGACACTAATAATGGTAATTTCATTCACTTTGATTCACTTGTTCCTGCAGTTCAATTTAGATTCGAGTGTGGGGCTTCTCATTCATTCATACGCCGAACAATGCCCAATTTCAATAGTAATAAACGTAATAGAACAATCAACGCACATCAAATTACCCGGCAACGGCAATCGAGCGGATCAAGATAACGCCGCGTATACTTAATGCCCAGCTCAGTGCTAGGTGCTCAACTTTGCGTACCGCACTTTAGACGACCCAAGGGCTTAACCATGAGTCCGTGGCAGAGGCCCCGAAAACGTGCCAACACGCGCGCCGTCAAATGTCAACTGATCCAATCCCCGTGTGCGAATATCGTTTGCACTTGCGACCGCTGCTGCGGCATACCACATACCACAAACCCGATCCGCTCTCGCTCTCCACATACAAACATACACATATGCATATAGTATCTGTGCTTGTGTGCCGCTCTACCCATATCTGGCCCGACCAGATATCTCTCTGCCGGAGAGCGGATCCAGTATTATAAGTGGGGTCTGTCTTGAGAAGCATTACGGGTTAGGCTTGTTCCCGCTCCCCAAAATGATGGAATATTAATGCGGATTATCTGGCCACCAAGAAGAAGCTACAATTTGCGACACATATGTGAGCACTTGAAGCGCCTAAATGGCCAGATTCAAGTCGAGTGCAAGTGGAATGCTGGCGGAATACTTAATTTAATCAAGTACGCCATCAAACTGATTGTTGATTTATATTTATTTATTTATTTATTTATTAGTTTACAATAAGCGATTACAAGTATGTTCGTTTCTCGTTATTAAATACACGTTTTATAAGTACAATTTAACTATTGCTTTCTTTTTACAATAAGAGCCATTCTTATTCCTTATTATTTTCTCATTTATATTTGCTGCCAGTGCAAAAGTTCTGTCTATGTTCAATGTAACTCTATTTAGGGTACGATTTCGAAGCGGTTCTTGTGAAGAAAAATAAAAGTGTTTGGTAATTGTGAACGAGGCGGTTGCTAGTTTGTGCACTTGCTTGCATATTCATATTGGCTATGGAATTAAGAAAATAATTTTATGCCTGGCATGGGTTAGGGTTAGCCTGTGATTTAGTTCGGATTTGGGAGTCGAGGTGCTGAAACCTATACACAATAATGCGCTATTTAAAAATACCATAGAGTTTGCCTGTGTATTATTTACAAATTCTGTCTCTTTGTGTACGTGTCTGAGTGCGAGTTTATTTTGTATGGTATTTTACTATAAAGAAATTTCTCTTTCTTCTTAAAGTAGTGACTATACATTTTGTTTACGTTTAATAATATTAATTTAAAACTTCATTTTCAATAATTTATTTATCCAGGCCCGATCCCGAGACCCGCCATCCCACCAGCTACAATTGCATCGGGAAAAGACATGCTCTGTGAAACGGGCGCCGGAAACGGAAATTCGCTGCATAGTTTCCGGCGCGTTGACAGCTGCGCGCTGTTCCCGATGGAGAATGGCAAGGGGTTAGGGCAGGGGCAGGAACAAGGGCGCTGGTTCGTTGCCTTTTTAAGTACGCTCTATACTTTTGTCTCTACATATTAGTAAGTTAGTGGAAGTATCTCTTTTGCATTAAAAACAATCACAACAATTTAATATTAATTGACTATAAAACTACAAAAATAATGGTTAATCATAGTAGAGTGTAGTACAAGTAAGTGGTCGAGGGACAGTGGTCAAAATCAAATCCTCCATTAGTCGGTGTTGCGATTAAAATTAAAACAAACCTAGTATTTCCTATGCAATAGATAAGTATCTTTTGTGCGCTGATGACGCCTCAGTGGCAGTTATAGTTATGTTCCCTCAACGAGTTGGTGCCTAGATCCAGATGAAACTGTTCCCACGTCTATAAGCCGGTTGGAGTGGTCTGATTTCTTCGAGATTTGTGTGTGTGTGTGTGTGTTTTGACTCTTGAGCTTGCCTACAATCCAACTGGGACAATCGTTGGCATATTGTCCAGTGGTTATGGATGATAGACGCGGAAAAGTATCTTATAGACCGAGGCCCAACGATCTCTTACATATATTATGCTAGAGAGTATTCTGGGGTGCATTGTTCGTTTTTCTTGTTGGAAATCAAAGGCAGTTTTCAATTTTAACGGGCGAGTTGAGTTGGTATCTAAATTACAGGAAGTAGTTGCAGTTGTGTGTGCGTGTGTCTGTGCTATAATACAAAGTGTCATTGCTACTACCCACACCCTAAATATTTATAGGAAGTCTTTAGTTATACATATATAACAGAATTAATATTGGTACTCGACTAATGAAGAAGTTGTCGTTAGAGGACGAGAATTCGTTTGTAGCTGCACTCTCTATGGGTGAATTCCCTCACATCTGTTTTGGCAGTTGGTGGTCTCTATGGGGCAGCTAAACGTACAAACACTACGCGGAATTCTCATGTTAGTAGGAAGGAGAATACTAATCGTTATTACAATTAATAAAATTATTTTCTTAAGCTACTATATTACTTTCGTGCATTCTTGATGCGATTCTTGCTTCGTCATTTTTTACTTTTTACAATAATTCAATCTTTCATAGTTTCGTTTTACGGCCAATGGAGCCGACTATACTTTCAGCTCACAACTTTACTTTTGTTTTTCTTTTCTTCAATCTTGATAATCTTTCGCGATTTAATCTGTATTGCATAATTCATAACCTTTTGCACTTGCCTTTCAAATATACACAATGTTTTCTTTTTCATTTTCATTCGATTCTCTTACATACTAAAGATATAGCTAGGTGTTGTGTATCAGTGTATTGTTACGTTACGTTTAGGATATGTAATCCGGCGTTGGCTCGGGCACTGCGTCGGGATTGGAAAACAGCGGATTGGGGAACTCTGGCGGATGGGGCAGGGGCGCAATTGTCTTGGGCCTCCTCCTGTAGGCCATTAGCCAGCAGGAAACTGCCACGGCAACGGCCACAAGAGCCAGCAGTGCCGTGATGACCAGCGCAATGATCAGTCCCACCATAGACACGCAGATATCCTCTACCCTTTGAGCCGCCGGTTTTACTGTGGGAAAAGGAAATTAAAGTTATTTATGGTTTGGGTTTTGATCAATTTCAGGAATACTCACTGTTGGCATCATTGAGACCTTGACCGCTGCGCTTCTCGAATGTCAAAATGGCATTTGACGAGATTGTGATCTCTTCGCGCAGTTGACCCTCCACACCCGAATTCGTGGCAATGGCGGTCGCATCGGTGGAGTTGTCCGCAATGGAGCGGCGACGTCGCCCGAAGGCGTTGTAGCCACCACAATTGACGGGTTGACAGCGTCCAAAGCAGACTCGTATGTTGCACTGGAAGCGGATGTTATCGCTCGATGGGAACTTGAAGGCATTGAAACTGGCCAGCAGGCTGTTCGTGTCCGGATTGTACTCCCAGTTTCCAAAGATACTGGTATCCGTGGCACAGCCATTCTCATCCGTGACCAGATACTCGTTCTGTACATTGTCCTCCATGGTTTTGGCAATACAAGAGCGGGCGAAGCCTCCATAAATGGCTAGATGTTAAAGATACAGATTAGCATACATTTTAATAGGTCCTAACAATATAAGATTCTTACTGGCTGGCTCCACATCCACTTGCAGCTTGAGATTGTCGCCGATCTCTGCAGAGTTGATCTCTTCGCCTTCGTTGGTGATGATGCGCATCTGGCAGATCGGCGGCGGTCCTGTGTTGGCAATTGTTCCGGCAGTCGTCAGCATGGATACGTTAAATCCTAGGGTGACATTCTTCTCGCCAGTCTGGTAGACACACTTGATGTTGTAGGCCTGTGCCTTGTAAGTGACCAGCTTGGGATGCTTCTGGATGACCAGCACGAAGCTTGCCACATCCTTTACAGCCTGCATGCCACAGCTACCGAAGTGGACACGGAAGATCTCGGTACGAGGAACAGTCTCGCCAGCCAGGTTGACCACCCGACGGCACTCCTCGTCCTTGCTGTGACCCTTAACGTATAGCACTCCGTTGAATCCTGGCTCCGTGATGTGGATCTCTACTTGAACGCCATCGGCAAGACAACTGACCACCATATCGGGTCGTGGGAAATCGGTGCGGAAGTTAGTGTGGTTGCAGTGTAGCTCCGGATTGCCCGTGTAACCGGTGATGCACTGGCACTGGGCTCGGTGATTCACCGCGTTACAGAAGGCATTCACTCCGCACACCTTGGTCAGGCAGGGATCTTCACAGGTTTTGGTGTCTAGGTTGCAGAATCGGTTGTCGGCGCACTGATCATTGCTCGTGCACTCTGGCGGCTCCTCCGGCTGGCATTCGCCACGTGGAGTCAGACGGTAGCCCAGATCAATGGGGCAAGTGCAACGGCCGCGCTCATCGATCACCATTCCGCGCTCCAAGGCGCACACACAGTGACCACTCTCGTCGATACGGAAGCCTTGCTCCTCTCGGCATGGGGTGCAGTATTCGTAGATATCCAAAGCGGTTCCAGGTGGGCAAACACATTGTCCATCCACATCTCGAACGAAGCCCTTCTCGATGACGCACAGCGAACGCTTGTCGCACTGCACGGCTGGGTTGCCAGTGTAGCCTTCAAGGCACTCACAGATCATCGTCCTCACGGGCAAGGTATCACGGACACTGCAGAAGGCATTGACTCCGCATGGTTGGGTGGCATTGCACGGATTCACACACTCTCCGCGCAGACAGGCTTTCTGGCTGGGACAGTCCGCATCGCTTATGCAGATGGGAATGTGTCGCTCCGATTCGCAGCCATTCTTTCCGGGCACGGTTCCTGGTGGACAGGCGCACTGTGGTCGGTGATGATACACCTTGCACAGCTCGTCCTGGGCACATAAAGCAGTTGTTGTACAAGGATCATCACATTTGCCATTGACGCACGCCTTGTCCGTTGGACATTCGTCGTCTGAGCGACATCCCAACGGAGTACAAGCAATCCTGGCATTTCCACCATGTCCTGGGATGCACTCGCATACTGCACGATGCTCGATGGCCAAGCACTGGGCATTGGATCCACACTGTTCACCCTGACAGGCAGGAATGCAGAGCTGGTTGCGGCACACGTGAGTACCCGGGCAATCTGAGTTGATACTGCACTCGATCTTGGAGCACTCAAACTCTGGGTTACCCTCAAATCCTTGGCGACAAGTGCATACGGGTTTATGGTCCTTAATACGGCATTCGGCATTCAAGCCACAGTTGCAAGGATCTCGGCAGACGCTGTTCAGGCAGGACTTGTCTGCCGGGCAATCTGAGTCCGAGATGCAACCTCCAACCTCCTTGATTCCTGGCGTAGGCTTACAGCCTCCCTTTCCTCTGCTGACATAGCCATCCGGACAGATACATAGCATTGTACGCACCGGTGAGGTAGGAGTCACCTCGCAGATAGCAGGCCGTTGGCACGGTTCCAATACAACGCATGGATCCACGCACTGTTCGTTGATGCAGGCCTGGCGACCGGGACAATCAGTATCCAACTGGCAGATGGGCTGTGGCGGCGGTCGGCAGTCCACGTATGGATTGCCCAGGAAATCGGCAGGACAGCGGCACACGGCAAGATGGCTCTGAGCCCTGCACTCCGCACGCGGGGCACACGGGTTGTGGTAGACGCAGGGATTCACGCACTGCTCGTTCTGGCAGGTCTTGTCCTTGGGACAGTCGTTGTTGCTGCTGCATCCAATGACACGACAACGCTCGTAGGGATTTCCTCGATAGCCACTCATGCAGCGGCACTGGGCACGGTTCGATTGCACGTAGCACTCGGCGTTGGGTCCACAGGGATCGTTGATCAGGCATGGGTTAATGCAGTCACCGTTGATGCAGGCCTTGCCCGAATCACACTCACCGTCCACGCGACATCCAATGGATCGACAGGAGGCATACGGATTACCCTCAAATCCGTCCTGGCAACTGCATACGGCGCGATGTTGAGTGACTTGGCAGACGGCGTTAGTTCCACAGTTGCATGGATTGCGGCACTGAGCGTGTATGCAGGCCTCTTGGTCGGGACAGTCCTGGTCGCTCTCGCAGCCAGGTTGCCTGGGCGGCACCATCTTACGGCACGCTCCACTGGCATCGGGCACCTCGTACTCGGCACACTCGCAAACCATAGTTCGTACTGGAACACTATTGAGGACACTGCACTGAGCAGTTGGATGGCATGGTGAGAGCACAGCGCACGGATCTTGACACTTGTCGTCGATGCAGGCCAGTTTACTTGGGCAATCTCCATCATCCCGGCAGACGGGCTCAACAGGTCTGGGTTCGCAATAAGCGTACGGGTTACCCAATGGCAACTGATCCGGACAACGGCAAACAGCGCGATGCTGCAGAGCCTGACAAATGGCATTCTGGGCGCACGGATTACGTTGACCACATGGGCTAACACATTCGTTTGACACGCAGGCCAGGTTCGATGCACAGTCGTAGTCCGAGTGGCATTCCAAGCGCAAGCAACGCACAAACGGATCACCCTCCAATCCCACGGGACAGCGGCAATTGGCGCGATGGTTACGTCCGTAACACTCGGCATTAAGGGCACAAGGATCGCTGGCCAGGCAGGGATTGATACATTCGCGGTTCACACACTGCTTGTCTCCGCTGCACTCGTCATCCGACTGGCAGCCAATGGGTTCACATCCAAACTGAGCATTTCCGGAGAATCCAGGCTTGCAGTAGCAGATCGGATGGTGATTCTTCACCGTGCACTCGGCATTGGGTCCACAGTTGCAAGGACTGGCGCACTGGGTGTTGATGCAGGCCTCGTTCGAGGGGCAGTCTGTGCTAGACTTGCAGCCCACCAGTATCACATCGGAAGCTATGGAGATGGAATGGAAATTAGTATTGCAAAAATTCGAAGAAAGTTAAGGAATACTTACGTGGCAGGCAGCGCTCTTGTGGGTTACCGGAATAATCTGGTGGACAGCGGCAGATGGCCTTTCGCTGCTGCACATGGCAGTAGGCACCAATTCCACAGTCATCCGCGGCACATGGACTGATGCAAATCTCGTTGCGACAAATCTGGTCCCTGGGACAGTCGTCGTTGCGGGAGCAGCCAGGATTGGGGATTCGTGGTAAATCAACTTCTGTAGTGTAGCATTCGATGCGGGGATTGCCTTGGAAGCCCTTTGGGCAGTTGCACTGAGCATAGTGATCCCGAGCTGTACACTGGGCATTGACGCCACATCTCTCCAGTCGGCAGGCATCCAGACAGTTTCCATGCGAACAGACCTCTGTATTGGCGCACTCAGAATTGTGCTGGCAGCCGGAGATTACCTTTGGTACAGTGATGGGCACGCAGTTGCGTGAGATATCTGTCACTGTATCGCCGGGGCACTTGCATGCCATGGCTCGCTTTGGAAGGGTATCCAAGACCGTACAAGTCTGCTGCGGAGTACAAACATGAGGCGTGGCGCAAGGATCTGCGCAGCGTTCATTGATGCAAGCCAATTTCGATGGACAGTCCGCATCCTGGATGCACTGGGGCTTGGGCGTCTTCACTGGTATATCGCACTGCACATGTGGATTGCCCTGGTAACCGGGTCGGCACTCGCACTGCGGCTGATGGCGACGACCCACACAGATGGCGTTTAGGGCACAGGTCTCCTGATCGCAAACCGGTCGGCAAACGCGATTCAATCGATCGCAGGCTTCGTGATCCGCACAATCCTCGTTGTACTGGCAGTGTCCAGTGATGCAGGAGATGAAGGGATTTCCCTGAGTTCCGGTTGGACAGATGCACACAGCTTGGTGGTTCTGAGCCAGGCACTGGGCCCCATTGCCGCAACGCACTTGGCCATGAGTGCAGGGATCTACGCAGTTTTCGTTCAAGCAGGTCTTGTCATACGGACAGTCGGCGTTGATCTTGCATTCAGCTGTAGGATCAAGGATTACATCAGCCTATGTATTAAAGGGTATTTCATATGGAGTACTTACGTTTGTAGCATTGAACTTGTGGGTCACCACCCCAACCAGCTGGACAGAAGCAAATAGGTCGGGAGTTCTGGACGCGGCACTCGGCATTTCCGGCACATGGATTGGCCTCGGCACAAGGATCCTGGCAACGTTTATTGATGCAGGCCGTGGTCGGCTGGCATTCCGAATCGTGGGTGCAGCCAGTCTTGATTTCAGCTGGAAGTATAACACATTATTAGTGGATTCAGTTTTATCCTAATTATAAGTGGTAGCTTACGTAGCTCGTAGCAGTTGGTGAATGGATCTCCCTGTGTCCTCTCTGGACAGCTGCAAATGGCGCGATGTTGTTGGGCCAAACACTGGGCGCTTCGAGCGCAAGGCGATGCATCCAGGCAGGGATTGACGCAGTTTCCGCCACGACAGGCTTCCGTATCCTGGCACTGATCATGTGACGTACAGCCCTGATCAGGTGGGGGTTCTGAGCAAAAAAATCATGGATTAGAGTTTGTTCCAAAGTAAATGTATGATTGCTAAATGTTTATGTGCAACAGTTAAGAGTTATAGAGTGCAATCAAAATATATATAGGTGCAACTGCTCAGGATAATGGTTTTGCATCACTATAAATGGGATTGTAATTGAAAATATTTGTAAAAGCACTTTATAAAAAACCTGCTGCTGCAATGAGAAAAGCAAACTCAAAAATAAAGCGTATTTAATTAATTAATGAGGAGTCCCAAAAGATAGGGTGGGTTGATCTAATCGACTCACTCTAGGGCTCCATGTGATCTTACTACCAGCCATATCTTACCTTTGTGACATCCAATGTCGGCTTCACCCACATAGCCAGGTAGGCAGCTGCACATCATGGTGCGCAGAGGCAGTGTGTCGACCACTTCGCAGATGGCATTGGCGCCACACGGATGCGTGACATCGCACGGGTTCTTGCACTCGCCGCCGAAGCAGGCCAGTTTGCTGGGACACTCCGCATCCATGGTGCAGCCCTCCGGTTGTGTTGGCACAAGATCACATCTTACGGTCGGGTTGCCACTGAAGCCAGCTGGACAACGGCACTGAGCACGATGGTTCTCCACGCGGCACTGGGCTCCAATGCCACAGTTGCACGGGTCTTCGCAACGTTCATTACGGCAGGCGAGGTGGTAAGCACATTCGTCATCGGATCGGCACTCTGGACGTTCGCAACGCACCAGAGGATTGCCGCGGTATCCCTCCAGGCAATGGCACCTAGCTCGGTGATTGAAGTCAGCCCGACAAATGGCTCCCGATCCGCACTGTGTGAAACCACAAGGATCAACGCACTGCTGGTTAACACAAGCCTCGTTGGCGGCACATTCACCGTCCGATCGGCATCCCAGAAGGTAGCAGTTCTGCAAGGCATTTCCAGTATATCCCTCATTGCAGACGCACAATGGCCGGTGGAGCTGGACATGGCAACGCGCCTGTGGGGCGCAGATGTTCGATTGCTCGCATGGATTGCGGCAAACTTGGTTGATGCAGGCCTTGTCATTGGTGCAATCACCGTCACTGATGCATTCCGGTTTGGGCTCTGGCTCCGGTAGCTGCCTCAGACACTGAGCGTACGGAGAACCGTAGAACTCCGGTGGACAGCTGCAAACAGCCTTGTGGTTGATGGCCCGACAGATGGCATTGATGCCACAGGCATTCAGGCAAGGGTCACGGCACTTTTGGCTAACACACGCCCTGTCGCGGGAACAATCCTCGTTGATAACGCATTCCGGATAACTGCAGGTGGCAGCTCCATTGTAAACGCGACAGATTCCATTGCTTCGGCACGGCGAAGGCTGGCAGGGATCGATAGGCTCAGCCTGGCGTGGTTCCTCGCACTGGACGAACGGATTGCCCACCATGTTGGCAGGGCAACTACACACCGGGCTGTGGTTGATCGTCTGGCAAACAGCTCCGAATCCACACTCTCCCACGCAGGCATCCACGCACTTGGAGTTGATGCAAGCCCGATCCTTGGCACAGTCCGAACTGAGGGTGCATTCAGGGCGACATCCCTGGGCCAGCGGATTTCCGAAGAAACCGGGCAGGCACTCGCACACGGCCTTCTCGTTCTGAATTCGGCAAATCGAATTGGGTCCACACGGGGACGGGTAGCAAGGATCCGAGGGAGGAGGTGGTGTTACCTGACGGGTACACTGAGCAAACGCGTTGCCAGTGTAGCCCGGCGGGCAGGAGCAGATCGGTATGTGGTTGTTCATGGTGCAAATGGCCTCCAGTCCGCAAACTCCTGGACAAGGATCCTGGCACTTGCTGCGGATGCAAGCCTGATTGGCCGGACACTCGGAGTTGCCCACACATTCGGGGCGACAACCCTCGTAGGGATTGCCGATGTACTCCAGTTGGCTGCACTCGCAGACGTAGTTCTCTCCTTGAACGCGGCACACGGCATTGGTTCCGCAGGGCGAAGGGTAGCAAGGATTCTTGGGAGTTGGTGGTGGCTTTGGTTCGTCTGAAAACGTTAATATTCATATGTTAGGATACTATAAAAAATAATATACTCTTAACAGTGGGCCCTGCCTAATTACAATATGCAAACTTGTTTGGGGTTCCTAAATGTTAAGATAAACATTTATAAATTGGCGCAGGGGGTTTATGATTTTTGGGTAATATTCCTGTTTAAAAGGACTTAAGATTGGGAGACTCTGGATTTAAGATATGGGGTTATATTCTAGATTTGGGTGTCGTTACTTGGTAAAATCTTACCACGTGGTTTGGGCAGGCAAATTCGGAATGGATCACCCGTCATGCCCACGGGACACTGACAGTTCGGAATGTGAAGGCTGACCGTACACTGGGCACTCTGGCCACAGCTTCCGGGACAGGGATCGCGGCACTTCTGGTTCATGCAGGCCAGGGTATTGGCACACTCATCGTGGCTTACACACTCTGGTCGGCAATTTGGCGGGGTACCCTGGAACTCCTGCAGACAGCGACACTCCGCTTGTCCATTTACATTCGTGCACTGCGAGTTGGGACCACAGGGTGAGGGTTGGCAAGGATCGCGCACTGGTTCTGGTACTCTGGGAACTGGAATGGGGTTGCACCGCACAAACGCATTTCCTGTGTATCTCGGGACGCACTCGCAATGGGCTCTGTGCTGGATCGCCTGGCACACTGCATTTAGACCACATTTGCCTGGACACGGGTCCACACACTTGTTGTTAATGCAGCTGTGCACTTGGGAGCAATCAGAGCTGGAGTAGCACTCCAAACGGCAATTGGGCGGCTGACCAAAGTATCCGGCTAGGCAAGAACAGATGGCGTTGCCATTCCTCTCTAGACACTGGGCATTTGCTCCGCACGGCGAGGGTTGGCATGGTTTGGATATCGTTGGAGGTGGTGGATCATCGCGAATTGGCTGACAGGACACGAACGCATTGCCCGTCATCCGCTCGGGGCAGTGGCACATGGCAATGTGGTTAACGGCATCGCAGAGAGCATTGAGACCACAGTGACCTGGGCAAGGATCAACGCACTTCTGGTTGACACACGCTCTATTCCTGGGACAATCAGAGTTCAAAACACATTCGGGACGGCATCCAGTGTAAGGATCACCATGATCACCATAATGGCAAGAGCACTGGCCATTGTTGCACAGAGCATTGGCTCCGCAGGGCGAAGGCTGGCAGGGATCGGAGGGAGCTGCAAGAGAAATGGGGCCTAGCTTAGGGAAATCTTTTTGGCTTTCGGGTAAAAAGTCGGGCATACTCTTCGGAGGCGGTGGTGGTGGCAGAACTCGGCAGCTGGAGAACGGATCTCCTGTGTAACCAGCGGGACACAAACAACTGGGCGTATGATTGATGACACTGCACTGGGCAGCAAAGCCACAGGCTCCAGGACAAGGATCGCGACACTTCTCGTTGATGCAGGCCAGATTACTGGGACACTCCGCATTGATGGTACATTCCGGACGGCAGTTGGGCGCCGCTCCCACATAATTGGGAAGGCAGTTGCAACTAGCTCCGCCATTAACCACCCGGCATTGGGAGTAGGGTCCACAAGGTGATGGCACGCAAGGATCGCGGATATCATTCGATTTCGGCGGTTTTGGAGGCGGTACTGGCAGACAGCGGGTCAAAGCATCTCCGGTGAATCCGGGCTGACACGAGCACAGCGGACTGTGATTGCGCACATGGCACTGGGCATTCAAGCCACATGCTCCTGGACAAGGGTCCTGGCACTTCTGGTTAATGCACGCTCTATCCGCTGGACACTCGGCGCTGATCACACATTCCGGACGACACGAGGGCGGTGTGCCCACAAACTCCGGGAGGCAGGAGCAGATAGCCTGCCCCTGGGACTCGCGACACTGAGAATTGGCACCGCAAGGCGACGGCTGACAGGGGTTTACGTATTCCGGTGCAGGGGCTAAAGGAAGTCAAAGGTGGAATTCTTAAAATTTGCATTATAGCGGGCCAAAAGCGAAGCATTGTTAAAGGCAACCAAAAGCGAGATTAATTATTTCTAAAGCTAGCATATTGTCACTGAGCATAATCGATGGAAGAGACCAAGGAACACTTGATGGTTTTATATTTAAACAAATGAGGTAGCTAAGAGGTATCGGTATTGCTTAAACACAATATTTTTTTTAAGATTTCACCATAATATCACAGAACATTAATGGTCACGTTGAGATCATAGCGTAGAGATCAAAAATGTATGAGGATTAAGTCGTAATGGGTAGATTAGGGCACTTAAAAGGAGAAGATAACTGAGGCAGAGAATTGAGTACAGCGTTGTTGTTTGCAGCATAAGGAAGTAGTCGGATTTAGTTTGGCATTGAAAAGTTCTCCCAAATATCACAGAATATTATCAATGGACTTATATGTAAGACAGAGCAGAACTATTCGATTAAGGCGTTGTTGTTTAGAGAAGAAGTTCGCATTAGGGTCGGATTTAGATAGCTGAAGTAAGGAGATTTTTTCTTACGTTCACGCTGTGGTATGTGACAGCTGTGATAGGGATTGCCCACATGGCCCCTGTGACATTCGCAAACTGGGCTGTGGTTAATGACCTGACAGAGGGCTTTAAGACCACAAACGCCGGGACAAGGATCGCGACACTTTTCGCTCATGCAAGCCATGTGGCTTGGACAGTCCGAGTTGACGGTGCATTCGGGTCTGCAAATCTCAGAGGGATTGCCATAGTAACCCGGTAGGCATTGGCAAACGCTCAAGTCGTTGTGCGGCTGACAGAATGCGTTTACGCCACAGGGACTGGGATTGCAAGGCAGGATCACCACGGCAGGTGGACTCGGCTCTGGTCGAGAGCAAAGGCTGTAGGCATTGCCCACATAGCCCTCGGGACAATAGCACACAGGACTGTGGGCCACCGCACGACAGAGAGCTGAGAAACCACAGCTGCCGGGGCAGGGATCAATGCACTTGTAGTTACGGCACGCCTTGTCCGCCGGACAGTCAGCGCTGTTCACGCACTCCGGCCGACAGAAGGGCGGGGTGCCATGGTACTGGGGTAGGCAAGAGCAGCGAGCTCCGCCGGACGTGGCTTGGCACTCGGAATTCGGGCCACAAGGCGAGGGCTGGCAGGGATTCACTTCATCGCGCTCTACGGGGGGAATAACTAAAACAGTGTTGTTAGATAAGTGGTCTTTTTGCTTGGCCGATTTTTCAGGTATACCTATGGGTTGACAGGCCAGTAGGGGATTACCCGTCAAATGGGGTGGACACACACACAAGGGACCGTGGTTCTGGACATGACAAATGGCACGAATGCCACAAGCTCCGGGACAAGGATCGCGACACCTGAGATTCAGACAGTATTTGTCGAGGGGACAGTCCGAGTTGGAGGTACACTCCGGGCGACAGCCTGGTGGCGTGCCAATGAAATTCGGGAGGCAGTAGCAAATCGCCTGCTCATGATATGCTCTGCACTGGGAATTGGGTCCACAGGGAGTTGGCTCGCAGGGATTAATCGGAGCACGTTGTAGCACGATGGCTGGCAAGGTTGTAGGTGCTGGCGGTTGGGATTGAGGCTTGGGTTTTGGATCACATCTCACAAAGGCATCGCCCTGCATTCCTTCCGGACAAGAGCAGGTCGCCACATGGTTGTACACATGGCACAAGGCCTGTAGTCCACAAGTGCCTGGACACGGATCCTTGCACTTTTGTTGAATGCAAGCCTTATTCCTTGCGCAGTCTGTATTAAGAACACATTCTGGCCTACAGCCAACATAGGGATCTCCTCGATATTCAGGAATGCAGCTGCACTTTCCATTATTGCACACAGCGTTTGGTCCGCAAATGGATGGATAACATGGATCCTTCGCCTCAATCGGCTCACGTTGAATAGGAACTATAGGTGTACGTTGACAGGAAATAAATGGATTTCCGGTATAGCCAGTCTGGCAGTAACAATTAGGCACATGTTCATGCACACGGCACACGGCATTGTAAGCACAAGATCCTGGACAAGGATCTCGGCACCTTTCGTTAATGCAGGCCAAAGATGATGGACAGTCCGAATTAATTACGCATTCTGGTCGGCAATTCGGTGGAGTTCCTCTGTAATTGGGTAGGCAAACACAGGCAGCTACTCCAAATCGATTGTGACAATGAGAGTAGGGACCACACGGCGATGGATAGCACGGGTTGAACTCGAAATCTGGTTTGGCCACATCGTAATGGGGGCGACCTGGTGTTGGCTGTGGAACAGATGGAACATTAACCACACCGGGAATCGCTTGTGGCTTCTGAGTATCGTGATAAACCTCTTGCACAGGATTTTGGGGTGTTGATGGTATAGGTTCCGGTATCGAGGGAACGTTGATGATGCCAGGCTTTGGAATTGGTGCTTGATAAGATGGCTCTGAAGGCAAATTAATCACTCCAGGAGTCGATGATGGAAAAGGCTGGGGCACCGAGGGAATATTTATAATTCCAGATACTGGAGGCTTTGGCTGTACTGTTGGGTAACTGACATCCTGGTAAGATGGCTTTTGAGTTGGATACGTAGGTTGTGGCACAGATGGAATGTTGATAACTCCAGGGGAAGGCTGTGGTCTCTGGGTTTCATATTGAACATCCTGTATAGGATGCTGAGTGGTTGGAGTTGATGGTTGTTGTATCGACGGAATGTTTATAATTCCGGGCTGGTGAACCAAAGGTGGTGGCGTTGGTTGTTGCGGAATATTGATCACACCAGGAGTTGGCGATGGCAACGGTTGAGGCACTGAAGGAATGTTAATAATTCCAGGTGCAGGAGGAGTTGGGAACGGTTGAGGCACTGAAGGAACATTAATAATTCCAGGTGAAGGAGGCTGTGGCGTTGGTTGCGGGATCGATGGAATGTTTACAATTCCTGGTGTTGGTACTGAGATCGGTGGTGATGCTTGCGAGGGAATATTTATCACTCCAGAAGTGGGTGTTGATACGGGTTGAGGCAGTGATGGAATATTTACTATTCCTGGTACAGGAGGACTTGGTTGTGGAGCTGGGTAAGTAACATCCTGAATCGGTGGATTACGATGTGTATATGTTGGTTGAGGCACTGATGGAATGTTGTGAATTACTGGTCTTGGAGCTGGTATATGTAGAACTGGTGACGGAACGTAGATCGGTTGCTGTGGCACTGGGTATACGGGTCTTGGTGGCGAGGGAATATTGATCACACCCGGTCTAGATGGCGGCGGCGGGTAGTACACGTCATATATAGCAGGCCGTTCCACAACCGGAGATTGATACGTGGGATGCACGGGCTGTACCACTGAAGGTATATTAACAACACCTGGCTGAGGACCGGGAGTAGGATGTGCTGGTGATGGTACAAACACGGGACGTTGCATAACTGGAGGCGGTGGTGGTGGCACCGATGGAATGTTAACTACTCCAGGTTGGTGTGGTATTGCAGATGGAGGTGTTGGATAGTTAACGTCGTAAACAGGTGCCTGTGGCGTAGGATAAGCAGGTTGTGGAACTGAAGGCACATTTATAACTGACGGCCCGGTGGTTGGTTTCGGTTGCTCCTGAGATGGTATATATATAGGAGGTTGAGGAGTCGGTGCCACTGACGTTGGGTACGATGGTATGTTAAGAACGCCTGGCTGTTGAGCAACTGAAGGCGGCGATGGATAATTAAATTCGTGCACTGGTGGGTTGGGTGCAGGATGCACTGGCTGCGGTGCTGAAGGAATGTTTACCACTCCAGGCTTTTGAGGAATAGGAGACGGTGTTGTTGAATAATTGACGTCATAAACGGGAACCTGCGATGTTGGGTATTCTGGTTGCGTTACGGATGGAATATTAATTACTCCAGGCTTTGGAGCTGTTGACGGGCTCTCAGGGGACGGAATAAAAACGGGAGGATGTTGTGGTGGCGTTGCTGGATGCGGCGCAGACGGTATATTGATAACTCCCGGTTGAACTGGTTTCTGAGGTGATGGTGGCGTTGGATAGTTCACCGGCGGATTTGGAGCAGGATATGCTGGACTTGGCAACGATGGAATATTAACTACGCCGGGTTGTTGGGGAATAGGACTTTGAGTAGTAGGATAGTTTGCATCATAAATGGGGCTTTGCGGCGTTGGATATCCAGGTTGTGAAACTGAAGGAATATTAATAACCCCAGGTTGCGGTGTGGGTGTTGGGTTGCCGGGCGATGTTACAAACACAGGTCTCTGAGATGTCGGAGGCACCGGTCGATGTGCCGAAGGAATGTTCACGACCCCGGGTTGTTGAGAAACTGGCGTTGTTGCGTAGTTGACATGGTAAACAGGTGGTTGAGGTGATGGGTAAACTGGCTGTGGCACAGATGGTATATTCACAACTCCCGGTTTTTCGGGATTCGCCGGTTGCGGAGATGGATAGTTTACATTGTATTGTGGTGACTGGGGCGTAGGATATATCGGTTGAGGGGCAGAGGGAATATTTACTATTCCCGGTTGTTGTTGTTGCACGTACACCAGATCGGGTATAGCGACCGGATATGGAGGAGAAGGCGTGTCATATATTTGGGGTCGCACAGCTGTTAAAAGTGAAATATTGGCAAAATTTATATTAACCGATTCTTGAACTCCATAAGAACTTGAATTAATATTCTTACGTTTTGGGGTTTCGTAGCACCGTGTGAATGGATCACCCGTATGCGAAGAAATGCAATAACATATGGGACTATGATAGTGCACGCGACACTCCGCATTAATACCACAAATTCCAGGACAAGGATCAACGCACTTGTGATGGACGCAAGCCTTATCATAAGAACACTCCGAGTTTAGAGTACACTCGGGTCGACAATTGGGTGGGGTGCCATAGAATTTGGGTAAACAGGAGCACACGGCCTCATTAAGCGACGGATGACACTGGGCATTGGGTCCACAAGGTGAGGGATCACAGGGGGTCAAGGGAGCTAAAAGGGTTGACGCAAACATATGATTTTGATTATCTAAGTTGGTGGCGGGTTTGTCATTGCATTTATGCTTACATTCTTGGATTATTGGAACAGGCGAGCAGTACGACAAGGGATTTCCAGTGTACCCACTGAAACACCTGCACTGTGGCAAATGATCAAGGACATGACACTCGGCATTCAGGCCACAAGTTCCGGGACATGGATCGCGACATTTCTGTTGTACACAAGCTCTACTTGAGGGACAATCGGAGTTCAGAATACACTCGGGTCGGCAGGCTTCGTAGGGGTTGCCAAAATAGTCTGGCAGACAGACGCAGGAGACCACTCCTCTTCGCTGATTGCATTGCGCGTTTGCCCCACAAGGATTTGGTTCACAACCATTGATGAATGGTTCCTCATACTGCAGCACTTGTATGGCTGTTGTGGGAGGTGTTGATGGAATCTCAGGACGTGTGGGGGGCAGACAGGAGTTGAACGGATTACCCACCAAACCAGGAGCACAAACGCAGTTTGGCTGGTGGTTGTACGTTCTACAAATGGCATTGTACCCGCACAGGCCGGGACATGGATCCTGGCACTTCCGATTAATACATGCCCTGTCACTGGGACACTCGCTGTTCGCAATGCATTCGGGTCGACAGTATGGCGGTACTCCCAGGTATTCCGTCAGACATTGGCAAACTGCGTTGCCTCCCTCATTACTGCATTGAGCATGAGGACCACAGGGAGATGGCAAACAGGGATCAATTGGTTGACGCTGAACTGGTGCGTAATCCGCCCTAATCAAGTGGCACTCGGAGTACGGACTACCGGTGTATCCAGCAGGGCAAACACACTGTGGACTGTGGTTAATTACATGACATTGAGCTAGGTGATTACAAGCACCGGGGCAGGGATCACGGCATTTCTGATTTACACAGGCCAAACTGGGTGGACACTCTGGATTGCTGACACATTCGGGTCGACATGCTGGTGGGCTGCCATAATAACCGGGACGGCAAGTGCAAATGGCCTGCGAACCAACTTCCCGACACTCTCCATGGTGTCCGCAAGGTGAAGGCTGGCAGGGATGGAGCTCCACGGGTGCTTGAAGAGGTGTCTGCTGGCACAGGACGAAAGGATTGCCTTGATAGCCAACCGGGCACTGACACATGGCCACATGATTGTGTACCTGACATGTGGCTCCTGATCCGCACGTTCCGGGACACGGGTCCAGGCAACGATTACGGATGCAGGCCTTATCCCACGGACACTCAGTACTTAGTACGCACTCTGGGCGACAGCCCACATAGGGATCACCCTGGTACAGGGGCAGACAACTACAGACACCGTTAGAACACTGTGCATTGGGACCGCATGGTGAGGGCTGACAAGGATCATCGGCTACAACGGTAAATGGTGCTGGAGGAGGCGCAGGAGCAGGGTAACAGCGATAGAAGGGATCTCCTACATAACCATCGGGGCATGAACAGCTAGGCACGTGATTGAGCACATCACAGCGCGCGTTTAGACCACAAGCCCCGGGGCAGGGATCCACGCACCTTTGATTGACACAGGCTCTATGGCTGGGGCAATCTGAATTCTGTGTGCACTCGGGTCGGCAGTACGGTGGAGTACCATAGTAGGAGGTAAGACAAGAGCATACCGCTTGTTCGTACTCCACGCGACACTGAGCAAACTGTCCACAGGGCGAGGGCACACAGGGGTCTCTATAGATTACTGCTGAGTCCCTAATCAGTTGGGGCGGAGGCAAGGGCTGGCAGCGCATGAAGGCATCACCTGTATAACCAGGATGACACGAGCAATAAGCTCTGTGCTGATGCGCTCGACAAATGGCGTTCTGACCACAAGCACCCGCACAAGGATCGGCACATCTTCTGCCCACGCAGGCTTTATCATTGGGACATTCGGGATTAGTGGTGCACTCGGGTCGACAAGCAGGTGGGGAACCATAGTAGTCGGGTAGACAGCGGCACACTGCTTGACCCTGAGACTCTGTGCACTGTGAATTGGGACCACATGGCGAGGGTTGGCAGGGATTAAAGTGCACAACTTGGACGGCTAAGGGGGAACATAAGAGTGCAGATTGGGAATATATTGGTGGGTTAGTGCATGTGTTAAACGACGGACTGGGTAAAGACTGCTTACGTTCTGCCTGGACAAAATGGCAATGGCGATAGGGATCGCCACTATATCCAGGATAACAACTACAGCTGGGCACGTGATTGACTACTTGACATTGGGCATTGGGGGCACAACTTCCTGGACAGGGATCTCGACAGTGTTGATTGAGGCAAGCCAAGTGGCTTGAACAGTCCGAGTTAAGCACACATTCGGGTCGACATCCTTCATACGGGTTACCGTAATATTCCGGTAGACACTGGCACGAAGCAACCTCTCCACGCTCTCTGCAGACCGCATTGCTTCCGCACGGGTTCTGGTAGCATGGATTGATTTGCTCTCGCTGAATGGGCGGCCGGGCATAGCATCCCGTGTAAGGGTCTCCAATATAGTCCGCAACGCAAATGCACGAAGGCACGTGGCTGACAACTTGACAGGTGGCAGCGGTTCCACAAAGTCCAGAACAAGGATCCTTGCATTTTTGACCAATACAAGCCAGCTGAATCGGACACTCTGATGACGTTATGCACTCCGGTCGACAGTTGGGTGGTGTTCCTATGTAGTCCTTCAGGCACTTGCAAATGGCCTGTTCATTCTGATTTGTGCATTCTGCATTGGGTCCGCAAGGCGATGGGTAGCATGGGTTGATCGGTTCCAGTTGGACTGGTGGTGGAGGCGGTAACCGATGGCACAGGAAGAAAGCATTGCCTGAGAAGCCTGCGGGACAACTACAGTGCGGCACATGTCGGATAACCTGGCATTGAGCGAACTGGCCGCAAGCTCCAGGACAAGGATCCCGGCACTGTTGGTTCAAGCATGCCAGATGTGGGGCACAGTCTGAGTTAATGGTGCACTCAGGACGACACTTCGGTGGAACACCAAAGAAGCCGGGTAGACAAGAGCAAACGGCTTGATCGTTACCCTCTCGGCATTGGGCATTATTTCCGCACGGCGATGGTTGACAAGGGTTTAAGGGCACCACGGGTGAAGCTAAACAAAACAGGGAGTTGTTAAATAAGGTCTCCACAGTTGGTAGATTCTTAGTTTGGAACCTACATTGCACAAGGGTACACTGAACGAAAGCATTGCCCGTTGTTCCGGGTGGGCAATTACATGTGGGAATGTGATTGCGAACCTCGCAAACGGCTCCAATACCACACGCTCCGGGACAAGGATCGGTGCACTTGCTGCGCTGGCAGGCTTTGTCTCTGGCGCAGTCCGTGTTGAGGACGCACTCAGGGCGGCAGCCCACGTAGGGGTTGCCATCAAAGTCGGGCAGACACGAGCACTGGCCTCCAGGGCTGCAGATTGCGTTGGAGCCACAAGGTGAGGGATTGCAGGCATCGCGAAGGGGCGGAGTCGGCGGTGGAGGAGTTCGTTGGCAGCTGACGAAGGGATTGCCCTCATAACCTGATGGACAACTACAGATCGGTGTGTGGTTTATGACACTGCATTGGGCCTGCAGGCCACATGAACCGGGACATGGATCGCGACACTTTTCACTGATACACGCCAAATGGGAGGCGCAGTCCGGGTTTATTGCGCACTCCGGCCTGCAATTTGGAGGTGCTCCGTAGTAGCCAGGAAGGCATGAGCATATAGCCTGGTTGCCTTGAGCACGGCACTGTCCAAAGGATCCGCAGGGGGAGGGGACACAGGGATCGCGGGGGGTCTCTTTGGGGGCATCGTGAGTAATTGCGGGTGCTGCGAAGGGTTTGGAGTTAGGAAAACTAAAGAAGGAATTCACCAAAAATTTAGTCTTACGAATCCGTTGGCAGCCACTAAGGGCATCACCCGTGAAACCAGGCAAGCAACTACAGTGAGGACTGTGATTTATGACCCGACACTGGGCACTATTGCCGCAGACACCGGGACAGGGATCGACACAGTGTTGTTGGACACAAGCCCGGGTCAAATCACATTCACTGGAGATGGTGCACTCGGGTCTACATGCAGGTGGGGATCCAATAAAGTCGGGCAGACACTTGCAAATTGCCTGGTTGTTCGATTCCCGACACTGAGAGTTTGGACCACAAGGTGACGGCTGACAAGGGCGGGAGGGAACTGGTTCAGGCAGGGCTGTCGGGATAAATACAGAATAAGCATCTGGTCCAATAATGTTTCTTTACAGGGTTAGCTTACGATCACGCAGAACACTACAGTAAACGTAGGGATTTCCCTGATATCCCACATGGCAGTTGCATTGGGGCAAGTGTTCGCGCACTTGACATTCGGCGTTGGTACCACATGTTCCGGGACACGGATCGCGGCAATGCTGGTTGAGACAAGCCAAGTGGCTGGGGCAGTCCGAATTGAGAACGCACTCCGGTCGGCAGCCTTCATAGGGATTGCCATAGAATTCCGGAAGGCATTGACAGGCTCCGGCTCCATTTCTCTCAGAACAGAGTGCATTGGCTCCGCATGGACTGGGCACACACGGAGTTTGTGGCTCGGGAACATCTCGCACCACTTGACAGCTTACGAATGGATTGCCGGTTTGTCCAGCAAGACAATTGCACATGGGTGTATGGTTAATCACATAACATTCAGCATTGGAGCCACAGACACCTGGACAGGGATCTCGGCACTTCTGATTGAGGCAAGCCAGATTCGTGGGGCAATCCGAGTTGGATACGCATTCGGGTCGGCAGTTGGGTGGTGTTCCGATGAAGCCACTTAGACAACTGCATTGAGCATTGCTTCCCTGGACACGACATACCGCATTAGCTCCACATGGCGATGGCTGACAGGGATCAATGGGCTCA
Source organism: Drosophila sechellia (assembly GCF_004382195.2). Classification (NCBI taxonomy): domain Eukaryota; kingdom Metazoa; phylum Arthropoda; class Insecta; order Diptera; family Drosophilidae; genus Drosophila; species Drosophila sechellia. The sequence continues at coordinate 4,437,842 of NC_045949.1, forward strand.
TGCCTAATCGGTGGCGGCGGTGGCCGGTGACAAGCCGCAAATGGATTTCCCGTAAAGGAACCAATGCAATGGCAGTTCGGGCTGTGGTTTATGACCCGGCATTCGGCATTCAGGCCACAGACTCCGGGGCAAGGATCTCGGCAATGTCGTTGGAGGCAAGCCAGATGAAGTGGGCACTCGGAATTACTAACGCACTCTGGACGACATGAAGGTGGAACTCCGATGAAGTCCCGAAGACATGAGCACACTGCTTGTCCGTTGATATTGCGACACTGGGCATTTGGACCACATGGCGAAGGCTGACAAGGGTCTATAACATCGCGTACCGGAGCTGGTGGCAAGGGTAGGCATTGGCTGAATGCATTTCCAGTCATTCCCGGTGGACAATAACACATGGCTATATGTCTGTGCACCTCACATATGGCATTGGATCCGCAAGTTCCTGGACATGGATCGATGCACTTGTTTCTCACGCACGCCTTGTTCCAGTCGCATTCTGTGCTCAACACACATTCCGGACGACATCCAACTAGTGGGTTGCCCACAAATTCAGGCAGACAAGTACATTGTCCCTGATTGCAAACAGCATTGGGGCCACAAGTGATAAGATCGCATGGATCAATTATTTGAGGTGAGTCCCGAACAATTGGAGGTGGAACATGACAGGATGTAAAGGCATTGCCAATAAATCCAGGAGCACACTGACACGTCGGATTGTGATTAACAACTGTGCACTGCGCATTGAATCCACAGGCTCCAGGACATGGATCGCGACAACGCTGTTGTTGGCAGGACAAATGAGATGGACAGTCGGGGTTTATCGTACACTCGGGGCGACAGTTGGGCGGGGTGCCGAAATAGGAGGGCAGACAACTGCACGTGGCAGTGCCCTGGTTATCCCGACACTCTGCATACTGGCCACAAGGCGAAGGTACACAAGGATTGCGGTATACATCCAACTGCGGTGGTCTCGGGGCTGGAAGTTAAGGGAAGGACGGGTAAACTAAAAGTTGCGCGCATCCTAGAGGTAATATCTTACGTGGCAGGGGTAAGCAGCGTGAGAAGGCATCGCCTGTGAATCCTGCGCGACAACTACAAATAGGAGCATGCTGGATAACACGGCAATCGGCATTTGAGCCACATACACCGGGGCAGGGATCACTACACTTTTGCCTAATGCATGCCTTGTCATAAGGACACTCTGCACTGGTCACGCACTCAGGTCGACAATTGGGTGGAGCACCTACGTACTCTGGGAGACATGAGCAGATGGCTTGCTCGTTGTTTTCACGGCACTGCGAGTTGGGGCCACACGGGGAGGGCTGGCAGGGATTAACATATTCTTTAAGGACAGCTAAAGGTATGAGAGAGGAATTGGTTACCATATGAACGCGGAGCAAACAAAACACACAACTCACGTTTCTCGGGAATTTGGCAATAGCGATATGGGTCACCAACAAAGCCATTCTGACAGTGACATGTTGGTAAGTGATTGATCACGCGACACAAAGCATTGAGGGCACAGACTCCTGGACAAGGATCGCGACACTTCTGCTGTTGACAAGCCTTGTTGGATGGACAGTCGTTATTCGTTACACACTCCGGCCGACATGTCTCGTATGGGTTTCCGTGGTATTCGGGAAGACATTGGCAAGAACCAACATGGCCCTCCTGGCGACATACAGCATTGGCTCCACAAGGATTAGGAGAGCATGGTTGAACGATCTCAGACTGCTGAATCACTGGTACTTGGACACAGGAAGTGAATGGGTCCCCAGTATAACCTGGTAGACAGTAGCACATGGCAGTATGACTAATTACGTGGCAATTGGCGTTGGAACCACAAGTTCCCGAGCAGGGATCGCGACATCTTTGGTTTAAACAGGCCTTGTCGAAGGAACATTCCGAATTGGTTATACACTCCGGGCGACAGTTGGGCGGAGTTCCAATGTAATCCGGCAGACAACTGCACTGCGCTTGATCGCCCACGGATGTGCACTTGGCATATGGACCACATGGCGAGGGCTGGCACGGATTCTTTGGAATCACCTCATCGCGTCGCACGGGTTCCGGGAAGCATCCCAAGAATGGGTTTCCATTATGCTTTGGTGGACAACTGCAAATTGGTGCATGGTTCACAACGTGGCAAAGGGCATTAAAGCCACAAGTTCCTGGGCACGGATCTATACAATGCTGCCTCTGGCACGCCAGTCTAGGCAGGCAATCTGAGTTATGCGTACACTCCGGTCGGCAATTTGGTGGAGTTCCAATGAAATCCTCAATACAGGAACACACAGCGTTGTTGTTGAATACACGACAGCGACTGTTCGGACCGCAGGGCGATGGGTAACACGGATCTGGTGGTGCCAGCGATACTGGCGGTGTTTCACATTGGATGAAGGCATTGCCTGTCATACGCTCTGGGCAACGGCACATGGCAATGTGGTTAATCACATCGCAGATGGCATTCGGTGCACACGTTCCCGGACACGGATCCACACACTTATGGCGAACACAAGCACGATTTCGCGGACAATCCGCATTTAACACACATTCCGGTCGACAGCCGGTATAAGGATCTCCTTGGTACTCGGGTATACACGAACATTGACCATTTTGGCACACAGCATTGGGCCCACAGGGGGAAGGATTGCAGGGATCATCGAGAGCAACGGGTTTGGCTAGGGTTAAGGGTAAGTTTATACTTTGACCAATTACATGCACACTTTTATATTCTTACGTGGTGGCTGGGGTTCAGGGTGACAGTTGGAGAAGGGATCACCCACATAGCCCACTGGGCACTGACAACTAGGCACGTGATTACGCACATGGCAAATGGCGTTGTAGGCACAGGACCCAGGACAGGGATCCGCGCATCGTTGATTGATGCAGGCCAAACTGGACAGGCACTCTGAGCTCTGAGTGCACTCGGGTCGACAGTTGGGTGGAACACCAAAGTAGTTGGGTATACAGGAGCAGATGGCTTGACCTTGGGATTGTCTACATTGAGCATTAGCTCCGCAGGGAGATGGTTGGCATGGATCGCGTGCGTAATCATGGACAATATGCGTAGGTGGAGCTGGACACATATGGTAGATGATTAGAAATGAAGACTGAAGCATCTCTTCGAAGTTTTCCACCTTTGAACACTTACGGGGAATTGGGTAGCATCGGGTAAATGGGTCTCCTGTGTAACCCGCTTGACAAGAGCAGAGTGGAGCATGGTTCACCACCTGGCAATTGGCGGAGCTGCCGCAAGCACCAGGACAAGGATCCAGGCATTTATGACGAACGCACGCATTGTCAAGATTGCATTCAGAGGATACCGTACACTCCGGCCGACATCCCGGCGGAGTGCCCACAAATTCTGGCAAGCAAGAGCATGTGGCCACACCATTCTGTTCGCGGCACTGAGAGTTAGGCCCACAAGGAGAGGGTTGACAGGGGTTGACATATTCCCGAATGGCTGTAAAAGAGTATATGATGTGTAGAGGCATGTGTCGGGGCTTCAATAGTGAGGTGAGTGCTTACGTTTCGGTTCGATGTTACAATACCGATATGGGTCACCGACATAGCCACTGAGGCAGTTGCAAGTGGGCAGGTGATTGCGTACAAAGCATTCGGCATTTTGGCCGCAGCTTCCGGGACAGGGATCCCGGCATTTTTGATTGACACAGGCCAGCTGAGAGGGGCAATCAGAGTCGAGTATACATTCAGGGCGACATCCTTCATAAGGATTGCCGAAGTACTCTGGTAGACACTGACACGATCCGACTCCATTCTGCTGACGACACTCGGCAAAGGCGCCGCAGGGATTGGGGTTGCACGGTTGCACTATCTCAATCGATTCTCTGTGGATGTGTGGTGCACAGCGGACGAAGGGATCGCCGCTGTAACCCGGCTGGCAGTAGCACATAGCACTGTGACTTATCACGCGGCAGACGGCATCAGTTCCGCAGAGACCCGGGCACGGATCCTTGCAGCGATTATTCGTGCAGACGTGCACCTGACTGCACTCGGAATTGGAGACACATTCAGGTCGACAGTTGGGCGGAGTGCCAAAGAAATTGGACAGGCATGAGCAGGAGGGTGTTTCTCCTACGCGGCGACATTCGCTGTTTGGACCACAAGGTGAGGGTTGGCAAGGATCTTTGGGTGTGATATCCCGCTGGGGCTCAACTATAGGTGGCGCATTATATTAAAGATGTCCTCTTAAAATGGTTTTTTTAACTTACTAATCATATGACATTGGACAATGGGATTTCCCGTATAGCCGGGTCTGCAACTACAGAAAGGACTGTGGTTGACTGTTCGGCACTCGGCGTAGGCGCCACAAGCTCCAGGACAAGTATCGACGCAGCGCTGATTTTGGCACGCCAAGCTTGGGGAACAATCGTAGTTGGTGCTACACTCGGGTCGACACGAAGGAGGTACCCCAAAGTAGTTGGGAAGACAACTGCATACCGCTTGACCGTTTTGCTCCCGACATTCAGCATAGGAGCCGCATGGCGAGGGATTGCAAGGGTTACGGTATACATCAACTAAACAATGGGTAAGAAATGAGCTGGTATTCATGAAATAAATTGAGTTAACCTACGCTGCACTAGAGTACATTGGACAAAAGCATTTCCGGTCATTCGATCGGGACAATGGCACATGGCAATGTGGTTGACCACATCGCAGATAGCATTGGTACCACAGGTTCCTGGACAAGGATCGGTACACTTCTGTTGTATACAGGCCAGATTTCGGGGACACTCCGAACTGAGAATACACTCGGGTCTGCAGGCCACATAGGGATCTCCCTGATAGTCGGCCACACATTTACACTCGCCCTGATTAGAACAGATGGCATTGCTGCCGCATGGACTGGGGTTACACGGATCGCGGGGCTCTTCACGGGATGGTGGGGCTGCAAAAGGGTCCTGGTCTTAGTCCCAGATATGGAATTATACACTGAAAACTCTTACGTGGTGCCGGGTGGCAGGCCAGGAATGCATCGCCCACATAGCCGCGTAGGCAAACGCAACTAGGAACGTGACTGATCACACGGCACTCGGTCTGTTGACCACAAGCACCAGGACAGGGATCACGGCAGCGTTCGCCAATGCAGGCCAAGTGGCTTGGGCACTCTGCATTGATGATGCACTCGGGACGACAATGGGGCGGAGTACCGAAATAGTTTGGCAAACAAGAGCAAATCGCTTGGTTCTGTTGATTCCTGCACGACGCATACAGGCCACATGGTGAGGGGAGACAGGGATCGCGATAGGGAGCTACATCCCTCAAGGGTGGCGGTGCAACTGGCATCGAGTAAAGGCGGTTAGGTTTGATCGTATACACACAAGACATTTTCTTTTTCTTACTTGTTGGTCGGGGTACGCAGCGCACGAAGGGATCGCCTGTCATGGCGGTGGGACACCTACAAATTGGACTGTGGTTGCGTACCTCGCAGATTGCTTGCTGGCCACAAACACCGGGACAAGGATCAACGCATTTTTGATTGATGCACGCCCTGTTGGGGGCGCACTCTGAGCTCGAGGTGCATTGTGGCCGGCAGTTGGGTGGGGCTCCCTCAAATTCGGAACGGCAGGAACATACTGCCTGTTCATTAACATCGCGACAATTTGAGTTCGGGCCACAGGGGGACGGTTGACAGGGGTTCACATACTCATGGACAATAGCTAGTTATGGTTAGGAATACAATACAAAACAAATTTTGGAATTAGTAACTACATCCACAACTACGGCCATTAGTACGACTATGTGAATAATTGGAACTCGCTTACGTTCTGGCGGTTGGCTACAATAGCGGTACGGATCGCCAATGAATCCAGCGAAGCAGTTGCACATGGGTGTGTGGTTCACCACATTACACTCGGCATTCTGTCCACAGCTTCCGGGACAAGGATCACGGCACTTCTGCTGCTGACAAGCTCGGTTCGATGGGCAGTCCGAGTTCAAAACACACTCCGGTCGACAGCCTTCGTAGGGATTTCCGAAATAGTCTGTGAGACACTGGCAGGCTCCGGCTCCATTACGTTGTATGCACTCGGCATTGGCTCCGCAAGGTGACGGCTGGCAAGGATTAATGATCTCAACATCTTGCACAATGGGTTGACATTGTGTAAATGGATCTCCGGTCAAACCAGCATCACAAATGCACATTGCTGTGTGAGAGACGACGCGGCAAGTAGCACTTGAACCGCACAATCCAGGACAGGGATCGCGACACTTTTGATTGATACACGCCAGGTTCGAGGGACACTCTGAATTGGCCACGCATTCGGGTTTGCAATACGGCGGGGAGCCGACAAAATCAGCAAGGCATGTACATGTTGGTGTCTCACCAACGGCGCGACATTCAGAGTTCGGACCACAAGGCGACGGTCGGCACGGATCCTGTGGCACAATATCTTGACGTGGTGGCTCAATAATCTGCTGACAACCCACGAACGGATTGCCAGTGAACCTTGGCAAGCACGTACAGAAGGGATTGTGGTTAACCACACTGCACTGGGCATTACGGCCACATGAGCCGGGACAGGGATCACTGCACTTTTGGTTAACACATGCTAGGTGTGACAAACACTCCGAGTTCGACGTGCACTCCGGTCGACAGAGTGGCGGGGTTCCGATATATCCTGGCACACAGGAGCAAACAGCTTGCTGGTTGACTTCGCGGCACTGAGAGTTGGGTCCACACGGAGATGGTTGGCAAGGCTGGACAAGGACAGGGGCTGGAAGGAAATCGTTGAGTTGGGTATCGTTGGGCTTTGAACACGGCCTTAAGGAGAAATATTTACTTGGTGAGGGTTTACACTGCACAAAAGCATTGCCAATATATCCATCCGGACAAGTGCACATGGGCACGTGGTTAAGGACAGTACAAATGGCATTGGGGGCACAGGTACCGGGGCAAGGATCGAAGCACTTGTTCCTCGAACAGGCAAGCTCACGTGAGCAATCCGCGCTGGTGATGCACTCGGGTCGGCAACCGCTGTAGGGATCGCCATGGTATTCGGGAATGCAAGTACATACTCCATTATTGCACTGAGCGTTTGGACCACAGGGTGAGGGATTGCATGGATCATCAAGCTTAACAGCTGAGGAAGGAGGAATGGTTTGAGTCCATTTTACACTTTTCGGTTCGTACTGGGTCTTACGTGTTGGAGGCGGAGGTGGCACGGGCTGACACTGACTAAATGGATCACCCGAGAGTCCTGTTGGACAGGTGCAGCTAGGCGTGTGATTGATCACATTGCAAATGGCACCATAGCCGCAAGAGCCGGGGCAAGGGTCTCTACATTTCTCATTAATACACGCTTGGCTGCTAGGACATTCCGCGTTGATGCGACATTCCGGTCGGCAATTGGGAGGGGCTCCTATATAGCCGACCAAACAAGAACAGGCGGGGGCATCTCCCTGGGATCGACACTGGGAGTAGGGGCCGCAAGGAGTGGGCACACAAGGATCAACCGGCGTCTTTTGTACTGGTGTTGGTGGTACCGCTTTTGAAACATGAAAACAGTTAGGACTGGGACCTACCATTTGGAAATGAGAGCACTTACGGGGCTTGGGGAAACAGCGGAAAAAGGCGTCGCCGGTGTAACCGGCACGACATGAGCAAATCGGACTGTGGTTCACCACTCGACAGATCGCTTGATCTCCACAAGTGTTTGGACAAGGGTCAGCACATTTCTGGTTCACACAGGCCTTGTCCGCCGGGCACTCTGAAGATATCGTACACTCAGGGCGACACACAGGCGGAGCTCCCACATATTCCGGAAGACACGAGCATATGGCTTGTTCATTCACCTCACGGCACTGAGAATTTGGACCACACGGCGATGGCTGGCAGGGATTGACATATTCCTTGACCGCTATAAGAGTAGGTAATCCGTGAAAGATTACAAAATCGACGAAATCTGAACATTAGTCTTACGTTCTGGCACACACGAGCGGTAAGGATCACCGGAATATCCTGATATACAGCTACAACTGGGTATATGATTCAGGACATTGCAGAGAGCATTCTGACCGCAGGTTCCTGGACACGGATCCTGACATTTTTGCTGTTGACAAGCCTTGTTCGATGGGCAGTCCGAATTAAGAACGCACTCAGGGCGACATCCCTCGTAAGGATTTCCGAAGTAATCTGGCAGGCACTGGCATGAGCCGGCATCTTGGCGGGAAGTACAGCGGGCATTGATTCCACAAGGACTGGGACTGCAGGGGTCCAGCTGGTCTAGTTCCTGAATTCTCTTTTCCTTACATAAAGTGAACGGATCACCTTCCATGCCTTCGGCGCAAATGCAGCTTGGCGTGTGCGAAAGGACTCGGCATTGAGCAGATTGTCCACAAAGTCCTGGGCAAGGATCGCGACACTTCTGCTGAATGCACGCCTGATTCGTGGGACACTCCGAGCTAGTCACGCACTCCGGCCTACAGTTAGGTGGAGTTCCAATATACTCTGGCAGGCAAGTGCAAGAAGGTGATTCGTTAACTTCACGACATTGGGAATACGGTCCGCAGGGTGATGGCAGGCATGTTTGCCGCGGTGGTGGAACCGGAGGTTCGATGATCTGCTGGCAACTCACAAACGGATTACCCGTGTAGCGCTCTAAGCAGCGACAGAATGGACTGTGGTTAGTCACATGGCATTGGGCACCGCGACCACAGACGCCAGGACAGGGATCACTGCACTTCTGGTTGCGACACGCCAAGTTCAAGGGGCACTCCGAGTTTGTAGTGCATTCAGGTCGGCAGAATGGCGGACTTCCAATGAAAGACGTAATGCACGAGCAGATTGCTTGTTGATTAACAACGCGACACTGTGAGTTTGGTCCGCAGGGCGAGGGTTGGCACGGATTCTGTACGACGTCGAGCTCTGTAAGGTTGTCGAGTTTATGGTAACTGGGACTAGGGACTTTGGTCAAAATCTTCTTACTTGGAACTGGGCTGCACTGGATAAAGGCATTGCCTTGCATTCCCTCTAAACAGCGGCAGTTGGGTATATGGTTTAGAACCTCGCATATCGCATTGGTGCCACAAATACCGGGACAGGGATCAACACACTTGTGACGAACACAAGCTCGACTACGGTCACAATCCGTGTGCAGAACGCACTCTGGACGACATCCCGTGTATGGGTCACCATGGTATTCGGGCAGGCAAGAGCAAACTCCATTGTTGCATTGTGTATTCGAGCCACATGGTGATGGGTTGCAAGGATCCTCCGGTGGCAGTGGGTCTCGAACTGATTTATTAAAATGTAAGTTATGATTTTTGAACTTCAGCCTTGGTGGATAATGCATCTTACTTTTCTCGGGTATTGGCTTGGGGTTGCAAACGCTGAATGGGTCACCTATATAACCAGTGAGACAACTGCAGATTGGCGTGTGGTTGATGACACTGCACTGAGTGTTTAGACCACAAGAGCCAGGACAAGGGTCTCTGCATTTTTGATTAATACAGGCCTGATGACTGGGACACTCTGCATTGATGGAACATTCCGGGCGGCAATTGGGTGGAGTACCCAAATACTGCGGAAGGCAAGAGCAGGATGGTGTGCCGTGAATTTCGCGGCACTGGGAATTTGCTCCGCAGGGTGAAGGAACACAAGGGTCAAGGGGTTCACGTTCGACAACTGGAGGCGGAGCTGAAATTGATTTTATTTTATGGTATCGAAGGACCATTTATATTCGTGACTGGTTTCTTACGCGGCTGACGATAGCAACGGGTGAATGGATCACCAGTGAATCCACTTAAGCAAGTGCAAATGGGATTGTGGTTACGAACGCGACACTCGGCCTGCTGACCACAAACATTTGGACAAGGGTCCACACATTTGCGGTTCACACAAGCCTTGTCGGCGGCGCACTCCGAGCTACTGGTGCATTCCGGACGACAGGCAGGAGGACTGCCAATGAACTCTGGCAAGCAGGAACAAACTCCTTGCTCGTTTACTTCACGGCATTGCGAGTTTGGACCGCATGGAGACGGCTGACAAGGGTTCACATAGACGCGTTCAGCTGGAATAAGACCATCTATGGTAACGGTGTTCTTAAGCAGAAGGAAAAATCTATCTTACGCGGCTCATTAACTGTGATGCGGCACATGCTGTACGGGTCACCGTTGTATCCAACCAAACAATTACAGGTCGCCAAGTGATTGACCACTTGGCACTCGGCGTTTTGGCCGCAAGTGCCGGGACATGGGTCACGACATTTCTGGTTGACACATGCCTGATTCGAAGGGCAGTCAGAGTTCAGAACGCACTCGGGACGACAGCCATCATACGGATTTCCGAAGTAATCAGGCAGACACTGGCAGGATCCTGCCCCACCACGTTCCTCGCACTTGGCATTGACGCCGCAGGGACTGGGGTTGCAGGGCTGCAGAACTTCAGGAGGACTATCTCTTATTGGACTACACTGACTAAACGGATCTCCGGTGAAGCCACCGTCACACAAGCACATGGCACTATGACTGAACACCCGACAAATGGCATTTTGACCACATAATCCTGGGCAGGGGTCCACACATTTCTGGTTGATGCAAGCCTGGTTTGTGGGGCACTCCGAGTTGGATATACACTCGGGTCGGCAGTTCGGCGGTGCTCCCACAAATTCGGGCAGACACGAACAAGACGGCGAATCTCCAGATACACGACATTCGGAGTTGGGACCACAAGGAGAAGGCTGGCAGGGATTTTGAGGTCTTTCATCGCGTATAACTGGAAGAACTTCATACTTGACCATGGGCCGTATATAAAAACTATGATGTCTTACTTAGCTGCTGACAGCTCACGAAAGGATTTCCGGACATGCCAGTGGGGCAGCTGCAGAAGGGGCGGTGATTGACGACGTTGCACAGAGCATTAAATCCACATGTACCAGGACACGGGTCGCGACACTTCATATTCTGGCAGTCCTGATCGGCAGGACAGTCAGAGTTGGTTACACATTCCGGCCGACATTGCGGCGGACTGCCCACGTAGTTAGCCAGACAGGAGCAGACCGCAGTTTGTTGCACCACGCGGCACTGGCTGTTCGGGCCACATGGCGACGGCTGGCAGGGATTTTGAATTTTGGCAGGCGGCACGGGTCTACACTCGAAAAAGGCATTGCCGGACATTTGCTCTGGACAACGGCAAATGGGGATATGGTTGTTGACCTCGCACAAGGCGTTTACCCCACAAGTTCCAGGACAGGGATCGATGCACTTGTTGCGCACACAGGCCCGATCCCTTGGGCAATCGGTGTTAAGCACACATTCAGGACGACAGGAGATGTATGGATCCCCTTGGTATTCAGGTATACAAGAGCATTGACCATTTCGGCACTGAGCGTTAGCTCCGCAAGGCGATGGATTGCAAGGATCGTCGGCAACTGGTGGCGCTGGGGCTAAAAAGGTAAAAATGATCGAAGGGGTAAACAATCACCGGATCTGTAAGATCTGTTGAGACACCTACGTTCTGGAGGTTTGGGGTTGCAGTTGGTAAATGGATTTCCTATGTAACCATCGATGCAGGCGCACAGTGGCGTATGATTGATGACACTGCAAACAGCGTTTTGACCACAGGCTCCTGGGCAGGGATCGCGACACTTTTGGTTGATACACGCCAGTTGACTGGGACACTCGGAGTTGATAGTGCACTCGGGACGACAATTTGGTGCCTGGCCAATGAAATTAGCCAGACAGGAACAGGCAGGCACACCATTGATATTACGACACTCGGAGTTGGGACCACAGGGTGTTGGTATACAGGGATCCCTTAAAGGTTCGTCCTTGGTCTCAATAATCGGCGCTATGGTATGGAAGGGTTTACTATACTACTATACTGGGTAATAAAAGTTGGGCTTACGTGGAATAAGGAAACATCTAGTAAAGGCGTCGCCTGTATAGCCGCTAATGCAACTGCAAATAGGGCTGTGGTTTCGGACCCTACATATGGCATTATTTCCGCATGTATCTGCTGCACAAGGATCCACACATTTCTGATTAACACAGGCCCTATCAGCAGGACACTCCGAGGATATGGTACACTCGGGCCGGCAGGATGGTGGAGTTCCTACGAACAGGGGCAGGCAAGAGCAAACCGCCTGCTCATTCGAAACGCGGCACTGGGAGTTGGGGCCACAAGGAGTTGGTTGACATGGGTTTACATACTCGTTTTGTGGTGCTAAAATGGGGCGCTTGAGTAGGGGGAAAGTATTTGTGGTTGATTCCGGCTTACGTTCTGGCAGTCGATTACATTGACGGTATGGGTCACCCACATATCGGGTCAGGCAAGTACAGGTTGGCAAATGGTTCACCACTTGACAGTTAGCATTAAGTCCACAGGTTCCTGGGCAGGGGTCCTGGCATCTCAGCTGTTGGCAAGCCCGGTTGGACGGACAGTCCGAGTCAAGCATGCACTCCGGGCGACAGCCTTCGTAAGGATCTCCAAAGTATTGTGGCAGGCACTGGCAGGATCCTACTCCGTTGCGATCGCGGCACACAGCATTCGGGCCACAAGGACTCGGGCTGCACGGAGTGCGGATTTCATTTTCATATGCGATCTCCGGTTTGCATTGCACGAACGGATCTCCGTTGAAGCCCTGCTGGCAAATACATTGCACGGCGTGGCTAACCACAAAGCACTCGGCATTAAGGCCGCAGCGTCCTGGACATGGGTCGACACACTTCTGGTTCACACAGGCCATTTGACTGGAACAGTCCGAGCTGGTCACACACTCTGGGCGGCAGTTTGGTGGGCGTCCAATATAGGTCTCCAGACAGGAACAGGCCGGGGCCTCACCAACTGGGCGACACTGGGAATAAGGTCCACAGGGAGATGGGCGACAGGGATCAACAGGCACAACATCGCGAACGGGAGGTTCAACTGGGAAAGGTAACTCTTGTAAAGAAGACTCTTTTTCCGGCATAGTGGTCTTACTCTGGGGCTGGCAACGAATAAATGGATTACCCGTAAACCTCTCAGGACATGTGCAGAAGGGGCTATGGCTGACAACAGCGCAATTAGCACCCACTCCACATGTTCCGGGGCAGGGATCTCCACACCGTTGATTCAGGCAAGCTTGAGTGGGTGCACACTCTGAATTCGAGGTGCACTCGGGTCGGCAGGATGGCGGAGCTCCAATGAAGCTTGGCAGGCACGAACACACTGCTTGCTGATTAACCTCTCGGCACTGCGAGTTTGGACCACAAGGTGATGGTCGGCAAGGATTAGATACTGTAACTATGGGGGCAAGTGTTAGAGGAGCTTTTGAGGAGGGTAACCACATCGACGTACTCTGCACAGGAGAGCAGCGGATGAATGCGCTGCCAGCGGTGCGTTCGGGACATCTGCACATGGGTATGTGATTGATGACATCGCAAATGGCATTCTCGCCACAAGTTCCTGGACAAGGGTTTACGCACTTGCTGCTACGGCAAGCCTTGTCCCTGGGACAGTCTGAATTGAGGACGCACTCGGGACGGCAACCAGAGTAGGGATCGCCATGGAATTCGGCCAGACACGTGCAGATTCCTGCGTTGCATTGGGCATTCGGTCCACAAGGTGATGGGTTGCAAGGATCCACATATTCACCTAATAATTCAGTTTTTTTTGTTTAGCTGCAATAACATGTTCGGATATTTTTCCAATTTCTTACTTTGTGTGGGCTCTGGCGGCGGCGCTGGACGACAACTGGAGAACGGATCACCCGTAAAGCCAGCGGGACAGACGCAAATTGGAGTGTGGTTAACAACACTACACTCGGCGGCATAGCCACAAGAACCGGGACAGGGATCTATACACTTCTCCCGTATGCAAGCGAGATTTGAGGGACACTCTGCACTGATTGTGCACTCGGGCCTACAGTTGGGCGGTGCCCCCAAGAAGTCTGGGAGACAGGTGCAGGACGGCACCCCTTGTACATTGCGGCATTGACTATTCAACCCGCAGGGCGATGGCAGGCAGGGATCACGCTCAACTCGTTCGATCACAGGAGGCGGAGCTAGGTTGAATATAACATTTACAGGATGTTCGATGCGAAAAAGAATCAATCTCTTACGTGGCAGGGGATAACAACGGGTAAAGGAATCACCGGTAAAACCTTGACGACACTGACACAGAGGACTATGATTACGAACCCGGCACTCGGCATTGATGCCACAAGTGCCTGGACACGGATCCTGACAACGTTGACTGATGCAAGCCTTATCGGTGGGACACTCTGTGCTCAGCACACACTCCGGTCGGCAGTTGGGTGGCAGACTGATGTAGAGCTCCAGGCAGGAGCACACGGCCTGACCGTTCAGTTCGCGGCACTGGGAGTTGGGACCACAAGGTGAGGGGCGGCAGGGTTGAGATGGTTCGGTCACTCGGGCAGGGACTAGAAAGGGTCGAAGGTCAGGGGCGAAAACAAGATGCTTTCAAGTGGGTTATCTTACGCTGGGGTGGTTCCACGTGGCAGTAGCGGTACGGATCACCGGTGTATCCAACGCGGCATGTACAGGTGGGCAGATGGTTTGTGACACTGCAGTCCGCATTGCTGCCGCAGGTACCTGGGCAGGGATCGCGACACTTCTGCTGTTGGCAAGCCTTATTGGAGGCGCAGTCCGAGTGGCGTACGCACTCCGGACGACACGACTGATACGGGTCACCAAAGTGATCGGGCAGGCACTGGCAGGAACCGATGCCATTTCTTTCGCGGCACACAGCATTCGAGCCACAGGGATTGGGTTCGCAGGGAGTCACTTGCTCATTGACAATGCGTTCTATGGGCGGGTAAACGGATTTAATCCGAAAAGAGAGGGATAGAAATGTGGACAGATATTTTCATTAATTTGATCTTGAGTGAAACGGGTTTAGTAGAATACAACACACCTAGCGTTGGTTTTTTGTCAGCTGATTAATCCGATTGCAGTTGTGGTATTATTGTGGCAGATTAGAGTACAAGTACAAGTTAGGTGTTGGCATTAATCGCTCCAATCGAAGGATATTGCGGTTCAGGTGCAGCGGTTCGTAAACCGCACTATTTAGTTTTGTTAAACTCGGTGTACTAAGTGCGTTGGCAGTGTTTTGTGAGTGCAATGTGCCAAGTGAATTGGCTTGGAGTTATGTTTTTGTGTCGTAAGTAAAACAAGTGTTCTTTTGCGAGGTTATATCATTTCATTTATTGCTCATTGTTAAACAATACGCTACAGTTTTGTTAAATCATTTTAATTTGCTAATTAATTGCTAGCGCGCGTTTTTTCTTTGGTCTACGACTAGTATTTGGTTAATTTCTTTGGCGATCCTAAGGCAGAATTTTGGTTGGGGGTCAGGGTCAACTACAACAACAACGCAGTACTCAATTTCGGGTAGTAGGGTTAGGGTTTCCATTCAATTTGGTGTAGTAAGCGATTGGAGAGACATGGTCATTTGAGGTATCAGGGCCAAATATCAAATTAGGTAAAAGCATTTCACGGGAATTATCCCCCAAATCGAATACAGCAGGGACGCGAGGTAATACGTTTTGAGGCAGCAACGATAACGACAAGGGTTAAGGCAATCAATTTTAGGGCAACAACGATATCATCAGGGGTTAAAGGCAAAAATCAAGGCGGGTGATTTGGTGTAAAGGCATTAAAGGTTGTTTTTATATAAGGAAGCAATAAGGCGTGGCAAGTTTGCATATTGTAATTAAGGCATTAGGGGCAATAAAAGCAAATAAATAATTGATTAAAACTAATCAAAATCTTTGACTTTCCCAGCACACAGACACTTCCAATGGCACATCCGCTCAGACAACTCGTACAGAGTGTGTGCCAAATTGAAATTTGCATTTCGCAACTCGAGTGCAGTGTGATTTTGTGTATAAAACATTGCCGGAACACACTCATTAATTTGCAATGCATTGTGCCTGTGCGTGCGATAATCATAGATTTTAATGGATGTAGTAAATTGTGGTATAAAAAAGCTGCCTAATAACACATTAGAACAAATCACGCGGTTGAAGTGAAACACAGGTGCAAACAAATAGTGCAAAACAAGAAGGAAACAATTGCAACGATTGCAATTGGTTTTCAGTGATGATTGTTCTTTTATTCTAATGTGCGTTTACCGAATGTGAAACTTTCATTAGAAAGGATTTTAGATTAAGGGTAACAGGGGAATTTCACTGAGATTTAAACAATTTTTTTGATTGGCCAATACTGAGGTATCTTCTATAGTTTCACATTCTTTTTACTCTTTCAAGACGCAAACAATTGTTTTGGCTGTGCGGCATTTTTGTTTGATTTTTAATAATAGCAACTGTTTTACTGGGCGCCCAGTAAGCAACCAAAACCACAAATTAGGTTTTTATAAGCTGGTTTACGTCTTGACCTAACCACTAAGCAAATGAAAACGGGGTCCTACCTTGCTCCTTCTGACAGCCAGTAAACGGATCTCCAGTATAGCCCACATCGCATGTGCAGATGGGTTGATGATTGGCCACATTGCAGCGGGCATTAAATCCACAGGCATTCACGCAGGGATCCGAGCACTTCTGGCGGATACAGGCCTTGGTTGGCGGACATTCCGGATTGATGGAGCACTCGGGTCGACAGCTTGGTGGCGTTCCAATGAAGGTGGCCGCACACGAGCAGGCTGCGTTGCCATTCAGCACCTTGCACTCGGAATTGGGTCCGCAAGGAGATGGCTGGCAAGGATTACCTGGCGTCGGCTGTGGTTTTCGTTCCTCCTGATAGCATCGGGTGAACGGATCGCCAGTGTAGCCTGTGTTGCATGAGCAAGACGGGTTGTGGTTGATCACCTGGCAGCGAGCAAATTGCCCACAGGCTCCGGGGCAAGGATCCACGCACTTCCTGTTCACACAGGCAGTGTGCAACGAGCACTCGGAGCTGACAATGCACTCCGGTTTGCAGGCGGGCGGTGAGCCCAGCATTCCCGGTTGACAGGCGCAGACAGGTCCTTGTCCGGATATGTGGCACAAGCTGTTGGGTCCGCATGGGTTTGGTTGGCATGGATCCTTCGCCACTGGCGTCTCGTGGCGGCAGTGAACAAACGGATCGCCCGTGTAGCCCTGCAGGCAACTGCAAATCGGTATGTGGTTTGAAACATCACACTGCGAGTTCTGCCCACATACTCCTGGGCAAGGATCAACACACTTCTTGTTTAAGCAAGCCTTGGTAGGTGCGCAATCAGTACTCAATGTACACTCTGGGCGACAGCCGGTGTAGGGATCTCCCTGGTAGTCCGCGAGGCAGCTACAGATGCCGTTTCGGCACTCCGCATTCGATCCGCATGGCTGCAGATCACAAGGATCCTGTGCGAGTGGGGGTGACTTTGTGGTCTCTTCGACGAACTCGAAGCAACGAACAAACGGATCACCAGTGAATCCTCCACGGCAGGTGCAGATGGCCAGGTGGTTCTGAACACGGCATTCGGAGTCAACTCCACAGGATCCATCACAAGGATCACGGCACTTCTCAGCAATGCAAGCTTGGTTCGGAGAACAATCCGTGTTCACAACACATTCGGGTCGGCAGTTGGGTGGTGCTCCTATAAAGTTGGGCAGGCAAGAGCACGAGGCCTGATCGTCACGTACTATGCATTCCGAGTTCAATCCGCATGGCGATGGTTGACATGGTCTCCTAATGGGCTCATCCTTGGGTCCTGGTGGCGGCGGTGGGGGAGCTGGGTAGCAGCGAGCAAATGGATCACCAGTCATGTCCAGAGGACAACTGCAGATGGGGTTATGGTTGATCACTTCACACTTGGCATTCAGGCCACACGTCGTGGCGCAAGGATTTGCGCAACGGAACTTGTGGCACGCCCTATTCGAAGGACACTCGGCATTGACCGTGCACTCTGGTTTGCAATTTGGTGGGGCTCCAATAAATGTATCTAAGCATGAGCAAACGGCTAAGCCATTTGCAACCCTGCATTTGCTATTGGCTCCGCAAGGAGATGGAATGCAAGGATCCGAAACTGGTGGTGGAGTTGTGACCTCAACTCGGCGACAACTGGCGAACGGATCTCCAGTATAGCCATCGTTGCAGACACAGTTGGGCACGTGGTTCACAGCATAGCACTGGGCGTTCAATCCACAGATGCCTGGGCAAGGATCCTGGCACTTGTTGCGGATGCACGTCTTGTCCGTGGGACAATCTGAGCTCAGTACGCACTCGGGACGACAACCCTCGTACGGGTTACCCTGGTATTCATCAATACACTTGCAGGCAGCGGCTCCGTTACGTTCAATGCACTCGGCATTTGGACCACATGGCGATGGCTGGCAAGGCTTCGGTGGCTCCTCTTGCTGCGGCACACACTGAACGAAAGCGTTGCCGGCGTATCCCGTTGGACAAGAGCAGGACACAGCGTGTCCAATGACACGACACTCGGCATTGGTTCCGCATGATTCTGGGCATGGATTGCTGCATTTGTTGTTGATACACGCCTGTGTAGATTGACAGTCCGGATTGATGATGCACTCGGGTCGACAGTTGGGCGGCGAGCCAAAGAATTCAGGTTGGCATTGGCAGACGGGGCCGTTCCTATCATTCTTGCAGATCGAGTTGGGTCCGCAGGGGGATGGCACGCAAGGATCTTGAGGAGGTGACTTTACGTCTGGAACAGCAATCGGTGGCAGGACAACGCATTGCTTGAACGGATCTCCAGTTCGGCCAGGTGGGCAGCCACAAATCGGACTATGATTGATGACCTCACAGCGGGCCTCCAGACCACAAGCAGCGGCGCATGGATCTACGCACTTCTTGTTGACACAAGCTTGTAAGGCGGAGCACTCGCTGGACACCACACACTCGGGACGGCACTGGGGTGGTGCTCCGATATAACCTTCCAGGCAAGAGCAAACCGCATGTCCGTTAACGTCGCGACACTGACTGTTGGAACCGCATGGCGATGGGGAGCAGGCCTCAATAATAGGATCCTCCACGACGGGTTTCACACGGCAGTTGACGAACGGGTCACCTTCGTAACCCTTGACGCACGAGCACACCGGAATGTGGTTCATCACCTCGCACACGGCATTGGTACCGCAGATTCCTGGACAGGGGTCCACACAGCGGTTTCGCATACAGGCCTTGTCCCTAGGACAGTCCGCGGAGAGCGTGCATTCCGGACGACATCCCTCGTAGGCATTGCCTTGGTAGTTATTTTGGCAGCGGCACTCACCGGCAAAGCAATCCGCATTTTGTCCGCACGGGCTCGGGTTGCACGGGTCATTCGGGAGTGGAGGAGATCTATCTTCTTCCTTCTTGGTGCAACGCACGAACGGATCTCCCTCGTAGCCCTCAATGCAGTTGCAAATGGGCAGGTGATTAAGAACATGGCACTTGGCCTCAAATCCGCACGATCCAGAGCAGGGATCTGCGCACTTTTGGTTTATGCATGCCTCTGTGGGTCCACATTCCGAGTTCAAGACGCACTCCGGGCGACAGCGAGGCGGAGCCCCGATGAAGTTCGGCAGGCAAGAACATGCCGGACTATTGCCCACGATCTGGCACTTGGCATTGGGTCCACAAGGCGAAGGCACACAGGATGCTGGAGCCGGCGATGGTGTTGTATTGTCATTCGTGATTGCTAAAGAAATGATTATAGATGATTTAGGTAACAAAAATTACAGTTCCTCGAGCTTATTACTATTCATATTTTAATAGTATATTTAATCACTTACCAACTCTAGTGCACTCAACGAAAGGATCTCCAGTCATTGTCCGGGGACACGTGCAGATGGGGCTGTGGTTTTTGGTGGTGCAGATGGCCCGGATGCCACAGGTATGCTGACAGGGATCAACGCACTTTTTGTGTACGCATGCTTTTTCCGGAGCACATTCCGCACTGACTACGCATTCCGGTTTGCAGTTGGGTGGCTGGTTGATGAATCCTGCCTGGCAGGAACACACTGCCTGGTTGTTCATGGCCCGACAATTGCTGTTGGGTCCACATGGAGATGGATTGCATGGGTTGAGCGGAGGACGCGGTGTGACCGGCACGGGTTTGCAGCTGAAGAACGGATCTCCAGTGTATCCAGGCGGGCAGTCACAAGTGGGCACATGTTTGTCGACTGTGCAAATGGCATAGTCTCCGCAGATATTGTTGCATGGATCGACGCACTTGAATCGAGAGCAGGCTTGGACAGCAGTACAGTCATCGTTATTCTCGCACTCTCGTCGGCATCCTCGTTGGGCATCGTACGGATTACCCTCGAATCCATCGTGACAGTAGCAAGCTCCAGCTCCATTCCTTTCCCGACACTCGGCATGAGGACCACATGGTGATGGCTCGCAGGGGGAAGATGGTGACTCGGTAGGCATCACAACTGGAATCAGCTGACAACCAAAGAGTGGCTCTCCCTCGTATCCATCGGCGCAGGAGCATACAGCATTGTGCTGCACCACCTGGCAGATGGCGTTGCTACCACACGAACCGGGGCATGGATCCACGCAGCGCTCCTGCTGACAGGAAAGATGGTTCTGGCACTCGTCATTGTTTGTGCATTCCGGTCGGCAAGTGGGTGGGCGTCCAATATAGCCAGCGTTACAGGAACATGCTGCCTGATTTCCAATCTGTCGACAAACAGAGTTGGGTCCACATGGGGACGGCACACACGGATTCTCCACGTTCTTGACTTCGGGCATGGGCTCACATCCCGATATCGGATCACCTGTCATGCCAGGCTGGCAGGTACAGATGGGGTTGTGGTTGACCACTTGGCATTTAGCATTATTGCCGCACGATCCTCGACAAGGATCCTCGCACTTCTGGTTAATGCAAGCCCTGTTTTGTGGACACTCCGAGCTCACCACACATTCCGGTTTGCAGCTAGGCGGTGCTCCAATGTAGCCTTCCAAGCAGCTGCACACCGCATGACTGTTGGTGTCCAAGCACTGGCTGTACGGTCCGCAGGGTGATGGCTTGCATGGCTCCGGTCGAATGGTGACCACCTCGATCAACGAGCACGAGCGATGCGGATCTCCAGTGTAGCCATCGAAACAGTTGCAGTTCGGTCCGTGATTCAAAACTCTGCATTCAGCGTTAATGCCGCAGGCTCCGGGACATGGATCCTGGCACTTGTTGTTGATACAGGCACGCGAGCGGTCGCAGTCGTCGTTCTGGACACATTCCGGTCGGCAACCATTGTACGGATCACCAAAGTACTCGGGCAGGCAGGCGCAAGAGCCAGCTCCATTGCGCTCCCGGCAAATAGCATTTGCTCCGCAGGGACTAGGATTGCAGGGATTTCTCGTCTCGTCCGGCGTGGCAACTAGAGAGAAGATGGGAGAATTGGATATGTAAATTAGTAGGGAATCGCAGACTCGTTAGCAGGAAGGGATATATTACTTTGCTGTACGATCGCACAGCCTGAGAAAGGATCTCCGGTGTAACCTGGCACACACTCGCATGCCGGTCGGTGCTTGATGACCGTGCACACAGAGTGCAGGCCGCAAGCACCGATGCATGGGTTCGAGCAGCGCTGGTTCACACAGGCCAGGTTTGCCGGACAGTCGGCACTACTGAGGCACTCAGGCCGGCAGTTTGGCGGACGTCCCAGATAGTCGGGCAAACAGGAGCATGCAGGCGAACCACGGACATCGAGGCATTTCGAGTTGGGTCCACATGGTGATGGGATGCAGGGATTACCAGACTTTTCGGAGGGTGGGGGCTCCACTACATGCCATATAGCCGTGCCAGATAGTTGAAGTAGGTACATAGCACATTCAAACAAACATTTACATAGGTTCATAGGATAGTAGAGTTGGATAGTGGTTTTACAAAGTGTACATAAAATAAACATAATAAGAAAGGGAAAATCAAACATTAAATAGTGTATATACATGCAGGAGGTAGAAATCTTGGGTGGGACGGCAGGCCAAGTGGGGGGATATATTTATTATCGTGCTTTTGGGAATTAACTATTTTAAAGGGACTTTTCTACTCTCATAAGTTCCCCATTTGGCTTGCATTCCTCATCCGTTGAGCTAATCATGCTTACACAATATCTTGGTGCACCGGTTGAAGGGATCTCCGGTAAAACCTGGGGCACAGGAGCATGCGGGATAGTGGTTAATGACCTGGCAGCGCGCCTCGATGCCACACGTGCCCGGACACGGGTCCACGCACTTTTGGTTTTGACAGTTAAGATTTTGGGCGCAATCCGAGCTAATGATGCACTCGGGTCGGCAGTTGGGAGCCGATCCGATGAAGCCCTGAAGGCAGGAGCACACGGCATGACCGTCGACCTCGCGGCACTGACTATAGGGACCACAGGGAGATGGTCTACAGGGGTTCTCATCCCGTTCGGCTGGGAAAGTAGGAGGTGGGATCAGTTGGATTGTGTATCTTTTACAGGGGTACTCGTCAACCTACGTGGTGGGGGCAACTGGGGAATTTCACGGCACGCGCTCGACGGATTTCCAGTGTATCCAGCCAGGCATGAGCAACTGGGAATATGATTGGACACACGACATTGGGCGTTCAAGCCACAAACACCTGGACACGGGTCCACGCATTTCTGGTTGACGCACGACTTGTCGCGCGAGCAATCACTGTTCACCACGCATTCCGGACGGCAGCCGCTGTACGGATCACCGAAATATTCCGGCAGACAAGTACAGGAGCCGGCTCCGTTGCGCTCACGGCACTCGGCATTGGGACCACAGGGGGAGGGTTGGCAGGGAGTCAGACGTTCATCGGGTATGTCTGGAGCTGGGGGCCACAAAGCGGATTAGGACTAGTTCCAAGAGGCACTGAGCTAAAGCTTACGTTGTGGGTTACAGCCGGCGAATGGGTCACCTGTGTAACCAGAGTCGCAGGTGCAGATGGGCGAGTGGTTTACAACACTACAGAAAGCATTAAACCCACACGATCCCGGACAGGGATCCTGGCAGCGCTCATTGATGCATGCCAGGTTGGCAGCACACTCTGTGTTGATAGTGCACTCTGGGCGGCAATTTGGCGCCCTACCCACGAAATTAGGCAGGCAGGAGCATACGCCCGTTTCGCCCACTACACGACACTGGGAATTGCGTCCACAGGGACTGGGTACACAAGGATTTTCATTGGACTTGGGTTGCTCCGGTTCCTCCTGCCACGGCGCACAGCGAACGAAAGGATCGCCGCTGCAGCCGGCTGGGCAGGAGCAGATAGGGTTGTGGTTGGTCACTTTGCAGATAGCCTCATTGCCACAGGTACCAGGACATGGGTCCGCACAGCGCTGGTTCACACATGCCCTGTCCTGAGCGCATTCGGAGCTAACCGAGCACTCCGGACGACAAGCGGGCGGTGTGCCAATATAATTGGTAACGCAGGAGCAGACCGCATGTCCGTTGACCTCGCGGCACTGGCTGTAAGGGCCGCAGGGCGAAGGACGACATGGTTCAACGGGAGCGGGCACTAAAATCAGGGTGATCGTTATTAAGCCTGTTTGAGCAATGGGGGACACTAAGAGTGGGCTAATTTTTAAGGAAACTCAACATTTTCAGGGCTAATTGCACGTTATGATGAAAATAATCTGCTTAGATACTTTTTTGGAAACTACAATCAGAAAGTTTCCTTAAAATTCGACCCACCCAACGTGAAAGTATTTCCTACATCTTGGTATCTCCCGACAAAATTGCGAGGGATTGCCAGTGAAACCAGAAGGACAACTGCAGCTGGGGGCATGGTTGATCACGTGGCACTCGGCAGAGACGCCACAGACTCCCGGACAGGGATCGCGGCACTTGTTGTTGAGGCAGGCGCGGTTCTTCGAGCAGTCACTATTCAGCACGCACTCTGGGCGGCACTCTGTGTACGGGTCTCCATTATACTCCGGTAGGCAGGAGCAGGAACCGACTCCATTGCGCTCCTTGCACACAGCATTGGCGCCGCATGGACTCGGGTTGCAGGGCTGTGCCACTTCCACTGGGACATTGACTAGGGATGGGGGAAAGGTCAACGGTTTAATATGTGTCTGGATACCGACGCTTTCGGAGCCCTTACTCTTTGGACTACACTCTGAGAATGGATCGCCTGCATAACCGTCAATGCAGCGGCAAATGGGTCTATGATTATTTACAAGGCAAGTGGTCTGTATGCCGCAGGTACCGACACACGGATCCCGGCAGCGCAGATTGATGCAGGCCAAATTGCCGGGGCACTCGGAATTGGATGTACACTCCGGCCGGCAATTTGGCGCCCTACCCACGTAATGTTGCAAGCATGAGCAGACAGCCTGCTCATTGGCGGCCGACACCCGGCACTCTGAGTTGGGCCCACATGGCGAGGGTACGCACGGATCGATGCGGTCATGGGTAATGGGCGGCCGCTCTACTTTCACCATTTATAACCATAACATTACACCAAGTACGATAATCATCATGCACCAAAATAAGCCATACATAGAGTACATATAAAAGAAATAAACATAATGGAAAAGATATATATATATATAGAATGTGAATAATGTTGTCAAGCAGTGATGAAATGGATCGAGTGAACAAAGCACTCTTGGATGACGAAATGATTCGGTGAATAGTTGGCTTAAAAACCCCTGCAGTTGAGTTGTACAATCTCAATTGATTATCTAGTTGAATGCAGAAAAAATACGGATAAAAGGACAATCTTAACGCTTTCATTAATTTAGAGAAATAACTCTGCAGGGGAATTTAAATCTCCGGCTGGCCGAAGCTAAGTTTTTGCTGACTTCTTGCCGATGCTTACTCTCTTGTGGGAAGCAGCGCACGAAAGGATCACCGCTGAAGCCGGGACTGCAGGAGCAGATGGGGTTGTGGTTGACTACGCGACAGAGCGCGTTATTGCCGCAGGTGCCTGGGCAGGGATCCTTGCAGCGCTCGTTAAGGCACGACTTGTCCTGCGCGCACTCCGAGCTGCTCATGCACTCGGGCCGGCAGTTGGGAGGAGAACCGATGTAGCTGGGCACACAGGAGCAGACTGCGTGGCCATTGACCGGACGACAGTTGCTGTAGAGGCCACAGGGCGAGGGTTGGCAAGGGTTTTCAGGCACTATTGGGTCGGGATCTACAGGCGTGGTAAAAGCAACAATTATTGAAAAGCCTAACTGAGGGCCTAAGTTGCAGTGACGGAATGGATACCATGGTAGAGTGGATGTTCTGGAAAGGCCATATCAAAAACTATTGAAACGAAAGAGGGGTATTTTAAGCAGCTAAATTTTAGGTAATCGTTTGAGACTGACTATCTACCTAGGTACATCCATCACTGCTAATACGATGGATTAAGATCTTACAGCGCGGACTTTCAGGGACTATGTGACAACCAACGATGGGGTTGCCCGTGTAACCAGGAAGACACTCGCAGTTAGGTGCGTGGTTGAAGACGGCGCATAGAGCGTTGTGACCACACATTCCCGGACAGGGATCCACGCACTTTTGATTGACGCATGCTCGCGACCTGGGACAGTCCGAGTTGATGACGCACTCGGGGCGACACTCGACATAAGGATCCCCAAAGTATTCCGGAAGACACTTGCAGGCGGCGGCTTGATTCCGCTCCTCGCAAAGGGCATTTAAGCCGCAAGGGCTGGGGCGGCACGGTTGGATTACCTCAATCGGGGCTGTATAGACGGCGCAAGCATGGGAATAAGTATCTATAGACTCAAAAAACCCTCACAAGAACCTACTCTCAATAATCTTGTAGCAGCC
Source organism: Drosophila sechellia (assembly GCF_004382195.2). NCBI lineage: Eukaryota > Metazoa > Arthropoda > Insecta > Diptera > Drosophilidae > Drosophila > Drosophila sechellia. Next base: position 4,463,507 of record NC_045949.1, read on the forward strand.
GGAGAACGGATCGCCGGAATATCCGGGCTCACACATGCACACCGGCGCATGCAGGCTGACATGGCAGAGTGCGTTATTTCCACACGATCCGATGCACGGATCGGCACAACGAGCATTGATGCAGGCCATTCTGGCCGGACACTCGGAATTGATGCTGCACTCTGGCCGACAACCAGGTGGTCTTCCTATGTAATTGGTTACGCAGGAGCACACAGCTCCACTGCTTGAAACCTGGCACTGAGAGTTGGGTCCACAAGGTGATGGCACACAAGGATTGGGCGGAACAATGGGATCAGCTATTGGTGGTGGTTCTACAATTACGATAACCTCAGTTAGAACCTATCTTAGGCTTATTCTTTCTACAGGAAACCTACTTCTTTCAGGAACGCACTGGTGGAACGGATCACCGGTGTAACCATCGAAGCAACTGCATATTGGCGAATGATTCGTGCAGCGACAGCGGGCATTGTAGCCACATGTTCCGGGACAAGGATCTTTGCAGCGCTGGTTTATACACGCCCTATCCGAAGGACACTCGGCACTGGTCATACACTCGGGCTTGCAGTTGGGCGGAGCACCCATGTAGTCTGGCAAACAGGCACACACAGGACGATCCCCAACTACATGGCAAGTGCTGAACAGGCCACAAGGCGACGGTCTACAAGGGTCTTTGGGCAAGGGTAGGTACATATCTATTTTAGGAGGTAGGAGTTAGCTCAATACTTCTGATCCATAGGGTGTATAACGAGTTGGGCCGATTTGTTTGGATGACAAATCTGACATCAAAGAATAAGATCGAAAAGCTTTAATTTAGGCAAAATTTTAAGTAATCCGAGTTGTTTTCCAAACAAGTCGGCCCACCCCAGGACATAGTCATACTTGAAGGCCTCTCGACGCATGCGCGCAGTGGATTGCCTGTGAAGTGGGGTTCACAACTGCAGATGGGCTGATGATGAGCCACCCGGCAAATGGCATTAAATCCACAGGCATTGGCGCAGGGATCGCGGCACTTCATGTTTATACAGGCACGGTTATTGGGACAATCGCTATTCTGGACGCACTCAGGTCGGCAGTTGATATAGGGATCACCGAAATAATTTTGTATGCAGGAACAGGAGCCGGCTCCGTTGCGCACGCGACAAATGGCATTCGCACCACATGGCGATGGGTAGCATGGATCGGTGGGTGGGTCTAGCACCACGACTGTCATGGTCATGAAAATAGCAAGCAGGCAATGCGGATGCATACAGACGATTGTACAAACACAATAGGCTTAAGACTAAGTAATAATAAATGAGGTAATAATAAAATAGGTAGATAGATACACAGATGAAGACCATAATATGTACACAATACGAGAAACATGCATAAAATGTACACCATAATACCAATACTTCTAGAGCACCACTGAAAGAAACATTTAACATTAAGGGCGAGCCTGGAGCACATATCGGTGCTCTTGGAAAGGATAGCAAATAGTCAAAGGTTCTGTACTCACTCTCACGCATTCTGCAGGCGGTGTACGGATCACCCTCAAAGCTTTCAATGCAACTGCACTTGGGCTGGTGGTTCTGCGTGGAGCACACGGCATTGAACCCGCAAATGCCAATGCAAGGATCCTCGCACCGCTGCCGTATACAAGCTCGATTTGATGGGCAATCTTGGTTAATCACACATTCTGGTCGACAATTAGGTGGTGCTCCAAACATTCCTGGGGCACAAGAGCACTCTGCCCTATTGTTCACATTTCGGCAAATGGAATTGGAACCGCATGGGCTGGGCAGGCAAGGATCCACGTTGCGATGTGGTTCTGCAGCTGCAAAAGTTTCGAAATAAATAAAATACATATTTTATCATTTAAATTTAATGGAATATTGATACTTACGTTTGGGCACACATTGCTCAAATGGATTTCCCTCATAGTTGGCTGGACAGGAGCAAATAGGGTTGTGGTTGTTGACTTGACATTTAGCGTTGAATCCACATGTGCCCTCACATGGATCCATACACTTTTGGTTTATGCAGGCCAAATGCTGCGCACACTCCGAGCTGACCACACATTCGGGTCTGCACTGCGGCGGAGCTCCAAAGTAACCGACTTGGCAACTGCACGTGGGATGTCCCTCTACAGAGCGACAAATGCTGTTCGGTCCACAAGGATTGGGCTCGCACACGGTTTCGGGTCGCACAACGACCACCCGCTTGCATCCGTCAAACGGATTACCCTCAAATCCTCTGGTGCAACTGCAAGAGGGCAAGTGGTTGACCACCGTACATTCGGCATTCGCTCCACAAGCAGCCGTGCAAGGATCGCGACAGTGCTGCTTGATGCAGGCCAGTGATGAGGGGCACTCAGAGCTGTAGATACATTCCGGTCGACATCCGGTACTGTAAGGATCGCCATTGTATGGCTCAATGCAGGTACAGCGCGCGGCATTATTGTAAGGCGTGCAAACAGCGTTCTCGGCACATGGATTAGGGTAGCAAGGATCAATGTGATCACCGGGCCCTAATTGGGAGTATAATAAAGAAATATATGAATAATGTGTACTTTAGTAGGGACAGAAATACTTACTTTCTGTAATCTTTTTAGAGCAACCAATGAAGGCATCTCCCTCGTAGTCCTCGTCGCAACTGCAGTGGGCGGAGTGGGCGATGACCGTACAACGGGCATTGTGTCCACATACGTTGGCACAGGGATTCTGGCACTTTTCGTTGATGCAGGCCTTGTCCGATGGGCACTCACTGCTCAGCACGCACTCCGGTCGGCAATACGGCGGGCTGCCGATATAGTTGGCCACACAGGAGCAGACTGGTCGGTTTTGTTTTATCTGGCATATGGAGTTGGGTCCGCAAGGAGATGGCACGCACGGGTTCTTTGGCACAGGGATGTCGCGACCTGGATCCTGAATGGGTGAGCACGCCACAAACGGATCACCCTCGAAGTTGGCTTCACAGGAGCAGATGGGGTTATGGTTCAACACTTCGCAGCGAGCTCCACCACCGCAAATGCCTGGGCATGGATCTGCGCACCTCTGATTCAGACATGCCTGGTTGGGAGCACACTCCGAGCTAACCACACACTCTGGCTGACAGACTGGTGGAGCTCCTTTGAAGTTCGGCAGGCAGGAACAGGCTGCATAGCCATCAGGTGTGGCCTTGCATCGGGAGTTTGGTCCGCATGGCGATGGCTCACACGGATGAGGTCGCTCTGGAGGTGGCAGGTAGAATGGATTGCAGGCAATAGAGGCGTCTCCACTATATCCCTCGGCACATATGCAAACTGGCGCATGGTTGACCACACGGCAAACGGCATTAACGCCACACACTCCTGTACACGCTTCCACGCACTTGGAGTTCAAGCAAGCCTTTTCAGCGGGACAGTCACTGTTAAGAACACATTCTGGCCGACAACCAATATGTGGGTCTCCGAAGTAACCCTTACGACAGACGCAGGCCAGGCCGCTGTGCTGACGCTTGCATTCCGCGTTGGCGCCGCAATGGAGCTTAGCGCAGCTGGGTTGTGGTGGCGTCTCGACCACCGACTTAGTTGTGCACTGTTCGTACGGATTGCCAAATAGTCCTGTGGGACAAGCGCATACGGGGTTATGCTCGTAGACATTACATATAGCATTCCGGCCACAGGATCCGGGACAGGGATCCAGACAACGCTGGCCCAAACAGGCGCGATCAAACGGACAATCCGAATTGCCCACGCACTCGGGTCGGCAACGGGGATTCTGCTGGGCATTGGGTCCAAAGCAGGGATCACAAAGGGCCACTCCATCGCCGTACACTGAACAAACGTCGTAAGGTCCACAGGGCGACGGTGCACAGGGATCCCGAGAAACGTTCTTCAGTATTCCAATAGGAACGCACTGCAAAAAGGCGTCGCCGACGAAGCCGTCTAGGCAAAGACATACTGGAGTATGCTGGCGCACATTACAGATGGCATTAATTCCACAGATCGCTCCAGCACAGGGATCCACGCACTTGTGGTTAATGCAAGACAAGGTATCACCACAATCCGAGTTAATGTCGCACTCAGGCTGGCATCCCGATTGAGGATCGCCCAAGTAACCTGGGATGCATGAACAAACAGCGCGGTTATTCAGCAACTTGCACTCGCTGTTTCGGCCACAAGGGCTTGGAACGCAAGGATTCGTCTTGGGATGGTCCAAAGCATAGCAGCGAATTCCAGGGTTGCCAGTCAAACCGGAGTTACAAGAACAAACTGGGTGATGTTCCTCCACTTGGCAGTGAGCGCCTTGGCCACATGCTCCTGGACAGGGATCGTAGCAGCGGTAGCCCATGCAGGCCCTGCTGTTCGGACAATCGGCATCTACCTGGCACTCGTAGCCATGGCAGCCAATAACGGACGTGGGATCTCCTGACAAGCCGTCAGGACAAACGCATGCCGTTTGTCCGTCGCCAGCAACAACGCAGTTGGCATTGGGTCCACAAGGATTGGGGTCGCAAACGGTGCGACTCGGTTCACGGCATCCCTGGTAAGCATCTCCCACATATCCTGAGCGGCAGTAGCACTCCTCTCGATTTCCAGCCACATAGCACTCGGCGTTTCGGCCACATGGTCCTGGCTGGCAAAGTTCAATAGTAACTGCAGGTTTGTCGCACAGCCTGAAAGGATTGCCAATCTTGTTGTCCGGACAGTAACACACGGGCTGACGTGATGAATCGCAGATTGCACCAGTTCCACAAGGGTTCGGGTCACACGGGTTAATAGGTTCAACACATCCACGGATGGTGTTCGGACTCTCCACATAGTTCGGCAGACAGGTGCACTTGGAGAAACCGTTGCTGAGCACAGAGCATTGAGTATTCGGTCCGCAAGGCGATGGGTCGCAGGGATTCGAAGGTAGCTCACAAGGAATCGACGGTGGTTGACCCTCATATTCCGGCAGGCAGAAGCACACTGGGTTTCCACCTACGCGACGACATCCAGAGTTGGGACCACAGGGATTCGGTGTGCACTCATCTCCCTCAGGAACTAAATCATGGTTAAAGCAAGTTTTAACTTTTAGAACTCTTTTGTAATAAAGATAATACTCACTGCAATTTTTGAACGGATTTCCGGTAAGACCCTTCGGGCAGTAGCAGATGGGGTTGCCATTGTCCAGTTCGCACAAGGCATTTAAGCCACATGGATTGGGGTCGCATGGATCTTGAGGCGGACTGCAGCCCACCTGTGGATTTCCGTTGTAGCCGGGAGGGCACTTGCAAACACCACGATGATTAACGACATCGCAGAGGGCATAGGCTCCACACTGGCAGGGCGATGAACACTTTCCGTTGATGCAGGCCTGACTCGAATCACATTCGGAATCGGAGCGGCATCCCTGGCTAGGAAGACACTGCACATAGGCATTGCCCAGGAATCCGGGCAGGCAGCGGCAGTCAGTGCCATGGTTCACGGGTATGCACTCGGCATTCTCGCCGCAAGAGTCCTCTTGGCAGGGACTGATGCAGCGGCGGTTCAGGCGATCGCAGAGCTTCGTCGGTGGACAGTCCTCGTTGTATTGGCAGACATGGGAACGTGCTGTGGTTTTGGTTAGGATAACGGTGCGATTCGGTTGGATCGGTGGGTGTATTTATATATTTTTTGTTGGTTGGTTTTTAGAGTTGAGTAGGTGTCGGGGCGGTACAAGTTTTATACATGTGTCGTGGTGTACGGGGATTTGTACAGTGTATGAAAGAGAGAGATTTTTAGAAACGAGACATGGTGACACATTAGCAGGAGATTTCTTGAAGGACAACAGAAGTGCGTCATCGTGTTGATCAAGGGTATACTAACCTGGCTGACAGCCAACAAATCCATTGCCCTGGAAGCCATCCGCACAACTGCAGTCAGCTGCGTGGTTGCTGTTGATGCAAACAGCATTGGTGGCGCAAGGATCGTGGACATCGCAAGGATGCTGGCAAAGTTGGTTGATGCACGCTTCGGTGACACCGCAGTCCGAATCGTCGGTGCATTCAACTGCAAGTTGGTTAAATATTGTTATTCAGATAGGAAAAGAAGAGTCCTTATGGTCAATAATTGGTAGTGTATCCAATGCATTAAATGAAAGTTGTTGATTAATTGATTAGTGCCTTACTTGAGGTTTGAGTGGTTACACATTTGACCATCGGATTGCCCTCATGGCCCTGCGGACAGGTGCACACTGGTCGATGACTCTTGGCCATGCACTTGGCAGTCGCGGCACAGATCTTGGCAAACTCACAAGGATCCTGGCACAGACCCATGTAACAGGCCTCGCTCTCAATGCAGTCGTTGTTAGATTGACAGGGTTCGGGTGTTTTCGGTGAACCCGGCGGTTCTACTTGTTAGAAAGGATTTAGTGAGTTAAATAGTTAATTAAATGATGGTGATTTCATTTTTAGATAAATTTACCCCAAATATGTACAAGGGCTATCCTAAATATGTACAATTTTTACAAAAAAATTAGTTGTAATGCCAGAATACGAGCCCTATACATACGAGTTTATGTACAATTAAATAGTATTAGTGCCACTTTGGGAAATGGATTTGTTCCAATTAAAATGACTTTTTATTTAGCCAATTAATAGGGTGGAATCCCAAAGTGGCGTGCATTTCACATATAAACTGAATATACCTTTTTTACGGCAATGGCCCAGCTTGCAGTGCTCGTTAGGGGCACAATTAGTATCTACTGTACATGGGTTAATTAATGAGGTGTCAGTGGTGTGGACCACCGGGGCAATCATAGTGTTGTAGACTTCCGTGGTGGTGCCCTCCGTGGTGGGCAGCTCTATCGGCCACGGCGATGTGGTATCTGGTACCTCGTTGGAAGTGTCCAGCCGGGTGGTCTTCATTTTGGGCGTCGTAGTGGACCGCCTCTGACTGTCACCCATGACACCTTCGCCTCGCAGCGTGGTAGTCTGGATCGTGGGCCTCGGTGTCGGAGTATCGGTGATATTGTTCTCACCATCGCGATACCGCCTCGTGGCATCGGTGTGGGAGGTGGTGCTTTCAGTGTCTGGTTTTTGGTTCTTACTGGTCTGGTTAGTAGTGCTTGTGATTGTGCTCGATTCAGTGCTAGTGGAGGAAGTGGTAGTAGTGGTTGTGGTCGTGGTGGTATTTCTTGTGGTGACCCTTGTGGTTGTCGGCGTCGTTTTGACGCCTGTGTTTGGGTTAGCTGTTGTTCTTGGTTTCGTTGGTATCTTGGTAGATGTGGAGTTCTTGGTAGTAATAGTTGTTATTGTTACATTAGCTAAGGAGAGAGATGTATTTACACGGGTGTAACGGGAGGTTAATTTTAAATTAGAATATGTACACATTGTATTTACACTTAGAGCTAAGAGTTTTAGGTTGATTAAGGAGAAGGACTGACAGTGGAACTTACCCTTTATACAAGCACCGGTTGTTGGATCGCAGTTCGCGCCTGGTGGGCAATGCCCGCATCCAGGCGTGCGACCATGCTCTGCGAGATTAGAAGATTTATAATTTGAGCCAGTTATTAATATTTTATTAATACGCACCGGCTGAGCACAATGGCTGGTGGTTGAAAACTCGGCAATCTTCATTACGGCTGCAGGGATTGTTAAAGGTGCAAGGATCCACACAAAGAGCATTAATGCACGCCTGCTGCGACGGGCACTCATCACTCGATGCGCATCCAATCTCTGTTCATGCGTTCAAAGCAAAGGACATTATGGCATTAGTTAGGGTAAAAAAAATGGTTTATTTATCTAAGCACTATCGTGCGTGGATATAAGGTCGTTATAATTAAAGTCATTCGCTTTAGGTCAAGAATCCTGTTCGGTAGGTAGTTTCTTTTTCATTAATTTTTCAATGCAGTTAGTAAAATTTGTTGTTGTAATTAGAATATATACTCTAACTTTTTAACTCCAGAGTCAAGCAATTTAATTATATTTAGCAGGCTTTAGCTACGGTTAAATATAGTTTAGTTTCAAGCAGTTGCGTAAAACAACATATACACATGCAAAAGCGTTAAGTGAGTTAGTGCTAGGGTTTTATACTTAGTTACCCATAAACCGCATGCAACTTATTACACTTAAAACTATTACACTTACGATGCATGAATAACGAATACGAGTATGTACTAAATACACAAAATCAACACAGATTTGAACACATTTGGAAGGTGTCGCGCTGAGATATGTAGAAAACATGCGAGTTGAGATCATTCGAAGACGTAACGAGAAACATTCAAAGTGGGGTGGAAAATGGCTGAGGATTTGGTGATGATTCTTGCAGCAGGCATTCAGGCAGACAAAAAGCAGGCAACTAACATGAACGAAAAACATTGCAACATATATATCGACATGCAAACGACAGCAGTACAGGTCGAACTCCCAGGGACAAGCATTCGATCAAAAGCTTTTTTGGTGGACACACGGAGTTCAAACATCTCTTGTGCTGCTCGTGGTGTGGAGATCGGTGGGTGAAGGTGCGGGTCTTCGACGGAGTATAGCCGGAGAAGCAATAGGGAGAGGGGAAACAGAGACATATGAATTTAGAAATTCGAGAACAAAAAACACACGGGAATTGCGGGAAATAATCCAAATGATTGCATGCAAGGTGCCCGCACAATTTGAATGGGTGGTCATACATATATATGTGCCACAAGAAGGATAATGGCTGGAAATCCGAGAGAAGAGAAAGATCATGACATCAAACTGAAGTAGTCACTACGATTGGCCAGCTATGTGATTGGCGTTGAAAGTAGTCGGCTATGCCACGATGCCAGGAGTAACCGCAACCCTGTGGTTCCTTGCAATTCATTCATTATGATTCGATAACAAGACTTACAACTTATATACACAACTTTAGTTACCTGCTTTCATAGAGCAATCGGGTCTATTTACATCATCGTCGGTATCACAGTAGCACTTAGTGGTGTGGTTCAATGTACGACAAATGGTCAGATTCTGCACCGTGCAGAGATTAGTGAAGTATTCACAGGGCGATATGCACTGTCCGCCAATACAGGTCTGTTCGTCCAAGCAGTCATAGTCTGTTTTACAAGTCGGTACAGGTACTGTCGTTGGGTTATCTGTCACTGTAATGCTTATTGTAGTTGGCAAATTATCAGAAACGGGTTCCGAATTGCTGAAAACGGGTAAAACTGTCGTAGTTGACGGAATATTACATGGCATAGTACGTTCCGTCACTTCGTCCCTTGGGCGTCCAGTCGTTAATTCGCTGACAGATTTGGTAGTCCGTTCTGTCACTTGTCCTCGTGGTGTACCACCAGAAGTAGTTTTGGTTGTCTCTGCGGTTAATGAAGGAACGGTCGTTTCTAATGTGTCCCCTGGGCTCACAGTTGGTACTGCCCTAGTAGTTTCTGTTGATTCTTCACTGGTTAATCTAGTGCTTTCATCCGGTCTCTCGGATGAAATTGTTCTGTCCGTTGATCCAGGAAGAATTGTTTGGTCAGTATACAGTAGGGTAGTTGACTCTAAAGGTACTCCTGTGGATGGAATTTCGGATGGAATAGTTGCATCGGGTGGAACTGCAGGAAGAGTAGATTCTAGTACAGTTTCAGTTGTTCTGACTTCGCTAGGAGCTGTGGTAGTCTGTTCTGTCACTTGCCCACGTGTTGTACCGATCGGAACATTTGTGGTGGTTTCTGAAGTTACTGATGGAACAGTAGTTTCCAGAGATGCTCGACTCGGAGTAGAAGCCTCAAATGGCCTTGTGGTTGGAACGTCTGTAGCGGATTCAGTCGTTTGTTCTGAGTAAGTTCGAGTAGTGGTGTCTGAAGGTAATGTTGTGGGTATTTCAGGACTTTCGGATGGAGTAGTTCTATCCGTTGACATTGAAGGAAGTGTAGATTCTTCAACTCTTGTCACTTGCCCACGTGTTGAACCGATTGGAACATTTGTGGTAGTTTCTGAAGTGATTGGCTGAACAGTAGTTTCCAGAGATGCTGGACTGGGAGTAGAAGCCTCAAATGGCCGGGTGGTTGGAACGTCTCTAGAAGATTCAGTTGTTTGTTCTGAGTAAGTTCGAGTAGTGGTGTCTGAAGGTAATGTTGTGGGTGTCTCAGGACTTTCGGATGGAGTAGTTCTATCCGTTGACATTGAAGGAAGGGTAGATTCTTCAACTCTTGTCACTTGCCCACGTGTTGAACCTATTGGAACATTTGTGGTAGTTTCAGAAGTGATTGGTGGAACAGTAGTTTCCAGAGATGCTCGACTGGGTGTAGACGCCTCAAATGGCCGGGTGGTTGGAACGTCTCTAGCAGATTCAGTCGTTTGTTCTGAGTAAGTTCGAGTAGTGGTGTCTGAAGGTAATGTTGTGGGTGTCTCAGGAGTTAAGGATGGAGTAGTTCTATCCAATGACATTGAAGGAAGTGTAGATTCTTCAACTCTTGTCACTTGCCCACGTGTTGAACCTATTGGAACATTTGTGGTGGTTTCTGAAGTGATTGGTGGAACAGTAGTTTCCAGAGATGCTCGACTGGGAGTGGATGCCTCAAATGGCTGGGTGGTTGGAACGTCTCTAGCAGATTCAGTCGTTTGTTCTGAGTAAGTTCGAGTAGTGGTGTCTGAAGGTAATGTTGTGGGTGTCTCAGGAGTTACGGATGGAGTAGTTCTATCCAATGACATTGAAGGAAGCGTAGATTCTTCAACACTTGTCACTTGCCCACGTGTTGAACCGATCGAAATATTTGTGGTAGTTTCTGAAGTGATTGGCTGAACAGTAGTTTCCAGAGATGCTGGACTGGGAGTAGAAGCCTCAAATGGCCGGGTGGTTGGAACGTCTCTAGAAGATTCAGTCGTTTGTTCTGAGTAAGTTCGAGTAGTGGTGTCTGAAGGTAATGTTGTGGGTGTCTCAGGAGTTACGGATGGAGTAGTTCTATCCAATGACATTGAAGGAAGTGTAGATTCTTCAACTCTTGTCACTTGCCCACGTGTTGAACCTATTGGAACATTTGTGGTGGTTTCTGAAGTGATTGGTGGAACAGTAGTTTCCAGAGATGCTGGACTGGGAGTAGAAGCCTCAAATGGCCGGGCGGTTGGAACGTCTCTAGAAGATTCAGTTGTTTGTTCTGAGTAAGTTCGAGTAGTGGTGTCTGAAGGTAATGTTGTGGGTGTCTCAGGAGTTACGGATGGAGTAGTTCTATCCAATGACATTGAAGGAAGCGTAGATTCTTCAACACTTGTCACTTGCCCACGTGTTGAACCGATTGGAACATTTGTGGTAGTTTCTGAAGTGATTGGTGGAACAGTAGTTTCCAGAGATGCTCGACTGGGTGTAGCCGCCTCAAATGGCCGGGTGGTTTGAACGTCTCTAGCAGATTCAGTCGTTTGTTCTGAGTAAGTTCGAGTAGTGGTGTCTGAAGGTAATGTTGTGGGTGTCTCAGGAGTTACGGATGGAGTAGTTCTATCCAATGACATTGAAGGAAGTGTAGATTCTTCAACTCTTGTCACTTGCCCACGTGTTGAACCGATCGGAACATTTGTGGTGGTTTCTGAAGTTACTAATGGAACAGTAGTTTCCAGAGATTCTGGACTGGGAGTAGAAGCCTCAAATGGCCGGGTGGTTGGAACGTCTCTAGAAGATTCAGTTGTTTGTTCTGAGTAAGTTCGAGTAGTGGTGTCTGAAGGTAATGTTGTGGGTGTCTCAGGAGTTACGGATGGAGTAGTTCTATCCAATGACATTGAAGGAAGCGTAGATTCTTCAACACTTGTCACTTGCCCACGTGTTGAACCGATCGAAATATTTGTGGTAGTTTCTGAAGTGATTGGCTGAATAGTAGTTTCCAGAGATGCTCGACTGGGAGTAGATGCCTCAAATGGCCGGGTGGTTGGAACGTCTCTAGCAGATTCAGTCGTTTGTTCTGAGTAAGTTCGATTAGTGGTGTCTGCAGGTAATATTGTGGGTGTCTCAGGACTTTCGGATGGAGTAGTTCTATCCGTTGACATTGAAGGAAGTGTAGATTCTTCAACTCTTGTCACTTGCCCACGTGTTGAACCGATCGGAACATTTGTGGTAGTTTCTGAAGTGATTGGCTGAATAGTAGTTTCCAGAGATACTCGACTGGGAGTGGATGCCTCAAATGGCTGGGTGGTTTGAACGTCTCTAGCAGATTCAGTCGTTTGTTCTGAGTAAGTTCGAGTAGTGGTGTCTGAAGGTAATGTTGTGGGTGTCTCAGGAGGTACGGATGGAGTAGTTCTATCCAATGACATTGAAGGAAGCGTAGATTCTTTAACACTTGTCACTGGCCCACGTGTTGAACCGATCGAAATATTTGTGGTAGTTTCTGAAGTGATTGGTGGAACAGTAGTTTCCAGAGATGGTCGACTGGGAGTAGATGCCTCAAATGGCCGGGTGGTTGGAACGTCTCTAGCAGATTCAGTCGTTTGTTCTGAGTAAGTTCGATTAGTGGTGTCTGCAGGTAATGTTGTGGGTGTCTCAGGACTTTCGGATGGAGTAGTTCTATCCGTTGACATTGAAGGAAGTGTAGATTCTTCAACTCTTGTCACTTGCCCACGTGTTGAACCGATCGGAACATTTGTGGTAGTTTCAGAAGTGATTGGTGAAACAGTAGTTTCCAGAGATGCTCGACTGGGTGTAGAAGCCTCAAATGGCCGGGTGGTTGGAACGTCTCTAGCAGATTCAGTCGTTTGTTCTGAGTAAGTTCGAGTAGTGGTGTCTGAAGGTAATGTTGTGGGTGTCTCAGGACTTTCGGATGGAGTAGTTCTATCCGTTGACATTGAAGGAAGTGTAGATTCTTCAACTCTTGTCACTTGCCCACGTGTTGAACCGATCGGAACATTTGTGGTAGTTTCTGAAGTGATTGGTGGAACAGTAGTTTCCAGAGATGGTCGACTCGGAGTAGATGCCTCAAATGGCCGGGTGGTTGGAACGTCTCTAGCAGATTCAGTCGTTTGTTCTGAGTAAGTTCGAGTAGTGGTGTCTGAAGGTAATGTTGTGGGTGTCTCAGGACTTTCGGATGGAGTAGTTCTATCCGTTGACATTGAAGGAAGTGTAGATTCTTCAACTCTTGTCACTTGCCCACGTGTTGAACCGATCGGAACATTTGTGGTAGTTTCTGAAGTGATTGGCTGAATAGTAGTTTTCAGAGATGCTCGACTGGGAGTAGAAGCCTCAAATGGCCGGGTGGTTGGAACATCTCTAGAAGATTCAGTTGTTTGTTCTGAGTAAGTTCGAGTAGTGGTGTCTGAAGGTAATGTTGTGGGTATCTCAGGAGTTACGGATGGAGTAGTTCTATCCAATGACATTGAAGGAAGCGTAGATTCTTCAACACTTGTCACTTGCCCACGTGTTGAAACGATCGAAATATTTGTGGTAGTTTCTGAAGTGATTGGCTGAACAGTAGTTTCCAGAGATGGTCGACTGGGAGTAGATGCCTCAAATGGCCGGGTGGTTTGAACGTCTCTAGCAGATTCAGTCGTTTGTTCTGAGTAAGTTCGAGTAGTGGTTTCTGAAGGTAATGTTGTGGGTGTCTCAGGACTTTCGGATGGAGTAGTTCTATCCGTTGACATTGAAGGAAGTGTAGATTCTTCAACTCTTGTCACTTGCCCACGTGTTGAACCGATCGGAACATTTGTGGTGGTTTCTAAAGTGATTGGTGGAACAGTAGTTTCCAGAGATGCTCGACTGGGAGTAGATGCCTTAAATGGCCGGGTGGTTGGAACGTCTCTAGCAGATTCAGTCGTTTGTTCTGAGTAAGTTCGAGTAGTGGTGTCTGAAGGTAATGTTGTGGGTGTCTCAGGAGGTACGGATGGAGTAGTTCTATCCAATGACATTGAAGGAAGCGTAGATTCTTTAACACTTGTCACTTGCCCACGTGTTGAACCGATCGAAATATTTGTGGTAGTTTCTGAAGTGATTGGTGGAACAGTAGTTTCCAGAGATGGTCGACTGGGTGTAGAAGCCTCAAATGGCCGGGTGGTTGGAACGTCTCTAGCAGATTCAGTCGTTTGTTCTGAGTAAGTTCGAGTAGTGGTGTCTGAAGGTAATGTTGTGGGTGTCTCAGGAGTTACGGATGGAGTAGTTCTATCCGTTGACATTGAAGGAAGTGTAGATTCTTCAACTCTTGTCACTTGCCCACGTGTTGAACCGATCGGAACATTTGTGGTAGTTTCAGAAGTGATTGGTGAAACAGTAGTTTCCAGAGATGCTCGACTGGGTGTAGAAGCCTCAAATGGCCGGGTGGTTGGAACGTCTCTAGCAGATTCAGTCGTTTGTTCTGAGTAAGTTCGAGTAGTGGTGTCTGAAGGTAATGTTGTGGGTGTCTCAGGACTTTCGGATGGAGTAGTTCTATCCGTTGACATTGAAGGAAGTGTAGATTCTTCAACTCTTGTTACTTGCCCACGTGTTGAACCGATCGGAACATTTGTGGTAGTTTCTAAAGTGATTGGTGGAACAGTAGTTTCCAGAGATGCTCGACTGGGTGTAGAAGCCTCAAATGGCCGGGTGGTTGAAACGTCTCTAGCAGATTCAGTCGTTTGTTCTGAGTAAGTTCGAGTAGTGGTGTCTGAAGGTAATGTTGTGGGTGTCTCAGGACTTTCGGATGGAGTAGTTCTATCCGTTGACATTGAAGGAAGTGTAGATTCTTCAACTCTTGTCACTTGCCCACGTGTTGAACCGATCGGAACATTTGTGGTAGTTTCTAAAGTGATTGGTGGAACAGTAGTTTCCAGAGATGCTCGACTGGGTGTAGAAGCCTCAAATGGCCGGGTGGTTGGAACGTCTCTAGCAGATTCAGTCGTTTGTTCTGAGTAAGTTCGAGTAGTGGTGTCTGAAGGTAATGTTGTGGGTGTCTCAGGACTTTCGGATGGAGTAGTTCTATCCGTTGACATTGAAGGAAGTGTAGATTCTTCAACTCTTGTCACTTGCCCACGTGTTGAACCCATCGAAATATTTGTGGTAGTTTCAGAAGTGATTGGTGGAACAGTAGTTTCCAGAGATGCTCGACTGGGTGTAGAAGCCTCAAATGGCCGGGTGGTTGGAACGTCTCTAGCAGATTCAGTCGTTTGTTCTGAGTAAGTTCGAGTAGTGGTGTCTGAAGGTAATGTTGTGGGTGTCTCAGGACTTTCGGATGGAGTAGTTCTATCCGTTGACATTGAAGGAAGTGTAGATTCTTCAACTCTTGTCACTTGCCCACGTGTTGAACCGATTGGAACATTTGTGGTGGTTTCTAAAGTGATTGGTGGAACAGTAGTTTCCAGAGATGCTGGACTGGGAGTAGATGCCTCAAATGGCCGGGTGGTTGCTACGTCTCTAGTAGATTCAGTCGTTTGTTTTGAGTAAGTTCGAGTAGTGGTGTCTGAAGGTAATGTTGTGGATATTTCAGGACTTTCGGATGGAGTGGTTCTATCCAATGACATTGAAGGAAGTGTAGATTCTTCAACTCTTGTCACTTGCCCACGTGTTGAACCGATCGGAACATTTGTGGTGGTTTCTGAAGTTACTAATGGAACAGTAGTTTCCAGAGATGCTGGACTGGGAGTAGAAGCCTTAAATGGCCGGGTGGTTGGAACGTCTCTAGAAGATTCAGTTGTTTGTTCTGAGTAAGTTCGAGTAGTGGTGTCCGAAGGTAATGTTGTGGGTGTCTCAGGAGTTACGGATGGAGTAGTTCTATCCAATGACATTGAAGGAAGCGTAGATTCTTCAACACTTTTCACTTGCCCACGTGTTGAACCGATCGGAATTTTTGTGGTAGTTTCTGAAGTAATTGGCTGAACAGTAGTTTCCAGAGATGCTCGACTGGGTGTAGACGCCTCAAATGGCCGGGTGGTTTGAACGTCTCTAGCAGATTTAGTCGTTTGTTCTGAGTAAGTTCGAGTAGTTGTGTCTGAAAGTAATGTTGTGGGTGTCTCAGGAGTTACGGATGGAGTAGTTCTATCCGTTGACCTTGAAGGAAGCGTAGAATCTTCAACACTTGTCACTTGCCCACGTGTTGAACCGATCAAAATATTTGTGGTAGTTTCTGAAGTGATTGGCTGAACAGTAGTTTCCAGAGATGCTCGACTGGGTGTAGACGCCTCAAATGGCCGGGTGGTTTGAACGTCTCTAGCAGATTCAGTCGTTTGTTCTGAGTAAGTTCGAGTAGTGGTTTCTGAAGGTAATGTTGTGGGTGTCTCAGGACTTTCGGATGGAGTAGTTCTATCCGTTGACATTGAAGGAAGTGTAGATTCTTCAACTCTTGTCACTTGCCCACGTGTTGAACCGATCGGAACATTTGTGGTGGTTTCTAAAGTGATTGGTGGAACAGTAGTTTCCAGAGATGCTCGACTGGGAGTAGATGCGTCAAATGGCCGGGTGGTTGGAACGTCTCTAGCAGATTCAGTCGTTTGTTCTGAGTAAGTTCGATTAGTGGTGTCTGAAGGTAATGTTGTGGTTATTTCAGGACTTTCGGATGGAGTAGTTCTATCCGTTGACATTGAAGGAAGTGTAGATTCTTCAACTCTTGTCACTTGCCCACGTGTTGAAACGATTGGAACATTTGTGGTGGTTTCTAAAGTGATTGGTGGAACAGTAGTTTCCAGAGATGCTCGACTGGGAGTAGATGCCTCAAATGGCCGGGTGGTTGGAACGTCTCTAGCAGATTCAGTCGTTTGTTCTGAGTAAGTTCGATTAGTGGTGTCTGAAGGTAATGTTGTGGGTGTCTCAGGACTTTCGGATGGAGTAGTTCTATCCGTTGACATTGAAGGAATTGTAGATTCTTCAACTCTTGTCACTTGCCCACGTGTTGAAACGATTGGAACATTTGTGGTGGTTTCTAAAGTGATTGGTGGAACAGTAGTTTCCAGAGATGCTCGACTGGGAGTAGATGCCTCAAATGGCCGGGTGGTTGCTACGTCTCTAGTAGATTCAGTCGTTTGTTTTGAGTAAGTTCGAGTAGTGGTGTCTGAAGGTAATGTTGTGGTTATTTCAGGACTTTCGGATGGAGTGGTTCTATCCGTTGACATTGAAGGAAGTGTAGATTCTTCAACTCTTGTCACTTGCCCACGTGTTGAACCAATTGGAACATTTGTGGTGGTTTCTAAAGTGATTGGTGGAACAGTAGTTTCCAGAGATGCTCGACTGGGAGTAGATGCCTCAAATGGCCGGGTGGTTGGTACGTCTCTAGTAGATTCAGTCGTTTGTTCTGAGTAAGTTCGAGTAGTGGTGTCTGAAGGTAATGTTGTGGATATTTCAGGACTTTCGGATGGAGTAGTTCTATCCAATGACATTGAAGGAAGTGTAGATTCTTCAACTCTTGTCACTTGCCCACGTGTTGAACCGATCGGAACATTTGTGGTAGTTTCAGAAGTGATTGGTGGAACAGTAGTTTCCAGAGATGCTCGACTGGGAGTAGATGCCTCAAATGGCCGGGTGGTTGGTACGTCTCTAGTAGATTCAGTCGTTTGTTCTGAGTAAGTTCGAGTAGTGGTGTCTGAAGGTAATGTTGTGGGTATTTCAGGACTTTCGGATGGAGTGGTTCTATCCAATGACATGGAAGGAAGTGTAGATTCTTCAACTCTTGTCACTTGCCCACGTGTTGAACCGATTGGAACATTTGTGGTGGTTTCTAAAGTGATTGGTGGAACAGTAGTTTCCAGAGATGCTCGACTGGGAGTAGAAGCCTCAAATGGCCGGGTGGTTGGTACGTCTCTAGTAGATTCAGTCGTTTGTTTTGAGTAAGTTCGAGTAGTGGTGTCTGAAGGTAATGTTGTGGGTGTCTCAGGACTTTCGTATGGAGTAGTTCTATTCGTTGACATTGAAGGAAGTGTAGATTCTTCAACTCTTGTCACTTGCCCACGTGTTGAACCGATTGGAACATTTGTGGTGGTTTCTAAAGTGATTGGTGGAACAGTAGTTTCCAGAGATGCTCGACTGGGAGTAGAATCCTCAAATGGCCGGGTGGTTGGTACGTCTCTAGTAGATTCAGTCGTTTGTTTTGAGTAAGTTCGAGTAGTGGTGTCTGAAGGAAATGTTGTGGGTGTCTCAGGACTTTCGTATGGAGTAGTTCTATTCGTTGACATTGAAGGAAGTGTAGATTCTTCAACTCTTGTCACTTGCCCACGTGTTGAACCGATCGGAACATTTGTGGTAGCTTCAGAAGTGATTGGTGGAACAGTAGTTTCCAGAGATGCTCGACTGGGAGTAGATGGCTCAAATGGCCGGGTGGTTGGTACGTCTCTAGTAGATTCAGTCGTTTGTTTTGAGTAAGTTCGAGTAGTGGTGTCTGAAGGTAATGTTGTGGATATTTCAGGACTTTCGGATGGAGTGGTTCTATCCGTTGATATTGAAGGAAGTGTAGATTCTTCAACTCTTGTCACTTGCCCACGTGTTGAACCGATCGGAACATTTGTGGTAGTTTCAGAAGTGATTGGTGGAACAGTAGTTTCCAGAGATGCTCGACTGGGAGTAGATGCCTCAAATGGCCGGGTGGTTGGTACGTCTCTAGTAGATTCAGTCGTTTGTTCTGAGTAAGTTCGAGTAGTGGTGTCTGAAGGTAATGTTGTGGGTATTTCAGGACTTTCGGATGGAGTAGTTCTATCCAATGACATTGAAGGAAGTGTAGATTCTTCAACTCTTGTCACTTGCCCACGTGTTGAACCGATTGGAACATTTGTGGTAGTTTCTGAAGTGATTGGTTGAACAGTAGTTTCCAGAGATGCTCGACTGGGAGTAGATGCCTCAAATGGCCGGGTGGTTGGTACGTCTCTAGTAGATTCAATCGTTTGTTCTGAGTAAGTTCGAGTAGTGGTGTCTGAAGGTAATGTTGTGGGTGTCTCAGGAGTTAAGGATGGAGTAGTTCTATCCGTTGACATTGAAGGAAGTGTAGATTCTTCAACTCTTGTCACTTGCCCACGTGTTGAACCGATGGGAACATTTGTGGTAGTTTCTGAAGTGATTGGTTGAACAGTAGTTTCCAGAGATGCTCGACTGGGAGTAGATGCCTCAAATGGCCGGGTGGTTGGTACGTCTCTAGTAGATTCAGTCGTTTGTTCTGAGTAAGTTCGAGTAGTGGTGTCTGAAGGTAATGTTGTGGGTGCTTCAGATGTGGTAGTATTTTTTGGTTCATTTCCTGGCGTTGGACCAATCTCCACATTTGTGGGGGATTCTGGGGTAATTGATGCGACAGTGGTTTCTAGAGGTGATTGTCTGGGAGTGGATCCCTCGATTGGTCTTATAGTGGTAATTTCACTAGTAAATTTAGTCGTTTGATCAGTAAATGGTCGAGTAACTGAAGGTAAAGTTGCGGGTGCCTCTGTTTCTGGGTTAGTAGAAAGTTGCTTAGTCGTCTTGTAGGACTCAGTTGTTGTTTCGTTTTCGGCTTCTATATCGGTAAAGCGGGTTCTCATTTCAGTTTGATTTGCCAATTGCATTACAGTGTATTTTACGTTAATAAAGTCCGTTGTCGTTTCAATTGTTTGCGTTGTAGTCTCGACTGTTATGTCTGTCGATGTGCAGTTCGAATCTGTGATGTTTGTTAAGGTGGCTAGACAAGTACATATAGTAACCCTATGTGCTAATACAACACACTTAACTCCGCCTGCACAGGAAGTGAGGCAGGGGTCGATACATTTTCCTAACGATCCACATTGGTGCGCTTGACTGCAATCTTCGTTTGAGGTACAGTTGCCACCTGGCTTAGCTGCTTTATAATTTCAGGGTTTGGGGTTTTTTTTTTACATAATTTTGGGATATACGAGCGGAGTATTTTGTACATATTTCAAAATAAAAGTGTAAGTTTTAAGAAATAAAAAAATACGTTAAAATATTTACAAATATATACCAAATATAGGATAGAAAGTGTAAAGCTACAACAATAAGGAAGGTGCACTATATATACAGAAGGGTGTACCTAGGGATATACTTTTGGAGGTGTGGATCTAACTCTCTTGCGTACGACTGCAACTGTAAACAAATATCGGAAGCTTCATAAACTATTTTACGGTTAATCAATTTCAAATTAGGAACGAACGCCTTTACTATTAGTTAGCTACATTTTGGTGTTGGATTGGTATTAATTAGTATTAAATCTCTTTACCGTTTATTTAGATTCATAGGTTAAAATTTCATAGTACAAATATTCAAGAGGCATTTGATTAATAAATTGATTATTATAACTGTGAGCATGAGCGTGTGTGAATGTTCTGAAGAGTTTTCTTGTAATTGTGTCTTCATGTTATTGGTATTTTTGGTGGCTTCAAACGATCATTCCGACCAATGTTTGGACAACTCTTTTCATTTAAGTGCTTTAGCCCAGTCTCTGTGCTTGTAGCGTAAAGCGTAAAGCATCTGACCATAAGGTTAGGAAGTCGCAGGACTTGAACTTGGCTTGTAACTAAGCTTTTGGGAAGGAAAGTTGACCATATCAATAGGCGAAAGCTTGATACGGCTACAGGCTGTTAATTTCTCAGACCTATGTACACTTCCACAAACCTTGCGAGGAAACAGATTGACAAGGCCCAAAGGACTAATCAGGAGTACGGGGCTTTGGTCAATACATTTCGTCGGGCAAATTGGCTTGTGTGCTTTATCGCTGATATATTTTGGTTTTTTGTAAGGGGACAGACAATAAGACAGAGCTAGCAAAAGGTGAGAGCGTGTGTGAGAAAGAGCAGGAAACAGAGATATTCGAGACGGAAACATAAGACACTTTCACTCGACAGAGAGCTGAGTGACAGAGAGTACTTTTGGTGCTTTACCTTTTTGACATCCATTCTTGGCATCGGCTATAAATCCAGCTGGGCAGAATTTACATATCGGCTTGTGATCCTCGACAATGCATGGCGAGTTGGGTGCGCATGTGGCAAACTCGCACGGATCGACGCACTTGAGCTTCCGGCAAGCCTGGCTAGCCGGACAGCCGGCGTCGCGCAGGCAAATCGATATGGATGGCTGGCAGTCGCGCATGCAAATGCAGACTGGCTTGTGGTTCTGCACCTCGCAGGACTTGTTCTCGGCACAAATGGCGGTTCGGCCCAGGGGCACGATGCAGGGATTGCGGCACTTGCCATCGGAGCAGGCCATGTTCGAGGCGCAGTCATCGTCGCGATAGCACTCCCGCTTGTCCGGGGCGCACGTCAGTTCTCCGTACTCATTCACTATGAAGCCCGACTTGCAGATACAAACGGGCTGGTGGCGTCGCGTCTCGCACTTCTTGTTGCTCTCGCAGATGAAGAGCGGATTGTTGCACGGATCTGTGCATTGGCCGTACTGGCCGCACTGCAACGTCTCCGGACACTCGGAGTCGGTGGAGCATTGGATCTGCTCCTTGGTCTTTGGGTCCGTGTCCTCGGCCACGCACTTGGGATCAGACTTGCACTCGATCTCTGGCCGACCGATGTGGCAACTGGGGCAGGAGCAGCGCGGTCGATGCAGTACGGTTTTGCAGAGAGCATTCAAACCACACACGCCACGCATTGTACAAGGATCGCTGCAGTGTCCTTGGAGGCATGACTTTTCACTGGGACAATCCGTATCTGAGTAGCATTGTTCGGTGTCTATAACATTATATCCAGGGCAGGGAAGAACGAGAGAGAGATAGACAGGAGTTGTTTGGTTGTTTAAATGTTAATCGTTGGTGGGTGCATTCAACTATTCGGTGGCATAAACGGTACAGTACGCTACTAAATAGATATATCTTTTTGTGGGTATGGAAACACATAGAAACGAAAGTGCGACATTGAAATCGTCGAGTCAAAGTTTGGACTTGAGCTTGATGGACAAAGTCTATGGTCTATTTAGTCTGGTGGAAGATTCAGATTCAGGGCTCGTTGGGATATTGCATAAGACAGTGTAAACACAAAATTTTGGAAACATGAAGTATAGGTGACACGGATAAGACTTAAGGCTAAACGTTTCTAAAAACAAAAGGAGAAATCTTAAACGACAAAATATATAAAAAGTATTTTTCAGTTCTTTTTTTATAATGGTTGATTTGGGATTGGGCCTTTGTTGCTTGAGTGTTGAGTGTTTTATTTTTTTGGGTGTTTTTGGGTTGGGTTGTGTGTGTTGCTGTGGGTCGGCTTCTGTGTTCAATTAAGTGTAAGTGGGATTGTTGTGGACTCGATTTTGGGGTTGCGGGTTTTGTGCATGGGGTTTGTTAAAGTAAGTGAAAAATTCAGCGGGGATTTTAAACGAGTTAAAAATTAAAGGGACGGTGCGTTCAGAAATCATAAGGTAACTGAAAGAAAATAAAACTGAGGAAACTAAAAAGTTTATAAGGTTTCGCTTAAGTGGCTAACTTTAGTCAATTGGTGCAGTTAGTTTAGGCAGACAACTATAGCGAAGGCTGATTATTATTTGGTTTGTCTTGATAAAATTGTAGAACTGTGAAGGGAACATCTCACAATAACTAGGGTTGTATGTTTCTATAGGCAGGCCAAAACAATGCTTATCAATAAGATTGGCTGCTTTTAGTTTTTGTCATTGGTAGGTAGGTATAGGTATGAGTTCGATCGAGGTTATCGATCAGCGTACAAGTGAGCGAGGTGGGGTAGCAGTAAAAAATCGGGTGAGCATAGTTACAATTCTTGATGATTTACCATTTAGCGAGCGAGCATAGAGCCTGTCACTTTCCCAATTCGCCCAAATTAATTTGATGCTGTACTAAAGGCAGGCTTAGTTGAGCAATGAATTATCTCGGGATTAATGCGAATTCGAGCTAATATATATTTTGGTTTGTTGTTTGTTCAGTTTGAATAATGGCGAAAATTACACGACATCCAACACATGCGCTCTGCCCTCACGAGAGACACGTTATTGGCGATTGGATTTGTGAGTGAGTGATTGATTCAGAGTTGAGATATAGAAAGATCTATTGGAAGAGCAGGCAGTGTAGGTACAAGTCTGGCAATAGCAAGTTTAGCTTTGTAGGAGAGTGCTTTAGTAGGAACTTGAAAAGTAAGTAGTAGTTGAAAATTGATGGGTAAATACAATTTTGAAAAGTTCGTTAGAAGTATACGTGTCAAACTAAATTTATTCGGGTTATTCATAATTCACAGTTTTCAAATTTGGTTTATATTTACAGATTGTATTCGGTGAGGTTAGTTTGATTGGCCACCAAGGTGCGACCTATTCGATTACGAATATATGTACAGATATGTACAACTTGCTGTATATACAACTTAATCACTAGTCAAACGTACCAAAATATAATTGAAATGTTAGTTAAATTTAGTTACAATTTATATCAATTCGGGTTGTTGTTTATATAGATTTTAACCAATAGACGATCTATGCAGAGAGTGGTAGATAGGGAGGAGCTTTCTTAATACGTATTTTAGAAGGAGCTTTTTACATAATAAACGGTTGGTTTAATTTCGGTTATTCAGTAGACTTGCTTTAAGGATGCATTGAAAAGTAGTAGTAGCTGTTGATGTTGCTTTTGTTTTGGTAATCGTTCTGTACACAGTTGTAATGGATCTTAACTTGATAACTATGTTCCTCAATTTGTTTCAAATTGTTTCAAGCATATGTGAACTATGTGTGAGAATTGTCCCGTCCACAGTTCCCAATCTGAGACTTTGTTCATTTAAGAAATGTGACAAAAGGGCATTAGCAAAAGGATACGACAGAGCGATAGGGAAATATCATTTGAGGTTCAAAAGGGGTGGACAGAGCGGAATTGGAGTAAGGATGGGAGTTTTCGGGTCAGGATTTCGTTCATTTTCTTTTTGTTTTCAGTATCAAGGATGTGTTGAGGATTGTTGTCTATATGATAAGCGTGGCATTATGTGTTGTTTTCTTTTTTTGTTTATATATTTTTTTAATTTTTGTTTAGTTCTAAATGGTGTGCCTTCTTTGCACATTTCCTGATTAACCAGTTGTTTCAATTTTCACTACAAATTTTATAGACTACATATCGCTATCGCGGCATTTGTCATTAGACTAAATGTTAAATAGGGATGAACTAACTTGTTTACTGTTCTGTGCGTTAACTGTTTCCAAGTTTTAATGAATGCCGCATAATTAAGTGCCAATACAGATGGTTATTGGAAGCCAATTGTATGGTAACTAGGGATAGATTTCAATGAGAACTTAGCTTTATGAAAGCCGAATGAAATGAGATGGCAAGCTTCAAGCTAAATGGGAACTGAGATCAATTCTTGATATTTTTATTTAGGGAATGCACTGATTGTGAATGTAATTTTAGTAAGGTAATTTTAACTTGCTTATGACTAAACTTAATTTTGTTGCGTATTTCTTTAAGTAATGTGTGTTTCAAAAATGAATTGTAGGCACAGATTGGGTAACCGCGATAGCGACAGCAACATTTCACGAATCTCCATATGCGTTGATGGTGTTTTAAACTAAAGTGCTTAAAAACTAGTAAAACTCAATTAAAAATAAAACAAAATTGCAAATAAGAACTGTGCACTGTAATATATTCATCGGCATGTCTGTTGCTTAAAAAGCAACATAGGTGCCTCTTGGGAGTTGGTTGTGTAGGTGGTTTTTGGCTTTTTGGTTTCTTAGCGTGTTTTTTGTACGTGCGGGGAATGTCGATATTAGACTAATACCTGAAACTTCGCACATGTGTATAAGTTGTTAAGAAAAAACTCAAAATGTATTAGCATTTGTATTTTTAAACACACACTACACTGAAATCAAATTGGTTTTGGGCAAATGTTCTAGTCAACCGCGAGGGCCGATAGATTAGTGGAATTAGCTAATTAGCTGGTTTAATTTTTTGTGTTTAAACAACTCAAAACTATGTGATTAAACCAATAATATAACAATTTACAGTCAATGTCAATCAGTTACTAACAAACTTCCAGTTATATTGGTAGGGGTAAAAACTTCAACGATATAACGCTTACTGATTACAATAACGATAACTTTTAAGAACGCTGGTTAACATGATTAGCATTAACGGTACGGTATGGTCTAAAACACTCAAAACCTGAACATAAACTGGGGACTTACCCTGCTGGCAAACGTATTCATAGCCCTGGCGTACACAGCCGCCGACTTCGCATCCTAGGGTACGACAATCCTGCTTCGGCGTAGTCAAGTAACCTGTATTAAAGGGATAATTATTAATCTAACTCATATATCCTCATTTATCAATAACACTTACATTGGACATAGGCATCACCATTGGGGAAGTCCTCCGGGCAGTAGCACTCGGCTTGATTGTTATCCAATACGTGGCAAGCGGCATTCAGACCGCACGGTTGATCGCGACACGCATTCACTAGAGGTCCGCCGCAAAGGCATCCCTGGTGGGCATCTCCAATGCAGCCGTCCATGCAAGCGCATTCATAGCCTCCGGGCACCTCAGTGCACTTGGAGTTCTCACCGCAGGGTTTGCTAGAGCATCCTCCTTCCAGCGGTCGGCACTCACTAGTCGGATTGCCAAAGAAGTCCGGTGGACATGAACATTGGGCCTTGCGACCCACCACTCGACACTGAGCATTCGTTCCACAAGCTCCATACTCCAGGCAAGGATTGCGGCACTTTCCTTGGTCGCAGCGCTTATTGCTGTCGCAATCGGTGTCCACACGGCACTCGAACTGCACGCACTCCTTGCTGGGCTCGCCTTCATATCCATCTGGACAGTAGCAGAGCATCCGGTGCTCGGACACAGTGCAAAGAGCATTTCGTCCGCAAGCCTTCTCGTTCGCACATGGATCGGAGCACTTTCCATTGACACAACTCTGGTCCGCGGCACAATCACCGTTTGACTTGCACCCGGCAATGCATGCGCCTCTCTCGCAAAGCTGACCCACCGTACACTGGCGCTTGGGTCCGCACTTATTCCGGCACTTTCCTCTGGCGCACTGTTGTCCACAGGCGCAATCCTCGGTTCTCGAGCACTTTGCGGCACAATAGGCTCCATTTTCGTCACATTCACAGCCAGGATGGCAGCGTTCCGGCGGGAGTTGACAGCCAGTCAAACCGTCTCCCATAAAGGTGGCGGGACACTGGCACTGGACTCCATGGTTGACCACAAGACAGTCGGCACACTGGCCACATTGGCCGGGTGTGCGACATGGATTCTGGCACTTCTTGTTCACGCAGGCCTCGTCGGTGGCACAACTCAAATCGGTGCGACATCCAGTCTGGCACATTCGATTCTCGCAAATCTGTCCCTGAGCACATGCCTCGTCGGTGTTGCATACGGTTCTACATGTTCCTCTCATGCAACGCTCATCGGCCAAGCAGTTCTGGTCGTTTCTGCACTTTCCTTGGCAGCTGCCGGCATAGCATAGCTGATTCGACTGGCAATCCTCATTCCTGCCACAAGCAATGCGTGGCACCTTGCAGGCCACATTGGCATTGCCATCAAGACCCTCTGGACATAGGCACTGTTTCCTGTGATCAATCGTTTGACACTGGGCATTGGTGCCGCAGGCAGTGGGATCTGCACATGGATCCACGCACTGCTGACCCACGCAGGACAAGTCCTGCGGGCAGCCCTGATCGGAACGGCATCCAGGTACGCAGTTCAGGCCCAAACAGAGCTCTCCATGACCACACTCATTGTCGTGGCGGCAAAGGGGCTTGCAAACTCCCTGCTGGCAGCGCTCGTTGGTCAAGCAGCCGGCATCGTCGGCGCATAGAGGTCGACATACCGACTCGAAGCAAGCCAGTCCATTTCCACAGTCGCGATTCTCGCGGCATTCCAAGGGGGGAGAACGGACGCAGCCCACCTGGGGTGTGGGACTGGGCACCATACTCTCCAGACAACTGCAACTAGCCCGGTGGTTGGACACCGAGCAGGCAGCATTGGGACCACAGGGATTTTCCAGACAGGGGTTTACGCACTTATCGTTGCGACAAGACTCTGAGGCACTGCAGTCATCGTCCACATGACAGCCATACACGCACTTGTTGTGCAGGCAAACGTGACCCAGGAAGCAATCATTGTCCACCCGACAGGTCACTAGAAAAGAATGATTGTTATTAGATTGGTGGGATTAGCGAACAAGAAAGTTGGCACAATATTAAATCGTAGTCTGAATCGGTATGTTGGTGGTGCTCACCCTCATAATATTCTTCGATGAATTATGATATATGACTAGACTACTTACGCATACAGCTGCCCTTCAGGCACTTTTCGTTGGAGGCGCACTCCAGATCGTTGTGGCACACAGGCAGGCACATGGAGTCGCGGCAGTTATATCCAGGACCACACTCGCCATCGCAGGCCACTGGCACACGCACGCACTCCTTCGCTGAGTCGCCAGTGAAGCCCTCCGGGCAATGGCACTGTTTCAGATGATTCTGCATCACGCACTCGGCATTCTGGCCACATGCCTGCGGTTGAAGGCAGGGATTGAAGCATTGGCCACCTTGACACACTTCAAATGCTCCACATTCGGTGTCCAGAACACAAGCAGCTGTTTGGATGAAGATGATAAATTAATAACTTACTTTAAAGGGAATGATCATAAAATTTATCCCGGTTGGCGTTGCGGTCTCGATTTGTTCGTGGCGTGTAGTCAAATGTGTAATTTGTTGCATATTCATTTTAGTTTGCGTTAGTCTTAGTTATATAATAGCAATAGATTAAGTTCGTAGGCCTTAAGCCAGTCAAAGGTTGCGTTGTAGTAGTAGTGCTAATGCTATCTAATACAGTCTTTTCAGTTCCTTATAAAAAGAACTCTAGTAAATATAGATAATAGGGAGTTTTTTTTTATATTTCAAATCACAAGTTGTAGATTAGCAAGTATTGAAACTTGGTCTTGCAATGTAAGCTTCATCAGATCATGAGGATCCTTACTTTATTATTGTTTCAAGGTTAAGCTCCTGTTTAGTGCCAAAACAGCATAGGTAAGTTAGTCAGTGCTAGTTTTTGAGTACTAAAAGGTTGTTACAAGGTTGATTAGCCAATTCACGTTGTCTGGTAGTCGGTTTAGGCCCGGTGCTGGGTGGGTGTTAATACTTACGTTTGCAGACGCTATCCGAGCAGTATGTGTTGGTCGGACAGTCGCCGGTGACCTGACAGGGAGAGGGCAGCGGCTTACAGCCGGCCACCCGGTCGGCGGGTTGGCCATCGTAGCCGCTGCGGCATGCACACTGCGCCACATGGCCCTTCGGAACACATTCCGCATTGGGACCACATTGCAGCTGGGTACAGACATCGCGGCACTTGGCCACCCCATTGGTTTTGGTGCATGCGGCATGCGGGGGACAGTCCTCGTTGGTCTCGCACTCAACAGAGCTGCGACAGCCCTCGTTGTACGGATCACCAACGAGTCCCGGTGGACAGGTGCACTTGTACGACCCCCTCGCGTTTCGGCAACGGGCTCCGGGTCCGCACGGAGCATCCCGGCAAAAGTCTATAACATCGCAACGAACCCGCGGATCTCCAGAGAATCCTGGCTGGCAGTGGCAAACCTGATGGTGGTGTTCTGTGGTGCAGAGGGCATTCTCTCCGCACGGCTGTCCAATGAGGCAGGCAATCTTGCACATGTAGTTGTCGCAGCTCTTGTCATTCGAGCAGTCATCGTCGCTGGTGCACTCGATCTTTCTGCATCCAGACTTGGCGTCCCCGAAGAATCCCTCCTTGCAGAGGCAATCGGGAGTATGGGAACGGGCCACACATTCTGCATTCCTACCACAGGCAGCGCGACCAAGACAAACGGATTCACACTTTGCACGCCCATAGGCATCACTCAGACAGGTTTCGTCTTCGCCGCACTCGCTATCGGATCGGCACTCCAGCTCCTTGGTACAAATGTTATTTGAACAGAACTGGAACTGGGGACAGCTTGAATTCGACTTGCAGGTTCCCTGACAGACGCCCTGCAAGCACAACTGTTCCGAAATACAATCGCGGTTGGTGCTGCACAGCGGACTGCAAATTCCGTGGGAGCATATGCTTCCCTGGGCACATTGTCCGTCCTGCTGGCAATATTGCAGCTGCACACAGCCCAATTTGGCATCTCCGGTACTGCCCGCTTCGCAGGAGCAGACGCCGATGTGATTCTGCACCGAGCAGCGAGCCAAAGCTCCACAGGCGTTGGGCAGCGAACAGGGATCTATGCACTTTGAGTCCAAACATGCTTTCTCTCCGGAGCAATCGTCGTTGTCGGCGCACTCAATGTGCACGCACTCGATGGTTGGATCTCCACGGGAATTCAGAGGACAAGTGCAAATGGCTTGATGGGCCTGTGCCTGGCAGTTAGCATTTAATCCACAAGCATTTTGCCGCTCGCAAGGACTACGGCATCGGGAATTCTGGCAACTAGCTGAAGCTGGACAGTCCGCATCACTCAAACACTCATTGGGATCCCGACAACCGGCCTGCAGGGGATCTCCGATCAACCCCTCTGGGCACTGGCAATTGTAGCTTCCTGGAAGATTGTTGCAAAAAGCTGTGCTGTGGCATGGCTGCGACAGACACTCGTCGATGTCCTCACATACTCCGTTGACTAATTGATATCCTTCGTAGCAAGCACATGTCGCCTTGTGATCCTTCACCTGGCAATTGCCCTTTCCGCAACTGGTCAGGTCACATGGTTTAATGCATCGATTGGTTTCCGCATCGCAGGCACGATCTCCGGCGCAATCCACATGGTCGATGCACTCCACCTTGAAGCATCCGACTCCAGTGTCGTTGGGATCTCCCAAGAATCCAGCTGGACAGCTGCACAGCGCTTCATGTCCTTCCGACTGGCAATTGGCATTAATGCCGCAAACAGTATGTATACAAGGATCCGTGCACTTTCCATGTATACAGGCCAGATTATTGGCACAATCGTCTGGTTTGTGGCATTGTCTGGGCTGCGAACAACCCGGCTGGGAGTACCCATCGCCGACAGTACCTTCGGGGCATACACAACGATAGGTTCCCGGGAGGTTCTCACATCGAGCACTGGCATGGCAGGGCTGTTCGGTGCATTCATCAATATCCGAGCACCCGAAGGGTGTTCCTATAAATCCGGTGGCGCACTTGCACTTTCCTGTCAGACACAATTCGGTGGGTGGACAATCGGCATCTGAATCACATCCTGGTTGGCACGTTCTGTCCGAATTACAGATCTCTCCGGCCAAACAGTTGTTGCTGGTATAGCACACTTTGCGGCAGACTTGTTGATAGCAACGTTCTCCAACTGCGCACGAAGCTGTCTTGGTGCAGGGAAGATTACACTGATTTCCAATGCACATGTGTTCGCTGGGACATTGATTACTGGCTAGGCAGGGAGCCGGAACTCGGACGCATCCCTGTTCCGGGGTGGGGTTGCCCTCGAAACCTTCCGGGCAGCTGCACTGACTATGGTGCTGATCAATGCTGCACAGCGCATTTGGACCACAACTGTTGGCAGACTGGCAGGGATTCAGGCACTTGTTTTCAATGCAAGACTGATCCTGCTTGCACTCCTTGTTGCTGCGACAGCCGATGGTGCAGTGGCCCTCGACACAGGCCAGTCCACTAGCGCACTGACTGTGATCCAGGCAGGCAACCACACAGACGTTCTTCAAGCAGCTCTCGCCATCGGAGCAATCTTGGCTGTTCCTGCAAGCAATACGGCATTGTCCATTGTAGCACAGTGCTCCTCCGCAGTCGACATCTGTGAGACATTTGGATATGGTCCGGGCACAGCCATCCTTGGCAGTATCAGAGATAGGCTGGAATCGCAGGGGACAACTGCAGACGGGTTTCCTATTGATAACCTTGCACTCAGCATTTGATCCGCAAGCGTTGTCGCAGGGATTCTGGCATACTCCTCCGGCGCAGATGGTATTGGCTGGGCAGTCGGCGTCTCCATTCGGGCACTGACCATCTGGGCGACAGCCACCTGACTTCGGGTCGCCCACAAAAAGCGGAGGACACTTGCAGACAGGACCTTCAGGAGTAACCTCGCATATTGCCGAGGGGTGGCAAGTTCCAGCGGCACATCCGCCCTGCTTGGTGCAGGCTACTTCGGGTAACGGATCTCCCTTAAATCCAGGTGGACACTGGCAGACGGTTCGATGATCCTCAGCCAAACAAATGGCATTGTCACCGCAGGACTCCTCGTCGCACACATCGAAGCATGTGTGTGTCATACGGTTGCACATCTGGCTGGGTGGGCAGTCATGGTTGTAAACACAAGGAACACTCTGGCAGCCATTAAATGGATCGTATGGATCTCCGGCGAAAGGTCCCGGTGGACACTGACACTGCGCCTGATGATTGTTGGTGACGCAAACGGCTCGGGGTCCACATTTCACCGTATCACAAGCTGGACGGCATCCGAGAGTCTGGGTAGATTCATCCTTAATGCAGGCTTCCGACTCCTGGCACTCGGCGTGGTTTCTGCAGTGATGTTTCTGGGCCGGCTGACAGCCGTTCCTATCGTTGGGGTTACCCACGAACCCGTTGAGACAATCACAGCGTCCCTGGTGCTGACGCGCTACGCAAACCGAGTTGGCCGGGCACGTGAAGGCATCACAGATGGCGACGCACTTGAGGACTCCCAAGACATCCGGTCGACAGGCAGAAGCATCTGGGCAATTAGCGTCACTGGTGCAGTCTGGCAGCGAAGGCTTTTCGCATGAAGAGACCACTGGGTTCCAGACATAACTCTCGGCGCAATTGCAAATCGCATGCCCAGCTGGGTTGATCTTGCACAGCTCGTTGGGTCCGCAGACGACATTGGAGCACAGATTAATGCATTCCTTGATGCCGTGAACGCTGGCCTGACAACCGTATCCTCGACTGCAGTCCTGATCCGATTTGCATTTATCCTCTTCCTCGGGAAGTGCTCTTTCCGGCTGGCATCCCACCTGTAGATTGCTTGGATTTCCGAAGAATCCGTCAGAGCATATACAGGAAGATCGATGATCCTCGGACACGCAGAGGGCATTGGGACCACACTGAATCTTGGAGCATGCGTCCACACATTTGCGCAGACCCTTGCCTAACTGGAAGCAGATCTCAGAGTGTAGGCAGTCCGCATCATTGCTACACTGACCGCGAATGCTGCAACCATGCACTTGGTCATGTGGATCTCCAATGTAGCCCATGGGGCAGATGCAGTTTCCGGCATCGCAGATGGCCCTTGGGCCACACGAAGCCTGGGAGCAGAGGTTTTTGCACTGTCCTTTTTGGCAACTGTAGCCATCTGGACACTCCATTCGTTCGTTGCACTTGCATTTGTTTGCATCTTGGCAGAACTTGCTCTCGATGGGTTGACAACTACTGTAGGGATTTCCGGCGTGTCCCGAAAGACACAAGCACTCGAATCCTCCGGCTCTATTCAAACAGGCAGCATTTAGGCCACATGGTTTGTTGGCACACTCATCCACATCCTGGCATCCAATGTAGGGATTACCACTAAAGCCCTGCGGGCAAAGACAGGAGATGTGGTTGCCCACAGCACGGCATTCGGCATTGGGTCCACAGCTATTCGGCTGGCACACGTTTTTGCTCTGTGCTCCACAGCCTTCATAGGGATTACCGAAGGTTCCCGGGTTACAGGCGCATCGGCTCTGACCCAATCCGTACTCGCAGTGAGCGTTCTCTCCACATCCTGGAGAGCACTTGGCCTGCTCGATGGGTGGCATACAGATCAAGTCGGGATTACCCACAAAGTTCGGCTCGCAGATGCACTTTCCATTGTTTCTATCGCAGGTGGCTCCGATGCCACAGACCACACCCTCACAGCGCTCCTTGCATCTTCCATTGATGCAGATCTGCCGTTCGCCACAAGGTCTGGCGGCTGAGCACTGATCCGTGCTGCAGCTGCCGCCGGGGAAGGGATTGCCGAGTTGTCCTTGTGGGCACTTACAAGTGGGTCCCTCGCTGGTTGGAATGCATAGAGCTCCATCGCCACAGATAACGTCCTGGCACGGAGACACGCAGTCCCCATCGCCATTTTTGATGTATCCTACACGGCAGCGACACCAGCCAGCATGTTGCTCCGTCTCACAGTAAGCATTTGATCCACACAGAAGACTGCTGCATGGACTTACGCAGCTACCTTCCAAGCAGGCTAGATTACTCGCGCAATCATCGTTGCTCAGGCACTTGCTCTTGGGTGTGCCGCTTTCAAAGATGCAGCCACTCTTGTACGGATCTCCGGTATAATCCTTGGGGCACACGCACTGGTATCCGCCCTTTTTGTTTACACAGTAGGCTCCATAGGCACATGGGAGATGGGAGCACTCGTCTTCATCGGTGCATCCCAGCAGTGGGTCTCCCTTAAATCCAGCCTCGCACATGCACTGTGGAGGATCCGAGGGCGTACACTTAGCATTGATGCCACACGGGAAGCGTTCGCAAGGGCTCTTGCACTTGTTGTTGTCCTGCGGGTCCAGGAAATAAGGAGGCGGGCAAACACACTCTCCTGGCTGGATGCATTTTTCGTTGGTAGCGCACTCCCTATCGGCAGCGCATTTCCTTTGTGCGAGTGCACATAGTCCGTTGTAGGCATCTCCCTGGTAACCCTCGGGACAGTGGCAACTATAGCTTCCTGGCTTGTTCACGCACTGAGCGCCAAAAGCACACAATTGAGCGCCCCGTTCTTCGCACTCGTCGACATCCACACAGCTTCCATCCGGTTGGGTTTGGTAACCCTTGGGGCAGGCACAGTAGCTAACACCTCCAGCTATGGAGATGCACTCAGCTCCGCTGGGACAGGCCTGTCCACTGGAGCAACCGGAGAGAACACAACTATTTCCAACAAGCTTGTACGGTGATTGACACTGGCACTCCGGCGTGTTGCAGATCTCGCACATGATGAAGGGATTTCCGTTATGACCCTGTGGGCACCGGCACTCGTAGCTGCCAGGCAGATTCTTACAGAGAGCATTAAGTCCACAAGCGGGTTTTCCTCTTTGCACCGAGCACTCATCCACATCCTGGCACTGGCCGTTCTCGGGATTTCGCTCATAACCCTGTCGACAAATGCACACGCTGTTGCCCGTGTATGAGTCTTGGACGCAAGTCTCACCAGTCGCGCAAGGATTGGCATCAGAGCAGCCCACCGTCTTTGAGGTAATGCACCCCTCGCGGTATGGATCTCCACTGGATCCACCTGGACACTGACATAGATAGCCTCCGGCTGTATTCGAACAGATTGCCTTCTCAGCGCAGGGATTGGCGCGACATTCATCGATGTCATTACAGCCTCCTGCAAGGGCAGAGTTTCCTGTGTATCCGGGAGCACACAGGCACTGAGCCTGTCCGTTGGCCAGCATGCACTGGGCATGTGCTCCACAGTTAAGGGCTTCGCAGGGATGACGGCAGTCATTACCAATATTCGGTTCCGGACACAGACAGCGCTTTGTGGCATCACAGATGGAGTTACCCGGGCAGTCTTCGTTAGCGGAGCAGCTGACAATGGGCACACACCTTACACTAGGATCCGGATCAGCAATGGTGTTCCCGGGGCAACGACAGGTATATCCACCACCGGGTACGTTCACACACTCAGCTCCAGCTCCACACTTGCTGGCTCCGGTTCGGCACTCATCCACATCGACGCATTTGGAGTGCGGATCTCCCGAGAATCCAGGAGGGCAGGCACATGTAAAGCCTCCAGCCATGTTTGTGCACGTGGCATTTTGGCCACAGCTTCCGAAAGGTCCATGCATCACATCGCACTCATCGATGTCCACACATCCCGCAGCGACATCGCTCGGGTTGTAGGTCCATCCATCCTCGCACACACAGTAGGCTTCATTCTGATCCGGTTTGCAGTAAGCATGGGCTCCACAGCGAACATCCTCGCATGGCTGCTTGCACGCCATCCTTGGCGGACTGCCCACATATCCCGCCTCGCATTCACAGCCGTACGACCCGGGCGTGTTCAGGCACTGGGCATGGGGACCACACACCTCGGCGTGGGTGCGACACTCATCGATGTCCACACAACTGGATCCAATGGGCTCGAATCCATCCAAGCAGAAGCATTGATTCTCAATGCACTCTGCATTGTTGGTGCAATCGAAGTTACTGCTGCACAGTATATTGACATCCACCTGTTCGCAGGCCACCTTGGGATCGGGTTTGCCATCATATCCTTGTGGGCACTTGCAGTTGTAGCCAGGAACCGTATTTTCGCATACCGCATGCTGTCCACAGGGCTTATCCAACGCGGTACACTCATCGATATCCACACATCCGCGGAACGGATCACCGGTATAGTCCGGTTTGCATGTGCACACGAAGCTGCCAACGGTGTCCGTGCAGATCGCATTCTCCCCACACGGATTATCCTGACACTCGTTGATGTCTACGCGATTTCCAGTTGGTGCAGGGACAGGGGTGATGGTTGATTGGAGTAGGGGCGCGCGTGTTCGTTTGCGGGTTTTGGGGGTGAGTTAAATATATTATAATTAATTTAATTAGTATGCAAAACAATACAAAATCGGATGATAGGCGAGGGAGCACAGCGTGAAGTGGGGGAGCGGGATCGGGCGGGGTTCACAGATATAGAGAAGAGTACAGGAAGATGGGACTACGGGAATACAAAAGGAAGCTGTCTGAAAAGCATGCATCTGCTGGAAAAGCAAATAAGCCAAGCTGGAAGCTTGCAAAACAGCTAGGTGGTGGAAAGCAGGGGGGGAAGCAAGAAACAAGGCTGGCAAAAGTAGTTTAAGAAACTGGGGGATTTGCCAACATTGTGAACTACTCAATGCATGGGCTCTATAAACAGCATGATTTGCTTAAATTTAAGATACTTTTTAGATAGGAATTTAATAAAATCGTTGAAAAAATATATGTCAATTTTATCATATCAAACTCTAAGTTACTTTCTTCGTATTTTAAACTGGAAATTAATTATTTAAGTTTAACAGGATACTAATTTTCTCGAATTTCAAAACACTGTTTATAGAACCCAGGCAAAGGCAAAAAGCAGGCAGGATACTAACTCTCGCAGTGCAAATAGCCTTGTCCTTGGAATCCACTGGGACACAGGCAGCGGTATGAGCCGGGGAAGTTAATGCACTTGGCATTGGTGCCGCACTTGGCCACTCCGTCCGGCTGATTGCACTCATCGATGTCCAGGCATGCCAGACCGGCGCCCGAGGTCCTTTGATAGGGCGCCAAGTCCGTCGCCCCCGGCCCGTAGCCCAATTGTTGGGTGTTCACCGGCTGGGGCAACTGATCCGCGTGCGGATCGTGCTCCAGCACAAAGCCGGAGGGACAGCGGCACTGGAAGCTACCGCCCAGGTTCACGCATTCAGCACCCAAACCGCATGGATTGTTAGTGGCGCATTCATCGACATCTGCCGGCGTTAGGCATTAATTGTTGTAATAATGTAGCATGTTGCGGTGCATTAATGTACGATTATAGTAATAATAATGTGTGTGTGTAGGTGTTTGTTCGTATGTTGAAGGTGCCGCCAATTCAAGTTCAAAAAACAAAAGTGCAAAAAATAACCAAAATGGAACAATGAGCTTATATAAATTCCATAATCTATAGCTACTCTACTTACCCTCGCAGCCGTTCATGGGATCACCACTGTAGCCGTCCGGACACAAGCAGCGGAAGCTGCCGTCCGTGTTCAAACAATCCGCGTTCCGACCGCATGGCGTCCGTGCGCACTCATCCTGGTCCACGCAACCGGACTCCGAGCGTCCATCTCCGTCGTATCCCGGCGGGCAGTCGCAGCGATAACTGCCCTCGAGATTCGTACATATGGCACCGGGTCCGCAGACATTCGGGTACGAGCACTCGTCCACATCCTGGCATCCCTCCCGATACGGATTGTTGCCCACATAGCCCTCCGGGCAGGAGCATGTGTAATTGCCCGGCGTGTTGGTGCACAGGGCGTTGGGACCGCAGTTCTCCGGATTGCGGCACTCGTCCACATCCGTGCACAGAACCTCGCCGTCGCCCTCGTATCCATCCTTGCACTTGCAGAGGAAGTGCGCCGGCAGGTTGCAGCACTCGGCGTTCTCCACGCATCGCGCTGCTATCGCGGGATCTTGGCATTCGTCAATGTCTATGGGAGAAGGAGAGCGGAGCTTTGATTAATCGAATGTGCCACGCAACAAATGACAAGTAATTAAAATCCGAACGCAGGCCATTTATCTCCACCTCCGAGCATACACTCAAGTGAAAGTATGCTTACTAGGGACTTTATAATGAAATGGTTAGGGTAGAAACTTCTAGTATTTAGAAACCTAGTTTTTAAAACTTATAAATCTAAAGTATGTATTTCAAATTCTATTATCGATATACATATTTAAGATTTCTTTGTTTTACCCTCTGTTGTTTCTCCAAGTGTAGTTACCCCCCACCGACAGTCGGACAGACGCAATCTCAGCCTCATTCTAGAGCTCTACGCATTTTGCCGCTTCAATGCGCTTTGCTCGCTTTGCAGCCGCACTTGGAGTTGGATTCACTGCTGTAGCTAGAACTGCAGTGGAAGCATCCGAGATTTGCATGTTACGCATGACATTTCAGTGTCGTTTCAGCGGCGTGGCAGCCACTGGTTGCAATGTCACAGCACAGGATGCACCAGTTGCATACGCTTTGCATGCCAATTGGCTGTGTGGTCAATGTTAATGGAATGAACCATTTTCGTTTGGAATTTCAAGCGGAATACATCTCTAGTTTGAGAATTCTTAAATTCTTTCTTTTCTTTTATTTTGACAGAAGGTGTAAGCACTGCAGCACATCTTTAAATATAGTATATGTGGATTTAATAAGGGGCAAACCTAGTAATAATATTCCTATAGAATAATCTACCTACAAGACCTTTTTGAATAAGTAGCCATATCGGCATTAAGTTTAATACATTCACAAGAATTCTCGAATTGCATAAGCCGGCAGTCGGCAACCCATCTAACCTTTCAGCTAAGCCCAGCTCAGCCGCATTCTCTGGGTCTGGATCCGAATCCAAAGCTCAACTCAGCCGGAAGACTGGCTTAGGATGAGCTGGCGATCAAAAGTTTCTGCTCCAATAGCGCGCAGCGCATTGAGAATTCAATATCGCAGACGGTCGTAGCCAATGGAGCGGCAATTCGGCTGGATGGGATGGTAGGACGATGGGGAGGGGGAACAGAACCAGAGGGCAGGCGGAATTATGGGCATGGGCAGCCGCTCCAGCGCAATCTGGGCCCATTAATCATTGGGCTGGCGAACAGGCAAGAGTTGTACATTTATAGCTAATATGACATAAGTACAAAAGTTGGCAAAAGCCAAAGACAAGGATCCTACAGTGGGAAAAGGGAAGAAAAAGGCCGAGCGGGTGCGCCTTATAATTACAAGCAGAACGAGTCGGCCGTTCAGTTATAATTACTAGTTTTTAGCTTATAAATTAAGAGGATCATCACTCGGCTGCGGCGGGGACGAAACTGGTATTTGCTCTTAACAACCGACTGATATGACAGCATTCCATGTTTGCCCCGACATCGCCGCGCTGTGTGTTGCAATTGCAAACTCTGATTACTCAATGCCATCATCCTCGTCGACTCGACTTGGTCCCATGCCACTCATGGTCTCCTCCAAATGGCAGTCCAAACCAGGAGTCCTCTTCCAGAAGCAGGAAGCGTTCTGTGTTCCTCTAAGTTTCAATGTCAGTTTAATTACTTTATGCAATCCGACATCAGGCCAGGGATGGATCTCGCATCCAGGCCTATCGGGCCATTGACCAAAGGCTGTCTAATGAACTTAGCACGCCCATTGCATCTCCTGCCACGAATGATATTCTCACAGCCCGTTAAACCGTGAATCTCGAATCCCGACTGGGATGTGTGGATCTAATTTAACTTCCACTCAGATTATGTTTTTCCAGCTTTCGCAAAATCAGAATCACTTTTTGGCAAAGCTCTGTTTTCAGTAGGTGTTCTAGCCATCGGATTTGACCGCTTTAAAAGGAATCAAATATGCGTGACTCGATGTGATTAAGCCGAATGATTGCCTGAAATGATGCTGACATAATTCTCGTTGGCTGCCTTAAGCAGGGTCGTCTTCTTGGGTTTCCTGTTCTCGTCTAAATGCTAACCATAATCGTCAGAACGAGAGTTGCTTCAAGTTCCAAGTAGCATTTTAAAAGGCGGTGATCTGGTCATTAAAACCATACACACGCACGAATGCAAAATGGGGGAAATGCTTAGAGCATTATTATATCTATCTATTTCTTCGCATTGGATTTGAAAGAAACTTCTAACTTAATTTCTGTTTCGCCTGATATGGGTTCCACACTTCCTGTCTGCAGAAAAATTTTATATATAACTCAGAGGTGATTTAAATAATACTCAACTGTTCGCTGGCCAATCAAAGTGCAGCCCTGCTTCAATTAAAACTAATTATCAATCAGACACAAAACTAAACCTAATCTCTATACATGGGCAGCAGTCTGGTCCGGCTGGCGTCTATCTAATAAATTGTGTAATTGTGGGACTAATTAGCATTCGCTGCATTTGTTGCATTTGTGTGCAAAACATTTTGAATTATGACATTCGTGCCATATAGATGAGATAAAATTTACGAGCGGACATGACTTTCATGCTCCACCGCCGGGCAATGTTGATTAGCAGCTCGAATAAATAACAATAAGCCAGCGTAGAGAGCCAAAAGTGTCTACAACTAAGTTGGGACAACCGTTGAACTTGAACTCGAGCAAAAACAAACACAATAATCATAACATAGATAGTTATAAAGAAAACGCAAATTAGTTAACAATTTGCTACGCAATTATGTGCCAAGTCTTTCCATGCCACTAAGTATACTCTAAGATCAAGGTTGCGACGCAAGTGAAGTCAGCCGGATCCGGATGCGGGCCACTGGTAAATCCGAAATCCAAAGCTATGGGTGGCTCTCCTCTAGGTAGCCGCCCCTCATTTGTGCGTAAATGTGGCAACACACGCGCGTATAATTAGGCGTGTCAATGCCGACGCTTAAAGCCATTTTCATGCCTTATCAGCGCCGGCTTCGACATGAGAATTAATTGCTGCCATTTTGATATGCAAAAAGTGCAAAGTACCTGGCGAAACAAAAAAAAAAAAAAAATTGCACTACAAAGAGACCTAAAATAAGGAGCCACAGCAAACCCAAAACAACAAATGAACAAGCCAACATTGTATGCCGATTTTGGGATTACTCTAACAACTAATTTAAATTATAGATACACTTTCCACAACATTATCATATTCAATCAATTGATAGGTTTAAAGTGACTTTATAATCTTCAACTAGAGCGTTTTTGCTCATGGTCAAAAGTATTAAGCTCATTCTTGTTGAAACCCTAATACCCTCCTTGAAGGGTATTAAGAAAACGTAACCAAAAAACTGGCAACGCTTATCAACTGACGCTGATCTCCAACTGGTGCGTCGCCCGGCCCAAGTCGGCAGTTTGAAGTTGGTGTCGGTTTTTGGCTTTGGTTTCAGCCTGGGAGAGGGATCAGGAGGCGGCAATGGAGATGGAGCTGTTGTCGGAGCAGCAGTTGGAGATGGAGGCAGTGCCGTTTGGGGCTTTTGAGGACAGGCGGCATTAAGCGCCGACAACGCTACCGCCTCGTATCCCAAACCCCGGCCTCAGACTGTGACGATGGCGTTGCTACGTGGGCACAATCTATTTTATCCGTTTTAATGATCTGCCCCAGTTAGCGAAACGAAAGGGAGCAGCCGCCGTTGGTGAACGTGCCTGGCTAGCTAAGCCGGAGCGGACCAGCGAGCACCAGTCGTCGATCCAACTCATTGCTGTATTTGCGCCTTCTTGTTGTCTTTTGGCGCTGGCCAAGTGGAAATAAATTTTAGCACTCGGCTCGAGAGGTTCACTCCATTTTTATTGCGAGACAAATGCATTAGAAGGATCGATGGCTATATGTGCAACCAGACACACTCTCTCTCTTGCCGCGTGTGTATATTTCATTTTTCAATAGTCATTGCATAACTGGACTTTTGCGATGCGTTAACGAAGCCATCGCCATCGTACGCGTTTGAGTTATGAACATGAAATAATGCGCCACGGAGTCTGAAACAGGTGTTGCCACAAACCACCGTTAGATGCATAAAAAGAAAAGAAATGGCCAAATGCGAAACAGGAAAACAGGTAGATCCACCTGTAGCCAAACACACCACTGCTGCAACACGCAAAATGTGTCTCTGAGCCGGCAAAGAGTGGGTTTGTCAGGCCAAGAGCAGTGTGATTTGTTGCTAAGTTTATTGGGTGAACTTCAGGCAGAAACTGGATTTACATAACGCCAGAGGACAGCTCGTATCCCATAGAAAATCTGGGCGTTGCAGGATGGCGGCCAGACTTTCCAGCTCGAGAAGATTTAAGACTGCCATTATCACTACTACTTGTAATGGGATCGTAAATAGTGTCTTCACATTTCTTTGGATTTTACGAATGTGCAAGCAAATTAAAAAGTACAATTATCAAAAGACATGCTGGTGCAATATCTAGTATATATGGTTTATATGTAGAATTATGCAATCAGCTACTGGTACTGCGTACACTGAATTGTGTATTTAAGAGCATTCGCCTTGGGAAATGGAGTGCGTGCCCCTGATGAAGTCTCAACTATTCCACGCAAATGGGCAGATGGCGAGTGAAACTTTCTCAGCGCATTTAGAACTAATTCAGTTGATTACAGACAATTGGAAGAGCTGGCTGCTTCGGGTTTGGTTTGGGTTGTTCTGGGTCTCTCGAGAAGGGCCCTGTCCCCAATGCAACATGGCGAGCGCAATCATGCCATCGTGAATAATATGCGAGAAAAAGTTCTATAGAAAGGAATTAGATAATGCGACTGAAATGCGATGCCGGCGTTACACGTCGCTGCTCAGAATTTATGCATGCCTGCCGCTGGCTGGGATCTTGCCATTTTGCGACTGGGACTCTGCTCCCGGCTCGTCCCGTCTCCGCCACATCACTCGTCACTTGTAATCTAGAATCTTGGTAACGTCTTCATACTTAGCGGGGTAATGTCAGAGTGTCTGTGAAATTTGCGCTCGTTATCGCATTGCATCGAATGCAGGTGGGGTGTGGCATGGCATAGCGCTCACCTCCATCCTCCTCCTGCACTGGGAGTGTTGAAAGTTCTGGCGTGTCCATGTACGGGGTCAGATTACATGACACTGATTCCTCGTCTAACAGACAGCCACGACGATGTGTGTTGCATGGCGCGAAAGCATTGCCACAAATGCTGTGGCTTTTATTGTGCGGTTTCCCCATCGGTTCCATCCGCATCATTATCACCGCCATCATCATCTTCTCCTATTGGTACTGAACTATTTGCGATGGGTTCAAAATGAGTTGGAGGAGGTCGGGTTGGAGAGATAATTTCTTTGTACACTTTCCTAGTTATTATTGCTGCTCTTGCCCGTTGTTCTGGTTTTCGATTCGTTCTTCTTGGGGTTTTGTGATGCCGTAATGTGTTTTTATTACGTAACATTAGCCGAAGTCCAATTACGACAGCCGGTTTCTCACTGTCATATACTCTCCTAGTCGTAATCGCACTCGCTCACATGGAGGAACAGGTGCTCCAGCACACGTTGAGTTCTTTATTCTGGCTT
Source organism: Drosophila sechellia (assembly GCF_004382195.2). NCBI lineage: Eukaryota > Metazoa > Arthropoda > Insecta > Diptera > Drosophilidae > Drosophila > Drosophila sechellia. Next base: position 4,505,900 of record NC_045949.1, read on the forward strand.
TTGGGGCCCCTGCTGTTCGGCACTTAGTCTAACGAGCAAATGGAACCGACCCCAGGATTAAAACTGTAGCACAGATCGACGGAAACTGATTGAGATATTTCGGAATTCGTTTGGCCAAGAGATCCGAGGCATCCAGATAGCTTCAGCCTGGGATTAGTTTGGCCGCCCGTGGCTCTCTGATCCGCTCCAGCCTTGCCACAAAGCACTCGAGTGTAATCGCCACACGGTCATTATTATTACCTCGCAGATAAGTATAACTCTAATCTGGCTGCGAAAGCTTTCATATTATTGTCTGGCGCGTCTTTTGTTACATTTTCAGCTTTGGTTGCTGGGCACTCGAGACGCCTTTTTGCTGGGAATGGCACAAACCGTTAGGCCAAACTACAAAAAGCCTTTAGTCTGGGCTAAAAAGAGACGTTGACGGAAGTACAAAACGGCAAACAACAATCATCTGTACGATGCTTCGTTGGCTGGTCAGTCATTATGCTAACTAATACAATGAAACTAAGACGGAGGCTGTGTACTAAGGTTACACCGAGAAAATTACCAGTTGAGTCTTTCGTTTGATATAAAGAAAATGCTCAGATGAAGGGTAATACAAATGGAATAAATTTGCTAGAAAATGGAATTTGATCTATCCATTTAATGGGCTAAGAGGTCATAAGAGGTCCTTGCCTAATATCACTTGTCGAATATATATACACTCCATTTATATATCTCAGTGGTGAACTTACCTTCACAATGGAAGCCATTGCCACGATAGCCCGGAAAGCAGGTGCACGTGAAGCTGCCCAGTGTGTTTGTGCAATGGGCGAACACGTCGCACGGCCGCTGTTTGCATTCGTTCTCATCTGGGGGCAGCAGAAATTGGGGAGTTAGCAGGGGATTTTAACGGTTATGTAAGTTAAGACCAGAACAGACACAATCAGACTCACCTTTGTCCACGCAATTGCAGCCGCCGTAGCCGTCATTGCAATGGCAGACGCCGTTCAAACACGCGCCATGTGTGCACTTGGTGCCATCACAGTCATCTGCGTAAAAATTCACGAACCCGAGGTTAGGCAAACCCATTAGGCTTTTAAGCGATCCGCGCTTAGATACTCACTTGTGCATTTGAGCTCTTTGCTCAACTCATCGGCACCCAGGAAGCAATCTTGGGTACCGTCGCATAGTTTCGATAGGTTGAATAGCTGCAAATATTCGGTGGACTCGTTGACTTGGCAGCCAAAGTAGCCATTCTCGAGGTTCAGGTAGAAGACCTCGCCGCGAAACCGACTATTCGCCCTCAAGTTCGTCTTGAATGGTTGCGGTTGTTGTGAATATTGTGAATGTACCTGCAAGCACACGATACAAATAAATTAGTTAATCACTGGCAATAAAACAAAAAGTTCCACGCACTCACTGCTATTAACCCAATTGAAACGGGTTGTTTATTTGTATCATTTGGAAAAGTTTTAGGAAATACACGATATCATTCAGAGGCTATATATGAAAGTGAATGCTGAATAATCTATATACAAATTTTCTAGAAGAACAGATAGTTACTATCCCCGAATCGCCGAACAAAGGGTTAAACCTTTTCCTAATGCCAACCTTCGCTGCAACCTCATTTCGTTGATGATAGTATTTAGGGCTCCCCAGCTGGCTCGCTAAACTAATTTAGATTCAAATTAGATACAGCGAGCTTAGGAGGCGTAGCACCGGCAGCGCTTCTTCAGATTTCACAACCCGATGTGGTCCATATGGGCACGATCCGATCGTACAGGTACGAGTATTATATGTAGATACACCGGTCCGTTCTCCATCACACTGTGTTGTTCCGCCGCCACTTAATTGTTACACTTGGCTGATTTTACTTTTAGCAAAACAAAAGTTGTTCGCCGCTTGCCATATTTTCTTGGCCGAAACTCTGGCGACTGGCTGGTTTGTTTTTGTGTTTCTGCTGGCAATATTAGATAGAGCTGGCTGGGAAACAAGTTTGTCACTTAAGACCTTTTTGTGCTCCAGCAAAAATGAATTAAAACTAGTTTCTATACATGTACCACCTATTGTCGCATTGCCGTTGTGATACATATGTGATCGTACTTCTATTTTTGTAGCCTGTTCAGTTCGACTTCCTACGCTCAAATATAGTTATTAAGTGGTTGGATCAGATTTGGAAGCAGCTTAAATATTTGTACAACAAGATTGGTTGAGATTTCTTCAATAAATAACAGAATAAGTGCCCAGAGTTCATGCACGTCTCTTCTAGTGATTACTTTAGAGCAACAAAAGTTTATGATTTATTCTTAGAAGTTGGTATTTTAATGATTGAACCATCGGGAACGATTGCTTTATTGAGCTTGTCCATTTATATTTCAAACATTTGTATTGCTTTATAGTACCCTGTATGCAGATAACTTAGAGCATTCTATCAATAAATGAATAAATATTTATACCATCGATATGGGCTTAGGTTTTCCGTTGCCTTATAATCATTTCCTTTTTATGCCATTGAATGCAGAGTTCAGTGTCTCAATTAAGTGGAAGGTTCTTTTCTGCTGCTATTTTTCCCAGTTTCCTTATGTAAGGCCAATTTTCTGTGCCTTTGTTTGTGGGCGCCTAATGAGCACAGTGAGGCCATAAAAAGGCATCTTAAATTGCTCTACGACCCCGCCATGGAAGGTGTGAACATGGGGCACTGGCTGTCAAGTTCAAGTTCAGCCGCGAATTGTTTTAGGCAGATTCTAATCGGGAGGAAGACGCTGGAGGCGGGCTCTCTTGTAGAACTCCATGTGGCTGTGGCTTTTCAATTGCTTTGTACCCACTTCACTTCAATTCACTTCGCTTCACGCCATGCAACGCTAACGGCCTTGCTAAACAATAGATTCCGCCGACTCTGCGACTTTTATCAATTGACAGGCGGCACAATGAGCACCACATGCACTCAACTGAGGCAGCAATATTCGCAGTGTGCTGCAACAATTAAAGGCGTGCGAGCAAAGATGTGCGCAGCCGATGGGGATGCTGATGCTACACACTGATCCAACTGATGCCACCTCTGATGCCTACTGAAAATGACGATGATGATGATGACGATGCGGCTGCTGAACGGCAAAAGCTCCCATGACATTGAGCGGCATATGCCAGCGACTACAATGCGCAATTTTTCGTTGCCAGGCTTGTTAACAGGCGCAATGACAACGGCAGACAGATGACGACGTTGCACGTCAACGCTCAAGTGCACATCCGTTATAACTGTCAATGGTTATTAACTTGGCTGTATTTGGAAAAGAAAATTCAAACTGCTGCTATATATTTACTTTTTCATTTAAACGCAATCCTAACTGAACTGAACTTTTAATGAGAATTTACAAACATTTCACCGAATTAAAGATTATAAAAAAAAACGTGTTTACTAAGCTGCTTAACCTTTTTGTTGTTTATAAATAGGGAGTGGTTTTAAGTTCGCACAAACCATTCGCAAATATTGTCCTCACATCAACAAAGTAGCCGTCAACCGGCAAGTTCGTTGCCTGAGTCTTTGGTTTGCGAAAAAAAGAGCATTCTCGAAGTTCACAATTAATTATGATCCCATCTAGCTAATCAAATGAATTATGACTGCCTCGCATAAATCAAGTTCCAACGCACAAAGGAAAGCAAATATCCGTAAAAGAATCTCGCCATGGAGCCATTGACAGAGTGTCGCAAAGAAAACCACAAGCGGGAGAGAGGAGTCAATGAACTTGGCTTTCGGCTTAGGGAATTCTCTTGGCCAATTTCTCAAAGCCCCTCGGAGTTCCCTCATTCACACCGGACACCCTTTCCCCGCCTCTCGCCGGCTGCATAAATCGATAACTATCAAAGCGTTTTTACAGCTAATGCGGCTATTTTTATTCATTACGTTTTCTCGGCTTTCTTCCATCGATTTGCTCCGTTTGGCTGGGTTCCTCGGCCAGTCGTTGACCGCAGACGGTGTGATTCTGCTCTTCCGCTGGCCCTATCATTACTAGTCAGTCTTTCTAGCCTGGTTTTCTTCAGCATGGAAACTCTTCTCTGGCTGCCAAATTGTTTGCCCAGCATCATCGTTTCCTCTCACTCTCGTGCAGATTTCACAGCTAGCTGTTAGCTTTAATAAACAGATATATGTATACTCGCTATGCCCAAGTAATTTTGCAGTAACTTCTTTTAATGGCTCATTTGCATGAGACCAGTTCGAATACCGTTAGGTCATCAAAGGTTCCAGCATCGTTATAATTTGTTTCCTCTGCTTCGCGTTGGGATTCTATATTATATCGCTTCAAAATAACATTTGTTAATCATTGGAGTTCTTTCACTTCTGGGATCTCTCTTGGCTTATTTGCTCATTTCAATTTGTTTCATAATGAGGTGGCAGCTCGTAAATTTAATCATTTTTCTTTTCTTTTCACCGACTTTTGTTTTGGGCCTTTCGAGAACCCATAAATTAATTATGACCCCTGCGCTAACTGCCGCTGGCCTCTGCCTCTGATCTAATCCCATCGATATTCAGGTTTAAGTCCGTCAACTTAACACTAATTAGCTTAATAACGAATGATGTTTATGGGGTACTTACTGCACTCGAGAGTAGTAGCACTATCCACGTGACTAGTGGCAAAAATATTTTCATTTTTGCTGCAAAGAGATCAAAGAGAAACAATCGCACATTAATAACCATTGAAGAATCAATTATAGCATGTTGGGTAACAGAAAATAAATACAATTAAGGCCACCCGGCAATAACCACTTGAGCCATAAGACGCTTTTCGGCTCTGGCCGAAAGTAAAACAAACAAAAATAATTAACTTAAAAATGTTGGGCACGCACAAACAAAACACAATTGGTCTGGTCATCTCAAACAGGTGCCAAAAAATAACAATGAAGTAGGGACCAGAGACCCAGTCGGGTAAATGACACTTGAAATTTATGCGCAAACACGAGTCCGGAGGCCTAGTCCCAGGCTTATCGCTTCCTTCGCCTTTCCCTGAAAAAACTTATCCAACAACGGGACCGGCATAAAAAATATAGTAATGCCCGAACACCTTTGGCGAAACAGAAAATGTTTAATGGCCGCAATATTCATTGTTCGCTACCTGTTGGCGATTTTCTCACGCATTCGTTTTCCACTTTCAGTTTTGAGTTTTCAGCCCGGCGACTGATTTTCATCAGACTTTGGTCTTGGCAACGAGAAAAACATCAAATGGGCATGGACTCCCTCTGCGTGTTAATTGGGTAGAATGACAGAAAACTGTTTTCCCCCGGCGACGCCCGGGTTTTTTGGGATAACGTAATCATATTGTGTGAAGTCCGATAGCACCTTTATATGGCATTCGTGATTATGACATAAGACAGCTGGAGGCGGAAGTGTCTGGGAAGAAGGCGTTGTTGGTCTGCAGGTCACAAATGCACAGTTCAGTTTTTACAGCACAACAATTTGCATGATTATACAGAAAGGTGCTGTTATTAAACAGATTATAAGATTATAAGATTTTCCAGTTCAGCTTAATCGGTTAGGTTTACCTTACGTTACTTCTAGAAAAATCAGCCATTCGACTCTATCGAGGACCCACTGTAACTGCAGAGGGGCGTGAACAAACAACTTTCTTAGCCCGGCGTGAATGCTTTAACGTGTGTAAAAGTATTTGCCATTATCTATCTGCGAGTGGGGGAAACTGGAAAACAGCGCCTTGGGTTGACCATAAAGCCTTCAACGGGCTAAAGGTAAAAGGCAGGCCAAGGATTGTGTTTCCCTTTTGGACCACGATTTATCTATTTCGGTTTATCAGCTAATAAACGCTTAAATAAAATACACACTCTGAGCCAAATTACATGCGCTTTGCAAGTTCGCCAAGTTAGCAGAAGGAAGTGGCTAACTCTGGCAGTCGCGGTTTCGCATCTTGTTTGCTGACTTGGCCATAAAGGGCATTGTGGCCCGGGATCCGGCTGCAGAGATTTGCTCCATTCTAACGACATTTGAAGCCCGGGCAGTCGGGCGTCTTCTAATCTTGTTTTGGCCGTTTCCAGATCCAAGTCCGCGGCCCCTGGCCATTTGTGTTTGCCCATGTCCATGATCACTTAATTAAAGCTGGGCCCCCAGTGGTAGTTCTCCAACTCGGCCTTATGTTTATTGTGGCCCGGCTGCGGCAAGTACTGTGTTCTCTGATGCCCGATAAATTTATGTGGTCGCGAAATGAGCGTAATTTGGTGGGTTCGGGTTCGGATTAACCGGGATTTGGGTTTCCTGGGCAGCTCCCTTTGGCTGACAAGCTGATATATGTGCGTGATAAATGTGGCAAATGCGGTTTCTTGTTTTTTCCACCGATTGCAAATAACGAAGTGCAACGCCGAGGCGCCTCCATCTGCAGCACGTATTTCAAAATTCCAAATTATCGGCAGGCACGGCAAATCGAAGGAACTCCTATCGCAGATGCTCTTAATGGCTTTCTTTCTGCTTTTAATTGTAATTGCCGTCTTTTTACGATATATACAATTGGACAGTTGCACAACGAGCTTAATTGAGCAGCGATGGTAATTGGTCGATAACGCACAGGAAAGTGCGATAACAGCTGGAGTGTTGCATACAACAAGTGAGGCCTTGGACCAATCGGAATGAAACAGGAAGCATATTTTGAAAGCAATATTGCGAGTAAACTAAGTTATTAAGCTAAATTATTACTTAGGGTACTCTTCCCCCAAAACTCTAACCGAAGCTAACGGCACCGTTGATTTCAAATCTACGCAAGAGTGTCCGTAGATCTTATCAAAATATTTATACAATGTCAAATCATTTTTGAATGAAGGCGAAGGAAGAATGAAGGAATGAGTTTTATAAGACTTGTCCGAAAAAATTCGTTAAGTCTCTAGATCTGAGAAACGAGAAACTGGCTGTTCCCCTGCCGCGATCTCCGCTGTTGCCATCCCGCTCTGATGCGGCGGCTGTCAACGCTATCAACGTCACTGACGCCATCCCCGTCTCTTTTCCACGCTGGGGGATGATCTCATCTCGCTTTAACCTGTCTAGCCACTAAATCAAAGTCAAAGAAGCCAGTGACACATTTTTGCCCCATCGACCGAACAAAAAGAAAAAAAACAGCATTCTACACCAAAACACACAGACGTAAAATTAATGATGGCATCTTTATTAAAAATAAATGCTGATAGCTTGAAAAATGGGTTTCTCGCAAAGCAAACACTTCGTGCATCAGCTGAAAAGTGTAGAGGGCTAGTGTGAACACACCCAAAAAGATTGCGACCGGATGCTGACGCGTCATCGATGTCGATTGCATCCAGTAGTTGGGAATTTTTTGTGCACTTTGCATGTGAGTGGCAATTGGGCTTTGATTGATTTCGAAATGCCAGGCGGCGCCCCATTTTATTACGCTTCTTCTCTTTCTTGTGCGCTTTTGTCATAAATCTTGCATAAATCGATTTAATCTGCCCCTGGCCACGCCCACCTGCTGGTGGGCCCCTCAATTAATTATACTTTTTCAATGTCAAAATGTCGCTGCAAGAAAGGTGCGCCGGCGATTTAACCCTTTTTTTATATACGTATTAGTTGACTGCGTGAATCTTGAGGCGCCTGCAACATGGAATCTGTAAGCAGCGTCTGATCCTGCGGCTTAGCCTTCTTTTCTAATTGCAGGTTTTCCAACGCCCCGATGTGGAGGTCACTGACAGCATTAAGTGCACTGGAAAAAGTTTAATGAGGTAAGTGCACCATGTATAAACTGTTATTTTAGCAACTTTCAAATACCTATACCGACTTTTCGCTCGGTGTATACATACACGTATAATTTCGCTCCCGGCAGATAATGCCGCCGGCCTGTCTCCAACATCAAGCTGCGGCTAGGAGGCGGAGGGCGTGGCTGGGCCGAGCTAAACTCACTTATTCACCTGCCCGCATGCCAACAAAGTGCAGCATCAGCAACCAGTTCGCATGAAAATGCATAATCAATCACCAGCGACAACGGCGACCAGAAAATTAAGTAAACCTTGTGGCAGAAGAGTCAATACTCTTTATTGGCGGTATTTATACATAGATCCGCAATGTCTTCGGTGCTCAACAGTAAGAATCGTTGTGTACTTGTTTTATGGACTAGGCACTTGGTGCCCGTTTCTTCTTGGGACTCGGAGTGGTCTCAGACCGAGTCCGAGTCCGAGTCCAAGGAGTCTTCATAGCACTCATCCTTGAACACAATACGCTCCTCGTAGAACGCGATGACCATTTGGGGGCACCGAGCGTTTAGCACCTTGGCGGGCACCAAGCCCGCTTGGTCGCAGCCCTTCCACTGCATCAAAAAGGTCAGCTCGCCGGACCAGTCGCAGGCTCCCAAGATCCGCAATGGTTCGAGCCCAAGATCAAATCCATTTGGTTGCTTCTCCGGGGAAGGAGTAGGGGACGTCAAAGTGGAGTTGGTCTTAGACTTCGTCGGATCCATTTTAATGTATTTTTTCTTTCTTTTTGATATTTCAATAGTAGCCAATTGTAACGTTTCGTCAAGTGTGTACACCCCTAGTACTATTTTTCAGTTTCGATAACTGTAGGTATCGACTTGCTTTGGCAACCCTTTCGGTGTGGCAGCCCTAAATATTTAATTTGAAAAGAGTTTGAGAGAATGGAAATAAAATTGTACACTTCCCTTAACTGGACACATTCTTTCAGATTTAGTTAGGGTATAGTGCATTCCAACGCCCATTGAGCGTATCATTGTTGCATCTTCATCTGACATTTCGCACGACTCGAATGTCAAGGCGCGATTGCCGGCGATACTACTTGCGATATTGGCCTTACGCGGCTCTACTTGTTAACTTCAATTCGTGTAAAGTGGCCGCTCATTAAAAACTCATAAATCAGGGCGGAAGGGAGGAGGGTTTTCGGTGGCACCGTCGCCAGTAATTGCCGTTGCTGGCCCAGTGTCAAAATAAAGGCAAAATAAAGCAGCCCAACTCGTCGGCGGAAATGATCGGCTACCAGGTGATGGGTATGTTGGGAACGGGGCACATGGAGACTACAGCTAGCTTCAAGTAATTTCCGCATATTGGAAGTCTCGTACTCTCGGATGGGCATGTGATTAATGATTAATCTGCTCGGTGCATCCGCCGCTATGACATTTAGCCAACGCCGCCTGAGAACCCGCTTCAGCAACAAAAAGAATCCGATTCGGAATCAGAAACAGAAGTAGAAGTCGGTGGCGGGGTGGCCAGTTAGAGCCGAGGTCTCCGGTCGCCAGTTGGAGCCATTAAACGCCGCTGGAGCTGCTTGGGCGCACAATTTAAAGCAGCAACTAACGCAGTTAGACAACAAACCACTTTCAAGAGCTGGCTGGCAAACAGGGAAAACGGCTTTCAACTCGTTTCGCTGCCCGCTCAGTTGCAGTTGCATACACTGAGGAAAATTAGGTGTGAGTTCTTTAATTTAGTCTATATATCTAGTAATATTTGTCGCGGGTGTTTTATGGGCTAGAAGAACATTCAGTTTCAGAAGTATTCATTGATACCATAAAATTTATATTATTATTTTTTCATAGGAAATAATTTTCCTTCTCAAATACAATATTTTTCAAGTGTACTGCCGTTAATGCTGTTGCTGCCGTGGGTGCAGCCGTTGAATGTTGCATGCTGCCAGTACGTTCAACTTTTGCAGTTAACAGTTAGATTTTGAAATGGCCAGCAGCACTGGCATCGTCGTCGGCATTGGTATCGGTTCTCTGGGATTCCAGTTTTCTGGCCACGGCCTGAGAACCCGGCGATCAAGATGCGCAGCTCCACCACGACGGAAGGAAATTGCCGTCCGAGGCGAAGTCGCAGCTCCGATCGCAGCATTGCGCACATCAAATAAATACTTGCACTTGGCAATTTTTGTGTTAAAACAAAATTAAAGCAATGCCAGCCATGCTGCTGCGGTGTAACATTAACCCAAATACATAATTCCCATTCCCGCCTCATCGGCATCGGACAAGGATCGGCGCATTAATCATTGGACAGGCAGGGGACAGCTCTTGGGAAGCGGCAGCATATTTGGGTTTATGGGTGAGCGCCAGTATCCTAAGCAGGAAATCATTAGAGTGTGGTCCAAGGAATCCGCAGGGGTTTGGCTCATGCATACATACTTATACGTATTTCTTGGGAATTTTTTGTAGATCTTGGCTCTGCCTGATGGTCGGTTTCTAAGCCTTCAAGCGGAGATCATCGCGTGACTGGCCAACAAAAACCCATTATAAATTCCTCACATTTATGATGTATCCTTCTGTCAGCGATGATAAAAGATCCTACCAATCTGTTCTAGTCTAGTCTTGTTTTGGTAGAGATAAATATATATTGATCATGAGTAAAAATAAGCTTGCCAAGAGCTGTTGGAAACTATTTCTGCAACATATCCAATTCTAAGAAGGTAGGTTTTCGCATGGGCATGTGAAAATATTAAAAAAAAAGAGCTTAGCCTTTTAAACTAAATCTCTATCTTATCCCCTTATTTCGCAGATCTTCACTTCAATGGTATATTGATATATATGCGACCAGGCGAGTGAGACATTACAAGCGATGTCCGAGAACAATGTATATATCTTGTCAGCAGGGAAGCGGCTCGATCGGAGTGACTTTAGCTGACTGTTGATAAGTTTCTGATAAGATTAATATGCCGCACGAGCTTAAAGGTTAAGCATGCAAATCAGGCGGAGGCGATGCCAGTGGTCCAGCGGGAAGCATTGACCGCTCAGAAGGACATGCCCGGCTGGCCAGGGAAAGGATGAGGAATTCTGGAGGAGCTGGAGCAGCAGGAGGCTAGATGGCTGGATGGCTGGATGGTCCGAGCTACTAAATCTCTTTATTGCCCAGTGGCAACACAATGGGGGAACTGAACTGGAGACGCCGACTTATTTGTAGTAGCTACAGCCACTACGCACAGTATGCCTGATGTATTGTTTTTATAAGGCTTATCCCCCTTTTTGTATTTATTTTTTTCTTTTTCAGTTTGGTCTAGTCCCCTTGTTTATGGTGTGCTGGTGTACTGTTTTGTTAATGCACATGCACCCAATGAGATCAAGTCGATACGTTTCGATTTGTTAAGAGATGGCACCTAAGAGGAGGCCAAGTTGGTCCAGCTGGCCACTGGTGTCGCATTGACATAATTGAGACATTATCGATGGCCTCATTGGCGGACTCTATTTGGTGCCAAGGGGAGAAATGTCCAGCGATGATCGGCTGGAAATGTCAAGGTTACATTGCCGACCTTTGGCCGAGCACGAAACAATTTAAATGCAATTTTTGCTTAAATAAGAAATAAAATCCGCAGCAAGGCAAACATCTGCAAAGCTAAAAAAAAGAAACAAATATTTGCTAATTTATCCTGTACGTGTCCTCCAACTAAGTGCACAGGTTTTGGGCCTTAAGCCGGGACGTTACCGCTCCGCTGACCCTCATCCTCCTGCTCCTGCTCCTCGTCCTCATCCCCATGTTGGCCTTTTAGGTCTTCTGGTTGTCTTCTGGCTCTTTGGGCCGTGTTGATTGTTTGCGCTGGACGCTGGCTGTTAAAATGCCTTTGATCTTCTGATATTTCTTGGCCCTGGCCTGGACTCGCGTTGCCCAGAGAACCCAGAGAGCCCAGCGGACATGCCAAAATGACCAGTCCCCCATTCCCGACGCACGGCGGGCGTATTTAACTTGACTTTGACTGGCTCCAACTGCAGCTCTAGGCCCTTTTCTGGTCTCTGCGGGCAACTTGTTAAAAAGAATGTCGACTCCGGGCGACGCATGTTTTCTTATTTTCCTCCCATTTTGTTCTTTTATTTTGCCAGACTGGAGAACTACTCTTTCGGCGGACTCGAAAAATTTCGCTTTCATTGCCGGCCATGACGGTGATCTTTTTGTTTTTCCCCCCACATTTAACCCAGAAATTAGCCGCTAACCCAAAGATGTGGTGGCAACTCTTTAATGCATCTCAAATGTGAGGAGCTGGAGGTGGAGGAGGATTGGCATATCCGAAGATCGGTGGAGGGACAGAGGTGTTAATTAGGCTTTTTATAGTCTACGAATCTCTGTGCCACATTATTGGTAAAGCAATCTTCGGGGATGCTCGCTAAACATAAATGTCAATATTTATTTACGCCGCTGCGGTCGCAATTTATTTCCAGTTTTTAATTGAAAAGGCTGGCCTCCGATGGGGATTCTGGATTGCGGCCACTTTTTGCCGCACAATGTGTCTAAGCCGAGCCTCGTAAATGTCCAGACCGCCGTAAATTGTGGCCCACACTGTGGCGAATATCGGCAACAAAGTGTATATATATGCCAAGGACATGCCCTTTATTATGGGAGAGGAGATATGGAAACTGGTTATTCTATTACACCCATGCAGAGTCAATATTTTGGCTTTCGCAAATGATTACCCATCCATTCCACTTACTTGTAAGTGTTTTCGCAAAGCGGTAATAAAATAAATCTATGAAAAGGGGATTGTAATTTAATCAGGTTTTATTTTGACAGCTCAGAAATAATACCTTACCAATAAAGTCGGTTTAGTAATTCCGTTCGAATTCGCTTACACTACCAATTTGATTACCAAGAAATTTGTTCGTAATATAAAATTGCACAACGTGAGCAAAGCATTGCAGCTTTTGCTATGGCGAGCCTATTAAACAAATTGAATAAAATTCAGATAATCTGTAATATATTTTTCCCATTTCCAATTACAGTGCCTGCTGCACTGATTCCAACCTGACACACTTTCTTGGAGTGTACTATGTGGCGACCACGGCCCACATGTGCCCGTTTTTTGTGATATTTGTTGGTTTTTGTGTGTGTTTTCGTGGCATGCAGACCTGACCTCCAATCGACAGAGCCCGTGGCGCCTTTGATGGCTTTCCAAAGTGCACACTTTTCGCCTACGCCGGGTGAAAGAGTCTGGCCGAGATGGAGCAGGAGTTGGGCTGGCCAGACCATAAATGGACACACACGATCTGTGGAGTGCAGTACAGACTGCTGCAGTCGAAAAACACCATGTGGCCATAAATGGAGCTGGCCATTAGAAAGGTAAATTGCAGTCGATTTAATTCAATGCAGGAGAGCCAGTCAGTCAACTCTAATTACCGCTGGTGGTGACCTTTCGGACACTGCGATGATTTGGCTAAGTGCCTTGGACACCCTCGGCCCGTCGGTTCTTGAGGTTACATAATGATGACTATGAAGAACAGAACCGTGTATGGGATACGCCGGCAAGCAATCAATCATTTAAGGGCAGTGCCTAACGGAAATGCAGAATAATGTAAATTCAAGAAACTGAATAATCGGGGAAGGTGACTGGTTCGTCATTTTGGTTTTCGGAGTCAGCACTCCATTCTAATTTATATGATTTTTACGTAGCTATCCGGCGGAAGTAAACCTCGGCCGGTGTTGCCGACTTGCCACTTCGACTGCTTTTGCCACTGCCACTTCTTGGCCATGTTTATTTGTGTTGTAAATTGCGAATGCGCCCCACAGCAACAACAAATGGGGGGAAAACATAACGCGCAGTCGCGCACTTCAATAAACAACAGGAGGAACACCACAACAGCCACAACAACTATATATACTTGGGCATTAGTTGCCTCTGGCATTGCGTACGTGCCCCGACCCGGCGTCGCCATTTTCATGCACCGCGAAAAAATATTCATTTAATGGGATAAACCCAAGAAATCTGCATAATCGTATATAAAATCGTATATGAAGTTTCTTTCTGTGTAGCCATCGCCAACGAATGTGGATGGTTTCTTTGGGCTTACCACTGACAAAGACGACAACCACGCATCGTAAAAAGAGTTTTATGCAATTGCCGCTTTGGTTTTGGCCCGAATGCGTTGTGGTTGTGTTTGCCTATTGTATAATAGCCCCATGTGTGTGCGTGTGCGGTATGTGCTCTGCATAATTTTATGATTCGTCCGACAGTTCCTGCAACGCGGGCCAACTCGAAAAGCCATGTCCATTGGCGATTTCCACTCGAGGCCTCTTTTCTTTTTTTTTTTTTGATTTTGGTTTCCTTCGGAGGACGCGTGGGCGATGGAGTGCATGTGCATGTGGATTTGATGCATTGATTGAATTTAACGCAGCACAATTTGGCCCCAACGTTCTTGGCCGAAAGGGCCAAAGTCGAGCCACAATGGCCCAGCGTGAGTCAGGCGGAGATGTGCGACTATGTGACTGGAATCGCAATCGGAATGCCGCGACGGATGAGCCGCGGATGGTGGATAGTGGATGGTGAATAGTCGATGGTCGTTGGTAATTGTAAATGGCCGGACAGGTCGGTAGCTGCCATTCAGTGTTGCCAATTTAGCCAAATTTGGCATGTGACTAGGTTTTTTGTTAAAGAGCGTCTCGTAACTGCTAGTTTATCCGACTCTTGTGGAAGATTCGATGGATTTTATTCAGCTTATGGTCGAAAATCGTATAATAATAAAGTGGGACGAGAGCAAGATCTGTCGGTGGAAAAAAGTTAGGATATAGTGTCATCACGCTATCATCAACTCTCTGGATTCTTATTCTTCCGTTTCCATTTGAAACTTTTTTCTTCGAAAAATTGTGGTTTTTCTCCAGTCATTAGGAATGAATTTGCAGAACTCCGGTTTCTTATCCCATAATATATTTCCACCCCACAAAAATACTTTGTATATCCCCACTTCATCTTGATTTATTTAGTTGGCTTTAATTTATGACTCGACTTCAAAGCGATATTTCCAACTAATCCTGGTCGCAGCATTCCTGTTTAAATTATCGCCGCCAGTACTTCTGATCCAGTGGCTGGTTACAAGGAGGGAACCTTGAAGCATCCCGAGTACAAGCGATTTAAATATACGAAAATAACTAAATCTAGACATAAAAAGCGACAACAGTGCCGCAAACAAGAAGTCTTGTAAAAATGCAAATCAATAAGCAAAGGTCCAGTTTGCCTGCCTGCAATAAAATAAATGTAAAAAGCGAGCCATTAAAAACGTCCACAAGGAACGTCCAATACCACACTACCAGTACCTTTTGAGTTGGCCAGTTTTTGTCTTTTGTCGCATCTGGCAGACGCCGATGCTGCGGTTGCAATTTGGTTTAGTACCTAGGTGTTAATTATCGCTAAAAGTCAATGGCGGGCAATCGGCGAAATCTGCACAGGGGCATCGCATCGTGCTTTGCATCTGCCCCTGGAGAATACTTAGAGCTGGAGATGGAGCTGGGATTGGGGTTTCGAGTGGAGCAGCAGGTTGCACTCGGACAGCTGTACAAGTGGCCACGATAATTAATATGAAAATATGTGAGGATGGCGCAGGACAACTCCACTCTGCCGCGCAGAAATGTTTGCTGCTATTTTTAGCAGGCCATTTTTAATGAGCCCTGTCCAAAGTCGTGCCCATGCTGCAGGGGGAGTCCGAGAAGACCAAAGAATCCGTTGGGCCACCCGGGTGTCCTAATTATGCTCTCATTTTCCTTCCCTTTTACGAATTATTAAATTCAGCATTGCCGGCATTAATTGCTTTATAATAGAGATGGCGGCGATCATGGCCCAAAAGAGCGACCGCTGCTCGGTTTCCGTTGCTGTTTTGAGACTTTTTGCCATACTCATATTTCTATAATTTATTGTAATGCACTTGGGGCGTGTTTCATTTCTCGCTTTAAAATGGCATAAATTTTTAAGCCGTGCCCCGGCCCATTCTGCGTCTGCGGTTATTTAACAATTTATTGTCTGTATACATATAGCCGCATTTATACTATATATATATATATATATTTCTTCCTTTTATTTTCATTTTTTCTGTAGTTGCATTTTGTCTGAAGTCGACAGCGGCCACGACCACCTTGATGTTCATGTCCCGAACCGACAACAACGACGATGACTCCAACGACTGGGGGCCAATTTACTTTAGTTTTCATTCATGTATGTCGGAGTGGTGGAGAGGAAAATAAGAGAAAAAATCGCTGGAAAAAAACTGTAAGCTGCGTTCATTACACGTTGTTATTTGTTGTCTGCGGTACATTATTGCTCTTGTTCGCTGTTTTGCTCACCAATTAGCTGCAGTCGGCCAAACGAAAGACTGCGACCACGAACTTGACTCGACTGCTGTTCGTTCTGTTCTGAGTGAGCAAGATTACAGACGACAAGGGCTTTTGTCACGTACTTTCCACGGTTCTAATCCACTTCTATTGCCTGGAACTTCGTTCTTGGCACCGGCAACTCGAAGAAGTCAAAGAACTACCTCGATTTTCTTGCTGACGCACCACCATCACCAACATCATGCTCATCCTCATGACGATTATGACCGGCAAGAGGGGCTCACATCAATCAAATGCCTCATTGTACACGGCTCCCATCTTCTCTTTTTTTATTTAACCAAGGGCCGCCACTTGAACTTGACATTTGGTGTAAGTGACCATTAAGGAAGTGCCTTGGGATGGTCCGAGTCGGAACAACTTGGAGCCAAGCCTGTGGCAATTAGCCGGGAATATCAATCAACGCACCATTTGAGTGTGAAAACAGCTCAGCTTTTAATTACAAAAGCTCTTTGTGTGTGGGACTCAGAAGTCGCCCACGGTCATTTCAAAACGCCTCTGCGCGATGTTTGTTGCCAACTGGCAACTGGCATTTGTTAGAACCGCTTGCAAACCGGGTCTGTTTTGCCTGTCTTAGCTCGGATCATAAGTAATAAGCCAATTGGCGTCGGCCAGGCCACACTACATTTTAATCAAGCCAACTGAGTTGTAAAGCCCACGCACCATCAAAGCCAAATATGTTCCCCGTCGGCGTTGCGAGACTCGCACCACATCCAAAGTGTCGCCAGCTGTCGACCTTCGAGGAGTTGTTGAGTTGAGTCATGGCTTATACTTTTGGCCATAACCGACAACTCTGTGGATGGCAAATTGATGGTGAAATTGTGTAGAGGAGCTGGGATTGTTAATATATCCGGGATGCAAATTGCATTAAATCGCACTAAAACCCAAAAAATGTTAACTGAGTACTATATTCAAGTTCAGACAGTATTAACCACTTCTGCCCTTCAATATTCTGAGAACCAATGAAAGATACTCCTCTTGTGGAGAATACTTAAGGTCTAAACAAGCTAGTGAATAACATTACATGGGTGATTAGATCAGAGTGTTTCTTCCTCAATCTGATCGTCCCCTGGGTGCCATCAAAGTGTCCACACTTGGTTAAAGCTTCCTTTGCGCACCGACAATCATCCAGCCTCCTCGTTCCGGAGACGAATCAAATGCCGATAGTTACGCCCCTTTTAGTTGGCGAGAACAGACTGTCAAGCCAAATTAGCAGTGGCTACTGTGGGCCATATCATATCATTTACCTTGGAGCACTGGTCACATACATTCACCGACTACCAAGACCCCTCGCCAATTCGATTAGGCCGCGCAAATGTAATTTAATAATTGCGGTTTTTGCAATTTACGGCCAGTTGCGATCCGCAGGATATGAGCTGGCACTATGACAATGACAGGATGCATCAATGCATCAATGTGCGGCACAGAGTCACCGCTCCTCGCATGGTGGCGACATGGAAATGTTTATGGCTTTGTGCGCGCCTGCGGTGGCAACTTCAAATGCAGCGGTAATTGAATTTTAAATTGTGGTGGTTGTGTGCTGCTCCTGTTGGCCAGATTAATTTAAATGAAGTTATTAGCCAGCTAGATAGCTCACTGACAGGGCGCAGAAAGGCAGCAAAAGACAAAAGACCATGTAGCTCCCACTCCTGCTGACTCCAAGTGCCCTGATATGGGGATACACTATATGTACCAGTGGAGCTGCCAGGCTCCAACGGGTTTTCCGATTTAACTGCTCTTGCGGGCTGCATTTGAAAGTTAAATTACGGTAGCGATATCGGAGCAGACATTCCGTTAATTGGCCGCACAACTTGAGATCGAGCTGATGGCTTGGTTTTTGCATACAGGCCTTTAGGATACTCTATTTGCCTGTGGGGCCTGGCCAAGAATGAAAGAATGGGCATGCTACTCCAGAACTCCGTTCGGCATATATTGGAACTTTCTAGATTATGTTAAGAAATCCTTAATGGCTTAATAAAGCTGCATCCTAAAATATTTAGTACTTGCCAAAGGTAGTGCCCTCCCTAACCTTAGCTCAGCAATTGTTATGGCTGGTTTATGTGTTTCCTAGTCACTTAATTCATTTAACTTGGCTTTTCCTACTCGGCGGTTAGGCGAACGAAACCTGGACTAGATTTTGTAAACCGTGAAGCTCACAACTCAACCCATTTTCCTGCTGTTTTTGGGGAGTGTAATAAAACTTCGTTGCGCCCCAGCAACCTCGCCTTCTTGATGCCAGTTTTGCAATTTTTTTTTTTTGGCTATGTCTGCTTTACAGTTGCGGCAGAAATTGTTGCAAATTGCAGTTTAAAAAGTTTCCGTGTTGGTTTTTTTTCCGGCGTCGGAGTCTGCAACTAATATGAGTCATAAATTTAAAGGCTTAACTCGAGGCTAAGGCGAGTGCAACTGCAACCGAACCTGGAGCTGTGCCGCTGACAGGGACTTTTAAAATGAAATAAATAAACGGCATTACGGCTAGTTATATGCAGCGATCAGGGTCTTGAGCGGCGTAAACCACGACGACAAAAACAAAAAAAAGCAACTGTGCCACGGAGTGTTGGCGTGGAAGCTGAAAGTTGAACTGAATGTGAACTTAACTGGGCTGGGCCCAAGTCGTCCGGTTACTTTTGCATTTGCAGCACGGTTTCTTTATTCTGCACGGGACGAAGCCATTTTATTGATACAGATACAGCAAATTCGGGTCCACCAAAAACAAAAAAAAAAAACTAAAGTCTGGCCGAGTTTTTTTGGCAACCCGCAGCATGACATCATTTTGAGTTACTGCGAATCGGAGTTCGAACCGCTCTTTCAGCTGCAGCAGCCCTGCAGCCACAAAAAGCCCAAAAACTGGTCGCTGTTTTACTTTCGCTTTATTCCTCGAAGTATTTCTTATTTCCTTTCGGCCTGTGTTTTCTTTTTTTTTTTTTTTTGGGCCAAGATGCTTCATTATTTTTTGGGTCATCTGGAAGAAGTACGTTCGTATATGGCAATGAAAGTGAAACCAAGTTCTGGTGAAAGTGGGCTGCCCATCAGCGAATGGAAATCGAAAACGCATAACAAGTGCATGGCTTTCGAGATCCGTGGACCACATGGTCGGGCCTTGGCGGATCGATTGTGTCATGGAGCGTGGGTCGTTCGCCCACGAGGCCTTCTCAAAAAAGCCTCCACTGGCCGAAACTAATGATGTTAGACGACGGGCACAGGTTGGCACTGAGGTACAGACTGCTCCGCTTTGGTCTCGGTTTCGTCTTCATCTGTTCATCTGAATATCGATTTGTATGCGTTGCCCACACACTTTAGCTCTTTTGGGATTTTTGCGGCAGTTAGAAGAAATCAATGCAAAAAGTTTCGCGAGCGCGAAATTAATTAGAATTTTGTGGCTTTGAATGGCAGCTCCGCCGTTGGTGGCTGGGAAAAGACCTTGAGCGGCGGTTCAACAGACTGTGTGGGGGGCTGCAAACTAGTTGAGGCAACTGAGTCACAATCTTGAAGCTCCAAAAGAGCATCCAAATCGCGACCAGTCTTTGGAATTTGCCCATAATAAATCTGTCTGCAGGCTGATGGCACTGAAGACGCACAGCATGACTTACGAATTAACCGTGAAATCTATGGAATCAATCTACCGATTTCGCCAGTTGCTTTGGCGTTCGACGAAAGTAGCTAAATCTCTTTCCCACGAGTTTCTCTGGTCATTAGGCAATAATAAAACTGGAGTTTTATTTGCATTCAATAAAGGTTTCATTAGCTGACGTTGGGTCTGTGTCCGCAGTCTTTTGTTTTTGCCATGCAATTTATCAGTGCCAGGTTTTTAAAATATAGTAGTTGATCGAAACAAGTTTGTTTCCTAAGTCTTTTGATTCCGTTCTACAAATTTCTGCAAACTTTGGTTTTTAACTTAAAGTTTTCAAAAATTAAAAATAATATCCAGTGCGTGACTTAAGTCTTTTTATCTACCTTATGTACTTTGGTTTGGTTTTTGGTTTTTTGCTTTAAGTCTTTAGATTTGGCTCATGAATTTTGCAATAAAAATATCTATCTATATTTCTGTTGTGCAGAATGTGAAAGACATGTCGCTTTACACTTACGCCATTTATCTCTGCAGAAGAATCGCAAAACAGAGCATTCACTTTGGGTCCCTTGATTCATTTAATTGCGGCAATTTCTTTCGCCCACGCAGAGTGAGTCAAGCGCTTTGGCTCATAATTTATAGGCATTATTATTGTAATTTCTCCCGACAGACAAACGCAGCAGCTCGCACGCAAAACAATAATACATAAAGTGAAAGTTTTGCACCTTTTGCCGCGCAGACAACAAACCAGCGGCAAACGCATCAGCATAAGCAGCTGAACAAAACAAAAATAGTCAGTCAGTCGGTCGGTGAGATGGGATAAGATGAGCCACGAACCAACCGTTCGGGAAAAGCAACTTCAACCAAAGTACCAAAACCCACGACGAGCAGAAAAACAATGCCTTACAAATGACTGCCAGCTAGTTCAAACCGAAACTGGCTGACAAATGAGATGGCGCCGGTAGCTTCACTTGTGTCTTGCTTTTGACCAAAAATGCTGCAGCCACAGATCTCCCATCTTCATCAACGAAACTACAAATTTCGCCAAATCCGCCTGCGAAATCTCCGAAAATATCAAACAATCACCGAAAGAGATTTTTTTGACCTCATCTTTGTTTTGGAACACTTGTGATTGCTTGACAAACTCTTTCTTCGCGCCTATTAAAAAGTGTGTCAAGCGGGTATTTGAAGCAATTATTTGTCATATTTTCTATTTGCGTTTCGGTTTCGTTACATCCGAAATGAGATGCAGAGAAAATAAACAGCATTAGCGAAGAGGCCCTGACCAAAGAGTCAGTGACAAGGCGTCTTTGGACCCGTTTCCATCTGCGTACTCATCATCTTCGCCTTCCAACTCATCAAATCTCACAATGACTTTGGCCTGAGATTTTTGCACCAACGAAAGTGAACGTTTCTTTGTGTCGGCGCTGTTTGTTATTATTATTATTTCTTTGCCACACTAACAGTTGGTATTTTTAAGCTTATGTCTGCACTTGGGTGGAAAAAAACGGAAATTTGTCATGTAGATTTTGTGTGCCAACTGTTTTTATGCTCGCTGATTTCAGACCATTTAAAATTAGATTTAATGGATCTTTTATTTTGTTTGCGACGTTAATGGAAGAAAAGTTTTTATATTAAACTTATAAATTATATCTAAGAGCCATGAAAAAGCACTTCAATAGGAAGAAATTTGATGCATGTATGTGTTTTAGTTGGCTTTTTTTAAAGGTTATAAATTTTATTATGTTTTTTTCTCTTTACCATTTGCCATAAAATGTTTGGCTGTTTTAACCACCCGAAAATCCATGTAATTTCTCTTATAATAAAAATGTTTTATATACCACTTAAAATTTGCACTTAGTAGAAGTGGAAAAAAATGTGCTCACCATTTTATTCATCAACTTTCGGCCAAAATCAGTTCATACTGCCAACAGCTGCCAACGAAGATCGACGCCAGCAAAAAAGCCTTGTTTCTTACTTGGCTGCTGCCAAAGCAGCTGCCAAAAGCGATTTGCCGTCAAAAGCGCAGAAAGACACACACACACACACACTGCGCGACGGCTTTGGCAGACTCACAGACACTTGAATATTTGTATTAAAACGTATTGTTGTACTTAACAATATTAAACGCTTTTCTTATGAACACTTTGGATTGCTTTGCGCGCGTTTGGTTTTTCGGAATTTTCACAGGGTAAAATAGCTGAAAAATGCCCGGCAACTTTCACTGCAATTAGGCGATGGATGTTAGATTCCCCGCCTATTCAAATAAGGCAACGATCTCCGCTCAGATGATCTATCCGGACTGCTGGAGCCGAACTTAACACTTAACACACTGTCCAGAGAGAAGCCCACTTGGCAGAGAACCGCACCGCACGCGCGCTGAAAACGAACTGAATGTGCGGAGCTTGAGCCGCCGATCACGAGCCCCACTGGTTACCTGTATTGCCAAGAGTTACCTGGCTCTAAACCCGAGAGAGTGTGTGTATGAGCCCCGATTTTGGTGTGAGTGCGGCTGGCTGTTAGGCAACTTTGCTGCCCACACTTTGCTTGGCAAAAGTCGCCGCTCTGCTGGTCCATTTTTGGCCTGGACCGCTCAGCAATAATTTTTTTCTCTCCTTTTTGTTGCTGTTGTTATTTTTTTATAACCAAGACGCCTTTGCAGAAATGTGAAAAAGAAAAAAAATGTAGGGGTATAACCTATACGATTTGTGGCTTCCAAGTTGCCAGTTGTGCTTTGACTTTTGATTGACGTAATTTCTGCGCTTGATATTCACTTGAATTTCTTGTATTTCCATTACACGCCCACCACACCCGCACTCACACACGCACACACACCTCCCATGTGGGCGTCTCATTTCTGGAAAACATTTAAATTTATTTCATACGTTTTGTTTCATCAGGAGTTTCGTGAACTTTCGCTCGCCACGGAACTGAATGGAATATGTGGGAGTGCTGAACCGACCCTATATAGGCTATATAGTGCTTGGCTCACTCGATTTGCTTGGCTGGCTTGCTTATGCTAATTAACCAGCTTAAACTTTGGTATTCAAGCGTTTCCCCCGAAACGAAAGACTTAAGCAACGAACTCGTCCCAAATTACTAAAAAACTTTTGTGGCTCTCAGCCGACCTTGTGTTATACCTCCGAAATGAGGTCCTTATCGTCAAGGAATCTTTATTGCAATGAAGTAATTTCCGCATGTAATGGGGAGATCGAAAAAAGTTCTCGCATCTTACGGTAACTGTGTTTTTTTTTGTACCAACATTACCCTTTGGTAACGCCCTGCTTGCACATTAATTTCTACGCCCCGCAATTATTTCATGCTGCAAATGGAGTATGAAGAAACATAAACGAAAAACGTGTCCCACATACTAAGATAGGTTAAAGCATAAAAAGCGAGCCACTAAAAACAATAAAAATTAACAAGCATAATTAAAAATGCACACGATGGGAATGGCAACGGAAAAATCTCAAAAAGGGATGAGATCTGTAGACCGCTGAAACCGAATCTTTTCGCCTTAAGCTCCAAGTTGCGGGCGTTTAAATTTCGGAAAATACACGAACCGAAGATTGAAGTGCACTAAAAGACTTTATGATGAAACGTAAATTTTTGGCAAAAACGAAAGCCGTAAAAACTTCATGAACATAAATCCTCAAAATATCATGGTATCGTAGGTCCCACCAGTATTTACTGAAAATAACTCAAGGTTAAAATGTTGTGGTGCGTAAATAAAAACTTTAAAATAAAAATTTATTAATTAATTACATCTAAGAAATTGCAATTAATTAATACAACATTTTCTTTGTAAGTACAATGTAAATGCTTTGTAGCATGTCAACGTTAAACAACCTAAATAGCTAATAGGAAAACTGGTGGGTTTCACCTAAGTGTTTGGTATGTTAATTATACCCATTTGAAGATGAGTAAAGTTCCCTGTTAAAACAGGCACTTTATGATAGCCACTTAAGTGAAGGAAAATTCCGAGTGCAACTCTAAAGTGCATTTCGTTACCTATTTTCGCAGCCTAAACAAACCGGGCGTTCAAGTTGGGTTACCCGTTCAAGAGACGTGCATTCCTGAATTGCTAAAACAAGCAATACCGCAACAGCTGCAACAAGTGCGGCTAATTTGATGCAGCAAAGGCAGCAGTGCAACGGCAGCGGCGAAAAACCCACACGCGTCGTCGTCTACACTTGGCATATTTAACACATTTAATGAAAAACCAACAAAACATCAGTATTTATGATGCAGCCGGGCGATCTAGGGCCAGCTCTCTAGGCGCCAGGAGGCCCTGTCCGCCGGCAGGTTGTGGCTTTATTAAGTTGCTGTTGTTGTCTGTTTTTATTAATAAGTCATATTTTTATATGGTTCAGCCGAGGAGCAAAAGAAGCAGCAACTTGATAATTTATGTTGTTTGCGAAGCTCCGAGCGGGATGACAAAAGTTGCAGATGAAGCTGTTGGACCAAGGGCAACTGGAGCCATGGGCTCCCACATTCATACGTGGGCTTATTCATAAGTCACTCACTCACTCGCTCGCTCGCCATTCATTCATTCATAAAGTTTAAGAAAAAAAGCTCGTGGAGCGAAGCTTATTTTGTGATTAATTAAATGCAACTTGGCTGGCTTGTTGTTTTGATTATTATTATGGTTGCTTATGAAAAAGTGTGCCAGTGCAAGAGACATGCAACAGGTTGCAGTGATGCAAGTGTTTATGACCATTTTAAAGTTTTTTATTGCTCTACCGACCACTAATCTGATTTTCGTTGAGTTTACCTATTTGGTTAGCAGTGGGCGAAAGTTTGTTGCCTAAGTCTTTCGTTGTGATGCACTTTGCACCTGACCAACAGGTGCGCCAGAAAACAATTCAGACGTGGCCGATTGGCCGCGTGATATCCCCTAAAACTGTGTCAAATCACTAAATACACTAAAATTATTCGCTCATTTGTGCGAAAATGTGCAAAAATATAATTGCAGGAAAATAGCGATGAAAAACGATGGAAACAAAATTCGCAAACACCGTAAATAGTTTATTACGTAATCGCTTAAACATCTCAATTTTGCTTCAGTTTTCGTGATGAAAAAAATGAAAAAGTTGCATGGCGTCAACGAATTAAGCAAATAGCGATAGAAATTGCTGTTAATTTCAATGCGAGTTTTATTTATTTTTGCACTTTTTGCCGGCACAGTTTTCACCCAGCGCCCACACACAGCTGTTCAAACGCCGGAGCATTGCACAAATATGATCTGGAGAGGCGGGGAGATCTGTATCTGGAGGGGATTACGGGAGGATCGCGCACCTTAGCCACAAACGAAACGCAACCGATCGGCGGATAAAACTATTGAGCGAAGTGCACACAACGCGGTGCGCCGGCTGACTGAATGCGAGAGGATAAACCCATGCATTTGTTGGCCAAGTTAGTTGGCAAACAGCTGACGGACTGGCTCTCTCTCTAACGACCAAAACTAGTTTCGTTTAATTGTGGCCCGGTCTGGCATTTGAAAATCGGTTTGGACGTATAACAGTTGGCCAGCGTAACTGTGCTACCCGCTGAGAAACTGAGTAAAACTGAGAGAATCTGAGAGATTTATAGAGAAGTATGGACAAACCCAAAACGAGAGAATCACAGCGGGCTGGCATCGTCTAATTTGTTATTGTTATTGTATTTGTCAAGTCAACTGATAAATTGACTTGATATTGAAAATAAATTAATTATATCTCCGAAAAATGGAACAACTCGAAGTTGGCTTTCGTGGGATTAGGCAATCACCGAAGCTGGCAGAAAATGCAAGCGGATCTGTACTCGCAAAAAATATGTATAAAATTATAGTACTTGAATAATAAAAATGAGGTCACAGCATGCGTCATGAGAGATTTTCATAAGAAAATATAGATATGAATATTTTTTATTCATATAGATAACCCGATTTAACTTGATTTTTATATATATATATTGGCTACAATGACTCACTCATCCATTCTGAGCGCAAGACAAATTGTTGCAAATTAAAATCAAGTTATCTAATTGATTTCAACAATATTTCAACTTGAACTTGCTATGCAATTTTTTATGATCTTTTTCCATTCTTCCTCAGTTCAAAAGAAGATCATTAACTCTGAGCTGCCTTGTAAATGGAGGCAAATTCTTATCATAGGAGATATTGAAGAAGTAGGCCACTTGTGGTTATCTGACAGTGGGAGATAATTAATGATGCACTTTATGTAGAAGACGAAATTCACTAGATATATGTGCTTGGGTCTATGATTTCTGTGACTATTATTATAAATGATCAAATAAAAGTCCAATGATCTTTTCATAAGAAGCGGATAAGTTTAAAGGTAACTTATTTAATAAAATGAAACAATGAATAACCAACAATTTTATTTTCAAAACAAGTTTTATATGACCCTTAGCTTTTGAATTAGTTATTCGTGCAGCTTTTTTACTTCTGCTGTCTTTTACTAACAATAATTTCAAATGTTTATAGCGCATTCGCCTGCAAAATGTAAAATGTGCAGCAAATACGTTTCACTCAATTTAAGTGACTGCTCACGTTTTATATTTTGTCCAAGATCTTTTTACAGATATATGAGTCTTATTTAGAGTTTACTTTTGGCCAGTTCCAAAGTCACGTTGCGCCCATAGACGCCACGTACGCAGTAAAAGTCGCGAAGTCAGTCACAGTCACCTTTTAATGTTTATGTTATTTGCTGGCTTGTTTACTTATGTTTTTGCACTGCTAAAAATATTGTTGCAGGCGCCTTGTAAGCGGCTTTACTCAAATTTTGGGAGCAAAAAGTTGTGTTTTGGGGCCACGAGGGGAGATCCACAAAAGTACAAGCAATTGGCCGTGCCAAGGTGCCCATACATAAGCCTCTATTTGCACCATTCAGATGGAAGTATGATTTATGCTGCCCCTGCGTTGCATAAGTTGCACACGTCAAGAGCGATGACGTTATGCGAAGCGCGTGCTGAGTCGGCTGACCCAAAAAACAGAAAGCCACTACGGTAGTTTGACGCCAATGCGGCCGAGGCGACATTTGGCTTAAATAGAATGCAAAATACGAAACGCAAAAGCTGAAACTGCAACAGAGAGCTATAGTCTGGTAGATAGTAGAATGATCTATACTCTATTTGTTAGACATGTTAAAGGAAATCATAAATACCCACATTGTTTGGTCTACATATGTGTGCACATTATATATATCTTATAAATTTAATGTAAGCGATTGTAAAAAAATATTCCATTGACTACCTTTTACTGAGTCTAGCCAGCTTTTTAAATATATGCCCTAGTTGATGGCACCACCTGCAGTTAGGGTGGACCAACTGCCGAGAGCAGCGAGCGTAAACAAGTTGGCGGCTGACAGCGCAGTTAGACATTAGATGGCTAAGTGATGAGCCTGTTGAGCGCGTTGCTTGCCAGCTTTTGCAAATTGGCTGGGTTCGGTTGGGGCCGAAAAGATCGCCGCCAGGCGGAGTACCGTTGGTTGCCACACCAACCTACATAGCACATGGCACCGAGCACATAGCACATAGCACATGCCACCGCTCCAAAGACGCGGAATGCAATTGCAACTGCAACAGCGGCCGATGATGTTGCCGTCTATGAGATAATTGAAAAATGCGTAAGTCGGACCCTGATGTCAACCGGACGAAAGGGGTTGAGAGGGTCACGCCGCTGTGCCAGAACTCTTTACATTTTCCACTGATTTTCCTGCACGCACCTTCTTCTGTGTTAGGTTAGCCAAGAGAACCGAGGAAAAACAGGTTTCGCGCGTTGTCTATTTTCCTGTCGCCGATTTTCCCCTTCGTTGTTTGTTGTTTGCGCTCAATTTCGTTACGTACGGAAAGCAAAAGGCATGGCAAGAAGATACTAGAAGAAGTATCTACGAGCTGGATGTGGTGGTGTTTTGGCCATTAGAGGGGATACACTCGCACAGACACACACACACACACGCGGAGGGAATGCTAGCGGTTATGGAAATTCCTTTGAAGCACGCACACACCGATACACATACATAAAATCATGGCCAACAAAGGATGTGAGGAAGCATTGAGGGAAAAGAGACCCAAACAATGAGGATCTCCCGTAGTGTTGTTGCTTTTGGCACTTGGCTATGGCCATGGAAAATTGGCCGTTTTGCTGGCATAGATACAACACTTGCTCCTCGGGGTATCATCAACCTCATCATTGGGATCGGGATCGGGATTCGGTATTCGGGATCGTGTTTGTCTGGTAGCAACTTAAGGCATGACATTGCCGAATTTTCCACAGTCCCCCGCTACAATCACTTCTTGCCAATGGAAATTCGGTTAGAATTTGTTTGTTTCCCAGTTGAAAAATGCCTAATCAGCGTTTTATTGTTACGAGTATAGTGACTCTGCTACCGACGGGCGACTCTAACAAGCGGAGAGTGAGAAAAAGTAGCGTGACTTTCGATGGAAGTGCCTGCATAATTAGAATATAAATGCCCACTTTGTTGTGGGATCTTCGGGAATGCACGGCAGTGATTATGTGGATCATGTAATTACCAGTTAAACACGGCGCATTTCCTTATGGCCAAAACAAGGCAAAGACTTGGCCAACGAACTTGTGAAATGGGAGTTTTTTGGGAAAAGTTTGTGTGGGGGCTATAAGACGGTTTGTTAATCAAAGTTTAACAGGAGTAGATATGCGTTTCCTTCCAACTTCGCAAACACAAAACCCATCAGCACTCAAGATATTGGCTTAGTGAAAGAATAACCTCCACTTCCGATGTAATAGACTTAAATTGCTGAAATGACTTGGCGCAAAACCGCTCTTAGAACAGTTAAAGAACAAAAGACTTAGGCAACGAACTCGAATAAATTTACAGACGACTGCACAATTATCAGAAAGAGACGGCGACAGCGTGCGGCATTCTTGGCTCCTTACCAATTAATCAAACGGCTAGAGAAACGGTAAACGAATTATGTAACTAATGCAGTAACTGCGCCCTGACTCCTCAACGCCCCCGGGGCCACGCCTTCTGCTGGTAAGCATCTTCAGCGAAGCGTTTGACGCCACTAAACTGTACAACATTTCAAACACTTGCCTCGAGGGCAGCGAGCCACTTGGTTTTGGGAAAACTAAAACTGGTAACGAGAAACTGGTAACTGATATGCATGCGCAGAGCGTGTAAATAATTAGAACCAAGCACTTTCAGCCAAGCAGAGCTCCCCAAGAGACAAAAACCGCAGCATGATTAAGAAGTTTTTACAGTGAGGTTTAGACGAGGGTGTAAGAGAGAATAGGAACTATAATGTTCTTCAGAAATATGAACAAAAGCCTTAAATTCAGTTGGTTAAAAAAAAATAATTAAACATATTTTATGACGTTTGATCATAAATTGTTAAATATAATATATAATTTTCTGACTGTTCTTGAAGAGATATATAAGTCATTGGCATAGTTTTCAATTAATTTAAAGTATTTCGAGGTTCATGGAAAAATTACTTCCCATTTGTAGGTATTCAACATTTTTCCCAAGTATGCCTGGAATGAAATAACCCCACACCAAAGAAACCTTTATTTCCCTCATAATACTTTGGGTATCTTGTCTTCTATCATCAGCGTAAGTTCTTCTCGCCGGCCTTCGCTTAGAAACAAGAGGAATTTAACTGAAGCATAACTCGAGCGTCGGGCAAAGTTAATTTTTATGGTTATAACATTTATTTGCTGGTAATTATGAGCGCTGAGTGAAGGCGCAGAAAAGGCTTAAAGGCAGAAAAGGCGTAGAAAAGCTCATTTTGTAATTAGACAGCCAGCAAGCGGCAATCCTTTGCAATGGGCCAATGAACTGCGGTGTCCAACGAACTGGACTTGCTCTGCGGGCTTCGCTACGATGGTGCGTATGCAAATGGATCCGCCAAAAAGGTCAACCTGGGACAACAGACAACGGCGGCAACAATTACAAAATATGCGTTAAAAATGCAGGGCCGCCTGAATCGAACACGACGACCACGGACAACGTAGGCAGGCTACGAGCAACAACAAAAAAAAAAATAAAAACAAAAAATCTGAAAAAAGTACTGAAATAATATGGCCACAAATCGTGATAAGCAATGCCGGGGCAAAAACTTATTGGCAAACATTGCCAACAACCGACAGCAACAAAAACAGGCTTGGCCCGGCCAAGAGCAGCAACAACAATCAAATGGCCCAGGACGGCAGGCACAACGGCGGCAGCATTTTGTGAACCACTCTATTTATCAGATTGAGGAGGGCGGGTGCTGGGGGGCCGGGTATTTTGGTGGGTTCCCCGATCCCCAGATCCTCGGTTCGGGCCAACTAGTTGGCTCAATTGCTATGGCCAGTGTACATATTATTGAGCGATTTTTAGTGCTTCTCTCTCTCGTACAGCAGCACTACGCTCATATTTTTTTTGATGGCGCGCTGAAAGTCGAGGCGATATCTCCCCTACATGTGTGTTAGTAGTAAAAGTTGTTGCACATCCAGCTGAGGCCGCGGAGTGAACGACCATCAAGGTAAGACTGCAGCAAACAATGGCCAAAGCGGCACGTCGTGCCCAGCTCCAGGTGAATGTGCGGCTGAACCCAGTTCCTGCCCTCCATCCGCCAACAGCCATCCGCCGTCCCACAGCTACATTCTCCACCCTCTTCTGGGTGTAGCCGCAATACTGCCCGCAGAATTGTAACGCGTTTTGGCCAAGTATTTGCCGAACCCGGCACTCGCCACTCTTATTGTTTTTGCTTATTTGTTTCTACGTATTAATAACATGTTCGGGCCGCAATCGCGCGCTGGCTGTTTTAAAAATATGCATACAGTGTGCTGGGTTCCCTGTTCTTGGGTTGGAAATATGAAAGGATTTCGATGCGATCCCACAGGCTCGGCGTGCGTGTAACCGCCCTGACTGTCTGTCTACTAATAATAATAATACACGGCCAATAATAAGTTTTAATCATCGTGATAATGGTGTGCTTATGGTAAGATTCCTTCCCACGACTCCGCTCCCCAGCTGATGTCTCCATAAAAAGCCCCATCCTGGATTTTAATACATTTTTGCTTTTAAGCCAACAGGTCCAAACCGCTCACTGTTGACGTGGGCGTCATATTTGGTTTAGATGACCAACACTGCATCTGGCATCTACTAGAAAAATCCATAAACTCTTTGCCATATTTTTATGGGCTTTGGAAATCTTGATATTGAAAACAGGAAATTCCCATAAACATTCCAGTACCATCGATAGCTTTCCAGATAGCAGTATAAGTTTATGCGATTGCAGTGTAAAATGTTAAGAGGTTTAATAAACACAACATCTCTAACAATCTCTAAAATGAGAACATGAGAACTTATATAAAAGGAATTTTATTGATTTTATTTCTTTTTCCATATACGAGTTTTTAAGGTTTTATTTTTGCATTACAATTATTGTGAAATTGAAATCCAAAAATGTTTCAGAATTATATCATCACCAACTTTTCAAATTTGGAAATATCAACAAATTGAACTGTATATATTCCTTAATCCCCCGACCAGCAAAAAAACTTTACAGTTACGATTACGATATGAGGTGGGTGGATATAATAAATACCATATTCACTGTATACATGAAAAATGATCGCTATTAAAACGGTGCCAATGAAGGCTTTGTTCCGTTCGCAAATGTCAGAACAGCCGAGCGAGAGTAACTGGCCAAATGCCAAACTGGTTTTGGCCAAAAACAAACATTTGCATATAAGAAACGAATGAAATCAATGCACACACACTGGCCAGAGACAGACCCCCAAAGTTGTTTGCCTTGAGTGGATTTTATAACCCGAGAGTGCACACGGAGCAACGAGCAATCCGTTCGCACATTAGAAGCCAGCTCAGAAACAGCTGACCAGGTTTCTGACGCATCTGCCAAGATAATTAAACAAATGCGAACAGGTTAAGCTGGCCATAAGTGATTTATATAATGATAATAATGATAATCACATTTTCGGTGGCCTTAATTATGCCCAGATGGTACGAAGTTCGAGGTTGATTTTGCAGACAATCGAAAGTCTTAAGGCACAAACTTGTTGAAAGAACTTTCCTCGGGCACGAAGGTAGCATAAAACTTTATGACAATTTAATTAGTTTAATCGATGTGATGAGACACAAACGGCGGGTGAGGAAGCCAGTGGCTCCAGCTGGACACTGGTCACTGGACTGCCTGCTTGGATATTTATGGAAAGCATAAAACTTAATTGTTGCATAAGTTACCTAGCAACGATGCGATCGAATAGGGCTGGTCCGGTCAGGTTCGCTGGCGTTGTTTAAGCTGCTTTAATAGTTTGCTTTGGCTGGCCGATGATTAATGCTTATTGCCCGTTGCCTTTTCGGCATTCTGAGCCCTCTCACACATAACTGTAAATCGCAATTACTGTCAATAGTATTTCAACTGTGGCTGTGATGAATTGCACGAATTTCGCCAAAATCAAGCCAAACGAAAGTTCAAAGACACGCACAAGGAAAGATTCTTTGGAAACTGGGTGCGAGTTGTTGGCCTGTCATTCATTTTCCATTAACAAAATGTGTACGTATTATTTTTCGTATTGTTCGCATAGCCAACTTATCGAAAGCTTTTAATAGGATTGTGTATTTTACATATGTTTCTTGGCAACTCGAAAACGTGAATGGGCTCAGATCGGGCAGTTAAGATCCGATTGCCATGATGCGTGCGGAATAAATTTGATGATCTCATGACGCTTTGAGTTGAAGTCGAAATACTTAAGGTGACATAAAAATTCCTGTGAGAACGCAGACTCGCAGTGAAATGAGCAGCCTAAGAACTTGCTCTTGAAAAAGGGAGTTCGGCTGTAAAATGTTTATAGCCTGAGACAAAGTTTTTATGTTAGGGTAGTCCACAGCAGTAAATGTTTAATAGGAGCCTCAACTAAGTCGGGGGAGTTTTACTGCTGGGGAATTAATTTAATTTGTTTTCGCGCTAGCCATAAGACCAGATGCATACATTTAAGATGTGATCTCCTTAATCTATTTCTTGGAGTCATAAAATAATGCATTATTCGGAGCAGACCGTAGAAAAATGGACAACTCATATCAATTGCATTTTGGGTGGGTAGCCAACCAAATTATTGCATCACTTTTACTCCACCGAACCATTTCACAAATTCATGAAATACTTAAGATACCCAATGCGTTTGGCTGCGAAACGCATGGACTTCCTTCGAAATATTTTTACAAGCGACAAGTTACCAAAATTAGTCAATTAGCAAATGATTTCGAGTTGCGGTTCGGGTTTATTTTGATTATTTATTGACAGTTGCCTGTTATGTGCTTAAGAAAACAGAAATGCGGCGAAGAAGCAAAAAACACGGACTACAGACGGTTTCGTAAAGAGCCCAGCCCAACAGCTTTCACTTGACTTGTCTCCATGTAAGCCACACGATTTATATTTCGAATGGCGTGTATTTTTCTCCCTCTTTATTGCGCCGATGTTAAGCATTTATTTGTTTAGTTATATTTGCGGGCATGCAGGTCGATTTAAGCCAGCTGATTTGCCACACTTTGGATTTGAGCACGTCAAGTTCGTGCCTCGAGTCTTTCGTTTCGCTTGCCTGGTGGCCCGTTGCCCCGAACCCGAACCGATACGATATGGTATGGGATGATTGGAATGGAATGGTATACCCCTTTGTTGTGGTTGTGCCTCGGGTTCAGGCTGCAGTTGCTGCCGGGGCGTATGGTAATAATCATTTTGCACGGGCCATGTTGGCGGCATGCGACTTTGTAGGTAAATTGCGCTTAATGATTATGTTCAGCGAACTTTACAGTATATATATATATATATGCGAGTGCAAGTTCCCAAGTCTGGACCCTTGGAGGTGTTGAAAGTGATGTCTCTCTTCCTTCGTGACCTAGCAGGAGGCTGTGCTAAATTCAATTAGTTGGCAGCCGCTGTAATTTATTTTAATACACTTACTTTTGAAGCCTCTCATAATAAAATTACTTAATATTGGGTCGAACCTCTCCACGGCTGCTGTGGCTATTGCCGTATCGTGCCGAGCCCCGATTAGCTTTACTTATATATATTTTTTGTGATTTATATTCAAGGCTGTGGCCATTCAGGCGTCACGGCAAACATTTGTTTGCAATTTTCTGCGACGCAGAATTTCGCTAGCTCTTTGAAAAGATTTACCGAAAATTAAACGAATGCGGACATGACTTCGGGGCAAAAATGAATCTGTGTGAAATAATTTTTAAAAATAAGTGGAAAACCGAAAAACGTCAAGAGCCAAAGCCGATTGCAAATTTTAAATGCTGTCGAAGCAAGTTTGGCAAATATCAACACGCCTTGGAATATTTTATGTTAAATAAAACTAAATAGTTAACAAAGGCAGTCATGAGCAAAATAAATTAAAGTTTTCTGTAGCTGAGAAACCAATCGTAAAAAGATAAATATCTTGACCCAGACGCTTTTTCCCTTCCTATTCATATAAAATCCCCACTCAACAACGAAAATAATTGTTTTGTCGAAAATGGATAATTAATAATGGAGCTATAAAAAACATGCAACTATGTATCTCATTTGCCGCCCTCAAGTATTTCGCTGTTGCTGTTCGACCTTCGATGGGCGGTAGACATTACCGTCTCACATCAATGAACAGCAAAAGCTATAACAAATACATATATCTATAAGTATATGGACTTAGGAAGCATGTGAATCTGACTAAAATTGTTAGACTACGGCACAGCTGATGAGCAGAGAAAAAACTTGAATATATCTTGATTGAAAATAATGGCTTCAGTAATTAAATAAATGAGTCTTGTAATCAATGAGATCAGATTCTTCATGAGATAGCTCATTTGGATTGGTTCTGTGGAGCTTAACACGTATGTTTCTAAATAAATAGTAAATTTAATTCTCCCAATTTGTAAAGTAACTGAAAACCAAAACGGGAAAACTCACTTTATTCTAAGAATCCAAATAAGCCGTAAATGGGGCGATACTAATTAATGTCTATTATGACTTCAAAGTGTTTGCTAAGTTTATTGGCTAAAACCACAGTGCTGAAAATACCACAAAGCCAATCAAATCCGAATTAGACAAAATGAAAAGCAATAAATATATTGGCAATCGAAGTACACGTATACCAAGGCATTTGAAACTTGTTTGTGGTTAATTTTCGGCTAAAGATTCCGTGATTTGATCCGTAAGATTACTTACCAAGAATTTGTTGTTACTCATTTCTCCGCAAAGCAAAAGGTGTTGGCCTGGTTGAGATGGGGGTTTCGTAGCTTTTCAGTTATGTTTTTTATTATTTGTCACTACACGATATGCACTATATATATATCTATTTGTTGTACTTAGAGTGCACGAGGCACTTGGGAAAGAACACACACACACTAAAAACCCAAGTACTGTGCCAACTCTGATATTGGTTTCAGGCAGTTTTCTGCACTTCTCGTTCTCTGTCTCTCAGAGATCTGCAAATAGGATGAATTGTTGGTTGTGGTTATGCAACGCCAACGCAGGCAAAAATCAATTGCACTCAATTGGAGTGGCCATTAATAAGCGAGGGGCGAACATTTATCATTTGAGTTTTCTGGCCCTCAGATCTGAAAAGCCTCACAAATTGCACTGGCCCGTTGCAGCGATCATTTGTTGTGTTGGCGTTTAATTTGCCAATTGTGATGAGTTATTGCCAGTGCCAGAATTGCGCTGATCTGTTTGCATTGGCAAATTCAGCTCAGCTCCGCTCGGCAGCAGCAGCTTCATTAAGTGCTAAATTTAGACAGGTCTAGCTGAAGAGTACTCGCGGAGCCCTCGAACCGGATATGGCTTAATGCCGAGGGAACACCGATATCCAAGATCTGGCCACTGTCCACCAGGCGAGATTTTTGTAGTCAGCATCACCAGCAGCAGCGGCAGCAGCAGAAGCAACAGCAGCGCTTAACTTTATTTAAACACAATTATTTGCTGGGCCAGGCCAAGAGCAAAGAGCCCTCTTTTGCTGCTGTTCACTTACACATAAATTTGCATGCCCAACAAATTTGCTGCAGCTTCGTTTTCGCTGCTGCTGCTGTTGCTGCCGTTGATGTTGATGTTGTAATTTAGTTAATTTTGCCTATTCCAAGGTGGCAGGGAGTCCAAAGAACAACCCATGTCAGAGCTCGAGCCCCTGACTCAGCCTCAGCCTCAGACTGAGATTCAGATTCAGATTCAGACTTGGAGGAGGCTCATGCCAAAAGGCTCGTGCTCTGTCTGGTTGGCTCTCGTTTTTATTTTGTTTTCGTTTCTTTTATAGAGTTGTTGGCTTTTGATTGCGTTGGCGTTGTGTTTCGATACTGCAGGTTTTGCATGTTCCCTTGCTGTTGCACATTTGTTTTATTGCTGCCAATTTGGCTAATTGTATATAGGTAGCGACAAAATGTTGCCTTAAACGATTTCGTTGAAGTTTATTATTTAAGCAACTTTTTCTTGTTGTGAACATTTGTTTTGCACTCGCTTATGCAAAAATGTTAAAAATTGGTAGCCAATAATTATTAAATTATTTTAATTATAAGGTGGCACATTTTAAGTTTATAAAAAACTGTTTTCCTTGATTCGATCACTATTGAATTAAAAATTTTGAAATAGTAGCATTATACCACATAAATAGTCTTCATTAGTATATAGCAGAAGTGTAAGTATATATTTTAAAGAAACGATTTGTGGCTATAACATCCAGTCGTTTAAAAACGTTTAGATTTAATTATTTTAATTAAATATCAGTTGTTGTAATTGGAAAACTTTTAGTAAAGCGCGCACACGAGAAATTATTTTCTTGCAAGACGAGATTTTCTTTTTAATTTTTTTTCGTGCGACGATGCGCGCAGACGACTTGGCTGGTTATTAAGCGCGACTCGGAATGTGGCAAGTTGTCCAGGCACTGCCCCAACAAACCCATCGAAACTCCCAAGGAGCCCGAAACGTAAGCGACCAAATGACGTAAACGGCGGTCAACGAACGACGGACGACGTAAGCGGGTTGGAGCGAGATGCCCTGAGTACTTCAATGGGAGCTGTCCACTCACAAAATCCACAAAAGGAACACAGATCGCTAGCGACGATCACACCTCGCACGTTGAAGTTCGCAGCCAAACTGAAGCGCGCGCGCCTTCGAGCTGAGATTATATGTTGGGGCAAACCGGCGAAAGAAACCCACCACTCAGCCACCACACTTGAACTTGACCAAATGCACAAATTGCAGAGGCGGCCTCCGCAGCACGTGAGTCGCCGGAGAGCCAGCGCTTCGCTCTCCCAGGTAAACAAACACTTCCAGCTGGAAAGCTGCGCTCGCCAAAACAGGTTTCACTTGGCCACAATCACGTGGCCGGCATCGGTTTGTTTTGGTTTTTCGAGTGTTGTTTACAGCCGTGACGTCACTATTTTGACAATTCCAATTGGCGTTACTCTCTCGCGTTTTCTCTCACTCTCCATTGTGGTGAATTTGCCCGGCCTCAACAGAAAGACTTAAGCAACGAACTTGACTTGTGCGCACTGACGCAACGAATAAGTGTTTGTAGAAAAATAATAGAATTTGCAAAAAAAATCGTTAAAAATGTGAAAATTCGCTTAACAAAAATATTATGTAGAAACCTTTTAAATTAAATCATTGGTTCGAGAATTTCGTTTACACTTTGCCCCACCCAGACGAAAGACTTGAGCAACGAACTTGACTCTGGCGCTGACACAACAAAAATGACCAAAAAAAGCTTGAGCAAAAAATCATATTGAATTTCGCTTCAAGTCGCTGGGCGTGCAAAACTCCGTTCTTTCGTTAAGCCGCACATTTGTCTGGCTTTGAAATCAGCTTAAAATCAACGCCTACGTGGGTGTCCATCCACCGCCACAGAGATGCCGCCAACATAAATAACCATCTGCTTGCGGACCGTGTCTGTGGCAAAATTCGGCATTCGATTT
Source organism: Drosophila sechellia (assembly GCF_004382195.2). Classification (NCBI taxonomy): domain Eukaryota; kingdom Metazoa; phylum Arthropoda; class Insecta; order Diptera; family Drosophilidae; genus Drosophila; species Drosophila sechellia. The sequence goes on from NC_045949.1 coordinate 4,543,454, forward strand.
CACTCGTGGTATTTACAATCGATGCCATGACATCACACTTGACTGGCAGATCATTAAATTGCATTAGACACTGCAAATTCGCAAGTAAAAGAAACTGCATCGCGTTAAGTTGTTGCGGTTTTGCTTCTATTTAAGCTACACAACATGACTCAGTCAGTAGTTTTTACTTATGGCGAAGTTTTAATGACTGTCAAGAACCATCAGCGGGTGGTCACCAAATAAAAATAATTTGGAAAATTTGATTTGTCATTACATGATTAATTCGAGGGGGAGAAACTTGTAAGTAAAAAATGTAATTTTGTGAAGGTTACTTCACGCGATCTTGACGCACCCAGTTAAATGTGTTGTACTTGTTTAAACTTCACTTTTATTGATTGACTCACCATTTTAATCTAAGCTAGATTAGTAAAAAAATATACGAATAACAATGATAGGTTTCTATTTTTCATAACTTTAAATATTAAACCCACAGATGGTGATTTTTTAATGAGCACCTAGAACAGACTATGAGGTCACCAATTGTCTCAGAAGAATACTAAATGGTGAGACATCAGTTAGCAACGAAACCAGTTAAACTAAAAAGAAGACGGAACAGCGTAATTTCAAATATTAAATATAATTGTGCACTAATTTGAGTGCACCAATTTCAAGCTGCGGAAACGTGAAATCTTTCTGGGAACTTTGAGAAACACATTTCGCAACCCACTAAGTGCCACGCCAGAGGTAACTATTTTCGCAGCTCTTATGCGGAGTCAGTTGATGGATTGTTTGGGCGTTCGGACAAGGTGTTCATCATAGTCAGAGCTTGGCGAATCGTGCCACTGTTGACCTGGTTGCATAACCGCCGGACCACTTCCTACACCTCCACGTAGACATAAGTCAAATGCAAGCGCAGGCACCGACCAAATAGAAGCCACTAAACAACACGCAGCACTTGGCTCTCATTTGCGCCTGTTGAGTGCCTTTGTCTAATTGAATTAGCGCCGTTTGCAAATATTTTGCAACCATCGAGGGGCCTCCCCCTTTTTATGTGCATTTTTGCATTACGGATTTGGCATTGAAGTTGGGCAGGCAGTAATGGAATTAAATGGAGAGAACGCGATCTGCAGAACGCATTTTTATGACTTTGGCACTGTGTTTTATTAGCCCAGACAATGTAACTAATTTCCAGGGATTCTGTTTTTTCCCATCTTTCTTTACGACCATCCAAGTGGCCAACCAAGTGGTCATCCAAGGACCCACTGGCCGCTGATGAGCGGTGGTGCGAGGTGGTGCGTTGACAAGCGACTGGCGGTGTGAAGTGCAAGTGGAAGTGGAAGTGGTGCGTCGTGCAGTGGAGAGCGAAGTGCCCTGGCGAAGATGTCAGTTTCAATTTGAATGCTCAACTTAATCCGCGCGTCAGGCCAACTCATCTCATCTCATCTCATGGCATCTCTAGGATTCTGGTTCTGATTCTGATTCGGACTCTCAGCCCCGTTCCCATGGCCGGGAGTAGATGCCTCTGCTAGGCAATTTGCGCGGCGGCTCGGCTTCAAAAGCGTCCATGTCCAAGTCAAGTGCCAGCATATATTCAAAATTAATTTCAACCAGAGCTAAAATTTTTTAATTATGGGTTCGCAGTTACACTGAGATCGGTTCGTGGCAGTGCTGGAGGCTGGTTCGATTCACGCAGGATCCATTTGGGGCGGCTTAATTGAATTCCAGGTAAGTTCCCGTCATCTAGGCTCTCCAAGCTTCTGACACCAGTGGCCCAGTGTGGTCCTTTCGATCCGGCGATGCGATGCCAAATTGATTTGTTTACAACGACCGGTGGATAACGTGTTTGTTTTTACAGTTAACATTGAAAAATGAAACTGTTGCATGTCGACTGCCAATTAAAGATGAGTCGTCCCTTAAATCCCCCTTCCTAGGTAGCCGCAGTTTAAGTAGCTTTAATGAAGGGTCTGCACCGGCTAAGCTGCCGCAAGGCCTTCGGCCAGGATTGCACTCTGGCCTAAACAAAGAAACAGACAAATTGATGTTGGCTCTCGATCTGGATTACACTTGAAACAATATGTACTAAATGCTACATTTTCATAGACTTCTTTGAATGATACCTTTACAGCTTGATACAAGTGAACTTTCTTGCGCTATTATAAGATGAGAGCTTAGAAAAGTTGTTGTGAAACGGTCAAATAACAGCCAATTACCAAAAAAAGTTTGGTTTGTGCCTACAGCTTATTTTGTGTGTTATTTGGGGTACTTCTTCGAAGGAAACTTGGCTTTAAGATCGCTACAATAGAGCTCGATCGGTCCATCTGTCAGGTGAGTTGCGCCGCGGTTAACGGTAGCTCAGCGAAATGATTGATCGGACACCCACCAGAGACAGCCAATTAAGCCATTGACACACTTTCATCTCCTGCTGTCAGATCAATCAGAGTGCAGCCAAGCAATTACCAATCGCTGAAGATGTCTTCGGGCAACCGCTCGTTCACACATAACTGCAAATTCATGACCGAATATTAAATTGGAGAACTCATAGATTTGCAGCTCCATCGGGTAGACATATGGAAACCAGTTGCACTGTTTGCTCATCGCTCATTTAACTGCTTAAGTCTCGTCTCGGTTTTGGCCGATTGCCAAAGAGGCAAGTGAATTCCCGACCAGAACGGAGTACAGCGATCCGAAAGCCATTAAAAATTGCAGGCACACACTCGTCCAGAGAGGAGGAGCAGCTAAAAACCGCACCCATCCTAGAACGGCTCAGTTCCCGAGATGCTGATTAGGCAGACGACTCCGAGTCGCCAGGGATGACAGCTCAGATCTCGTTCCCCTGCCCACGTACAGAGTCCTTGGCGCACGTGTGCTCTGGACTGGCATTTGAATGTTAAGTGATTGGTTAATTTGCGCTTGATGGCCCAGCTTTGAGTGGCTAAGACCATTAAATGGTTCTGCATAAAGGGCCAAGAAATGTGGTGTCTTTAAGTACTTTAGCTACACTGTGATTCGATAAGTGAACAGTTGACAGAGGGCTCATATTCTAAAGAGGTTCAATAAGAAATAGAGTCATCAGTCATTACTTAAAAGTAAAGAATTTTCACCAAGACACTATTAAGAGAAACTAAAATCTTCTAATAATAATGAAATGGCCATTTACCCCACAGTTTGAAAGTCAGCGCATTTTAAACGCACTTCTATTACCATAAATGCCTGAGCCTTGGTACGTGCAAACAGTTGGCTGAGCCTCGGCAAATACCTTTGGGTGACAAATTAGCAACTCCACTTGGCCGACTGTCAGCACTCGAGTTCCTAATGAGCCACCAAAGCCACCGAAGGGCTCTCGAAACGGCAGCCATTTGTAAATGCTAATTAGAAAAGTTGCAGTTGCAGCTACCAGTGCCAGTCATAAATTGCGTATGCCAGCCTTTCTTTTCCCTCTGCACCTTTTTGGAGGCGCAGACTCCGGGCAGCAAATCACATAGGCAAATGAACTGTCAACTGGAATGTGTGTGCCCCAAGTTGGCCATGACTGAAGGCCAAGTTGGTAGGGCAGCCCAAGCATGATCTACGGCTGGGGCGTGATTCTGTGTGAGCCAAATAACGCACGCAAATAATAAATCAGCAGGGGCTTTTGGCCAGGTCTGCAGCAGATTCTTGGCGGTGGTTAGAAAACATTTTCCCTGCCATTTTACTTTTTCTTTTTACTGCCGAGAGGCGCGAATTGCTTAAGCGCCTGTCTTACCTCATCTGCCACGCCCACACATTTTTTTACGCTCGCACTCCGAGTGCTAAAAATTCTTTGGCCATGCCATTTCTAATGAGCCCAGTTTGTTTGATCTGGCCTCGAGTGGCGACTGGTGTCAATGGACATTGAGGCGGGTTGAGTGCCTCACCTGGGATTACCTTAGCCCCATCCCCCAAAGAAAGAATGCCCGACCAGAGAGTTCGGTTTGTCGGACTCTTCCAATTTAGCGCAAATTGCAGAAATATGCCGAAGAAACAAAGGCAGAAAACTCATCCGCAAAACAATCATAACACTGACCTCAATTTCCTGCCAGCCGCAATCACATTTCCTAGCCAGTTCTCTCGGCTCTGTAATTCTAATCAGATGCACAGAACGAGCAGCGCCGCAATTATGATGGACGTTCTATACAGAAGGTACAGTGGTATGGTTAAATTGAAGATCAATAAATAATTGAAACCTTAAAGAAAACTTATTTCCAGAATTATTTCAAAAGATTGATGTCAGAGATTTTTCTAGGGTTAACTTATAAACCTCTTATGAAATCATTAAAATCGTGGAAAAGTTTATTCAAATTTTATATTCTCCAACCACTGTAACTTCTGTCGGGCCAATTGTAAGACATGAAAAATCAATAAAACTATGGAGAAATTTCTTTTGGCTGGAGGTAGCGGTGTGTACGTGGAATGGCATTTCTATTTTGGCTGATGATTTGCTTTTGATGATGCGCACGAACAGGAACGGTTCGTCGAAGAGAACAGAGTCAGAGAACTCAGAAAAAATAGAACTGGGAATATTGTGGCAACCGGAGACGATGAAAGCCAAAAAGTAGCACAGCTATTGGCACAGAAATGGAAATAATTTGCATTTAATGACGACCGCCGCGTGGGCCGCATATGGCTATGGTGGAGGTTGGCCCCAGGAGGAGGTTACCCCAATCCTCAATCCCTATGCATTATGCACTAATGTCGGTCCAAGTTCAAATCATTAGGTATGGCATGGTATGTCTTTCGGCAGCGACTGACCATCGCGGTCTGATGGCTGGATGGTCGAATGGGTTGATGGTCCTGGGCAATTTGCAGAGTGCGCTGTCACGATTAATAACGCTGTCATAATAACACTTTTCTGTGATTGATTTAAGACAATTACAGAAAAGAGGAACACAGCGCTCACGTTTGATGATGAGGAATGGAGCTGGAATAGAGTGTTCGCCAAGGGTTGCGGCTTCTCGGCCCTGAGTGATTGGCGCTGGCCGCAGCGCTTAAGAAAGAGATTATCAAGTTGCCAAATGGGCACGTCCGTCGAGGGAATGGGAATGGGAATGGGATTGGAACTTGCACTTGGACTTGGACTCCCTAGTAATATGGGCATGGGCATGGCGAACGAGGGCGACTGGCTGCGAAAAGTGTTGAGCCGCGCAGACATGCTAAATTAAGCTGAAGAAGATGGCTATCAACACCACCAACACCGCCAACGAGTTGGTGGCTTTACTTCGGCTCAGTTCACTTCTTCTGGCTGGGATGGCCTGGCAAAATCGCTTCATGTTGATGGCTTACAACAAGTAATTGGCAGCATCCACATGTTGGCCGCAACAACCACAGCCCAACTTCGTTTTGTGCCCATCCGAGCGTCGCTTGTGTCAAAAGGTTTAATTTTTTTACCCTTTTTCATTTTGTGTTGTATTTTTTAGTTGTTTTTTTTTTTTATTTCTGTTTTGATTTTTGCAGGTTATGGGTACGGATACCCCGCTCCCGCATGTAATAACATTTCAAGCTGTGCTCTTTGGTCTTCAACTTGAACCTCTTACACGGCTGACTGCCCTGCTCACAGACCTCAAAGGCAGCCCACATTTCAGATCCCACATCCACGGGCCAGGGCGTCAATGTCAGAGCTTCGATTTCGTTGCCAACTCTCTCGCTCTCTCTTTGGTTATTGTTTTTGCCGCCGGAGCTGCCGCTTCTGCCTTTGGGCCGGGTCAAGTTCAAGGCTTCCCATTTTGCGAATTTTATGCGTTTTTTGCCGCTTTGGCAATACAAAAGTGCCCTAGACTCGGCACACGACTATCTGCCGGCAGAAACAAGGATCTGCCTTGGGCTTTGGGCCAATTTTCTGTTGCGAAATGTAAGTTATGTGTGCTTTGGCAGTAGGAATAACTAGTTATGACCAGAATCGGGTTGAATCCAGCGAGCAGTATTACGAAAAAATCAAAATGATAGTTGTTTCATAGTATTATTATTTAAAATGAAATCCTTTTACTCAAGGAAATCTTTGAGATGCGTTGTTCCAACCCCTTGTTCTGTACATTTCCTCTTGGCATAAGTCAAATCAACCAGAAATCTCTGGCTGGTTTTCGATCAATGGGCAAAAAGCTCTGCAGCAAAATTAAGAATGGGTTTGGGGGGAAAACGACCACATAGTTTTGTTTTTATGGTATGCAATGGGTATAAATTCGAAATATTTGCTAAATGCCGCAAAGTGCCTCCTTAACTCACATTCTACCCACCGCCGAATGCCTTTTTGCGGCTTAGCTCTTTAGCTCTCCCCTTTCATGATGGACAATAATAATTCTTGGCAAGAGCCATTTTCGTTTACAAATTGCCGCATAAATCGCATATTCGATGAGAGTTCTTGGGCTCTTGCATTTCGCTGAAGAAATGCATAAAATGCAAAGAAGAGAAAAAGCCAATGTTAGCAGCATGCAATTTCTTCCACCGGCTTGGCGCTCGACTCCCAAACAGGCAACCGGCCAAAACCGTTAACTGAAAACTGCAAAAAAGAGCCAGTCAGTTGAAATAAAGCAAGTCGAGTGCATATAATTCGTTATGCTTTATTACGAAATTGGATATCCATAGAGTGGGTCGTCGACGTCCCCCGAGTTGGGCATGAAATTACAGCCGAATGCCGATTCTGGATCTGCAGAGTCTCGAGGAGTCTCTGGAGTCGCGGTAGCCGCCAAATGACATACTTCTAATTTATGGCCACGGCTGATCTCCATCTCGCGGAGATCACGCAGCTGCGAATATCCCCCGAAAAATGCCGCCAGATCACCAGCGGATCGCCCACGGAAATGGCTGAAAACTACGCGAAAAAATTACAGCAGAACCGCTAGATTCCTCGGCAGGCACATAATTAGTGCAATGTGTGGACAGGCCACCGCTCCCAGTCCATTCCGCCAAAGAAACTGGAGTCTAAGTCAAGTGCACTGCACTGAAAACAATATATGTATACCTTACGAAAATGCCAACAGATCGATGGGATCGAATTTGTAATATTTTTAGAATTTTCAATAGCGAGCACAAAGTTCTACTTTTTAGTTTACCCAACTTTCAGGTTACCTATCTTGCAGTAGTAACCATTTTTCCTGTGCATCATCCGCATTGCGAGTGCATTTCTGGGCGATCGTGATACGGATACGCGGCGGCTGCCACTCGTCAATGATTTTATCTGGCTGCACTCGGTTCCTCCTCCTCCGAACCCAACTCCCGGCATCCAGGTAAATAAACAACGGCTGCTGCTGCTATCACAATCCGCTGGCGGCTTCTTCGTTGCCCGATATCTTGGGGATACATTGGGTATAATGAACTTTGGATAAGTTGGACGCCCCGGCACTAGTGTGAAGAATTCGAAAATTGCTCTGATGTGTATGATTCTGCTGAAAATCTAATGGTGATCTTCCCGAAGGCCAACCATGAATGGTTTTCCTCCTTTTCCCATTTACAGTACTGGCGTTCCATATAACGCAAATTGGAATAGATTTTAAATTCATAATTTCCTTGAAACTTTCAGATACCGGTTTATTATTCGATTTTCGAACACACTTGTAGGGGTACCAACGAATTCGATTCACCAACCTACCATTTTTTGTTGTGCTTTTTCGCGACCTGAATGATGCCATAGATATATTGTCGCTTCAAGTACAGTTTGCCGTTACATATATATTAGCCAGCTGCTGCCGACATGGCCAAAAAGTGCTCTTAGCCGCTTTTGGCGGCCAATGTCAGGGTAAGTTGTTTATTGGCGAGTGGGTGGCCAGCTATTCTGCGCTATTTTCCGCTGTTTTCATTAACACCAACCGCAAATTAGCCGCTCTGGTTGGACCAGTTTAGAAGATAACTCAATCGAAATGAAAATCTCACTTGGCCTGGCCGGCAAAGTGTTACCGTTACAGCAGATGCCATTTATGGCCAACTCGCAACAAATTGCTGAATCTTGTTTACCATGCCCAAGTAGGACGAGACGCATTAGAACCGGCAATCGATCGGGATTCGATCTCGCCTAATCAGATCAAGTCGCTCCATTTGGTCACAAACACTTAGGCGCCAATTGAGCATCTATGGCATTTCGTCTAATTAGATAGAAATACCTCGAAACCCGCTGAAATTCTCGGTTGGAATGCCACGCCTTATAGGCGGACAAGCAAGCAGCCTCACCATCGCCTTCTTGGTGGCTTCGTCACACGCACATGTTGTCCAGATTTATGAGCTACCCACCGAATCCACGAATCGCTCAGCGGGATCATCGCGGATTGACTCCGAATTGCATTCGATTCTGGATCGCTCTTCCTGTTGAAATAAAAGCAGCAGCAGGCGAGCAATCGTTCTGAATTTATGTGGCCTCCATCGCGAATTTTTCAATTCGGGCATATGGGTTTCGTTTGGCAAGAGGGAGCATCAAGGAAATTGAAGTCTTGCGCTTGGGGCTCAGAACATCCGTTTGTGATATATGATCTCAACAGCAGGTCGATTTAGCGCACCAAATTTGAATTCACATAATAATTGGAATACGATTTATGATATGTTTGGGGAAACTTAAGCAAAGAAGAAAAAACAAAATGTCTTGCTTATGAAATTTAATATTAAATGGTTATTTTTTTCACAAATAAATAAAAGGGTATTTACTAGTGCTAAAGAGCCGATTTCAGTTGCATCATCTTACTCTTATTATTTATTTTAAATTTAAATTATACGCTTGCCTTGAGAGAAAAGTGCACGGCGCTATGTTTAAAACATTTACTTTTGCTGCCCCGGCCGGGCAAGGGGGCTGGAAAGGGGGCGGGGCAGTGGCTATATCTGCGGCTCACAGTCCGACTTCATGCACGATTGTCAGTTGCAATTCAAAGATATTTCAAATTCTAAAGCCAAAGCCTTGGCCCGCAGGCGATTGCTCTGCAGTTGCTGCATGCGATTTGCATTCGAAATGCCCATGCGCTGGCTGCTCGAATTTAATAAAAAATGTTTTATTAAGTCATAAAAATATTTTAATATTTTGCTCATCGTCTGGTGATTTTGCATAAGTAAATGCGCATTGCAATTGTGCAATTTTGCGAGCACAGTGCAACCAGGAAGTGCCCCGTCGATTTCCAAGCACTGGTGAGTGGCGAGTGGGTGGGTGGGTTTTGAAGGGCCTTTGGCCAGTTTTGTGCACCATCTTAGCCAAGAATCCGGGCATTGACTTGCATAGACTGGTCCAAAGACACAAACTCACTGGAATCACGCACCATCAATTAACGTATATCTGGCTGTCACAGTCCTTGTCACAAAGGCGGATTCCTGCAGACCCGCCTCTTCCACTCCAAGGGCAATTGCACGAATTCCAGGGCATCAATGAGGAGCGACTATTGGCATTCAAGCCGCCACATCACAGCGACAACATGGCGTGCCGATCTCACACAAATCCCACAATCCTACGATTCAATGGCAGCACATTGACCCGCAAATTTGTCAAGAGATTGGGTAGATCTGAGCACTGATTTTGGGTTAATATTCAATTACCATCAATGTCTTAACCACCCAGGGCTGGCACTAAGTGCAGGCTCATTAGCAGGCCTGAGAACCGTTCTTACCCTCTTGGCCACTCAGAAAGATGTTATCGTTAAATTACCGCAATTTGCATGTAAATGTTGTTTATCAATTTAAACGCTAAATGCTTTAGAACTAATGACGGGTGCTGGGGCTCCAAAAGAATGAAGAAATTTTTTCACCCTCCAGCTCTGGACCGACTGGTAACGGTTCAGGTTGAGGTCCAGGTCCACCAGGTTCAGGTTCACCCATCAACCAAGTGGCCATCGCCAGGTCCGCGATACCCGAAGCAAGTCCATGTTCATGGCCAAACACGATGTGAGTGCGAGCGTACTTGCGGCTCACATTGTAACAACAATATTAAGGTAATGACGTGTCATTAATTTTATTACAAAATGTGTATGTGAATGGTGCGGCCAGTTGGTTCGGAGGTGCAGGCGGCGCATCGGCCAGCTCCATCATGAATACCCAATACTCCATTTAGCCCATTGGCGTTGTTTTATTGAAATCTTCGCCAGACTGCCGGTGTTCCGCGTTTGATGGCCAGGCGTACCACTGGTGAAAGCCAGGAGTTGGAGATTCTAACTGGAATCGATCCAAGCGTCCTGTCGTACATGAAAGAGAAGATATGTATGGTACACGCGGAAAAAAGCGACTTTATAAATATTTTTCATTAAACAAAAGCAAGCATTCAAAAAATTTTAAACAAAGAATTTTTTACCCACTTTGAGTAGTAGATCATTAAATGTAGAATTATTTTCATATGATTAATCAAACCCCAATCACGCGGCACTGGGGAGAATAGTTTACATTGTGATGAAATATATATAACAAGGCGCATTGGGCTTTTTCTGGCCGATCTTTGTGAACAGAGCCGAGTGGGGAGATATATTCTATGAACTCTTGACTGCATAACTCACTTGCAGCGAGGCGGAGAGCAGGCGATCCCCAGCCGATTGGGCTCTTCCGATCCTTTCCAGCAGCAGCAGACTGACACTGAAAAATGCAAACAGAAATAAAACAAAAGACTTAAGCAACAAACTGAGTGATTGCAATTGCTGCGGTATGTGTGTGCCGGTCGCTATTTTTAGCCGGCTAAATAGTTGCCATTGCCATGGGCCCAAAGGATGCGAGGATACGAGGAGCACCTTACCTTATCCACATCCGCACCCCGTCTGCGAATCGTCTGCGGATGGCGTTGCCATGGCAGCATATTATTTTATAGCCGCTCGCATAAATCTTGCAAACGCAGATAAAAAGAACGCTTTATAAAAAAATAAAAATAAATAATACGATCCGGGCAAGGCAACCGGATCGGCAGCCCTCGCATTGATGGAAACAATTTATGGCAAAATTAATGATAGATTATGGTGCTGCCAATTAAAAACCAACAAACAAGCGCCCAGTTTATGGACGTGGCATCAACTGGAGTGTACTCCCATCCCAGCCCGCGATAGAAATGGACATGGAGATGGATATGAAGATGAACATGAAGGCGGCAATGGAGATGCCGCGAGTCAGCCAACAGTAGAAGAGTAGGTGTTTAGACGGATTGTGGTCATTGGCATTGATTTGCTTGGTTGCTGTGATGAGTGACAAATTACCCGGCTGGATGGGGTGACTTCATACCGAACATGGCCATGATTCCAGGCAATTAAAATACAATAAAGGGAAAGATGCGAGTTACCTCTTTGATTAATAACCTATACCAAGTCGGCTATAAAAATCAGTCAAGCGCAATTAGAACAAAGCGAGGCCAATCTGCGTGTTTCCTTTCGGGGGAAGTCGAAGCACTCGTCTTCAGCGGAATTCTGCACGCCTGATTCTTTTGGTCAACAATGAGATCACCTGCCTAATCGGCGACACAGTTTGGCAGTCACTGGGCGGGCATTCAAATGCCACTCACAGATCTTTGTCGGACTTAACTGGTATTAATTAACTGGAAAGCAAATCGGGCTTAGATCTAATCTAGCCATATCCACTTAGTCTAAATTAGCTTACCAAATTATACATTTTGTACATTATTCAATGATCTAAAGACCAAATCAAATTCGAGTTATTAACACCTTATTCCCTCAGGCCTATTTTTCTTAGCTACCATTATGCAACGACCCTTCAACTGAGAGCAGCGAAATACCTTTCCAGAACTTGAAAAGTGACTGAAAGTTAATTAAGTTGCCCTGTTGTTGGCGTGAGTTCAAGGAACTGGCACACGCTTACCATCCGAGCTGAGTCAAAATTAGAAATCCAAAACAGTTGGCCAGAGGGGCACCAAGTAAAAGTCGCCATCAACACCAACGGTGCGGAGGCTCAGACCACGCAGGAGAATACGGGGGGCACGCAAAATTAATGAAACCACATTGAAGAAATCATAATTCTTATTGGAGCTACAGGCACGGACCGCGGGGAATCATTAAAATCGTGTGTAGCGCTCTTGTCAAACACAGGGCAAAACAGGAACAAAATGCCAGGAGTGCGGGGTAGCAAGTGCTTGATCAGCACGCGATTTGTAAGAACAAGATAGCAACGACATGTACATTGAATTCAAGAATCGAACAGCAGACCAAAAGGGAGCGGTGTCGAGAACGGGCCACAGTTATGAATCATTATTCATATGCCAAGTTAAAAATCGAACAAAACGAAGAAAGCTGTTGAAGGCTAGATACTCGTACAAAAGTGTACATCAAGATACCCTATATCAAGTTATATATACACATAATAAACTTTTTCATCCCAATTTAAACAGATTGCTTTAGCATTTCCACAAAAATCGATTTACCTCAGTTAGGGTATGGGATTAGAAAGAAGAAATACGTTAGGAACCACAAGCCATCAATGGAGGCACTTTGAATTGGTCTCTCGATTATCGATTGGTCGGGATCTGTTTTGCCAAATCAGAGCGGTGAATAATGTTGTTTGTTTCTCTATGGCACTCTAAGCACTCCAGTTAGTTTTGATTTGTGCTCTCGGCAGCGCCCCGAGCGCCAATAAAATACATTTAAGTAGAAACTGTGCCGCTTCTGGTCCGCTCGCCAACCCGTGTTACGCGTCGGAGTTTCTGTTGGGGATCGGACGTGGTCTCAGTCCCGGTCCCAGCTCATTAAATCATCGTAAAAGTGTCCGCTACCGAGTTGCGGACTCAATATTCTGCTCACATACGACCGTTTAGCGAGTTTGCTCAGCGGCTGTTTCGACATGAGCTTTTGCCAGTGATCTCAGTTTTGCTTTACATGGATACTTGGACATGGGCGTGGATTGAACTGGACTGGACAATCGGTGATCGTGTAGCACAGATCCGTCAATCAACGGATCAGTAGGCCTTATTTATATAGTATATGCCATTTCGATTGCGCAACGCCGACTTTTAGCACGTGATCGTCCGATAGCCGAAAATTTCCTTCGGATTGGGCACAATGAACTTTAAACCGGAGGTGGAAAAGTACAATGTAATTGCTTATGCTTTGGAATATGTTCAAAATATTTCTTCAGATCTAAATTACTTCAGCAATGAATATATGGTTGTATTGGCCCAGGCACAACTGACATCTTTTTTAAGCTAACTAAGTGTAGCTTAAAACCAATAAATACTAAGGACATGAGATCAACAAGTATTATGTTTCCCCACCCGCTGTTTTGCTGTCGGCAAGATTAGCAGGGGCTTATGATATATACATTGTTGCCAACAATTAAATATCTGGCCATATATATCTTGATGCATACATCATATAATGTGAAAATTGGCTGACGTTGTGTGGCTTTTGTTGGCGGCAATCAATGTTTATGTGAGCGCTATTCCATAAGGCAAATCTCGATGCTAATGAAGCAATGAATCTGCCCATCCACAGGCAACCGGCTAGCCTTCCGCCCAATGAGGGGTCTTGGGCATCCTGCCAAGTTGGAGTGCCAGATGCTATATCTATACTTATGCGAAGCTACTAATCGACAGGCGACAGATGGCAAACGTTTAGTGAGTGTCTAATTAAAAATGCCATCAGCAGTAAGTATAATGCTAACATGGCTAAATGAAAATTAAATGCCTTTTAAAGCTAAGTAAGTGCGATTCATTTTGCATAGATCCCAGCACTGGAAGATACCTACTTCAGAGTGTGTTTGAAAAATAGAATCATGCAACCTCCAAAGTTACCGAATTCGGAGAATATAAAACAAGTTAGAATGGGCATGGAGATTTCATACCTTTTAGGTATTGATTTATGTTAAATGACTACTTTAAAAATATCAAATGGGGAATTAAAAATTCGCCAACTCATAAATGGATACCCCTATTTTAATACCCACCATACTTAAAGTGACACGGATATCAATGACAAATTTTCATTGTTAGCCATTATTTGCATTTGCTAATTTGCCAAAAACAATATTTTGTTTGCAAAATATTTTCAAGGTCGCTGGGCCAACAAAAAGCAAACGGTCAACAGTGCATGAAATTTTCGCTTGACCATGTCTCTGTACAATTTATATAATTATTTGCACTTTTTATTATGCTCCGTGATTTGATGATCTGTCATCGGTGCAGCCATAAAAATGCTGTTAATACTTTTATTGGAAATAAATCTCCGCCCCAGCGAACAAGTCATGGTACCTAAGACGATTTCTTCGAGATATTTCTTGGCGCTTGTCTCAACTGCATACTGCATTCTACTTCCTGTCATAACGAAAATATTTCTCTAAACGCACTCAGGTGCATCAGAAAGCTCCGTTGTGTCGGCAAAAGGCGATGAGATGTTACGGCCAAGTGGCGAGAAAAGTGTCGGGTCTGAAACAATGCGCAACTGTAGATATTTGAGAATAAGCTCGACAAATGAAAGCAAGAACAACAGCAGCGATGATTTGGCGTAGATAATTTTTACGTTTTTCCCCAGCCAAGTGCAGTTAAGAGCTGCAAATGCAACTATAGTGGATGGTGAGGCACAATTATATACTTACTAATGGTTTTGGTTTTCTACTTATATAAATATATTATAGATGAACAGTTGCCAAATATATTTATAAATTTTATTAAATATATTTTCTATTATTCTACTTCTCAAGAATTAACCATCTAAGCCCTATAAACTTTTAGTTACAGGGTATGGCCATTGCACGCGACAATTGAGAAATTAACATTGCATGTTGGGGATGGGTGGATATATTTAACTGAATTGCTCAAAAAGCGAAAACATTTTCAGGGCATTTAGGTGCAAGTGTAACTAGAGCAGTTGAGTTAGCAAACTGTGACGATTAAATGAGCTTTGCCAAGTTTTGGGCGACAATTAAGCTATGAACTTGGTAGCGAAATTACAAATTTTATTATTTTAATGCATCACACTAAAATGTATGAGTAATCTTTATATATTTATAGTTGGTATAATTATATTAAGTAACATATATGCTAGCATTTGTTCAGCAACAAAGTAAAACAATTAACTAAGATTTTTATGTATCTACGACCTTAGTTTGAGCATTGGTCATAAATTTTCGGGTCCAACCCTAGGCGGATTTGAGTATTTGTGCTGATTTACATGTGGCATTTGTACACGAATCTTGCACAGATCGGTTGAGTTGAAAAGGTTTTCCTGTCACAGCTCATTGAATGCCTGCTGGAAAAAAGCCGCAACAAATCAATTTGACATGTTCCCCACTAGTCGATACCTTGGGCACCGAGCCGAGTGCATTTGGGTTAATTTGGGGGCGTCTGCAAATCCGTTGAAAGTGCACACACAGATGGACTATCATCATCAACTCCAGCCGGTGATCCCGCACTCTGCCTGCGCAATAACACTCAATCGTAATTACCTGTTAATTGCAATTTAATATGACGATCTGGTGCTGGAACGCGTGTCATTTATTGCAATGCACCGCCCCCTCGCTCACTCCCTCCCTTCACAAGGTCGTCCGTTCGACGGGTGCGTGCCGCTGATGATGAGCTCATGGTGCCCACATGGCCTGGTCACAGATGCACCTGCTGCTGTCTGTTGGCCAGCTACCAGTTGGAAGCCAGCTAGTTTGCATTTCAATTGTCCCAAGGCACTGTGGAATCAGAGCTATGCATTTTAGTTCATAAGAGAATGGCTAAATAGTAAACGCATTTTCATTTATATTAATCAAAGAAATAGCTAAAAAGAAAATCGAATTATTTCTTTGGAACACCAAAGCTCTTAAATTGGGTATAGAATATTAAATCAAATATTTGTCCATCAAAAATCGTACCCATAAATGGCTTGGCATATACCATAAACATTCAGTTAAGTAAAATTTGAACACCACAGTGCATTTGCAGCAGTTGGCTGCCCAGTCATTAATAATATTTGCTGCTATTAATAGCGAGAGGTGTTTGAAAGTTTTGCACACTTCACAATCGGCATGGGGCATTGGGTGTATGCATACATAGAACGTGGCAAAACGGCCGACACAAGCCGTACTAACTTTTCGCAGTATTCAGTGGCTTTACCTATTTTATTTAATTGAGTACTTGGCCAGAAAATAAAACAATCAAGTCCAAAAACGAAGAGCATGTCACGTTTGCCAGCATCGTATGATATGCACATATGACGGCATTGTCATAATCATATAAAGCCTGTAATCGCAAATCAAAGCAATAGACGCAAATCAAACAATGAATTATGCATTGTAATGCCATAAAATACCTGTCCCAGGCGCCAAATATCAACATTAACTGGTTTTACTCCTAAAGTACAAGTCTAAGGTTATTTCCACCGATAGGTCGATCAGCATTTGCATTAATTAAATGGCCTCACGCTTATTAAGATGTATCAATCACAGGTTTTTATTCTGTAAATGGTGCATAGGATTTGACTTTGGTATTGATCTGTAAATGGTATTATAGCATGGCTTTACTTTAAGAATTATTAGATTAGGATTGAGATACAAGTGAGACAAGCTAAGGTTTTGAATACTTAAATAAATCAAACAATTTTACCGCTCGTAAAATCTTTATGATTGCGGTTTATTAGCTGTTCATTACTTGAAAACGTACCGAAGAAGATTAAAAAACTTAATGATTAGTTGGCATTAGAACAGCTAAGCTATCGATACGATGCTGACCATCTGTGTCCCCTCTGCGCTGCAGCAACAATTCAATCAACCATGTAGCTAAATTCAGCCCATCAAATCCTTTCAATTATCCGGACTTTCTGCCCATCTAGCGATTAAGTGGAACAGCCCGCAGGGCATATCAAAGTCTGGCATTATTCTAGAGGCCAGGCAACGTCGTGCCCACATGCTTTTGATGTTGCAATTTAATGCTATTAAGAAGATAAATTGTTATTTACAAAGCTGCAAAGATGCAGCTCGCCAGATGGCAGATGCCAGCCACTTTCCACAGAGAGAGAGAGAGTCATTGATGGCAGCAACACCTCCTTCTGCCTGGCCACTTAACACTTTGACCAGCTGACAGTCAAAGTCGTTAGCTTTGACATGTTCATAACAATTGCCCAAAAGGCCAACCAATTACCGTGGCCACGGGCACAGCAATTTTGCAGCACAGGTTGCCGTTGCCACCACCCGATGAACATCTTCCTTCGAAATGATTTCCCCTTAACCTTAAGGCCAAATGTAGAAACAGAAGAGCCCGAATAAAAAAAGCTTTAGAAAAATAAACCCGTTTAGCATATTGGCAAATGTTTAGTATTTACGAAAACCGACAACTTCCTTGACCGCCCACTTCAGTCAACCAGCTAGCCACATTCATCTGACTCTGACTTTCGAGCTTCCTCGGAAAACTGAAAGAGCTGAATAGAAGGGTTGGGACCACAACAAAGACCAAGTCCAAGATGATGATGACGATGATGGCTCAGCGACCTCTGCTTTCGTGTTGGCCCATCGGACGACCAGCGAAATGTTCAACTTTGTGCAGCTGTGGCCGCGGCTCTCGTAAGTGGAGTAATGAACTCTTGGTTCGCGATGTTGTTTCTGGCCATTACGTCAAATGCGCTGCATGCATGCAACTCTTGTTTGACCGCCTTGTCGCCTTGCCGCCCTCTGCTCCTCTGATTTTCAACAAATTTACAAATGCAACAAGCCAGCTGAGGGGCCATCAGCGGGTTGCCCGGCCTCTGATTGCAAGTTTAAGGTTAAGGTTTCGATTTTGTTTTTGTTTTGGCCGAGCAGACGAAAACAAGGAAGTAAACTAGTCGCCCACCGTTGGAAACACCCATTGACTTAAAGGAAAGCAGAGGTAGATCAGTTTGCTGAATGATTAAGGTAACAAACGAAATTCAAATTTTATGGGAATGGGAAAGAAAGCTTAACCTTTACATGTAATGTAATGTAGAATGTATTTAATTTCACGATAGAAAATATCAACAGGTATTGTTTAGTCGATCACCTTTCGTTTTGCATCTACCATTTACCAATTTAAGACCCAAAAGTTGACCGTCTCTTAGCGATCGCTGCCTGAATGGTAATCATAGTGATTCGTTATTGAAATTTTCCGCTGACTGAGCCGGCAAGTGGTGTCAAATTCTGCTTCAGCTTAAAGTTTACTGTTAAGAATTCGGCCCAATGCGTTGGCAAGTTCGTGTCCTAAGTCTTTTGATTCCGAAGGCCTTGGGGCCCGCCCGCGCACATCTTTGCATATTTCCCGATAGAATTTTCCCATGCAATTTGCCACTAATTGCTGCACGCAAACCCTGTACTGCAAGTAGAAGCTTTTTAGGCCCGAATCTGCTTTCTTTCTTGCGCCCAGCACGAAGCAAGTGACCATATTACGTGCCAGGCCCAAGACTTTCATGTCCCAATTCTGGCCGTTTTCCTGCATCGAATCGGCTGGGAAAGCCTTGTGGGCTTCTGAATAATCTTATTTATTGTATGTGGAAGCCAATTCTAACTATAGTAAACTCTGAAGATGGTAATATAAAAATGTACTTCGTAATTCACAAATAATAGTGGCTATAGTCCAAATATTTATGTTCGACTGAAGCTCAGCAGGATTGCAAAGTCGAAGGCAAAGTCCGCGTCTCGATCTACTTGGTATTTCTGTTCCTGGCCTGGTGGTCAAAGTTGTCACCGGTCGTGTCCGCCTGGGTCGGCACTGCAAATCAAAGTGGCCATAGCCATGTGACAACAACCTACCGCGTTGCTGCAGGCGAGCAGCCAAAGAGTCGAGGAGGTGAATTTGCTACAGTTGGAGTTATTTTAATGGGTTCTTTCGCTTTTCGTTTCGACTCGCCAGCACCGGTGGATAGCATCAAGGAAGCCAGTTTGGCCTGGCTTCTGTTTCTCTAACGCTGTCGTTTAAATGGAAATCAACGAGCAGGATGCATAAAGTTGGCCAGTCTGCGTCTAATGAAAGGGTCAGCCTGGTGCTTCTGCTTTTGCCTCTACAGCCGCTTGCTATGAATTATATGCGCTTTGTTCTGGCTGCTCTGGCTGCAGTGCTCTGCACTTCTGTTCTTGTGGCTACTGCACGCGAACTGGCCAAAGCAAATAATAAAGTGAGAAGAACAATGCCAATACAATGTTCAAAGTCAACGAACCTAAAAAGTCCCATATTTCCCTGGCACAGCCGCGGCAACAGAAGCTGCAGCAGAAGCCGCAACATCAGCAGCGGCTGCAAAATACAGCCCAAGTGGAGGCTTCGACTGTGTCCAGCTCAACATTTTTTCGCTCCATTTCATTTTTTCCAGGCATGACGCAAAATTTGTTGCCAGCTTTTCCACACACAGCCTCAGAGTCTCAGCATTTTCACAACCTTTGCACGTACAGCCAGCAACTGCAACATCGGTGGCGGCAGCAACTGCAACATTGGCAACAGCAACATCAACGGCAATGGCCCTCCATGGCATGCACGTAAAAAGTGCAATGGCCTTAAGTGGAAAAAGCACTAATAGAAAATAAGCATGGACAAGGCATTGGGGCAAAAAAGCAGCAGAGAAAAGAAAAGAAAACAGAGAAGAATTGCTGGCAGTCAGGAGAGTCTGCAAAAAGCTGCAGATCTCCGTTGTTGTTGCTGCTTGCTGCTTGCTGCTATTGCTGTTGCTTAGTTGTTGCTGTTGTTAGTTGGCTGGCTGAACGACCTCGCTGGGATCGGATCATTAGAAGTGGTGCTGCGGTGCAGACACAACAACACTGGGAAGAAGCTGCAAGTCGCAGTCTTCAGCAGTCTGCAGACGAAACCAAAGTGCTGCTACGTGCCCAGGAATCCCAGACCACTATGTACTAAGTGTTGTGTATGTGGATTCTGCAATCGAAATAATAAACCCAACTGCTGGACAATTTCCTAGACGTGAGCCTCTGCCAGCCAAATGGCCACAGAGCCCAGCCGTTTGCTGTATTCTGTTTGTTATGAAGGCAAAACATGGCCAAGTTGTCACCGCTGCCGCTGACACACCAATTGACCTTTGCCCCGAAACGCCACGGTTCAATGGACTCAATCAAGCAATCAATCAATTGTACCAAGCCAAAATCATTAGTGCCACACAGAAATTCCGGCCATGGCTTGACCCACAGCCCACTTAAGGCAAAGCCTGGATGTGGCCGCACTGAAAAAAAATTTTTAAGAAAAAAATAATCTGGAGAACCTATAGAAGAATCTATTGAGTTTCAATAAATCTTGTTATTATGTTATGTTATGTTTTAGATAAATATAATCCGAATGCAATTTAAACTTACTAAGCCAATCACCAAATTTTCATATCTTGAAAAGTATACAAATTTTTCCCCACTGTAGTTGCCCACCGCTGCAGTTGATGCTTTGTCTGTTTTGGATTTGGGCAATCAAAGCACAAGTACCGCCGTCGCCAGAACATGCGCCATGCGAATCGGAATTGGAGTCGAGTCTCTGTCTTTGGCATTGGCCATGGCGATATAGGTGGCTGGGTTGGGGCCAATGAAGAAGCCTGGGTACTCGGCCAGGTCTATACACAAAATGTTCGTGAGAAATTCGCACGCTTTTTTATCGCAATTGTTTACGGCGGCATCAGCAACATACAGCATTGCTGTTGCTCTTGCAGTTGTTGCTGCTGCTGCCGCTGCTGCTACTTCGTTGTCAATAGCAACACCAAACAAAGCCCGACCCCAAACAACTCGGAATGGGCAACGTGACTTACATATTTGCCACCTTCATCTGCATCTTCTTCTGCGGCAATCGGCTTTCCTTGCATCGCCCCACCACTTCGATTGTGGGTGACTCCAAAGTTTGGATGATTGCAGTTACCCAGGCCATTGCGGCAGTTGTTGTTGTTGCGAAAATTAGAATTTCTAATGGTGGCCATGTCTTGGGTCTGCACTTACCCATACCTTTGCCTTTCCGGTACCTAGAAATTGTTGCACCAGCAATTTGCGCGTGTTAAATGCAAACGCCGC
The DNA here is from genome assembly GCF_004382195.2 of Drosophila sechellia. Classification (NCBI taxonomy): domain Eukaryota; kingdom Metazoa; phylum Arthropoda; class Insecta; order Diptera; family Drosophilidae; genus Drosophila; species Drosophila sechellia. The sequence goes on from NC_045949.1 coordinate 4,564,295, forward strand.
TGCAACATTTAACTGTTAAACGCGCACTCCGGTCCCGAGACTCCATCCAGACTGCAGTGCCACCTTCCTGTTGTTGCCTTGAGTGTGCCAAATTATAGTCAATGATTGAATTAAATTTGCAATTGAAAAAAGCCCGGCCACGGGCAACGCCAGTTCGGGTTTGGCCTGCGAGTAGGCGGCAGTTAAGCCGATTTGGTGGCTAACGGACAAAGGCAATAGATAGGAACGTATCTGGGAAGGCTCAGGCCCATAACATCGATGATGCAACAGTCGCTGGCAGGAAGATTTACTGGTGATGTCATACCCAGCCAGCCAATTGATGTTGCTTTTGTTCCCTGGCTGGCACGTGAATTGGCATTTAATTGCATGTAAATGCAAATGGCTAGAATCATTGGAAGAATAGAAAACACATCGGTTTATTAAGTTTTACCCCATGCATTTCAAAGTTGTGCTGCTGCAATCACACTGCCCGAAAATAAGCAACAATTGCGAAAAAAAATAGATCGAAAGAGTAGTTTGATATAAAAAAATTTCGAAGCGGTTATGGCTGATAGTGATATCTTAAGCAACTAAATACTGCATACAACGTTATAATATATATTTGAAAATATTTATTTTCAGTAGGTCTTGGATAGGTGTATCATAGTCTGAAGTCTTCTCATCCTAACCACTTGTGGCAAGTGCATCGTTAGAGATTGTGTGTGCAGGTAGGTTATAAATTATTAAAGCAAATTTAGCAAGCACAGCTTCAAGGGAATCTATTTTTAGTGGCATGTATCAACGCCACGAAGATGAGCACATCAACTTTGGAGTGGGATGATGTTACATAGATAACCCGGCACGTAGGCGATTCCATCGATGACGTCGTTGATTGTGAAATACGGCTATAGCGGTTACTTATGCAAACGGATGTATATTCTAGGGTGATTAACATAGCGCAAATGTAAGTGGTTAATAAACACTATAACCTTGAAAAGTACTTTTAATTGGCGCAGAGCCAAGTCTCCAGCTGCTCCTGTAATGGCCATCTTGCCCAGCCATCTTTGCATATCCTGCCTAATCAGCCCTCTGGTAAATGCTGCTCTACCTTGGCATTAGCTTTATTTTAGGGGCATTAAAATGCGAAAGAAAAGGGTCGACAAGCCCTGAACAGATCGTTAAATTCGAGAATCGCCAACACGAAGGGCATAAAAACGTAGACTGGCATGTAGATCGCAGTTGATTTAGTTGTTTCATTGATTTGAGAGCCCTTATTTGAATAGGTACTCCTACACGATTTTTCCATTCAGCAAACATTAAACATAGGTTTCTTCAGGTGTCTAATGGAGATCGTAAAGCTGGCCAGGGAGCCATCGTTAAAGCGTATTAAATGTGGCTTTAACAAGATTTGAAATGTCGAACATCTTAATTAGGTACTAAGGTACTAATTATTTCAAAAATTTGCCTTCTATATCTTTTAATGCACAGTTCTAAAGAAGCTCTCCTTATTACCCCTTAATCCTGAAAGTATGCAGACTATTTTTAAGGTTTTTGAAGCTGTGACTAATAAGTGACGATAATGTAAGATTTTAGTCAGACCTCGCAGCTTACAAGCTGTTAAGCTGGAACCGTTCTGATATATGAACGTATTCCTGTTGGCCAAAAGGCAAGATTCTCCGCACTTTTAAAAACAATAGCAGCCCGTTTAAAAAGCCAGCTGCAGGCCAGGCATAATGACTTTCAGTCTAGACCAGACTTAAGATACATGAACTGCCCTACAGCTAATTAGAGGTGCCCACTATCCAACTGTAACTGTTCCAAATGCGATCGCAGCTTGAAACTAATTAGCCAGCGGTTCTCATGGCGGAATAAGATCAGCCGGCTGGCTCGGTTGGCTAATTAAAATCGCCAAAAGGCTGTCTCCACCTTAACCATGCTGGGCGCACTCATAAAAGCGCACATTTCTGTAATAAGCATGAAATTCAGCTAGGACCATGGTGTGGAACCGGAGGAATCCCGACGAACTGGCAACCTGGGACGGGACCCCAACCCATACCCCGATCCCATCGAAGTGCCTACTGCCCGGCGAAGGTCCCGGCCAAAACTATAAATAACGCCATGTCTCCACGAGACTATGACCAGCCACATGTATTGATGTGTGTCCTGTCCACTGCTTTTTAAATCAAATGATAATAAATCACCGCCAGATATCATAAAACATGTTGCTCATAATCATCGGAGCTGAAGGGATCGCTGGATGGGGGTCTTGGGGGCCTGGGAGGCAGGATCTTCTAGGCCATGACACAAAAAGTTGAGGCCACGAGGCAAACGGCTGGTCTTTCGGTTTGGTGGGAAATTTGCGCCGCTGCTTAGAAGTGGCCATCGATCGGCTTTTGTGGCTACTCTCCTCTTTTGCTGCTCCTGCAGCAGCTCCTCGAGAGCCATTGCCGTACTCCTAATTTGCATAAATGACAATGAGAGTCATAAAACATGCGTCGTTGTTGTCGTTGCTCGATTGTCTTGCCGCTCGCTTTTGGTCTCCACTTTTTTGTTTGGTTCATTTTTTATTAAAAAATATTGCTGGCTGGCTGCCGCATTTTCATCATCGTGCAACATGTTGTATGTTCTTGTACATTGCATAAATTAGATTTCGCGCTGATCTACACTTTTGCTGGCACGACGAAGAAAGTGCAACCCGAAGCGGTTTCCCTCTCCACCAGAAAGAAAGAAGAGACCAGGCCAGACCAGAACAGAACTGAACGGAGCAGAGCCAACTGCATCAGCATCAGCAGCCAAAGAGATGCTGAAGAATTTATATCGGCAAAATGACGGTCAAAAATGTTAAGGGCCAAAAGCGTGTCTGGAAGTTCAAATACGAGCAGATCAAGCAGGAAGCGGAGGCAGTCATGGCATGCCACTCAGTCGATTTGGAGGAGGATGAGGATGAGGATGGGTATCGGGATCGGGCTGGAGATGAGAGGATGAGAGGTTGAGGCCCAGAGGATGCAGCGCTGCCTGCCTGCTGGCTACTTGTGCGGCATGGCAAGGTGAGGCTTGGCCTTCCTCCCCAGCCATTTCATTTCATTCCAAGACACTTCAAATAACACTCAACAAAAATGCATTCCATTTAAATGTGTAACTTTACAAAAAAAGATATTCTATTCATTCAACCATTTCATTTGTATACATTTAACAAATTTCTTTTCGATAACGAATTCTTCAGTAAATTAGAGATAGTGCTGAATATTTTCTAGAACTCGTCCAATCTTATACCTAAAGTGGTTTTCAACGTGTATCTGATCTTCGCCATCTGGTGGGCAATCGTCGCCTGCTCCATCCTCACGGGCCAGACCATGTTGTTGCCCTTTTTGAAATTTATCTAAGCTTCACTTGACACTTGTCGTCGTCGTATTCGTTGTCGTTGTTGCACAGTTCCATGGCCACAGAGTCATCCGCCGGCAGCTGCGAAGTTTCCGCAATCTCGCGCCTTTAAAGTTCCAGCAGTTATCATTAGAGAGCGGCTGGGCTTCAATTTTCCACACACATATGTACATATGTGCCCCATCCCCATTCCAAACTTTATTCCTTCCTGGCAGATTGTTATTGTAACCTCCGGTCCACATCTACAGGCTATTCGCCTTGTATTTTCCACTGGACCATTTGACGCGCGCCTTTTTTCCACTTTCGGCCATAACTGGCAATTGCACGAAGTATTTGCTGCCTTTTCCTTAGGACTTAGGATCTGTCGAGGGCTTTCATAGTTAAGCATGTGAGTGTGGTGCGCTACTTTTATATGTTGAGGCATATGAATCCTTGGGAAATTTGCTAGTACACTTCAATCAAGGCACACCCAGCTAATATGTCTCATGGTATCATAGTTTTTATATAATAATCATTCCTTTCTTTAGATGTATCAATGAAATCAATGAAAAAACCTTTCAGTTTTCAATGATCAGAGCAAGAGTAAAGAATCAGAATAACCCTCCGAACTTTAGCCAGAACAACAACACCCTCGTTCACCGACTTATCTCAATATCTCGTGAACACCTTATTTACTTTTAATGAAGTGTTGGTCGGCAGTTGCCATTCGGTTTCTTCTGCGAATCACTGTGGGTAATTGATGTTGAAGGTGCTCTAGAGGCTCTTTGGAGCTGTCAATTTGTTGCACCACTTAATAAGCAGCCCATAAATGCGATATGCAACGCATTTCTCCCCCAACGCCAGTGCCAATTTGAGGAACTCGACTCAATTCAGCGTCTGGCAGATGCGTTGCGCCAATTTGTTGCACCCAAATGCAAGCTAGAGCGCATGCCATGCCATGCTATGCCATCCATGCCATGCCACATAGATATGCGGTGGGAGTGGAAGCTGGAGAGGATCGGACATGACCATGGGGTAAGCCCTTTTTGGGGTCCCGGCAAATCATTGCGCACGCTGCGATGCCGAGATTATCTTGTCCGATTGCGTTTACCCTCGGGCCTCGGGTGGACTGCGTCCGGCCAGTTCTCTCGCCTGGCCATAAACGCAATTAGAAGAACAATTGTTAGACATGCAAAGCGGGGACGTTGCCCACAATCCACGGCACAGCCCTTTCTGGGCAGCCCCGATTGCCATCTCTGGACCGGGGAACTGGGAGGATCCCAGGGGTTCTGGGTTCCAGCAGCGGCTGTGTGCGTGTTTATAACTCAAATGAGCAATTACCTTACAAAGGATTTTGTGTAGGGGACGGCTGAGAACAGCCGCTGTTGTCGTGGCATTTAATAAACTCTTCACGGTGCCAACATCGCTGCACAGTGGTACAAATATCCAAGTCTATCACACAAAAAGGCACAGAAAAAAATAATGCATGCGAGTATGCAACTCACCTTAAATATTTTCAAGATAGATGCCACTAAGGTGACACTGTAACTATGTAATCTAATCCGTCTTTCGTCAAATATGACAAATTAATTATATATTCCCGGTAATGCATTCGTTCTACTTTTAAATGAGCCACATGCCAATTCTAGACCCAAATACATTTTCTGGAATCATTTCAGTTCTGGCAATTGAAAAGCCCACACAAAATGTGGAAGTGGATAATTAATATTATATTATTATCAGTGGTGCAAGCCAGCAAAGAAGTAGATGGAAAAATATCTCCAGTAAGAAATTTAGCAGCGAGTAATTCTCATTTCTAATGGTCTGTACCAAAATCCGCAGAGAACAACTTTCCAAAAAATACTTCAGCCATATCCGTGTAATCCCCCACATCCAATAAGCCAATATTCCCAAAAGTATCCAAGCCCAGGATACCTTTGTTATCCCCAAAATGAAATTAATAAATACCTGTGGTACCCACCGTGGAGCCAATGGGTAGTACAAGGATATCCAACAGGAAATGGATTATACGCACAACTTCCGACTGGATCTCAGATTTTACCGTTCCAGCAACCCAACTATCAAATTCCTCTTGTTCAACTTCCCGCTCAACCCGCACCCCCAAGCTTAAGCCCACCTTCTTCTTCGATTCCTTCCCACCAATTTCCAGGATTACTCGCACCGCCATCTTTAGCTCAACCTCCAGGATTAATAGGACCAACAGTCTCGAGTCCATCGGGAATTCCAAATCTTCCCGGGACACACGTCTCTCCAGGTTGGAGTTCTCCTGGATCTTCGATTCCTTCCGACCAACTTCCAGGAATACAACTGCAACCAGGCTCAAGTTCTGGTCCTCAAGTCCTCCAACCTCAAGGTTGGAGTCCACCTGGAACTTCGGGTTCTTCCTCCCTAACGCCGGGACTACAAGAACCACCCCGCTTAAGCCAAATAGGATCTCCATATCCTTCCCACCAATCTTGGAGTGCACCAGGATCACCTTTTCCTCCCTCTCCCCAGCCAGGTCCAGCGGAAAAACCAAATTGGAATCATTTGTGGTCCGCTAATCGCCCCGTCTATCCTCCGGCATTGCCCGTACCACCAGTTTGGAGTTCATTTAGATCTTCGATTCCTTCAACCAAACTTCCAGCATTACAAGAGCCATCATTGGGATCTCTTGGACCCTCCCCCCTACCTACAGGGTTACCAGCGCCACCTAGCTGGGGTTCAATGGAGTCTTCAAAGCCTGTCCAACCTACAGAATTAATGGCTCCACCAAGTTTGAGTCCATCTGGATCTTCGAATTCTGCCCTTCAGCCCTTGCCCGCAAAACCAAATTGGAGTTCATCGGAACCCCCGAAATCGCCCCTTTAGCCTCCAGGATTGCCCGCATCACCAAGTATATAGTATACCTGGTATTCCCCCATATCAGAAAACAGGATTCCCCGGATCACCGCCATGAGTGAATACAAATTTAAAGGCAGAAAACAACAGTACCAACAGTGAAAAACAGCAATCTGTCTAAGTAAGCAAATATCAACAGGCTATAAGCTGTATTTTTCTCATTAAAAAAATACAAAAAAAAAATGTTTTTACGCTTTATAGCTGGGAATGAAACTGTATTTTTCTCATTAAAAAATTATAAAAAAAATAATGTTTTTACGCTTTATAGCTGGGAATGAAACTTTATAATTTATATAATGTTTCGAAAATCGCACACTTCATTTTAAACTTTTTGTTAAACTTATTCGTAAAGGTTGTCGGACTGAAAGCGTAACTGTTACTAATTACTTTAAGGCGTTTATAATTAATGAATTCATAAAATTGTTCAACAAAACTGAGAAAATTATTAAATTTCAATTTATTTTAAAGTTGACCATATTAGAGACTACACTAAATGTCAAAATGGAATTATATGGTATTTGTGATTTTCCTCTCTGTGCCGGTAAGTCCGACTTTTAAGCACGTATAGAAAATCAAGTTTATTTAATCCAATTTAAGGGGAATATGGAAAGCAGTTTCGATGGGCTACGTTTCGGGGAGTCATACACACCATATCATTTTCCCTATATTCCCGATAGCTATCCCACACCTCCGGCTCCTGTCCCTCCACCAAAACAACGGCCGCCACCACCACCTCCACCTCCACCACCTCCACCACCTCCAACTACAACACGTCCACCACCTACAACACCCACATCAACTACAACAACTACACCAATTAGGTCACCTCCACCGACTCCACCCTCTGCTCCACCACCGCCTGGTCCAGCACCCCCTGGAGAATGGTATCCGCTCCCCATATATGGGAACCCACCACAATTTGGAGATCCGCCTGGAACGCACTTGCCATCCAATTCGCAGACCAATTCAGGATACCTCCCTCCCCCAGCGATCTGCAATCCGCCCTATGAGCCACTGAATCAAATTGGACATCCACCAATATCACAGACGCCACCCAATTCAGGATTCGTTCCTCTCCCAGCGATCTGGAATCCGCCTTATGAACCACCGAATGAAGATGGACATCCTACTGAAACACAGACGCCTCCTAATTCAGGATTCGTCCCTGCCCCATCGATCTGGAATCCGCCTTATGAACCACCGAATCAAGATGGACATCCACCTGAATCACAGACGCCCTCCAATTCAGGATACGTCCCTCCCCCAGCAATCTTGAATCCGCCATATGGACCACCGAATCAAGATGGACATCCACCTGAATCACAGACACCCTCCAATTCAGGATTCGTCCCTCTCCCAGCGATCTGCAATGCACCGAATCAAATTGGACATCCACCTGGATCACAGATGCCTCCTAATTCAGGAATATACCCGCCATCCACCGGCTGGATTCCGCCATCTGGGCCAATAAATAAAGGTGGACATCCACCAGGATCACTGTCGCCTCCTAATTCTGGATTCCCACCGGGATCTATTCCGCCTCTTGGATCACCGAATCAAATTGGATATCCACCAGGATCACAGAAGCCTCCTAATTCCGGTATATATCCCCCATCAACGGACTGGACTTTGCCATCTGGGCTACCAAATCAAGGTGGAAGTCCACCAGGATCAATGGTGCCTCCAATTTCTGCATTGCCACCGGGCTCTATTCCGCCTCTTCGACCACCAATTCAAGGTGGACATCCACCAGGATCACAGAACCCTCCTAATTCCGGTATATACCCCCCATCCACGGGCTGGACTTTGCCATCTGGGCTACCAAATCAAGGTGAAAATCCACCAGGCTTACAGGTGCCACCTAAGTTGGGATTGCCACCAGGATCTATGCCGCCTCTTGGATCACCGAATCAAATTGGATATCCACCAGGATCACTGAAGCCTCCTAATTCCGGTATATATCCCCCATCAACGGGCTGGACTTTGCCATCTGGTCTACCAAATCAAGGTGGAAATCCACCAGGATCAATGGTGCCTCCAATTTCTGTATTGCCACCGGGCTCTATTCCGCCTCTTCGACCACCAATTCAAGGTGGACATCCACCAGGATCACAGAAGCCTCCTAATTCCGGTATATACCCCCCATCCACGGGCTGGACTTTGCCATCTGGGCTACCAAATCAAGGTGGAAATCCACCAGGATCAATGGTGCCTCCAATTTCTATATTGCCACCGGGCTCTATTCCGCCTCTTCGACCACCAATTCACGGTGGACATCCACCAGGATCACAGAAGCCTCCTAATTCCGGTATATACCCCCCATCCACGGGCTGGACTTTGCCATCTGGGCTACCAAATCAAGGTGGAAATCCACCAGGATCAATGGTGCCTCCAATTTCTGTATTGCCACCGGGCTCTATTCCGCCTCTTCGACCACCAATTCAGGGTGGACATCCACCAGGATCACTGAAGCCTCCTAATTCCGGTATATACCCCCCATCCACGGGCTGGACTTTGCCATCTGGGCTACCAAATCAAGGTGAAAATCCACCAGGCTCACAGGTGCCACCTAAGTTGGGATTGCCACCAGGATCTATGCCGCCTCTTGGATCACCGAATCAAATTGGATATCCACCAGGATCACTGAAGCCTCCTAATTCCGGTATGTATCCCCCATCAACGGGCTGGACTTTGCCATCTGGTCTACCAAATCAAGGTGGAAATCCACCAGGATCAATGGTGCCTCCAATTTCTGTATTGCCACCGGGCTCTATTCCGCCTCTTCGACCACCAATTCAAGGTGGACATCCACCAGGATCACAGAAGCCTCCTAATTCCGGTATATACCCATCATCCACGGGCTGGAATTTGCCATCTGGGCTACCAAATCAAGGTGGAAATCAACCAGGATCAATGGTGCCTCCAATTTCTGTATTGCCACCGGGCTCTATTCCGCCTCTTCGACCACCAATTCAAGGTGGACATCCACCAGGATCACAGAAGCCTCCTAATTCCGGTATATACCCCCCATCCACGGGCTGGAATTTGCCATCTGGGCTACCAAATCAAGGTGGAAATCAACCAGGATCAATGGTGCCTCCAATTTCTGTATTGCCACCGGGCTCTATTCCGCCTCTTCGACCACCAATTCAAGGTGGACATCCACCAGGATCACAGAAGCCTCCTAATTCAGGAATATACCCACCATCACCGGGCGGGATTTTGCCCTCTGGGCCACCAAATCAAGGTGGAAATCCACCAGGATCACAGGTGCCTCCTGGTTCTGGATTGCCACCGGGATCTATTCCGGCTCTTGGATCACCGAATCAAATTGTCCGTCCAACAGGATCACAGATGCCTGCTAGTTCCAATCTTCGTCCTCCACAACCTTCTGAGCCACAAAAACCTATCAATGTGCCCAACCAGCCAGATAAAAATCCACCTGGAGGAGGCAACTTTAATGTAAATGACATAAGCATCGACCGGGCCAATTAAAAATTGTGCAACAAAATTGAAAAGAATTACATTTTACTTTTTCAATTGATAAACTAATAAAAAAGCGATGCTCGTAAAAATGAATATTTGACATATAGTTTTATTTAGCTCTATTTAATTTATTTTTCCAAAGTGCTAATGGGAATCACCCTGTACGAAGATAATCTCCAAAACCATTATACTAGATATTTCGCAGCGCCGTCGAATGTAAATCAGTAATTAAAGATATCAGGAGTTTGAAATATTTTTTGGTTAAACAGTTTGTAAAAAATCGTATATCAAATGTTTTTAAAAATGTTATGTTTTACTTTATAAAATAGGATAGAATGTTACGTATTGGCTATGTGTTGTTTATAATCAATAATTAAAGTAAATATATTACATAATAATTGCACGTCAAATCGCTTAATAAAAAATGTCAAGCCGATTCGTTTTAGTATTAACCATACCAACTCCATTGCTGGCGATATATTGAAAATGAAATTTGGTTCATTTACGAACAAGCGTATTCAGAAACTGCACTAAATGTGCAAATGGCAGCATATCTTTGTATTGATTTCCTTACTGCCACGTAGACATGGACTTGAGAGGCGGGAATCCTTGGTAAGACCATTATAAATATATACTGTATCGTTATTAACAATATTCTTGGAATAGCTCGGTAAGCATTTACCTTCAGTGCCTTTTGATAAGGTCGATAAGCTATTATCGGAAATAGAAACAACTCATAGAGCTCTCCGCATAAATCGGCAGTTATGTAACAACAGGTAAAAGGTATACAATTCATTGATCATATACATATATATTTAATTTCGTAATACTTTTAAGCTCAATTCAAGTAAATGGTCTGGCCAACGGTTCCTCTTTACTGGAAAGCACAGAAAAGCAGATACTGCTTTTGACACGACTTTTTAACACCAGCTGCCCAAATGAATATCATCGGGAAATCCCGAGAGTACGCTCGGAGTATAAATCATTCCATTTTCCATTTGTACCAGAATATGAATATAATCCGAATTGTCCTCAAAAAACCCAACCTTGCAAGGGATTAAGCCCTACTACTACTACTACTTCTACTACTACTACTTCTACTAATACTACTACTACAACTACTACTACTACTACTACTACCACCACTACTACTCCTACTACTACTACCACCACTACTACTCCTACTACTACTACCACCACTACTACTCCTACTACTACCACCACTACTACTACTACTACTACTACCACCACTACTACTCCTACTACTACCACCACTACTACTACTACTACTACCACTCCTACTACTACTACTATTCCTACAACTACTTCTCCTAAAACTAATCCGTTTGTGGATCCTACTTCCACACCAGGCCCAACTGGCTCAGACGAGGAATATGTGATACAAAACATAAACTTTATTAGAAATTATGTATAAATAGTAATTATATTATTATTTTTAGATATTCAAAATTATATTTTTTTACAATGAAAACAAACAACTCAATGAATGATAAGAAGAATTAGTCATTTGATCAAATTAGTAGAGTTTACAAATACAAATACTACAAATTTATTTGGCTGGGACGTTAAAGGAATATTTCGAATTTGTTAACCACGTGCTATTTAGTTTTTTGAGTACTGAGTACCACTGTGCGATCCTAGAGTGTCTCGCGTTTGGCGTTGACTTGTGAGAAAGCTGGGCGAAATATTTTAGAATTTTCACAACACGTCACACGACAGCAGGCCCAGCAGAAGAGGGCATACGTGAATGGTCTCGGACCTGAGGCCCTTGGCAGGCTGAGGGATTGGGAAGGGAGGATGTAGATGGAGGGTCGGAATCTGAACCTGGATAGCTGGATGACTGGATGGCTGGAAGCTGCGCCGGCACCCGCACGCTCATGGCTTGTATTTGGCTTGTTAACTGCGCTTGTTTACTTTATGTTAAATTAAGTTGAGAATCGTGCAATGCAAATCAGTGCGCAGTGCCAGCCGGAAAAGTCAGTCCAAGTCCAAGTCTGAGTCGCAGTCGAAGCTGCAGTCCGATCTGCAGCCGCATACAATTTTCCAACTCTTTTCTAATTGCCAAGACCAAGACCAAGACCGAGATCGGGACGACGAGCGGGTTCTGGAGGAGAAGAGTTCACTGATTGCTTTGCATACGAAATGAATTAATGTCATTGAGGAAGAAGATGTTGCCAGTTGGCACTGCAGGGGACGATTCTCCGGTAGCCGAAGACGAGTCTTCCACACCGCTCCTCCCTTCCTTTCTTCTGCTCGCTTCTTCTCCTTTTCTTCGTGCCGGCCTGTTACTAATTTGAATTGCAGTGCACCGGACTCGAGACGAGCTTCCTTTTCATTATCTAAGGGTCTAAGACTTCATTGCTGGCAGTTATCAAATGCAGCACATCAGGCGAAGCCACACTGCAGACTCCGAGTCAGTCTGAGAATTCAAAGACCGCACTTGTCTGCCAGACTGCACTTGAAGAAGAATTCTTAAACCATATCAATTTGCAATCAAATAAATATTCCACAATGTCAATCAATTTCTAATAGAGCTGACCAGCTGGTCTCCTAATTGCTGGTTTTAATTAAGTAGTAGGGCTTTTTCTTGCAGTGCATAGTCAATTCTCGACTCTCTCTCGTGTTCTCACTCGACATCTTTCTCTGGGTTCTTCCCAGCTGGAGTCGTCGTCGCCGTCACACACAATAATTAAAATCTTTGCATTTGCCATGATTGTTTCCACCGCCGAGATAAGTGCGGCAACAACTGCATCTGCAACTGCAACTGCAAACTGCAACTGCAAACTGCAAGCTGCAACTGCCGCTTAGATAATGCAATTCAATGTTCTTATGCAAATTTATGAGTGACTGACTGAGTGACTCTGACGGGCAACTGCCACCGGGCGAAAAGCAAAGAGCAAGAAGCAAGTGAATGGCATGCCATTCAACCTTTCTAACTTGGCTTACAGTTTGGCATCCTCGCTCTCTTAGCCCGTTTGCCATTGCCAACCTGGTTCAATGATCTGCATCCTACATGCATACGTACGTGGTCTTAAGTGATTCCTGCTGCGTGTTTGTCACTCAGCCACGCCCACCAAAGGGAGGGGGGGGGGTGGGGGGGGGGGGGGGGGGGAGGTTGTGGTATTTATTCATGCTGAAAACATAATGACCATGCTGAAATCTGCGACCTTTTCATTGTTCTTTTTCTGGCAATTACAATTGCAACAATTAGACGTGAGTTCAATTTGCATATCTCTGATGCTTTCCATGATTAAGTTGTGCATTTAACTAATGAATCTGGGCCAAGTTTGTGGCACTCTGCGATCTGCTTTTACACATTATGCTAATTTTGCGAAAAGAAACAAATTTCTAAAGCTGCCCACATTTGCATGCGCTTATAGTTTGCATAAGAGTAAAAGTTATTTATGTTGGGAAGCCAAGCCAAACAAGACGAAATGTAAATATAAGTCTATTAGCTTTTTGCGTTTTTGATATGCGTAGCACAGACTATATTTGATATATGTAAAATCTATCAATTTTAATGGGTTTCTGGCAGATTTATTATTGTTATAGTAGGTCAGCCAAAGCACCCTAAATTGTGACCTTAAATATTCCGAGGCAATTTGTGTTCTTGTATAATTTATTTTGTGGAGGCATGCATGTAAGTGCCACATGTTGCATAATTTCAAACTGCACGCAATTTTTCAACGCGCTGCATTTATTAATTTATATTTTTTGGGCGTTTGGATGGACGACACTGAGCCGCAGGCGAATCAATTTCGTTGCCAATCCAAGTCCAGGAATAAAGTGGAGGGCGACGACGACGACATTCCATACAAAGAAATATGATCGAGGAGCCAGCAGAAGGAGCTGGGCGAATAACTTGTCCCTGGTTCTGGTTGCGTTTTGTAAATTATGCCGAAAAGCAAACCCCTTCGCAAAGCCATATAAATTATTCCCCATCTGCGGCAGCGTGAAAGCGGGCGTTTGCCTCCGGTTAATGATGATACCGGATAACCGGCACTTAAAGGATATTTATGCTGCAATGCCGATCGCTCAGATGGCATTTCGCCATTCGCCATTCGCCATTCGATTCCATTCGATTCGATCGAGTGGCGCGGAGAAAGAGACTCTCGAGTGGGCCAGCAGGAATCCGCCAACTCAGCGCCCGAGTTTATTTTGGCCAGGTCCGGCGGGTCAGAGGCGCTGCTGTCGATGACGATGCCTAAGCCGCTCCAGATGCCCATTAAAAGTCCATTAAAAAAGCGGCGGGAGGTGGAAGTGGTGAGCCCGCTCTTGGGTTTGCTCCACTTTCATGAATATGCAAAGTTGTTATGGCAAAATCTGACGGAGGTTTGACGAACTTCAAATACTCTGCATAACTCAAAAATAACTTTATATATAGTAGGGATTTCTTTCAGAAATTTGTTATTAATGGTTTAAAAAGCTTTATAAAATAGCAATAAATTTGTTTTATTACAAAAAGCTTCTTCTGTAATTTTCTTCAACAAATATAAAACCTGGGCCAGTCATTGGATGATCTTGCTATTTCCTAATTGTTAGCTTTTAAGCCTTTAATTCACCTCTGATTGACCCTTCCCAATAGCCCATATTTCTGAGCATCCCACACTTAAAAGCCTTAATTGATATTAAAAGTTTATTGGGCCATTCGGCAAGTTGTTCTGGATGATGAAAACGGTGATTTGTACAGAGCCAAAAATACAAAACCCTCCGCACTCGAGAACCGCAAGGTGTGCGTCTGTGCGGCGCTATAAAGTGTTATGCAAATAAGCTGCTGCCAAACAAAGAAAGCGGAGAAAGAAAGAAAGAAAGAAGAGCACGGGGAGAAAGAAGAAAGAAAGATGCGCACGCAGCTTATACAAGCAATAAAACATTCATATTTTTAGTTTTATTAAAAAACCGATTCGAAATGATCGCCAACTCAAGCGTTTGGGCCCTATAAGTAGCCGGTGTTTGGCAAACCACTCTGTCACTTTCCTCAGAAGTCAACTCCGGACAAGATGCGCGTCTACCTGGCCCTGCCGCTCCTGCTACTGGGCATCGGCCTCAGTTTGGCCCAGTACCAGTACCAGGCGCCCCACCAAACCCTCGCCCAGCAATTCGCCGACGTGGTGGATGTGGTCGATCCTGCAGAGCAATCTATCAAAGCAGTGCGACCACCGAAGAGCCGCAATCAGTGCACCACCAAGCAGAACTGCTGTGTGTACCACACAATGCTCTAGAGAAAGTAGTTATCTCATACCTAATCCCTTTAATGTTGCATCTTCCAGTCTGCGGCACCCCGAATGTCAACCGAATTGTGGGCGGCCAGCAGGTGCGCTCCAACAAGTATCCTTGGACCGCCCAGTTGGTCAAGGGTCGTCATTATCCCCGCCTCTTCTGCGGCGGTTCCCTGATCAACGATCGCTATGTGCTGACCGCCGCCCATTGTGTGCACGGAAACAGGGATCAGATCACCATTCGCCTGCTCCAGATCGACAGATCCTCCCGGGATCCTGGCATTGTGCGCAAGGTCGTCCAGACCACTGTGCATCCCAACTACGATCCCAACCGGATTGTCAACGACGTGGCTCTGCTCAAGCTGGAGTCCCCTGTTCCGCTGACTGGAAACATGCGTCCAGTCTGCCTGCCCGAGGCCAATCATAACTTTGATGGCAAGACCGTGAGTACAAGCCTTGATTTATGTGCCAAACTGTATTTTCTTTTATGTAGGCCTGAATAGAAGTTTTCAGGGCGTACATAAAATATTTACGAGCCTATAAGGAAAACATCTAAATCTGAATGTTCTTAGCTGAGTCAATCAAGACATTCGAATTTTATGACTAAAAATCTGACCATTAGACAGTAATATTATTAGTAGTTAGTAGTTATAGATATTTAAAGCATAGTCACTGACTTCTAAATACCTTCCAGGCTGTGGTCGCTGGCTGGGGCTTGATCAAGGAGGGCGGCGTCACCTCCAACTATCTGCAAGAGGTCAATGTGCCCGTCATCACCAACGCCCAGTGTCGCCAGACGCGCTACAAGGACAAGATCGCCGAGGTGATGCTCTGCGCAGGATTGGTGCAGCAGGGTGGCAAGGACGCCTGCCAGGGCGACAGTGGTGGCCCACTGATCGTCAACGAGGGGCGCTACAAGCTGGCCGGCGTGGTGTCCTTCGGCTACGGATGTGCCCAGAAGAATGCGCCGGGTGTCTACGCCAGGGTGAGCAAGTTCCTGGACTGGATCCAGAAGAACACCGCCGACGGCTGCTACTGCCAGAGCTAGATCATTTCGCTGAAAGAACTCATTTGCTTGCCTCATTCCTAAGTTATTCTAAATTATTGAAAAAAGAAGTTCACATCAAATAAATCCATCAAATGCTTTAAGTCTGTTTCGTTTAACATATATAATATTACTTGCGAGTCAAAAACATTTGATTTATGAGTGAAGAGCCACAACTAAATGTTCGGCTACCCAGAATAATAACCTCTTCATAATCCTCTCTGCGTACGATTTAAATGCCTGTCGATTCCGGCAGAGATCGCAATCGAGCAATCGAGGAATCGAGGAGCATTCCTTCGGCGGCATTGCTCCACCTTGTGGCACTTTCGGGTAGAACTCC
The DNA here is from genome assembly GCF_004382195.2 of Drosophila sechellia. NCBI lineage: Eukaryota > Metazoa > Arthropoda > Insecta > Diptera > Drosophilidae > Drosophila > Drosophila sechellia. Next base: position 4,580,646 of record NC_045949.1, read on the forward strand.
ATGGGACCCACCCTCGTACTTGACGGCTATGATTAATGCCTCGAAATTGTTGCCGCTGATGGAAATCTTTTTGGCAGCGTTCACATCATAATCGCTCAGCAAGAACCCCCCATCCACCAATCCAACGCGGACTGCTGGTCCAGTCGAAAGTCGAACTGCAGTCGCTGTCAATCAGGCCCAAGTTGGCTAAAAACCTGCGAGCGGCATAATTTGTTTTGACTCATTTTCATGCGCAGCTCATAAATTCCGCCAGGGAATGGGGGACTAGAGATGCAGTACGGAGCATGGAGCATGGAGCTTGGAGTTTGTAGTTTAGAGTATAGAGTCCCTAGCCAGCACCTCGATTATGATTATGATTATGATGCATGTGGACAGGACTGGGCAGCAGCCCATCTGCATAGAGTGGCCATTGATTTACTATGTGAACACTTTATGGCTGTTTAAGTTGTTAAATTGAATTAAGATGAAATAAATTCTCGGGCAATTTTTATGTTTGTTAATAAATTTTGCATGCCCTGCGATAATTTGAACGGCTCCTGACCGCCGATCATAAATCGACCGGCTTTATGGCCACTCTAAAAATAATGCAGCGCGCAGACAATCGAAATAAATAATTCATGCGACTGCGAATGCGAATGGGAGGAGTGGGTATGGCCCGGGTTAGCTGGACATGGACGCACATCCTCCTCGCCGCGCCGGATCGCTTTCCGTTTCAATCTTGGGCCTTCAGTGGCTTTTTGGCAGCGCCCAGGGGAGCAACTTCAAATGGACTGCGGATAGAAGCCACATTGTTGGCCATTTGGTGTTTGCATTTTAGATTTCTTCACACCTGAACGTGGCGGTGGGTCCTCGTTCAAAGCAGCCGCCGCCGGCGACCGACAGAACCAAGGAAATGGTGAACCTGTCCGCGTTCCTGGCACTTGATGCTGCAGTCTGGGGAGTTACTGGAGTCCCGGCGGCCGGAGGAGACGCAGGGATCACAGTTTATCTAATGCCCAACCGATGTCGAGGTCTTACCAAATTTGGCTCTCAAACGTCCGCTCCGACTGTGGACTAGCCTGCGAATTTGTCGTGACTTGTTAATGATACATTTGCCCAGGTTCCAAGTTCCCAGTTCTGGGTTCTAGGTTCCAGCCCCACTGGCTCTGGGCCTGGTCAAGTGTTGGCATGTCGCTTAAATGGTACATGGTGCCATCTTTGGAGCAACCCACAGCGAGAAAAGTGGGCAGGTGAGCAGGTGTTTTCAATTGATATTCAATAGTATTTTTATATAATCATTCTTACATGTAGAATATATGGAATATATTAATACATCTCATATATATCTCACCTTAGACTTTCTGAACTTCTTAAGCGGAGATTCCAATTGTAGAGCTTTGATTTTTTCCAGTGCAGCGGCAAGTACCTTAGTGGTACTTAGGATAGGGCCAGCGTGGAGCGGACTAAGCCCAAGCTCATCATGACTTGGCCGCCACGGCCCGGGGCTATCAGTTTTCATTGATTTGAATAGTTTTCCAACTCTTTTTCAATTTACACGGCGATGCAGAAATATGTTGCCCCGGCAGCAGCCGTCAGCCGCCTCTTGTTCTAGCCACAATTTACGAGCTGGAGGACAGAACAGGCCAAATCTCGGCTCGTGATAATTAAACTGCGGCAGCAGCTAGAGTGAAAACAAAATGATTTACTGGTGGAACCCTCAAGGCCTTACTTGCACTTCACTTACTACAGTCGTGTCAGAGCTCACTTTTATTTTTGGCCTCCGCCAGTTGGCCGGGCCTAATCTCATTTGTCTTAGTCGCCGACTTGGCGAACTTGGCCGTCGATACCTTCTAAATAATGACCCTGTAATTACGGCTGTTTAGCCAGTTTAGTGGCCAAGATGCGCATAAAAAATCAACTTCATTAGCCGATCTTTATTGGTTGGCATTAATTTCGCCAGCATGGCGACAATCCCAAGGCTTTCGCTAAGCCCATTAGAAGATCGCTCACTTTTATAGAACCCCTTGTGCATAAATGAGGGCTTTTCGTTTACCCTCTGGCCGAGGAAGTGTGAAAAGCCTCTTAAAAAGAGCGTTTATGGCAAGTCGGAAGAGTATTCAAAACTTTAAATCATTTTTAAGCCTAATAAAGTGGTAAGTATGCATCTGAACAAAAGGTAAGTGCAACCAGGCAGTTGTAAAACACTTGAGTGGAAAACAACACTTTTATTACGGACTAAAGATTCCAAATAGTTTATTTCAAATTGATTTTTTTATGTCTTCCCTCTTCTGCAGAAACCCAACAAATTGTTTTTCATTTACTTTTGTATGTTCTTAAAAGTTATTATATAAGATAATTAACTATTAACTTTATGAAAATCTTTTTTTGCAACTTGCCATCATTTGAACACAATTATAATATGCAAAACTAATTTCCAGAAGATGCCTCATCGGGATTTCCACGTACAGTCCGTCCCGTTGCCATATGCATAAATCAGTTTTTTGCCAGCCTTACTTTTCGTTTCGTTCCGTTTCGCCGTATTTTGGCGCTGAACACGTACCAGTTTTACTTTCGGTTGGGGTCTTTGGCATTTTTGCACGTTGCACATTTATTTTAATTTCTGGCCGATCTCTTAGCAAATAGGCTGGGCTTTTTAGCCATATCCGAGCACGATGCACGTCCGCGTCGGGGACTACTTTATGTAGATAATCTCGCAGATGAACTCCAGCGGGTTGCAAGGGGTGGTTGCAACTTGGTGGACTTGGCTGCAAACTGCTCATTAGTTTATTAATTAAGTTGTGCTCGTTGATCAGTTTCCCAGGCTGCAGCTGCTTCTGCTTCTGCTGCTGCTCTTTCAGCTTCAGCAGGAGCTTCTGCTCTGCAGATTTATTTCTGTCCATTATGAAAATTGTCTATGGCATCGCCATCGCCATGGCCCGTTTCTGGACTGCGATGGCCGCTGCTTCTTTACATTATTATGCTAGTTGCTGTAGTTATTTTAAATTGTTTTGTCTGGCCTAATGATACCCTACACGGCAACGGGGCAGCGGCACCTTAATCGACAGTAGTTGGGCTTTAACGCCCTGCCCTCAGCCCGCAGATAGCGACTGGAAGCTCCCAACTCCCAACTGCCAGATCCCAACTCATTTTGGGCTCCAAGTTGGAGCCGCTGGGCTCCGGTTTGGTTAGCGGCCGCTAAGTGGAAGGTGTTGAGAAAATGCACAAAAATTAATCATTTTATAATTGCTAAATTGCCGGCGGCCATTCAATTGCCCACAAAGCCTGAGAAACTCCGGCTCATAAATTAGAAATTTGATGAGGCGCTAAACCAGAATAGAATATGCATTAACAAATGGCCAGCGTGGGCAACTGAGGTAACATCTTGTCGCGGGTTAGTCACTTTTTTTGGGCCTAAGCCATATAAGAAAATCTTGACATATTAGCCATGAGCTTGGATACACAGAGAAAATGGGGTTAACTGTATTAGAAAAAAATACAATTTATTAGATTGGTTATTATAAAATAATAATAAAGAATTATTTTCCTAAGTGTAGTTTAGGCAATTGTCTGCCGATTTTGGTATCTAATACAATATTTTTGGAGCCTCAGCTCGTTATGCCCAAAACGCTTCAGTAATTTCTTTGTGTGAAATTCTAAGAAAGCTTTGTTTGCCCCATCGAATGAATGGAATGGGGTCTTGCCCCACGATGACGTCATCGCAGTGACCTTGGAGCAGCAAAGCGTGTGCGACTGGAGCTAATCAGAGCGTCCAGACACCTTCGGATCTGCCAGTTTAGCCCTAGAATTCTCTGGGCTGGCCAGGCCTGACGCGTTGTCTACATTTTTCTCGCTTTACTTTTAGATTTGCACGCGTCCCAGCGGGTTTCCTTCGCTGGGTTTTAGCTGGTTTCTACGTTCCGTTTTTATTTTGTGTCCATTCTGATGAGTTTGTTTAGTTTGAAATATGTTTTCTATACGTGCGTCATGTTTGGACGTCCCTGGTCGGGAGTCTTGGCGGGACGGGCACTATAATTAAAGGTATTGGTAGGCGTTACTATTGGCTCAGTCCACCGAAAGGGACAGGTATGCGGCTAAGGGAACTGGAGCTACAAGCTCCATGCGGAGCGACAGCAGATGGTCTTGTCTAGGTGGACATTGCATCAGTTGGAGTCCGAGAAAAATCTACAAAAGACTCGCCGCCGAGCGTTGCAAACAGTTATGTAAGCTTTCTGCAGAGCGACCTTCTTCTAAATTCGTAGGAAATTGCCTTAGCCACAGTTTCGGCCACAACTGGCAGTTAATTGCCGACTTGAAAACCGACGGATGTTGGTCTACAATTTGCGCTATACTTCCAACGCCTTCATCTGCGCATTTGTGCCGCTTTACTCAGCCCAGCTCTGCTCTCGGAATTAATTAGCACTCTTGGCTCAAAATTAATTACTGCAAATAACAAGTTACACTCGGTGATTCTGGCCATCTTAAGAGCTTCACCAAAGACCTGCTGGTTTCGAAAGCGAAAATCCGGGGGGAATTTCAATAATTTGTGGCCGACTCAAATTGATTTACATTTTTATTCGTTTATTATGCTCAGCAGTTGCCCAAATGGAAGTTGCAAAATGTGGAGCAAGGTGAGGAATACAAATCTAAGAACTGGGTTACGAAGGTGTACTCAGTTTTACTAGCAAAATATTAATGTTTCACTTGAAACGAATATTAAGCTTTTCACGTAACTTAAGGCAGTTTTCCCTGAAAACCCATAAACCTTAATTTTGAAATGGAATAGACTACTCCAATTAATTACTATTAATTTTAAAGCCCAGCTAAATTCAAAAAGGGGGAGAAACGAGCCATTTTATAATTACAGACATCTAAAAGAGTGCAATTTATTAAAGGTATTTAAAATTACCCAAAGCAGTGGGCTTGAGGGCATATTTCCTGGTACTCCGTAAACATGATAAATGAATAACATTTCTCATAGCTCGTCCAAATTTGTATCCCAGCCAGTCGGCAATTGTTAACCATTACTTATAGAATCCACGAACCGATCTTCTTTCGCATGCTGTCACAGCCATCCATCGCGATTCGCGATTGTATAACCGCACAATGAAATTACAAAAGTCGGGTTTTCTCAACTGGCGGATAGAGGAGCAAGTGCTTACCGCATTAACAATTGCAAATCTTTGGCCACAATTTTTATGACTTTAATTGTTTGTTTTGCTGGCATGACGGAGAACCCGAAGAAGATCAGATCGCGGCCGAGAATCTCGTACTTCAGCTGGAAGGCAAGTTGAGTTAGGGAAATCAAATCGCAGAACTCGAGCGTTGAGAAAGCCCCGTTAATGTGACCCGACGTGCGCGGCAACAGATAAAAATGCCCAGCCAAGGAAAAGATACAAAAAAAGAGACAAAAAGGCACAAAACGAGGCAAGACAAGCATTTCAGAGACAGTCGGGTAGTTGGATAGTTGGATAGCTGGATAGTCAGATAGATAGATACGTTGAAGTTGAAGTTGCGGGCGGACCACCAACCGCAGAAACTTCACCTCTTACCCGTTTTTTCCGGCCAAAGGCGGAGGGAAATGATGACCTCGTGCGGAAAACTAAGTCACACGAAGTGAACGACCAGCGAATCAGTGACTGAAAAATTGCCAACAAAATGTGGCGGATGGCAAGACGATGATCTCAGCCAAAGTCAGTGGGTAAAAGGGGTGCCCGTGCCCCCAAAGAAATCAGCAAGGTACAAAGAAACAAACAAAAAACATTGCCAAGGCATTGACACAGCTGCAGGCCATGTACTACTGCCTTTTGGCCAGGCCCCCCAGATAAGCTTTTGGCCATTTTGGGAGCAGTATCGAAACCAAATACCGGGTATCGTACATAAACGATATCCTACGACCATGTCCAAAAAGTCCACAAGTGCTCACTGATTTGGGAAACCGGCAGCAGTGCCCACTTTCGACCACCTCCGAATGCCAAACGGCATCCAAAAATATTTATAACGCTTCACGTTTATGTGGATACATGTGGATCGCACTCTAAAGATGACCTTCGACGGTGCTGAAATCGCTGGGTATAAGCTTACTTAACCAATCTGATTATTCTTAAGTGGACTTTTCCACTGGAACTTACCGACCTAATCCCCGTTTCAATGCCACGGCACTGGCCATGAACCATATCGTATCGGTTGTCACATTCGGAGCGCTCCTCCACTGACACTGACCGCCAAAATGGAAATGCGTTACAAATCTGGCCGCAAGACAGGCGGCAGCTTCCTTGCCCCGCCAGTCAGTTGCAATTTCAATCAAGCAGCTACAGGCTAAGGGTTGTCCGGAGGCAGGAGAATGCCGGTCGGAGGGTATGGAGGGCAGCACTACGAGTACAGCGGACTGGAGCATCGGCTGGCCATGCAATTTTATTGGCAATCTTATGGTTATCAAAATAAATGAAGTGTTACAGCAACAAGTTGCGCGGCGCGGAAGCTGAGCTACGTGCCTGCCTTCGGCCGCTGATTGCTTGGCCACACTGTCACAAAAAAGGGCTACTAGTTGGGTTATAATCATCTTAAAACTCGAACTTTGTTGCCTAGGAGTTAATTCTCCCGAGATCTTTCCAACCAGGGTAGCCTGAAAACGCTATGGTAGATTTCTTTTCCCTAAAACAGGAGTTTATTGAAATGGAATTAGTCGGCGTGATTGTAAGTTAATCTCCCTAATTAAGTCCATAATTTATGTAATTTTTCTCTCTGCAATGGCTGACGAGTGCAGGCTGAGATGCAGGACTTAGGCACCAGCAGCCAAGGGAAGTTGGGCGGATAGTAGATTTTCAATATACAAATACATGGCATCCTGGCCGGCTTGGGCATGCTCAACAAACGCTGCCACAAATTGAATATTAAGCCGGCGAATCGCGGATCGCGAAACGGAAATCTCGATTCGGACTGCTGACCACTGGGCGATTCCACAGCAGATAACAACGATCGCGATAAGCGCCCCAGAAGGCGCTTCCTGCCGCTCCAAAGTGGCCCGCTGTGGCGTTTGTTTGCCACACGCAATCAATGGTTGTGGATGTGGTTAGGGATTGGGTTGGAATGCCCCTTGGACCCGATCCCAAGCTTCAGCACTTTGATCATCATTTCGACTAATCGGCCCGCTGTGCAGATCCCCAGCTCCAGCTCCAGCTCTAGATTCAGATGCAGATGCAGATACATGTACGAATACGAGTTCGAGTGCATCTCATGCATCCACATCCACATGCACATGCTCATGCGCATCTGCAGCTGTGGCTGTTTATCTAGCTGCGATTGTCGCTGCCCAGTCACTTGGCCATGTTGTTAGTCATTTGTTATGAAACAAGTAAAAGGGTCTCTGGTCGGAGGATCTCCCATGTTGTGCATATGCATGAGACCCCCGTCCGTCGCCGCGTCCCATGTCCACTGTCCATTTTGCTGCCGCTGTGTGGCATTTCAACTGCCGACCAGTTGCCATGTGCGGAATTTCTTAACACGTGTCACCCTGCCGCATTTGCCTTCCACGGCCGCTTGGTCGGGGCAACAGCCTGCGATGGTATATTAGTTATATCCCTTGTTGCTGGCTGCTTGGCTGAAAAGGCTGTAAGTCTTTAATGAGATGCTGGCAATCTATTTGCTTATCTGCCGTTAGCGCAAAAGACTTTACGACTCCGCGAAAAGAGGAAGAGTTAAGTTCTTTTCAAATTTGCCAATTTGTCTAAAATTACATCATATTTATATAACTACGATTATATTTGTCAATGCCCAGAATCATTGGAATAGAAAAGCACAATTTTAATTCAACAACAAATATAAACTTTCTGATTTTGTATGTTATCCGGATTTATTATACAAATATTAAGCAAGACTTTAAATACACTGTCTCCCTAAAGTGGGCTTTATATTTCCGCTCAAGTACATGTGGCGCCATCTATGTTTTAAGACGCCTCGAAAGCTTATTTGAGTTTTGAGACTCGCTTTGCTTTTAATATTAGTCAAGCAAAAATCTGTGTAGAAAGCGAATGTAAAAAATATGTAACAAATTTGTAGATGTGTAGACTGTCGAATGTGAAAATATTTTTGAATTAAAGCGTACTGACTTGTGTCACAAACAAAGAATTTAAGGGATTATCCCTTATGATCCCTAATTTACCCAGAGCAGCTGTTATAAAGCTCTCCCCGATTTTTTCATTAAAATAATGTCAGATAATTCGAAAACCATCTAATGGCTTTCTTTATTACTACATTTATCGAAGCTTTCAGCTTTAAGTCATTAAATCGCTCGACTGTCTAATTTGGTGACCGACAAGATACTTAATTATAGGCATAAAAATTCCACAGGGGACTGGGTCAGACTGGAACTACATAAACAAGGGCTATTAGAGAGGACAGGTGAACGCCGGACGTTTTTATGTATTTATTCTTCATTTTATGAGAAGCAGTCGCTTGCGATAGCTGAGGCATTCGTACAAATTAGCGGTGAAATACATTTGGCAATGTCACCAGTTTACTCTTGCTTTTCCGTTTAAAGGTATATTAAATTAGGCACACCGCTCAAAGGGAAAAAACCAGACCAAAAGGGAAAGCCATTGAGGTAAATGCAAAGTAAATAGGTGTAATACCAGGTACAAATCCGGTACCTCTTTCAATGCCCTTCCTCTAGGATTTAAGTGAACTAAGCTGCGAGCATGTAAAGTTAGCTAAAATGCCATAATTAAATATTTTATAATATATAATTTATATATTTAGTAAAAAAGGCGAGATTATCGCGGAAACATATCGCAGGAACTACCAACATCTCAAGGCTATATAAAGAGTATCCAAATATCGCCCATGAGCTTGTCCAAAGGGCTTGTGAACTGTCGCCCTTCCATGGACGTCGGTCTGGCTTTCGGTCGGGATGCAGGATTGGCTAGGAAAGCGCATTCATGGCTGGTGGTGTCAGCAGACAAATGGGAACGGGCATCAGCCAAATGCGACATGACAGCTGACTCGTCTCCCTGCCCTCTTTTAATTTTTCCCTTTTTTTTTTTTGGCCTGGAGTGGTGCGACTTAGGCGGTGCTTAAAAACGCGTGAATGGCAGCCAGTCACATGCTAATTTTCATGCCCAACCATCTCCAGTGCCTCGAAAAACCCATGTGCCGGGCCAGCTAATCATGCCGGTGCCACTGGCACTAAAATGTCAGACAATCTGCCATGAGAAGTGACGCTAATGAGCTGACATAATCCTAGGACCTGCGTTGGCGTTGCAATTAAAAATACTTAATCATTATTGGCAGACGCCAGAAAGCCATCGTTTGATTTTTTTCACCTCCCCTCATTTTGTTTTTAATATTTTGTGAAATATTCCTGGTTGGCGGTGACAAATTAAGCCGATTGAGTGGGACTTTTGATCCTCTTTTTACTTGCGGCTTGCGTTGAAAAGTTTCCCAGAATGAGTTTTAAATGCGAAGGTAAAAAAAATGAATTCTTTCGGCCAGCTTATCGCCTTATCCCGCTGCCAGGGAAACTTCTGAAATTCAGAACAAAATATTAAGACCCACGCTAGACCAAAGGTCCGACGTCATTGGCATGCTAAATGCCTGTTTCGTTTATTCATACGCCCCGTTGGCCGGCCTCAACTTCGACCCCGAGATGGCCGGCCACTCGCATAAAAATTCTCATTACAATCGAGCCAAATTTTTATTGTTGCATACATTTGCCGGCGCACTTGAACTGGCTTTTGCTGGACTGGCCAAAAGCCGGAGCAGAACTTATTTATGTTGTACACATATTTGCCAGCAATTTGGTAAAATACATACTGCTATATACAAGTTAACTGCCGGCAGTCGGCCTTTGTCTGCCGAAATGATGTTCAATGCCGAAATGGCGGAAGGCCGATAACCTCATTATTCAAACTCCTTCTGGCTGATTGTTGTACTTTGAATATTTGATTAACAGCCCAAAGATTTTTTATTGCCCGCCTATTTGGCTTCAGTTGAACGAAAATGGTAGATTAAAGGATATACACGTTACATGTTTGAGGAAAAATTCAAATTAACATGCTGCGGAGGTTTTGAATAAACATACCATCTAATAAAACCTGATTAAATTCCTTATGACCTTCATAAAATATTGCTTCTATTATTTCGAACAATACGATTATCAGTGACAAAGGAAGTGGACCTGGCTAACCCTTTTCACAGAGCAATTGTTCACTGTGGCAAAGGAAAATATAATGACCCCTGACCCCAATTCACCAATGCCTTTCACCTTTTCTCTGCTCAGTTAATAATTGAGTTGATTTTGTCCATTTGCTTTTCACATTTTGGATAGCTCATGTAGGGCAAATATTTCCATTGAGGATATTTCCAATTATTTTGCCACTTTTGTGTGTCAAAAGGGTTTCGCCATGTCTTATTCTGTTTGCCCAATGTATTTCCCCTCTGGCAAAGTGAATAGCAGACGAGGTATTGTTTAGTCGCAAACAATAATTTTCCGGGCAAACAAGATTTGAAGGAATTGAAGGATTGGTACAAGCGCTTAAAATAGACTCTACAAATTACTAATATTTTGGCATTGCCCAAGTACTACAAGTACCCCTACAAACCTACAGCTGCTACTCATTTTGCTGAGTGCACTACCGTGAGACCTAGATTTCTTTTTGCATAGTGGCATGCACATTAATTGAGCCACTTGGGGCATAGCCTAATCAGCACACGCATAATGAGCACAATTAAAGGACAAACATAATTACAAGTGAGCACTGCCCACACACAGCAAATAAAAGGGCAAAAAAAAAGGCAAGGACCCAGCCAAAAGCCGGGCCAGCAAAGGGGCAAACAAAGAAAGGGCTATCCTGACCACGAAAGTAAAACACGGAAAGAAAACGAATCCTGTGCAAACTGGGCAAATGAAATTAACAAATTTCGCTAGCGCATGCACAAAAGGCGAATGAATCCTGGAGGCAGGACTTGAGCCCGAGTCCTCCTTATTTACGTATGTAAGTCACACAAAGCGATTTCGGCTCGGCGCTCGATTAGACACCAGATTGGGGTTTGCTTGGGGTTTCCTGGCCCAGTTGGGGGCTCGGGCTGTTAAATGCGGTGATAAATGAGTCAAGGTAATGCGTTACATGCGCTGATACTCCCGTGAAACCCACGCGCTCCCCTAATGAAATCATTTAAATACAACCCACACGAGCGAGCTGCCCCTCGCCCAGCATCACAACCAACCACCTATAGTCGTCCGACTTTCATTTTCGGAATAGGATTGGTACCTACCGCAAAAACGTGCCAAAGCTCTTAGTCCACGGAGTGTTCGTTGGGTCATTTCGAGGCGCTTGAGGTTGAAACCAGAAGCATTCCCCACTCAAACTAACTTGTTATCGCCAAAACACAACTTTGAAAACTTAGCAGGCTGTATGAAAACTCAAAAGAATGTTGAAGAACTACCAACTCCATTTAAATCCGCTAATTAGACGCATTCACAATCTATAAAGATTCTTGTAGACATAACTTCTTTTTAATGAGCTACTCTTTTTTTTTTTTTAATTTAACAAAAACATGAATACTAAATTCTTGAATAAATCCTGTATTTTGTCACACGAAATTCGGTGCATCTGATATGCTGCAACATTCGAACTTGGCCACATCTATCATCGGGATTCGCAAGAATCCTTCCATCTCCGGCTACTGCAGATATCCACAAGACAAAATTCTGAACTATTTTAGTGCAGACGCAGCTGCGTTTAGGATACTCCCCGGCTGTTGGCTTCGATATATCCGAGGGCGAGTGTCAAGCAGCGTGTTACTTTGTTTAGCGCAGAGCATCCTCATGGATGCGCAAACACTTGTACATCGGGCGAGATATAACATTTCATTTTTTACGGCCAGCAGCACTTACGCACCAGCGAGCAAAAGGGCTGGGTGCCTGGAATATACATTACTGCAGTTGATGGTTTTCCAAACTCTGGGTCGCTCATAAAACAAAAAAGCCAAGAAACTTGGCAATATGCTAACCAGGCGCAGATGGAAGCGTCCTTTTCATTCCCTTGCCATAAATTGCAAGGAAGAACGCTATAGTTGAGTATGGGTCTTTTATAGAGAGTGCTATGGATGCGACAGCTGCTGTTAATTTGCCGTGTCATTTGCAACACATTTATGATTCAATACCGCCGACAGTGTCTCATCACATAAAACGCCAAAAGCCTGCATACTATATGTGCACAATCCTTCCGAGCAGGCGTGCCAATTAAGCCGAAGCGACATCAACTTTAAACCCAGACTTCAGGACTTAGTCAACAAAGAATGAAGCCACAGTTGGCAAAAAATGGTTGAAAAAAGCGATAAAAAAGAGCTGAGGAAACCCTGAAAGATTCAGGCGCACGGAAAGGGGTGAAATGTTTGAGCTAAAGTTAAACGCGCTATGGGCTAACATAGCGCTGGAGGCTTTGCTTCCGTTTCCGCTGCATTTTTGCATTTGCGGACTCGGCCACGCCCACTCGTCGCGCCCCTGAGCCACAGTGGTTTGCAATGCAAATGTTATCAAGTGGCGTTTAAGCCGGATTGCATAAATTGTGACTGCCATTGAATTATGCGATCCTGTGACTGCATTATGCAGCGTGATTTAATTTTAATCAATTCCCCCAGCACTTTTATTTATTTAACATTAATCAGTTAAACTGGTGCCACTAATTGATATATTATAGCTGTCATCGTTTTAAACTATAATTAAGGCGGCCAGCCGCCTGCCAAATTGAAAAATGAATCGGGCGAATGCTACACTTTACAATACGCTTACATGACCATCGACATTTATTGGGAGTGGGTAATTGCAAATGCAAGTGGAGCTTGTCGTTGTATTGAACGAAAAACATACATATCTGTTGGACTCATCATTAAATTATATTCAATTTCGCTTTCAAAGTTTGCTACATGGTTCGGACATTGAAAAAAGACCTTTCTATAAAATTTTTAGTGTGCTTGCAAAAAAAAAAATTTACTGTAACTGGGGATTTAACTTGGTATTTGTTCGATGCGGAAACCTGAATCCAACTAAAAAGCGTTTGAATATAAAGTTGTTTTTTCGTGTAAAAAAACAAAATTCTTTAAGCTCAACCAGAGCGTGAAAAGCATTAATAATTTTGATTTTGTTGTAGTTAAAGCAAAGCTTACTACATCTGTAATCCCTTTTGAAGCGCATTCATAGGTCTATCATGACAATTAAAAGGCTCCACGTATTTTTTGAACTCATTTGTGCCATTCGAAATCCCCGAGCAACAGCACCAAAAATTGCAAAATAAATTAACCCAAACGAGGGCTTCTTTTGCACAAGGCGAACACGGCGTATGCGCGATATTTTCTGAGCGAATGAGATAAAAGTGTGCGCTCCGTTGATTGAGTTGAATAAATAATGGTTGCATGTGGATTAACTGCAGCCCGAACGTTGGTAATTAAGTTGCGGACTGAAAAGTGGCCAAAATTAAGCCGAGTAGAGAGCGAAAGTTTACAACTTGGGCATTTTCATGAGCTATCAGTAGTTATAAGGGCAACATCGACGCCATTTTAACCATTAATAGTCGTAAAGTAGCTTTGTAATGTTGAAGCCTGACCAAAAATCACCCAAGGGTGTAGTATTTAAATATAACTGCAAAGTGCTGGGCAAAATTGATGTGTCAACTTAGAATTGTTTGATGTAAAAGCGTTTGGCAGCCGCAGGGGGTTTATGTCAAATTGACGTTAATAATTAAAATCCTATGCATAAGTTAGTACTTGTAAAATATGCTTAATGTCGTTTTAAAATACCAATTAGGCCCAGCATTTTCTCTCATTTTTTAATGACAGTTCAAAGAGTGATTGATGTTTACTAGTTGACCCATGAGAGCTTAATTCAATTTCCTCAGACACCTTTATTGTTTTTACCCTCATGGCTGTTCCTGACATCTCGAACAAAGGAGCTCTATCTTCATCCATTTCCGAGAAGTAAAATAGTCGCTGACACCTCACTTGATTGCAATAAAATCGATCGATATGCACATGGATTATACAGAAGTCTCCCTTGGTCCCCAGAATTCTTGGCCCCAGCTCAACTTTCCGTCGATGACCTGGTGTTGAAAAATTCATATAATAAATTCCTGCTGCCGAGGATGGAGGAGGATACTCAACCCCTGATGCATTAAACATTGACACCTCGGAGATGGGTTCCAGGTTAATCAACTTAACGCACTCGTATAATACGACGAAAAGTTTAATTAAAAGCTTAATTAATGAGGGGGTCGCAGACGACAGGACGTGACGTGTGACCTGTCAACCCGCCGGCCTTGCTGCCACGCACATGCTGGCAATTAAAATTAAAATTTTATGCTAAACTAAGTAGCAACTCAAGGCAAGAAAACGAGACGCTCGCCTAAGCTGCCGTGCATGCGGCAGGCAGCTAATACCACTCGGCTAACGGGGCGTATGCATAATAATGCGAATTTCTCGCATCCTTGTGCCACAGGTCGCTTAAGTGATTAATATTAATTAGCCATTTGCATGCAAACATTGTGTTGCACTCGGCTCGTATAAATCATACCCTTTGTGGCATAAGAAATGTGTATAACATTGAAACAAGTTTCGCTTTGTTTATATGTAATTTGTTTTATTATCTTCATATGTCTTTAGTTTTCTTTCAACTCACAGTGTTTTTTTGCGAAGTCAATCTACCAGAAATATTCCTGTACTGCTGATATAATTTTTGCGATGTTGGTCTGTGAATTACTACATCAGAATGTTTTTATTGGCTAAATAAATGGCTGAAATTCCTTTATCTCATCTCCCGTGTATCTCAACAGAATGTCAACAGGAATAAGCGCAAAAAAAAAGAACCAGAGAAACTGCATGTTTTGCCCTTCTGGGAGACTTTTGTGTATATTTGCACGGATATTGAGTTCACATTGGAACCGAGTTGGATCAGCAAACGTATCTGTGTCAGCTCAAGAGGCCGTCTGTCTGCTCCTTTCATTTTGACCAAACTTTGCGCCACACTGTCGCAGGACAAAACTAATTTTGCTCCTGGCATGTCGCGCAAATCTCGTTCTCCAGGAGCTTTCGATTCAGGCCCAACTGGAGCGTAGCGTATACGACGTGTTGTTCGAGCGAAACGAACAGTTTTTACTTAAGTTTTTTACATTTCTTGTCGGAGCGCCACAAATGCCTGTAGTGGGATGTGTTTTGCTTGTTCTCAGCCGGGCTCTTTTCCATTTCGATGCTGACACGTCCTTGCTGTCGCCTCCTCATCCTCCTGAAATCCTCAAATTGCTCCTGCACCCGCTCGTTATTTGTTACTAGTGCTGCTCTTCACTTGGATCTGTTTTTTCAGCAATTTGACGTTTTTGCTGCGCTATTCTTGTCTTTTTCCCATCTCTGAATGGTTGTTATTCTAAACCTAATAGATTATTTGCCGCTTTGCTGGAGAAATAAGTTTCCCCTTTTTGTCGCACAGACCTTGAATTATGTTGTTTCGACTGTCAGGAGTTGAGTACACTGGCATAGTTTCCGCATACAAGAAGTATCTTAGTAACCATTTACTTTATTTAGCTATATAGAAGCATTTTATTTAATATAAATTGCACTTATTCATTCGAACTTAAAAAAAAAATTAAATATATTAATATTTTAATATGAGAGCTAAAATATGTAATTTTTTGCATATTTTTTTTTTTAAATTTTCCCACGGCCATCTGTTTTCAACACAAATGTCTGCGAAGTTTTTGCCTGGCAAGCGGGATTCGATGAGACTTCCTGGTGCACATCTGGGCCATGTCTCCCCGCCATTTCTGCTTATGCGATGCGATTTCGCAGTCGAAGCTTAGCCAAGCATGCTGGGAGGGCCAAGATTTAGAGCCATCGGAGCCACGCCCCCCCGTTGAGCAGCCGATTCCGTGTGCAGCCGCCCAAATTAATGGCTAATGAAGCGCACGGAGCGCAGGTGATTGCAGCCGAGTGCCATAAAAGTCAAGTATCCGGGCGGAGTTTAACCGAGCAGCTTCCTGCGTTTGCCTGCACGACTCATTTGCTGCACAAATACTCCAGGCCACGCCGATGCAGTTATCCTGCCGAGTTCAAGGCCGGAAAAAAGGGGAACGTAAACTTGAGCAAATAAAAATCACATAAATTTTTGGCTGCCATCGGCAGCAGAAATTGCAAATGCAGCGCACTGCAATGATTTGTATCGATGTGATATACTACTCAGTGTAAACACGTTTGCCCCCCAAGACCTGGTAAATTTTCTTTGATTTTTACGGTCACGACTTGGCATTTATTTCGACCCAGACAAAAAGTTCATTCAGCTCGATATTGATCAAGTTGAACTTCAAGTGCAAAGTTTGCTTTGCAGTCGACACTCGGCAAAGCTGGCAGAGAAAGGGCCCACTGAGTCCCACTGAGTCGAGACCTGGAGAAATGCAAATATATTTACGAACATTTAGGAGGAAATCAATCAATTTGTGTTGCCTTGACAAGCGACACACAAAGTCAGAGTAGATCAGAAAGGAGATACGAATATAACGCTATTTATTGGGATGCGAGATTCGATAAGAAACAAACTATAATGGAATGTAAATAATGTGGGCTTTAATTGTTCATGCTTAGCTCATTTAGAAAATGGATTTACACAGGTCAATGCAATAGATTACATTTAAATCGAATTTTTCGAATAAAATCAATCACTTGAACAAGCATAATTTTAATACATTCATTTATCACTGTTTGCTTCCTCGTTTTCACCGCCCGTATAATTTCATTTACAAATCAAACGTCAAATCATTTCACATATCAGTGCATTCCATCAGGCTCAAATGTTGTCGTTTTGCCTCGTTATAGCCCTCTCAGTATGTGTACGCCCCCTGGGCCTTTGGGCTTTCTGCCTTCCGTTGATATTCAAATATGTCAGGTCGCCTCTTATTGATTACATTGCCAAACAATCCGGAGACACATTTGGAGCCATTGTTGCGCCCATTTTGCGCTTCATTTAACATCGCCTGCTTTTGGGTACGGAAAGTGTTTAAATGCCGCTTCCGACTCGTTTTTCCCTTCGGCCAGCACTTTCAGATGATTTGAACAAGATGTCTTGCATGTGCCAGTTTAATATTTGAAAACCTACGAATTGTGCGTGTTTTATTGATTTTCATTTACCCAAGTATTCATAAAAATTGGTTTCTGATGTGTTTTTTATGACTGCGTATACCTCATAGGACATCTTGTTTTGGATACCTCGTAAACATTTTTATTTGAAAGTGACAGTGGGTCAATAAAAAAATGTTCATGTTCCCTTTCTTCTATAATATCAAATATCCGGATAAAAACAATGACTATCTTAAAAAGTTAATCAAAACACCACAAGTTTGGTAGCTTTGCTAAAAACACTTATTAGTAGTTTACAATTTGCAATTATTCTTAGAATTAAACAAATTTCGTCCACCGTGCTCGTTAGACGCTCGACTTCGAAAACGATGCCTTTTCAGACAAATTAAATGCATTAATAATGCATGAAAACATGTTACAAAAATATTGATAAAGTAGCGCTTAATTTTGGCAGCATTTCCCACAGCTACCAGAGGTGGTCTTAGCACTTCAAATGTGAGCAATCGCACGTGGCACATGCGGCGTATGCGTAATTTTCGCATAATCATGCGGTGTCCCAAGCTATTGAACACACTCGCACACACACACAGCAATAAACCTGTCAGGGCGGCATTAAAAGTAAGTCTCTAAATGTTATTTACACACACACACTCAAGGACAATCAGCGGAAAAAGGAAGAAGACAAAAGGATCTGCAATGGAAGGAGCATCCAAAATGTTACACAGAAAGAAATTATCATCTTCTTTGGCTTATGACTGTTTGCAGCTAATCAAGTGTACTAAAAACAATTATTTGGAAGTTGTTTGAAAACTATGTTTTATATTTAAAAGCATTAATATCGTAGATAACTAACTTTTACGTGATAGCTTTAATCAAACCAAAATGTCCACTCTTTGACCCATTTTAAAGATATTATTTCCTGTACGAGACTGCAATTTGGTTTTATTTTCGTGCCGCCATCAGGAGATCGTAAAAATTAAAATGATTGCCCAAACTTGGTCCGCTGCACGTGTAGAAGTTTTTTTCATTAAGTTGACTAGCGCTGTCGTTAATGGGTTTCCATGTGGGGGCGAAACTACAGAGCTCCCTGGAAAAACCCATCTCCAATTGCCATCGAGCTTTAGTTTACAGCAGCGAGCAAATTGTCGGCATTCGCCTGTCGGTGGCTCAAAGCAATTGTATTGCCATAAATCAAAGGTCCACAAAGTATTCCGAACTATTTTTTTATTGTTCCTTGCTGTGAGTAAAAGCGTAGTTAACTTAATGAACACGTTCCATTTGCAGACAAAGCCAAGCAGCAAATGAACTTTGTTTTCAAACAATGCAGTGACGATATAAAGCGCTGGTTTGTCCTATAGACTGAAATGTGGCATTTCATTTTAGGCATCGGCATCAGTGGAAAATCTGATGGGCCGTGAGTGATGTTAACGTGGCTCTGTTGTGCTGTCTGTTATGCGTATGAGTGATGTTAGTTAACAGAGAGTAGCTTATCTTAATATATTATTATTAGTATCAATGTAGTCCGCCCGCATATTGCCTCCGATTAGGTCTAAATATGTATAGCAAAACTTTTGTTTCATACCAGCATCTTTGTGCTGTTAAACAATAATTTCGCAACAATCCCCCTTGGCTTTTGAAATTAAATGTAGCATGCCCCGAAACCAACCATTTCTCATTTCCCGTTTGGCCAACATCCACAAAATTTCTATTATAATCGAAACTTTTTATCGGCGCAATGCGCACTTGGCGAAACTTTGGCATTTCGCACGAGCTCAAAATTACTTTGTCCTGGCGGGGAAGTGTCCTGCGGTCACTTGACGCATTAGCGAACTACGAAAGCCTTACATTCGCAGCCATGAACATCATAAAATTCCGTAATTGAAACCAATCCAATGCGGATTAGTCTTTTGTTGCGGCAGCTGATCAGATTTTGGAGGATAGCAGCTTACCAGCCCACTAATTACGCTAATTATCTTTACGATTACCTGGCTAACTTTGCGCTTTGTTCGCTTCTCGCATTGGCGAATTTATTATTCAGAAAATCTACTCAAAACTTTGGCACACTTTTCCATGGTTCATGCCGAGCAATTTTGTGAATTTTTAACTAATTTAATGTAGCTGGTTACTTTTCTATATTTTTATATAAATTGTTAAACTGAATGGACCATCTCTCTTGCTTTAGCCGAAACTACACAAACTTTTTAATGAGCCTTTTGGAATTTACAAATCGATTTATACTTTGTTGGCATTTTTCTAACTTACCAGCTTAAGCACATACTATGAGTATTTCGCCTAACATTTAACACAACTGCCACCCAGCGATGGATTCAAATGGAAAAGTTGACTCGCTGGCATGCAAGTCGTCTGGAATGAATTTCCTCTGTGGCTACACGGCAAAAAAAAAGGGGAGTCCCGAAATAACATGGAGCCCAACCGACGGTCCCATAGAGTAAACACAATTCAATTAACTCGGCGCTCGTTGTCGGTCGGTTTTTGGGGGCATTGTTGTGTAAAAGAGCAGGCACCGTCGACGCTAAAATAACTGAAAGCGACAAGCCGATGATGGCACATTGCCAAGGGCGGAGGAACAGGAGCTGCACTGCAAAAAAACGTCCACATAGTCGATGGTATGAACTGATTGTAAAAGAAGCACATTTTTGTAAGAATTAAAAATAGAGGAATTCTATAACTGTTACTGCAAATATTTCGATCTGTTTGGGAGTTTCGGATCACTTTATCCCAGTGCACATGGTGCAGTTACTAGGTGCATGCAACAAGCCACAAGAGCAGCGTGGCTACAACAAAGCATTTGCATTATTAAAATTTTCATTTGGCGGCCTCTCTTGAAAATAAAGAACCGGCTAATTGAGGCAAAGGCAATCTTTAGCTGCTCTCAAATTGAATCTGGTCTGGTTTAAGCCCAAAGTAATTGTTGCCACAGTTTATAAACAGACTTGAGTACCATCAGCGAGTTTTTCCCTTAATCACTAGCTCACACTGTTTTGACAAGCCAATGGCGACAATAACTATTGTATGCTTAATGAGCTAAATGCTGAAAAACTTTGACTTAACCGAGCACAACAGGCGGTAACGTTGCGTATACTCATTCATCATCTGCAAGAAATTTAAGCAAAGCAGCAGCTGAAGTGTAAATATCACTGTCAGCTCGGCTGGGTGAGCGAAATCGAAGGCAGTTGGTCGTCCAGGGGGAGGTTAATCGTGTGACCTTTCCCACACTCTACCCTGTTACTTCTTAACCCATTAAAAAGACCTCAGGCCAGCTTCTCCAGAAATACAATTTATGAAACGAACTTTCAGTAACTGGTAATATGCACTTGGCGATATTACAACCAAAACTAACAATAACCATTTTTAAACCAACAGGCAGGGTATTCAAGTCTGTACTTAATCTCGTCGGCCGTCGTTACTTGTGATCCTTATTGCTTCTTTTATTGTGCGACACAGTGGTTGGGTGTAGTCATCGTCAGAGGAGCAGGACATTCAAGGGATGCGATGCGTGGCTGTGGCACGGAGATGGAGTCGCACGAATGCCGTTGACACGTTGGGGAATGCGGAATGGTCGGGAAACTAGGGTTTACCGAAAAGGGTAAACGGCGGAGCCAAGGTTCCGGGATCTGTGGAGTGTGACTTTGATTTTTGGCTAGGGCTGAGGTGCACACTTCGACGACGACTTACCTTGGAGTAATGACTTCATTTTCCGCCGCATACATTTCCAGCAATGTCACGCATGGCCGCGGCGTCTTTGTTTTCATTTTCCAGCCATTGTTTTGTTCCTTTGGCTTTAAAGTTGAAGCCGCAAAGGAAAATCCACCACTTATTTTCTTCCTTTGCGGGAGATCGGGCTTCGGCTAAAAATAACTTGGCAATTCCTTTAAATTTGATAAGTTTTTTTTCCGTCGGCCTCGTGTTGATGGTGTTTTATTTTTAAGGCCAATTTGCCGAGTGGGTGGTTTGCGGGCTGGCCAGTATTTTATACAATGTTTCAATTTGCCATCACACAGACGCAGATACCATTGTTTGGGCGGTTGTGTTGGTATGATTGATATCAATTTTGCTTTGATGAACGCTCCAAGGAATTGCTAGAGTTTATTTATTATAGTTTTGGGTCGCCTATTCCAATTCCCGTCCTTCGTTGCGATGAATTGTTTGGGAAGCACATTTTTATACAATTTCCCAGCCGCTTTCCCTGCTCTTTGTGGTCCAAGAGTGGTATAACTTACAAATATATATGTATTTAAATCAGCCGGCATCTGCATATGAAGATGTGGAATATCAGAGGAAAAAAATCAAATATTTACATACGATACATACGTAAAGAAATGGTGAAAACATTGACACACTGATGGCCAGAGGCGACAACCGAAAATTGATTATTCCATTTATTTTCCAACACAAATGCCTCGGGCTGTGAGAATTACTCATCAATTTCAGCGTCTTGAGTGCATGTGTGAAAAACGGTCCTTGAATATTGTGGACTTCCATGCTGTATTGACTCGATGGGCAAAATAAATAACACACTGTGTCTGGAGGGGGCACACCGAACCAAACCCAACCTGCCGTGGTCTTTCGCATATAAAATAGTAACTAACTTAAAATTGCTTATAAACAAAAAGTTCGTTTTTCAAATACTTTGAAGATTTCTTTACATTGTTAATGACCAAGTGCTCTAAAAACATGGAGTACACCAAATTATAAGAACAGGTAATAATTGAACTATTCTTGCCCTCTCACAGTTGCGAGATTTTCCGATGCGACTGCGTGAAGGACGGAGATGCCATAGAGGTATCGCAGATCCTCAAGCTCCGCCATGCTTTTGCAAATAGGGCAATCCCTTCTGTGACCCAAGTAAATGCGGATACAACTGTCCCCGAAGAGATGGCCGCACTTTAGAGAAACGATACGGTGGGATCCCTCCGCCTCCCAAGGTGAAAAGCAGATGGAGCAGTTATTACTCTGCCGAATCTTGTCCATTGCTTCGTTGGCAAAATCTATTTGCCGTTTAAGCTCAGAGATGACATTATTGTTCCTGGCCGCCTGCTCCTGTAGGTGGCAACCAACGACGACATCCATAGACATATCTTGTTCCAGAACTTGTTGACACAGTGTCTCGTTCTTGGACACCTCTAGTTGAAGCTGCTGCAGCAGTGCGTCCCTCTCCTTAATCAGTTCCTCAATCGTATGCTCGTCTTCAACCAGAATGGAATCCATTGCGCAGTTGGTTGGCTTAATCTTCACTGAGATGGGAGTATTTTCGTGTATTTTAAGCAATATTTTTTATTTATTTTTATAACAGAGCCGAAGTGATAGAATAGGAAAGAGTTGTCTCATGTTCGGTTAGTTTCGCTAGGGGAAAACAATCGATATATCTAGGGAAATCGATTTTAATAGGAAATCAATAACATCCCAAACCAAAGACGTTAGAATAACAAAATGCGTAATGCTAAACGTTTTTTTTTTGCAGACGATTATAGAGGTCGCATATTTTTATTTATTTTCTAAATATTAACTGTAAACTATACATGTTTGTAATTCTAATGCCTGTGCTGACTGATCAAACTGATTGAAACTAGGAAATGTCACAAGTGTGAAAGCAACGTTATCGAAATGCGATGCTGTGTGTAAGATGGCATTTCCCTAACAATGTTGCCACATAGAAAATAGAAATGTGAAACAAATTATGTAAAGTTTAGACAATCAGAAACGTTTTCTTTAGCATAGTCCAAATTATTTGTTATATGTACTGTCCAATGAGTGCCACGAACAAAGAAATCGGCGAAGCGAGCTTGACAGCAGAGCAAATTAGACACAGACACCAATATGATTTCCTCATAATGTTATTAGAAAGGTAAAAATAAAACATTCTCCAGTAGTTTCTGCAATTCCAAAACGTGTACTTTCAGATGCGACAGTTCCCCAAGGGAGACGAAAAGCGATTACTCCATGACCCGCATCAATTTCAATTCCACGGGAGAGTTGGGTAAGAAAGTCGGTTTCTTTATTCAATTGGTGCACTGGCTGTTATCGGCTGTGCCGGGACTTAGTATACTGTAGAATCAGAATTAGAGGTTTAAAGGGTAAATGGACGCACTATCGGGGATTCCACAATGAATTATGTTCAATGATTTAAAAAATGAAAGAGGAGGTCTTTCCTAGGGAATCTCCATGGAATGTTTCCTATTTCGATTTGCGCTGCATTCGCGAGCGTAGCATCTTGTTTTCATCCGCACATTTTGTGGTTATGGCGGTGCGCACTTCCCGCGGAGTCATGTCGAGGCTGTTGGTCATCAGATAGACTAGATCGGCCACCTTGAGCGGATCCAGCTGCTGTTTGCTGGGGCGGGCACAGTCCCTAAATGCCGGCGATGGTTTTCCGGAGAGCGTATGATGGGCCAGTGTATCCCGATCGAAGATCTCGCAGAGCAGCTTCCTCGTGATCGAGGGTCCGGTCATATCCCAGTTGATGGCACTTAGGCTAATGCGGGAAACTTCGGTGCCATTGGGACCGATCATCACCATCGGCGATTCGCCGTCCAGGTCGAATTCAAAACCGGGACACCGCCGTTTGGCATTCGGAGTGGACGTCACCGGTTTCTTGATACGCTTCCTCTTGTTTCCTATTGTCTCTTCTCCGCCTGGCACATAGTCCTCATCGTCATCGTCCAAACCAAGATCTTCGTCGTTTGTTTTCGGCGTCGAGGTGTTGTGATCATCGGCTCCATCGCGAAACACATCAAAAGGCTCCGAACTCTGCTCCTGATCCTGGTCCTGCTCATGGGCCTGTTTGTGCTCTTGCTCCTGATCCATTTCCTGGACCTTTTCAATTTCGATGGTGAGGAGATCGAGAGCCTTGCGCTTACTGCGCTCCCATTGCTGGAGAAGCTTCAAACGCGCCTCATTTACCGCTTGGATGGTGTTCCTCATCAGCTGCGAGTCCTCCATATCCTGCACCATGTCATCGAAATCCTGGTCCGGCGGACGCTGTGTCCTTAGCAGTCTCTCAGCAGCAAGTGTGAGAGTTTCCAGAGTGCTCAGCTTGCCACTATCGGACATTTCGATGTGGCGCATGGCGGAATCGGCAAATTCATTTGCTTCTTGAATGCGCCGCACCTTGCAGTCATCGCTCTCCTCCTCCGTAAGGGAGTCATCCGTTCGCAGCCTGGCAATGATCGCCTCCACTTTTTTCTGCGTCTCTGACAACTGAACCGTCTCGGGATCATAGGGCAATAGGGTCAGGGCGAATTCCAAACGCTGGCGGCGGTTAATCTACGAGGAAACGATTTTTTATTTTAAAATACTTGGCATTTGCTTCTATTTAACTCACCATTGTGCTGCTTGTTGTCCACTTGCAAACTGAATTACTGCTTATAAGTCAACGCCTTATATACCACCAACGCGAAAACCCTTACAGGTAGTTTTTTCCAAATACTGATTAATCCTTTTATTACCCTTTATAATTTTGTAGATGCTTCCATGGCCGATTCGCTGCCCACCGCGTCGACTGTGACTCGCCTACCTGCGGGAGCAACTTGCAGCTGTCGTTCCATTTCGGAACGCTCGGAACCCGCTGCCATCGTCTCGGAATCAACCCAAACCATCGCTTCTACCGAGGACATGGGCACTCAAACCGGCTTCCAGACGGATCCCAATGAGGATTTCAATTTCGGCCAAGATGCATACACGCAATCTATGCTTAATATGCAGGATGCAGAAACACAATCGATTCCAGAATCGACCGAAAACCTTAACAGCATACAAACACAAACGGAATATAAAGAACCAAAGACTGTCAGATTTCCGTCGAAAAAATATTCGAAGACTGTGCATGAAGAGGAAAAACCTAGAAAATCATTGCGCAAATGTTTCTTTAAGCGCCCACTAATCGTAGTAAAAGGCGACACTCTTATATCTCCCGATTTTTTCCATCAAAATAGAATGGAGAACGTATCAGTCACTACTAGAAAAGAAGATAAAGAAACCCAATATGAAAACCATTTCGGGACACAATCAAATAGTTCCGACGATAAGCCTTCAAATCCTTCGACGTGTTCAAAAATCCTCGATAGAGTACAGAAATTGGAAACCATAATGAAAAGACAGGAGCTTTCTCTAAGGGACCTACAGGGCTCTGTGAAATCGTTGAAGGTCCAGGAATGCAAACCCTCTGATTGTAGGTTCATATTTCAAGGACAACCGCAAGCATGCGAATTGCCAAAAAAACTAGAAACATCTGATCAGGCATCCCAGATAAACGATATATACGAGGAACGCAAATTGCCAATAAAACCGGAAGTTTTTAACCAGGCATCCCAGAAAAAATATACAGCTCGTTCCGAGGAACAAAAGTTGCCAATAAAACCTGAACCTTTTAACCAGGAACCCCAGAAAATATATACAGCTCGTTCCGAGGAACGCAAATTGCCAAGAAAACCTGAAAAATTTGACCAGGCTACACAAAAAAAAGATACAGCTAGTTGCGAGTGCAAAACGCTATCCAAAGAATTCCTTCAAATATTTTTGAAGCCTGAAACTGCTCAAGACGAACAGAAATCAAATAATTCTCAACGCACCAGGGATACCCCAATAAACTCGGAAAAATCAACTGGTCTACAACGCAGTAGGGAAAGTAATGGAAATAGTCGGAGGTGTTCTAAGGCGAATGAACATGAAGTATCTCTGAAAGATGCCCAACTCCCAACTGCTACACAATACTTGAAAGATACCGAAAATTTGCTGGAACAATTTAATCGAGTTTTTGCTAAAACAAAAAGCGAAGAAACAATTTGCGACAAGTCTAGAAATATTTCAGAATCTAAACAAATCGGAAGGCCAACATCCGCTTACCCTGCAGATCCCACGAAACAAAATGATACTGAACAAAGGGTTCAAAACTTACTGGATGAATTTGTTAAATTTGTTAAAGAACCCAAAGGCGATTCACTAGGTGCAAGAAAGGTTTCCTCCACATCTTGCTTGGAGTCGAAAAGTTCCAGACAATCCAATAAAACTGAGGAGAAAGAAGTATACAAATCCTTGATTGAGCAGCTTATAAGTCATTTCACAAAATCCAAGTCGTGTGAAAATAATCAGGCGCGGAAGGCCCAATCAGAGTCCTCCTCATTCGATCGCTTACTGGCGGAATTCGTAAAAATGTTTAAGAGATCCAACAGCCTGGAGGAGGACAGACCCAAAAAGGTGAGCTTCAATTGTTCGAAAGCTCCTCAAAATGTTAAATCCACTGCAATGCAATCGGAACTTAAGATGTCGGATATAGAGTTGGATGCGAACGGACGTAGCGGTTTCTGTCAACTAGAAGGAAAATCTAAGCCAAGTGCAATTTTTAGGAACACCCAGAGGATGGATGAGTCGCCGCCACGTGGATGTCAATACTGTGGCGATGACAGTCTGCCCATTCTCGATTCCTTGATGGATGAAGTATTTCGGCTGATTGGGCCGAGGCCCTTCGATGAAGTGGTCCTGACCATACTGCGTCAAGAGGAAAATGTCTACCACATCAAGGTGCGTGAGATGGCTACCGGAAAGGATCTAGGCTGCATACTGGGAAGTCGAGGGGCCATCAACCAAGCTATCGCGATAGGATTATTCGAGGACATTCACACGTTCTGTGAGCTGGACAAAAACAGGCAGTACGATCCCAGGGACTGTCCACTGGGCAGCAGTCTGGACGAACTTTGCCGTCGACAGTGCGGCGGTGAGATTGCACCAGCTGGAAGTGCCGACAAGCAAAGAGTCATCGAATTTTGCACTCGTGTGCTGGGTCTGCCCGCTGGTCAAGCGGACCGCTTCTTCTCCGTGACCAACGCCCTAAAAATGGACCCATCATTTGATTTCTCCAGTTCATTGCTCCGTCATGCCGGAAATCTAGAACTCACTGGCCAAGGAGC
This sequence comes from Drosophila sechellia, assembly GCF_004382195.2. Lineage (NCBI taxonomy): Eukaryota > Metazoa > Arthropoda > Insecta > Diptera > Drosophilidae > Drosophila > Drosophila sechellia. The sequence continues at coordinate 4,607,657 of NC_045949.1, forward strand.
GGATTTAAGCGATGTGGTCAAGACATCCAGTTTATTCCTACGCATAATTTCCGGCCAGTGTAATGACGTTCAAGATGATGAAGAGGATTCATCATATGGATTCGATAGCAATAATGCACCTTAGCTTTGTTACCATTTAAATTTCCCATAAGACTTTGTAATAAAATTTTTCTAGAATTTTTTAATGAAAATATATTGTCTTATTTTATTAAAATATTTTCCTAGGTAGTGTAGAAATGTCGCAAAGTAGCAATTCGCTTTTATTGTCACTAAGCAGCTGCACATTGGGAAAATCCGCTCAATCAGCGTCCTTCGCAGGTAATACACAATTAGAACAATCCCAGTATGGGACGGACCAAGTTTTAATCCCTTCGCACTGACAGATGTCAGACATTATGAAAGCCTAGATAAAATTATGGAGATTACGGCAGGTAGAAAAATTTAACTATACCCTTTTACATCTATAAAATAGCTTGCAGCGAAGAAGAGTTCATCAGTTTGCCAAGAGCTCTTTACCTATCAAGACATTCAAACAAGACGCATAGAAAATAACCAAAGCCAAGCCAATCATATCAATCAAATCTTTTCCGAACATATTTAAAACACATCCGTCATCATGAGCAACATCAGCAACGACAGTGGATTGGATGACTCCGCGAACAGTGGAGCCGTTGTGAGCGCCAATGGACCCTTGGCAGCGACTAGGTTATCCTGGTTCCTGGCCGAAGTCGATGACGGTTTAATGAAGGATGGGAAGCCAAATGGCCGGCGCCGACTCTGCGTTCTCCATTCGATGGAACTCCTGGAGTCAGATGTATCGGACAAGTACATGACCCGATTCGTTGAATTTCGCGTCAATGGAATGGTGCTGGAGGCGAAACTCATACTGGCAGCGGATGAGAGGCGCCTGGTGGATGCAGCATTGCTGTCCATGAGCAAGGAGGAGAGGGAGGATGCCGTGGGCCAGCAACTGTTGGTCCAGTACACTGAGAATGAAAAGGCGGGCGAGCGCCTCATCCAGAAACTTGTTTCTCCAAACGATGTGATGTTGCTGAGCACCAAGCCCGAGTTGAAGGGTAATCCTCTGGTGAGCTTGGCTCCCGGCTGCATTGCCCATATCCTATATGCCTACGAAAGCCGTGATTATATGGAAAAGATACTACTGCACCTGAAAGCGCGAAGCTTTGATCTCGCCTTCGATGATAATTTGGAAGCTGAACCAGAGGCCATGAATGATGACACTTGGATGCTGGTGCAATACAGTCCTGAACCGGAGATGGTGGTATACCAGGTGGTGCAGTACAGACAAACCGTGTGGAGGAAAGAGAATCTCTTTAAGGACGTGATTGCCTACATGCAACTTCCTGGTAGCGACATCGTCCTTCAGGCGGTGGTCATCAGCTATGGCCAGGACAAAGAGGTCCTGAACGCGAAGTACGAGGAGTTGCGACGATTCCCATTTGATATTGACTTTCCACTGCCCGACGAACTGGAGAAGCACCCCGATCACATGACGTCCACCGCCCTCTTCTCGCGAACCAGCTTGTACCAGAAGGCGGAGCAGCGGGACACTACTGGAAAGCACAAGGAGTTGCGAAAAAGTCTGGAACAGATGAGTGAGAAGGCGCAGGGCGAGGCCCAAATGATCATAGATGCCTTCGACATGGTGGACAATATCAACAAGAATCTGCAGAGTCGTTTGTCCGGAGAGGTGCGATCGGTAGTGGAGGTCACATCCGGAGACGAACTTCATTAGTTGGCAAACACATCACATTTACTTTATATATAGTCAACTAAGTTTCGTTGAAAGTTTAAAACTTAAATGGTAAATATTATTAGGCTAGAATTAAATACCAATTGTAAGCTATATATTTAGGAAATCTGAATAACTATATAAAGATCTGCAAATGATAAACGTATTAATATTTCTATGGGTATAAACACGTTTTATTCTGATTTTTGACATGTTAAACATGATTAAAATTGACATATTTGTAAAAACAGGAAAAAAAATATATTAAAATGAGTTGAACTGTGGGGCAGGCGGGTGGGGGCAATAACCAAACTCAAACGTGTTGTGTTCAACCAATAAAAACTGCATCATGATCGACGGCGGACCAACTTGTGTTTGTTGAATGAATGTTGTCTGACGAATCATCAAATAGTTAGGCATCAACGGCTGGGTGGGTTCCATCCATCCAGAAGGCCCGAAAAAAGGTGGCTGTGCTCTTACGTCAACGGGACGAGGAACGGCCAGCGGTGGTGGTGGCATTGGAGGAGCCATTCCAGGCATCGGGTCTGGGACGAATCCTTGTTGAAGGTGATCAACACCGACTGGTACCGACTGGTTCGGTGGCGGTGGTCCTTTGGGGACATTTTCCAATCTAGTTTCAGAACTTTCTCTACCCGATCTGAAGTTTTGACGTGGATCTGACTGACGTGAATGTGGACGCGATGTGATTCCCATCTGAGAAAACTGCCTCTCCATTCGGCTCATGGAAAGCCGCTTTTGAGCAAAATCCCAGGCCTTGAATTCATCCGGTGGCAGTGGATGTAGATTATCGTAGGGCACGTCAACCAGTTTTCCCTGCTCCTCGACAAACACTTGACAAACGGACTTCTTCTTATCGATCGATTGGATGTAACAAACGCTAAGCCGATCGCGTCTGTTGGTGTCCAACTCCACCTGGCACTTGGCTCCCACCTTGAAGTTGTAGTCGCCCATGTAAATACCAAATTGATACGCTTCACGACGAGCTTCAATCGTGCTAGTCAGCTCAACGTTGCGATACATATTGGGATGCATTGACTTAGCTACCGAATAGGGGAAGGGCTTCTTGCCCTGCTCCAGAAGGATCCGAATGCAGGACAAATTGTCAAACTGTCCGCGGCTATGAAACGGGCATTTCTGGGAGTTTTCAAGCAAGCAAATGGTGCTCTCAGGGCGATCCAGCTCGAAGCTCCGTCCGTTGCGGCACAGCAAACGGATGGCACGGCCGTGCGAGTCAAACTCATAGCTAATGCCCATTTTGAAGGTATCTGGATACAGCATCCATTCCACAGCGAGATTAACATCCGGCAGGCGGAACACGTGCTTGTAAAGCATTTTGAAGGACACGGCCTGGGAAACGGCGCTCACATCGACGTCCTTCATAGTCAGCACCGTGTCAAAATGCCCCAGGCCGTTCATAAAGATACGTAGGATCTCCTTATAGTCCTTGCTGTATGTGATCATCCGGCCCATATCGAAGGGTTCGTAGATGATGACATTCCGGCGGTACAGGTGGCATAGGGCACCTAGTTCCAGTAGGGTGCCCGCTGTCTTGGTCTTGCCCAGCTGCCACAGGTACTCGTCGAAGTCTCCACTCACAAATCGCCGGTAAGTCTTCCATTTCGCGAACATATAGCGAACGCACTCCATCCTCACTTCGTAATGAAGCATCTGGGTGTCGTACACCTGCTCCGCGACCACTCGAAACAGACTCGAGGCATCCCCTATCATATGCTTCCGGAAGAGTTGACGTCGCTCCAGGTACCGATCTATGGGATCTGTTGCCTCTGTGGGAAGACTTGGTTATATAATTGTGTAAGATGCAAATCCCTGACCTACTTCTACTTCCAATGGAAACTAAACGCTGCAGTACATCGGACATTATTGTTGCTTAAAAAATTTTAGTACTGGGTCTTTAAAAAAAGTCGTAACCAATAGGAAAAAGATCAAGATCCACGTGGTTCCTGCGTCGTTGCCAGATGGTGGAATTCTGCACTTCCATTATACGCGTTAAAAGTGGAACAGTGGAAATGAACACGAAAACTTGAAAGTGAAGTCTACAGTTGTTCTAAAAGTCAATGGGAAACATATAAAATTCGTGCTATTCTATTATTGTGGATATCGATTTTTGTATTACCGTTACACATTTTCAGTTATAAGCATAAACCTTTTCTCTTTAAACTCCTGTGTGAAAGCGCTATTATCCTGGAAATAAAATGACCTTCATCACTTGGTCAAATTGTAGCTATGTGGCAACACCGTTGATGGGAAGCACGTGAGAAACTTATTAGCCTAAAGTTCATAATAATTCAAAAGATTTATTGGTCACATTGCTGTCCTCATGAAAGTGCTTGGCACCCTTTCCATTTAAATTTGAAATTTCGTTTCTGAACATAGATATTTTGTATTTGTGAATCTATTTGAAATCGCATAAACTTTAAAATGTGGCACATATCTCAGCATTGATTTATTACGCTTTCGAGTGGAGCTATAAAACATGAAGAAAATAATAGAGCACATAAATAACTACATATACATTTAGAGGCAAACGGCTAAAAAATGCAGCAATGGCATTCAATAAATTCAAAAGCATTTGACACATCAGCAGGTTGGTAATTAATTGATAGACAGAAATAATCGAGTGAATTATGTTCGTATAATTCGATTTCAGCACGTGTCGCCATCAATTTCTAACGAAACGGCTACCATGTGCGATGCCCCACAATTAACTAAGCAAGCGCTTTTCCATTACTTGGCAATCATGGATCATTCATGGGATTAATTCCGCCAACCGAGCCACTTCATCATCACCGCAAATTTCTGGAGAAGTGAGAGTAAGACTGTGTCGATAATGACGTGTACGGAAATAGACAAAGATTTAGGGGTTTCTTCCGCTCCCCATCGGGATATTGACTTGCTGATTATTTTTATTTGGCCGGGCAGAGCGCTTCAATTGAGACATAAAACTATGCCAACACACGAGCATAAGCATTTATACACACGATTAGGAGTGCTGTTTGTTTTTATGTTTGGTTTAGCGCTTCCGTTTGAGGCCACCAAGAAATGCCAGCACACACTGCGTATACGCATTAAATGGCCCAGAATGAGATACAAACAAACAGTGGGAGAGAAAAACAAAAGCGAAAATTGGGAAAGCGAAGGGAGCCCAAACATTTGGCGCGATTAAAGTGTGCACTTCTAGTTGTATAAAACATGGCCCATAAATCAATGAAAAACTAATCTGAAAATCAAAAGGAAAACACTGGGGGAATTGTTTGTGCGAAATGAATTTGGCTGGCCAATAAAACGCATATCCTTTTTGTTGAACTTGTTGAAATTCACTAAAAATGCAAATCAATTAAATTAAGAGAACAACTTTATTTTTTCAACTCCGTACGATTTGGGAAATACAATTTATGCAAATGCAACAGCAGTAGCTGTTGTAGAAAATAAAAAATAGAATTCATGCCAAGCCGCAAGCTTAAATGCTCATTAGTGTTCCGAAGCGAGAAAAAAACCGAATAAAATAAAATGAAATAAAATTGGAGCCCCAAAACTAAAATCAAGACGGAGCGCAGTGGAGCGTATTTTTGTCGCCTGCATCGCATTTACATTTTCAAATCCAGCAGTACTGTGCTGTATACTTGTGAGTTAGTACATAAGGACAAACATCTCCGCCATATAAATGCAAAGCTCTCTGGGAATGGGATGGCCTTAAGTTACCGAATTGCAGGCAATTAATTGGGACTTATGGCCGAAATCCAAGGCTAACTTTGACTTTGGCTGAAACAGAAAGATTTCGTTGGCTGCATTGTTATGCGCTCTTGCGTGAATTGATCCCCTTTTAATGATGCACTCCAGTGGCGAAAATAATTTGCCTGTGACAGCCTTTGAGCCTTCTGCTAATGCTTTGTTTTAAACCATTGTTATTTCAGGCGAGTAAGCCCTGCTAGCTTCTGTGCTCCTTTATTCCCCTCTAAATGCGTAATGCCATTGATTTCGGCACACAAATGCAATTTAGTTGCTGTGCACGGAACATGTTAAGCATACGCAGCGTTGTCCCGGCAAAAGTTTGTGCATGCAAATTTGACGATAAACTCGAACTAATTAAAAAGTTGCGCTTAATTCCGGAGACCGCAAAGGTTGTGCATTATTTTTCCGTCAGAAGGTTTTCTCATCTCGTCGGCTGCGTGGCGGGTGTGTTGACAAATTGACATATTGTGGCTACAGAAAGTTGCAGTTGTAAGTCGTTTCCATTTCTCTTGCCACATGTGGCACAGCGGGAGGTGTAATACTTGCGGCTAATTCCGAGTTTGTTGCTCTAAGCCCGAAGCATCTAGCATCGTATCTAGCTTCCTGGCCCTATGCCCAGCTCACACAAAACTGATGGCCACACGATAAAACGGGGGCCCAAACAAAACCACACACAAGCTACCAGCGGTTTACTTGCCCCACAGCGATTGCTGTTCGAAAAAGGTGGCACTGGATAAAAAGCATGTTGAACATTCTGTTCTGGCCAAAAACTGCGGGAGCTGCAGTTCAAGAAATACAGCCACTACTTGACTGGAGTTCGGTTAAAGCACACTTTGAGTTTACTATCAATAACTTATTTTATTTACTTTTAAAGTGCTTCTGGCTTAATCTTTATTTGTGGCTTATTTGCCTGGCTAGTGTGAGCATTACTTTGGCTTAGTTTGAACCTGCTTACCTGGTTATGTGATAAATCTTTTTTGCCAAAACCTTATCTTTAGCAGTTAAAATGGTACATATAAAGAAGAAATTTAATGTAAAATGCGTAAAATATACAATATTTATTAATTTAAAGAATGAAATATTTCATAACTTTTATAAACCTTAATTTGTAAAACCGATATGAATTTTCAGTGATAGCTGCCATATATCGGGTATCACAGAGTCGGACTCGTTGGAGCATTTATTTTTTATAATTCACTTGAGCCTTGTAAAGACCGCTGGTAGAGCATGGGTAGCATGTGTGTGTTTATGGGCCACCACCTCATCATCAACTCGTGTCCGTGCCCGTGCCCCACACTTCTCGCACCACTTGCAACCACTTGAATTTGGTGCGGTTGTTGCTGTTGTTCGTATTTGCCATGCCATTTGCTGGAGAAATTTTTCTTGATTGCCTCGCCCCCAGCAGTTTGCTTGTTTTTCGCTTATGCGTCGTCATCTTTCTTCCGCAGTTTCCACTTCCTTTTACCATTTTCGACGGGTTTTCACTTTTCCCTATTATTTTTTACTCTACTTTTTGTTCTCCTAGCAGACAGTGATTTTGACATTTCAGGCGCATTTGTTTGTAATGCTTCTCTGGCCAGCAGCATTGACAGCGCGGGAAAGGTCAACATTTTTTTTGCATATATAAGTGCGTAAGGCCATGTATTCATAGAAGTCGTAGTGGGCCATAATAAAAATAAGGGCTGTGGTAGTGGCACGCAGGCTCATTAACATTTGCGAGGCACGTGGCGGGAATGACGCTAACTCAGTTGCTCCCCAGCGTCGCATTCGGCTTAGCCAAATTGATTTTCCGTCCTGCCAACAAAACAATCTGGCACAGCCAGAGAAAAAACATAACAATATCAGTAGCAGTGACATAACCATTGCCAGTTTTGCATAGCCCTTTCAGTTCATAAGCCAATGGTTTTATGATCACCATTTATCCGAAATTCGGTCAATTCGATTGCTCCTTTTGATGTGGAAAATATTTATGAATCGATACGTTTATAAAATATAAAGCACATTTATAAATATCTTTATCTGAGGAAGCCTTTCCTTTTCCTTTTCTAGTTCACAAAAACTTAGGGCTTACTTTTTGGAAGAAATACATATTTATTTATGCACACAATTTTTCTCTGTATTCCCGAAAGGGGAAATAAGCATCAGACCAACACAGAATTCCACTCAAAACAATTATGAATGAATGGCCAAAAGAGCGCTCAAACCAGTTAACAGAGCAGCTGTTGCTGTCGAGTCCTATGTTAACGCTTTCAGCTGGCCAACAGCCGCAGCTTCTGGCAAGTATTCTGGCTTTTAGTCCCACAACAGACGTCGAGGCGAGAGCACGCGGCCCAAAAGACGTGCGCATGTCAAGTTGCGAGCTGCGTTTGATTTTCGATTCGAGCCACATGGCGAATACGCGATACGGTCTGTGCCACAACCACTGCCACTGCCTGCATTGAGTACTGAGTCAATAATGGTCGGTGGTCAGTGCTGCGGCTTTAGTGCGTGCTGAGCTGAGCAGCGGATAATGTGTCAATAATTGAACTGGGCAATCGGCATTGCTCGATCAGTATGTGAATAGCCGACAGTCAACGGGAAAGTAACTTCGATGTAAGCATAAATAGCTCCCAGAAAGGTTAAAACATTAAATAGAGTCGTTAAGTGTTGGTGTCGTAAAAGTATGAACTTAAAGTGGTAGTTTTCTGTTAAAGTGAACTGTGTAGGAAACACAACTTAACAATATTATCTTCTTTCGATTAGGATAGAGCACTAAAACATGCTTTTATTTAAAAAAAAAGGACATCAGTAAAAGAGGCTATAATTCAATTTCGGAACACAAAGGCCCCTTATTTCACTCAACCCAATCAATTAGATCATATAAAATATCAATACGAAATAGAACAAAACAGGGCACCGCACCGAAGCGATTGGAATAAATAAATGCAAATGAAATAAGTTCAAATCGGATCAGCAGAGTGACGTATTTAAATTTCACCAGGGGCAAGTCGAGCCGCCACGGAGTTCGACATTCGAGCCGTCATAAGCCGGAATTCGGGGCGGATTGCGTTAGGGAAGTTCTTACTTTCTGGTGCCGCTCGAATTTCCCCGGGCCACTTGGGATGCACGTGAGCTCTGTGCCGATGGATTTTCCATTCCCCATTCACCCCGTTTTCCCGCTCCGATACACATTTTTTGCGACGTTTGTCAACTCCATTTGGCCTCTATTTGATTTGCATATTGCTACCTGTCTGGTTTTCCAAAAAGTCTGTGAACGTGCGTGAAAAGTAAACAGGGGATGGGAAAAACAAAAGGGACGGCAAACGTGATAAAATAGACGGAAAAATAGCGGATAAAAAATGAAAACATTGGCCGGAAAACAAAGAAAATTATCTGACCAGATGCCCGGGCTTTCCGTTCTCTCTTCCCGGGGGAGGAAAGTTGTAATAAAAAAGTAAAATAAAAAACCCGGGGTCGCCTGTGACAAGTGACAGGTTGCTTGTTTGCCGGGCCGAATAATGTGGTCAGGTCCGTCTGATATGGCCGCCTAATTTGGGCGACGCTTTTATTGTTTGCCCACGGACATGGCGTCATTATCTGCTGGCATTTCTGTGCCCGCCCCATTTGTTTACACGCACTTTTAACGTGTTTATTCGGCCGCAACGCAAACTAATTGAAACACACCGGGCGTATACTTATTGTAATGCCCGTGGGCGTGTCACGTTCCGCGTGCAATCAGTGGCCGCCTTGAAATCCACTCGTCTGCAATTGCAGTGCACTCGGCACCCTGCCACGCCCCCCGTTTGCTCTTTGAGGCTTTCACTCGCAGGTCCCACTGTCATTTGGCCCTCAATGCCAGCAGCCGAAAGCTGAAACAACAGCTCACTGCCTTAACTATCCACTAGCCGTAGTTCTCGTCCTCATCCTCATCCTCGACATCGTCATCTTCATCGCCATCCGCCGTAGTCGCGGGTACGGCGTATTCGCTCAGAGGTTCACGCCGAGGTTGAGGTTGAGCCGAGCCGAGTGAGTAAGTGAGTGAGTGAGTGCCATGGGCGGCAACTTGTTTACCTGCCTGTGTTTTAATGAAATGCAAATGCAAACACAGCCGTGAAGCACCATGGGCTCCAAAGGCTCAAAGTGGGCCAAAAATAGGTGAAGGATTCTCTCTGTATGTTTGATATTTTATTAACACCTACATAAAATTGCATTCAAACAATTTCTTTTAGAGACCACAATTTATAAAAAAAAAGCATAATTGCAGCGAGATAAGCCAGAATATTAAAACGCAAATGCAATTTATTATTAAATAGCTTGGTAGCTCACTAAATTTGAGTTTTTTTGCAGATTTTCATTTAAGTTAAAAACACAGAACACACTCAGCAATTTAAGTGGCGGATGTTGTGATTGGTTTGCTGTATAAATTTGAAACAGCAGTGTTTGTTTTCATAAGCCGGCTCGATGGCTTCGCATGATTGATGGCATCCAGAGAAAAGATCGAAATAGACTATATAGACTATAGACTAGATCTATCGCCGAATCCGAACGTAAACACGCCACAGTGCGCACCTGTATCCGCCAGGTAATTTTTCCTGGCCCTCTGCAATGGCACTTAGCGGTAATGGGGTTACTGCCAAGGAGCCGCACTCGCTTGAGAATGTCCCTGATTTTGTACGCAAACACTTCAATTTCCGTGACAGATGACAATTTGCCACAATTGCACATTTTTCAAATCCCATTTGGCCGCAATTAGTTTCGTATGTAACACAATTTCATTCATGCCAGTTGGCATTGGCCTTCTTGTCCTGCATTCGCATAAATAAATTGGCAAGGGGGATGATCTTTAGCCAGCAGTTTGGACCTAAGTTCACATTGGCATCGGGGTCGTAAAAGCGGATTTGAGCGCCATTTCAAAATTGCCTGGAATTGACCGCTATTGCGCTGGATTTTGACTTAAAGTGCCATTTGGGTATGCATTAAATTTATGGCAATGCATTAAACTAAATACTCCTCATCGAAGCTATCAAAGGTGCCGCAGCGGAAATTGAACGTGACAAACTTATGAAAAGCGTTAAAACATGTTGGCCTAAGCGGCTTTTTATGACAGATACTCAATTTCCTAATGGCACCGATGTTGGTAAAAAAAGCAACCACATTTGTATCTAAAGATTGGCATGACATGCTCGACAAGTTTAAAGTTTTAATTAAACTGGTACGACGAGCTAATTACTCCATTATCATAAACTTAACAGAAAGAGCACTTTAGACTTTCAGCTAACTTTAAAATAATGTCCAGGATATTACGCTAAAGATAAATATTATTGTGCACTTTATGTTAAATACACGTTAAAGTTACTTGCGCATTGAGTTTTAAGCCCAAGTCAAACAGTCAAGGATAACGTCAAATACTCGTGTCCTTAAGCCGAACTGGGAGAGTTTGAAACTTTTCCAATTCACTTAGTTCATTAACTTGATTCATCGGCAAGTGAGTTGCCCGAACTCCACAAATGGTAATCAACTGGCATTGATTGCTCCTTTTTAGCAGGTTCTGGTCCTGTGCCAAAAACCCTGCTCGCTTAAAGCTCTGGATTGCAATCCAGCTAACCCATTGACCTTGGCCGGAAACCAGAGAGGATTACTTTTTTTTTCGGCCTGGCCCGGCCCGGCGTCAACTCTTTGGTAACATATCACTCAACTCAAGTTTTTGCCCCGGCCCCAAAGTTGCCATGAATAACTTGCGAATTTCTTTGAAAATGACTCGCTCAAAGGCGGAAGTTTACGCTCCCCTCGCGTTTGACATGCAGGGCGGTCGTCACTTGAATTTAATTAAAAAAGAATTTGTGTTCTAAACTTTTGAGCTGCAAAGGCTGTTGCTGCATTTACTTATCCATTAGAGGGCTCAATCCACATTAATTCGCCAGTCGGGCGACAGTCAGGCCAGCCGAGATTAATTATAATGTGCATACCAAAATAGCGCCTTTGATTTATGCTGATAACTCAATTTGGATGGCTCATATTTTATTCTGACGCCTGGCTACATTTTCACTAATCTATTACGGCCAGCGGCGACCGATTTCACTTTAATTCAATTTATATCTACCAACAACATCATCCGCAACACCATCGAGAATTCGTATTTATTTCATGCGCACGATTTCGAATACCAAAACCGAATCCGAAACCAAACCGTCAACATGCCCATGGGGCCATGGGATGTCGGGACAAAGTCACTTAGCTGCTTATCTCCTCGGAACTAAGCCAGATCGCCCTTAAATGGAGTGGGCGTGACACATTGTGTCTGCTTTTCCTCTTTTTTTTCTGTTTCTGTACGAGAGCGTCACGCATTGGGGAATACTCGTATGTACGAATATGCACGACAAATTCATTATAATATCGCCCAAACGAACTCGTCGACGGCTTGAATTTTCAGGCGTGCGTGCCAAGACATACGGCAAACGAATTTCCTGCAGAAGTGCGTTGGTATTGCTGGCACACACACAGATACTCACCCACACACGCACACAAGGGCAGGCGAGCGAAAACACTCGCTGATCCAATATGAAATCAGTTTAAATGCGCCCCAATGTGTCGTTCCTGGATTATGATTGCGAACGTTTGCGGCTGCCCCGAGGGCGGTTACAAATGTAATGAAAAGTGATTTCTATTTTTGGGCATAACCAAATGGGATACTGAGGTCCTTCATTTATATATATATATTTTTTACAAAGTAAATAGTCCGGCGTATGTACATTAACATTAAAATGATTTCACCATAAATTATTTCATTATTTAAATCACATTAATTAAATATTGAAATATTGATAGCAGATTGATTATATGTTCTGGGTCAGCTGTACTCAATTATATATTTAATCTTCATGCAGCTGGTAATGATTTATTTAAGTTAATTTAAACAAACTGCATAAATTGCTTGTCCAGCAATGGGAAAAATAAAATAAAACCGCAACTGATTAAAGAGTTTTTGTCTCAAATCAAATATTCATTAAATATCGGGAAACGCTACAATCTCTATTAAATTAGTGAAAAAAACAGGCATATTTATTCATTATATCCTCGGAATTCGCTTAAAAACAACGAAATGCAACTGCTGCAAATGCAAAACAAACAAAACATTAGCGACATAGAATGCAATCCTTTGGGTATTATTTGAATAAGTACAGATCATCTTCTGAATACAAAAACACAAGTTTGCTTAAGAGTCAGAGAGAGAAGCTTAGAATTATGCCTTTTTTCCGCTGCCGACATGGCCGGCGAAGAAGTATTCTTTATTCTTGAGGCAACACAAAATAAATAAAAAAATATGAGGAAAAATCGCTCTGAAATTTCCGCCTCGGCCTTATCCTTTATTTTGAGCAAAGGACCTGAAAAGGAACCAAGTGCCAGTTCATGTGTGTAAATGGGAGCATGTGAGTGTTTTTCAGCCACTGTGTGAGTGCGGTATTATGCGCCCTGGCATTTTTATGGCACTTTAACTTTATGTTGAGTAATTCCCGGCTGAAGGGCGAGAGTCAAGAGCTCGGGAAAGTGTGGCCGAGACCATGATGACCGCTTTGCAGGGGCTATTGAATGGGAGTCCGGCTCTTGACAGCGTCCATTGAATTTATTAATTGCTTAATCATGATGATCCGGTTTGCAATTTATCACCAGGCGTGCACCTTTCCTCATTGATACCTCAATGGGTATTTACAATTATATTCTTCCGTCATAAGAGTTCTTTGTACGTAACATGTTCAATAAAATTCTTTCGTAGGCTAGCAAATTTGAATTAAACACCAAATGAAACCATATTTTCACAAAATACGTTTTTTCGTCCAAGAGAAGACCTATTTTTTATCATAAGATTAGAAATAATTGTCCAAATTTGGAATGGCATACCTCGTTGAGCTTGTATTTTATCCCCAAATCGGCCGGCATTCAAATTTGGCAATTTTAAGTTTTGGCCAATTTTTGCAAAATTTGATGATGGTACCCCTTACAAAAAATGCAAAAACTGACCCAAAAATAACATTTTTTTTATTGACCAAAAAGTAATAGCAATTGTTGGCATTGGTTATTACTTGCAGAAAACAATTATCCTCGTACCAATCTGACAGTTTTTAGCCATGTTATGTATGATTCATACATTTGATTGTACATTTTATTTTTTCCACAATTTTCAAATTTTACATTATTTTTCCCTTTTATTGGTCATTTACTCAATGGGGAACTCCATGTTGAACTCCCGCTTGAGGATGAACTTCAGGTCCATCACGCTAACGTCGCTCTTTCGGTACTTGGCCAACTTGACCATGCGCATGGAGACGTCGTTAACAAAGGAATCGGCTATTCTGGCCATCAAATCGCAGCCTTGATCGTCCAGCGAGGAATTTGCATCGATTTTCTGCACAAATTGCAGCATGTTGCTCTTGGTGATAATCTGATAGGGTGAAAAATGCGGATCGATTAATGCGTCCTAATTGGGGAAGTCGTTACCTACATCGTAGCTGCCGCCAGGGACAGACTGGCTCTCAATTGCGGTGGCTGGCTCCTTCTCCACGGAGCTTTCGCTGCTGGTGTCACTGGAGCGGCTCGAGGATCTGGTCGAGGAGTGGCTCTCGTTATCCGACGATTTATCGCTGTCATCGAAATTGAGGGCAAAGGACCAAGGGTCCATGTTATTCCTATCCATGATTCAATTAATTTGATGTCCTTTTCCGTCTAGGCCACATGCACTAGGTAAGGAAGTGGCTTGAACTGGTTGGAAATTATAGGGATATAGGGTGTGAGTCAGTGCATACTTTTCGGGTCCTGTGTCTTCAAGAAAAAAGTTGAATGGAAAAGTAACATTTTTTTGGGTGTCGTGGGACATTACACTCTCTTACGATTTTTTCCCCGGCAATAGTTGGGATCGGGAAAACCCAGCTGGGCTTTGCAGCCTCAACTCTTCGCCCTTGGCCTGCCATAAATAACCAGTTTAAGTCGCTCGCTCTGCAGCTGAAAACGATTTCCATTGTTGCCGCAGCGTTTACCCTTTCCGCTGCGGCTTTTCCTTCACGGTTTTTCCGCCGTCTTGTGCTTTTGATTTATGTTCCGACTGGGCTGTGCGCTTTTCACTTCTCATGCGCCAGCGCCGTCTAAATAAATATCAAAAAGCAACAAATTGTGGCCGTGCCGTAAACGACCTTTGGCCCGGAATAAGAAGCGGCCAGGCGACAAGCGCGTCGTCATGGCTTAATTTTATGCCAGGTGAGTCCTGGCAAGGCCAGTCAAAACAACAGCACACACGTGCCCAGGTGTCCTGCCAGCCTATTATGGCATTTGTTCTTTTCGCAAACCCTCAATGCACAGTGGGAATTTCGCTTCAGCGGAGCACCGCGCAAATTTAAGGCCACCTTGGGAGCTTCGGGTTTCAGGCTGCAACTTAAGCCAACTCGGCAAACTGATTTATGCGGCTATAATTTATATGCCTAGTGAGCGGTCTAAACGTAAATAATCTTAATTTACAACCATTGAAAAAAGAAGTTCTCATAATATAGGATCTACTTCTAAGGGAAATTATGATTTTGTATATTGTAAATAATAACTTATATTATACATAAACCAAACATATTTATTGCTAATCTAAGCTCAATTTTTAAATTTCTAATTTTGTTAAGGAATGATGTTCATTCCCTAATGTAGCCAGTGCCACAGTTTGTCAGTTTTTGTCATTCTAAAATGGTGTGCCATATGCCTTTGCTGCGCTCCTGCCACTTTGGTGGTGCTCCTCGGTGTCCTCGGCTTAATAAAGTCGCCTACTTAAAGCGAGCGACAATGACATTGTGCGTATGTTGCCAGTCGTCGTCGGCGGAAAGGGATTGGGATGATGGGGTGGCCAGGTCGCCCCTTCGGCCATGTGTCACACATCCGCATCCGGTGTTTGGCATTGGCATTAGGCTTCCTCTTTCCACCTCCCTTCGCCGACTGTCGTTTGTCGTTTCCGGCATGCGACTCTTTTATATCGCCGCTTTTATTTGCTGTGTGCACTTTTCTGGCCCTGTCCGCTTATTTCTGCCTTCTCTGGCTGATTTCTGTTTCATATTTTGCTCGCTGGCCTTATGCATAGTGTAAGGTAGCAAAAAGCGGCCGACGTTTAGCTTTAAGTGTGCCTAGTGCCATAAATTTCACTTTGTCAGGGTCTTTAATCGCCCAAGCCCCAATCAGGCAGTCATTGTGGGGACTTGAACAGGACTTGGCTGGCTCGGAAAGGTTAACTGTCGTCGGGCACACGAGAATAAAGTGCCTAAGTCTTATGGCGAATTTATGTAACTCTTATAAGTATTTTTACGCATTTAAAAAATTCATTATTCTAAATTTAAGCAACATATTTGTTCCCTTCCTCTATTAAAATAACGACTCAAAATGAAGTTGTTCCAGCCTTCATGTTGCGTTCTAATGGCACATATCACATCCGTAACGAGAATGCCAGTCAGCTCCTGTATATGAAGTGCTAATTTGCTGTCGTGCTCACATAAAAAATGACAGGCTTAGTTGCCAAAATGTTTGAATTAATCACACATTTGTCAAAATTATTCAAATGTCTTTGCGGCGCGAGAGAAAGTGAATGAGTGTGTGTGTGGGCATGAATAGTTAATACGCATGTGGGGGCGCCGCCCGGTTCCGCCCCCTCAGTTTTAGCCGCAGAATGGTGTCTGTGTAATAAGGCTAATGAGTTTCTGCCATGTCTGGCAGAGTGTCGAGACTGAGGGGCTAATTCCCAGCCAGTCAGCATGTTCTGTGCACTCGCAGTTACTTGCGGCTGGCTGCCATTCGGAATGGTTTTATTTCACATGATTATGGCATTCTGTTGTTCAGGATTTCCCACACACAAATGAAACAGCCACGCATTCTTAGGCCTCGTTTTGTTATCTGTTGTACTTTTTCGCCCACGCAGTGGCTGTGCCAGATATTGCGTATACGCCACAGTGGCAGCTAGCAAGGTTGCGTATACGCCACAGTGGCAGATACGAAATTAATTTAAATCGGGCCCTCAGCACACAGACTATTAAACAGAGCTCGATCTGCAACAGATTCGCGTTAATGTTTCATAAATGCATAAAGCAACACATTTAAATTCTTTCTCCATTTAAGTTTTTAATTACACTTAGCCGGCGAAGCGCATGGCAGCAACAGGAATGAAAATGGAAATGAAAATGGGCAACAGACGAGGACGACGGTGTTGACGGGGATGAGATGAAATCCTTTAATAGACGGCGCGCCATTTTGTCGCCGGCATCGCTGCTTAATCCTTTCGCGGCATATTTTCCAGCGCGCCGTGACTTAATGAGGAGCTTTTCCATGCCGAGCACCCCCTCCACGCCCGATGCCAAACAATGCGGATCCTTCCGGGAGAAGTGCGATTCGAAGCCAACAGACATACACCTCTTATCAGTTGCATTTACGGTGGGGCAGGCGTTAATGTGGCATCGCATTTAGTTGGTCACGCAGGATGCCTAAGCCTCGCTTGTGTGCCAAAAAGTGTGCGAATTTAATTTTCCAACAGGAAATTAATTTCGCTTCCTCTCCGAAATTATCCTGGCAGACCAAGTTAAAATTGTCAAAAATTAATTCGTAAATGAGACTGACATCTTTGCATTAGCTGATTGCCTCACAAATATAAATACCCCCGAGGACATCATTTATATTTATCTTATTACTTCATTAAATTCGAGTTAGGGAATATTGAACTACCCATAGCATTTATCTAGACATTTCAAGCCAAAAAAAAAAGGGGAGCGGGTGACGGAGAAAAAAAAACCGAATGCAAACTAAAATCCCGATTGCGTCGATTGTGGCGACGCTGGTGAAGTGGCGTGCCGGAAATCGGCGATGCCACATCCGATTTCCCCGCTTTCCATTTTTCCGGCGATGCCGGAAAGGCGTGCCAACGTTTTCCGGTGTCGCCGCATTTCGCATATAAGCAATTCAATCTGAATCCCACTCAATCGCTCTATGTTATTTGTGCCGCATTCGCAGATGGTCAGCGCACCAGGTGATGTGATTGGAAACAAGCGAAGCTAAGTGCCATATTCCCATAGCCATTGCCAATTTGCGAGCTGAGCGGCTGTCTCGATGGCTTGCCGCAGCTCCGAGAACAAATAGCGGATATCTGTGACCCGAGAGCCATGTTCGATTGAATGCGGCAGCAGCAGCAGCATCAGCATCAATCTGCAACACTGCAGCAGCAACAGCAGCAACAACAGCAAGAAGCGCAACAGCAACGAGCAACATGTTGACCACTCACCATCTGCACCACCTGCACCACCATCGCGGCAGTACGGCCGTAGAGCTGGACAAGATCACCAACCTGAATACGGTAAGTCAAGGGGATCCTTAAAATCAAACAAAACACCAAAAAATCATGGATTTTAAATTTCATCGAAGATTAACTAAAAGTAATTTGCGTATTTTTTTCGAATCGCTTTAAAGTCGAAAAGCCAAGCTGTCTAGTCTTTGCATCAATAACTTTGCTTTCCGTACTCACAGTCCGTACGCTTGATTGCATTTGAAAAGATACGTTCGGGCGAAGAGCGAAACCAATTTAGCTTGTTGCCAAACTTGCAAGCCTCAAACGATTGCCAAATTGCATTTGCTTTCCCAAAGAATTCTTTTGCACTTTGAAATTCAAAGAGCTTGGTTTCTGGCTGCGTGACCTTTCGAAAAAAAGTCCATGGTCGCCTTTCGGCAAATGAAGGCGACCACTAATGAATCCCGTTTCCAATCGACCACTTTAATCCGCACTGAAGTTGTGCTAAAGCAAATAAACTAATTGACTTGACCCTCTGGTGTGGTCAAGTTTCGTCCGATTTCTCGCAGTGTAGTGGCGCAGCATCCGCGGTAGAATAATAATAACAAGATTGAGTGGAAAACAACTTTATGGCTTGCATGTGAAGAAAGTTAGTTAAAAGCGGACCAGCCACTGCATTACCAGCTGATGGAAGTTATTGAAAGGATTGCATTAAGCGAAAGTGGGCGGTGGGAGGTGGCCAAGCGAACGTGGCTCTCTTGACCATACACAAAAGTTCTCTAGCGGCTAAATGAAAAATGTTTTTGTGAAAAATTCGGTCGAAATCGGCCGGAGTGGCAGCGAAAAGGAAAATGTGAAACACGTTTATTGCCATTCATTATATTCTCGCGAGCTGTTGCGCAAAGTAATGAAGCACTTTAATACCAGGCAGCTCGCCTTTCATAGGGCACGCACAGCGCCACGCCCACCCAAGCTACGCCTTCAACACTGCCAAAAATATCATACAAACTTCACAGTCTAAGTTTGTACATTGGCTAAAAAATATTTCATATAAACGCCAGCTTTGTCAAAAGTATAGTTGCATATCTGAAAGTATTTAGTTAAGTATTAATCCAAGCACTTTGATAAACAGTTTTTTTCAGTGTGCCAGCATGTTTTCGCTTTTAAAAAACACTCGACGAAAGGGGAGAGTGACAAGCGTTGATGAGGAAAGACTTCACATTCCGCTCGAGTTTTAGTTGAAGAAAAATGGCTCGCCGTCTTGCTCTTGAGTGGAAATAATAATTTCGGGTTTTGGCCACTGCAGTTTTTCAAGGAGCATGGAGCAGCGGGAAAAGCGGAAAAAGTGCGTGCCCAAAAAGGAACTACAACCAATTTTCATTAAATGAGCACTCCCACACTCAACAGCCGCCAATATGTCTTCATTAATTCTGGAATAATGTAGGGCATGTTTGCTCAGACATTTAGTCGACCCTGTCATTGGGGCTGCCCCTCTCTCCGTGTGGCTCTCGCTATTTGGGGCTAGGGACCGCAGTACCTCAATAAAAACTGAAAACTTGTGCTTAACTTTAGCGACGAGCATTTGTCTCTGCTGCGAGGGACTTGTGTGTATGTGTATGTGGCTTGAAGGCCAAATACATTTTGGGGCCGAAAGTTGCGCAATAAAAAGTCGTGGCCAAACAAAGGATCGTGTTCAAGGTCCTTGGCCAGATTCTCCGCCCTGTGTCACTCTCAATACGGCCGAAAGGTATCCGTCGATTGTCAGTCGGCTTGATTGATAATGTAAACCGAGGAGCTCAGCACACACTCCGACCATTTGTTGGTTCCTTTGGTCCTCCTCCTCCGCCTCCGTTGCTGCCACCCAACTCAACATCGCCGTAATCGCCGGCCATTGAGACCACTAGATGCCCACTCATCGTCAAGGAGCAAATAAAAGTCCGTCTCGTTCGGGCGAGCATCTTATCGATTTTGCGGATTACACGTTTTTGTTATCACTTACGCAAATGATGCGAATGGCCCTGCAATTGCTGCCTAGATGGGAGTTTTCTTTGCAAATGGAAATGTTGTGATCCGGGAGATATAAAATGAAAGAAGATGAAAAGTATGCCTTTAAGAATTTAAGATTTTCAATGGCTAGTCCTGAAACATTTGTAAGATGAATCGATTGCAGTAAGTTCATTTGAAGAGGTTAATACAATAATTTAAAATTTCTGTTCAGATCCTTTCCTAATGAAACCGCAACGGTGTTGCATGTGATCCAACCAGAGGCAGGCAGCCCAGTCCAAATTGCTTTCTGTGGCATCAGGAATCGAATTCGAGGGGTCAGGGGTTGGTTGACGGGGCTTTCAGGGGCTCTCATCACCGTCACTTTGCCGCAGTTATGCTAGTCGCTGGTTGTTCTAGGCACTTCTTTTCCTTCATTGCTGCTGCTGGCCGAGTGGGGCTTTGTGGCTAACACCAACGCTCCTGGTTGTGCCACACACACACAATCGTATCCCTCCTCATATCTCCATGTCCCTCAGATGGGACCATTCGATATTGGCCGTGTGTGTTGCACATCTGCGGCATGGTGATGTTTTCGCCTGCTGCAAGTTGTTACCAAGCTGAAGCACACTGAAAAAAATGTTAAGCTATATTTCTGCTCCAAGGAAAATGCATTAGTTCAATAAAAATTGAATTATTTGTTATGGTATTGCGCACTTTTTTCTCTGTAAGCCGATTTGAAAACCCTGTCGGACATTCATACACTGTAACGAACCTTTGTTTGCCCGAATGTTGGTTGAGTGGCAGTGCGGGTTGAAAGGTCGACTGTTGAAAGGACAGTTGGCTAGTTGGCTGCTTCCTGCGATTGCCTGCACCCACCGCCAGTTCGATAGTAATTATTCTACAGTTCAACTTGTTGGTTCGCTGGCTAATGCGTTTGGCATTGCACTCTGTTAGCTTGGCCCCAGTCCGCTCGTAATTGTTCGAGGTGGGCGTGGCAGTTGCTGGACATCAACAGATGTGGATGTGTGTGAAAAGTGTAGAAAGCGTGGAGAGCGCATTAACAGCAGGGCGTTATCAAAGTTTTTGCAGCTCGTGTTGCAAATGGTGCGTGCTATATATTGGCTGAAAGGATTCCATCTGCTGTTTGTGCGAGATGAAAAAGGAGAATTACTATTATCCTGCTTATAACTCTTCGCTTTCTAACAATATAATACTATAATAAGGAAACATAGGGACAAAATGTGTTGCTGCACTTTAACTTTTTTGTTTAAATTTCTGTAGGTTGGTGTTGTATGTGGACACTATTTGTTCATTGCCCGCGGCAAGTGCATTCTTAAGCTATTCCAAAACAAACTCTAACACATTGCAACGCCCACACACTCTCTTCATTATGAAAACGCGGTCTTTCTTTGTCTTTGTTGGTTCTCCTCCTTTGTATTGCAATTTTAATTTCCGCTTTCACTTTGTCTAGATTCAGTTTTGCTTGTCGTCGTTCGCTTTTGTGTGTTGCCTGCTTTCCTTATCCTCTCACCCAACCACCCTATTACCACCACCCACCACCCACAGCACCCATCTTATGCCATCCCCCTACCCGCGGGCTTTCTTTGTCTTGTTCTTGGCGTTGTGGCATTTGCGTTTTTGCTGATTTACACATTTGGGAAACGAGGAAAGAAATGGGAGTGTGTTTTTTACTGCAACCACAGCACGTATGTGCACTGGAAAAAATTAGAATACATTTTAAAACAAGTCTGTGTATCTGAAATGAATATAAAGCTACTTGATTTAAAGTTGCTTGTCATTAGTCCTTTACTAGAACTTTCTGTTAAAAAAAAAACAAAAAATATTTTCATTATATGTTATTGCTTTAAACTTTTGTTTAAACAACTTCATTTCTTCAGTATTACTTTTACTGCACATTTAACTGCGGTGCACATAGCATATGACTTGTGGCACGTAGAGCGCGTGCAATTTCTGCTTTCGTTTCCTTTTGCTGCACTAAGCTCGCAGATGTTTTTCAATTTTCCGCCTCAACTGTTGACGCAAAAGTAGTTCAAAGTGGTTGGCAGTAGGGGAATGGCAAAACAACGTGGCCAGTCCAGTTCCGCATGGATATGCATATTCATTTGGACTGTGGGATGATAAGGGGACTCTTCAACTACAACTTGTTACTATTCTACACGCTGCACCGCATGGCGGCACATCTTTTGTGGCACACTTTTTAGGTGGTGGCGCCATTATGAGGCACTGCTTTCATTACTGACCAAATGGAGCGCCAAGTGCGCCGGGGGAATTGAGTATATACATACACATATCACAGTCCAATATTCATCCTCATATGGTGTGTGTATGTGTGGCCAGGTAATTTCCGAAATGTGCTCAGGCTTTTTTCGCATTTGTATTATTTGCTGGTTGTGTTGTTTCACAAGGACTTGACTCGGGTTTAGCGCCGCTCTCGGCTGTCCCTTTTTATGCCAGCCCAAGGACCTTTGCCGCAGGACGAAGACGACAGGCGTTTACGTTTGGGATTTGCATGAGCTGCATGAACTTTTGCAATGCCCATCCGAAATAGCCCCCCCACCATCACCCCCTGCCGACGGTGAAAGCCCTGCTTTGTCTCTTTATATCTGCCGAGATTTAAGCGTCATATAAAATTTATGCGTGTGGCTTTTACGAGCTTATACCTGTGCCACACTGGCCGTTGTTTTATGGGAGCCACTGTCCTTGGCGGACGGTCGAAAAAACCCAAATAATTAGGCAGCCACGCAGACGGCACTTCGTGGCCTTCCCAGTGAGCTATGTCTTATTTAAGTATTTAATGAATTATTGTTGGGCTCTAACATATAGTCGGGCTTAACCTTTGAAGCCGAATAACAAATACTAAAATTGGAAAATTATATTTCGGGCAAATGCGTTTTATTCATCTACCTTTTCCCCAAGTTGCAGGGTACAATTTCATTTTTACCCTTTGGCCAATCCTTGCAAAGGTCCTTTTTTCCTGAGCCGGCACAATTTGATTTTCTGCTTAAAATTAACCCAGATTCCCCATCGATTCTGTCTTGTTTCTGTCAATATCACAACTGAAAGGCAAACAAAGCTGGGTTCCAAAAACAATGTATCCAATAAAATTGCCAATGAGGAGGGGGCAGCAACAGCTGATGGTGGAAAAGTTTCGGCTATGCTCGAGCCAAGAGGAATGATTACAAAACCATGATCCCGCCCCCTTTTGGTGCCGCCCATTTATTGGGTAAAGTTTTTCAAGGGGGGGAAGCAGCGCACTCACAGCACTTTCAATAAGCAATTTGGCTAAGTGCCCCGCCCCGCTACGCCTACGCCCTCTTTTGGCCCTGTCTTTGCGGCATTGTCAAGCCGATGCCATCAATATGACTAATCATGCATATATTTCATAAAGCTGCAAATCTTCCAGCCTCCTTCCGGATCTCTTCATCGGCACAGCTGTCGCCCCAAATTGAGTCAAGCCACAGAATTCACTTTGCATTCGCCGGGGGCGTTTCAGACTTTCGAGGATTCGAGGATTATTAAAATTACGCATACGCCGCGTTTTAAATGAAGTGCGCGACCAAATGGGGGAGTGGATTTCTGGGGCGGGGGCTGGTTGCGAAATGAGGTTGCCGGAGTCAACCATTAATATTTAAACGTGCCACTCGCATGCGTGTGTGCGTGGGATTTGCGGCAGTGGTTCGTGTGTGTGTGTGTGTGGGATTTACTCTGGAAATTAAGCTTATGACTGACTGTGAAATTAACTTGGCGGCGGTGGAAGGATAAAAACAAAGCGAAATTTATTTAAAAATAGAGCGGCGAAACAGCAGTTTTAATTGGTTATAATCCTACGAGCTGCTTTCTGTATAAAAATCTATTCCAATCGAAGAGCAGTTAAAACAATCATGCTATTAAAGCCATTTAGAGCATTTCTAAAGAGCGCACACACACATAAAATTAACTTAAGGCCAAGAATGAGGAATTCAGTCAATAATAATTAACTTAACATATTTTCCGGCAACAGCTTGACCCTTCTGCCTCTTCAAAAAAACGTGGCTAGCCAACCCAAAAGCCATAAAAATGAGCTCGAATAATCCTTTGCATTGCGGGCATTTTAAGTTTTATGAGCCTGATTCCGCCGCTGGCGAAAGTCGATGGCGTCGGCCAAGGAATTAGGTCTCGATTGCTCGACTCGACTCATTTGCCGCCTCCATTTCGGCAATGGGCCGTAAAACGGCAGCAGCAGCCTCCACTTTATCTGGCCAAGAATTTCCCAGAAATTTTGATGGGCCAACAACCCGGCTGGGCAAACAAAAATACGTATATATTAAGTCCTTAGATGGGGTTGTGCATAAATTAAAATATCTAATGTGCTATGTGCCGGGCTAATAGAGCTCTCGCATAAATTAAGCATCAGTTGCCGCCGATGACCCTGATATGAATCTCTCATCCATTTCCTACACTCCATCTGATTCCAGCTCATCGTGGAGATCAACAGCCATGTGGCGCTGTTCCGGGATATGCTGATACACGTCGGCCAAGCTAAGGATTGCCCCGAGCTCCGGGAGAAGATCCGCAAGCTGCGTCGCACCTGCGTGGAGGCACTCAAGCACACCGCCCAGATCCTGATGCCCCAAGTCAAGAGGTGAGTTCGCATCACAATCCCTTCCATTGTCCATGTGCACGGGAAAAAATCGTCGTGAAACTAGTTGTTTAAATTAACCTCTCATATATATTTATATCCAATGAGCACACCAATTTTGTGCAGTGTACCTAAGCGTAGGAGCCCCAAAGGGATAGATAGCATTAACATAAACATAAACAGCAACGTGTGTGTGACATTTGGGGCATATCCTTCATGTGGCTGTCCCTTCCTTATGGAAATGTATGCAAATCTAATTGCAGCCAAATTGGAAAGAGAAAAGCGGTTGGGTTGGGTTGAGATAACATAAATAACAATTTGTCGGACTCGGATTGAAGGTCCTTGGAATGCGCTCCAAAATGAGTTAGTGGCTGAGTTTGAAATTCAATTTCAAAGTGCTGCATAATTTATCAGAGCACTTCAACTTCCCGATCCCTTCCATTCGAAACGGCAAAAGTTAATAACATTTTTTCGAGCTGCCTCCGGGGCTGCGAGCATATTGGGTAATTTTTATTCATTAAACCTGATGAAAGGACCTGTGTGCTATTGTTTTTCTCATTTGTTTCGACATAACAACGAGTAAGAGAAAACTGCACAAATGTGGTTTGAAAGCCCGCACTGAATGATGTGGCATGAGCTTCCATCAGTGTAATATGGATTTACTCTGGAGAGCCCAGAAAGGCACTAAACCTTAACGTCCCTGTTGACTTTTTCGGGGCCTGTCTGTTTACCGAATTCAATTTATTGATTTATGCCTCCAAAAAGTTTCAAAGGCGAAATCCCTTGTGGATGCCACACATGTGCCATTATCGCACGCCTCTTTCTTCTTTTTTTTTAGTGAACATCTTGAGGAGGAATTCACACACAAT
This sequence comes from Drosophila sechellia, assembly GCF_004382195.2. Classification (NCBI taxonomy): domain Eukaryota; kingdom Metazoa; phylum Arthropoda; class Insecta; order Diptera; family Drosophilidae; genus Drosophila; species Drosophila sechellia. Next base: position 4,632,940 of record NC_045949.1, read on the forward strand.
GGCATATTTGTAATTTCAGACATGGGGTATCTGTCAAATTTTTGTTTGCGGGCAGGAACTTTTTAAGCACACCACGCTGCCATATGACAATGTGATTTATTATCGAGCAGAAGCTTTAAATGTCACTCTGAAGTGAGAAATGTCAATATAACGAGACGAGCATTCGCATCAGGCCTCTGTCCATCCGCACTACATTTCGACTGGGGAAAAGTGCAGGAAAATGACGGAAAAGCGGAACCAGAGACAGTTAAATTGATGATTGCCTGCAGCCGGACAGGGACAAAAAACGGAAAAGGGGAGCAGCGGGGAGATTTCAATTAATTTCTGCTTTATTGACACAAATGAACGACTCGACGAGCAGCCACCGTTTGCAAATAGGCGCACATGGCGTATGAGTGACGACAATGAATTAGCGCTGCAAAAAAGCCGCCTGCTCGAGGAGCCCAAGTTAAATTGAAAGTAAAAGTTCAATACAGCAAAAAGTATGCTCTCGGAAAATGAACAAAGCCAGTGGAAGACACTGTGAGGTTGGGGAAAAACTTCGGTGGCAACTTGGCAATGACAGAGCCAAACTTTCTGACAATGTTTCGATGTTTGTTGCTGTTTTATGTTTTGTAAACACATGCATGACCCATGTGAGACAGCCAAAGTCACAACAGCCCGATGGCACTGTCCCTGTTTCCCATAAAGCGGAGAAAGTAAGAAAATCAAGGACACCAAGGGAAAATAAATACTTTAAGTTGGCTGATTTGCCGTAAGGAAAATGTCAAGTCTTCGTGTTGAAGAATGAAAATAATAGTTGAAGCCTTTTAAACGAATTATACTTGCAAATAAACCAGAAATGGTAAATTTAGCTTTAAACTAAGCTTGGATTAAATTAAGCAATATTTCAGAGAGCTTCGTGAAATGTGTTAGCATTTCTCTATCTAAGTTAGATCACCGCAAGCTAAACATTCATAATAGCAACTCAAATATGACCCTCGAACTTGGCTTTTAGAACAAATACATTTAGCCCCAACTTTTGTGGTTTGGTTGGCCAAACAAGACAACAAAGTTGTGATACCTTGTGGCCACCCAAGGCAATGAAATGCCCATTCCCTTCGCAAAGCGGCGTGTTGAGAAAAATCAGCCCAGACCTATGAGACCACCTTGGAATAGACACCCTTTGCAGGCGTTTTTCTCAAGTCATGCCCATTTTCCTTTCCATTCACATTCACATTTCCACCTCCATTCCCATTTCCACTAAGATTCTCAGATGGCGGCAGCACTTTGCCAACTGCCTTGAGTGACTGATAGTTGTTTGCCTGTTTGTTTGTCCAACTCGCACTTATACATGTCCTGGAGATACACTGGAAAAAATGCAACACCAACGCGGTAATCAAACTAAGCTACTAGTTTGCATTCAAACAAGGTGATAAAACTATAGATATGTGTTTGGATTTTCCCACAGAGTGATTTCAGCTTACTAATCTTTTATCGCAGTGTATCTTATATAGCACATGTATATCCTTGGAGGCGACGTTCGGTCCATTTCGCCGTGTTTGCGTTTGTGTTCATGTTATCTATCCATCTGTCTATTTGCCTGCGCTTACTTCGCATTTGTTCTGCTGTTTGCCTTGTAGTTATGTGCAGTTGTTTGTTGTTGCTAAATTACTGGCGCTGCCTTTGTTTTAGCTGCTCGGCTCCTCCTGTTTTGACAGCCAAGTTAGTCAACAGAGTCCTCGGTGGCGAGGGACGAGGTCCCACTCCACGCAATCCATCGCCATCGTGCTGCCTTAAACGCATTTCCGCTGCAAATATTACTCGGACTGCTGGCTGGCTGGCTGGCACATCCTTCGTCCTTCGCTGCTGCACGGAAAACACAATCCGACAATTGCCCAGAGAGTCCGCAGGGCGAACATAACACAAGGATTCCGACCTCCGGGGACGTCCCCATCACAGCCAAAGCCAATCTCATAGACGTCGTCGATGGCGTTGTCTGCGGCTGTGTCGAAATTTTTATGTTTCCTGCAACTGCCACTGCCACAGTGGATATGAGTTGGGAATATATTTCAAAAATGAATTTATCACTTGAAAAGGTTTTTGTTCGCCAATTTACATTGGAAATTGAGAGTATACTTACCTTATACATGCAGCTTAAATCGTTTAATAGAAACACCATTCAAAACGCAGTTGAAAATATAACTTTATGACTTGATGTTATATTGACAATATCCTTTGGCATCCCATTGTCCTTGCTATGCTGCATTGTTTTATTGTCGCTGTCGTAGTCCTTCGTTCATTATTTCGACACTTGATGCCGGCTTCCCTCGCCGGATGGCCAACTCGAAGGAAGCGTCTGTGTTCTGCGGTCATGTTTGTGAAAATGACAGCAAATTATGGTGGACAGGGAGCAGTGGGTAGTGTTACACAATTAAGGAGAGCTCGTCACGTAGCGGCAGACATTTTAAGGAATCCCCCGTCTCGTAAAGTGCGGCAATTTTAACAGCTCCATACAGCTGCAGTTAATAACTTCGATTGGGCAGCGCGTTTTATGAAGGCCAGTTCAGTCCCTTGCCATTCTGCTCAATTTTCCGCGCTGAATTTCCTTGGGTCTAGCGAGCGAATAAAAAATACTTCACTGTTATTTGCAATAAATGAATATAACGTCCGAGCTGTAATCAAGACCATCTGCTGACAATGGTCTGCCCATTTTTTCTTCGCTTGCCCTTCGCTTTTACTTATTTTTTTGTTTTTGCTGGGTTCTCGGATGCTTTGCAGATTTTGTTCCTCTGCTGCAAACTTATTATTGCCATTTTCTGGGTGTGGTGCTGGCGAAAATGACCCACGTTAATGTCCGTGCTCCACAATCCAGGACAGATGGAAAGATGGGATAATCGGATGGGGGCGGGGAGGTCATTAAAACATTGCCCTTTGCCATTTACAACTTGCAGTTTTTCAAGGAAATCGCTTAGCATTAATTTGATTACGATTCGAGGCATTAAAGTCGCACTCCTCTCTGCGTAATTTGTGGCATAAATGCTGATGTGTGATAGTAAAATATTAATGGGATATAATCAGAGGTTATAACCTGATGATTATGAATTTAGCATGCTGGCGAATTTGTATACGTTAATTGCGGATTTTGCAAATTGCTCCGCTGCTAAAATGTTGATATCTATAGAAACGTAATTTGAAATATATTTATGGTATGTGCATAATCTTTAGGTGAACCAAAAAACACCAGCTTTCAAGCCTAAAATTTCCCTTGCTGCCGCAACAAACAAGTTTTCCGTGAGTAAGGAGCCCAAATCTAAATCACTTTATGCTGAATCCCCTCACACCCTAACTCCTCTACAGATTCACCTTGGGGAAGATTAATTCGCAATTTATTTGCTTTAATGCCAGTCGTGGGGTGAAATCAGAGGACATGGCAACACTTTCTGGCTTCGGCTCCCCTGTGAAATACATATTTTTCATTTCCAGCTCCATGGAGTTTGGGCTATGCAAAAGCAATTTACAAATTGAATTTATTCCTGTGTAGCTGCAAATATGTTTATGGCAATTTATATTTGTGCCCCACTCCGTAAATTCGCCCAGTTTTGCCTTCATAATTGCCTCGACTGTGTTCCTCGTGCTGCTAAAACTGAAATTAATGTCAACTAAGCAGCAATTTGCGTACCCACTGTAAATTCTGAGTGTTTTCTAAATGAATTATGCCACAGCGAGTGCTGCAGAGCGGTTTCTGGAATTATATAAATGATTTTCGTAATGGTAATTTCGTTGAATTAAAATGTCGTTGTGCTGCTGATCGTGGAATTAGACTTTAATTTGCAGCAGTTAACCTTTCGAGAACATTTTAAGCTGCTTAAATTTCACATTGCAATGGAGTCTAAAAAATGGATTAAATGAAACATTTAAATCGAAAACGTTTTTATCTCTACCGACTATTGTCTTACATATTTTATATCGAATTGCTGTCAGTGCCAACACTTTTTTCCGAATAAGAGAAAACTGTGAATGTCGTGGCCTGAAAAAATATATTACACATGGCTTCCATAAAAAAAAACCAATTGTTACTTCGACGAAGGCAGCTGAACCCAGATACAACCATCTAGGATGGCCTTTGAAAGTTGGCGGAAATGAATTAGTTTGTCACCAGTTTACGATGCCCACACTCTCGACCCAAAGAAATGTCATAAAATCATATAAATTTCATTTCACAATTTCCGCATGCAATTTGGCGTGCCACAAATGCGGCCCATACCGATTGCGGCATGCCACTGCAGTTCCATATGCACTCGGAAATCGGAACTCAGAACTCAGAGCTCAGAGCTCAGGACTCGGAATCCGATGTTCACGTTACCTTGCTGCATGGCTGCCATTGTTTTAACCCTTCCATTTCTACTCTTTTGCAGCGCCATGGCCGACGGCATCCTCACCGACAACCCGCATTTGGTGCTCCTGTTCTACATGGCCCAGTTGTTCCTACGTGAACTTGTGAAAAGCTATCGCCTCATACAAGTCGTGCCAATGGATATGTCCGGCTATTATGGTAAGTTTAATTCAACGCCAACGCACAATTCGTGCCCCAGTGCCAACTGAAACCATGTTTCAGCTGTCGCCATTTCGATTTCGGTTCATTGCGATTTTGCTGTCGCCAGCAAATGTCAAAGTCAGAGAAGGACTTTGCCATAATTTGTCTAAAGTGGGGGAAAGCAAATCTATTGCATAGTGCATGGTCGTTATGCTGCTCCAAGTGTGTGATATAATTAAAATTATTCGGGCTTAACAAGCTTAAACTCTAAATAAGTGGAGTCTTTTGATAAGCATTTAAGCTTGGCTGCCCTTACTTCGTATTTGATCTCCCTTACAGAACATTAAATGACCTCACTTCCGAATTATTTGCCTGCATTCCGAGTTGGACTTAACGAGGGTGTCGTTTCTTTGACATTGCCATTCAGGGCAGCAGTCACTCGTTGCACGTTCAACAATTGTTTGGCATACTGGCGACTGCAGCTGCGATTCAGGATCTGTGTGTCCTGGCTGTGATTGCCATTCTTTAGCCATGTTTAATGTGCACGTGCGAGCGCAGAAATATGCAGAGTCGAACTTCGAACTGATTTGTCGCCAGAGTGGCCATGAGAAATGCCAGCGAATACAAATGGCCACGCAAATGCCAAATGCCAATTGCTGATCATAAATTTTTAAATTACCACCAATGGCACTGGCACTGGCAAAGGCACTGGTTTCTCACTGTCAACACGCCGGCAAATTTGGCCGGAATGGGTGGTAAATATTTACCAAAGCCACAGTGCCCGCGTTTCTGGCTGTGGGCCTCTGGATGCAGCGAATTTACAACGCACCCGCGACCAACCGTGGGAACAAACAAATATCTGCAGTGCCATGAAAATGCCATCAGCGCAGAATAAGCAATAAAAAGTGCAAAAATTGAAAACGTTTTTCTTGCCTGGTGTTTGGCTGTTATAATTACAAACCAAAATATGCGCAAAATCGACATGGCAGTGAGATAGTGTGTATGTGGCGTTGGGATGACAGCTTTATGTGGACCTTTAATTATTGCACTGCCAGCGACAATTTATCTCTTTACAAGCTTTAAGCGAAATAGTATGTGAGGACTGTTCAATACCATATGAGAGGAAATCCATTCTTCAATTTAAGCCAGAATTCACGTGGCTTATAAAGTCGGATAGCTTCAATGCAATATATATGTATATGTTCGATTAAAAACCAATACACCCTCTAACTCAGCTGATACCCTGCCTCGAAATGGCAAACGATGAACGCTGGTCATGCATCCTCGATGAAATATGAATATTGCGCATACGCCGCATTGGCTGATCGAATAGATTGCAATGCACTGAGGCATGCAGCTCAGCAAGTTTCACTAAGTAATTAATTTCAATGCGGCTGATGAAGATTGATGGCTGATCGGATATTGATTGCAATCAATCAAAGGTCCAATATCAAAGCAATGAAGACACTGTTGAACAAATAGATTATAGAAATACGCAAAACTTTTCGTCTAGATTGCGGACAGTGGGGTCGAATAATTGACAAAGTTTTCATGCACTTCGAGAAGTACATTATTAAATTTCCGTTCATTAAATTAGGAAACGTTGAAGCCCAAAAGTTTATTTCAGTTACAAACGGACAGACATCAAAGGGCGTCCCAAAATGAAAAGCGAAAAGCTAATGAAGCAGCAAAAGCACGGAAATAAATAAAAAGCGGGAAATGCAAACGTCAAAGGAAAATGTTTGCATACAAATGAATGAAACAAATAAATGCGGCTTCCGCTTTCTGCGGCCAACTCAAACAACATGGTTTGTTTTATTGCCATTCCGAGCAAATGTTCTGCCCTCAGCTTGACCCCACTGCACCTTAGCCTAGTGGCGGCTTATCACTTGGCTCCGGCTTATCCCTTGGCTTCCATGCTTATTTCGTTATTTTACTACTTTCAGAGAACCGAGCCGGGCCCTCGAACCTGGGCAATGTCATCAGCCAGATATTGTTGTGCAAACAGTTCACGCCCGACTTCAACGAGGAGGAATTATGCAGCATCACCAAGGATTCGCAGGACATCGCCGTGCTCCTGGCCGAGATGCAGGAGTACATGCCGCAGCACGAGGCGTACTTGGGTGAGTGCTCCAACTGCGCAGGCTCCCGGACTGCAGGGCTCCCAGTGGTCCGGTGACTTGGCTGCCTGCACTTCCATTGCCGTGCACTTTGGTATTTGGCCAAGGCCCGTCGAGCAAGCAAAATTGTGTAGCATACAAAAAAGGGCAAAGCTGCGCACAAAATATGGACAGGCTATTAGAGCTGCAGAGGTTTATGGCCACTGAGTACTGTCAGCCAATAAAGAGTTTTTCTTTCCATTGTTTGTGCTGAAATATCTTAAATATTCTGTGCTACCCTCACATGGTTCTTTTCCCGCCGGACCCATTAATTAATCAAGCCAACTGTTTGCTCCTCCATGTCCTGTTTGCAGAACGCAACGCGGCGCTGGACACAACTGGACCTTGGCAGGCCAAGCGGCGCCAGAACTACATCTGCAAGAACATGAGCCTGCTCTGCTGCGTCTCCAGGCCGAACTATCTCTGAGAGCAGGCGGATGGCGTGTAGTCCGATGCGGACTAGGAGGAGCCAGGATGCGAGCCAGTCGACGCACTCAACCACTACTTATATCAATTACTAGCGCCTAAGCTGAGCCTGCATACCCGTAGAGGAAATTCTAGATCTTAAGACGAGGAGCGGAACACTCAATTAGCATTGTAAATTAATCAAAGGTCGACGGAGACATGTGTATAATCAAAGTTAATTATGCTGCATAAACAATATTAATTTAAAACGTAAAACCAATCACACAATATGAATATGGTGTGCAGACCATAAAGACACCCCCATACACAATGGAGCGCAGACAGTTAAGACTTTTTAGGCCATTAAAATGTAGTCAATGCATAGACCCGAGCAAAACCATACACACACATACCTTATCCGGAAATGGAATTGGGATGGTGTAACCCTGGAGTTAACACTAAGATTAGAAAGAGGCTGGGCCGAGGATTTGAAGGGTGATGGGAGCAAATGGCATAGTAGAGCTAGTTGATAACGATAACGATGTAGCCTTCGTAATTAAGTTAAAAGCCTGGCCAGGCAAGTGCTAAACAGAAGCAATAACAAACGTGTTACTCAAACAGAAATCTATGTATGTACGTATATTTAACCAATTAGAAATGTAATTGAAATGTCTCTAGGTTTCCGTTTGTTCATTTCACGGTTTTCACAGAGAACTCTGCACAGTACCTAAAAACACAGCAACGTGTGACCAATGAAAACACAATTGAACCAGATCAATCTGTTTAAAAAACAAGGTTCAATAACAAATCAATATTCCATTCTCCCACGATAATAATGAATTCTGTGAATGTGTTTGAGCCAACAAAGAATTTCAATCAGCCAACCAATAAATATATACGTTTCAGCATAAAGGATTAATTTCCAATAATTGTTAGATCCAAACACAATCAGAGTTTAAAGTAAAAGGTATTTTATTCTTTATCCAGAACGAAATAGATGAGACCAAAAATGTAGAAATTAAATTATTTAAGAATGCACTACTACTTCCTGCCATTTATAGCCTTTGTTTGCCAACAGCGATTGTTGGCAAATAAATTTTTATTCACGGCCAAAATGAATAATTATGAGCTCATTGTGCTTTTGTTTCCATCGAAATCGCATTAAAATTGCACAGTTCTCAATTTTACAAATTGAATATGCTTTTAAGCAGCCGCAGCCCAGCATATGGAAAATTTATAGGTCGGTTGTTTTAAAGGGCAAAAACAACTTTTCAATGGACTGCATTTTTCATTGGGAGTGCACATACCTTTGGCCATTTATTATTACTACGTGCCGCATATTTAATGGCAATTAATTGAACATTATTTGTGGAGCAATTTAAATGGCAGGGAGTGAGCAGAATTTGTTGAACAATGTAAATCAATTTGTTTTGCCAACAAGTAAGTGCTGATCAACTATGCTTGGGCACTCAAATCAATTGTTGAATCGCTGAAATGACAATGAAAATGTATAAACTCTGTTCGAACTTCGAAGGCGCGAAACACAATGGTTCAAGTAGCTGGCAAATATTTGTACATACTTGGAACCCAGTAGAATTAATATGTAATTGAACGGAATATATTACAGATAAATCTCTCATTGCTAACGAATTATTTACTAATTTTATTTACTTATTCGATTCTAGGCATAAATCAAACACCAAACAAATTTACACGTCTTTGGCGATGATAGTTCTTAAATAGAATGTTTATAGTATTGATAATTATTTACCTGTATATGAATGTATATTGCTTAGAACGTTTAAATAGGTATTCCACCAAGAAGCCGTGATTGTTATATGATATTCATATAAGAATTATCTGAATGTATTTACTAAATGTTTGTTCATGTTGTTCGAAACCAAATGCCACTGAGAAGTAACTCAAAAACTCACACACACTAGCAACAAGAAACTAATACCGAAAACCGAAACTAATTACCAAACTGGGTACCAATCAAATATGAATAAACCTATTTTTAGAGAAACTAAACTCAAGTTCTGCTTTTATTTCCCATCCTTAAAGGCTTTAAGCCCTGAAAAACGGCCAAGAGCGTTAAATTGCGGGCAAACGTGTAACTCTGAATTTATTACACTTCATAAAAGAGCGATTAATGTTTATAGATGTGATTTTATCACGAACACCCGAGCAACGATGTATATGTAAGGAGCTACACATAAAGATGGAAGATGGTTGCGGACTGAATCCTCGAAAGGTTGCTACCGTGCAAAAGTAGAGTCGATTCACTAGGGTTCACCTAGAATACTGATATACACTTTTAATCTAGAATTATATACTTTATTAATGATCAGTTATTTTAAACCCTTTCGATTGATTACGCTTATATTTGCCGCTTATTTAATATTTTGTTTGGTAAAGGATATTGAGTATCACTCATATCCTTATCCTTATACCGACTAACCTGGTGTATAAAACGGTTTGGCTTAAAGCACTTTAGGAGTTGCCGCTCTACGTGCCAAGGCATTGGAGACAAGCCAACGTGTTCGACAATGGATGCGTCTTAATCAATCTTAGCCCGATGCCAAGTGGCAAAATGGCAGCATCACGAGCACCCTGTCATCGTGTTTATTTTAAACGCACTGTTTGACAGGGGAAAACCCCGGCTTATCGTTGGGTTAGCGGGTCGAACTTGGCCCAAAACTTGCAGCCACGACACGGGCCCAATGCAAATTGCATGGTCACGTAGGTTCGGCGTCGAGAACTCTATGCAAATTAGTTGAAAAGTTACGGCAGCGATTGCCTTTTGATGTGGAAGCCATGGGAAGACTGGGGGGACCAAAGCCTTCTGCGAGTACGTGCCGTTTTGGCCAAAATGCTTCATTTACCGCACTCACACGCACACACACACACACACTCACGCACTGCTCGCATACAGGCACACCTTGCTCGATGGCATTGGCTGTGGTTTTCGTCCTGTTTTCCGCTCCCCCCTCTCCGCTGAAGGAGCCTTATCCTTCAGCCAGACGTGAGGTGTTAATAGATTTACATGGCGCCCGTGCCAGATGGGCCTTCTGTACTCCTCGCCACATCCAAAAGGTGCGATTGCAGTTCAGATTGGAGACAGCGCGGTAAAAGTTGAAATAACATTTTTAAAATAGGCTTTCAGCCTTTTCCTCTTGTTTTTGTCAAGTACGTAAATATCCTTACATTTAAGTATGTTCCATAAAAAATTAAATCCTTTTTGAACAATGTGTAATATGTATTTTTGTACGTTACATTATTTATTTGCGTGCCAAATGACAATGGGGCACGCATGGGGCACGTGGCTGTGGCACAACTGGCGGCTCATTATGCTCCGCAATGAAGCGCGAATTAAAGTAAAATGGCCCAAACACAAAAATTTGCAATTCAAAGTAAACAGAAATCAAGTGAAACAGCAGCGAGAAGTTAAAGTTAAAACAACACAGGCGAGGATGGCGCCGCAAGTTGGCTAACCAGAACGGAAGTTGACATTATTTTTATTTTCGCTCGTTTGTTCTCTGTGTTTTTTGTTTGTTTGCGTGTTTTCTTTTGATGTGTGTGTTTTTGGGGGGAACGGGTGCTTCAAAATGCGGAATGGAGTTGAGTGGCCAGCAAACAAGTTGCCACCGCCAGCGGATCCCAACTGGGTGTACCAGTATGTGGGTCTGTGTGCGTGCGGCAAAGCCAAAATAAATGCCAACAAGGATAATTCCGGGGTAATCCGATTTAGTGCGTTGCCCGGCGCTAGTTCCCCGGATCCGTGTTGCACACACACACAGAAACCCTCTTGATTATGTGCCACTGCCCCGGACTAGATGCCCACTTCTGGTTGCCTCTCTATCGTCGTCCTGGCCAATGTCCTGGGCACTCACTAGCCAGCTGATGCTGGTCGGTTGGCCAGCAGATTCCGGCATACACAGTGGGTCAGGTCCAGGCAAAACAATTTTCCATGGAACTAATAGCTTTAGACTTTCCATTAAATTTGCCTGCGAACAAAGTAGTTTGCTGGCAATCCGAATTTAAAGTAATTAGAGCGCCTTTGTTTTGCAAACCTCGGATCAGAGTGAATCATAAACATGGGTGTTCTTTGTGGATTTGAATATAATCTAATCCATTTGGCCCACTGTTCGACCCTCAGTATTTTTTGTCCCTTCTTTGTTGGGTGTTTTAGCATTTGCAGCAGGATTTGGACTTTTTAATGTTGTTTGAAACGCAGTGGTCGGTGAATTTCGTTTGGAACCCATAATGTTGTTTTAGTCACTGGCACCTTTCCACTGCCACAGTCCTTGTGGGTTGAAAAATTAAAAACATAATTTTCATGTGGCCGCACGCATTGTTGCTGCCTTTTGCATAATTGAAGAACGTAGTCGGAGCGCAGAATGCTAATGTCGACCGAGGGTAAGTCTGCGGCTTTTGTGTCTCCTGCCAACTGCGGTCTTTAAGACAAACGACGACGAGGCTATTGGACAAATAAGCACGGCCAAAATCCGTCTCAGACGGCAACAATTGCTCCAAGGCTCTTCAAATGAGAATGGGTATGGGAATGGAAATCGAGCGCTGACCTCGAGTCATTTTGTCCCATCTCGACATTATTCGATTCTATTTTAGCAAGTTGTCTTTAAAGTCCGCAGGAATAAACGCCAAATTTAAGAAGCTTGTGCTTGAATACACTTTTTGGGGGTTAAATACTTCCCTAAGCACTTAAACGGCACACGTGGCGTATGCGCAATAAAACGATAGCGATAGCTAATCACTGAAGTACATTGATTACGCAAAGTCTTAAAGCCATTAATTGAAGACCTTGTTTCGCGGAGCGAGCACAAGTATTTCGATTTTATTTCTATGTGCTCCTGGGCATCCTTTGCCCGACGCATCCTTTCGCCAGAACAGCTGGGATTCATTTCGCCAAAGCGAAAACCACTTCGCAATGCTGGCACAAATGTTTTAGCTTCGTTTTGCTTTTTCGCTTAGAAATGCACAAAGGAATTCGGCACAAAGTGGGTGAAGCGATGCCTGTTAAAAATGCATTCGTGCTGCTTTTTTGAGCGAATTGCATGCGATAAACTTTATAATTCAATTGTGGTTCTGCAAGTCGTGTGTCGTGTCGAAGGCAAAGCTGGCTTGGAATATCAAAACTGAGTTAAAGCACTTGTAGCCGAACCGCAAAACCACTAACTTAAATCAGCCGCTTGGCGGTTTTATCGCAGAGTTTTTCATGTTTTACGGAAGTTAACTCAATCGCCACCGCAACATTCCTCACAACTTTAGTTCCATCCGAAGTATTTGCTACTAGCAGTTATTTGTTACCATTTTTAAAACTAAAAAAAAAAAAATTATATTTAAGCCTAAATAGTTTATATTCATCGCGTTATGGAAGTTCTGGTTGTATATCCAGAATTTCGTAAGTAAATTCCTTTAATGCCAGGACCTCATTATGAAGCCAATTGTAATTAAAGACCAGAATGTCCTTTGAAGGTCCTGTCAATCAAGTGACCATGTCACAAACTTCAAGGGGCTTTTCCTCGCATTAAATGAATAACAAGCGACCTACTTGAACTATTATGTAGCATATAAGCAGCTAATTGGCTTGTTAAGGAAATTAATCTGTTGGTGAAAAGTTTGACACTTTAATATTAATCAATTGGCGAAGGTGTAAAAAATTTAATTTATTTACTTCGACTAAATTGAAATTGAAAACAACTATAAAAATATATTAAAGAAATGGGTTTTTGACATAAATTTATGTTCCAGTTTCCCTAGAATCCATCTTCAGACCGCAATAGCAGTGAGCTTTTGAAAGGCGCGTCATACCATTCAGCTTTTGCATGCTTATCGACTGTGTCTAAATAAAGGTTTGTGGCACTACTATTCAGTTTGGTCTAAAAAGGACGAAAAATTATACTTTTGTAAAAAGAAATTTGAGGTAATGTTCCAACTGGTAAAAACAGCCGCTAGGTGGAGTGCGTAATTGTGCGCCAAATTAAATAATTAAAATAATTCTAACTAATATAAGATTTGATGTTCCTTTGTTCATTAAATCTAAACGTTTGATTATCTTATTTTCTGCTTGGTAGGGAAATTGAATTTGAGGACTTGATAAAACATAAACATAAATTGATTTATATAGTAGAAAGACAGTTGCATCTGTTAGAAAATATATTTGCTTCCAATTCGTATTGCACCAAATCTTGCCCCGAAACTGAAACATTTGTCGGCCAATCGACTTTCACACTCGTGAATCATATTTCGATTGGAGTTGGCACTCACTCGTCCGCCCACGTATTTACCGGGTTCAGTTCAGGTGCACCGGGTACCCTGAATAAGCAGTACATCCTGCGGCCGTAAACGCAAATACACCTAAGTTCAAACACCTGCTAAAGTTCAGAACATCAACGGCAACGTTGACCGCAACAAGCAAACAAATGAGGGTCAAACTGTGAAAAAAGGAAAACATCCTGGCCCGCCAGGCCCGAAACACAGGCACATGCTAGCTCGCACATTTCAATGCGCCACATTAACCCACAGCCTGGGACACTCATCCTTATTTTCCAGCAGGATCCTACCTCTGATTCCCTTTCAATTAGAGCGGGCTGAGAGGGGCAGAAGCCAGATGAACTTTGACCATTCAACACGTCCATTTCCATTCGCAATGAGTGCATGGGTGTGGCAAAGGGGGCAAGACTTTTTGTTTTAAAAGCTGAGTGACTTGTGACTTTATTTTGAACCATTTTTCCATAGAATATTTATAATTATTTTATTTGCATTAATTATCCCCCTAGCGCACCCCTGCTAGTCTCGTTTTTTATGAGTTGGCCAACAGGAAGACCAGGAAGTTGCTCGTAATTCTGTTTCCGCTTGATTTACAAATATTTGCATGGCAAAACATTTTTCAACAATTTTGCGGAAAAGCGGGTGGAAAAAAAAAATGGCCGAACAACAAGTGCAAAAATAGAACAAAAAGTCTTTACCGAAAATTGCAAGGAAATGCAAAACTAGCAAACTTGTTGAAATGTTTCAGGCGAACTATTTTTGTGGCCAGTTGAGTCTTAAAATATTGGTCTGATTTCGGAAAAGTTGAACAGAATGGTTCAACATAATTATGGCAAATCGATCAGAGTAAATTCTCAAAGAATAGCAGTTGAACTGAAGATTAATATCTTTCTGCTACTGAAATTGTACTTTAAGTAGATTATTAACAAATCCTTTTTTCCACCTTCTACTATAACAACAGGGGTAAAATTTAATGAGTGACTTCATTTCGCCAACTAATTTGTTTATAAAGTATGTCTCAAGCTGTCTATCATTTCATTTCATTGTTGTCATTTGCTTAGTATACTTCGTTGTTTGTTTCCCCTCATTTTGACATTTCTGTTTGCTTATTTACTTATTTGCATGGCTCTTCTCGCTCCCGCAGGACCCTCCAAAGGACCCTTAGTCCTGCCATTTGCTTGACTTCCTGGCGGTAGTAGTTTTTATGCGCCGTCTTTATGGGTTGGCTGCTTTCAGTTGCCGGGGGCGAAAGTTCGGGTTCAGGAAGTTTCGCCATTTGCATGTCAGTCTGGCAAAGGACTTGCGAGGACCATTAATAATCGGCTGCCTGTTGCTCCACCTGCGCGAATCCTTCGCGTTGAAATGCATTTGCCGCATTAATCACACGCGAATTTGGACGCTCGTTTGATGGCAACAAATCCTTTTGCGAATTCCCGCCAACATCGGCGTCCAAATCAGGGTCCCAAATTCATCGTCCTGCGAGTGGCTGCAGCTGCTCATTATGGGCGCCAGTTGCTCCCCGGTCGCAGCACACAAATCTCCCCAAAGTAATTTACTGGCAACTGCGCAAAGTGCACTCTGCTATTTTTCAAATCGCCAAGCCAGACGCAATCCGCTGACTTCTGGCTTCAAGTTGAAACTGAAATTGAATTGCGATTGATATTGATTGGCTGCGTGCTTGAGCGACAACTCGGCCAAATCATGTGCAGCCAGCCGGGGATTTCCCCATCTTGTAACTTTCGCTTATTGTTGTTTTCTTTTTCCCGCCCTGGATAACCAGATCCTTGTCGAACTTGCTGGCTGGCTGGAAATCGAATTTGGAGTCCCTTAGCTCCCAGCCAGCATATTCGCATATAAGTTGTGTATTGTTTAGTCAAGTGCAGCTGCTCGTGCAGCTTGTTTATGTGCTGTGTAAATAGGAGTCGGATGGAGCTATGAGTGCGCAAGTTAAATGGAAGCTCGGCGCACGAATTTCTGCAATTTAATACAGGCCAACTTGAGTTTGTCAAATTAACTGGGAAACTTATGGCCTTTTTGTACATTTTTCCGAAAGATCCAACATTATTAAATATTTTGTTTTAATAGTAACATTAAAGTAATTTAGCTACTTTTATTTGAAGGTTAAATTACCAATCTCTTGTTAGCCTGTGCTTAAGTATAGAAAACTTAAGGCTATCTTTCGAATTTTCAAGTCCTAGATATGTGCGTGTATTCATTTACCCACTGACTACTGACTGACTTGTAAATTTGCAGTAATTAAAGCTTGCAAATCGGAGACAGCACACTGTGGCCAGCACCAATGCGGAAGCAATCAAACAAACGCAGTAACAAGGATTGCATTAGGATGCATACAAAAGCACTCCAGGACTCCGGACTCCCGGACTCCAGGACACGGGGGAACCACAAAAGGTGGCCGGGCAAACAGGTGCCAAGCGGGCAGGAGCAGCACTTTCTGCCACAAAGAGCTGAGTGCTCCAGATTGGGATGTGCGGCAGCAGGAGGTGGGCAACAATGGCAGTTCCTGCCAGGACAACGATGGAAACAGGAAATCCTGGCGACACTAAAAATATTTTCTACCAAATTTACAATATGAAGTGGCTGGCTTCAGTTTGCTGCCAAAGGTGCTTGCTTGCTTGCTTATGTATGTAACATTGTAATATGTATAGTTTAGTGTGTGTGCTGCCACAACATTCGCATAAACCAACTGACACACACACACACACAGAGAGAAAAACACGCCGTATGTGTGCAGTATACAAAATGTTGCACTTCATTGCGTTGACAGAAACAAACGTGGCACAAATGTGGAGTTTCTGCAGCTCCTTCTGCTCGTCCTGCCACGTCCTGCGAATCCTTATTCATCCAACCTATGAGACTCCATCTGTTGCTGAGTGCATTTCGAACATAATTTTCAATTTTCAAACATGTTTTGCCATTTGCTCGAGCACTGCGAAATTGTTTCTGTGTGACATTTTTTGATTTGCTTAATGGTCGCTCGGTGACTCGGCATTCGGCAAATGGACGTTTTATTTGGGTTCCTGATAGTTTGAAAACACTCTGCAGTTACTAGAATTTAACCATTTATTAAAGCGCTTATCACTGGTTTAAATTTCATAGATTTTAAGCTGGAATCAAGCCTATGTAGAAATGGTAGCCATTTATGTTTAAAAAATGCCTCCAATATACACATTTTTTTTAAATTTGCTTGTCATTTTTGCTCTGCCTCTTTTTGAATCAATTTAACATGTTTTTTGAACCTCATCCACTTGCCTGAAGTAGATTGCCATAAAGGGCTTTAATATAATAAGCTGTTAACGTTTAATTGCTTTTTACTGAAACACATGCAACACATGCTATCATTATCGTTTGGCTAAACGATTTAAATTGCTCCTCTGCGATTCCCTGTGAATTGGGCCAATATCATTTGATATGCGCTTTGAGACAAAGGCTAAAACCGCTTAGAAACCACACAGGAAAAGGCCGAAACACGGGTTAAAGTTGCAGCCAAAAAGCGGGCCAACAATTGGGGAATTGTACTGACTTCGTTCTCTACCCTTTTTTCCTGGTCCAAATCCTGATCCTGCTGCTGGTCCTCATTGCTGGTCCTTTTTGCTGGACGGACTTGGCTCCGCAGGCAGCATAATTAATTGCGGTAATTAGTGTGTTGGCAACAAACAGCAAACACACGAAAACATTCAGCAACAGCAAGTGAAACCAGCAGAAAATGGGCAATGGGGGGAAAAGGGGGGGGGGGGGGGGGGGGGGGCAGCCGTACCGATGCATTTATTTTGCACAAGATTTGTGGCCCCGCCAAACTCTGGCATATTAGTTGGTTTGTGGACCAACTTTTATTAACGACTCCAGCCGAAGCGAAGGATATACTCGTATATAATTATATATGTATCTCCCGACTGTTGAAAGGCCGACGGCGCTAATTTAGTTGGCCGCCTTGGTTGTTCAGTGGCATCATTAGAAAGCGGGAAATGATTTTTATTGCTAAGCAAACGGCGGGGGTGGGGGCAGAGACAGCTACTCGGGCGCAAATCTCGGAGCAAAAGGATCTGTGCGAAAAAGGACATAACCCCCTGGAGGTCCAGTTGCTCCAGCTTGGCGGAGCAAAGAAACCCGGACATTTTGCTCTTTGCCGTTCGCTTTAATTGGTCACTTGGCGAGCACAGAAGAACAATTTAATTTTCGCCATTTTCCTATTATCTCCGTCTGTGGATAGACGTCTTCTTAGCTCGGCTTTATGTAATTAAGGGCTGTAACAAGGGCAGCCGGGGGGCGTGGCAGCGTCTGTTGTGTGTTATTACCACCGCAGTCATTAAATCTTTTGTGTGTAATTAAAAAATTACAATTTAATGCCTTGCGCTCATTTATTGACACGGCGTGCGGTCGTTGCAAAAGCATTCACATCCGCACCGACATCCGCATCCGCCCCGTGGCCAAGCAGCTTCAACGAGCGGAAAATCGCGGGAAAACCAAGTGGAGAAAATGTGGAACATTGTGTTGGTGGCAAAGGAAGGGGATAATAATGAAGCACTGATGGAATTCCTAATGATGCAAGTCAGCCCGTCTACAAAACGTGTTAAGTGTGTATTTATGGCTAGGTAAATGTTGTTAAGACTTCGTATCGCCACCGGCTGTTTTTCCTTAGTTAATGCTGATTACTTGGTAAGAAAAGGGATTTATATTGTCAGCTTAAGAAATGTGATGTGGATAAAGAGATAAACAACGTTGGCCGATAACCACAACATTTTAAATCTGCTCCCGTAGAAATACAGCTTTGGTTTTTAATTGAAAGCCGAGTGCCGAGTGCTGAACTTTCGATGAGCCAAATGAAAGGAAACAGATATGTGGGCAAAAAAAAAAAGAGAAGAGGAAAACTCTCCGCTGACAAGGAAATTGCATTGCCCGAATGGCCTCGCCCCCCATCGAGTCGGATGGCATATGACCTGGAGCGGATTTCGCGTTGATTTGCTCTAAAAGCCCGTGCGAAACTGACCCACTTGCCGGTGGATTGGCGAATTGGCGGTTGCAGGCCTAAAATGGCCGAATTCTGCATTTTTTCGCAGTATTTATTTGTCCTCTTCTCTTCTCTGCTGGTTCAGCTGTCGCGGCTCAAAACGTTGACTTAAAGTGTTGATATTGACTGGGCAAGTGATTTGAACGGCCTGCTCCTCTCATTTGGAAATTAAATAGCCGGGCTGATTGTTTTGAACCGCACCCAAATAACGGCCACGCTCATTGTGATGCGGATGGCGGCGATGGCCAAGGGGAAATGTCAATGATGAGCGGAGCATCCATGTCCGTGTGCGTAGTTAGAAAAATATTTAACGCGCGGTCGGGCAATAAAAGTCACCACGCACAATATGGCGCCCAGTCGCAACGCATATAGGCATCCGCAACAGCAACAACATCCGCATCTGCATCCGAATCCGACGTTTGGCATTCAACTGATTTATGCGGCTGTCAACGCAGTGCTCCTATTCCTTGCCAAAAAGGCATTCCGGCCAAAAGCGCATATGCGGGTCCTTAGTTGAGCCCCAGTTGACGTGGCTGATTGACAAACCGCGCCCGTTGAACAAATGAACCATTTGCCATGCGGTCCGTCGGTTGTGCAAATGGCAGTGCAACCTGTACGGTTAGCTATATTGCAACTAATCAGAATTTCCTTTGATACTCGCTTTATTGTTTTCTATTCAATGTAGAGCAATTTAAAACTGCCTTGAGTTTTAGAAAAAAAAGTTGTATTTAAAATTAGAATTTTATTATATAAAATTTACAAATACGTTGTAAGTTGGCTTTACGATCTTTTCCTACAATTTATTAAAAATCCTTCTAACTTAAGGGAATTTTTTTACGGGTACTTCTCTTTTTTCCTATTTTCATTTCCTGATTATCTGTCTGCATATCGGTCACAGTCGTTTGAGTAGAAACCGAGTGTAACTGACTTCCACTTTCACTCTCAGATATGTGCTGACTGATTTTGGTATAGGATCGCGGAACGGAGAATAGGTATTTCAGCTGCTCCAATGGAAGTCCGTGCACCCTGCCGATGTATTCCTTGCCCGCCATACAGGAGCCACGCAGTGGGGTATCGCAACCGCCGGTCTGCCGCTTTGAATGATGGTATTCAAAGACGATGCCCAAGGCGCAGTTCTTCGACCTGATGGTATTTCGCACATCAATAACACTGAAGGTGAGTATGTTCTCGAAAACTCCCAACCCGATGGCCTCCTCAATGGCCGCATCAGTGACCAGGTAGCAACCAAGGGAACAGTCAGTGCACAGATCCCTAACATTTACGTGATATAAGTTGTCTGCTCGCAGAAATATGGATATTACTATGTTTGTCAGGCAACGATCCCACAGCGAGTCCAGCAGTTGTCTGTAGAAACTATCAAGTATTTGCAAGCACTGCCCACGACAGAACTGACACGTGCTCGAGGTCTTCTTGTGCAGCCTTTTAACGCCATCCATTTTCTGAATACACTCTTTGGCCAAACACTGAAGATTGGCATTGAGGCTATTCACCTGCGAGCGGATATCGCAGAGATCCTGGCTCTGAAGGCCCTCCAAACGTCGATTCATCTCCTCCAACTGGTTGGATAAGTCGCATATAGCCGGGCAGTTGGAACATGGCGGTGGATTCTTCGAGCAATGTGGCTCCTCTGGTAAATAGTAACAGCAGAATGGGTCTGCGACCTTGCAATCACAATATTCGTGGGCACCATAAGTGCAGCTTGAATTTGAAATGGTTTCTTCAATTTCCACTGTAGGCTGACCACGCTTTGCTAAAGAATCTTTAGAACTGTGAGACTTATCAAGGCGATCGCCCTTTGCTTGCTTCTTTGTGGATTTTTGAGAACTATTCGTGTGGTGGTGTGCAGACTTCGACTTGGAGTGATCTGTCCCAACTACTTTGGAATTCTCAGATTGATCCTTCTGATATTGCTTAGTTCCCCCACCCGCGGGCACCACAATCAACGGTCGCATGCAAAATCGTGTGGCTGTTTGGTTCCTGGACGAGTCCTTCTTCCGTTGAGGTGCTGGCACTTTCGGCGTTTGAGCGGGACAAGTTTTTGTAATATCCCTCTGTGGCTCCTGGCTATAGCAAACGTTGATGGAGGACAGGCTGGATTCATTGGACACCGTGCATGAGCATGAGCTGTCCCGGAAGTGCAGATCAACTGTGGGAATATCCCTGGCCGCGGGCTCTTCAAAGGACACGCAGCTGTGGCGCTGGCTCTCGTGTCCATTGCTGCGTGGGGACTTATTGGGTTCCGGTTTTGAGGAACAGCGGGTGATTTTCGGGCTTTTATCGGATGCACTTTTATTGCACCGGTAGGAAGGTTCATCATTTGTGGCGCAATTCGTTTGCTTCGAGGACTTAGCGGTTTCACAAGAAGGCTTACCGGCATCATTTTGATGGTCGTGGCTTTGGTTATGCGTATTTTTTTTCTCCTTTCCGGATTTATTCAATTTACTACAGAAACCGCCAGCTAAAAGGCGGCTTTGTGAGGCCTGCAAATTTAGAGCGCTCCTGGAACGAAATCTTCTAGGCATGGAATTTTGCACCCGGATGAGGTTTGTCCTATACCGCTGATATACTCTATTATATTCTAAACAAAAACGTAAATTTTTTGTTTTCATTACTAGCAAGCTTTACTTACCCGGATCTGAGCAAAACCTGTAGATTTTTTGTGAATTCCTCATAATTTGATCTTCCAAAGAAAAGTCTGCATTTAGGGGATGGTTCGCGTTCTGACTAAAAACTTGATCTCTTTTTTCCATCTTGCAACATTTTTATGCTTTGAACTTTTTGTATAAAAATTTAGAGCCGAATTTTAGAAATTAACACTAAAAGCTACGCCAACCTATAGACATTTGTTTTACTAAAATATTTCCATTCTATTTACTTACCACACACACAATCTCTCATCGAAATTGAATATACTGATTTATACATCAATAAATCGAGGCACAAAAGATTCTGGTTTGATATTCATAACTTTTATTATGGCTCACACACAATTGGCAAACGAAAGTCGGAAAATATTAAATCTTTGGCTAGGTATTATGGTTTAGATTTAAAACCACTTTAGCTGAAATACATTTAATTTCATTGAGTATAAATAACTTTTGTAAAATATATGTTTGCTATTCCCTCGTTTGCATAATATTTGTATTGTGGCGAAATGTTTAAACTTATTTTTACATCTATATTTATTCTGTATTATTTAGCCCTGGAAATTTACACGTGGAATTGTTTCATATTTATATAAAACTTTTAAATGCTGTCGTTAAGCTCCTTGATATTTATATTAATTGTTTGATGCGTTTGATGGTATTCCAAAACTTTATATATTTATGTAGTTTAGTTGAAAATATTGTTAGTTATATCGAATGACGGAAGGCTTTTGTTTGTATATACTAAACTAATGTTCTTTTTTAGTTTTGGCAACTGTCTGTTTGTATCTTAAAGATTTGGCAACGAGATGCGAAGTTGCAGGGAAAACTTATAATTCATGTTAAAATATACTGGAATGTTGAGCAAAGCTTTAGTTTTGCATAATTTTGGGGAGCCAAGGCCAGCAAACCATTGATTATGTCTAACTGCTATGAGGATTTGTTTAAATACATATAAATATCCTATAAGTGATCCACTAATATCTTTCAAATCGAAGCACTGAAAGCGTAATAGAAATTCTTACTAAACTTAACATTCTTTAAGGTTATATTAACGCACTGAACTTAAGAGTAAACCAAATTACTTAGACCGAGCAAATCAGACAGAAAAGTGTCGCCGTGGACACGCCTTACAGCTATACAAAGCACATGGGGTTTAAGGTCCTGGTTTCCGGTTCCGCTAGGTGCATCACCCGTCATCCTTCATCCGCCTGCAGATTCAGATTCATCCCAGGAACGGCCGCATCAGGACCATTAGTGACATCAGACCCAGTTCCACGCACAGATTTCGGGTCTCCTTGACCCCCGAAGAGACTCGAGGCTCCAGGGAAAGTGTCTTGTACTTCTCCACCTTGGTGAAGTCACTGAATCCGGCCAGGTTTCGTGATGCGGCCCGCACCAGGTAGACGGTATCTGGCTCTAAATTTGTCAGAAGGAATGTTGCCCCTAAAATTGATAGGAACCATGAGGTTACATATCGAATAGTCATAGCAAAAGATAGGTCTAAGTATAATTTGAAGCTTAACTCACCTTCCTCGAACGCGTAATCCTTCCGCCTGGCATTGGTCCATTTGCCCGCGTCCGTCTTAAACTCCATTTCGGTCATGTACTCGATGCGGAATCCATTGACCCCCATGGGACTGTCGGGAGGACCTCGTGGAGCACTCAGTACCACATCGAAGGTGTTTGAATTGAAGCCACGCAGCTGGAAGTTTGCCGGAGACGGGGGCTTCTCGCCCTGCTCCAATCGCGTGGTCCTCTCGATGGTGCCCAGGTCGTTCCTGGCACGACACCTGTAGTTATCGAAGGCGCTGGTGTTCAGCACGTGGATGGTCAGACTCGACCAGTAGCTATCCGATTGGATTGTGTACAGCCTGTTGTTGCTGTGCAGCTTGTTGTGTTTGCGATACCATGTGAAATTCGCTGGAGGTTCCGCCAGTGCCTCGCACATAAGGGTCGCAGTTCCGTTTATGTATGCGTACTTCAGACTCACAAATGGAGTCTTGGACCAAATGGGCTTGTCTGCACAGGGAAAAATATGAAGCATATTATAAAATATATTTGAAGATACTTCATGGGGAAAAAGGTCCTGTTTCGTAATATTTAAGCCATCGAATTTACATTATTCAGATAGCGATGGAGATTTCAGTTCCATTTCCCATTTTAAGGCAATTAAAAGTGCCTAAAATCGAAATGAGCATGCATAGCGCCGCAGGAGACATGCTGACAGTTGAAACCGCGGCAGTGCTCAAAGGTAGGCCATGGAAATGGAAAAACCATGTGCGCTAACCATAAATCAGGACCCGGCCAAGTTAAGCCATTAGCTGCATGTGCGCCACGCCCACTCGCACTGGCACTCGTACGCCCACTGGCCACACATCAGGAACACCGGTCGACATCGGAATCCATCAAAAGCATCAAAGGCATGCCGCGAGTGTAATTCAAGAATTTTTCGTGCTCAAAAACTATTTACCGCTCACTGCGCTGCATACTAAGCGCAAACTCGAAATTTGGAACAAAACGGTGCTCAAGTAATTTCGACAGGTCACCCCACCACTTTGCACACTGGGACCAGCTAGGATCAAAAATGTTATGCTAACTTTAAGTTTTAGATAATTTAAAATGTATTATTTAAGGAAATTTAACACACTAAGCTAATTGAAGGGTTTTGTTTGAATAGGCAATCCAAATTTCAAGGAAGGATCCCAGTGTGCTCCAGTTTTCAACATTTTGGAAATCGTAAATCATACTCACGTTCGATTTTCATCAAAACGGTGCGCTCCTGCATATCGGAAGCAATCGAGTTGACTTGGTATGCCCGGCACGCGTACTCGCCGGTGTCATTCTGTGTTACCTTGTTGATGAGCAAACCATCGGCCAGGATGCGGAACTTGGAGTCGTCGGCCGCTGCACACGCGGAATGGAGAAGGTGGAAAAGGGCAGATATGTAGTGGCAGTCGGGTTCGGCATTTGCCAGTTGGCTGATGATGGTGATGGTGGTGGGGCGGATTGGAATGCAAAATGCTCATTATCGAGGGGGGCGGGGGACGGGATTCTTACCGCCGGCACTGATGGGCTGTCCATTGAAGTGCCAGGTGACATTCGGCTGGGGCTCGCCCTTCACCTCGCACAGGATGGTGGCCTTCTCGCCCTCCTTGACCGTCATCACGGTGGCATTTTCCGTGAATGTAATTTTCTCTGTGCGTGCGTGTGTGTGTGTGTGTGTGTGCGGGGAGGGAAAACAATGCAATATTAATGACTGACCTCACGCCCGCCGGCGACTCCACCACTTACGGTACACAATCAAATCGAAGGATTTACTATGCAGACTTCCATCAGCAGCTTCGCAGCTCCAATTGCCCTTGTCGGCCAGTGCGATGTGGGCGAAAACGATTTTCAATTGTTCTGAGCTCGGAAAATAAACGGCGAAACGCGAGGGAGTGGGCAGAGAAAATGGAAAATGGGAAATTGAGTAAGGAATACATAGAAAAAAGGTTAAGCGGGGTTCGCAAAACAAAGCGATATATAAAGTGGGGGCAAATGTGAGGACTATCTGATACCGCATATGTAAGTAAATTGTATGTGTATGTAAATGTTGAATCCATTGAGAGCATAAAATATATTCTTTAGAAGTCACACATATGCTTCCCAAGTAAATAAAGTACTCTTTTGAATTGGTAGTTATTGCTGAAATTTAAATGACTACAATAAGTTGGACATTAATTTACTTTTTAATTAAATCTTAGCCGGAAATATTCCATTAATGTGGCTCGTACTGAGCACTCGGCTACAAAGAATGTGCAGAGAATTGCAATTAATTGCGTTTGTTGTGCCAGTGGCCTTGTATACACTTGCCCCCTGAACCCCGAACTATGACCTCCTGCCCCTCTGCTCCATTTTCCCCCCTGCAGCTTTTCCTTTTGTTTTATCTAGCCCAACCCATCCCCATCTGTTGCAGCCACATCCCATCTGATCCTTACCTGTCGATGTTTGCTCAACGTGAATGCGTCCTTTGTGCTCGCGTATAATTTCGCCTTTCGGCGATTTCCAATGGAGCTCCACCTTGGGATCGGGACTGCGGCACTGGACGATGAGGGATTCGTTTGTGTACCGCACCACGCTGTGCTCCGCCGGACTGAGGGAGAGGCTCTCATGGTGGTTGGCCCAGGCGACAGCTGCAATGGCGAGCAGATGAAAGGATGTAGTATATATATAAAGGATGTACTAGCTACTATGTTAAATGTCAGTTGAAAAGTCAAGGATATCGAGCTCAGTCATTGTTGTCTACTTAGGAACAGAAGTAATAGTAACATATTATTTTATTTCCTATTCAACTATTTTCCATTTCTGGCTTCCTTCTTTATAAGTTTTTCATGCATCTCCAAGAAACAAAGGTACACAATTGATCGCTCAAATGCACACAGCACCTACAGCCACTTAATCACTAATTGGAAAATATGGTTTGCAACATTTAGCACGAAAAACACAACTATTCAAACTCCTTTGAAAAGAAGCACAGAACTGTTTGCGAGAGTTTCTCCCATTTATTTGGCATAAATCAGTTGGCACGCAATTTATGTGGCCAATTTTTTATTTGCCAACCGCCTGCTAACATACAGCAAACTGCACTCAACGGAGCGAAATCGTTGCCGCAACCCAGACTTTCACTTCTTGTTTTGCGCCTTGGCAGAATGTTCATTGAAATTTATCACAAGAAATTGCAATTTCATTTCGCCAATTCGTGTCAATCTGCAGAGGGAGAAGCGTCGGCAGGAAAACTTCAGCCAGGATCAGGATGGCAGCCTGCCTGGCTGCCTGGCTGGCTGGCAGGTCCAAACTTCAGGCAGAACCGGATGCGGATGGGTATGCTGATGGGGATGGGGATGGGGATGCCTTCGCAGCCCTCGGGGCATTCGGGCAACCTATAGATGCACAAATTTCTTGCATACTTTTTAATAAAGTTTGTTGCCAGCCCAAAGTGGCAAAGATGGTATAAAAACAAGAGCTACGAAACACGCCGGGGCGTGGGCCACATGATTGCATCGTTCATTTCGTTGGCAAAAACTTTTGCGTTGCCTTTTTCTGCTTGTGCAAATTTTATTGGCAGCAGTACGAACATATTGAAATTATACAACTACATAATGAAACACTCGCACATATACACACATTTTTGGGGTGGCCCCAAAGGGAGCCATCTACAAGGCTACAAGGATCCCCCCAAGGAGCAAGCCAAGCGTCATCTTGGTGGAACATTATTAACAATGCATCTGGGCCAAAGATGTTCGCAATTAGGTTTCGGCTGCAAAAACTTTGCTAGTATTAATTAGCACAGCCCAAACTTGGAATGGAAATGATTTAAAATGTGGCCACTCTAATTGGACTCGCTCACTCGATGGAAAAATAAAGCACTTTGGTTTTTACTGAATTTTACGAGTTCTATTATATATTATCCTTAAAATATGCAAAATAAACATATAAGCAACAAACTTTTCTGCAAATGGGAGCATACTTAACAGTGTTGTTTTTGGCTTCGACTTTAGTATAAAGTCATTTCCCACGCATCCCCATCCTTTTGTGCAAACACTTTTGTTTTCGCTTAAGAGCTGTCTGATATCTCAACGAATCAATGCCATCGTCGGCCAGAGTTGCCAAACAATGGCCAAAATTACTTTTTATCGCGCTCCTGGCAAAACTTACACGTTCCCCAGATCCGTTGCTATATGTATGCCATATATATAGTTATGGCAGCGAACAAATATTTGCATTGTTCGCCTCACCTGCAGACGCCCACGTCACTGTCCCTGTGACGTCTGTCTGTTGGAAAGCGAGCGTTGACTGCTTTTCTGAATCGGATGATGGCTATGTGACTGGGTACACGGCGAGAAAATACCACTATACTAGGAAGTTGATCATATTATATGATATGTAATAAATAGTTGAAAGTTGACTCTCTGAATCGAATGATGGTTATGTTTGCTGCATGAAAATACTTCTATATTAGAAAGTTAATCATTATGAAAGCATTATGATATGTAATAATTGTAACCTTTGGAAACTCTTCAAAAATCTATCAATCTATACTATTGTAAAAGTATTGGCTTGGAAGTAACTGATAGGTATATCTTTGGGTGTATATCCTGTGACTCCTGTTGCTGTGTCCTGTCGGCAATGGCGATATCTGTTCTAGAAGGATGCCACGTCGTAAAGTTTCATGTGCCAAGCAAGTCGCAGCACATGCAAGCTTAATGACAGTGTCACGAAAAAATAAAGCGAAATACAATGAAATGAAATAAAATAAAGGAAAGCAAACACGTCGGACGAGAGCCAGTGGCAAAGTAAATGTAAAGCAGTGCCAAGTGCGAGAAAAACAAACTGTTAGTGGCGAATCGGAAATGGCATTCCCGCAGGAGCGAAATGAAATTATCTGACTGGCTGTTGGCATTGTTCGGCGGCCTTTATAAATGCATTATGCCGCGCGAGGGGGAGGAACTGCACCTGGCAGTGGGTTACTGGGTGGTCACTGGGTGGCTACACACACGCTAGCTGAAGTTCAGATGGAGTTGCTGAGCGGTAACACGTGCGAGCTGCCAAAAAATGCAACCAAGCATGCAGCGCGTGGGCGACGTCCTGTGAACTGACGTATAATGCCAACTGCTGCTGTCAGGACTGCACGAGTCGCATTGAGTTTTTATGTGGCCGTGTGGGGCATTGCAAGGTGTTAACCTGGAAATTCCGTTAAATGAAATGCATTATTCAACACCGATATGCGGAGTATAAAAGCACGAGGTATTTTTCGAATTTATGCTCGCAGTTCAACATTTCTATAATTCGGAATTAACAGAATATCATCCATTTCAATGCTGTTGTTGGATATTTGTGAATAGCTCGACCACACTACATGAAAATAGAATGAAATATACTAAAAAAATAAAAAACAAATTTTTGTTTCGAATAAATTCGCATTTATGCATGTCCAGCAAAGTTTGGCTAACAAGACGACAGTCCATTGAACATTTATTGCTGCTTGAGGGTCTCTGTTCCAAATGAAATTGCACGCATTTATTCATTTGGTTTTGAATTATTCATCCGGAGTTTTAATGAAATTCTGCCTCCGTTTTTAAGACGGGCCTGCAATTCAATTTCCATTAGCTCGACGAAAAACTTTTTAATTATTTTCCAATGCTTAATGGGGGGACTGGGTACTCGGCTTCAGAATTCTATTTGCTCGAAATGCTGCAAGTTTTCCTCTTTGTGCGACATTTTTGTTTTGCATCTGCTCTGGCAAAAAGTTTGTTAATATTTTTGGTTTTTTTTTTCTTTAGCTCGCATTTGCTTTGCCCAGTACGCACGCATGCTCGCAACTTCAATGAAAAAGTTTTAATTCTGCACTTGTAATGGGGAAAGGGGGAACAAACAGTCTAAAAAGGCCTGGCATCCATTCAATGTGTTTTAAATGTCAGCATAAACGCACATGAAGCGCACTTAACCTGAATTATGCGCGCATTTTCCACGGCCCGAGGGAAAATCCGGGAAAACAGGGAAATAAAAGCAGGCAAATAATTGTAGCATTTGTTCGAGCTTAACCCATTTATGTCAGCAGTTTTCTCCTGATACGTTACAGTTGGAAAGTTTGCCATGGTTAACTTCTTTTTTATCAAAAGCCAGACACTGAGCATGATGGAAAAGTAACTCAAAGTGCAGGGCAATAACCCGATGGCCATTATTACCTCTTGGAATATCCTGGCCAGGAATTTAATTCCAATGGCACACAAAGCACGTAATGCCAGAACATACATAAATCATCAGCGCGTCTCCGCACAAGAATATATTTCCGCTATAAAATGGACGTTTCCGCATTTTCGGCAAGCTGAAAGAGCCACGTCTTGGTCTTGGTCCTGCTTTTTGGCCAGCATGAAAACAGGAAGTCAGGTTGGCTTTTTCGGTTTTGCTTTTGCCCAGCTGCAGTTGCAGTTGCAGGTGGAGAACCTACTCCACCAGTTGCCACCAGGTGCTTCAACTTCAATGGCTGCCTGGCAGAGATGCCTTTTTAATAGTTTTCCAGCTGACACTTGGCCATGCTCTTGTTTCAGTTTGGCAATTAATTTTTCCTGCTTCTTCCGCAACCAGTTCATAAATTTTCCATTATGTGAGTGCGCGCCGGAAAATACATTTATGCGTTTTTAAATGCCTGGCAGCTTATAATTCTCGCAGCTCGGCAGCTCTCAACTCTTCGCTGGCCTTTGAGGAAGCTGGCGCATATAAATTTGCAACTGTCGGGCGATAAGGAGCCGGAGTGCAAGGATGCGGGTGGTATGGCCGGTCCAGCTGCAGACAGGACTCGCCTGACCATGATTCGGCTTTCGACTCATTCATCAGCGTGGAGCGCCTTTGACTTTTGAAACAAAAGTTTGACAAACTTTACTTTCTACTTGAGCGGAGGAACACGCAGACAGCAGTTTAAACTGACGTTGTCGCAGGACTCCATGAAAGTTCGAGCTACTTAAATATTTTAAACATTTTAAAGATAAATCTGCGAACAGTGGCTCACTGTCAGTTGCGATTGGGATTTGTGTCAGTTTGGGTATTTCCAAAGAGAAATACCGAGTGGCGGCAAATGAAAGAGTCAGTTTCAAGGAACTGAAAGTATTCAGGTAAATATAAAACAAAACTTTCATTGTCTCATTTCTTTTGTGCTCCAGCACAGACAGATAGAACTCATAACAAGTTGATAATTTATGTCATTATTCATGGCCCATATCTAAACAGGCAACGCAAAAAAAGACATTTTACTTTCTTTGTCGTTTCACCCCACTGTCTCGCTTTCACTTTTCCATTTCCCCGGGGCAAACTTGAGTACATTTGTCTTGGACTTAGACCATTTGTTAAGCAAATTTCGCGTAAAGTTGCAACATGACAGGCGTCGCATTAATCATGGCCCATCAAATTGCATTAATCGT
This sequence comes from Drosophila sechellia, assembly GCF_004382195.2. Classification (NCBI taxonomy): domain Eukaryota; kingdom Metazoa; phylum Arthropoda; class Insecta; order Diptera; family Drosophilidae; genus Drosophila; species Drosophila sechellia. Next base: position 4,662,960 of record NC_045949.1, read on the forward strand.
GGCTTCAAGTGTCGCTGCTAATTATCCTGGCCAAGGATAGCGTCATCTAAGTCGCAGCAGCGACATGTCTGCTAGATTCCCCTTCCCCCGTATTCCTTCGCTCGAGCGCACCTCATGGAGCTGTAATTGAAACTGTTTGTGCGCACATTGCGTATACGCAGCGTGCAACATGCCACTGCAGCGCACTCTGGAGTCGGGCTGTAAAAATAAAAATCAAATTTCCACGCCGCTCTGAACTTTGTTCGCATGCAATTTTTAGTTAAAACTTCGTCTCATGTCGCTGCTAAAAATTAAAATCCAACTGCTGGGCGACAACAACTTGTGTAACTATAGCTCCGCCGTGGTTGTTGCCTCTCGGTCCTTTGCTAACAACTTTGCTGCTTGCACTTTGTCGTAAAAATAAAGTTTTACACACGCGTATGCGAGCTGCTTTTTCTATTGTATTACTTACTTGATGCCATTGTGCCACGTCCCACATCGCCACATCCCCACATACATGCCACATTACTGCACCGCCTTTAGTGTCTTCATTTTTAGTGCGCCATGAGAAAAACTTGTCAGTTTGCCGATCCACTCGAATTGTTTTTGTTAAGTCAACAAACGGCGGGACATTTGTGCGGACAACAAGGGACTTAACCCGTAGGTATGCCAACATAATAACTAAAGGGAGCGGAATGCCAATGCATTGTTATTTTTACGACTAGACCGATTCGGATACTGAACTGTGGATAAAAGGTGCGATGATGTCAGCGGATTGCTATATCTCCATAAAAAACGGGAGCATAACAACTAAGAATATTCTTAGTAACAAAATATCATTCCAATCCATTCATTTTTGTGTACTTAAGCTTGCCTAACTTTACTACTGGCCAATATCCTTGCTAATTTAGGTAATTTCCCATTAATTAGCTGATTGAGTCCGCGACGAGGCTGCTAATTCAATTTGATTGCAGACAAACACTCGGACACGCCCATTTCCTTTGCCCAGCAGCGAAACTTCCGGTTGGCCTTGCAATTTATGCACCTCCTTAAAGTTAAAGGCAAGTTTACCTCCTCATGGGCGATTAACCCGCTTAGGAAACTGAGCCGCGGCACTTGGCTGCATATTTCATTAGCATGCAAGAGGCGCCTCCAATCCGGAGTAACAACAATACGGTTGCTATAAATTCAGGTGCGTGCATGAGGCACGCAAATTGTTGGCGGAGTTTCAAGTTTCCCGGCATTCCAGATAGCTGAGGTAAAAGACTCCGGCTGACTGGCCCCGCTGCAATTTAGCAATTTATAACCGCGGATTCGCTGCAACTCCAGTTGCCGGCTACAATTAATGCTCTTTTAATTAAACTTAAGTGCGCGTTCGCAATTGCAAAATTGCACCTAAGTATTTTAACTTCGGAGCAGCGGCTTGGATGAGCTCGTCTTGGTGCTGGCATTTAAATAGTTTACTTAAGTTTTGCTTACTGCAAGAATGTGGACTTAAATCCACTGATGGCGGCTTCAAGTGGCTTTTATATTAATGAAATTTGGATAGTTTCGTGAAATGGAGCCGGTGGCACAGTGGCTATAGAAAGTGAATAAATATCATTCAGCAATGGCTGAACTGCTTTCCGGTTTATGAATAAAGTTGAAACCCTTAACACATTTTAGCATGCACTTTGTTGCACTGTGCGGAGGTGGCTCCATTAATTTATGCTGTAAACTATTAGAATCTCAGCCAAAACAGGATGCTCTGGTAACTCCCACACAGACACACGTGCTGTATATAGTCTAAGCTTTTAACAGTGTGTGTTTTCTGTATTATGAGCAGCTAAAGCCAACATAAAGAGTGTAACAAATTGAATTTTTCATCGCAACACTAAGCCGCTGCTGCACACACACACACACACACACATCGGAGTCATGGCTAACCACACACTTAACAAGTTTTTGTGCAGCGGTGAAAAAGTGAAAACTAAAAACTGAAAAATGGATGCCGGGCGGTAGCAGCATATTGAAAAATGCGACAATATTTTCCACCGGTGAAATGAGGTGAGCTCAGCAGGAGGTTTTTAGTTAGGCGGATAAGCCGGGCTCCGCCAGAGATGAGCAGGTGGAAATATAGTTGCGGCAGGTGCGAAAAGATTGCGTTCGCCGTGAGCCTTTAATTTGCGACCCGAAAAGCAGCGGGATGTGCAACATTTTGCAATTTACCCATATATATTGTACAAAGGAAATGTTAAATCCTTGGCGGCGGGACAAAGGAAAGCACAAGAGAATACCATTGATGGTTTTGTCGGTTCATTTGCGTAGAAGCTTTCCAGGCACTTAAGCCGTGGAGCTAATTACCTGTCCATAATGAGTGCATTTGTTGCCAGGTGAGTGGCGTGCCAAAGAAGCCATTAAAAATGATTTACCGACGCGCGGAGTGCTCTCAAACAAAAATAAACTTTGCGATTTTTGTATAAATTTTATCTCGGTGGAGTGGTGCGATTTAATTACAGTTTTATTTCATGTTTTCCAACGCATGGATAATGATTGACAAAAGCCGTTAATATCGATTAAGCCGACTTGTTTGTAATGGAAACTCATTATTCATCGCTGAAAAGTAGGCCGATATCGTGTGCAAATTTAAAGCTCCCGATGTATTTGTGTTGAAACCACAATGACTTTTGGCGCAAGCAATAATATTTACTTATTAATTTTAAAGTTTATTTTAGCAGGCAGATTGTTAAAGGTTTTGTTGAGTCTATAAAATCGAAAAGAGGTGTATTAATTCTGATTAAATTTAAGAACATTTGTATTCCCATCAACTAGAATATTTGTACTACTTGGAAAGTTCCACCTTGCAAGTGCAGTGACTACTCAGCAGTTATTTATCAAGTATCCAACGACGATTGCCATTCAAGTTTGCCCGATTCGTTTGCCATTAGAATTTTTGCATTGAATTTGCCCTACTCTCTAATGCAGAGTAAATGCACCGAACTCACTTTCCTCTGATTTTACTGCGTGAATGGCATGACTTTGCAAATAAACTGCTACCAATTCGTCTTGATCACGGTCTCTGATTTGAAAATGCAAATGTGCAGCACTCTCTCAATCATTCCGGGTTGCAAAAATGGCAAGGATGCAGTGGCATTAAAGGCGAGATGCTTGTCGCTCATTTCAAATCGAGCAAACAAATGCACACAAATTCACATCTCATCACCGAGCGGCACGACCTCTTTCGTGTTTTCCATTTTTCTGTTTCCCTTTTTCCCCAATTTTTTTTTGGGGCAAGATGGGAGGATACAACGCACAGATGGACCCGGGACTCGGAATGGGGGGGCATATGTCTTGTTGGTTGCAGTGGGCGAGGGACTTAAGTAATTCATTACTTTAGTCATGCATTGTCATGCATGTTTGCCACGCTTTCCTTTCCGTGCCTTTGCAATTTTTTCCGCTTCGTCCTGGCTGGCGTTTCATTTTTATAGAATTTATCCTGGCGGGCAGGTCGCTCCGCTTGGGTGCTGCATGTCAAGCTCAGTGCGCTGGCTGCTGTTGCAATTTGTATGCAAAATTGTTTTGCAAATTGAGCAAGAAAGATGGCGTAAGCAGAAGGCACACACACACACAATCACGTATCACCTGACAAAGGAAAAGGATGTCTTACCCATGCACATACACATGCAAACAAGACAGCCATAGACAGTTGCATTTCACTTTTCCGTGTTGCCTTTCCATACATTTTTGAACGGCTGCCTTCAGCTTCAGGTGAATGCCATTAAATGGGAAAGTTGCGGATTCGGCATACTGTTGTCACCGTATTTACATAATTAATTGAGTTTATTTTTAATTTATGCCAAACAAAAGCGAACTGATTACGCCGCCCACACCGCCATAATGACCCGCGCATTTATGAGAAGATTAATTACAATTTAACACTGGCCTCGGGCCGCAAAATGAGTGCTTTGATGCATTGTTTTCGTTGCGCAATCTGGGCGGCCCACAAGTGTCCTTCCCGCCTCTTGACCCTGCGCTATTTTTAAAAGTTCTTCTCCTTGCGAGGCCAACTTTTGTAAGCCTCATCCTGATCCACTTCAAACTGTAGCAGGTGTTGGCATTTAAGGCAAATACGACGCAACTCAAATCCCTGCAACGCCAGACACAAAAAGTTTGACGAAGGTAAGCGCTCGAAAGTATGCTACACAGCGTTTTATTGTATTTTTAAATCGCTGCCAGATATTACGTATACGCCGTGAGAGCAGCACTTGGATGTAAGCTGGCATGTAAAATACGTGCTCTTATTTGCACCGATTTAATTTAGTTAAAATTGGTTTATTGTTCGGTCAAGTGGCCGCATCATCTTTTTAAAGTTGGCTTGTAATGCAAGCTGCATTCAAATTTTCCTTCAAAGTTCATATCAAAATTGCACAAAGCTTCGGATTGCCAGACTTTTGAGGTCAACAATTTATATTATAATTAAAATATAAATACAACAGACTCGGGCCATGGCAAGTACATATTTGCGTTGCTCTTGGGCGGCAATTTAAGTATTCAAATATTGGCAGCAGTTTTGTCTTCGGGGGCCGAGCAACTTTTATCAGCAGTGTCGCAGCAATTTGTGGGAGCCACTTTTCGAATTCCGATTGTTCGATGTTGGAGTGGAGTCCCGCATGTACTCCATTCGCCATTCTCCCCCTCTCTCCATTTGTTTGTTGGCCAAAGTCCACTCGGCGAGCGAAGCGGCGGGAATCTGGTCTATTGAGCGAACTTTTCCCAAAAGTGGAATTGCATTTGCTTTGCTTGAAAAACTATTATAACTTTGGCCAGTGCCTGCGCCATGCAAGAGTTTCAGTTCATCCAACTATGAAAGTACTTTATGTGAGCTAACAAAAATATTTCTTTTATTGAGTTTCACCAAGATCCTTGTGCCTGTTCCTGTTCTTGTGCCTCGGCTGAGGAGTTTTAGGCTGAGTGGATCGAGTGCGGCCCCAAAACTTTTGTTCTCAAAGCGCTGTTGCAGAAGGCCAAGTCCCCAGTTGCCACCAAGTGCCATTGTTCGCCAAGTCGAAGACAAGTTGATATCCGGTATCAACGAGCCTCGTTCGTTGGTTATTTGATATATGCAATCTGGAGCCACAAGGAAATCGTTTTATTTACTTAGATTAAGCTGTAGTGATACAGAATAAACTGCACTTTATCATTTTGGAGAGTGCAAAGGGGATTATCTTGTGTTGCTGTGGCTCAACTAATCAATTTATATTGAAGAACTTTTCCCAAACTTGCACTTAGTACCGCACATTTGCCAACTTGCATTGTGCAACAAACTGACTTATCGTGCCACATTCGAAAGCAATTATGTCGATTGGTTTTATGGCCAGTGCTAGGCATGTTGTAAACTATTAAATTTGATTTATTAACTACACAAATTAACCGCAAGTGTTGGGCCGTAAATTGTGGAATATATTTTTGCGTATGCAAATTGCCAGATGATGCGACATAAATTGTGCAACATTTGCATTTAAAATGTCATTGTGAAATTATAACTTTAAAGCCCTCGCCCACATTAGCCGGTCAAATAAACCTGTTTCCGCCGCACAAAAAGCCATCATAGTTTTTAGTACTTTCGGCGTTTGCAACAAACACACACACATTCACGCACACAAACAAGCCGCAGACTGTGGCATATGGTTTGTGTTTTTGTTGCTTTAGTACATGTACATTTCTTGTTGCTCTGGTGATGTAATATTCGCCGGCGTTTTTGTTGTTTGCTGGTTATTGTTTGTGGCGCTAGTTTTGTGGTCGCCCTTTGTTTTGGTTCAGACAATGCGATGGCAAAAACCATTGCAAAAAAATGTTGCTTACGCAATGGCACATGCCTCGTTCTCGGATTTACCCCCTTCCCCAATTGTTGCAGCGCCTGTAGTTCGGCAACAAAAACAGGAAAACAGGAGTACGGAAAAAAAAGAAAACACATTCGCATGCAACGTCAGCAGCAGCCAAGTTTTAATTACGTAAAATATTTTTGCGTAGCCCTGCTTCGCCGTTTCCCTCTAATCAACTTAAAAGCCAGCTTCGCTGCAGTTGCTGCATCAGGCGAAAATTGCTATTCGGCAACACGGTCCGAAAATGTTGCAGCAATGCAAAGTGCGCTCCATGAGTCGCCTGTTGCAAGTCCGCGGGTCCTGAAAGCATCCAAGGGCCCACCAAAGTTCCCCTGTAGAGGGCTTAGGAAAGTCAGACATCAGTGCATTCTCATCCCTGCCCGAAATTGCCAAGCTGCTGCATCTGAGTCTGATAATCACAGCGTAGCTACTTTCATTCGAAAGAGTTTCCTCATTCTGAAAGGGCATGCTACAATTGTTTGTGGTCTTTGTAATCAGTCCCTATACGAATTACCTACCTCTGGTGATAACTTCCAATGGAATTTTGAGTTAGATGCATGTGCATTTACAGAAAAGTTTTAATTCCCTTAGTGAGTTAGTACATTGCATTCCAGTGTTATCCATTTTTCGAATTTTTTCCATATATACATCCTTTACTTTAAAGTTAATACTATGCTCGTTCAACTCGGCATTTCCCCTCTGCTCAGCGTATTGAGCAGCGTCTGCGTGCCGCCAAATTGTTTCTCCTCTGGGTTTGTTGTTATGTAATTACTTGCTGAGTGGCGTACGCAAAATGTTTGAGCTGGCAAAGCGACGGGAACTGAAACAGCAACTAGCACAACTAGCAAAACTAGCAAAACTAGCAAAACCAGCACAACCGACACAAGTGCAACTCCGACTGCAGGACAGCACCCATACACGCGCACACACGGCGCTTTAAGTGCTTTTTGACATGCAACTACTACACTGACTGTGTGTGCATTTATGAATGCTTGTATAGGTAGGTGCGAACATTTATTAACATGCATGTGGCGGTGGCAAGAGTAAAAGCAATTTAGTTTACTGCAAATGTTGGCCGGCGGGCCTTTGTTCTGTTCTGCTGCCTTCAGCATTTTGGCTGATTCATGGCTAAACGTTTGGCAGCAAACAGTGCGTATGATTGATATCGTAGCCAGCACAGCACGAAAATTGAATTCACAACTTGCTGGCGGACAACCTGGTCCATTAGGAGGCCAGCCAACAAACTAGATACAACCAATAGATACCTGTGCGGGCATAAATCACAAGTCACCTGGCTGATATTTTGGCCAACAATTGTTAATCAACTTGCAACATGACAGCCGCAAATTATGCGAGAGACTCGAGCCCAAGTCGCCCAGTCAGGGAAGTCAAAATCCGGTCAGCGGTGGAGTGTCTGGAGTTTCTGGGCTTTGTGCAGCTGGTGGAGCCTCGAAAGTGTTTGCTAATGTCTGCGTGAATGGAATTTATTATGCCAGTCGGACATCGATCAGTGCAACCCTTTGTCCGATCGAAAGAGGCCAGTCGAAACGGTCGCAATCGATTTCAATTGCCACAAATTGCGACATTCTGCACACAAGAGTCAATGCAATTATGTGCAAATTGCATTTTACTAGATTCGATTCAATTCGTGGCATTGATTGGATTATGCAAATATTTGATGTAAATTGCATAAGCAGACGGCTAATTGAAATTGCTGAAACGGCAAGGAGAAAAGTTCCCCGACAAAACTTTTTGAGCCAGGTGCTGCGCAATTTTTTTCCGACCTTAAATTATTTAGTTCAATAATTTCAGTTTCCTTCGAAGGCTTTTCGTATTGAGGTTGGTTTACTTGCACTAGTTTTAATTAACAATTGCTATGCATTTGAACAGCTTTGCAGGTGCTCAAAGCTCTCAAATGTGACCAATTACAGTGTCAACATTTGGAATTCTGTTTCACATCTTCAGTGTAAGTAAATAAATATTTGAGGAGAGTAATAAAAGCCGTAATTATTACGTTCATTACTCTGCACTCACTAGGGAATCAATTATAAGATGTTTTAGATGTCAAAGGATTTTACTTGAAAACATATCTCAGTTGGTGTTCTATTCTTACTAACCCTGTTAGGACCTTAATTCAACAAATCCTAATTGAATACAGTTTTAATGATGCCCCAATTTGGCGGGACATGCAAATTCCAATATGCGGCAACTTTCGATTCACCCTGAATGCAGAGGGATGACCGTATTTTCGCGTTTTCATTTTCAATTAGCAATCGTTTTTGATGGCGCATTATGCGTAGTCGCATAGTTATGCATTCCAGCCAAATTCAATTTGAAACGCAATTACAATGGCAATTGGGGCCGCATTCATAATCAATGGGCGGCTGTTTTTAGAAACCGAAATGAAAGGACGATGATGTCGGTTTTGTGTTCAGGAATCGCATTGCTAAGCAGAAATAATCAACGCGCTGACATTCTAAATAAATTATGGCACACTCGATTCGTGTGATATGACTGTGACATTTGTTTTGGTAAACAATGTGTGTGCGGCGCACCGCGTGCGCTAATTGAAGTGTCAGGCCGGCCAACGTGGCGTATGCGTGATGTTTAGTGCGGTATGAATAATGTCGGTTAGCGAAATGCCATTGACATTTGGCGGAACATTAAATGTTTGCAACTTGTTTGACATGAGCAATTCAAATTCAAGAGGCACACAAAACAGTTCTGGCCGCTTTAAGTCACCGTTTTTGGCTCAAAGTTTGTCCTTCTGTGAGCTGGCCTAAATGGAGCATACACACATGCGTTGCCGGAAAATTGCTCCAGTGATGCCTGCAATTGTCACGACAACTTGCCGTCTCTAATTGCAGTTTTCTGGCAGTTACCATTCTGCATAACGTCAACTTGACACAATTCGAAAACTCGATGCCGTTTTGCCATTGTGCATGTTTGAGCTAATTCTTCTGACAGCATAAGTTAGCAAGTGACATCATAAAAGGAGAGCAGTGAAAATAAACTCTGCCTATATGCAGGAAAAAAGGTACACCAGACAGTTGGTAAAAGATGCACAAGTTCTGGCCATAAAATGCCCATTAAAATTCGAATAGATTGGATGCATTGCCAGTAACTCGGAGTGCCAGTAATAAATATCTTCTGACAGATAGCTTACATTTTCCTGTGGCTCATCTACACTTACATATGTAGGTGAATCAATTAAAATTCTATCGCTCTATATAGATAGACACTCCCCTTTTGCGTTAATGGTCATATAATTGATTGCTTTCTGTAGCAGCCATACATTGCCAGAAGCAAAATGTGTGCACTCCCGAAAACTTAGACTATACTTTGCTGTTGGTCACTAATTGATCCTCCTGCTCGGCAATTTGTCCAGTTTATTTGACGCAAATACTCATAGCTGGAAGGACAAAGAAAACACCATTTTGCTTTGTGTCGAAAATACATTTTTGAAAACTTTTCATACACTGCTCCCAGAGTGTCGGGCGTGGAGAGCTGTCAAGAGCAGGGCCAAAAAGACACCCACATCGATAGCCCGGTGCTAGGAACTCGGCAGGAGCAAGGATTCGGGGAAGAGGACTTCAACCGGCAGACCAATGCGTAACACTTGGGCCAAACAAACTTGTTTACACATTTTTGGTTGCTCAATTTCTAGTGTCAACAGGCGAGCCACCAGCTAGCTGTCAGTCCTTGTCGTCCTTGGGCGTTGTCCTGTGGGTGGCTGTCCTTGTGGTCGCCTTGTTGCTGCCCTGGTTCTGCCGTTTAAGTTCAAGAATGCGCTAAAAGTAATTCACGACCAGTAGTGCTCGACTTGGCCACACAAAAAAATGAAAGGACATTTCCTTGACCGTGTGCCAGATACAGGCACTGCGATTCAGGACTCCGTTTCTGCTGGCTGTATGCAAATGAGTCGCTGGCACGACTCGCCGCGACTTTATGGCCCGATGCAGATGCAGTTTTTTATGATCACGACAGCCAGCACGGTTGCAGTGCTAAATTACAGTCGCGCATTAAGGCTAATCCATGGCAATGATGACGTTTAGTGGCCTCGGCGACAGTTGTGCGAACTTTTATGTGCCATAAAAATGCCACGTAACAGTGGTCCGAGTTTGGATGATTATGAGGGCAAAGGTCACGTATCTTTCAGGAAATACAGCTTTTATATTTAAAAAGTATTTGTGTTGCCTAGGATTTTGTCTCAAATTAATAGATATATTTTATATATATAATCTTTTTAATTTACTAATTTACTTTCCTTACATTTACTTGACAGCTTACTCTGTCACCACGTTTATAGTTCTCCTGAAAGTAATAACACTCAACAACTATGAAATATTAAATGGTCACAATGTTTAAAGTGCATTAAATTCCCGGCGTGTGGCATTTATATCGTTGCCACACCACTGTTCCTGCCACTTTTTGCTGCTTGGCTGCATGGCACTCTTGTGCTAATTTCGATTTAATTTTATTTGAGTTTAAATTTTTTATATCCCCAACTTGGCTTGGTGTCGTGCTGTCGTCGTTTGGCCAACATCCTGGCGACCTCCTTCCAGCCCACATATGCCATGCATTTAAATGAACATTTTCCTGTGTGCGTGAGTTTTTGCCATTTCATTCAATTACCGACTCAAGCTGCAGACTTGGTATGTCTATGTCGAAGTCTATGGCTATGACTATGACTGTGGAAATGTCCTTGAGTGTTCTAGCTGAGAAGGCTTTTATGGCTGACTGGAGCCTGTCACATTTGCTTATGCCTTGGCTTAGGTCAAATTATGTTTGACTATAAACGGCATGCGAAATTTTCGGACAAAGCCCCGGGCACATCAATTTTAATCAAAGACCCGGCAACGTGCTCGGCATGAAAAAATAGGATGTTCTGGGCAAAAAGGAAAAAAGGGCGCCTGGACAGGATATCATGAGGCCTCATCATATCGTCGCATCTTGGCGTGAAACTTTTCAGCCCTTGTTGGACAACACTTTTGAGAAGTCAAAGAGTCGCAGTAAATCAAAGCTAAGCCCCACCAGCGTTGATGACCATTCAACGTAACTTAGAAAATGAAGGAAGGAAAAGGAGCGGATTCCAAGGCAAGGTCTTCAAATGCATCCGATAACGAACTTTGAACTTGCACTGCCAGCAGCAGCAGCTTAACCCCTTAATGCCGTTATCAGCCTTCGCATTTCACTTGGCCGGCTCGACTCGAACTTTGTTGGGTTATTTAGCCTGGCTTTCTGGCCTCTTGGCCTGACCCTCCTCCGGCAATTGCACAATTTTTTTTCTACTCTACTTTCTCGTAGCCACAGGGAGTTGGCATAAACCTGGACACTTGACCCGCTCAAATCCGTATTCTACGAGCAGGCACAACAAGATTTAGAGGAAAAGACCTGGGGAGAAATCAGTACCGATAAGCCAGAAGATTGGGCTCAGAAACACCTTAGTTTCTAGGTTTCTTAAAATACAAGATTGCAAATTTATTAGAGAAAAATTACAAAAAGGTACACGTCAAAGCAAAAGGAAGTAGAAAAAATAATTAAGGAACTTGTACTTCTTCCGTTTTTGAATAAGTCATACAAATGAGTACATTTTGATTTCAGCTTGCTGTATTTAGAATATTCTTCTGAGAAAAGAACCCACCGCTTTCCGCTGTTCATTAGGAACTGTGAGTTGCCTAATTCCCTGCTGACTTCTGCGAATTTGTCATCATGCATCAGTCGTCCTGTCAGTTCGTCCGTCCACCAGAAACCATCCTTCCACCAACAACAACTGCAAGCGAGGCTGAGCCCTCTGTGCTTTGTGAACTGGCTGTTCGCTCTATTACCTTACTACGACTTCCTGGCCCTGGACAGCTCCTCCTGCTTCTCATCCACCGCCGCCTGGAACAATGTGTCCCGCCTAATCCTTTTTATGCCCCACTATTATTGCCAGCTGAACAGCAACATAGTTATGGTTCTGGTTGACGAACCAGTTCCGACCCTTGGTAAGCTGCTTACGGTTGTCCCCACTCGACATGTCGACCCAGCCCATCCCATTACTCCAGACCTAGACCCAAGGACTTTGTCTCCATTTCAGCAATTGAGATTCCTGTTGCTGGCAGCAACTTAAATATTTATTTACTGTTGCCCGACTTCAAAGTCAAAGGCCCAGCATTGACATTGTAATCGGCTGATATCATATTTAATTCATCTCGTGAGGCAGGCTTTTATTTCAGTTTGGCTATTAGGTAAATGATCTGGCAAACATAATCATACTAATCACCTTCTTACAATCATAGAAACACTGCCAACAGCAGTTGAACTTACTTTAAATTATTGAGTCTGAGCGTTTTTGTGTAATTTTATACCTCGTATGTTACGACTTAAGAGCCAAATATGAAATTCAAATATCTTTCTGTACGTAACTATGCAGAAATAGTGCGCAAAGGCATTCTTTGACATCGGATCTAATCAGTTCTTTGGGAAAGTGCATAACAAAGCTTTTAATAAAACGATGAGGCTTGCTTTAAAAAAAGGAAATGTGGCGAAGCCATTTAAGGCATCCAAACAGTTTGTTTATATATAACGGACAACCGCAAAAACCATCGAATTTGGCAAAATGTCAGAATGCGGTTTTTGCCACCAAACTTTACGTATTTGCGGAGCCGAGGCAAAAGTTCAAAGGGCTGCGGTGAATGGATAAGTTGGTAGCACCCCTACCCCTCTCATCTGATCCGAACATCGCAAAAAAAGGAAAACATTGACAAGCACGCAGAGGAAGGATCCTGAATGGCTGTGGCTGAAAAGTTGCCCTGCAAACATGTGCTGCAATGAGTTATATGTAGTTTTCTTAGTAGCCACCGAAAATCAATATCCCAACTGCAACAGCTTTTCAGACTCTTCTCGTAATTTTCCAAAAGTCCAATACCAATTGCATTTCCTGGGTGTGCTAGTGTATCTGTGTGTATGTGTGTGTGGGTGCTAATCGTTGCATATCAGTTACGCGCTGCACGTTCAGCTAGTGCCCCTTGCCGCCATCTTTTTTCAGCGCAGGTTGCATCTGCTTATTGCCACATAAATCAACCAATATGCCAGACAGAGCTGCAGGCCAAAAAATGCTCCCATTGGCCTTCTACGTGTGGTTGTGCGAGTGTGTCATGCCTTTAGGGCGGAGTATTCGCATCCGCATCCGCATCCCCATCTCCATCCGCATCCGCATGGCTGGCTGGCAGACAGGCACGTGTTCCATCTTAAACGTAATATGAGTGGCATCCGCTTTGTCCTTGGCAGCTGCCTGGGACTCCTTCGCCATGACTTATGAAAATGACTTCAAGCATAAATCGAGCAAAATTGCGTCTATGACTTAATAATTTCCACGTGAAAAACATTTTAAAGTTCAATTTGCCAATGTCATCCAACAGAAGGATGCGGCAATAAAAAGGCAATATTTCGCTACTTCAATTTTATATTGGCTTTTGTGTAGCCACGTGTGCTGAGACTGAAATACCAAAGTGCTATGTAATCCGGTAGCAAGTGTGTAACTAATAAGTGGGGGTTTCTAAATCTTTATATTTTTAGAGTATTATCTTTATGTATTGATTATTATCACCTAAAATACAGAAACGATATAGAAGTATTCTTCATCCACTTTGAAAAGTATTTGATATATAATGCTTTTTATTCATTTCTTTAGTTTTTTCCCCCATTTTGACTGCGGTTGGCAAATAAACGAAACGCTTAGACAAAGTACTCCCCAAACACACACACGCAACTGAGAAACACCAATACCAATGCAGATACTCGCTCACAGTTACAGAATGTAACTCTCGTGAGGATATATTCGCATATAGATCAACTCGGCGTCGTCGACACGGAAGTTGCCGTTGTATTTCCGGTTGTCTCGCTGACATTGCCGCCATTGCTGCGTCGTCGCCTGTTTGTCGCCTGTCAGACACACACACACACACGCAGAAGCACTCAAATACGCACACTATGATCCAGAAGCACAAACAGTGCAAATGAGATGCCAAAATAGTTGCGTTTATGGTTAGCATTTGGAGGTAAATGAGTTCTGCTTATCCACTTGATGTTTCAGTTTCGGTGGCTGTTTTCATTTTAGCAACAGCTCGTTTTGCATTTTCGGTTTTAGCCGGGGCTTAATTGTGTGCTTTTGTGTGACATTGCCAGGATCCAGGATCCAAGTGCCATTCGCTGGTGATTAAATTTTCAGTTTTACGGCAACATTTTTGGGGGCGCACTCACTAATTGAAATTGCTTTTGCAAAGGCACTTTCGGTCGCCTACAAAGATGTCATCATATTTTCCCACACTCAGCCCTGCGGCGTCAAATTAACTCGTTACAATTTTTGGGTCGAGGGGTCCTGTGCCCACCCACGGCAAATGCAGTTTGCAGCGCGGTAAATTGGAAATGCGGTTTTTCCACCCCCCTCCTTCCAAACTCAATTGCTGCATAAATAGTTTAGCCGGGCTGCTGCAGCTGTGCCCCATAAAGCATACGACCCGTGGGCCGCCGGTCGTAGCTTATTAATTACCGCAACGATGTCGATAGCCCCCTCCGGCAACCAATGGAGCATCAATCCGGGTATCCGTCAATGCTCCAGTATCTCCCCGGGTATCTCCAACACACACACACACACAGAGAGTCATGCTGCATGTGCATTAGATTTTAATTGCACGTAATTTAACATGACTGGTTGCCGATGCCATCGACAAGCGCTGTGCCAGCGGATTTGTTACAAAGGAAATGTGAAATGTGATTGACGTGGAGCACTTGGCTCGGTGCAATGTGCCACGAAATGAAAGGATGCCCCTGCAGCCACCAAGCAACATATAGCATCCAACATCCAACATCCGCCATTCGCCATCAGCCATCCGCCATCCGCCACCGCATCCGCAACAAATGAATCGAGCAATAAAAGCCATCAATAACCGGGCTCCAGATGTCAATTGATGAGAAGAACTACAACCGACAGCCAAGGATGCACTTGTCTCTGGCGGTAATCGTACGGACTGAAAGGAGTTGGCCAAGTGAAAGTGCTTCCATGGAGCAAATTACCACAAAAACCCAGAATAACTAAGCGCACATGAGGCATAAATAAAATATGGCCAGGCAAATGGCTTACGTAAGCCATCCGAGTGTAAGTGTTACAAAGCAAATGGGATAATGGACTGACTGCCTGGCAGAGATAAAAGTAATCTACATAGAATGTTGAGCATTGAAATCAAATACTTTGGATGAGAATACTCGGATGAGCAGCATATATGTAAAATCGTATGGATAATTGTTCTGGCAAACTCTATACACATATTGGCTAAACAAAAAGGATAATGGCAAGGAAAACAAAATGTGTAGGTATCAATGAGATGAATAATTTGGTTAAGGTTGCATAATTATCTACAAAATCTGTGCTGCAAACAAAGAGTAACTAATACAAACTAATGATAGCTTAAGTTCAAAATAAACTACTTTACTGCTCCCGAACTCACAATAAATTCAACTCTTCAAGAAGCTCTCAAATCTAAAACTACCTATTTCCTGTATCAATTTAAGGCTCTTACTAAATTCAAAAAAAGTATGGACCATAAAAACAGCTCAGGCAACATGGGCGTTGCAAGAACATAAAGCCATGAATGGCCAGAGCAATTTGACAGCTGTTGATGGATTCGAGGACTGCGAACGGAACTATAACTATAACTATCCGTGTCACTGCCGCTTTCGCCGACTGCAACTTTAATGCCTGAAAAGGCGCCGTGGCATGGGAAATCAATACGGATCCGGGTTGGTCCCCTGGTGGGGCATAACACCCGATAACGGGCCGCTGGATTTATCCCCAGCCGGGCTGCCAAAGGAATGGCTGCACTAAAAATTGGCAGTGACAAGCAGCCGGGCAACGAGGTGGATCCCGGTTCTGGGGCATCCCCGAGTGCTGGATGTGGCAGCAGTGGTGAGCAGTGGTGGTGGTTGTGGTGTTGCCGACAACAACGGGGGCAACAAAAAGTGGCGCCACCAAAGTGCGACGCCATTTGTCTGGGAAAATAGGAAGAAGCGATGCTCACCAAGAAAAAATGCGGAAAAATATCGCTCTGTGGACGTGACCTAGAAAACTCGAGTTTGGGCCAACTTAAATGAGGGAAAGACGGTTAACTTGGCCATGTGCGTGTTCTTCGACATTAAATTGATTTATTGGGTTTCAATTTTTGCGCAGGATAATTAGGTTTTGTTTGGGCAAATTGATTGAGTGTCCAGTTGATTGCCAGCTCGTTTATTAAAGCCGACCGACAGCGGCCACATAATGTTGTTAAATTCAATTAGTTTTCATCCGAGCCAATTTGTGTGGGAATCAGCTGGCAGGCGTACATATCTTTGATTTAAGGCGAAAAAAAGGATTTTTAATTAATTCCGACAAAAGCCATTTCACACCGGGTAATCGTTGTATCAATCATTAAGCTATTCACAAACGGGCTTTTATTCGCATTAAGTGATATCATTAAAACATTGCCAGCAGAGTTATTTCACTTTCAATAATTTTCACAAATAAATCCAATTATCATTGGTAGTAAATTAAAAGCAGCAGTCGATTCTCTTACGAGATGGTTTAAAAGCATTTTTGCATCCATTTCGATATGAATGGGATTAAAGTTACGTTTTGTGTGCACTTTTTTTGTAAGTAAAAATAAGATAATCGGATTTTAAGCACAGCTGCGTGAATTTGAGGCCAGCACAATATTAACTCATCAATCATATTAAGGACACGTATTTTAAACAAAAATACTTAAAAGGAGCTTTGCTTTAGATTATGCCCCACTAAATGTCCGACCCTTATCATTCATGGAATTGTTCATACTTCAGAACATTTCATGAGTTCCACGCCCCAGGACTCTTATCCATTACGCAAGGACCTATTTATATTCAGAAGCCTCCTGTTGGAAGCACTACCCACACTCGAGTTGGCTTTAAATATGTTTTAGTTGTAGCAATATGACTTCATGGCGAAATTATCGATTTGCCAATGCTTGCCAAAAATTGCCCCGGCAAATGGCCAATGCCAAGAGGTTGATGTGGCTGCTGCTTTCGTTGCCATTGAGCGTCGTCTGGCGCCGTCTGGTCGCGGAGTGGAGCGAACAAAGTGTAACCTTAACACACGCGGCTGAAAAGTCGAAGGACTTTTCCACCGCCCCCTTGCACCAACCCCCTTTTAACGCCCTCTTTTTCCGCCAACAGACAAAGCAGACAGACAATACCGTTCATTACAGGAGGCGAAGCGTAGGAAAAACAAACAAGTTTTTCCAGCTTTGGCGACGCCGCTGCTGATAAAGCATAAAACTGTCGTCAAGGCTTTGCCAGAATTTTCTTTTTTCACTCTTTTTAAATTGAACTGGATTCTGGGGGGAGGGGGAGAGGGAACAAAGGAATTGGAACTGGAAGGACTCTTGTGTGCTGGGCGTCATAATAAGGCTAACACAATGGGCGGGATTAAGTGGGTGCAATGTGCTCTTTGTCCTTTGTAGCTGCATTTGGAGCCCATCTGCCCGAGGCTTGTTGCATGTTTGTTGCGCTTTTGTGTGGGCACGGGCAACAACGGCTGCTGGCATAGTGCTCCAGCATACATGTGGATGTCCTTGTTGGAGCCAGATCTAGTGGCCTCCACTTCCGATACAAACACATATATATGTAAGTACTAATGCGCTACGACCTGATTCCCAACCCGATTCGCATTGCAATTGCAAAGTAAATGCTTTAATGCGCTTATCCTTTTAGCGTCGGTTGGGCATTCGTTCAGACTACCTAACCGAATGGTTTCCTACCGGCTGCAGGACCTCCTTTCCCGCTCTGCACTCCTTTTCACACCCATTTCTTTTTTGCCTGCCTGCCTGGGCAAACATTGTCGCCATCGCAGTCGTTGGGTGTGGAAATAATTTGAATGCTCTGTGACTTGCTTACAGCGGAAGTGAAAGGGGAATTACGTTATAAGTAGCTAACTTCCTTTGCACAGGAGCAACTTTCAAGTTCCGTTTTGTATTTGTTTATCTAGGCATACTTAGAAGTGGAGTTTGCAAATAATAGGTAACTGCTCGTTTAGAAAGTCAGCATTGTAAGGGACACTTCCGGTGAGATAACAGTTTAGCCAATAATATGGTTTTGAATTTAAATATTTCACCATTTCAGCTCCTATCTTTGGGTTTCTAATATTTAAACATATACGTAAAGCTAGTCCTTATTGAGTTGATTTTCCTAATTGGCAAACTTTTAAAGCGCTTTGGCAACTTTTTTCCATGACTGTGCACCAGAAGAAATGGTGCATGCAACACTAATATTGGCACCACCTGTAGGGGAAAAGCTGCATTTTTTCTCCGCCGCGAATCGCCGAAATGCAGCCAATTTTCGCCCTCTCACGCGCCAGTGACCGATTTGTTCTGGGATTGGTCCCATGGAGGTCAAACGGCAGACGGAGGCAGTGAACCATGCGGATGTCAAATATTTGCTCAGTTGTTAAATTCCATCAATGCCATGTCACAGCCAGGCACACGTGTCAACGGCAGAGGTATTTTTTCGGGGAAAAACAATCAGAAAAGAGCCAGATTGGAGCCTAGCAAAGGATACGTGTACACACGTTCTGAAACTATGATAATTAACAGGCAATTAAGCCTGCCGAAGAAGTTTTACAAACACAGCTGTTGCACTCATCGACCAAACAATGCCAAGAAGACGGGTTAACTTAAGCGCTCCGAACACAAAATGGCGGCCAGACGACTTCCGCTTTGCGACTTCCATACAGCACAAGCCACCAGAAAGGGAAAGAAATACAGAGTGAGAGAGAGAGAGAGGGAGCCGCCGTCGAACGCCATTGTTTATTTAAGCCAATATCCGTTATTTAAGTTGAACTTCCTTCCGGCTGACATTCGTTGTTGCCGTTGTCAGCTGTTTGTTTGGCTTTTGTTTGAAATATATTTAGCACTGCTGCAAGTGCAAATAGCAAATAACAAATAGCAAATAGAGCCGCCATTTGGACAAAAGTTCAGCAGACACAACAACAACGCCCGACTGCGCCAGTGGACAAAGTTCAGCCAACGGAAGTGTGAACTTTCTGCCATTATATAGAGTTAGCCGCACCCGTGCAGAACCGAAGAGCGAACTCAAGAAGGACATGCGATAAATTGCCGTGCGGAATCCTTGTCAAATTTGCCAGCATTTGGCCGCAAATGAATGCGATTGGTCAGAGCAAAACATTTCATTTGACATTTTCTCTTCAAGGGGCTGATCAAAATTCAATAAAGTAAAATGCTTGAAATTAATACTGTAAATTAAATGCTATTATCAAACTACCCA
The DNA here is from genome assembly GCF_004382195.2 of Drosophila sechellia. Lineage (NCBI taxonomy): Eukaryota > Metazoa > Arthropoda > Insecta > Diptera > Drosophilidae > Drosophila > Drosophila sechellia. The sequence continues at coordinate 4,682,129 of NC_045949.1, forward strand.
TGTTTATGGTGTCAAGCATTTTCACTGCATTCATTTCTGATTTCACCTCGCACACTTCCAGTTTTATATACACTTTCAACACGGACAGACATAAGTTGAAAATTTCTAAATTAATTATTACATCAATATGAACTTTAAGGCTTGTTCCTCGAAATCCAGTGTAAGTCCACCGAAGCGAATAGGAATATCACTCGAGGATCCTGTGTCCAGCTGCGATGAGTTTCCCAGACCCCTGGGTCCGATGTTAAAATACATAGCCCTGTCTCCGAACTTTCAGATTGCCAGGAGAAAAGCTCCTCTAAATAATGCCAATGTGCCAAGAGCAAGCCGGTCCAGAAAATCTGGGAAAAAAAACAAAATGCACTTAGCAAAGGCACCGATTTACGGCAGAAAGCGTCCTGCCGGAAAAGTCACGAACAGGCGAGATGTTACCACCAGGAAACCCAGAAAACCGAAAGGCACAAAGATCATTGGTGGGGAGAAGCCCGTAGAATCCAACAGTAGACCCTGGTGGAATTTCTTTTTTAGCAAAAAACAGAATGACGAAGAGACCTTACGGGAAGCGCAGCAAGGTAACATATCCTGCGATGTTTTGATGACCGACATGTCAACCCAAACCAATGTAAGGGGCAGTCCACAATGGGATAATAGTGATGACGATTAACTTGCACCATTTAACAAGCCCAATATATAATAATTTAAGCTAATTTATCATGTTTATTTACTATAAGGCCAGAAACTGTACTGGTCTGGATATATGCTTTCAAGTAGTTCTTGATCCAATTCTTATTTTTAAACAGTTTTAATGAATGGCCTGGTAAAGTATACTCTGCACTTTCGGTCCCCAATAAATTGCATAATAAACAGGCTGCCCGGCGCGGGCAGTGGGCCATTGAAAAAGGATGCTCCGGGCCAGGTCCATTATGCACCTGCAGATGGCCGAAAACTTTGCCGTGCCATTATCTAGCAAGGGGTAGTGCTGCTCTGTTTCAACATGTTTGGGCTAATTAATGTCAGAAGCCATTGCAGGGATAACTTGGCGAACGGTCTGCCATTTTGTTTTCCACCTATACACGGCCAGGCAATTGAAATTTAAGGCCGGAAGTTTATTGTGGCAACAAAAGAGCGAACTCGGCAGCGGATGCTGCACCTGCCCCCCACCGCAATACCCCACCATTCTCATCCTGCAAGCCGGTGATGGCCTTTAAGAAACGCTGACCAGAACTAGAACCACAACTTTTTTGCCGTAAATAAATCCCAACGAGCATAAATGGAATGCAAACTTTTTTCCGGTAAGCTGACGTTCTAATTGTTGCACGGCAGTCCGGAGTTTGCAACTCCTGTTGTTTCAGGTTATCTGCCGGCAGCTCTTCGCCGGCACCCTCTTTTTGTTTTAATAATATATACCCTTCTTTACCGAATGAAAAAGAAAGCAAGTAATGCACCTTTAAATTGAAAACCTAATGAGAAAACCCCTTGGCAAGTGCTCAAAAATTAAACGGAAAGGGCGGCCGCTACGTGCTACTGCCAACATAATTGCGCTTAAAATCGTTTAAGTGTTTTATAATCCGCCCAACGATTTTTTCCAGCTGCTGTGGCCGCTTTAAGCGATGTGCCATCCATCCTTGCCGATGCCAGGATTCCCCACAAAGAGTATACAAAAAAAAGGGCAGGAACTGGTAAAGCAAACCGAAATGGCTTTTTAAAGCGTCGTCCTGGACGATCCTTTGGCTCGATGGGTGTGCGAGTGTGGGTGCGTGCGTATTTGCTTTTGCTGGTCAGTTAAGGCTCTTATGAACGCGCACACACACGCGCACACACAAAATCGGCAATGTGAGCCATTAAAAGCGAGGCAAATTTTTGCACGGCGTTTGCGGATTTTTGGCGCTTTTCTTTGTGGCCACTGCCACACCACAGTGGCATACATTTCGCCAGCGGTGCAGTTGCCGTGCAAGTGGGTTAATTACGTCGGTAAGGATATAAGCTTGACGCAGGACATTTTAAATATCGAAATAACCTAAGGACTCATTGTAATATCTAATAATTACATATTCTTTATCGTGTAGACCAGAGAACTGTAGCAAGCTACGGGACCGAAATGGTTTTGCTTTAACGCGATCAGTCCAGTGTAGGAAGCATTTTTGTGCTCGATGCATTATGCCAAAATAAAATCAACTATCATGCCTTTTCATTGGCATAAACTCTTGTATATAAATATTTATGAGAAAGCCGAAACAAGTTGTATATTCTCTACGAATTTGTTGTGATATCCTTCCACCTGAGTAGCTGCTTTTTGACTTTTGCATTCCCCGAGCCAAGTCGCAGCACCTTAAAGTCAAGTAATAAATTAAATTTATTCACATTCGGAGCACATATGCAAATGTGGTATTTCGCTCCATTTTCACCCACAAGCTGGGCACCAATTGGGGTCACTATTGTGCGTGTGAATGTGTGTGAGTGAGTGTGCAAGGAATTCGTCTGCGGATCCACATGCATTTCATAGCGCAAAAACCCCTTTGCCAGGACATCCACTCGGGCCACCACCACTTGCTGGAATTTAGAAAAAGTTCCCTTCCCACTTACCCGGAACTTAAGACACTCAAGGGCTGTCCCATATGGCGCACACACACATATGCACCGAGCAACAGATACATCGGCCTTCGTATGCAAATGCCGGAGTGAGCCACTTAGGAGCAGAAGTATACGTGGTATAGTATAGGTGGTGTAGGTATGCTGCACCTTGGGCTTACTGTACGTACCTGCAGGAGACAAACAGCAAATAAACATGAGTAATAATGTCGGCCTGCTGTGGTTAGTCGCATGAATATGAATGTGTTTTAGTTTTATTTCCGCCCTTCTCTGTTCCAGCGGAAAGTATGCTTATTTAAATGGCAAACAAATAGACAGGCGACCAGGAGCAGTAAGTTATGTAACCGAAGCTGTCGACAGCTTTTGCCCTCGTCCTGCCATGTCCTGTGCTGTGCTGTGAGTCGCTTGTGAAGCGCTTAAATCTTTAGAAAATATCTAAATTGTTCTCTGTGGCTTTTGTGTCAGCTGTCCCACCCAGAGAATCCATGTGATTGTATATGAGAGTGTGTTTGTGACTCTGTACGAGTGTGCGACATGCATTATGCTGTTTTTGACTTTGCCACAAACTACGTAAAAATGTCTTTCTCGTTCGCCCCGTTGCCTGCGAAATGAACTTCATTGTAAGCCGCTCTGGGGATTTGCAGTGACAAATGAAATTTATAGTTCTCCGATCCCCTTTTCCCCCGGACAACCCAACTGCAGAGCTGCAAATCTCCGAATGCTGGAAATCTAATACATCTTTCAAATTAGTAACGTATTTTTTTTACATATGGGATTTGCTGTAATGGCAATCAGGTTGACAGTGATGCAAAATTGTATTTCACACATCAGCTGCTGTAAATTCTACTAAATATGATAATATATTTGCACAACTGCAAATTTAACGAAAAATTAAGTTAGATAAATTTAAATAAATACTAGGTATCAGTGTAGTCTCAATCTTGTCAATCTCAATGCAACTTGCTTTTTGTGTGGCCCGCAAACGACAATGGTCCTTTGTGCACATGTGACATGCAGCCCCAAAAGTGGCATAAATAAAATTTCATAGCATGCTTTTTTGCGCTGCCTGCAAGAGCTGCGCATAGGAATACTCGTACGTTTGCGGATACGGATGCCCATGGCCAGCGCCATTCGTCATCTATTGCTGGACGGGGCTAACCCCAACTAAGCGGGCTTTTTATATATGCATCCATCATTCCCGGGCCCACTATGTACTGTGTACGTGCCCCTCAACCCTCTTGGCTTTTCGGTGGCAGGCATGTCATTAGCCTGAGTGCGGGTACTTATAATTTGCCAATGGATGGAGGCTCACTTTAATCATGCCATCAAAGGACACAGCACAGGACATGGCATCGGCCCGCCTGACAACTGTTTGTGGTCGGACAGCTCGTCGGTCAAACATTCAGCCTGTTGCATCCACTCGAGAAGGAAAAAGGGGTTCGGTGACAACGCCCACACCCCCTGCTAATCTAATAAGTTTCCTAACAAACCGCAGCGATGCGATCCTGTAATACGAAATTCTCATTCTCAATTCCATTCGAGTGTGTGTGTGTGTGCGGTTGTGTTGAAGTGTGTGTGCGCAGTGCGAGTTGTTGTGGTTAATTTTGTGAGAGACAGCTCTGTAAGTGTGGTCTGCTCCTGCGGTTTCCCCAAGATTTTATTGCAACTGCAATTTAGGCACGCCTAGATGCCCACTTGCTGTTCTCTGTGCACTTCGCCAAGGAGTGAAGTCGATTATTGTATATTCCCCGCATTAAGAAATTCAATGCTCTTAAGTCATTTTATCTTCAGACGAGTGTGAGCCATATTAGGTGGGGTGTTTCATCACTTAAATGTGAATTTATTCAATGATATGGCTTGAAGTTGGATATTTTGTAATGATATTTTGTAAGTTTCAATATATTTGGAATTTCTACTATACAACATAGATAGTTTATATAGCTTAGGTTAGAAATGCATGGTTTAAAAGGATATTTTTGTGGTCTTCACTCCTCTCTCACTCACTCTTCCTTTCCTTTATCCTGTATCCCTTTTTCCAACCCGTTGGACTAACTGTGCCGAATTTCCTGTGCAGCTCGCCAGCATTTGTTTTAAAATTAAAGTGCAGAACAGCATAAAAGCAACAGCGGGTGCACTGCCTCCTTGTCTCCAGCCAGGATAACGCCATCCTTTTTGGCACGAAGGCCAGGACCATGGGTGGCTCCATCGCCGGCTGCTCCTATCCCACATATCTGAGTTATGTGCTGCAGCCAGTGCTGATTAAGCGGAGCATCGCAGCGCCACGGGCATCTCCATCTTCTCCTGATTTTTCTGGACTGCGGGCGGTACGGAAACGTGGGGCACCCAGTTTGCCATCGAATGGAGCGCTCGAGCTCCTAAGTATGCTTTGTCCTTCTCACGGCAATATATGAACATTGTTGAGTTCAAGAGAATGGGAAGGAAAAAGCTCTTTGAGAGGACTTCAGAAGTTGAGTGGCGGTGAGTGAAACAAAGGAGATGTGGTGAATGAAATATGAAAGTTGCTCAACTGCTGAGTAGTCTTAGCTATTTTTCTCATATTAATAATTTTGAAAACTTATGAAAACTCGCAAAATAACCAAGCATTCAAACTTTCGTAGAGTTGTTTTTAATAGCAATATTTAAATTATATAATAAATATTTTAATAGCTGGCAATAAACCCTTCGACATTAATTTAGCATGAACTTTTCTGCTGGTTAAGTGACTTATAACTTATTATTGGATAAACAAATTAATTAATAATCAAACTCAGTTTTAATGCTTTCAAACAAGCCATTTTTTACTTGAGCGGGCTCAGTTGTTTATGACATTTGACAGTTCGCCTGCCATTGAAATGCAATTTGATATTTTTTCTGTGTTGTATGAATAAGAGATTATTTAATTAACAATCCAAACAGATTAAATGCAAATATTTGCACAAAGCCTATCAAATTAGATTTAATGCGAAAAAGCTACAAATACCGTGTTTATTGCATTTACCACCACGCTGCGATTATGGCTGGACTTATACATAATGCGATGTGCATAAAAAAAGGGTAAATAAATAAATAACTGATTGGGCTTACAATGTCATTAAAAATAAACGACCACGAGCAGCGGGGGCGTGCAATAAATATTTAAGTAGGCTGCTAGATTCTGCTTAGTCCGTGTTTCTCTTGTTTTTGCGGCTGTTAATGTTAATTAATTTCAACTAAGCGGCTTATGCATATAAATAGCGAGCGGAATGGCATCAAATGACATTGAAACTCTGCGAAAGCCGACAAGATAATTATTAGTTATTTAAACAGCTTTCGTTCCATGTTCTATGCAAATCCTCTGCGATTTGCCAACAAAACTGAAATGCCCAGGTGCTTAAATAAAAAGTATACGATCTAATGATCAATTATTAAAAACACATAGTTATTCAATCGTAATTATTGTCTCAATTTAAATACACAAAATTTATCTGGCATTTTTTCAATAATTCATACATGGGCGACGATTTCTTCCCGGGGCTCATCTGCCGCAGCAGAACAATAAATTATGTGATAAATCATTTAATTGCATGACCCGATTGAATGTTCCGATAGTGCAACATTTAAAAAAGCGAAACAAAGAAATTCCCAGGAATGCCGAAACAAAAGCGCAAGGCATTTAAGCCAACCCATTCCAGCCAGCTTTGCCCTCTATCAGCCGAGAATAAATCAGGGACCAAAACCAAAGCAATAAATAATAAATCAGCGCTAACGATTTGCACAGCATGCGGCTCGGAGTTTTTCCTTCTTTCATTCATTCTTGCGCTGCTCAAAAGCGGGAAAATCCCGCTGATAGCTCGTCGAGCGACTCGATTTGCCATTCATGAAAATTATGCAGCCAGATGAAAAATAATGAAATTAATTGCTCGGAAAACAGTCGGGCAAGCAAACCAATGCAAAACTCCACCTCTCAGTGGCAATGAAAATGGTTGGGATGGTCAACGAGTTGGATGAAAAAATGGCATCCAACTAGGAGAATATCTGCCATTGTTAAAAGGGCGTTGCCGAGGAATTTGATGATTTAAAAAAAACACACAAATATGAAAGAAGAAATTCTATTCATTAAGGATAAATGGGACACGCCTGACTTGATATACGAATGGCAATAAATCGTTTAACCTGCGTAGAATACAAATGATAAATTGTGCTAATAAATAAGCCAATTTTCAAGTGTCATCACGCCTTCAATCGATTAAGATTGATTTTATAGGTCACAATTTGCATTAGTTACGAGGGGAATTATTCTTCTCAATTGATGGCTCAAGTAGAAAATGCTTTCAACTTGTCAAAATACTGAAACATGCTGCGCAATGCAATTTGTTAGCAACAATGATGATTGTGGATAGAGAGCCGCACCAAATGCAAACATTTCAGCTGCATCCTGGCATCCTGGCATTCTGGTATCCTGGCACCCTTCGCTGCCGTCAGTCGTTAATCAAAGTTAAAATGCGTTAAACAAGCGCAGCCAGCGCAACAAAATGCGCATTTCGAAGGCAGCCTTCATGGTGGTGGTAATGGTGGCCAAAGTGGTGTGGGTGTGTTGCTCCGATAGTGTGCAGTGCATTCGACTTCCGCTTCCTTGGCAGCCGAGCTGAGCTGCCTTTCCGCTTTTCCGCCTCTCCATTGGCTCGGCGATCTCAGCTATGCATTTCCCTCGACGTTTGCATGTTTGCACAATCCAGCCGGCGACGCGTTATAAACAAAGTTTATTACAATGGCTCAGGATTCGGTTTTGGTTGTGGACTTTGGCTACACTTTGAAAAATCATTGCTACTTTATTCTAGAATTACCAGCATAAGGTTGTACATCTCCAATTGAGTGATGTAGGGTTTTCAGTACATCATTGTACTGTTTATTCATTCTGTTATAAATAGAGATATTATAATATCCGCAGACTTCTGCATACAGTGAGTACATTCGTTTCTAAATGGGTACTGAATTTTCCTGCCTGCAGATCTCATGTATATGGCTGAGGCATTGTTGCACATTCTCTGGAGGCGCATAACTTGTCCAAAACTTTATGCGCGCCACGTTGCAGCTGACAAAATGGCGACGTCCCGACAATGTCCTCCGTTGATATGCACTCCGTGCCCCCAATTACAGACACGTCCCAGAGCCAAATGCAGAGGGAAACCCAAAGCCGGAGGACGAGTCCTTTGGCGTCCTTGTCGCCTGCTCAGTCGGCTATTAAACCAATCGTCTGGCAATTTGTCAAACATAAAACTATGCAACTTCAATAGGGAAATTGCTGGGAAATTTAGCAACGCCAGCAAAACGCTTCGCATCGCCTAATCGTAAATGTAAGATTGCTTGTGAGATCGAGATATGTGCAATGAATTGCAAGCGTGGCAGTTTGCAATTAGCTTATGCCACTTAAAGTGGTTTCCTTTGTAAATGTGCTTAGCTTGTAGACTGTGACCCAATCCGGGTGCATTGAAGGTTTACTTTTATTGGGTTTTTAATTGCATCGTCATTGGGAAATCGGCTAAACCAAGCAACAAGAGACTGAAGCTGCTCAGCCAGATTTCCTTTTCCCATCCGAAGTTTCAATTTTATTGCCAGCTTCGAGTTCGCCGCTCTGCCGTTTTATTAACGAAATTGCTACTCTGATCTAGGTGATGGGGCGTGGTCTCAAGGAGCTGGAAGCTTTGATTGCGCCAAGGTTTTTCCTCTGCAGCTTTTAGCTGCCTCTCCAGCTCGTTTTCTTTCAAGTAGAATTTGATTAAACGCCGTCTATTGATTTTACACCCCAAAAGTCACACGAACCAGGAAAAAAAAACGAGGATGGATAGAAGGCTGAGAACTCCGCAGGGAGAAAACTTTCCAACTACTATGTATTTTAATTAGACTTTGCCATCGGTGGTTGTTTTTGTTGACTGCTGACGATGCCGCTGCCGCTTCCGCCTTTCAGTCGAAGCCACAGGATATTTAAATTAGCAGCTATCTGTTTTATGCCTGGCTAATATTGCTATAGTTAATATATCGGCTCGTAAGTGGTTGGTACAACTTTCGCAATCTATCATCTCCGTGGCAGGAACTAATTGCACGGTCGTCGGGGCGTATACGTGATGTGAGCGCTAGTTTAATGAATTTAATTAAGTTGATCACAAAAGCAGAGGCAAATGGCTAAACATTTTTCACAACAAGCAACCTCGGTTCGTGTGTGCCTCATCCGTATGGAGCAACTTAAGGATCCTTTTGCAGTTTGAGCCAACTCCCACGCAGTGTCCTTTTCAGGCTTCCAACTGCTCGGCTCTTCGTTAAAAGTTCTCAAAAGTTAACTTTTTAGTGTCTGCTGCGACTGGGGAGCAAACTTGCAATGCACTTGGCACATTGCCTACACTAACAGCAAACGGAGTTGACAATTTTTCTGTTTTCCGTTCTTGTTTAATGAAATGTCGCAAAATGGCTCTAATTAAAAAGGCAAACATACACAAAGCATGTGTCCCAGAAAAATGCAATTATAGTTTCTGGTGGATATTGGCCAAATTACACAGTGTCCTGTATTTTTCCAAAACTTTATGATGCCTGTCATCTGGCTTTTGTAAGCTGCTGCCAAGTTTTTGGAATTAGAAGCGATTAGTCAAAGAACAATGCAACGCAGCCAGGGAAGTGAAGCAAAGTAGTGATTTCTGCGCAACTTTGCCACTTTGCCACATTGCCCGTACTGGAACAGAAACGAAAACATGGAATAATTTGTTTAACCAAGCTGTGTTAATTTTCAATTCAGACATTCTTCTTCCATTATTATGCAACCGAAACGTATCCCACCCTGGGGATGTAACCCGATTCCCTGTCAAGTTTTCGCACAAAACTCTTGGCTCTCGAGTTACGCAATTTCCTGAAGCGCATTTGCCACTGCAATGCCACATCCTGATTCGTCCTGATCCTGTGCGCCCCGCATGCCATAAAGCTGCACAAAACTACTATTTATGCAGAAAAAGGCGAAAAATTTATGGCTACCCTGGCGCACTTCCTGCAAAAAGGACGAAGGAAACCGAGCACTGGTTCCGTCTTATCAAGAACTTGGCAACCGAAACACTCTGCCATCGCACACACATGCAACCATTTCAGTTCGGTTCGATATTGAAAGCGCATTAAGCAAAACTCGGTCGCACTTAGTTAAGCCGCTTTTGACAGGGCTGAAAATATTTGGATGTGTGTGCGTGGAGCCGTCTCCACTGGGCACACTGTAAACCAAAATGAAAATTGCAATTGCAATTGCAATAAAATGGCTAAACGCACTTGAGCGTAATTGCAGTCATGCAACGCTCCCTTTTTTGGCTCAGCCAAGTGTGTCGGGCCGAAAGGCATTTTGCAGTAAAATATGCGTCCAAATTTAAATGAAAAGCCGTTCCGGCATCCCCAGTCAGCAGGCAGCAACAATATAACTTGCGTTGCATCTCCGGAGCGGCCTTAAAGTGCGGATCCTTTGCCAATTGCCGAAACGGAATCTCCACTGGCTGCATAAATCCAGCCTGGCTGCGGGCCCTGCCTTATTTCCTTAAGCCGGCGATGTCCTGTTTCTCTGTGTTTCTCTGTGCGATTCTGAGCCCAGGGCCCCATGTTAGCAGGCGCCAGGCGCTAAATCGTACCAGCCAAGAGCAACAGTAAACATGGCCAACGGCCACTTTGGCCACGTCCAAAAATCTCAGCATACGAGCCACGTTAAATTAGCCCAATGGCCATTGGCCAGTTGAGCCAGAAAATGGCAGCCATTAAATGGGCTCGAACTGTTAAATACATGGCTGATACCAGTTAGGCTGAAACAAAGCCAATGAATTGCATGGGATAAGCTGGGGATTAAAGGGAGTTTGCTTTGAAAAATATGATTATAAATTTAGTTTAAAGGCATCGATATTTTGTATACACAAATTAAATCATTTGCGTACTTTATATACATAAAAAATATTTATCAATGTAAAAAGTAATAACATCATATAAATCCCTTATACATTTATGACAAATCATATTCTTGAAGTTCTTAAAGACTAGTCATATAGACTACATAATTGAAACCCAAAAAAAAAACGAAAAAAATATATGTGAAATATTATTTATGCATATTTTGTAAGCCCGAGAGCGCTGGATGTCGTCGTACCGCAGGAAGATGCTGTAAATATAAACACATTTAATTTTTTTTAATTTTCCAAGCGAATGCACATTTTTGGAGGCTGCTGCTTGGCTTGGCACATGTCCCTGCTGGCTCGAAGGCTTTCTGGGCGGATCGCATGGTGTTGCAGGCAACCGCAAACACGGCCGACGCAGCAACTGTTGCAACAGCAGCAAACTGTAGTAACTGCAGCAAGTGCAGCTGTAGCAGCAACATCAGACACAAAAGTGGAGCGACATGTGCCTGGCTGTGCGGCGTTGAAGAAAAACATATTGTTAATGGAGTCGAGCATGTGAAACAACAAACAGGACGAACCACTTTTGTCCTGGCAGGACTGCGAAAATGTGGCCAAAATCGAATCGGGCTGCGCACGTTTGTTGCTCTTAATTTGCCTGACAAAAGAGTGTTCAGCGCTCTGTTTTTCCTCAGTGGAAATCCATTAAAATTGTTTCGAAACTTGTGATTTGTTTGGAAAATTACTTATGGCGCGCTAATCGCTGGAAAGTTTTGTCAGTCATATTAAATGAAGGTGTGCCAGCGGCAGCTTTCAGCCTTTAAGGCTTAATAAGCATTTAATTGACGCCTTGAGAGAGGGCTCTGGAAAAGTTGAGCAAAAGTTCAAGGCTCACACACACGTGCGTCATCGTAAAACGCCAACTCCGCCCACTTTTCACCTGCCACCGCCCACTGTGCGTCTGTCAGTTGCCAGAGTAACCGACTCCGATCTTCTTGGCCATTTTCCAAGGTCCCAGAGCCCTTTTAAATACTCGTACGCAATTTACACATTCGATAAGCCGCTTTCGAGAGGGTGTTTTTTGTTTAAGAACAATAAGCATCACTTGAGCAAACCCGACAGGCAACTGACAAGCCCTAAATTTAAATTTAAATTCATTTGACAGCCGGTGCGTATACGTAACGTGCTACATGACGCAGGACTCGGCGGCGTTTGCCGTGTGGATTTTGCTCGCCGGCGTTGCTCTATTTTTCGTGCCACGTAAACACTTGATAAAACTCGCATAAATTTTTATCAATGTTGGATTCGATTTGCTCGTACATCAAAAGCGGTAAAAGCCGCTTGGCCCATTTAACTGCGCTCCGTTTCGAGCGTAAAAATCGCGTTTAGTCAGAATTCATGGCGAAAATAAATAAATAAATCCGAACATGCATATCAATGGGGGCTGCGGGTAAAACTCTGTCGTTTTTACCCCATCAAAATGGAAAACATTTCCTTAAAAATACCCTAACCCAAAAGTCGAGGTGCAAGAAACAACTAAAAATGATTTGAAATTTGTTGCGAGGAGTTGTAAATTTTATCAAATGAAAAACCTCGCTTAACAAATATGAAAATATAAGCTCCCATTTTTTAGACAGTTTTGTAGTGTAAATATTTATTTGTTTCAACTTTGACTAGCGCAGCTTTCAACGAGGATGTGGCAAAATATTTTATTGCCACCAGCGTTTATTTTGCCTTTTAAATGTTATTTTCCATGCCTTTGCGACATTCGAAACAGGGTATAGGAAAGATTTTTAAATGCACTTCGATTGTATAGTAAAAGTACACAATAAAATACACTAGGAATTGGTGGAAGTTGTCTTTTAAGCAGGACCCTAAAATTGCTTAAAATAATGCGCAAAATTCCTGCGTAAAACTCTATTTCCGTATGTGTTTTACCAGATTCTAGGGATAAAATTTATTCAGGAAGTTCTTTTGCCCAATATATATTTATAGCCAGAACAGCCGCACCTGAGCCAGTGCTTTATGCTGCGGCTTGTTGGCCTCAGTAAAAATAAATCTACCGCATTTACGCCGCCTCGTTGGCTTTTGCATATTTTATTTTCGCTGCTCAGTTGCTTTCTGTGGGCAAATGCACAAAATATTTGCTTGTAGATTTTATTGATTTTTTGTTTGGCTACTCTGCAGCTCAGAGATAGAGCCTAAAACGCATTTGTTTGCAAATGGCAAAAATGGACTAGTGCCGAATGCTAAGCCACTTTGTGCCGACCATGCAATGGCAATGCGACCGGTAAAATGCAATAAAAACGAAAGCAGTGCGCACAAACAAACCGTGAAAACCATGAAAACGATGAAAACCACAACCAACAGCTTTCTCGCCCCTTTTCCCGGGGCATTTTGCTCGGCAAATATTTACCCGTACAATCAAATTTAAAATAGCCAGCACACACTACGTGCGCCACGTTGAGGCATTATAGGTTTAAATATTTTAGGCAATTAGCGGGCAATACACTGGCCTTCGTTCCGGCGACAAAGTGGGGAGTTCTCCGGAAAATTCACGGCGGCAAAGCGACGAGCTGAGTGGTCACCATGGAGCGGTGCTCACAAAGTTGCTTCATTTGCATGGCGGGCGGGGCTGTGGCACTCGAGACATGGCCAAAACTTTGCCAATATATCAGATGCTTAAAAAACATAAACAGAACAATAACGCAAGGAGTCCACGGTGCACAGTGTGGAAGTGAAAAACGAGGCTCAGAAAATATCAAGGCGCTAATAGATCATATGGAAAAGTATTTGAAGTGTAAGTTCATACAATATAATTCTTACTCTTATGCACGGTTAACCCCTTATTTATTCCTAATTTATATATAGTTTAGATACCTTTTTCCACTAATTAACAGCCACTGTGCCAAGCCTGTGCAATGTATGACTTTAGTAACTTTTGCCAACATGCCTCTGCATATTTTCTCGCTCCGTTGTTGTGCGCAAATGAATGGGTAGTTCTTTCAACTTTGTCTGCGGCACACAATGTGCGAATGGAAAGTGTCTAATAATGCACGAGTTCTAGGTGTGCACTGCGTTTTTGCGTAATTAAATGAGAATGCCGGGCTAAACGGAAGCGGAAATGGAATTGAAAATGAAAATGAAGTGAGTGCTAAGGCGACGCATAAGCCATTAAGCGGGCGCGAAGCCATCATGTAAATGTTGGTCCTTGCACTAATGGCTGGCACTTTAATTGAACCCCGGACAGCTGATGGCTGATGGTTAATGGGAGCAAGAGAACCGCACCCAACTGGGTAGTGGCCGCCACTAGATGGTTTGACCCAAGTTATGGCAGTATGTGCACTATCATAACCTCTGTCAGCTCATTTGCAGCATTTGTTGCAGGCGATGGCTCGGAAATGAAGTGACATCGAGAAAAACACAGGACGAGAAAGTGGGGAAAGGGAGAAGGCAGCCAGGAGAGAGGAGAAAGCAGAAAGGGACAGGCCATTAGCCATGGAACGACGACGACAACGAATTGTCAACAACAAGTTGACAAACCGTTGCGCATACGCCGCGTGTGCGGTGGGCAACTATTTCCAAGCTGTTGCACACTTTCGAGCTCACTAAGCAGCAACTGCTTATTGGCCCTTCAGTCAAGGATACCCCTTGTGGCAGAGATATCTGCATCTGTAGAGGCCAGCCTGGTTGTCAGACCTTATTAGCCATTCTATCGGTTTTAGTTTATCTATAAGCCTTGCTATCCTGAGTATCTAATGTGTTTACTATTGATAGTTTGAACGAAATAATAAACTTAATTCCTTAATTACTCTGCCTGTTACACAATCTCAATACACTCACTCACTTAGCACACCCAATTACTTTAAACTAAGTCCCCTACACATCCTTTTCCACTAAATTCCCTGCTGCTAATCCAACTGTCTATTCAGCAACTGCTCTTTTGCAGTATGGAAAACAGTAAGCAGCTTTTGACAATTTGCTGAGTGGGTTGTCTGCTCTTCTATGCTCTGCCGTGCTGGCAGTCAACGCCCCGCTGTTGTGGCTGCTGTTTGCATAAATACATTTAAATGGCCGGAGAGCAATATGTTACGTATACGCAGTGTTCGCCCGAAAGCTGCACCCATTGTGCTCTGTTTTTGTGCTGTGGTTGCCGCCCTGCCATGCATATTTTTAAGCTGCTCGACTTTAATAATGGTTTTCGGTCAGTTGGCCTGGCCACAGGCTTGATGGTTTTGCGAACCCTTTCCGTTTGCCCAGATCCCCGGGCAGAAATATGTAGGTAGTGCATAGTTGGTACCCCTTTTGGACCGCCACGCTTTTAATGAAGTGGCATGCGAAATGGCAGGAGTACGGCTCTTTGTCCGGAAGTTTGGCATTACCTGCAGACTGTGGCTATGCAATGCAATGCACCAGTTATTTACTGCACATCAACTTGAATAAATTCCGGGGAACCTTGGAGTTTCTTTGAGTTCATTAGTGTTACTTGAGGAGTCGAATCGCTCTCCAACTGCAAATGCAAATCAAGTGCACGGCTTCTAATGCCGGCGCACAAAAATGCAACTCATTTTTAATATCCTGCGGCAGCAGATGTCGACATAGCAGCATGGCAAAAAGGTGCCGGAAATTAAAACTCAATATTCGAGTGATTGTGTGCCGGGCAAAGAGGAATTGTTTGAGCCATCGCCATTGCCACCGCCACTGCCACTGCCATTGACTATTTGACTTGGACCGCACAAAAGTGCGCAATTGAGGCGGCAAATCAAATGAAATCCAACGGAACGAATCGAAACGTGCACCCAACTCTCGATTCACTATTCTGAATTCTCGACTGGCAACTAAAACTCGAATTTAAACCGAGTTACCAGCCCCCGAATGGCATTCAGTGCGACTTGCTGCAGACGTGCAATTTTCGCAGACGCTCAACGAAATTGTTTGATTTTGGCCAAGTGCAGCTGCGTCACTGGCATTTTGCTATCTTATGCCATTGCCGTTTGCTAAATGTTAATGCCATTTCAATTGCTCCCTCCCCTCGGATCCCAATTTCGAGTCCGGGGCTCTGTGGCCTTTCACCATCTCAGATCTGCTGCTGACATCCAACTTATTTGGCACCCAAAGATACCCTCTCTTTGCTAGCAAACACTCAAGAAATTGGAAACAAAAAAAAGGGTTTTAGCTTAAGCATTTTGTACTTTATAAAGTTTATTAAATATCTTAAGCTTGCCACTATCTTTACTGGTCTTGAAAGTGAAGCTACAATACTTACTTTTCCTGCCTTTATTTTCTAAATTGGATAATTCAATTCCTTCCAAGGGTATTTCATTTGCAATGTGTGGATAATCTTATAATGCTCTTTCCATTTTTTTACTACTTAAAAGGAACAATTCAGAGGCTTGTGCAGTGTGCATATAGCATATCTCGTTTGTGGGACACTTTTATATGTTTGCCGGGCACTTTGCGGCTGGGATATTCAGCTGGAGATGCTCGAAGCCAGTGCCTGGAGTCTGTTTTGGGGCAAGGATTTGACTTTGCAGCGCTTTGGGGCCTGCCAATGGCTTCATAATTTGCACATGAAGATTTCATAATCCTAGCAGTTACCGTTTACCAGGCAAATGTGACCGATATGGACACCTAGAAGAGGTCAGCAAAATGTACCTGCAGCATGATTATGGGAACAAGGTTAATCTGAACAGCCTCTCACGTAAGTGCTAGCATGCTATCTTGTTTATGTTTAGTTAAACTGAGCTGTTAAATTTGCGTGGTAGCTGTAGACTTAAGTTTCGATTTAAAGGGGTCTGTGCAACTGAAACATTTCCAGGGGCGGCGCATTAAAAAATGGCTCTCGATTAGAATGACGCTCACGTCCAATGCCGGCGCTCTGATTGATTGACTGACTAAATGGCTTGAATGGCTGATTGATTGACTAGCCCTTGCACACGTACGCACTCGCTGAGGATTTGCTGCGTAAACTAAAGTTGGCAATCATTGCGATACTCTTTTTTTTTAATGCCTATATATTGAGTCTATGTGCTCAAAAAGTAAATCGATTTATGTTGAATAGTTTCGCTTCAAAGCTTAAATTCAGTGAGTTATATATATTAAAGATTCATTTGGCACCCATTATGTTATTCTTGCACATATTTTAAGGTTTTTAAGTCGCTTGTAAGCTACTCCTTGCTGTATCCCTTGAATCCCCTTGGCAAAGTGTATTTACCTCCATCGTAATTTTCCCGGAACCTCCAATTGCTTTTCCATTGAGCTTTCGTGTGTGCTGCGTATGTGATTTGTTTTACGCCGAATTGCATAAAACATTCGCAATTGCGTGACTCGTGCTCCGGATGGAAAGCGAGTTAAGGCTTATTTATATTCACTTCAGACACGCCCATTGCGCCCACCCAATGCCACGCCCCCCTTCCCCCTGCAGCTCGTAATCCAATAATGCACCACATAGACAGCAGCTACAAATTAGCCGGCTTTCGGTGAGTATGTGCACATCAAGGCCCGTGGGCCATCATAACCGCAACTGATTAAGGCCGAGGAAGTGGGCGCCAAGTGGGCCACCATGCATGTCGCACACTTGATTAAGGAGCCTGGTCATAACGGCGGGTTACGTCAGTGTCGGACCCGTATAAATAAATCACGCATATTGCCGCCATCGGCGTCCACAATGTCATCGTGCTGTTGCAACTGTCAGTCCGAGCAGCCAGCTCCTCGTTTTATTGACACCGAGGGGACACTCTGGATAGGATTCTGTTCTCCTGTAGAGATGACAGAGTGGCCATCTGTTGTTTTAAGGGAATTCAGGGTATATGAATATTCTCGTTGCATATTTTAATAAGAAAAATGCATTCAAGCCTCTTCTTTCAGACATCTTCAGTTAAATAAAGGAAAAGGTTAAATATTTTTCTAATTGATGTAAAGATTAAGTAAAAATGAGGATAATATTCTCGCTTTCTAAGAATAAGAACTGTCTGAACAAGTTTAGGCTATATATGCAACAAGTTTCCAGATGCCACAGCTGTCAGCCATCAAATGGCTTCATTATTATTTGCATTGCACTTTCCCCTGCATGTTAACATCATGTAAACCAAAGTTCTGCGTAGGACAGCCGTTTAGACGTTCAGCACCACCTCGTGACCTCGCACCCCCAACCCCGTGACCCCCGTGCCACCCAGAACAGCGCACTCAGTGGCTGCAGGACGTGCTGGTGCCGATTGCTGACGCGTTGATTGCTGCGAAGGCAAATGCGATGGCAGGCAACTAATTAAAAAGTTATACGAGTAACTTGCACACGCCTTTAACTTTGGCCAAAGTAATTAAAGTTCGCGCCAGGGCCAAAACCAAAACCGAGTGTGTATGTATGTGTTTCTGGGTGCCTGCCAGTCGCTTCAACTTAACTCAGCTCAACTCAACTTTGGCGCATTTACATTTCACACCTGCGCGTGTAAATTCGCCGCAAAAACCCGACCGCGGAAAAAAGTTAACACACAAAGTTAAGAAAAGCGCTTAACTGACTGAAAAGAATGGCGTACACAATTTTTTTTCTTTTAATTTCATAAGCCTAAGGCTAGAATAAAGGCTTTAGCTCTTGAATTATTAAAAATTAACACGAACAAAAGCAATAAGTCTGTTAATGGACTAAATAAGTGGCCGAGTGGAAACTGCAGAAAACTGTGTGTAGTTAGTTGGTGTAATTAAAATGTAGATAAGATAAGATAAGATAAGATAAACTCTTTACTCACAAGTCATAATCCCAGAACTTCTTCATTTTCCAAGTATTTCAAGACAGATTAAAATGAATTCCCAATCCTGCGTATTTATTACCAAAGCCGATTAGAAATCCCACTTGAGTGTGTAATCCAGATTCCCAAATCAGCATAGTTAAACACACATGCGTTCGATAATGCAGTGATGTTTGTGTTATTTTTGGATAATAGAGTGTGAAATTGATATGGCTGGCATATCAAACTTGTGCAAGACAGCTGACAAACATTAGTGCTAATGTATTATGTAGTAATTGACCAATAATTAGCCAACGAATATTGTGCACAATTGCACGATAATATCACATTATTTGGCAGCGAAAATTTCACAACATGACAACTGTTTTAGCATTATTAATGTGAGTACTACCCATTTCCCCACCCAGGGGGCACATTCGAGCTGAATTAATTAATTCTGAGAAGCGCATAAGAGGATTACCAGCTTTATGGAGTGGAGGGCACTATAATTAGTTTTCAATACCATCAAAATTCTATTGGGCACTCTGTTGATAATATGTTAACTGGGTTCAACGACCATCCGCCAGCGATCAATCCGCCAATCAAAAGTGTATGCAATCTCCTTTGTCCTGTCATATACTTGCCAATTAATTTGGCTTGTCATTGTCCGCGTCTAGACAACTATAAGCTAACGCAGAGCTCAATTTGCGGTGCAGTGAACTCTGGCGCGCCACTTTGGCCAGTAATTACTGTAATCAGGCATGGTAATGGCATTAGGCTTTGACATCGCACCGCCACAGGGAGGCGATCAAGTTGCCCCAACTTGCCCCAGAGGCAGCTCATTAGCCGCAGGACGAAAGTTGCCCCGATAACTGGCTGAAACATCAAAGGGCCCCCAAAGCAGCTCACAAAATGTTTGTAATTGGACGAGATTGCAGACATTATGAGGCTCGAAGTTAGCTGCGATTTTAGCCATTGTATATAGTTTTGATTGGTCTTCATTCTTTTAAATGCAACTGCTAGCAGTTTAAATTCACCAGATTCAAGTTCTTTAATTTTCGTCACATAAATATAAAAAGATTTACCCTTTTTTGCTGCCATAATTTCTTTGAGTGCCGAGCTCACAGCAGGACTCGCAAGCAGCTCTCTGCGGAATTGGTTGAGCGCGACAGGAAACTGCGACGGTCCACGCTGCGTATGATTAACAATTTAAGCGTGTGCATATTTCACGGCGAGCACACGCATCGGGCCAAAGTGAAAATTGCATGCATAGACAATGGACTGGGGGGACATGTCCCTTAAAGCGGATGATGGGACAATGCTTTAAGTGCTCTCTCCTCCGTTCGCTTTACGCAAGATTGCTTCTTTTTCGGAGCCAACTGCGTCACCACTGCACTACTGTTGCAGGTTTACAAAGCACCATCACGGCATTAAGCAGGCGACATCTGCATGCCCGGCGTAACAAAAAAGGACGACAGAGATGGTGTCCAGATTGCAAGGACTGCGCCAGACACTCGCCACCGGGTGAGTTTCAGTGAGTTGTCACCCTCTGGGCGGACAAACAATGCGCCTCGCCTAAGCAAAGGACCCGCACCGATTGTCCTGCGAGGAGCGAAGAATGTCCAGGACATCCAGGACATGGTAGAAGGCCGTCTAATAGCCGGTGACTGACTGCTCCGCCATTGTGCAACTTCAATCACCAGCACATGGAGCACTTCAGCTGTCGATGGGCCTTCATCAGAGCCCCCATTTCTCGGAAAACTCAAAAAGGTAGGTAGTCCTGCTCAACACATTAAACGCATTTGCTGTCCTGTGAAGAGTCGCTTATTGATTGAACAACCTTCCGAATGTCCTTTGCATCCGCTTATGGCAACATGTTTGGACAGGGTTTTTTGTTGCTGTACCAACAAGGTGCAAATGATTAAATTTTCGATCTTAAATTTTACAGAATATTACAGAATGTCAGTCTTGCAGAATGACTGAAATTTTAGTCAAATATTAATTGGGTGATTATTACTAACTGAAAGTCATTCCATCGAACCCACTTACTTTAATTAAACATTATGGATTTGATTGATTCAACACTAAACAAATTCAAGACTCCTTTGGTTAATATTTCATAGAATAAATCATAGTCGATGTAAGCCAAAGCGGGTTAAATCATTGAATATAAGTTACATAAGTTATATTTATTTATTTATATGGCTGCTCTCCTACTTTTCCACTGTGTACTTAGGCACCCGTATCAACTGGCATTTGCAACACCACTGGTCTCACCGGCTAACAGTTGACCTTCCGCAGGCGGGGAATCCATTAACAGATCACAACCCGCTCCTTGAGCACCTCGAGTGGATTTCTAGCCCCCGAGTGGGACGGCCATGTTAAGTAGCCAGTTCATTAGACCAATGGCAAACACGCACAGTTTGCATAATGGCCAAGATTAAGTGAGGCGTGGCGAGCTGGAAGCTGGGAGCCGTCGTGCATGGAAGATTCCAACATAATGCCACTAATTGCATATCTTGATGTTCCATGCTTGATTTACAAAGCACGGGCCTCAAGTGTGATTGATTCTGGGCACTAAACTCGATGCTCCGGGACACGCAGCATCGCAGTCTCATTACAAAGTCACGTTGCAAACTGGGCCAAGACGGACTTATGGACTTTAGACGGCGCACAACAACGAAGGCAACTATCTGAGGAGCAACGGCGGAGCAAAAGTAATTTTATTATCAAATCCAACTTTAACAACTGCAACAAACCTCCTGCCTGCTTTTCTTTCCTCCGGCCGGCCGGGCCAACTTGTTATTTGGCTTGTAAGTTACAAAGTCTTGTTCGTGTCCTCGGGGTAATAAAACAAAACTTTGTGTTGAAAATGAAAAACGCACAAACGAACCAACGAACGAATGCAATGCCAAGGCGAAATCCCAGGTTCTTGGTCCTTGGTCCTGGCCATTCTGGCCATCCTGGCCATTCGTCGGCCATTTGGCCATGCTGTGAGTGCAAATGACAGGCGGGCCAAAAGGATTAGAGTGAAATGTAAATTTCATTTGCCGGCGTCTCCTTTTTCTACGGCTCTCCTGGCCAGTTTGCAGATGTCTAATTACGAGCATAGCCATAATGCGAAAGCCAGAAGCTCTTATCAAATGGCACAATCAACCTTGACCAACACGATTTGCATGCGAAAATCATTGAGGAATTTTCTGGTGAAACTCATTGATTTTCGGTGTGACGAGTCGATATGAACCATTCAGCAATTGCCAAATATGCAGACATTTTTAGCAATTTAATGAGAGTTAAAAGCTTAATTGATGGTTATTGCCTTTAATTAAATTTTAAATGATGAAATATCTTTGAAGTATTTATTTCATTTAAATAATTAACATACATTACGCTATTAGCCGATTAAGTATTTTAAGTCATTTTCTGTATAGTATTTCCATTTGAAAACATGTAATTACTTTCTAGACTCACAAATTAATCCCATATCCCACAGAGATGTGACAATCCCTGGTTATAATTCAAAATACGTCTTCCTGCGTGAAAAATATAACTAATGGCCAACTCACCCGGCTTGGCATATACTCCTACCCCCAAAATACCATTCCCCTACCCATGCGAATGTGTGTGAGCGTGTGGAACTGGCCAGATAAGCACATTGCCATTTCCAGAGCCACCTGCTCTTATCTGCCAAGCCATTTACCAGGACTTCTGCTGCCTACCCACCTAGCACTCTCCTGGAACTGGAAGTTACCAGACCAGACCAAACCAGGCCAGGCTGAAGCACTACCCCATTTCACAGCTTATTGTTATTCAACAGCCAAAGTTTTTTCTGCTTCTCGCAAAAGTCATAAGAAGTTTGAAAGGTTTTTCCCCGCAGCTCGTTTTGGGCTGCTGCGTAGCGTAACTCACTTGAGCTCTTCTCCTGGGACGCCTCAATAGTTTTATGAGCCCGAAATGGGTGGGAATTTGAGGTCCTTGGATCGTTGGGTCCTTGGCTGCGCGGGCGGAGGAGTTAAATGCATTTTTAAATTGCAGCGAAATTGATCTTTAGTGGTGCGAGCTGGCGAACTGGCGACGTGTAGCCATCAAAATCCGCTTTACTTTCCCGAGCTGCTATTAAAGCAAGGACCTGCCAAGTGGCATATAAATCGAGTGCATCTCCGACTGCGAGAATATCGTTTTGGTGTGTGAGGAGTGCTTGCACTTGCACAAAAACAAATTTTATTAGCCTAATAATGGGAATGGGCCATATCGAAATCGATTTTTGTTGCTATTAAGCAATAACCTATAACAGAAAGGGCATAAGACTAATAACTGTATTCAATATTGCGAAAGAAAACAGTGAAATCTTTAAACTTGCAATCGAAGTATGAATTATCCTGTTTCCATAAAATGTAGAATTATTTGAAAAATTAATTATTTAAATATTTATTTAATTCCCTGCACTCAGCTAGAGTCTGCCTAATTGCTGCCACATTTCTTCGACTGCTGCATACGCGTTTTCTTCGCTCATTTCCGTTGCTCATACGCCATGTAAACACACTGGCTGGCAACAATGAGTCATAATGATGGCAGAACCGCAAAAAGTGCGCAGCGAGGAATCCGGTAATTGCAGCACGCACTCCGTGCCGACTTCGATGCATTTGTCATGGCATTTATTAACCGTTCACGTGCAACTAACAAATGATATTTTGCCCCACCAGCGGTGGCGTTGTTTTCAGAAAGGCAAAGGAATTAAGCGAGCATTCAGTATTTCCTCCGTGACAGCATCTTTCTGACAAATTGAATTTGGCCAGGACGTGCTGTTGTTTCATGGCATGGCCACGCTCCATTTGCGCTCCATTGACGACACGATGGCCCAAGTCAGCTGGCCAAACTGCTGAACAGCCAACAACGCCCCGAAAGCCCAACTCTTTGGGTGCACTGGAAACTTTTCAATTACATTAGGTTCTCAAGTCGATGAAGGAGCTTTCCGTGAGCAAAGAGGAGCCAGGAGCAGCGAGGAGGAGGCAGTGCAGCAGCAATAGCAACATGTTCGCCCAGGCGCCCGCTGACAAGTCATTAAGAGTGACAAATTGCCGGAGTGGGGCGTGGCCCGACTCTCGAGTCGAGTTGCCAAAGTTGGCTACCACATTTAATTAGACTAAACTTCGGTCCACTCGCCGGCTAATGCAATTCATTAAACATTTAATGCCCGGCCCACAACTTTGTTGGCAGCAAACAAGTGCATCGCTGCCAGTTATGATGGCCAACAGTCCCCAAGTCCCCCAATGACTGCCATCGAGCTTATCCCTGCGGCCTATGCCCCATTCGGCATAACGAAGCCACAAGCTTGTGCGAAGGTGCAAGACATAATATTTTGGATCCGGACCTAACGAGAGTGTGCCTCGAAGTGCTCCCCTTTTGGCCATAATTCAGCCTGAGTTTTCACTGGATTTCCCATTATTATACCCCTACGCACAGTGGGTTATTCCCTCCCAATGGCTCCCTAATTGGATGGAAATCTTGTGTTTTCTTGAGCCCCGAGTTCCTAATTTATTATTAAGTCATAAGGATGGGTCGTTTATGCAAGGGTTAATATATGCAGGTCGATCATTAGGCACATTTTCAGTCGTTTTGGGCACCTCATTAATTTTAAATTTCAGATTAGCTCATTGCTTATTTGGGTGTGCGCTTAATAAATAAAGTACTTATAAAATTATATGACTACTAGGAAGTAACCTAATATTTATATAAGTTTTTAAATTGAAAGGCAATCGTATTTACCCATACATATTCTTGTTCTATAAATAACTGAAATATATATTCAAGGGCTTAAGAGTGCAAATTAACTTACTCCGCGTTGCAATTGCAATTTAAAAAGGACGAGGGCGAACTTCTTACGACTCTGTCATTACAAGACTCCGCCGGACAGACGCAGATGGAACTGGCGGCTCAGGCGTCTTCGCATTTACTGATTGATAGACTTCGGCCCAATAAATTCAATTGTCAGTGGTGTGTGGATGGCGTAGTGGCTCGTCTGCTCCTGTGGCCAACACTCCCCGGTGGAGGGTAGATTTATGGGATGTCTCGTGGCCACATAGGCCCAACTGACCGCTTTGCGTTGGACGAGGAGTACTCGTTGCGGCACAAATTTGTAAGCTTCCTGACTTCGCCAGCTCGTTACGCAACAGCACACATATGACAGGCAATTTGTGTTTATTGCGTGGCCATAAAGACCTGTCATATGGCCGAGAAAAACTACTACAGCTGGCAGGCACAGTGGCCAAATCTCTTTGGCCTTCGTTAAAGACACCATTACAGAAGCCGCCCACACATTCGTACTCATACGCAGACTTGGTCACAGTCAGAAGCCGCAAATGCGCCACACGATTCGGTGTGTCATTAAAGGTACATAACGTTTTTCTCCATGAGCACTGATACCCCTTACACGATGGGGTATATACGACAATTTAAATTCAAAGGAAAAATCCTATAGAAAGCCTCATGGTTTTATTTTGTATTTAGATAGGTGAAAATAGGTGAAAAGGGTTTATTTGGTATATATTTGCGGATCTCTAAATCAATAAATCAAATTTAGACAATCTCTACAACATATCTTTATATAGCGCACAGTAATATTTATAGATAAATAGATACATTATAAGTAAAAAATGAAACTAATAGGTCAAAATAATTCTTATCCTTTGAACTCTTTCATTATTAAGAGTTCTGTGCCTGCATTCAGTTGATTAATATGCAATTTCTTCATGGTGGAAACGCCATTAACGCACACACATGCAAAAGAAAACCGCTCACACACACTTGCATTGCTTTTTTTTACGATTCTGGTCGGTTGGCGAGGCTCGAAGTCGAGCGTTTTGGCTTTGTTTGTGGAGCGGAAAAAAACACAGTGGCGAAAACAAAGGGATAATTTAAACTCTGTCATAAACTAGGTTAGCATCACACAGCGCCACCCACTCGACCGCCCACTCAGCCAGCCACACACTCACACACACACACACTTGTCTGGCAGACTTGGCTATAATAACTGTCGGTCGGTTAGGAGTTTTTCTTCATCAGCTTCTGTTGCTGTTGCTCCTCTTTTGCGCTTTATTTCCTTGGCGGGATATACAATCTTTTTTGCTCCTTGTTGCCAGACAATACGCGCATTTATTTCATTCACTTTTTTCCGAGGGCATGTACATATATATGTGGGCGTGCCTCGGTCGGGTCATGCGGCATTATGTGGTGCATTTTTTATGAGTCGCTCTGCCTTTTATCACATGTGCATACACATAAGTACAGCCTCTGCGCTTTTTGTATTCATGGCGATTCGCAGCCGCCACATAAATTGGCCACAGAGTTTAAAATGCCTTTTTTCCTGCCACCGGCGGAAAATGCTAAGTGGAAACTGCCGCTGCAAACAGTTTGCTGAATTATGCTTAAAACGGTATTTGCACGGCGCCACCAACGGGCACTTATTTCTAAAATATTAATTGTGATTTAATTTAATTGAACACAAGTTTTAAGTCCCCAAAACAAATGGAAAACTCAGCCACAACAAATTGTGTTTGTCATTCGCTGGCCGCAATGCATTCGTTTTAGATGTATTGACAGAGTTTTCATTTAGCAATTTGTTTATGGCTTTTTCACTAGCGCTGGTATTTCAATATTTCCAATTTTGCATGTGAAAATCCATGCCAAGGTAGTTGGCATGTAAATTAAAAAAAATATGAAAAATTATTGATAAAAACCCATGTCGAAGGGAGTGCCATACAACAGCGATTAAATTCCGGATTCCCCGGCGAATGCGTGGAATGCCCTTGCAAGCGATTTTTCTGTTTATTTATTTGCATTGATTGAAAAAACACACAAATCGATTATTATTAACGATTTTTTGCCAATACTTTTTTGCGACACATCGAATCGAGGCGATTGTGTTTGGGCAATTCATTTCAATGGGGGCCATGCATAAACATCAATTAAATGCGCCTGTAAATCGGCGGCGTTTGCTTTATGGTAGGTATAAGCCCATATCTTTTACCCATTTAATTAAACGATATTGCAGTGGACCACGCCCCCAATTTTGCCCAGTGTCTGCACTAAATGGTTTTCCACTTTTTCCTGCATTTCCAACGTTTTTCCAGCTTGACTTGACTGACTGCCTTTCATGCCACATCTATTGTTTAACTTTGCCGGCGGGGGTCAGAGGTTAATTGATGATAAATTGAAACATCATCATCATCGCCATCGCCCATCTTGCGGTTCGCGGAGAAGGGAAGAAAAACAGAGGCACGACGGGCACAATGTCATTTAATTAATGAGCAATTGATTAAATCATAAACAAAAACAGCGAGACGCATTCCAAATTGAATGCCCAGCAAATAATGTTATACATTTATCTCGCAGTCATTCTTGATTTTTCCCGGCGACAAGTGCAATGATTTCTGGACATTTGACTCGGCAATTTGTTGGAATTTCCCGCTACGTTGATGTTGCACACGAATTTGTCAGCCCCAGTTGTCCACAGTCGGTGGAATAATGAATGTCTGCACCAATTTCAGCGGTTACCCTGGTATTTTAAGTGCTATTTTTTATAGCTTTTATACCTTTGTCAAAAAGGTAGAACCACAGAGTAGAGGCTTCTTACCACTCTAAAACTAAATAGATTACGAGTTATGTATGGCCTGCTGTCGACATTTATACCTTTTGTCAAACAAATACAAAGTTATTTCATTTCTGAACTGTATTTTTAACATGAAATGCACTTTAGTTAAAGCACAAAAATCGTACACGTTCCCAATTAACTTCAATTTACCGCCCAGCGAAACCCTTGTGAACACCGATTTTGAATCAGATCCAACACATTTCGGGTGTTAACAAATTGAGTTCGGTTTGTGACCCCTGGGCAAACTGGCTATTGTAATTATTCACGCCGCGATTCGCGGTGAAAAAGATGTATTCGCGAATATACATGAGTGTATGTGGAAAATTGGGGGAAAACGCGATGTCAGTGGCACAGTGAAATGCAGGACTCGACGCCACCTGACAGCCACTTTACGTGGAGTGCTTGTCGGATTTTAAAAATAATAACAAAACGAAAACTTATGGCTTACACAAAGAGAGAGAGAGAGAGAGAGTGACACAAAAAAAGACGGCCAAAATCATGCATGCAAAGTGAAGGCGAAACCAGGAAAATGGGCACGTCACGTGGCAGTGGGTGGAAATTCTGGCCAGGATGACAGGACACTTTTGCCAGTGTCAGTTAAATGGAACACCCGATCCACGAGCCACACAACAATGGCCAGCTCCAATGGCTTCTCATCCGACTTCCCGCTGAGAGCTCTAGGCTCTGGACTCCCCAAAACTTAAATGGTGTCAAGGCTGATGAGTTTGTATCGCCACACCACCCACCTACACACACACACACACACACACACCCACTCACGGAAAACGAAATTCTTCAGCACAAGTCAAAGTTCGGATGCCCGGCAAAAGTTGAACAAATTCAATAGATAACAATGAAGTGAAAGCAAGTGAGTTGAGACCGTTTTGTGGCTGCGGATGATGGAGAGAGGCACTGGACGAAATCAGGGGCACTTTAACCCAAAAATCTGTTAATAATTAAGTTTCTATATGGTGCTGGTATATTTATAACTGAATTAATATTGATCACATATATAAGACTTTTAATAAGATTCAAAAAAGGTTGATAAGTATGTTACGAATAATTATTCTGCCTTCTGATCTAAGTACTGGTTATCCTTATAAATTTAATACCTTAAAGATATCAAACAGGAGACACATTTTTTTCCAGTGCATCGCATCTGCCTCCCCGAACTCCATCACAGTCATCACCCTTTTTCACGACCCGTTGACAGCGCAAATATGCAAAGTCAAGTGGCAATTTATCATGCTATGCAGTGAAACCGCCCTCCGGGCAGCGCGAGAATTTAAGGTGGCGGCCCAAACCGCCGCGTGGGGCACTCTGGGGTTAAGTGGCAAACTAAATTGAATCGCCAGCGACGAACGATGCGTGGGCATGTATCTACGCCTACAACTAACAACCCGCGGCCCCAACAAACCCCTCGCCCCACTGAAACTGCACATTGGATTGGGAGTGATTTACATTCTGATTTATACCAGCTCGGTTTTTTGGTAAAAAGAAATAACTGCGAATTTAAAATAAGTTGCTTAAATTCTGCATTCCAATTTGCGCAATTTCTTGAAAGGAACATGTCATTCAATATAAACTTAGGTAATATTAAATAATTAGATAATTGTTATAAATTCACCAGGTCCAGTGTCCACAGTTCGGTTTACGGTTCGCTTTGCATTAAAATCGATGCGACGCTGACCTTTCCCTCAATTAAAAGTGCACACCCACCCGGCGATGGGAGCGCACAGTGGCGGTCGAAAGTAATGGGACACTCTTCCACTGGGGGCGTTGCTGTCGACACTTTACCTCATTAGCAGCATCAGCAGCATCGGCCGCTTGTATAATTAATGATTGCGCCCCCTGCCGCAGGCTTCGTATTGATTTTAATTTGTGGAATTTACTGGCTAAATATGATAAATTCGAGATGCACAGAGGACTCTCCTGCGCGAGATGGGGAGGCAGCACTTAGCAAAGTAATTAACCAGCCCGATTTGGCAATGAGTGCCGCCTGCCAGCTGCCAGCTTGGTCATCCTCAAAGACAGTTGGTCAGATCGAGCCAGTTGGTCACTTGACAATCCGTAACCCAAGCCCATGCAACCCCCAACCGGCAGGCGGAAGTGCCCGAGGCAACCGCAGAACAACTCCACTCCATCCACCGACCTCGGGCGTCTCCGGAAATTCACCCTGCCGTTGACAACCCTCAAGAGATCCGACCAAAGACACTCGTCCCAGTCAGTAAGTGACCGCAGCAACAGAAACAGCAACTGGGGGGCACTGGGAATATGGTGATGTGTCGGTTTCTGGGACGGCGAATGCAACGGAAGGATGCGATGGGCTGCGATGACACTGGCGGCGAAAGGCGGAGTAATATGCGTAATTAAACAAAACCGCAAGTGGGCCAGAGCAACAGCAAAGGATTCAGTTACCAGGGATAAAAGCAACTGCAGCTGCAGTGTATCCACTCGAAAGATGGCCAAAGTGAAGGGTATAAACAAGGCGAAGTTGGGACTCCCTAACTAAGGAATAGCACCTGCCTATTATAAACAAACTTTGCTTGCAAAAATTCAAAGAATATTCATATAAATAATGAAAATCACATTAACCATGATGCCTTCCTCAAATAAATAAATGACACATTACTGCACGACGAGAGGCAACAGCAAATGTTGATACCCTTCGGCGAGAGATGACAGCAGGCTTAAATTAAATATTTGCAAGGACGCAGGACGAAGTGGGCAGAGTGCGGAGTGCAAAAGGACGAAAGAAATCAAAGAGAGTCGAGCAGCGAGGAGCCCAAAAACGCAGCGCCACATAAATGTGGGGCATGCAGATTGAAGTGTCGTCCGGAGACGAGGACCAGGCAAATGGGAAAACGGGAAAATGGTCCCATGGAAAATCAGAGGCATGTGGCAGGCCATGGAAATGCCATTCAAGTGCGACTTAACACCCCCTCAGACAGCTTTTAGGCAGTGGAAATGGATCGGAAGACTAAGACCAAACATCGTTGACTGACAGCGACTTCAAAAAATCCAACGGAAAACAGTGAGAACAGTGCAAAAGGGCTGCCATGCGGCGAGATACTTTCGCAGTATCTTCGAGATACTTCAGCGAAATGTGCAACAATGTGCCAGCATCGATTTTCTATTAGCCACGAGACACTTGAGCCACAAAACTAAATACAGAAGGCAAATATTGATAAATACGTAACGACACGACGACGAGGAAGACGGAAAACCACAACAACCACATTATGAATGCTACTGAAGCTCGTAACTGTCCATCGACCAGCCAAGAACATAATAAACAGCGTTCATGGGTCCGAAAATAAAACGCAGAACGTAACTCGGAAGAGGTCGCCACATCCACATCCTCATTCCCATCCACATCCCCTCCAGAATTCGATGACCACCTCAGCCAATGTCACACTGGAGCAACCAATGGGGTCAAATCGTTTATTATTCAAAATTAAATGCCTAAAAAGGGCGGTGTGCACAAAAAGTTAAGATCATATTGTTGTGATTTGCGATATATTTTATTACATATAATAACTTGAAGTTGATAGTTAAGATGTTTAAGTTGTTTAAAAAACAAAAAAAAACTGCTAAAACTGCTATTACAATTAAAAAAAAAAAATACTTTTGTAAATATTTTCTACCCCTCAATTCCTAGCTTTAGAATCAGGCTAGTTTATGCATTTAGATAACATTTGTTTTCTTTTTCTGCCAGTGTAAGAACCACTCACCTGTTAGGGCTGCCAAATTCAGAATAAATCCAATTAGCCGCATTGCGAGAATCGCAACGAATATGAATTTGAATTTCTGTGGTTACTGCACAAAAAAAACGGTGAATATGCTTGCGACCTGATTACGAGTTCAAAGTGCCAGCGGGGCGAATTATTTCATTTATCTAATATCAAGTTGTGCCGCGAGAATTCACATCAATTGTTTTGACTTAGTTTCGCACAACTCAGTTGGTTTTCCGTGAGCCAAGCTCGGCGATTCGGCGCTTGAGCCGGAGTCCAAATTCCGGACGTCGGATTTCGGAGCCGAGCGCAAAAGGAGAGCTCAGAGAGAAAGCCAGGAGAAAGGCTTTCTCTGGCGACACGAAGTGTTGGTGAACCGACTCGCACGAATTTTACTTTATCACTGAATTTGATTTTTTTTCGCATCTTCGGCAATCGCCGGACACAATGTTGCTGGCAACATTGTCGAAGAGGGGAATTTTCGAGTTCGAAAGTTTCTGATTCGAAGGAAGGGGGAAAAGGCAAAAAAGCTTGAATAAACGGACTAATACAAAATATACAAATCTAATAAATAAGAAAATGTTAAAACTAAACGCTTCTTTCAAATTTTAAAAGCTGTTCGACACAGTGCCATAAATATTCCATAACATAATTTATAGCAGTTTAAGTTCAACTGAGGCTTTTGGCATTGTGCTATACAGCAATGTTATTTAACATTTTATCGCAAGAACGAAACTTGGTGTTATATTAGACTGTTATTTTTCAGAATAAATTTTGTAATAAAAATAAAGAATATTTAAACATTTATGATATGGAATCTTAATTTTGAGGGAAAACTTACAACACATTGTTGATTAGCCAGATTTATGAAAACTTGAAAAAAATTTATATGTAAGAAAGTAATTTTTTGTACTGCAGTATTTTGTGGTATTTTTCATAGACCCTGTTCATGGTATGGTATTAATCAGCTGTGTGCTCACAAATGCGTTTCAGCTGCTCACCGAAATCCAATGTTTCGATTTTGCAAAATGCCGGGAAGAAAGTAAATAAATATAATTTCTTCAAATATAATGTAAATATAATGTAAATTTATACAAAGGGCACGAAGAAAGTTGATCAAGAAGCAGCAGAGGAAGCGGCGTCGTCAAAAACATGCCAAAGAACGTGATAAACTGGCTGTGGAGGCGGAGAACCAAAGACTTATGCAGCCGGAGTACCAGAAATGGTTGCAGGAACAGGAGGAAATGCAAGAATTCCAACGACTGGCCGACGAACGGGAGCGCCAGTTGGCGGAGGAGTCCTGGCTGCGACGCGAAGCCACAGCGCAGCGACAATTCCAAATGGACGAGGCGAAGAAGCGCCAGGAGCAGGAGGAAGTGGAGCGTTTGCAGCTGGAACAGGCAAAAGAGCGGGCGGAACGGGAGGAGAAACAGCGGAGGCAGCGCGAGGTGGAGGCACGAAAAGCCGCTGAGGCTGCCGCCAAATTCGATGCCATGATGGAGAGCATGGATGAGTATCTGAAGAACCCGCGTATCGAGAAGCCTCCCAGTCACCTCCTGCGTGTGATGGAAACGCATCCGGAGGAACGAGCCTGCGAGTTCTTCAGCCGCACCAACTGTTGCCGCTACGGTCACGCCTGCACCTTCAACCACCGCCGTCCGATGCTGGGAAGGATCCTCCTCATCCGGCACTTCTTCAACCATTCCATGCTGCAGAAGCGATGGACGCACAAGGAGTACGACTCGGCGGAGGAACACCTGGAATTGACCGAGCAGGATCTGCGCCACGACTACGATGAGTTCTTCAACGATGCCGTCGAGGAACTCAGAAAGTTTGGCACCATTGTCAACTTCCGCACGGTGCGCAATACGCTGGAACACCTCAGGGGTCACGTCTTTGTGGAGTACACAAACGAACGGTTTGTCTGAGAGTATTAATTATCATTATTATTTAATTAATATGACATTGTTCATATGCAAGCAAATGCAGCCTATTTCCCAGCATTTTCATGTAAAAGTAAATTCATATAAAACACAGTTTTAATTTTTACCTGTTCTCTCAGCAAATTATATATATATATTGTAATGTCTAAAGAGGTCATAAACTAATTATTACAAAGCGTACCTTATAATTTCAGATCCGCACTTCGCGCCTTTACCAATCTCCAAGGTCGCTACTACGCCTCCAAGCGACTGAACGTGGAGTTCTCCAACCTGAGGACGTGGCGCGGCGCAGTGTGCGGTACGTGAACTGCATGCCAAGAAGAAGTCGTATCCTTTAACAAGCCAAAACTCAAACTAAACCCATTCATATATTTTAATACCATTTTCTTTAACACAATATGTGACTTCTTAAAGGTTTGTCCTTAACACGTAAATGTCCCAAAGGTAACGGCTGCGGCTATCTGCACCTGTTTGGCAATCCGAACAACCTGTACAACACGGAACTGGAGTACACCAGCGGTCCACGTAGTGAGCGACGCTCTAGCCAAACTCCAACGGCCAAGACACCCAGGTGGATTAAAATATTATATTAGTTCATATTCCGGCAACCTATTTTAATAATTTCCTCGTCTCTTCAGTTGGGATGAGCACAGCGAGCACGGCAGGAACTGGCGCTGGTCGGCAAGTCCCGAGGTGGAACTGGAAAACTCCAAGGACTTGGGCAACAGAGGTCAGGATCTTAAAAACACCCGACAGTGGGATCGTCATTCCAGGTCAAGAAGTGACCGGAGGTCCGTGCGCTCTAAAAGAGAGCACAGCTCCTCGGGATCTTCACATGAGGAGCGCAGATCAAAGAGGCATCATCAGCACAGGAGCAACTCCACAACACCCGATCATCAGCACAACCATCGCCAATAAAAACGAAAGTATTAATTCAAGTTTTTTTATGGGATCTTTACAAAATTTTATTCAATCTCTTTGTGGACAAAACATGAGTGTCTCAAACAAAATACTAAAGAGATTCCGAATTTCTTGCTTGAATGACAGACAGAGGGTCAGAGAGAAACACTTGCAATTTAGGATTGTCTATAAATATTTAAGGTGCGATCTGAAAACGACTCAATTGTTTACAACGGAATGGAATTCTACGCGTAAAATTGGCAGTTTCGAAGGTAGGAGAAAGGGAAAGTGAGACTAAGTGCTGGGTGCTAAGGTGTGGATGACAGCAGTATTTTGGAGGTGGTAGGTGGGTGGTGGTGTTTGTAGGATCGGAAATTGTAAATTCTAAAGTCTATTTGTCTTGCTTTCTTCCGTTTTCGTCGTACACATACAAACAAAAATTATACAAAAACTCGTTTAAGGAATATTATAATAAGTAGCTTTAAAATTAGGCAAACAGCGAACGCCCAGCGAGCCGCCCTATAGACGGATTCCGGGATTCGTGGCCGCCACATAGCGCAGCAGCTCCTCGTTGTCCTCGCAGATGACGGGCTTCTCGTGGTAGCAGGCGACGTCGTGCCAGGCGATGCCATCGTTGTACACGTTGTTCAGCACGGACAGGCACTGCTCCTTGGTCTGGTTGATGTCGTACTCGGCGTTGTCCGGCTGCGGGCGCTTCTTGTGGCCAGTCTGCGACCAAGGGTTGTAGCCCCAGCCCTGTGGGATGCGGTTGGTGGCCTGGATCTTCTCGCGGGTTGCGGACCAGAACCATCCATAGACGGTTTTGGGCTCCAGATCCGGACGGTTCTCGCAGCCAGCAAAGTCACAGATACGTCCGGCCGTCCAGATGTACGGCACATCGTTCTGCTGGATCACGCGGAAGATCAGGTTGTTCTTCTCCTGGGTCTCCAGGGCGACCAGATCCATGCAGTACTCGCGGCACAGATTGCGGCCATCCAACCAATCGACCTTCTTGTTGGCCAGCGCGGGCACGTGGGTGGTTAGGAACATGTTTTTGCCGCGGTAGGAGAACTCCTTGGGACCTGCGGGTCAGCAAGAAGAAGTCGGTTAGCGGAAAGTGTTTTCGTGCTTGCACTGGGAAAATAGTAGGGGTATGTAATGGCTTTTCAAAAAATATACAAAATTATTGAACTATTGAATAATAGGAGCACTTTAAACTTTAAGATTCAAACTTAGTTGCATTTTTCGTTTGCTTCCGAATTTCCTAATTTTTTGCCGTGTGGGTGTGGCATGTAGCAACCGGTTTTCCGCGCCGCTGCAGCCTCATCTTCCATCTCCATCTGGAGTCGGAGTGCAATGTCTCGCAGCCTGCCCCATCATGGGCAAACGAAACCGAAAGCGAGTAGCGCCGAAAATCGAGAGATACTATATACCAATGGTGGATGCCAGTGGCTGAAGCTGCCCCGGGCCTTACACAACTTCCCCGGTGGCGGCGTGTTACGCAATCCGCGCAATTTAT
Source organism: Drosophila sechellia (assembly GCF_004382195.2). Lineage (NCBI taxonomy): Eukaryota > Metazoa > Arthropoda > Insecta > Diptera > Drosophilidae > Drosophila > Drosophila sechellia. Next base: position 4,717,065 of record NC_045949.1, read on the forward strand.
GCAGCATGCTTCTTTTTGCGACTCCCGCCGCCGCCGCTTTCCTTTTGTCTTGGGTGTCAAAAGGTTTTCAGCTGCCCCGCGTATATATTTACTTTTTAGCTTATTTTTTCGAGGAAACAATGGGATCCCCCGCCTGACAACTCCATCCTCGAACTTGTTTCGCCTGAGCGAGCTGCCAGCTACCAGCTACCAACTACCAACTGCCAGCTATCATTTGATTAGCTGCCTCTTTGGAAGTCTTCGCAATGTGCGATATGTCCGCCCCTCGGACGCGCCCCGAAAAAACTGAAGAAAAAGATACCCGCCTGTTGCCACAGTTGGCACGCGTCATTAGTCCCGCTTTAGGCCACTTTTGCAACTGCCCCCCTGCCACGCCCCCTCTGCTGGCGGGCAACGCTACGCGTCAAATCAGCTTAAGTCCAACACATAATGGCCTTATTGGCCATTGTTTGCACATTATTATTTATTTTGCTGCCGCTCCGGCTGCCACTTGCCATTTCCTCACATTTCTGGCCCTTTTGTGCGCGGGTCAAGGCGAGATAATGTGGCTAAAACTCATCTTGACTGAGTGTATATATGTGTATTTTCCTAGCCCGAAACTTGCGTAATAATCCGGGTGTCGATGCCGTTTTTTTTCGATTGGCATCTTTCAACAGTGGGTTAGAAAAACCGAAACGTTTTCGAATCTTAATTATCGGGCGAATACACGCCTGAGAGAGTTGTCTACAAAAAGGTAATTAAGTGGAATTGTTAATCAGGTGATTTAACTATTGGAAGGCAGACCTAAAAACCTGCGCTTGTATAACTGGAATTCTCTAAGAGATGAAAGATCTAAGTCGCTGCCAACGGCACTGGCTTCAAAAAACTGGATATGCAACTCCGGTGACGCCCCAAAATTAAGTTGCATGTTTAACGGCTTTGGCTAAGTCTCAATGTGTGCGTGTGTGTGTTAGCCATAAGTTGGTGTGTGCGCCGGTGTGAGTTAGGGCTTGTCTAATTAGCAATAACTGCAAAGTGTTCATTAGTGTACCGGATATGCAGCGATGATGCTATTGTTCAGGCGTCTCGCCCGTTTTAGCCCGATCTCTAAGCCCTGATGCAATGGTAAGTAATCTCAGGCGATGACTGGCAGCGACAATCATTCGTAGAATAAATGAGGAAAACCCGCTTCAACTGAACTACTTGCTTGTTAAGCCCCTCGGATTTGAGCAATTATCAGCTTTGAAGCGCAGAGGAAATCAATTAATTTGTTGTCCATAAGTGGCGGAAAACTACATTTACCCATTTAATATTTTAAATTAAAAGAAAAATATAATATAAGCTACATACATTCTGCCTATCAAATGGAATTTGTTTACGAAAAAGGCGGGCAAAGAAAGTGAATCTATAGGCCGCCATAAAGCTGGCACACACGTCGACGACCTTCAGCAAAAACAAAAAAAAAACCCTCGGCATTTGTGGTTACACCCACAGCCACACGTCGCATTGCCAAACAATTTCAAGTGCAAACTTGGCAATCAAAGCCGCTTAATATTCTCGCCGCGTTCGTCACTTTTACTTTTCGCCATTGTGGGATTGGGCATGGGTATGGGTGCAATGGAGTTTGATGATGGGCCATAGCCCGGTATACTTACGGCTAGCGCACTTGGCGGGCACGGGCAGTGAGAGGAAGCGACCCGGCTTGGTCGCTGTGGTCGTGGTGGTTCTGGCCGCATGGCTGCAGGCCAGCACCACGCAGAAAGTCGCTATTGCCAGGGTGACTTTCATCTGGAAGGCGAGGAGAGAGAAAAAGTTGGGAAAACATTAGACAAATTATTGGTAAGACAAAGTGCCAGGCCATATGCGATTTGGCAAGTAACTGGTACGGGTACACGGCGACAGATATAGATATGCAAATTGTTAACACGTTGTCATTAACATAAATTTGTACACGATTATCGAGCGATAACGATGCCGCGCCCTTTTGTTCGCCACCTCTGCCCATGTTGCGTATACGCAATTTCGTATAAATTTCCAGCTCGCTGGTCAATACGATCCGCAGCGATCCGAAGATGTAAGCTGCTGGTCGAGATCGCTTTTTATGTCAAGGATGCGCAACCGGTTGCCCCCGGCGGCCACTGACACAGTGCCACAGTGACTACCAAACGCCATCGACCGCCGACCGCCGACCATCGACGATCGACGACACTTGAGACTTTATTATTTTCATTTTCATTTTCATTTTTATTGTGGCGCAGCGCGGCGGCAACGTGATCAGCATCAATATCGGCGTCAGCACATCACATTATTCATAAATAAAAATGTATTTAGCATCTGCAACGGCGGCCAGCATGCTGATTACACAAGCAGCAGCGGGGCTGACCTTAACTGGTTTTATTGACTTTTTATTTTCTATCTTTCCGATTTTATTTAGTTTTTTCTTTGAGACGCTGCGTGTCTTCGGCTAGAACCTTCCACGTCGGCTAGCATTTCAATTGGTTGTAGAGCCCGTTTTCGAGTCGTTTCTTCCTCCTTATGCTAATGCAATTCGCAACGGATCGGTTAGACCGGCGGCTCAATGTCCGCGCGCAGCTGGAAATTGTTGCATATTAATTGGATTTGATCTGGGCGGCGATTGCGTGTCTGTGTGGCTTAACGCCAGTGTTTATTTGATCGCCAGCTGTCCGCTGATTTGGCAACTATAAATCATTAACGACGGACCAGCGCTTATCAGCGGTCAGCGCCTAATTTGGTAACAATACATAATGAAAATTGGATTTCGTATTGATTTCATCTTCGACAGCGACATTTCCAAAGTGAAGAGTTTGTTGGGAAATATGTGTGTATGTCAGTTATTGTGGCTCCTTTTTGGTGTTTATTTTTTTACTCATTTGTTTGTTCATTTGTTGCGTTTTGTAACTTGTCCATCAGCGCTTTGTCCATTTCTTGTTTCATGCATGTTAATCAATCAGCCGACGAGCTGATGAGGCATTTAATTATACTCCTACAGAGAGCTCAGTGCCCTTTAATGCCAGTGGGCAAATTACAGGCCAAGTGGGCTTTGTGCATTATCGAGTGTTTCTCTTTTCGGGTTTTTCTCCAAAGGGGTTATGGGTGATGGAAATTTTATGTGCAACATTGCGCAAACTATATGTTCGGTGGAAATATTTTCAACTAATAATTTTGTCTTTAATTTTATAGCTCAAATTGTCCGTCATGTAAAGTTATGGTACAAAAGACTTAGGCAACGAACTTTTTCAAAGTGGCCAACAAAAGACTTTATCAATAGAGGTTCTTAAACGAATGACTTAGACAGCAAACCTTTCTAAGTTCTCAAGCGAAAGACTTGGGAAGCGAACTTTTTCAGTCACACGAAAGACTTGGGCAACGAACTCGTTTCCCACTTAGCCTCCACTAGCTTTAGTTCTCATTCATTCAGGTCTTGCCAGTTCTGAGCGGAATTTTTTTTTTAAATATTTTTCCGTTGGATTTCGAATGTTTCAGGTTTCCATATCCTTGAACTGCGCACAGCACTCAATTTTTTCTACAATTTATGATTGTTTTTATGTTTTTTTGAACACAATATGAGTTTGCACTTTGGTTAGTCCTTCGATTGTCCGCACACACACATATCGCATATGGCATAGTAATAGAGCACACTTTATATCCTTGGACGCGGAGCGCTGCTGCTTACCTTTGCTTGCTATTTGGAATAACACTGCACAGCACGGTTTCTATACTGTAGTCGCCGAATTGTCCAAGCAGACAACCAGACGAGACCAGACGCAAACGAAAACAAAAGTCAATTGGCAGCAGCAAACTGTTTTATAGTCGAAGCCGCGCTGGCTGCCCACCAACAACATCTCGTGCAGCTTTGAAAAAGCTGCGACTGCGACGCCAGCGGCGACGGCGACGCTGACCGCAGCTGCTGCTGCAGCGAAGCTTTGGCAGCAGCGAAGGCATATAGACATATAGCCATACAGCCATATAGCCATATAGCAGCAAAGCAAAAACCAAAAACAACGAGATGAGCTGCTCAGAACATCTTTAGACAACAACGACAACTTTTGTCTATAAATATTTATGTTCTTTTTTTCAGTCTTTTTCCCGCTCGCATCTTATTTATTTAGTTTTTATTTAAAGCATCTTCTCGATCTATTGTTCGGTCTAAAACTGTAGTTTGATAATTTTATAGCCGCACAGATCCATTAAGTAGTTGTTGCTCGAGTGTCAGGCACTGGAAACTTGAGCTCGACGTAGACAGAGATTTGGTCCGTGTTGTGTGTTTGGGTTTTGTTTCGAAATGTATTTATGCAAACACTCTTGGAACCGCCACGCTGGCATCCATCTCCGTGGCCAGCTCCATATATCACCATTTGATGGAGTGTTTGTCTTCTTTTTTAGGCCTTGATCTTGAAAAGCCTTTCGAAATGCCATTTAAGATCGCCGATGATTTTGGCTTCCGCGCTCGGCCCCACGCACGCGTTTGCAAAAATGAGATACAAAAGCGGTTCGATGGGTTTCTTTCGGCATTTACAAACTCTGATTCGATTTCTGTGCTTTAATTGCCATGTGAATGAACTGGCGGGGAAAGGATCGTCTGCTGGCCAAAAATGGAATAAAATATATAGCTCCGGAGTGCTTGGCGGTGCCAGCCGGATCTGAGATTGTTCTTAAAAAGCTTTATGTTTGCTTTTTATTTTCGCTCATAAATATGCAAATTGATCTCTTGATTATGTAATTTATTTAGTGTGATTTTGAGAGTGAATCCCCCGCACCGCTCCGCGCCGACCCATCATTTCTATGACAAATCAAATCTGTTGCAATGCTTCAGTAAACATTTGAAGTTGGGGGGCAGGTTCAAGTCGCTAATCCTGTTTAATTGTCATCATCAACTTGACATTTTGACTGGATTTGAACTCGTGACTCTTGAATAGCGCCAATGTTCACCTGCCCGCTCTTTTGACTCTTCCATTTTTTTTTTGTATCTTAAGATATGTTTTTTTTTTGTTTGTCACATTTCGGTTGGCCGCTAATTGACCATGAAGATGCGTTTGTTTGGGTGGCACTTTTGTTTGTCATTTAGAGCTGTCTTTAATAGCGAGCTAATTTTGAAAGCGGATTCGGATTCACAAAAGGCGTGGCCGAGCTCCAATTCCCGCCTCTGTGGGTCTTCCCCCCCAATTCCCCATCTCTTGCATATTTTAATTAGCCTTATTAATAGAGCCGCAGTCACTTGCCTTGGGGCGCCATGTGCCAAAGGTTTGGACCCGAAGAGCCGTGAATTGTGTTGGCCCAACACATTAACAGCATCAAATTAATTACACATTTAGCTGGCGAGTGCTAAGTTCATATTGCAAAAAAAAAATGTAAAAAGTACGCGACCGATTGGGAAACTTTAAGTCACGAAGGTTGCCAGCGGAGATCAAGGATGTGCTGGTTAAGGAAGTGCAGAGGGCATTTCCACGGAACTGCCTCTATAACAGGTAAAACGTTGAGTCACACGGACTCGGACTTGAGATGCTGTTTAATTAGTTTTATGACTGTCTAAAACAGCGATGTCTCCAGAGAAATATTTAAAGTCATTTAAGCCATGTGGCTTGTGGCCAATTAATATAATGCATAGTGGCAGTTATGTGTTAGAGATGCTATCGCGTCTAAATTATGGCTTATTTACTTAAGTGGTAAAAGAAATAAAAACTAGTTGTATTAATTTTTGTAATATTGCGGGATAAAAAACCCTTAACACCTTTTTTTTTGCGATATTTCGAAGGCAATTCTTTGATGCTCTCGACGCTTCTTGGTGCTTGCAACATCCGCAGTTGTTGATTTCGTAATTTTTTCCCATCAGCTGCATCCGCTGTGTCGATGATCTTGTTTCCTTTCCACTTGTTGCACATTTTCGCCCTTGAATCTGGTTTTGATTTCGGGTTTTTGCCCGAGTTGCCTGCACTTCCTGCGACTAACCTTGTGGGGTTCAAAAACCGCATCGGCATCCATCGGCCTTAAGAAACTGTTCTGCGTAAATGATCCTAGTCATAGCTGAAACGATGAGCGCTAATAACGCATATTACTAATACGCAGCGTGAGCCCGTCGATCAGATGGACAGTTTTATGCGACGTACGACCTTCGGTGGGTGAGCTGAGACATAAAACCTTTTGCAACTACAATAGGCATTCGAGTGGCTATCGCTGGTGCGCAGATGTTGCCAGCTATCTGGATTTCCATAATCCATAGCAAAACATCAAAAGATGTTCGGCCAAATCAAAATAAGAAATACACAAAGCCAGACTCCAAACAAGATCGGATTGCTATGAGCACGGAAGCACCCGTCGACAGTTCGAGCAAATCTCAATCTAAATCTGAAGCAGATTCAGCGCACCTTCCGCTTCAGCGTGATGCGTTCAAAGTTAAAAAAAGAAATATAGAAAAAAATAATAAAAATTAGAAAAAGGAAAAACACACAACCAAGATGCAAATTGTTGGAACAACAATGGCGCAGCCAACTGAAATAGCGAACCAAAATAATCAATCTATTTAAACAAACGGCCACAAAGAATGGCCAGCTTGTGACCTTAGCTTAAATTTGGGCATTGATTGGACGGCTTTGAATTGAACTTTGGCTCGCTCGAAATTTTCCTGCGGTTTTTTTTTTTTTTCTTTTTGATTGGCCATATAGAATTTCTATCATTAACGTTGGGGCATCAAGCAGCTCGTCTGGGGAATGCGTGAAGGTTGCCGGGCGTAATTGCAACTTGTTTTTACGGCCAAGAAGCTTGGCCGCGGCAAATTGAACAAAAATCATAATAAAAAAAAACAGGCAAAAAAGATTGAAAAACGAATACTTTTTAAATGGTTTTGCCCGATCGGCAGATGAGAAATGTTGCCAAATTTGACCCCAAGAGGCCGACGCTTGTTCATTTACACATTAGTTGAAATTTAAATGCTGTGTTTGCGTTGGCCGTTTTGGCCAAGTGTGGGGCTTTTGTCGCACCACACGAAAAGTGATTGGCAACAAATTAATCAAGACCTTGCCGGCTCTCGATCCAACTTCAAACTTCAGCAGCAGCATCTCCGGCAGTCATGAAATGAAACCGTTTATTCAGGCGCTAAGTGTGAAGCCAAGAAGAAGAACCCATAACCAAAAGTATGGATTACGCAATGAGCGCGAATCATAAAAAAAAAATATCAAAATGATTGATGTCTGCAATTTAGCGCATCTGTGTAAAATGTGAAGACGAAAAACGGTCTGTTCGTTGTGACACAAAAGAATTAAGTGCCCGGGCGCATTTTAAATTCGTCACGGAAAACGTGACAAATATTTTCCATATGCGAAAAAAAAGATCGGAAAAAAATTTAGGAACACCGGGCAAACAAACGAAACGAAACGAAACACAACACAACGAAGAGATGATTGCGAAAATGCACGGAGCACAGTACAGCAAACTTTGACACACATTTCGCGCACAGGCCGTCAAGAATCTTCGTATGAATGGGTCTCCGGCCACGGCCCCGCCCCCTTAGGCCCTGCCGCCCACATGTATCTAGTTATATTAAATACTGCTGCTGATGCTGCTGCTGCTGCGACTGCTGCTTCTGCCGCCAGAGACAATGCAACATAAACAACAACCAGCGGGCTAATTGCACAAGAGGCAGACAGACTCTTGCATTGGTTCGCTTAGAATCGCCATTTGTCTAATCAGCGCCATAAATCTGACAAATTATATAAACGCTAAAAAGAGGGTGTGTGCGGAATTGTGCAGCGCAGACAGTCAGGGGCAGATGCGGATGTCTAATGCCATAGAATTTCCATATCCATTTCCACCCCTTATCCCAGCCCATTCCATTCGATCTTCCATCGCCGTCCACCGTCTGAATATGCAATGGCAATAGCTCAGCTTTGCATAATTTGTGTGTGTGTTTTACATTCGGTTTTTCATATTTTTTCTTGCTGTAATTTTGCATCATCATCCAACCTATCCGATTCAGGCACACTCGAAAAAAAAGTAGTACAAAAGAATAGCGGGTTAAAAATTTCAACAATTCTCACTTTATACATATATGTCATTCATGTCAAATTAAACATGAACACCATATAAACGTTTCGAATAGAGCTACAAAATATCATGTACCATTTAGGGCCAAGATTTTTGCGAGTGCATCAATCGTCGTGGAGGAAGTTGCATATTTATAAGGCAAAAGTTAATTTTTGTTTGCCAGCCGGGGTGTCATGCTTATGAAATCAATTGAACATATGTTCCAAGCGGCCAGCGCATGCTGCAGTCATAAATCAGAAGCGCTTAGTCAGACAGTTTTCCGCAGGTTGGCCGCTGAAACAGATGAGAACCGCCAAAACAAAAGACTTAGGCAACGAACGCGAACTTTGCACTACAACATTTAAATTGGATCATTTTCGCTGCGCCATTGTGAACCTTCGTTTAACACACCAATTGTGTTTCAAAATGATATATTCTTCTGCGAACTGCCTTACTGGTTCAGCTATCAAATGTCTTTATTGTTGAATTCGATTCATCAACTTAATGTTTCCATTGTTGGGGAGCTTAAGTCACTTATTAACGCCCTAAAGCGATTAGATCCTAATTTAAGAGGTTTTTTGGGAGTTCTTTCAATTTGAACTCCGCCAAAAACATGGCTTTCCAAAAATCTATAATGAAACTGTATGACCCTTTTCTGTCTTTAGCTGCAACATGGATTGCTGCAACGCACTTGTTGCACATAAAATCCACTTCACCCCGCCTAACCCCATCATGGGGGCAAAACAAAAAACAAATTGCGTTGTGTAAAGTTCATGGGTCGCCGGCTATTTTCTTGATGATCTTTCTGATGAGCTGCTGCTGTGCTTTTTGGGGGGGCTGCAGTTCGCCTAACAGTTTCAGGGTTGGCTGGTTTTTTATTTTCTGCGTTTTTAGCTTTTTGATCGGCTGTTGGCTGTTTCTTTAGTCATCAGCACACAAGCCACAACTGCGTTGGGGGCGACCTCATCTGTCAGCAGAATTAGAAGCCACAACGGCGGCGGGAACACAGCCGTTTGTCAGATCTTGTCACATGTCTGCCAACGCACTGCCCTCCACTTCGGTCCCGCAACTCGCCGCTTGAGAAGATCGAGATGCGTGCCAAGTCAAGTTAAATTGTTATTACATTTTGAAAATCAAAAACAAAAAAACAAACGCCGCAAAAACAACCACCTGTCCAACTTGTTGTTAGTCTGCGGTCAAACAAGTGCACTTTAGAAATTGTTCATAAATCATAAACTGCGATGTGTTGGAACCGAGAAACGAGCCAGTTTGAATGTAAAACGTTGAAGAAGTGCTAAGTGCATTCCGCGAAGTCATTAACAATATTTTTATTGTTTACAATAATGTACGCAGATAATGCTAAGCGCACACAGAATTAACCACATTAGTCTGGCTTTTGATCTGCCCGATTTTGGCAACAGTTCAAGGCCAATAGCACACTCCTACAAATTGGCGTCCAATATCTGATGCCAATTATGGAAAGATTTGTAATGTATAATTCCACTTTAACATATTATAAATATCTAGCTTAAGTGTAGAGCATATTTACATAAGACATAAGTTATTATTAACTTTCAAGGCTATGTTTTTAGATGTGCAAAGATTTGTTTAAATCTATGTGACAAGGGAAAGGCTTCTAGTATTCTAGTTTTCGGTCGACCCCGAGGAACATCTTCGGTGGCTAAATGGACATGGCTACTAATTAATCCACGGCGACTCGTGCCAAGCGGCGACCGCATTGGGCCACAGTCTCGGATTCAGGCAACTTCTCTTAACAGTTAAGCGGCTTCGGACAAAAAAGCGAAAATAAACCAAAAAAAAATAAATAACAACAATAAACAACAGCCCGGCCACAATCATGTGGATGTGGATGATGATACCAGTTTGCCTCAACCTTGAGCGGAGCGACAACAACATTTGCGTACCCAGTGCGAGGTACGAGATTCGAGTTGCCAGTACCACGACGATGAAGAGCACTTATTGAGCGGCACGGCTACTTTGTTATTGTCGCCCGGCGATAACGCGGATGCGAAAAAGTGAATGTATATAGCCAGCCAGCCACTCGATGGATGACGTTGCGGTAGCCTCATCTTGGTACGTGACAGAACCAAAAAGGCGGCATGAGACTGGTTTCGCTGCGATCCCAAATACTTTGAGCCACAATATCCAGTAGTCGATTGGCCGCTGAAGAGGTGGATGGTAAAACACGGAAAAGGTATCAATGGTTTCATAATACCCGAGCAGTGATCATGACTCATCTGCTGCGGTTCATTGATGGGTAAGAGCAGAGAACATTCCACTAAAGTTGATTTATCGCACATCATTAGTCCCGAAAAACACAATTCTACATATCAATCCAAAAGTTTTAATTACCCAATCAATCATGGTGCGTTGGCAAAAGATCCATCGATAAAAATACAACACGAAATACATTTATGTTTAATATTTTTAGCCATCACGCTGGTTCATTGCTCCTTTTGCCCATATTGTGACTGACACTATTCATTATCTAAGCGAACATTTATCTTTATTGGATTTCGATCGTGTGTAAATCTTCAGAACTGGTTGGAAACACGAGTCCAAGTCCATGGGTTTATTTTTCAAACACTTGACACAAGTGAATCAAACTGCTAATATTTCATTAATATTTATAATGGCGAAGGCGAATAATGTGTGTAATCAAAGCAAAATCAAAGCTTTAATCTGATTTAAATTAATATAATTCCACACTTTGACTTTGCGTTGCATCGATAAAATATATATATATATTTATTTATTTATGTACCTGACATTATAATAAATTAATATTTATTGAAAACACAAGCCATAATCTGTGAGTTAGTGTTAACTTAAATTATACATTTGCATGTTCGTTGAAGTTAAGTGAGATTGATTAAGTTAACTTATCAGTTTCTTTATCTTGAATCTGCGCAGAAATAATTATAAATATAGCAGAAAAACTATTGTAAATATTATTTGAATGTCCCTGATTTCGGAAATATCTTAGCTAATGGAATCATTTATCATCTGTGCCGCTTGACCTTAGCACATTCCATTTAAGAGGTTCGGTCCACGCTTCAGTTTTACATTTTAGTCTATCAATCTCGAGATTAAATATTTGCAGTTGTTAATACGCGTGACCCCTTCGGCTGCTTGATTAAATATTAAACCTATTTGCTGCCTAAAATGCGGAGTATAAATAGGCGCATGTCGGACCTAACTTATTTCTAAAAATGTGCAAAAGATAATATATTTCGCACGATAATTTATTAGCGAGTTCATAAATTTTCGCTATGCTCGGGGGTTTCCTTTTGGGTTTGATAAACTGTCCCAAAACCTGCGTCATAACCCATCATAAAAAGTTGCGTGAATAATTGGATATAATCTATTATACAATCTTATTTTGGATTAAACTAGAAAACGGTACACAAGAAAAATGTCAACATAAACGTCATACAAATTTCTGACGCACATTCTATGAAAATAAGATAGAATTCAATAAAGCCAATTCACCGTAACATTTTAATCAAAACGAGAAGTATAAAACAGTATAATTATTTATCTCACCTTCGTTAATGTTGACGAAATACACGTTTTCCTACTAATAAATCAACTTTAGCTTGCTATAAAGCAACTAGATATTTAAGTTGTTTAGTAGTAGTTTCACAATACACAATATATATTTTTCAACAGTTTTTTGTATTAAACAGGGAATTTTAAAAAATTATTGCATTATGACTTTAACTGTAGTATTATTTTTTGTGTGAAAACAACTTTTCGCTAGCAAAAGCTTTAGCGGAGACACAAACCTGCTCACAGCTATGCCCGCACTATTGTCATCCTGCTCTCGCACATTACAAATATGCCGGCTACAGTATAGCCATCCTGCTCGCACCAAGCATGAGCCGCCGCAAAATTGCAAGAAATCCGCTGGCTAATTTCTGTGCGCTCCTGTTAACGGACGCGCGATACAACAAATCGCACTACACAAAATTTAATTTGAAAAAACTCCTTCAATGCCAACCAACGAAAAGCGAGAACGCTTTGCTGCTGGCCTCATTTTTCTAACACCAGTCACAGGGCCCGAACCGAAATGCCCCACATCCACCTGTTGATCGCCCAGCAGCAGCAAGTGGGCGGTGGAAAAGGGGCGGCAAGCGGGTGGAAAATGGGTCTGAAAATAGGGCGGGATAGGGTGTTCAAAGGGTTCGAGTCAATCGGATGAGAGGCCAATTACAAGTGTGATTGCCAATAGGCTCGGGACCTATCATCATCGATTGCAGTGGCCAAACAATGGCCAATGCCACATGAAGCACGAACTCCACCCACATAATTGCAGCAGCATTTAAAGGTGCTCCGCTTCTAAAACGAAAACCTGTTCTTCTGCAGACTGAGATTCTTCTTCGCCTTATCGAATGGGGCATCATCAGATCGCTTGACGCTCCTGCCCCTGCCCCTGCCCCTGCCCCTGCCCCTTCCACTGCTACCGTCACCGCCCCTGCCCCTGGTTACTTCCACCTCCGGGCCACTCGGCCAGTTGGCCACTGTAATGGCCTTATCCCCGCTTTAAAGCATTTCTGGTTGGTCTGTCATTTCCATTTCTGCACCAGTCACAGTAAACAGCTGACGCCGGCCGGGCGCTATCACTTAAATAAAGGGAGGTTTCTGACCCGAGCCGCACTGCATATACCCTTTATGGTAGAAATATTTCAAAAAGTTCAGTTTTGTACCGTAAAATATGACTTCCAAAGTTTTCAAACGAATAGTGCAAGAACTAGTTAATAATAGATACAAAATATAGTACTAAATCATAAAATATAAAATTCAAAAGGGTGACTATAGCTAATGCCTACTAACTACAGTAACTAATAAACTAGCTGGTTGATTATCAGAATTTTCAAACCCAGCATGTATTATAACAAAACCAATCTATTTTCAAAGTTTCACCAGAATATCTCAAGAACTAAACGAGCAACTCGAATAAGTAATAATATACCTTATTACCGAGCTATGAAATAGCTCACCAAACAATACAATATCTTCAGTGAGGGTATGAAAACAATACACACCGTCCATGAGGCATTTGTGGCACTGTGTGAGTGCGCAGCTGTGACGGCAGCCAATAAGAGCCACCATCCAACTATATGAGGGCAAACACCATCTGGGCGATCCTGAGTGCCTGGTGCGCGGTTTGTGTCATTCGACCAACACAAATTTTGAAGTTTTTTTCCTGAATTTTGCGCTGTTCGAATGCAGGCACTGGGCGAACGCTTGCCGACCAATAAACTGAACAGCAATCCCAATCCCAGTGCAGAAAGGCTGAAACCACCAACCAAAGTTGCGACGAATAAAAGAAGCAGAAACCGAACTGAACTCAGTATCTGTATCTGTAAATGTGCCTGTGCTTGTGTGCTCCGTATCTGTGACCGCTACTCTCTGTGTGCGTGTGGCTGTGCATGCGGCGCGTGTGTGTGTGTGTATATCTGTATCCGCCGGATTGCTTGTATCGATTGGGCACTGCTCGTCGCTCTGTGGATTTCTGCGCGCCTGGCTAAAATATCGGTAGTTTTGTTGGCCGCGTGACGATTGCCGCGTGACTGAAATTGATTGGAATCGGTATCGATAAAGCAAAACTGCTTCCTGTCCTGGCGATCAGCTAAGCAAATTAAGGATACACCTGGTACTTATCTTAACTAACACATTTAGCTGGAAATATAGCCAAAAATCACTGTAGAATTGTGGCAAATATAGTTGAATAGCAAAGATTTTATATAGAACAAAGAACTGTTTGTATATTCAAATTCAAATCATTGTCAAAATTAGGAATTATTTGGGAACTAACTTTATATACGACATTAATTCTAGATATCAAATGCGGATTAAAAAGAATAGACTTTCTTTCCAACGAGTAACGAAAGTAACAATACACCTGTAAAATATATATGATTCTATTCCGAACTGTTTTACAAGACACTGAGAGCATTTTTGTAATAATTGGGCATTAAATTTGTATTTTTTAGTAGATTGTTGCATACTTTTTGGTGATTATCGTATTATGTTTTCGATGCCACTGTAAATTTTCGGGTAATACTTATATTTTATTATTCACAGAAGGACGGTACATATAAACCATGTTCTAAAATTATGTTGCTGTTATTAAGAAAAATTTATATTTCGATCTGAAACATATTTTAAGTAAGGAGTATAGAGTAAAGAGTATGTTTTTGATATAAAAAATCCACTTAATTAGGTATATTGCTTAAAGTGGGTGTAGTTCTATAGACAACTTCTCTAAGCTTCTAAAAAAATTCTTTAAAAATAAGAATTTTATGTATTTTGAAGCTTGGTTATCGAGAGTATCTTCAAGACTGGTCCAGTTGGTATTGGCCCGATTTAAATAGGCATTGTAGCATGGAAATAGAAGCGGAATCGACATCAAATAAAACGTAATCAAATGCTGGCCGACTAAGACAATAAAATGAGCGAGGAAACAGGTCGAGTGGGCCACAAACAGCCAGCAGCAGCTGTTTGTTTGGCTAGAAAGAGCAAAAGCCACGTTAAGAAAGTGCTCAATTCGGCTGATGTTTATGCTGGCCGAGCATTTCTACTGCGATTGTGTGAATGTGAATCTCGTCGCACAATGGAAAAAGGCAACAAAATAGAAAAAGCGTTGGCTTGGGCCCGAGGTTTTCGGCTTTTCGCCAGACCAACAGCAGCGATCACCAGTGGGGATTGTGAGTTCAGACCAGACGGACGTGAGTGCTTAGGATCGCGAGTTAAGATCCGAGACGAACGAACATATAGGAAGGCGGAGAAATTCCAGCGAATTTCATTTGCATTCGAGCGGCTCGATTAAAAGTGATCAAATCGCGCAGGCCCAGTGCCATTTGTGTGGTGTGCCACAGCCCTAATCAGCCATTCAAGCCGCGCATGCGCCGTGAATTTAAAACACAACATTTTCGAACCGAACCCCAATCGAAGCTGCCGCGCACGTGTGTGTTTGATCCCACGAATTGAATTGCCAAGGGCGTGATATAAGCCAAAATAGCCATCATTATGACCGCCTCACCGGGTCTTCTGCACATGGATCATCCGCTCCGAGCCGTCTACCAATTCTTCCTCGACTTGCTAGTGTTTGCGATTAAGTCGGTGTACTACGTACTCGAATCGATTTACTACAGTCTGCTGCCGCAGCGCTTTCGAAAGTTAAAGGTACAACGGAGGTGTGCATATATTAGTTTAAATTTGATAGACTTTCTTAGCCCGATTGAGCGCAGCGGATTACACAACACCATGTCCAGAGACACCCACAAAAAATATAACCATATTTTTTTTAAAGCAGCTTCCAGTGCGCCACTCGAAATCAATCATAGGTAGAGCTACCTTAAAGCCAGGTCTTTTGTTTTCTTTTTTTTTTCTTTATTGTGCAAACCGTCAGTTTTGGCCATTTCACAAATCTTAATGAGCCACGCGCAGTTTGGCGGCAATGAAAACAAATCATGTTTGCTTTTTGCGCAGCAACCGAATATATGATACTCTCAGCTTGAAAAACTTAAATTTTACTTAAAATATTTTGTCTAAAAACTTTCCAATTTACTTACTCCGTTTGCAAGCCTTATAAAATTGTCGTAAAGAGCGTTTGAACAAACCCCTTTCTGTGTTTTGACACGCTTGGATGGCAAAAAATTTTGTTCACACGCTTTGCGGCTATTCATGAATGAACCCTCCGCTACTTTAAATATTTATTGGCTTCTGCAAATCTAAACTATTTTGTTTAAATATTTGCCTTAATGGAGCTTTGTCTTCAATTACCCAAAGTCCATGGCTGACATTGAATTTGAGCCATTTACATTTTGGCTATTTACGTTTGTCCAAGTTAAACGCATCTTCGGATTGTGGCCAAAAATATACGTGACTTGCCAGTCCGATAAGCAGTAACCAACTTAGTATGACAACAAGTTTTTCCTCATTCAAAACATCGCCTTTTCCCTAGTCACTGCTGTTGTTGCAAAATGCACGCTCCACGCACACCAAAAAAAAAATAAATAAATTGCATAGAGAAGTACATATAAATTACCAGTAATTTAAAAGAAAAAGTTGAGATCTGACTAGCAGGCAGTAGAAAAGAGCTTCCTTTGCTGCATTTCGGCGATGGAAACCGATATGCCCTGCTGTAGGGGATTGAACCCAGCTCAAATTGATTGAACTTTGTTGTAAAAGCTGGTGACACTCTTGCAACATCTGTTTTATATTATGATTCAAGCATATGTGGCAACACATTCGTTGGCCAAAGTAACAAACTCAAGCTTAAATTATGCAAAATGCCCAAGTCATTTTATTACAAGTCTGTCGCACCTTTTTCGTATGCTAAATGGGTTTGCTTATAGATATAGTTTTCTTATAGATATAGATACATATATAACAATTATTACTTTATAATATACTTTATAACCCTAACAGGACATCTCCGGCCAGGTGGTGCTCATCACAGGAGGAGGCGGCGGCGTTGGACGCTTGATTGCCCTAAACTTTGCTCGTCTTCAGGCCCGCATTGTCATCTGGGATATAAATCAAGAAGGTAAAATCGCACCTAGATGCTAATGACGCCGTCACAGCTTCTGCCAGGCGGGTCAAAAAACCCGACGGCTAGTGAAAGCTGTTACATTTACAATTTGATTAGCTAAACCATATTTGATCATAATTTTCCGCGCAGCCATAAAGACAGCTGTGGATTTGTTGGCCAAACATGGTTATGACAACTGCAAGGGCTACGTTGTGGACATCTCAGATCGGGAGCAGATCTACCAGCGTGCCAGCCAGGTCCACGAGGAGGTTGGTCCCGTCGATATACTGATTAACAATGCCGGAATCGTGTGCTGCAAGCCCTTCTGGGAGCTGCACGATCGGGTCATCCAGAACACGTACAACATTAACATCATATCGCACTACTGGACCGTGAAAGCGTTCCTGCCGCACATGATGCGTAATAATCGTGGTCATATCGTGACCGTGGGCTCGGTAACTGGAATGCTGGGCACCTACGGATGCAGTGACTACGCGGCCACCAAGTACGCCTGCATCGGTTTCCACGAGAGTTTGCTCACCGATCTGAAGGCCCATGGCTATGATCAAATCCAGATGAGTTTGATCTGCCCGTACTACATCAACACGGGCATGTTTTCTGGTGTTCGGCCGCGGATGATGCCCATGCTGGAGCCGCAGTATGTGGCGGATCGCATCGAGAACGCCGTGCGCTGCAACGAGGTGTGGTGCGTGCTGCCCAACTCTATTCGCCTGCTCACTCCACTCAAATGGTAAGTAGTCCATTTAGCATAGTTATATACAATGTAATTAATTCTGGTCTTCTCAGTCTTTTGCCCGCCAAAATGTGCTGGGAGCTGATGTCGCGCGTCATCCGTGGACCCGAGTCTATGATGATGTTCCAGGGACGGGGGCGCGTGGCCGCTGGTTAAACTCCCAATGGGAGTCATCATGGAATCCATTTCCTAAACTTAAGTTCTTGTTCGTTTCCCCTATAATTTTATAATAATCTTAGTTATTTGATTTAATGAACTATTTGAATAGACTTACATTTATAATTAAGGCTTTAGTTCCTGCTAATCCCGCACTGTGGTCTGTTGGTAGTAATGCGGCGCCAGCTCCGTCAGCCACTCTCTCTTAATAACAGTCACGTAGTTCATGAACAATTTCGTCGTTTGGAGCAGTTCCCCATAGACCACGTACTGCGCCTGAGGAAGTGTGTAGAGAGTGGAGTTCGGATGAATGGCCAGTTCAGTGCCGCTGCTGATTTGTCGATAGACTCCGGAGTGATGCAGATAGGCCACCTGTGTGAAGAAGCCGGCGGTGATGCACTTGCACAACGTTTCCACATCGCCCTTGCACGAGAAGATTGGAATGCCGTACTTCTTTCTGGCCAATGTGATGAGCTGCTCCCTCAGCTGGTGGGCCCTCTTAAGATTCCTGTAGATGAGGAAGTATTGCCCACAGAACTCCTTGGTCATGCCCTCCTCCACGAAGCCAGTGTAAACGTTCAACATCGTAATGAAGTCCCCTTCCGCCACTTCGAAGTGCCGATGTGCCATGCGTCCACTTTGTTGGGCAACCGCTGAAGCTGGGCGCGAAAATATAGACTGCACCTGCAGCAACGCAATGATGGTTATGATCTCCTCGGAGCAGCCCATCTGACCGGAAACATAGAGCATTTTGGAGAGCATAGCGCTGAAGGGGAGTTCGGCCAGCAGGTAACCCACGGGCTTCGTCAGATTGCCCTTTTCATCGATGGCGTCCAAGGCAAATAGACCCTCCAGTGCGGAAAGTAGATTCTGTGCCGGTGGTGGCGATGGGAAATCAAAGCGCAATATGTTCGCGATGCCCAGCGCTTTTAGCTGCAAGATAGCGCCGCTCAATTCGCTGCGTCGCATTTCGGGTGGCTGTCGAGGAGCTAGTGCATCATAGTCCAATTTAGTGTACAAACGATATACCTTGCCGGGACGCATGCGACCCGCTCGTCCTGCTCTCTGGATTGCCGACGCCTTGCTGACGGGCACTATCACCAAACTGTCGCTGCAGGTTTTGGGATTGTACCACTTCACCTTGACGTAGCCGCAGTCTATCACATAAACGATGCCCGGAATGGTGATGGAGGTCTCTGCTATATTCGTGGCCAGCACCACTTTGCGAGTTCCTTTGGGTGGGGTAAAGAATACCGCCAACTGATCGGTGTTCGACATACTACCATACATGGGCAGCACCTTGAGATTCTCCTGCTCCGAGCTGGCGATGTATTCGCGCAGGAGATCCAGCGCCTCCAGGACTTCCTCCTGGCCAGTTAGGAAAGCCAAAATGTCGCCAGGCGGCTCCTTTTGATGGAGTTTCCAGACGGTCTCCACAGTTTCCTTCACATAATCGGCGCAGGGTTCGTTCAGATAGAAATTACTCACAGGATGCATGCGACCTTCAATGCTTAGCTTAACGCTCACTTCGCCCGATCCTGGCCAACTGAAGAACTCGCTGAAGAAGCCTGCATCTATGGTGGCCGATGAAATGATGAGCTTGAGCGAGCTGCGCTTGCGAAGAATCTTCTTGAGCAGTCCCAAAACCATGTCGGTGAGCATATTCCGCTCGTGCGCCTCGTCCACGATGATAACACCATATTGTGTGAGCAGCGGATCGGCTAGCACTTCCCTCAGCAAGATGCCCTCGGTCATGAACTTGATTTTGGTCCCCGCGCTCATGCTTTCCATGAAGCGGACTACATAGCCCACCGTGTCACCTACCAGTTCACCACGTTCCTGTGCCACGCGATTAGCCAGCGTAACCTGGAAATTGAGTCTTTAGTTTTAGATTTTATATGGTCTTTCGTTTAGGATTACTAACAGTGGAAACGCGTCGTGGTTCGGTGATGCCTATGAGTCCCTTGGTGTGCCAGCCCCATTCATACAAGTACTGTGGCACCTGGGTGCTCTTGCCACTGGGAAATATGAAAAAACCACAGAGCTAGAAAGATTACTTTGGAACACCTGGAATTCCATACAAACCTGCCTGTTTCACCCACTAGGATGACCACCTGATGCTTTTCCAAGCAGTATAGTATTTGATCCCGGTACTGGCGTATGGGCAAGCGCTCCCTCTGTAATGATTTAAGTTTAATTTGTTATTCTAGCAAATGTTTAAGGTATATTTTGTAAGCCCACCTGCTCCATGAGTCCCATATTGTGATTGACATTGAATACAAAGGCAGAGGACTGCTGTTCACCACCGGCACTATCTGTGATTGCATCGTCCGTCTCGGGTTTTAAGAACTTTGGCTTAAAAGTGGTCATTTTCGATTATTTACTTTGTTTAGATTTAGTTTTGAAATTAAGTAAACAGCTGATGACTCAATGCAGTGGTGCAAGATACCAAAGCGCGCAAAAAAGTGTTAGGAACCTATATCAGCTATTGGTCACACTTTTTTTTGGCGGGAAAATAGTTTGTTTTTAAATTTCGATTAACGATAACCAACTACCATATAAAGTTAATTTTCTTGTTTTCTCAACTATATAAAAAGTTGAAGTGCACAAAAACTTAGTTAAATACTTTACCATCCAGATAATAAGATTTAAATATCCACAATATTAGTTTTTACAAATTGTTTGGCTAGTACTAAAAGCTAATTCCTTTGGTACCCACAAATTATAATATGTTTGATTTAGTCGACCATTTCACGAGCCCCAATAGTGGCAAATGTCCATAACATTCTCCTGTATTATTCATGCACATGTTTTTGGCCATTTTGCGGGCACGTTGCAGCACCGACATGTCCCCTATTGCTAGTGAAAATAACTCTAATTGCCAGTGGCAAGGCCACTTTGCTCCTCTGCATACCCTGCAAACTCATTATGTACTATAAGGTCGCCCTGGCCAAGTGTGTGTGTCAAAAGTGTCCCCCGAGGTTTGTGCAGCTTTTGAATAAATATTGTATTGTATCTCTCGAGCAACAAAACACACACATTGTTTCGCCCGTTTTTTTTGTATACATTTTGATTTATGCACCGTCAGTGGGTATTATATGCATGCCGCCAATATTGGGACGAGTAAGATGGCCGTCGATTCCACACACATCGGCCCCACATGCAAGACCCCCGTATTCTGCATTGACCCTGACATTAAGAACGCTCGCTTTAACTTTAACCCCACCCGATGCGACCCGAACCCAACCACCAATTTAAAGCCAAAGCAAAGCAAAACACGTGCCCGACATGCACGTTTGACCAACCACATCCGCATGCCAGTGCTGAAACAATGGAGCCCAGCTCCAGTCCACTCCACTCGACTCGAGCCCAGCCCCCATGGCGTATGAGTAATCCGAGAAAAGCTAATTAAAGGCCAGCGGCGAACTTCATGCCAAGGACGAGGCGCCAAGTCGCCAAAGCCAAAAACTCTGCGAGCAGTTTGTCAACACCGCCGTCCGCGGAAAGTGCTTCAACTAAAATACACTGAGAAAAATGTTTTCAGCTGATATTAGCTTTTGCTTTTTTTTTATAAATATAAAATAGATAATAATTTCATAATTTCTATTTAGTATTTAGTGCTACATCTCAAATTGCAAATATTTAAATATAATAAAATCCATACGCTTTTAAATCCGCTGTGCATATAGATTAGTCATTTCATTCTCGTTCTATTCCACTTAATAGTAGTTAAGTGAATATTAAGTTACATTGCTGGTTATGGGGACCTGTCACATTTTCGCACAGTGTGTATCTTGTCTGTTTGGCGTCCAGTTCCAGTTTTGGTTGCATATAAATTTTAATAGATGCGCCCAAGGCCAGAGTTTTACTGTCAAACGGCTGTCGGCACTCCACTGCCGGTATCCAAATTCCGATTCCCCCGTCTTTGGGCACCTGACTAAATTCCACAAAACTTAAAGGGCGGCATGAATGCTAACTGTTATTCCGGCTTTTACGAGCAAAGTTTCCTTGGAAATGCCAGTGGAAGGTACGTTCCCTTTTTGTTCTATCTACGAATTATAACTATAGTTTCGCGTTGACGACCCTGATTACAAACGCTGGAGTTATGCGTCCTCGACACCCAGCGAGTGGTGCGAAAAGGGGCTGGCGTCATTGTCTTTGCGTGCCGCGAATTTGCGTGATTCATGATGCATGTGGCAGGGCGGCAAAGTCGCAACTCGAATGCAGTGCACACGAACAAAATGGTGGCTCTTAATTGGAAATTAATATGGAAAAGTATGGTATCTCCTTCTTAAATAATAATTCAACTTTGCATCCCAAAGTTTGCAATTAAAATATACCCAATTTGTTATCCTCGAAGTTAGGATTTCAGCTTGCATTTTCGCAAAGTGTATTTTGGAGTCCTAGCACTCCGGGCGTTGTTTTTTGGCGCGTCTTCATGTCTGCTTTAATTACTGGAACTACTGAAACCGAAACTAGTCCGTGCACCACTTAATGTCAATAAAAATGTCAATTGCATACGCGACCTTGGGCCGCCCTTATGGCTTTCCGGTCAAGTTGGCCGGATCTCGGATGGCATATCACTCCAAACGGCGGCGATTAAAATGGATTTTTTCGGCAGCAAGGATTTTAAGGTCCTCACAGCTGAGCGGCGTAAACAAAAACAACAGGCCGCCTGAGTTACTGAGAGCTGTAGGGAGAGAGACAGGGAGAGAGTGAAAGGTGGAAAGAGAGCGACCGGCTTTGGTGACACGTGCTCCAAAAACTGGCGGCGCTACGTGGCGTATACGTATTGCGACGCCGTGGCCATTTTCCACTGTTTTTTACAGTTTTTTTCCCACTTCTGCCTTTGTTGCCGCTAATGTGTTTTGAAAACGCATATCCCAATCCGGCACGGTGTACAGTTACCGCTGGGCAATGGCAACGTGCAAAACAAAAGCCGAACTCCTCGTCCGTCTCACCAAGGAGTTGGAGTGAGAGAGTAGCAGGAAGAGAGCCTGCGATGGGGATGGCAACACCAGCACGGGAGAGTACCAACACAACTGCAGCGCGACAGTGGGAGGTAAACAGTGAAAGAGGACGAGCGCGCACAAAGAGCACACGCACAGTGAGAAAATGCAGGGATAAAAGTCGTTGGAAATTACATTTCATCTCTTAGTTATACATATATCTAATATATCAATGATTATCATTCCGTGGAATGTGTAACTATTAAACTCAAACTGGGTAGGGTTAAGCCATTATTTAACTATTTAAAGAAAATATTGCATACTTACCGGGGTTCATGTAGTTGAATTGAATCCTGTGCCACGATTTTAGTGAGCTATTTATAACAAAATCAGTGTAATGTTTAATACTGATAATTGATAGTAAGATACATGACTGCAATCATTTCTGCAAGTGCAGAGAGAAATGAGCGAACTACAAGGGTGAGGAGCCTTGCGAGAGAGCGAATAAATACACGAAGGCGAAAAACACGACGGCGCTGCCACGTTGCAGTTTCCTTCGTTCTCGAATTTGCAAGCGCAGTGGTTCGGGTCATTGATAAATGTATTACATATGAATTTTTAAATGTCTTTATTTTAATTATAATACTGCTAAAACCCAAATTCTTAACCTTTTTAAAAACATTTTTCTTATAATGATATAATTCCTCTAATGGCGATATATTGCAAATAATTACTGATTTACAACGACTCCCCTAAGCTAAAACTTAAAATTTTCTTCGAGACCAGCCTAGAACGCTTTGGGAATCTTTTAAGTCGGCCCACTGTGAGGCGGGGTGGCAACAACAACTGGCTGCGGCGAAAGCAGCAACATCTGCTGCTGCTGTTGCTGTTGCGACTGCTGCTGTTGCTGCGGCGCTTTCATGGCTGCTGCTCCTTGGGCTGCGAAATCAGTTCGTTGTCGTCAGTCAGCCAGTTCAGTTCAGTTCGGTTTTCGCAGAGGACATCAAGGCAGAGAACCAACAGACCGAGGAAAATCCATCCAAGGCGAAGGCAACACCAGCAGCGAATTGGAGCAGCAACAGCAACAACGCAGCAGCAGGAGCAGCAGCAACGCAACAGCAACAGCAAGCAGTCCAGTCCAGGCACAGTTGATGCAAAAAGTTCTCAAACCAGGCGCCGCAATCAAATTATTCAAACTCAAATTCGATTCCACTGTGCGTGTACCGTTGTGGGTGCGTGTGTCGTTGTGTGTGTGTGCGTGAGTGTCCTTGGTTGTGTGTGGCCAAAATAGAAAAACGAACATAAGGCCAAACTGAAGTAAATCAACACTGAGGGCGCCGCCAGGATTCAGCGGCCCACGCAGGACTAAAAAAGGAAGCTGAAATCAGGCCAGGCCGCAGAGGAAAATCAATTTTCTGTTAAAATACATAAATTGCAACGATAGACGCGTCTCGAAAAGCGAATTGCCATTGCCATTGCCGAGAATTGTAGTTGGCTGCAAAACTCCAAAAACTCCGCACCCTCTTCCCCCGCCACCCCCTTTCAAACGCCATGCACACACACTCACGCGCGTAGCACACACACCACACACACACACGCGCGCGTACAGAGCAGCAGCGCTCGGACGTTAACGGTAAAAAGAAAAAGAAGACGCCGCCTGGTTAGGCCATCAGTGGAGGTGCAACGGGGGCTAAGGGAGGTGCAGAAAGGAGTGAAGAGGAGAGAGAAGAGGAAGAGCATCACGAGATCTAACTGTAAACTCTGGCGGAGAGAGTCCACAACAGTCGCGTCCATCGAGCTAGGCCCACTCAATAATCAATCGACAGAAAAATCAATCACAGCCTGCCGACATCTCCATTCAAAAACGGCCTAACCAAGAAGCAGCAAAGAGAAACTCAGAAAAAATAACTTCCAGAATTTCCAATAATATAACAACACACAAAACAAAACAAAAAATAAACAAAAAACAACTATCAACTAAAACAGCCTAAAATAATAACTAAATTTTTCTAATAAAGACATCTGTGATTTGAATATAAAAACGGAACATAAATTTATAAACAACAATTATTTTCATACTGCACTTTTTCAAAAACCAACAACAAAATAACTGAAAAGAAAATCAATTAATTTTATAAATTTCCAAACATAAATCACATACTATTCGGTGAGCGTATAAAATAAATATAAATTTAAATTTAAATATATACCGCGCACGCAAAGCTGACACGCCTCGAGGATAAAGTCGAAAACCGCAAAAGCAAGGAAAAAGCAAAGCAAAAGCACCACCACAACCGCCAAGCAGCGGAAAAGCAAAAGCAGAAGCAGAAGCAAAAGCCGCACCACCAGCCAAGGCAGCCTAAAATTCACACAAGGTCAACGGAATTAATATTTTTTGTAAGTGCATTTGTGGTGGGGAACTGTGCCCTATGCACATTCCTCGCATCGTATCTGATTTTTCTGAGTTTTCCGTTTTAATTGAGAACACGTCGCTAACTTTTCTGCGCGCCATTCCCGAAAGTGCACATGTGCATGTCAATTAGCGTGGATGCGGCTAAGAAAACCGCATCTGTAATCAGCCGCCAAGGGTTCCTCGAAATTCGCCTTGCGACGCTATTCCACCGTGTCGTATCATTAATAACTATGAAAATAGCCAACAACATATATAGAGACTACGAAATACAAGTGTTCCCAATCTTTACACGAAAATCCATTCAGAATAATGTGAAGTATTCATATTTCTATTGATTAATATCTGAGCTTGTTTCCTTCTGTGCTATCTATTCTCTATTGCGGTTATTGTGGTCTATTTCCTTTACCTTCTCTATTTTTTTTAATCCCTTCTATCCCTCATCTATTGTCTTAGTGTTCTGCTAATCTTCTACCTCCCGTTGATCCTTAAAAGTCCTTGGGAAACCTTATCATGCAATTACATCTTACAGTCCCATCGATTTTGGTTACTTCTTTTGATAAATATCTCAATTTTACCTGAATTCAACCTTGCCTTATTTGGTGATCCTTCGATGTTCGAAATGTCCTTGTTCCTAGAAATTTGCATTTTAGGGGAAGAATTTAGGGGAAGCCAGCTCATGACCAATTCATGATGCCCTTCCGGCCAGGGTATTAACATTTAACGCATCGCTGCCATATGGCAGCTCAATAATTAGGCCGGAAAAAACCCAAACGTAGCCAAAATAAATTGGCTGACAAGTGCGATAGCATGCCACAGGTAAGGAAGCATGCCGCAGTCGTGGGCGGGGTAGTCTACCCACCATATAGAGAAGAAAGGGCCCGGGATTGGAATGCGAATGCGAAAACGAACTTTCTCGGGGCGACGTCGGCACCTGTGGTGTTGCGTCTGGGTTTCCGATCCCCGCGGGGGTGACGCCGAGAAATGTCAACGGTATTTTTATCCATCAAATCAACAGAAAGTGTCATCGCTATAGGAAACGCAACATGAAAAGTTTGACAGGGTATATATTTACAGTGAAAATTTCAACACTAGACATTTGAATAACTTTTCTCCAATTCACCAATAACAAGAAAAAGTTGGGTTTTAGAAATTAGATAGCTCAGAAACAAAAATATTAATATATTTTCAGAAAGGTAGTCATTAGTTACAAATAAAAGATACTTTTAGCTGAAGTTAGTATCTCTAAAATGCAAAGGCATTCAACAAAACTATTATATCTAATTGTGCACTTGCGTTTTTAATAATTTGTAAACTCTTAAGCTAAAAAGTTGACAAATCTCATCAACAGAAATAGCAAATGCTCAAGTCTGATATTGATTTTGCCCAGGCACACAAGTGCCTAAGCACTGTCTGAGCTGAATCAGACGTGATGCGGATACGTGGCATATCTTGGCCAGTGGTCGGTGGTCCACCGCCCACCCGTGCTCCTCCATTTGCAAGGCCCACCTTGGACTATGTACAACATGGCCAATACTAATTTCAGCCAGCATGTTACATACATTCGTTGAAAGCGCACAAGTTACTGCAATAAATAGTCATAGTAACCGCTGGCGGTGGGCGAGCAGGAAAAAAAGGGGGAGTGGCACATGCCTTCGTAGGGCGAAGGATAATGATATTTGGCGCAATCGCCAATCAATCACAACAGCCATCAATCTTACGATAAAAACAAGAAAACACACATTGAGCTGCAAATTTATTTATGTACATATTTGGAAATCGGCACAAAATAAGTTCCTTCCGTTACAGATTTATAAAATAATAATATAATATTGCTTTTTATACTCTAGTAACTAAGTAAAACTTTAAGTTTAAGTATGCATACTAAGGGCTTAACCTTGATTGAAATCTAGTCCAATCATGCCGTCAATTTATGACGGTAATTGAGCCAAATTTCAGTTAATCGAATCAAATTGATTCCTGGTCGAAATTCGATGGAGATTACCTGTTTTGGCATGGCACTTTCCTGCTAATTTGGCTCAATTGCCGATGATGTCCTTCCGATGTACAACCAATTTGAATGGCAGAGTAGCCGGGGGCCATAGTTCGCGATGGATATGAGGAGCCAAACCATATTCCGACCAACCATTTGTGGCAGAGCATCCCGAACATCCGGACGTGAGTGCCACGGTTGCTTAGACTCCCTCCGCTGCGACTTTTGCTTGCTCCAACTTGGCTTTTGTTGAGCTTCTGGCCTTGAAAGCGGCCAAAACGTGAGACCTTGATGGACGTATAGGAATTCTAAATATACAGCACACACTACAAAAATGTAACTTGGCTTTAATTTCGTTGCAGAAATGGAAATCATTCCTGAAGGTAAACACTTTCGTTTGGTGCATGAATCAGAGCTTCCAGAAATTTTGGTAACTTTAGAGCGCTATCTGCCGGAATCGTTAAAGGTGCGTATCGAAAATGTCATCACTCCTTTGCATCCTTAACTTGGCACCCTGAAACTTTTGCATGCCCGCCCGACTTGACACCAAGATATGTATTCCCCAGGTGCCACGCCCAATTCTCAGATAATTTACCAACAATTACCTGCAGTTGGGCGGAAAAATGGAGGGTGTTTTTCCTGTAGCCAGCAGGCGTTACCGAGACCACCAGTCATGCAATCCCAAACCCTCGAAACTGGTCTCGCATTTCTTTTTTTTTTGTTTGTTGACCTGTTTTCACTGTTTACACTTGTATTTTTGTTCAATTTTTAATGCCATTCCGCCCCGAACATCACGTGCTTTTGTACTTTTGCTGGCTATATCTATGGTTTGGCAAAGGACTCAAGGATTTGGCCACCGCCGGAGTTGCCTCAAGTTTCGATTTTCAGCGAGGCAGCTTTTTTTCCGGGGCGGTTAGCAACCAGCTAAGGGAATGCGATGCCCAAGACTGGGAAATTGCTTCTGTAATTGCAAAATATGGGGAGTGCTTAAAGTAGTAAACTAGGGTAATTTCATTTCATTAATTGCGCTCTCAAATTATTAATATTAAGCACGAACCATTTCATACTATAAGTTCGTCAGCTGCTTCCTTTAAAAATATGATTAAAACATAGAAGATTTTCATCACTCATATTTGATTAATGAAATCCAGTTGATAAATGGAATGTATTTAAATAAAACTTGATTTTTGTATACTTGCAGTTTCATCAAACCATAAAAACGTACCTGAATGATCGTATTTGGGATTTTAAGTTCTATGTTGCTAAAGATTGGCCCGACAAACCGATAATTCTCCATTTCCCAGGATGCACGCTTGCGGTGAGTTTGATCCTTTGGTCATCCACAGAACTAAGTTTAACTAATAAACTGATTAATTTTAGCCGCACAACAATATATACCAAACGCTAGGCATATTTTGTCCATCCGCACACATCGAGCATGTCGATATGCTGCGCACCGAAGATGTACTTATAGATTGGCAGAAGCCTATGTACCTGAACTTTACGCACATCGCCATTATGAATCGCCTGGATGACTTCTACTCGAAGTTCGGTGTGATGGAACGACTCAGTGGTGATATCTACGTGTGCAACAAGCTGAACGCCGACCTGGAGCTGGAGCCGCTGCCGGATGACGCCGAGATGCGTCTGCTCAATCTGGATAACGTGCAGGGCATACATGATCTATATCCTGCCAATGAAATCGAGTGCGTCCAGCTGTTTGACATCCTTGTCCGCAAGCTACCGGGCCTGGGCATCTTTCGCAAGGAAACCGGAGAGCTAGCCGCCTGGATGGTCCATTCATACTACGGTGCCATGTTCTCAATGCAAACACGTCCAGACTTCAGGCGCATGGGGTGAGTATAGCTGCAGATTCCTTCTGAAAACTGCTCATTTACTGATCAAACAATGACTTATTTTCGCACAGCTATGGAATCCGTCTGGCCAAGTCGCTGACCCAACTGGTGATCGAGCGCGGCTACACGCCCTTCGTGGTGATACGTCCTGGTAACGATGCGTCCCGCAGTCTGTACACGAAGCTGGGCTACGAGAAGGCATTTGAGACGTGCCGGGTGCGGATGACACCGGATTGCTACGAGGACAGCACCGTGGGCACCATCGGCAACACGTCCTACGGAAAGTTTCCGCCGCTGCCGCAAGGCGACTGCGTGCTGGTGACCAAGCTGCGGCGCAAGCATGTGCCCGGCGAGAGCCAGACGGTGGACGAGGGCATCGAGGATATGTTGGCTGAAAAATGTGATATCAGCGGCGACGAGGCGAGGGAGCGCAAGACCACGACCGACGAGGGCATCGGGGAGGACAAGTAGGCCAGGTTGGGTTAGGGTTACGAGATGCGAGATATGAGATTAATGAGTTGAGAGATCGATCGGAGCGCTACGCCCACGCAGAACTTATGCTTAAAGCTGTAAGCACCCATTAGGACTCTTTAGGACAGACAGGACATGGCACACATCAGGTGGCGTTGATTTTTTAAACAATTATATTAACGAGAAAACCAAGAAACTGTACGAGTATATTTATAGATGGTATATGAAGCTTCCTCACACAGAAAACAGCGGCGGCGTCGATCGGCAAATGCGGCGAATGTATTTCGGCCAGAATAATCAAGGGATTTATTTTATATGGGTATTGATTAGGATTCAATGACAGGAGAACTAAACCTTAACCAGGGGAATTAAAACGATCAAGTGGGGCGCTGAAGTCAGACATTTTAAATGGGGAACCGAGGACAAAGAGAGAACATTTTTAATTTTTTGCTAAAATTGCTTTTACAAAAGTGAGCTCCAAGAACGAGCAGAGAATGCAAATTAAGGAGCGCATCAATTTATTAAAACTATTATATATATTAACTCTATATATCAAATTGTTAAACGAACTAAACAAGAAACACACACCAACTACTTCTCTCTACTGGCTCGCCACGCAAAATCTCTGAACAGGATAATCTCGAATAATCTCGAATCAACCGAAAACCGAAAAACACACGGAAATCTCTCGCTTGGGCCATGGAACAGAGCTATGCACAATTTCCTCTATTTAAAGAAGCCGTTTCAGAATACTACATATATATATTTTTCAAACTATATTGAATACTTTCGATGACCCAAACGAAGTGCTTTGATTTTAAATGGTCGCGTACCAACCAAACATATTTGGATTTATAGGCTTTTTTCAAATTTATATATATATAAACCCAAAAACCCAAAGAAGGGAATACGAAACGAAGCGAAAACCAAACAAAAATACAAAATAAATATATATATTTTACTATTACGAAATTTTATTAAACTACGCAAACGAGTACTCAATGATTTTGCTCCTATTTAGCTGAACTAAAAAGAAACAAACGAAATAAAAAACACGCCAAAGATGTCTTCTGCTTCATTTTAAGTACATACCCCCAACCCGATTCCAAATTACCAACTCCCGATTCCCACTGCCCCTTGGATGATTTTGGATGAGAATCCGGGTCATCTTTGGAGGTTTTCTCTTACGAAAATGCAAAAGCCGAATCTCAATATGTATGCAAGAAAATCAAATTAAATGAAAAGTTATATATTACAACTGCTATATTGTATGTACTCGAACTAAAAAACGAATGAGAAAAAAACCTAAGAGAAGCAAATTTAAATAAATAACAATATTGAGACAGCACACTGAAGGTTCTTCCCGTCTCTGACGAAAAAAGATAACGATTGCGATGGCAACTAAACGCAGATAGCTGAAGGTAAAGATACTTTCTGCTCTAGAAATATTTCCTAATGCATTTACGATGCTTCCCACATTCATTTGCACACAAAACAGAAGCTCTTGCTAAAGCCTGGCATTAAAAACATTAATTGTTTCCATAATTTACGAGCTCACTCAGCTGGCGCACACACTGCGCTAAAATTATCTGCTCATTGTTAATGAAATTTACGTGTGCAAACACAACAGCTCACTTAGATAAACAGAGTCGGACGGATGCGGCAAAGATGAAGACAGCCGCCCATCAGGGCATGTGGCAATGGCAATGTGTATGTGGCTGGGGTTTTGCAACATGCTCGGCGCTCAGCTCACTTGACGGTAAATTAAATTTTATTTATGTATAAAGAGAAGGCCTAAGTACGTCGTATGTGGCTTAAAACTAAGCAAAAATGGATTTGTAACCTGGACTACTGCTGCTACTTCTGCTCGACCGTGCTTAGCTGGTTCTTCAGATGGTTGGCCACATACTGCCAGTACTTGCGACGAATCACATCGTGTTTGGTGGCCATGTCCTCGCACAGACCGTACACCTTGCGGGCGAGCTGATCGCTATCGCTGGCCTTCACTTGGAGCGCCTGCTCCTGGTACAGATCGATGAGGAAGGCGAGCAGATAGGGCGATCGATTGCCGGCCTGGTAGAGCTCCTCCACGAAGTCCACTACCTCCGGGTAGCTATTTAGCTGGGCATTTCCACTGTCGCCCTGCCGCATCACGCCCACCAAATAGTTCCAGGCACTCTCGTTGTTCTTGATGATGCGAATGCGGTTCATCGTGTACGACAGTTCGCGCTGGATCAGTTCCGGCGTGAATCCTAAATGCTTGACCACAAAGAAGCGCTGGTTCCAGGCCGAATTGTTCCGCTGATCCTCGCAAATGAGACGATCCACAAAGCCAAGTTCGTCGTCATAGAGACTACAAGTAGTGCAAATTAGTTTATAGAAAGTGAATCTTAATAAACATACGATTACTCACTTAAAGCTGCGAATGGCCCACTGGCGATGTTGCCAGGCGTGGTAGTTCTTGGCATCGCCTTCGTTGACCAGGGCGTTCTCAGTGAGCTCCAGCTCATTGCTGGGATCGTTCAGAATCTCGACGATGACGCGTCGGTGGTGCCAAACCTGGTAGTTTTTCGAGTTCTGCCCAATCACCTCGGTCAGATAGTCCAGTTCCTCATACAGATCAGCCTTCAGTTCGCGCAGGACGTCGCGTCTGTATTGCCAGACCGTGTAGTTAGCCGGATTCAGACGCAGTGCGTCCGTGGTGAGGTCCAAGGCACGTTGGCTCTTCTCCCCGCTCGCAATTATGGCCCTCATGTAGTCAAAGACCTCGCGAACTACGATGTACGGATATATTTGCTCAGATAAAGTGTCATCCAGAGATAAAGCCGCATGCATTACTCACACTTTTGACTGTAAGCAATGGACACCACCGGATTGGGACCGTCGTCCTGGGCAAGCGGCTCCACATCCTTCCAGTCGGAGCGTTCGCTGTAAGCCAGCCAGTCCGTGCCCAGGTATTCCTCATCCGAACTGTCTCCCATCGCGGTTAATTAAGAACAAAACTGTTGAGCGCCGGTGCGGGTGGAAATTTATGTTGTTCTTTTTTACTTGTCCGAATTTATCGGGCCCTATAGCCTATCGATATCGGGGGCGTTTTTTTGTCCGACCCTATCGGTATCGATTGCTCGATATCAAAAGGCGGTATTTAATACTAAACTAGAAATACTAGCTGGCTTTCAAATATTATTTGAAATTCAAAAATAATAACTATATGCTAGGTAATTATTAAATAACAAAAGTAATACAATCATCTTGTTAAAACATTTATTAAGATCTCAATAAAAGTGCACAAAGTGACTGATTCCTTTAAAACTAGACGTAGACATCCGAGTGCTCATTTTACCATAATATTCGATTCATTGGTATACGAGTAATTCTAGAAACGTGGCTTAAACGTGGCCGGATACTGATTGAAGCGCGGACGCAGTGCAGCTTTTGACTTCTCGAACTTCTCGCCCGAGTTGCCAAGGATCACACCGTCGACCAGCTTGCCAGGATGGTCCGCAGCATTGGATCGCTCCGCATTGGCCTCGGCCACATCGATGATCCGCGGATTCTTGCGGTACCTGTACCACCAGTACTCAAAGACCAGCGTGATGCAGGCCATTCCAATGCCCACGAATATGACGATGAAGACGCCGCCAATGTTCTGGATCGAGATGCCATCCGATTGATCCTCCGGCTTGTCGCACTTGGCCATCGCTTCGTCGTTCTTCCACCACTTCTCCTTGAGCTTCTCCAGTTGTCGTTTGTTGAGCAGGGTCAGGATTCTAACGTATCACAGGGATATGAAGAAGATCACACCTATATTTTCCCATTACTCACGCATTATTGAACTGATCCTTGAGATGCGAGCCCTGTTGTACGGCTATGGCATATGGTTTCCGGGAGAACTCCTCGCCCACCACCTGCAGATCGCAGTTGGTCAACTGCAGGTAGCGTATATCGGTGGCATCGCCCAGAAATGCAAAACCCGTGGCTGCTGTCGAATTCCTAACCCGGGCCACCGCTTCGTCGAGGCTGGCCGGTAGCTTCGCCTCCTGCATGGCCTGCCACATCTTGGTGTACTTGTCGCTCACTGGATAATCCCAAACAGCCAGTTTGGAGCGCTCCACGGCGGTCAGGGAGTCGTTCAGCGACAGATCCTTCCAAATCTCGTAAAACATCTGCTCTATGTTGGACATACGCTCGAAATATGTCATCGCAGAGGAGCCATTCAATGGAGCGTACAGGATCTTGTACTGCTTCGCCAGGTCATCCAAGCTTTCAACGGGAGTATCCAAACGTGATACGGTCAAGAAGGCAGCCAGATTGGCCGTGTATGAGGCAATAATGATAAAACTTAAGAAAAAAACAAAACTTTTAAAAAGGAAAGAGTTTACAAGCAACTGAAGAGGGCTACGCACCCGAAAAGCCACCAGGTGGCGGCTACTAAACGCCCAGACAGATTCTTTGGAGCCTCGCCACCGCCTTGTGGCGTCAATGAAGTCATGCAGAACCAGAGGCACTCCTTCAGATTGAACTCGCGCTTCTCCTCGTCGTCCTTGTACTTCTCCCGATTGTTCTGATAGCTATAGGGACTCCAGCGATCGAAGATCCACATGAGAAAGCTGGTAAAGAAGTAGGCAGCCAGGATGCAAAGCCACACGTTCGTTTCCAGCACGGTGAGGAACTTGAACAGTGAGCTGGGCGAACTGGGTCGCTGCATCATGATCGTAATCCCGACAAGATCGTAGTACGGAACCGTGAAGTCAATGACTATCTCCCGTTCGGCCATCACCGACATGCTGCCAAGACCAATGTCCGCCTGTTTGTCCATCAGCTTCTTGACAATGCCATTCCATTGGCCATTCTCGTCCATGTTGCCAAACTTGCCGTCCTCCACCTCCTCGATGGTGTAATCGAAGTGGACAATCGTGGCTATCTCGTTGATCAGATCAATGCAGTATCCTTTGTATCCTTTCGGAGCCGTTTCATCGCGCATTATGAAAGGAGCTTGCTGTGAAGTTCAAATAAAATGTAGTTTATTGCGTAAAAAATATAGTTTTCTTTTAATTTTAAGTTTTTGACTAAAACAACGTGACTTAACCTTCAATATTTTATATATATTAATTTAAATGTAACTAAAAAGGTTCAAAAGACGACACACACAGGGACTACGGGTTGAATACTAAAAAAAAAACAAATATAGTACGAAAACTACACTACTAAAACATCCTTTGCAATCCCCTGTCGTGACCCACCACCACAGTAAAGATTCGATAAACCGTATCCGCGGTGAGATTCTTCATCTGCTCCTCGTCCTTGACGATGAGCTCCGAGTTCAGACCCGATATCCATTTGCCGATGGACTTGCTGTTCACGGAACTGCCACCACGAATCTGCAGCACGTTTATATCCATTTCGAATTTCATGAAGCTATGCCCATTGAATGGCTGAGTGGGTTGCGTGACGAGATCGAAGGTTCCATACGAAGTCGGTTCGGTAATCTGTGAAACGGAAGTGGGTAATCAACCATAATTTGTTAGACAGGTGGGAGCAGCAACCTTGGTGAAGTAATCCCGAAGATCCAAGTTCCTTTGGGGTGTGTTGCCACCTTGAAAGTCGTCACAGTTCAGATACTCCATTTCCTTTGGCCAGGCGCCCGATTGTAACATTTCTCTGCAGGTAAAAATAGTAAATATATATAGTAGATACCATATACATCCAACCCACTTGATGGTAAGGAAACTCCTCAGAGCCAGATCGAAGTAAAACGCGGATGACAACTGTGGTTCCTCGTTCAGATTGTAAGTGGTTCGCAGCAATCCCAAGCGATCTCGATATTGCGTATACGCCATGGGTTTCATGAACATAATGGTCGCATTGTCCCGCTGACTGCTGATCTCTCCTTCGCTCTGGGTAATGGCGTGCCAGGCGAAGTTGCGCTCGAAATAAGCTGGCTTCACCGACTCCAAAACCATGCGGATCGATTGCAGGGTGCCCAGAATGAAGAAGTTGTTGATATCCAAGTTCCTCAGCTTTTCGATCTGCTCCTCGCGCTCCCGCTTACCATCCTTGGCTATGGCGGTGATCACATGACGGGTTTGGATGTTCTGCAGCAGGGACTTGTACTTGTGGTCCATGACGAAGGAATCATCGTACAGAATGGCAGCTGGAGGGGATTTCGAATGGCATACATTAATACTCACTTTTATATATGTACATATGATATCCCATTACCATTCGTAATGTTCATGTGAATCACTATACTTCGAATGGCCTCGGGAATAATATCCGCCGGCGGCATCACCTGCAGCAAATACTTCTGCTTCGCCTCATCCAAGTCGCGCCACTGCCTCAAGTCTCCCTGCTGGCCATAGGAGGCACTAATGGTGGGCAGACCCAGGGCCTGGGTGAAGCTCTTCACCGTTTCCGAGGCTATGCCCGATTTGGTGGTGTCCAGGATCAGGTGAGGCGTCTGCTTCTTCTCAATACTTGTTGCGTACTTATTGCAAACTGAGACGGAAAAGTGTGAGTGTGAGCAACTGAATCCTGGCATAAACCCGAGCACAACTCACTAGCTTCCAGCAGCACCTTGGCATCCGACTTGTTCGCCTCTATCGAATCCAGCTGCACCGAGAGTCCATATCGGATGTTCTTCTTCAGGTAGGTGAGCACCACATCCACAGCCTTGGCCGCCGGTTCATTGTCCACCTCGTTGATGAACACTATCCAAATGGATGGGATCACATGGGTTAAAGTGCATTGGCCAAAGGCATTACGTGGCATTGCGTTTGTTTGCTTGCCCTAAAAACTCATTATGACTGGCACCACCCAACTAAACTACCCAATCCATATTGGTTTCCCCACAGTTTTCAGCTAATTAGTTTACTTTCAATCCACTCAGCCAAAAGAGTTCGATTATATTCGATATAGTTTTGAAAAAGTAACGAATCTTTAAGGATCTTTAAGTGAGTGTACTCAGACTAGTAATCATTAGGTATATGATTATGTATTTTTCATCTATATATATATATATATTATATGCTCAACTTACACACATTGATATTTTGAGTGGTTTGCGCTGCGATCTCCAAACTAAAGCTGCTTAATAAAACTAAAAATCCCACTAGCCACAGGATTTTCGAGGTTTTCGGATTCACCAAAATCATTATGGTTTTCACATATGACTCCGGGTTTTTAAGAGCTAAAAAATCGACCGCACAGGACGAACAACAAATGGTGACTGGGGCAGGAAACTACGCTTTCGAAAAAGGATACAGATATGTACAACCTATATTGCCACTGACAATTCCACTTTCAAGCAGAACCATTTGTGGACACATGGGTGTAACCTTGGTGATAATCAATTTGGTCGGCAATCGCCCACAATGCCACATCAGCAACACCCCAATCCAAGCGTGAACCCATATCCTGGTTCGATTGTTCGTGTTGGAACTCTAGCGTTAATTGGTGGCGGTTAGGGATGGAGGATTTAGTTTGGGGGGAGTTATTATGTGGTACTAAGTAGCTGTTATATTGTGAAATCATCATGAAATTATTATTCGAATCGGTGGAGTGGAAACATTGGGAATATAGGGTCACAATGGAGCAGAGCTATTATAAGAATAGAAAGTGATCCTTAATTGAAGACTGTGACAGTAATCAAACAACTTATACTATCAACTATTTTAGATTACTTCTGACTCACACGATCTATAATCTAGTCCAGACAAATCGCACTGATAAGGCTTGGCCAAGCGCTCCCCATTAGGCAAGCAACAACCATTGACGAAAGTACAAAATTAATTTTATTTTTGATTAATTATACATTTAACGAACTTTACGCCCGACGTAATTTCTAGTGTAGAGCATAGCACCCTACGAGCAAAAATTAAAGAGAAAAACGATGCCTAAAATAAACATGTAAACGATTATGCAGCAGTTGCGCGAGCCGCATTTCAGATATAGCCACTCTCTATATTCTATATATATAGTCATGCCCATTCCGAATAGGGCGTTGTGTTGGTGGTGGTGGCGGTGGCGGTGTCGACTAGCGAACATTGTCATTATGCGTAGACCTAGAGTTATCTTTAACTTACACAGTTCACGATGGTTAGATAGGTAGATGATACGTACATTACACAGATCGAATTATATATAGCTAAAGCCTACGTTGCGTGTATAAGCATAAATCTCACAAGTTCCAGTCATCGGGCCCCGACTCCTGGCGTATCACGGGCGGGGTTAGCGGAGCTCTCGGTGCACCGGGCACAGGAGTGGGCACCAAAGGCGCAGCTCCGCGCAGCGAGCTCCCGTAATAAGGCGGCGGCCGATGGCTATTGATGCTCGGCGCATTGGAGCTGTGCGTGGACGAGGCGGAGGAATCGCGCACCCGACCCGCATCGAAAACGGGCGCCTGGGCGTAGCGATGCGGCTGTCCCAGCTGCGGTGTCTGTGACCGCGAATGCGAGCGATCACGTCGCAGTAGCTGCTCCTGTTGCAGCCGTTGCTGCTGCACATATTGCTGCTTGCGCTGCTTGAGCAGCTGCTCGTCGCGATGGAGCAAACGCTGGCGCTGCTGCAGCTCATACTGCTGCCGCTGCATGGCACTCAGTCGATTGGCCTTGCTCCACGGATTGCCGCCGAAGCAGAGGTTCGATATGAAGACCACCGGCGAGAAGAGACGCAGGGAGACCTCACTGGGCGGATGTCAAATATTTAGTTATTTATATTTATAGAGTACAGAAGAGCTTCTCTAAATCGATTCGTGCTGGTCACGAACAAAGGAAAAACGTATTACATTTAATAAAGACGTACAACTAAAACACGTTGAACTGAAATTGCGTGATAGTTTGAACATGATCTATATCACTTTCCAGTTTACGTTTTTCTTTAAGAAGTTCGATTTAGTGAAGATGGACTGTGTTACCAAACCAAAAACACTTACGTGGTGTCCACAATGGGTTTTGCCTCATTGCCGCTGAGTATGAACAGGGGAAAAAAGATGGAGAAGATGCAGCTGCTGACGATCACCGAGCTGGACAGATTGGTCAGCACGGTGAGCGGTATTCCGAAGCCAAAGAAGTAGGGCCAGTTCTTCTCAATGTAGGTGAGGCGTCTATGCAGCTCCCAGCCCATGTTGAACCACTTGTACTCGAAGGAGTACAGTGAGTACAGCAGGCACAGATGCACGAAGCACAGCGAGGAGCCCACATATTTCACGGGCACTAGGTTAACCAGCATGCTCTGGACCAGGAACAGCATTTGCACCACCATGCTGAAGAGGAAGTCGGCCACCAGTTTGCTGATCCCAGGGATGAGCTGCGGGCGACCCTTTCTCACGCGATAGGCGGCATTGGCTATGTCCGCGAACCACAGTGAGCTCACAATCTTGGAGAGCATGAATATGGGCAGCACCCACATCATGCCGAAGAGCAGGGACAGTATGGGATGCAGCCAGCCCCAAACCACCGGCAGGGTCTCGGAATGGGCTCCATAGAAGATGGTAAGGCAGAATTTGAGCGTGGGCAGCAGAGCGTTCTCGAACAGGACGATGCTCAGCCAGGTGAAACCGCCATTGAGCATGCAGCACTTGAAGAGCTTCTTGGCGATCTTCTTCTCCCTGTGTCGCCGGATTATAAATCAAGTGCGCAGTTAAAAAATATATGTACGTGGAATAAGTCTTTGTGTAACACATACCCCTGCGGCTGTTGATCCTGGGCAGCTGGCTTCTTGCCCAGGATCTTCTCCAGCGTCCGCTCGTCGGAGTTCTCCTCCGCCTGCTTGGCGTACTCCTCCCGAATCATGGCAGCCGCAGAACTGGGCACTGGTGACGGTGATCTCCTCGCGCGTTCGTAACGATCCTTGTCGGTGCGACGCAGCTGTTGGCGGTGCTCCTGCTCGGCATTCTGGCGGTTCACCTCGTCGTCGATGTGCAGGACCAGTGTCATGCCACGTATGCTGTCCCACAGGCCGTACAGAATGCCCAGGGTGATGTTCTGTGGTTGTACAACGCATTTAGTTGGTCCATTGTCTGAGTGCTCCAAAAGGGCAGTCTCAAACTCACCTTTATCGCCGCCATCTCGCGTGGACAGACCTTAGTTCCTGATCGGGGGCATTACGAAATGGACATGCAAGCATACGAAACGTGTTTAGCTGCTCGGGAGCGTATCAAAATGTGGCAGTGGGTCTTTGAATAAATTTGCGTTGTGCGAGACGAAGACAACATCGTTGGCGCCTTTACACTGCACGAAATAGCGTGCGCCCGCACATTCGGCTGGCTTTGTACCATTTTGAAACTTGAACTTACATACTTATCGCTGTGCCAGTGCTTGCTGATCGAATTGTGAGTGTGCAGAGGACCTAAAAATCATTGAACTTTGTGCTGGATTTAATAATAATAATAGTTGTTTTGCTTGGTGTAGGAACACACGGTTGCCACCTGATGCGCTGCGGGCGTTTAGCAGCACTGGTCAGTGATGTACAGGCGGGCAATGTTTTGAACTATCGATAGTTATAAAAATTACCGTTATTATAAGACTAAATTGATTTGGTTTTCGATGGTAACAAATAAATTGTTTTATTTTTAATCCAATTGATATTCTTTATAAATCGAACTAAACTCTTACAGCCATTGCTTATGTTTCGCAAGTCCATTATAACGTAATGATAGTAACGGTTTTTCGTAAGGATATTCCCAAGGTAATCGATATATCGATATTAATAGCACAATGCCCACTTCCATTCCTACAGCTACAGGTAGGGAAACCAGGTAATAACGACCATTCTTCTCCCGACAGGGGACAGAAACAAACCGTAAGTCCTCGACTTGTTGAACATATAGTAGGCGTGATAGGACTTTCTCATCACAATAAATTGTTGATAATCAATCATAAATACTTCAAGAAATATTAAGTAAAGTTTTCCTGGTCGTAAGCCCGCCACAATCGCAATTCGAAAATATCGCATGTAAATAATGCAAAATAAGACCGCGGACTAGTGATTAATTAGTGTGTGACTTCGTTTGTAGAGTGCGATAACGGGGCATTTGCTTATTAATCCCTTTTTTTTGTTGATATACGGCATTTACATATGCCTATTTATTGACGTGGGTGTGTGTACATATCAATACGCAAATAGCGTAAAGCCTTAAATCAGGTGTCAACTGAATGTTATGCGCATGCAAGCGCTTAATTGATTACCCATTAACCGTTAGTCAGCCTACGGACAACAAGATCTTTCACGTTTACCTAGCAAGCACATACTAACGCACACCCACCCGTGACATTTACCTGCATCTGCTTGTTTATGAGCGTGTGTGTGTGTGAGAGGGCGTAAAATGTTTTGTGTGGTGGGAATGCAATTTTCAATCTTGGCTTTTTGCAGATTAACCGAAACACCCCCATTCCAACCTTTCCAATTTCCATCATCTCTGTGCGCGGGAATAATCAATACTGCACACATACTGAGGCAACAGCAGCAACAAGAACAACAGGGCATTATGGTGTGGTCTAGTGATAAGCAGCAACAGTAGGGCCACAGCTCGCCCCCATCCCCCCGCCTACCGCCCACCGCCCACCACCGGTCGACGAACAGGAATTCCGGAAAAGAGGAGCAGCCACAAATAGCAATTACCATCGCACAACTAAAATTTCCCGTCACTCCTCCATCATTCTGACAACGAAAAGTGACAATTATGTCACGCGAGGAGCGCAAACCCATCGTTAGCTCGTCGAGCAGCAGCACCTGCAGCAGCGGCGATGACGAAGTGCATCCTGTGGTGCGGCGGCGCAGCACCCGGGACACGGAGCTAGCCGGCCACCAGAAGGATGCCGGATGCTGTGATCCGACGAGCACGCCACATCGATTCCTGGCCCTGCTCTTTATGTGCCTCTTGGGTTTTGGTAAGAACATGAATTCCTTTCTACAATCTTGAGACCATACCTACTTAAATTACTCCTTTATAGGTTCCTATTTTTGCTACGATAATCCCGGCGCATTGCAGGACGTTTTCCAAAAGGAACTTCAACTCAGCTCCACCGAGTTCACGCTAATTTACTCCATCTACTCGTGGCCAAATATTGTGCTCTGCTTTGTGGGCGGCTTCCTCATCGACCGGGTGTTTGGCATCCGCTTGGGCACCATTATCTACATGCTGATCGTGCTCGTTGGCCAGCTGATCTTCGCCACCGGCGGAGTCCTGGGCCACTTCTGGTTGATGATCGTGGGACGCTTTGTGTTCGGCATCGGGGCTGAGTCGCTGGCTGTGGCCCAAAACAGCTATGCGGTGCTATGGTTCAAGGGCAAGGAGATTAACATGGTCTTTGGACTGCAGTTGTCGGTGGCCCGTTTCGGCAGCACCGTCAACTTTTGGATTATGCAACCACTATATGGCT
The DNA here is from genome assembly GCF_004382195.2 of Drosophila sechellia. Taxonomy (NCBI): domain Eukaryota; kingdom Metazoa; phylum Arthropoda; class Insecta; order Diptera; family Drosophilidae; genus Drosophila; species Drosophila sechellia. The sequence goes on from NC_045949.1 coordinate 4,758,613, forward strand.
ACGTTTCGAAATCCTACTCCGGCTACAAGGGTCTGGGCGTGGCTCTGTTTCTGGCCTCCTCTACGTGCGTCATGTCCCTGGTTTGCACCTTGATTCTAGGTAGGATTACTCGTATATTTAAATAGCAGTTTATATTATTAGATTTCAACTTCACTTAGGTTGGATGGACAAGCGCGCGGAGAGAATCCTTAAGCGAAATAACAATCCTGGTGGAGAACTGGCCAAACTAAGCGATATAGTGACCTTCAAGCTGGACTTCTGGATGGTGTCCGTGGTCTGTGTGGCCTACTACGTTGCCATCTTTCCCTTCGTGGCTCTCGGACAGGCCTTTTTCATCAGCAATTTCCACATGACGCCGGATGAGGCGAACACAGTGAACTCGATTGTCTACCTGATCTCTGCTATAGCATCGCCGCTGTTTGGATTTGTGATTGACAAGGTCGGAAGGAATGTGACCTGGGTGTTTTGTGCCACCATCTCTACGCTGCTAGCCCACTTCCTGCTGACCTTCACCCACTTGGATCCGTACATCGGGATGAGCATTATGGGACTGTCCTATTCCATGTTGGCTGCCAGCCTGTGGCCTCTGGTTTCCTTGATTGTGCCCGAATATCAACTGGGCACGGCATATGGCTTGTAAGATCATTAATCTGTTTAAGCTGTTTTTAGGATTGATTAACTCCTTAATCGTTTCCTTTGCAGCTGTCAGTCTGTGCAGAATCTGGGACTAGCGGTGGTGACCATTGCAGCGGGCATTATTGTGGACAGCAGCGGCGGCAGTCACTTCTGGCTGCAGGTTTTCTTCATGTCCTTCCTGCTGGGTAAGACAAACCTGCTTACATGTTGTATTATGTTAACCCCATCCCATTTTCCAGTCTCCCTGCTGGCCACTTGTGCGATTTGGGCCTACAACCGCAAGCACCAGGGCAACTTGAACATGTCACCTGCCCAGCGGGCCACATACCACACCTCGATGTACGTGAATATTGAGTCGAGTTGAGCATGCTATTGATGTCTTGCTGTTTTGATGTTGCGTTCTAATCCCCTATCCGATGATGACACACCTCCACATCAGCCCCTGACTAACTAACGTTCTCTTTCTAAATGTATTTGCTTTGTGTACATGCCAAAAGCGCGATGCAGTGCCCCCACGTGAACATGCGGCCTTTATTGGGCAACTATGTGCAATAGATCGATTCTGTTTGTTACTAACCAATAACCAATTGCGATGCTAATGCCCATCCCCCTACACTTGACTTGTTATGCAACTCGGAGCACATTCTGCTAGCCGCACAATCGACGTGGTCATTCGATCTGTTTTACTCCTCCTAGCCAACGTTCTATAATGATACATATCAAACCTTAAACTATTGTTATATTTATGTTCCGTTGTGTGTGATAAATAAATTTATGTAAATGTACATTAATTAAATTAAATAACCAAAGAGTTGGCGTTTTGGGCGAAAGAAAGTGTGTGTGTGAAAGATGAAAGATGCTGTGTTTGATCTTGATTCCATTTTATTTCCTTGCAAATATATTTTTGAAGAATAAATGATTTGTATTTGTACAAAATAAATAAAATAAATTAACTAAAGCATAAACAGAAATTCAAAGAATTTTGTGTGGATCTCCACGTGAATTTAACAAAATAGTATACAAATTTCTATGATGCATAGACTAGAGAAAACAAAATACAATTTTAAATCTTGAAAAGTGGCATTCCAAGAGAATTGCAAAATAATAAAAATAAACACATTAATACATTTCCTTTTCCGTATTGAGAATTATTTGGTTGGGAGAAACAAAGTTTGCGTAAGGATGAGAAACAAATTTCAAACTAAAAACGTGTCATTCTCTATTGAGTTACTAAAAATGCATTCCATTTCATTTGGGCCATATTATCAAGTTAGGGCCGCTTCGAGCCTTTTCATTTAGCTGCATTTTGTGAATTAGTACATATTGGGAACTCCGTTCCGATTCCCATTTCGCTTGAACTTAACTAAGAGCTTCGTTGAATTTTCTAGGTTTTTTGAAACTCTTGATTATTTTTCGTTGGTAATTTCTAGGGTTAGTTTGCATGTTTTTCAATATTCTTTTTTTTTTGTTTTTGTTTTGGTCGTTTTCAGTTTGCGTTTGTTAGATGTGGCCATGGCCAAAAGCATTGAAGCGTACTGCAGCTCCGACTGGTAGCAGGCACTTCACCCCGGGACACTGATAGCGTATTATCTCTATATTGTCAGTTTTGAGCCGCTCGATGGATGGCGTTATTCGTCCAGAGTCTCGACCTCATCGGCAGCCACAATGTCTCGCTTGGCAGCCGTCTTAATGCTGGCCAGATACTTATCACCATCGAAGCGCTGGCTCTCATCCTGCAGATCCTGTTGTCGGACAAAGAAATGGTTTTAGAAATGTTTTTCAAAGTAACATGGGCACGCAAGCTATCCTGGGATGAACGAACATATATACATACGGAACAGTTTAGTAACTAAGTTAGCCAGCTGGAGTGGTAAGGTGGTGATGTTATGATGCTTCGGTGGTGAAACACAACTTACAATTTATAATTTATAATTTACAATGTGTGGGGTGTGTGGTGTAAGTTAAACCCAGCCAAGCTTTGTTACGGACTTTGAAAGTCCTGTTTATTAGTTAATATAAATCGTATTGATTACAGATTTGTAAATGTTGTTTGGAATTCGAGAATGTTTGTTTGTTAGCGGTTAAGCGGTCTTAACCGCCTTTCCAGCTTATCCTTAGCGACGACTTAATCTGTTTCACAGCCAAAACACAGATTCTCCCTATAGTTACATTTTAATTTCAATGCATTAGATGTATTGTTACCTCTAAGACTAGCGATCGGTTTGGTTTCGATGGTATATCGTTAATCTAATGACTGGATGATGATGATGTATTGACTTGATTCATTATCAAGTTCTTCACTCTTCACCTTTTTTAATGATAAGTTATTTAAAATTAAAACAGCACAAATACTGACATGAAAAGAAAAGCCTATCTGGGACTGAGATTCAATAATACGTATTCCGGCTACGTAAAATTATATTAAATAAAGTTAGACGCGGTTATTATTCGATTCTGTTTCGCACAGTGCCAATGAGAACTCATCGTCCTCGCAGTAGCGTTGAAAAATTGCCTTCACTTGGGATGTTTGATAGCTAGACTGGCGATGCTTTCCCTGTGGTGCCACCGATTTGCCCACAGTATTCGTTATGATTTGCAATTGCTTGTTATACAGGTTTCGATCGGACACGGCCGATGTTTTGGGAAGGCGACGGTTCTCGCGATCCGCGAAGATCCCTTTTGATTGCTTGTTAGTGACGGTTATGGGATTGTCTGCCGACGCCTCGACAGCTGCTCGTCCAACGGCGGTGCTGATGATATTTGTGTTCGGGGTGGAGGTTATTGCATTTAAAGCCCACGGATGTGTTATTACTGATGAGTTAGGTGCACTGGCGAATAAGCCATTGAACGGCGGAATTACCTTGTTGCGCAGAATCGAGGGCGCTGTCTCCTGCATCTTTTGCCAGTCGGTGGGCAGGGTCCAGGCGTGCGGACTCATGGAGTAGTAGAGCAAGTGTTCAATATCGTAAGAAACGCGAGCTGTAATTTAAGTTTATGCATCAAAAACTTGGTTAAGTACAAGTGCTTTAAAAGCATGTTGAAAGGACTGTAATCTTACATGCATTGCTCTTCAAGGAATTGGTGCCTGCCAAATCGTCCAAGTCACCCTTTTCGCGAGCTCCCTTGGTCTCCGGCGTGGACTCCTTGCGCGAAAAGTGGCTGCGACGCGATCTGGCCAGGCCATTCTGATTGCTAGTCGATGATCCTCCATTGTTGGGCTCAGCGAACACCTCGTCGTCGCCTTCCCCATTGTTGTTCGCTGCCGAGTAAACAAGGCAATTCAGTCCAACGCCACTGTCCGTCCCAGGCCAAAATTGCGGCGGCCCGGCTCCGGGCAGCGGAGTCGATGGCGTGGTCACCAGCGAAGTGCCGTCGAAGGCGGCGCCAGCCTCAATGGAGGCCAGAAACTCCGAGCTGCTAAAATAGTCATCGAGCACGAGTTTGGCCACCTTGAGAGCCCAGGGGATTTAACGAATTTCAAAATTGAAAACTTCAACATTACTCACGCGCACTAGTTCGCAGCAATCGCCGGTAATCTTGATCAGGTGCTGGCCCACGTTGACCGTGAACTTGTATTCACCTACGGAAGCATCGTTTGTGGAATATGAGTGCATTAGCAGCTGTTGATTGGGACGCAAGACTTTACCGGCAGCGGCTGTCGCCTGAGCATGTGCCGCTGCTGCTGCTGCGGCGGCTACGGCGGCGGCCTGCTGCTGCTGGTGATGCGTTTGGTGGTGCATCTGCTGCGAGATCTGCTGTGCAGCAGCGGTGGCGGTCATGAAGTTTTGGGCCGAGTTGAAGCTCAGCCGGTTGGCCAAACTGCTTCCGGTTGGCGTTCTTGGTTGCACAATGGCGTCGTCCGAGTTGGACGAGTTAAGCGAGGAGCAGGATCCTCCAGCGCCAGGAGCGGGTTCCAGGCGCACCGGCGAGGCGTTCCGACGAATGGTGTCCTCCATCAGTTTTTTGGCATAGCTGTCGTAGAAGGAATACATTTTTAAAAATTAGTAAATTATATATTTAATACTGGCTATTTCAGCTTTAATTTATTTACTTTACTCACTTAATTTTATCCTCAGCTGGACCAGTAATCTGCACCAAACGCTCTTTGGCACCCGGGTTGACTAAAGAAAACAAGGCATTAATAATTGTTCCCGAAAAAAGCATTTATATTTATGAAAAATAATTTGGATGACAAAACATTTAAAAACAAAAAGCATATATACAGTATGAAAATATGTGATTCAAAAATGCCTTTAACGATCAATTTTGGCTTAATGTGGTGTCGTTAAATGGACAAAATCTGTGACATGCTTCTTTCTATTTCTATTAGAAAATTTTGTAGATTTAAATAAGCGTGCCAAATGAAATGCGGGTGCGGTGAGGATCAATTAAAACCAGCTCTCTGGAGTTACCTCTTTGAAACGATATAATAGTTTCGCTTAGCTCCTCGATCATGTGCACTCGACGCCCCTTGATGCCCATGACTTTGTGGCCACGGGAATGGAGGAATACATTATTGAAAACCATTTCTGTAGATCTTTGTGCTCCAGAACACTCCTCAGCTGATTAGAAACTTACCTTTGCCGGAGTCGGCATTGCGAATCACGACCTCGTCCTTACAGTACGTCTTGCCAGGGATCTTGGTTGGTTTGGGGAACTTGCCCGAATTACGGATGACCTCACCGGGCGGCAGCAGCATGTGCTGCTGGTTGGATGTGCCCACGGACGCGATGGCCGCAGCTTGGACGGCTGCAGCTGCAGATGCCGCATTGAAGACGGCGGCAGCGGCGGCTGCGGCTCCAACGTTAACGCCACCAACACCGCCGCTGACGCCGAATGTGGGGGAGGTGCTGAAGACGTCAGACTGCACGCCGGTATCGTACTGATATTCCGAGGGCAGCTGCAAGACAAGGACACATATTTCATCGTTTTCCAAAGTGAGATCGATTCTATGTACGCTACTCACCTCCACGTTGGAGATCTGCTGCTTGGACTTGTAGTACGCGATTGTGTCGTCATTGTCCCAGCTTTTGGCGCGCAGCTCGATGAGTTCGAGTAGCTTGAGGCGCGTCGTTATGTTCAGCCGTTCGTCCTGCGAAGCGTTGCGGAAAACGACGAAGGCCCGGTCCAGTGTATCCTTGGACACCGCCTCCAGTTGCGGTCCATGCACCCGGAGGTTGTGCAGGAGCAGCGTAATCGAGTCCGGCGTGGTGTTGCACGACTGCAGACCGACGGTCACATTGTCTATCAACTGGATTAGCTCCTCGATCACCAGGTAGCTGTTCTTCAACGACGATCGCGATTGTGTCTTCAATGGGCGTGGCGCCTCAATGTTTTTCACTGCGCGTCCCAGGTGTGTGTGAGCCATTCTCGGGATTCGTTGGATTCGATATCGTCTCGCGATGAAGTCTAAAGGTTGTCCTGCCTGGTGTCCGGATCTGCTGATTTCGTCAATATGGTCTGCTTACTTATTTGTTCGTTTAAATGTTGAAGAATTGGTTAAAAAAGAATCGTAGAAGCTGTTTCCGCACCTCCCCCTGCAAACACAAGAAAGGTTAGTTAACGATCAAATGTATTATTTATATGTAAACTATTGTACTAGTTGGATACATTCTTTTAGATGCTAGAATGATCAAAGTCGGCTATATTGCATTAGTACTTGAGAGTAATGGCCGAGAGCACGGATAACCAAAAGGTTTCTTAGGATATGCAGATTGGCCTCGTTTCCGAGCGAATCTCGAGTATTGCGACGCAAAGCTCTCGTATATCTTTGGTCTTAACAATGTGCACGTTTGATAAGCGGCTTTAGCTGATAACACCGCGATTTATCTATAGTTTAGTGGCCAAATTAACCCATTGGCGCCTTCGCCGCTTCTGGCTTCTACTGAGTTAATCGCGGTGCGAACTTCCAAAAGCAAAATATGTAAATAATTGATGAAAATTGTTGGCATAAATGAAATGGGAACGACAAACGGAAGACCATTTGTGTTATTTCAGTGCGACTTTCGCTCCATGCGAACTCATTTCTTTTTTAAATATCACTTACAGGCGCTGCAGCAATAGCAGCAGCAACAACAAGAACAAACAAATGGGCAACTAAAACACAGCTAACATAAATATTAAAAAAAACTGAAATTGTCCGTGGGAGGGAGAAAGAGAGAGGTGATCGCTCTATTGAATCATATGTCGAGAATAGCAACAACAAGAACGGCCTCTGCCGACGTCGACGCTGGCAGCGCAGCTGGCGACCGTGTTGGGCGTAGAACAATAAAGAAGTTAAATTTCAGGAAACAGGGTCTATATATCTACATATTGCATCCGTTTTAGGCCAAAATTCTATGTGAAATTGAGTAATATTTTGACAGCACTGGCCGCTTTTCGTTAAATTTGGCCAACTACGCGTTTTGCTGGCGACTGACTTTGAACTCTCGTTCTAGTTTTTACACTTTTGGTGTTTAGTCTTCGTCGCGTTTATTGTTTACTTTAATGGCCGATCGAAACGCCTCTGAAAACTGTGTATTTTTGATCGTAATTTCCAATAAATTACTAAAGCTTACCAAAACCAAAATCTCTGCGACTGCGACTAAAATCGTTTTTTAAGGTCGGTGTTGCCACCTGATCGAACACGTTAGTTATTAGAGATGCGCAACAGTTATCGACTGAAGACCCGTTGACGCAAAAGCGCAGTAAAAAAGCTCGCATCAATTTCGCATCACAGATGTGTTCGTATTAAAATTTTATATTTAAACTTTATATTAAATAAATATATTAAATTAAAATAAATATAAATTGAACGCTGGGCAATTACTATTCCCCGCCGGGGAATGTGTCTGCATGGGATTGAAAATGTTCAATAGATTATGTAACGTTGGGCATTTATATATATATTACTAGTTTACAAATGCAGATTTACTGTTATAGCGGAAAGTATAGAGAATAAATTTGGAAACTGCTGTTCTTTTTTAAGAACAACTGCTGGCCTAGGAAAATACTTCAGGGGAAACTCCCTAAAATTGTAAGCACGGAAATATCGATAGAAAACATCGGCTGTTTCTTCAATTGGTTGTTATTGAAATTTTTGTTTGCCATCGCTAAGTAAAACCCAAATAAAATTGAGTTGATATATTTATAAAGTATATTCCCAATCTCTAAGGTGGCAGCAAGATGTCGGAAAACGAGGACGTGGAGGCGGCACTAGAGGAGTCCAAGGAAGTCGTTCTGGAGTCCGGCAAAGATGAGCCTGAAACGAAACCGCTGAAAATGTCGTTTGCAGATTGGAAAAAATGCAAGGATGCATTGAAACCGGATACCAAAAGCGGACTACAGCGGAGCAACAATAACAATAGTAACAACAACAACAACAATAACGGCAACGGACGTAAACATTGGTCTTCTAATAGCAACAATGCCTTCCATGGAGGCGGAGGTCCGCAAACCTACCAGGACAGGAACTATCCTCCAATGAATCGACCGCCTCCACTTCCGATGCAGCTGATGAACATGGGCTTTGGAGGCAATTTTGGGCCTGGTCCCGGACAATGCGGTCCATCCATGGGGCCAATGGGACCAGGAGGACCTTGCGGTCCCATGGGCAATATGGGTCCCGGTGGTCAAGTGGGCTTTGGAGGACCAGGTGGATCTGGGCCCCGCCGGAATCATAACCACCGACCTCTGCAGCCGCCTCCGTTTTGGGAGGACATGATGTCGCCACAACACAGACCACCACCGATCCAACCGCCCATGCCCAAGTGTCCCAGCTTGTGGAATCTGGTACCCAAGGAGCAGGGAGCACAAAACAATCGCAGCAATCAAAACCACAATAACAAGAAATTCAAGGTAAACCATCGCGGCAACAGTGACAAAGATACCAGGCTAATGCCTCCGCCCCCGCCGCCAAACAATGGCAACAATTCGCCGTCGAATGGAGAAGCGCAGCCCTCTAAGAAGCCTAAGCGCAGCGGCACATTTGTCCAGGTCAACGGCCAATGGATCCAGAAGCCAGAGGCACCACCGCCGCTCGAGGATGCGCCGCCGGGTACGAAGGAGGAGCGCCAGCGGCAGTGGAAGGAGTACCGTATGGCCATGAAGCCCTTTAAAAACCGTGAGTTTCACAACTGGAAGCGAACGGTGCAGCGTTTAGGGAAACTGCCGCGCGACCAGCTGGACGAGCAGCAACTGGAACGACTGCAGAAGGCCGAGGAGTACATAGTTGCGCACAAGGCGATGCTGACGGTGAAGCATGCAGAGCGCTGGGTGGAGCAGGACAACAAGAATGAAAAGGGCCAAGTGTTCGTGCGCAAGTCATCCAGCATTGGGTCGTGGAACATGTCCAAGGAGAGGCCGCCGAATGGTTTTGCGTCGATGCATGATTTCAAGAAGCAGCAAATGGATACGTTCTTCGGTCCCGGCCGTGCCATAAAAGGCGGTATAGATCTCTCCGTCATTGGAACCTCAGAGCCGCCTCCGCCGCCACCTGACACCCCTCCACAGATTACCAACTACTGGCCCTCTGGAAGTTCCAACAACACGGGGTCCAACTCCAATCCCTCGTACTTCAGCCACTACAGCAACAACTTTGTCAAGGGTGCCACTCTGCTGCCGCCCTAGAATAGCTATCCGAAATTAACCCAGGGCTTGGGTTTTCTCAAACACTATCAAATTGCCTGGCACATGCTTAAAGTTCTACAATTTGGCAACCATATTTAGCAAGTTCTTCTTCATCCTGGATTGACGGCCATTGGCATTTGTATTAAGATAAATGTAACAAAATCAACTTGACACTACTATGACTATTGCTTGGTTTTGCGACTGCGCCGCGGCTGGGATTCGTCCAGGGGCGGAAGGCCAAGGAGTTGGCGTCGTTCCCGCTTGCCACGCAGTATGGCTTCCTTGAAGAGGTTGCAATAGAGCTCCACTGCGGCCGGCGAGTCATCGTTGCCGGGCACCGGATAGGTGATCAGGTTGGGATTGCAATTGCTGTCCACTATGCCAATCGTTGGGATGGCCATTTTGGCGGCGTCCCGAACCGCCGTGTGCTGAGCCATAACGTTGTTCTGAGTGTTGAGGAAAATGCAAAGATCGGGCAGCCTGGTCACCGCATCGAATTGCACATTGGCATTGGTGAAGATGCCGCCGCGCCAGAAGCGAGTGTGCGAGAATTCACCGGCCTCCTGGGCCTTTCGCTCCACGAGATGGGAGTTCATGGCGTTGCGGTTGAAGAACAGGATGATGCCATCTCGGAAGGCAATGTGTGCGGCAAAGTTGAGGGCATCGCGCAGATGTGACGCCGTCTTGTCCAGATCGAAGATCAAATGACCGAGTCGACTGCCGAACAAGTACGGACGCATTCGCTCGTCCAGGGAGCCCTCCTTGTGGCCATAGTGCACTCGGGCATTGAAGAGGTCGCGCACGGTGAACAGGTTGTGCACTTGGAAGTAGTCCGGGTGCTTCAGAATCCGCTGTTCCACCAGGGCGATGTCCTCCGGTTCCGTTTCCACCGATTGCTCCGGCTGTGTGCTCTGCAGACGTCGTGGCAGACCGCACATCTGACCAAAGCGAGGTACTACCCAGGGAATTAATGTATAATTTGGTTTCCTTGCTGTTTTATTTGATTACTTACGGTTGGCAAACGATTTTCTCAACATTTTGGAGCGGCTCGTGTTTTCATAACCTATGTTCTTCTTCTTCTCTATGGATTTTGGTAAACAGCTGGTGGCTAGTGTTGGATAAATGTGTTTCAACAACAGTTTTTCAAACAACAAAAAAATAAGAGATAAAAAATTCAATTATAATTATAAAGATAAAATTATTAAAAATCCATATTTAAAATTAACTTATTTTTCATAATGTATAAGAATTAATAAGCCGATCTATGGCGGTGTTTTCCGGAACACCCCTTATTTCATCTTCTGCTTCGGACAGTGTTGGGAAATCCATCCCAGCTGGAATGATTGTTGTAGTTGTAGTTGTAAATTTGTGATATTGCTAAATATTGGCAAACAGCAATGTTCCAGCGACTGAAATAGTTAAACGAATTCGAAATGGAAGTAGAGCAGACGTCAATCAGGTCGGACACGAACTCCACCTGCGAGTATCTGGACGCAGAGGGCGATCCGGAGTCCCCAAATCTCTATCAAGAGGCGGATCCCGACCAGGAGGCGGAGCAACAGAACCATAGTATTATATCTGAGCTAAGAGATGGTCTGGGCACCATGCGGGACAACAGTGCCCTCAGTCCGGAGTCGGGGCAGGAGAACAAGGGACTGGCTGCCTCTGTGGAGTCTCTGGCATTGAGCACCTCGACCAGCGCCAAAACAGAGGACTCCATTGGCGGGGGATTGGAGGAGGAGTACGATTACCAGCACGACAGCCTGTGGCAAGGACAAAAGAAACACATCTTCATACTCAGCGAGGCGGGAAAGCCAATTTTCTCGCTACACGGCAATGAGGATAAGCTGGCCACGCTTTTCGGTGTCATCCAGGCACTGGTGAGCTTCGTCCAAATGGGCCAGGATGCTATTACCTCCATTCATGCGGGCGGCATCAAGTTCGCTTTCATGCAACGCAGCTCGCTCATCCTGGTGGCTGCCAGCCGGAGCAACATGAGTGTGCAGCAGCTGCAACTTCAACTGGGGTGAGTCAATTATAAAGCTCAAGATAGTAATGCTAACTAATGGGAAACTCCCATTCTGTACCAGGGATGTCTACAATCAAATACTGTCCATTCTGACGTACTCACACATGACGAAGATCTTTGAGCGGCGCAAGAACTTTGATCTGAGGAGACTGCTCTCCGGCAGCGAACGATTGTTCTACAATCTGTTGGCGAACGACAGTAGTAGTGCCAAGGGTAAGGATATCGAAGCATATCCAAATTGCTTAATTTATCAATGACTTGTTTTAGTGTCCAACAACATCTTCACGTTTTTGACCAACTCAATTCGCGTCTTCCCATTGCCCACAACGATACGATCGCAAATCACCAGCGCCATTCAGAGCAACTGCTCCAAGATCAAGAACCTGGTGTTTGCCGTGCTGATCGCCAATAACAAACTGATAGCATTGGTGCGCATGAAGAAGTACTCTATCCATCCGGCTGATCTGCGTCTGATCTTCAACCTGGTAGAGTGCTCCGAGTCCTTCAAGAGTTCCGAGAACTGGTCGCCCATTTGCCTGCCCAAGTTCGACATGAATGGGTATCTGCATGCGCATGTCTCGTATCTAGCGGATGATTGCCAGGCCTGTTTGCTCCTGCTGTCCGTGGACAGAGATGCCTTTTTCACGCTGGCAGAGGCCAAGGCAAAGATCACGGAGAAGCTGCGCAAAAGCCACTGCTTGGAAGCTATCAACGAGGAGCTGCAGCAGCCGTTCAATGCGAAACTCTACCAACAGGTTGTGGGAATCCCCGAACTGCGGCACTTTCTGTATAAGCCCAAGAGCACAGCGCAACTGCTGTGTCCTATGCTCAGACATCCGTACAAATCTCTTACGGAGTTGGAGCGCCTGGAGGCCATCTACTGCGACTTGCTGCATCGCATCCACAACAATAGCCGGCCGCTGAAGCTCATCTACGAGATGAAGGAGCGCGAGGTGGTCCTGGCCTGGGCAACCGGAACCTATGAACTGTACGCCATATTCGAGCCGGTTGTGGACAAAGCCACTGTGATCAAGTACGTGGACAAACTGATCAAGTGGATCGAGAAGGAGTACGATGTGTACTTCATACGATACCATGCCACATTCTAAGCTTTTGCGTGCTTCGCTAGGGCATTGTGAGATATATGACTATTTTTTTATTGCTCCTCTGCCAACGGAACCAGGACAAAGTTGTTGTGCTGCAGTTGTGACGGCGTTTGTTTAACTGAACCTAGTATACCAGAATTACGCATGTACATTTGTAATTTAAAACTCTAAGTAAATTCTAAAACTTTATGGTTTATCTCTTAGTTGGAATGTGGATCTATAGAAAACTGAGCTAAGAGTTCTATCAAGAGGTTCGAGTCACCGCTAGCGCAGTATATCCTTTAAGTTCGGACTCACACCAAACCGGTTATCTTCGGGGTTGGACTTTCGAGAGCGAAAGGAATCGCAGAGAGAGCTTTTGCGGAATCAACAACTTTACGCGCGCACTCGCATCGGCGACCCAATCGCAAGGATTACGATGTGAAGGTGCTGGCCGACCGCTCGGAGAACACAATTGAGTACAGGACACAAACGCGAACGTACACGCTTCGATTGTGGGCGCTGCCTCCGGAAATCCAAAGTTGAACCAGTGCCTGACCGAAAAGAATTACAAAATAATTGCTAAAACCGATGAGTATGTGAAAAGTGTGGAAAATTGCGTGGTGGTATAGAAAATGCCCAGCATAAAATGGAAAATTCCGGTCGAAACGCGGCGTTTTTGTTTCCCCCTATTTAAGTTGCTCGAAATGGAGCAGCTTTTCAACATGCGCCACGCATTTTTTGGGTGTTAAATGCTCGTGTATCTGTCGGTTTTTGCGCGCTTAGCTCTGCGGCGGCATTAATACACACACAAACACGGGGCCAGGACGAAATCCTGCCAGGATATATGCCAGAGTGCATGTGTGTGTGACTATGTGTGTGTGTGAGACGACGCTCCGTTAGTTTTGCGCGCGTGTTGGTCTACCCGCTTTCAGCGTGCAAATCGTTTAATTTATGAGCAAAATGAATATTTTTATAAGCATTTCTCGTGCATTCCCCGTTTCGTATTTCTTTCGTTTTCGAATTCTCGTTAATTTGCCGTTCGTCTTTCGATCCAAATTCGTAGTCCTGAATTAACAATAGGCGGCGCCAGGAGCAGCAGCAACAACAAGGAGTTCCAAAGTTTCACCTTTCCCCATACAAACACCCATACAATCATACACCCATACAGGCACACACACCCACAGGGACACATTGGAGGCCACAGGATGTCTTTTTGTGTATCCCAGAGTTATTTTGAAAGCAGCGCGTGTGGCAGAAAGAAGGACTAAATAAAAAAGAAGAGTGGCAGGAGTAGGTGCATGCGAGAGGAGCGAAGGATTCTATTTAAGTCGGAAAAAGTTTTAGCGCCTTGGACTTTTCATGGCTCTTCTCTTGGCCTCCAAACTCCTTGGCTTTAATCAACTTTCCTTGGAGAGCACAGCAAATGTGTCCAAATTTCATAATTGGCAGCATAAAAAGTTGATTGCGGAACTTGGGAAAATATTTTAAAAATATTTCACGGCTTTATTGCACCGCAAAATGTTATAAACATTTTCGAAATTAATCAGATACTTAGCCAAAATAGAAACTTGGTTGGTTTTCTTTAGAAATTTCATTTTATCAAAGTACTTTATGATTATTATGCAAAACTTTTTAAATACAATAAGTATTTGCTTATTTTTCTTCTAGTTCCGTACAATCTTGATCAACTCTTTTATTTTTCTTTTGCCAATTCAAATTGTTGTTGCAAAAAGTTTTCGCAAACTCTCAGATAAATTGCAATCCTTAAACTTTTGATTGCATACTTTCAGCGGCGCCGGGGCAGTAAAAGTATCTAGATATTGATTTCATGATTTAAGCACAAGAACGTGCGGCTTAATTTATTATTAATGGCAGCATCAGGCTATCAAGTTATTTATGGTTATTCTTAAGGATGAATTTTGTGTGTAACTAACATAATTGTCTTACTTTAAAATCATTAAAACAAAGTTTTCCGGATTCAATTTGCCAAACACTCGCCACTCAGATGAAACCTCGAAGCTAAATTCAATCTAAACCAAATCAATACTGAAAATCAACAAATGAAAATATCAAAAACGCCGTGCATAAAAACCGCGTAAAGCCAAACTGCAACCAACCAACAAAATCAACAACAATTTCTGGAATTAATTTCATTTGCCGCGCGCGTCCATAAAAATCTACATAGAAAGCGGCACAAAATAAATACACCAGCCAGCCAGCCAGCGAGGAAAGTGAATTGGTTAGCCATGGAGAAGGCGTAATGGCCATCTGCTGACCCAGGACCCATAACTTTAGGTTAGTATGTCGTCGCCGTCTTACTGACTTTGCACTCCTCGAAATGGGGGAAACCCCCTTTTTCCTTTGCCTTCGAGCTTCCTTTTCCTCGACGTTTTTCCATTTTACTTTTTTATCTACTTAGTACTAGTGGTTTGCTTTTGGGGCATGCTGGACTCATTAGGATCCAATAAATGTGACAAAGATAACTTTGTTTGTATAACAACTAATGTATAGAAGTTACACAGGATGTATGCTCATATCAGCATTCTTAAATTCGTTTATTTACAAATGAAAGTAAATACAGGGTATCTTGCACTCGAAACGCTTAATTCCCCCCTTCCTTTGTTGAGATGCGTTATTCGCTCGTTTTGTTTATCCTTTGGCCCCGATCAAATAGCTCCGCCGTGGCATCCGCATCTGAATCCGCATGCTCCGCATCCTTGGCATCCCCATCCGCGTCCATGTCCTTCGCAGTGACAGACAGTTGAGGACTCTGTTGACAGGAGCGGGGCATCTCGATGTGAAGCCGGAAGGTGGGGCCATCGCTTCCCCATAGTATATAACCCATCGTCTTGGGCGATATTAACTCTATTTTTGTCGTAAATTAATTACGACCGGCAGATGGAGGGTACGGAAATAGGCACGCACACTTTTTATGAAATTTAATATTGAGCGGTCAAAGCGAAAGGGAAAAGTTAGTAGATCCTTTAAGATGAAGATATAATCTTAATAGTTGGGGTCTTTGAAAATACGCCGGGTATCCTTAATCGCGAATTTAGTATGCTTCAAAGCTTGTGCTTGTTAAATTTTTATATCTATAATTATAATATTTGGTGAAACTGTTACATTTCTTTGATAAAAATGATTATTTTATGTTTCCAAGGGTTTTTCCCTATGTCGATTATTCACTCAACTGCCATAACTTAAATATATTTGGCTGATACAACATATTTTAATGCGCGTAATATTTCAATGGCTAACCAAAAAAGGTTGTCAATTTTTTTTTTTATTTTGTTTGTTTTCAATTCGTCGCCCCCTCCAGCAGTTGGCTCCTTGGGCAGCCACCCTCCACTCCCATGACTCCAGACCATATATCATCGGCTCCTGCGACTTCCGGTTGTCGCTTTTGGCACCCGCCATTCCCACTGTCTATTTATAGGCGCCGCTCACGCAGACACCCCACATGGAAGCCACCGCCACTCCCCTTCCTTCTGTGACTCCCTCACAATGTAAGGAAAATTGAAAAGCAAGTTATGTGTATTTTCCTGCCACTCGGACTTAAGGTGGCCATGTCTGTCAGCATGTGTGGGAATAGGAAAAGACCATTGGGTTCTTCCACTGGGTTTCATGCGCAATTCCTCAACTTAAACACGCACCCACTCAAAACGATACTCCATTAGTTTTAATACTTTTTGCCCTTAAACGAGAGATACAATTGCGGGGGCAATAATAGATACTCCCAAGAAATTGAGGTAACATCAACAAACAGGGGCAACTGCAAAGATAGTGTATGTTAAAGCTAACAATTCTTCAAGGGAATCAGATAAA
Organism: Drosophila sechellia; assembly: GCF_004382195.2. Classification (NCBI taxonomy): domain Eukaryota; kingdom Metazoa; phylum Arthropoda; class Insecta; order Diptera; family Drosophilidae; genus Drosophila; species Drosophila sechellia. The sequence goes on from NC_045949.1 coordinate 4,774,798, forward strand.
GTAGTTAAAAGGAATAATAATATATTGGTATTTATATTCAAACTTTATATATTCACTTCACGATAGCTAGTATTTTAACCGCAGCTGTGGCTGGCATTGTGTGGAATTTATTGAATTTTTATTGGACTTCTCTGGAGAGCCACGCTGGCTGCTGTGTACCCGTTAGGCGTGGCATAATTCATTATGTTGACTCACCGACACCACGCATCCCAACCCCGACCCCGCTCCACCAGCAGCAGCCATATCCTGGCGAATGTCCTGTCCGTGGAGCCACCCCGTTTTCGTCAGCAGGCTCCACTAATGACGTGCCGCGTGCTTTGCATGCTAATGTTTGGAGCACAGAACGAGCTGCATTCCACATTGGCAGCTCAATTTGCGAGTTAAAGAGCCTACCGCAGGATTTAATGTGCCCCGCTTTCTGGCTGAGACCTCTGAGCAAGAGGTCCTTTTCAAGGACACGCTTCGTGATTAGCAGAGAAGCGAGACGAATGGCAAACGGGCCATTATTACGCTGCAAAGATCAAAACCGGATTGCCAGGGCAGCGAGCTGCCAATCTCACCTTTTCATATCAAAAGCAAAGCAATTTTGGGCAGTCAAATGTGAGCAGGGATATGAGTGGATTGTGTATATGTATCCATGATATATGTGTATATATGTACCTATGTATATATGTAAGGGAATGAACCACCCTGCAAAGTTGTCCTTGGCGCTGTATTTTTAGAAGAAGTTCCCAGAAAATAAACGATTTGTCTGCTGAAAGCAAAAAGGCGTATGAAAGCTTTCATTTAACTTTCAATGATTTGTGTTTCAGTGAATTGAATAATGGAAGGTAGTATTAAGCACATAAATAGGGCTATTTTTATATATATATATTTACCAATTTATTTTCAAGGGTCTGAAATATATTCTCCTATATCAACAAGCTCGGCTTAATCCCAATCTGTAAATGATTTCGCAGTGAACTGCTTTAATTGCGAGGCCGTGATCTTCCAGCTGGTTGCTTTACCATACCGCTGATATATCTGGCAACTTCCGGCTTGCATGCATGGGCTATTTACATATCTGCTCCCCATTTCCATTCCCATAGCCGAATTCATGGAGCCTGGCAGCAAACTTTCGCCTTTGCCCAGAACTTTGGCCCGGCGAAAAGTTTGCCCAAACACTGCGACCAGACCATGTCGCCTGGACAAAAAAAAAACCAAAGTTTCGGGGGATGAAATTGGGCAATATCGCAGTTCCAGTTCCCAGTTCCCAGTTTACCAGTTTCCCTCGCATTTCTAAGCAAAACGTTTAATATTCACGCTTGAGTGCCTTTTTCTCCTTGGCCGTGGCTATGAAAATGTGTGAAACTGTTTGACGCTTATCTCTGCGTTTTGACCAAATTTTATTGCCTGTTTCCAGGACAAACGCTTCGTTTCTGCTCAAGTGAACCCGGTGTTCCTTAGTGTTCCGCTATTCCGCTGTTATGCAATTAGCCACCGCCCATGTGTCCGCTGTTCCAGGACGGATGCAGATGCGGTTGCGGATTGCCATTTGTCTTGATGATGATCAAATGGGCGTATATTAATCATACGCCACGTTGTGCGCACCAGCACTTAGGTGCTAATGAAGCCACTGTTCAACTTCTCGTCGAATGTCGAGCGTTTAAATGCAGTTTCGAGCTACTTGTTAACTGTCGCTTGTTTACATACTCAAAAACCGGACTGTCCCGAATCCAAAGTGAATCCGTGAAGGCACGGACTGCAATTCGGACGTGGTCTGCAATTGCGATTCCTGATTTTCAGTTTGCAGCTATCATTCAACTTTCATGCGAACATTTGTTTTGCCAATTCTGTTTTTCCAGCACTTTTTCCTTATTTTTTTCTTTTCCTTTTCCCTTGGATTGTGGCTGCAAAACAGATGGAGGCAGTGGTCCACAGGCCACTCAGTTGCTAGTCCACAGTGGTTCGGTGCCCTATTTTTACTACCAATTTCAGTTTAAGTTGAGCTAAAGCTATAAAAACTTAGGGAGATAATAAATATTATTAAAATATATTACAAAAAACACAGAAGTAAGAGATCTAAAGCACACCTAACCCATTTTCCTAGTCAGATAGATCTTTCTTTAATCACCTAAGTAAGTTCCACTAAGATAATGCTTAACTGAGACACCTTGCCAGTCATCGATGTTAGTTGCCTTGTTTACAGACACTTTTTATTGATGCCAAGCAGTTGGCCAGGACTTTTTCCGCCGCCCAAGTTCGACTGAATGTCGTAGTCAGTGTGCCGGAGACCAGGACAGTGCTCATCTAGAACTCCGACGAACCGAACGGCGGAAGTGCTCGTCGCCATTTTTAGTGCACTTCTCGAAAGTGCGCACATTTCCGTTTGGCATCAATGATTCGGACCGAAGCCATCACGCCACCCACTTTACTGCCCACATTCCGTGTCCATTCTCCTCCGTTTCTTTAGCCTCTCTCTTCTGGCCACTGCCTGTTTTTTGGCCTCCCACTTTTGCTGATTTTAATTTTGGTAAAAGTTGTCACATTTGATTTTTGGCAATTGTTCGGTTTTATGCGCTCTAGTCTCCGCCTTATTCAGCTTTTTTTATGGCGCTTTTTATGTGGTGCCACGTCGCTGTTGCTTTGTTTGGACCCGCGGACAGCAGTTGGCTTTATTGTCTTGGCCACCCCGATACATTCCGGCTTTATGGTGGAGTGGCAAGGATACAGAGTGGCATGGAGTGCCTGTTGCATGGCATGGAAGTGGATTTCTTAAAAGAAAAGATGGGAAAAAGAGATTACGAGGGCGGAGAAAAGTTTGGCAGAACTCGAAGGAATCTCTGTACGTTTGGCTAGAGAAAAAAATCTAATTAGCCAGAGAATTAATTTGGACTTGGTAGTTAGCAATGAATGTTGGGGATTTGGGGGAAAAGAAAATGTTGAGATAGGTTTCAAAAGAAAGTGCAATGAGGTTAAGCAGTGTATTGCATTTTTATGAGACTGAAATAGAGAGAAGGCAGTTTTACTAATATATAATATATAATATACTAAATACATTATCTGGTAAATTATTAGGTAAATTTGCAATTGATTTAATTGAGTTCATAACGAGAATCTAAATTTCAAAGCCACTGAATAGAATTTAGCTAATAAATCCGATTATAAATCATTCATGTCTGCCAAATTGTTTATCAAACTATTACCGGACTGAGGCAAAGCCATTTAGCTTTAAGCCCCTCAAACAAAAGTAAATGCTTGGCTAACACTTAAAGTATGGACAACTTGCTTACCCATTCACCTCGGTAATCTGGGTGCATTGTCATCGATATCAGATCATCTGTCCCCCATTGTCCTGCTCGTTGGAGGTCCTTTGGGCCACATGGGCGGTCTATGTGGAAGCTGGGAGGATAATAACCACTAAGATATTTATGAACTGCTATTTCTTATGCAATTAAATGTGGCCTTTAAGTCGGCCCCTCCACATCCACATTCGCATCCGCATCCTCGTCCACATCCACATCCACCCACTTGACATTGTCATGGCTACGGCTGAGCCTCAAATGACATCCATCGGCTGAGAATGGGAATTTTCCCGTGCTTTTCCGGCAACTCTAGCCGCTCCCCCTTTTGCTCCAAACCCCCTCGCCAGCACTCGTTTTCCATGTTCTGTTGCCACTTGACTGCACTTTGGATACACATATTGGATGCAGGTTGTACACAGCTCCGATCCGCACGGGAAAATGGGACAGGATGAGGTGAATTGGGGCAACTGGAGCAGGGAACAGGCGGCACGAGTGGAATGAATCGAAATAAAATCAAGTGAAATTTGAACTTTTGTGTGAAGAGCGAAAATGGCAAAGGCGTTGTTTGTAAATGGCAATCGAAACGGCACGCTCCTCCAGGCGAAATAAACAGGCGAAAAATGTGTACGCCAACTATATATGTGTCCTGTACAGTGAAGATGGGCTAATGCAAATTAATACCCAATGATAATGATAAACATAACAAAAGCGTGCTTTGATAAGTAACATACAAAGTAGTTATACAATCCTAATCTCTTGTAATAGATTTTATGCATGATGAATTTTACGGAGGCTTCACTGTTTGAGCCCCTTTCCCCCACCCCTCGCCGCAACCTTCATGCTAAGGCCAACAAACAAAGCTAATAAAAAGCTATGACCTCGAAAAGTTCAATTTTGTTGCTGTACATAAACGTTGAGTGTGCTTGTCAATTTTTCACTTCAAGCAACAAATTATGCCGTAGCATAACATTAGGCGCACCCACACACACACACACACATAGTTGGTCCTTCGACATTTTTGAAGTGACTCCGCCCACCGCCCAACGCCCCTTTCCTTTTCCGCTTGTGCGTGCCAAGCCGACTCGGCAGCGACTTTATCTAAAAGCGCACTTAGTCCAAGTAGGCCAAGTAGATTACGGCCCGAGAGCCGCTTGCCTTTGGAGGCATGTATAGACGGAGATACAGATACATAGATAGATTATAAATACATCCTATATCCTGGGCCATCAGCCTGCCCACGCGCAGCCACCCAGTGAATGACGAATGAGTGATGAATAATCGTAATTTGAAGGATGACTATAAAGCATATGGTTATATTTATTAAATTTGTGGGCTATTTATTACTGGGCAGAAGGATCTAACTTCAAAGTACGTTTGGTTGAAACAATTCATTTTCCTTACTTTCTAAGCAAGTTACTTACAAAAGCGAGCAATGCAATCTAACAATCTATTCAAAAATAAGGGTCTAAGGTCATGCTTTATGATGATATAAACACTACGTGGCAGCACTTGAGTAAATTTTGCATGCAAACACGGGCTCCCAAAAAATACAAAATAAAAGGCAGCAAGTTGGTGGGGAAGGGGGGTGTTCACATCAAAGTGCGGCGCCAGACCCTGAAAAGTGATTAAAACGATTGTTGTACAACACTGTCCGCGTCCTTGTAAGGACTTTGCAGGCGGCCACCCACTCCGCCCCCAATTTGCAAAAAAAAAAGAAAAAATAGCGCAGCCATTACAGTGCTGTCTCCTCTTTTGTAATTTTTATATTTTCACCCCTACTCTGCTATTATACAGTGTGCACTGGGTAAAGTGAATTTGCATGTTTACATGCAATAAAAATACATTGAAAAATACATAAAAAACTTAACTAAGTTACTCAACATTATACTTTGGGATTCTTAATTTTGAATGATCAAAAGTCCATGCTCTGCCAGACTCCACTGTATCTGCATATATTGTATCTATATAAATGGCTGAATTTATCTAGAAAAGCCTAATTGGAAAAGTGTTTTGGGACTGGCACTCGAAGCTTTTAGCCAAAAATGTTTCGACAAAGGCGCAAGGGAAGCGATTTCAAGCGATGTTGCCTGTGATTTGCTGGCTTTTCGGGGTTTTCTGGGTTAGGTGTGTGCCCAAGTGGGGGAGTGTTGCCTGCTCCTTGGCTGTGGGTGGCAGGGAGAGGGTGGTGATTCTTGGAGACCGGCGAACAATTTGTCCTCGAGCCTGTCAGCGGCACTCCTTATTATTATGCTGTGGCTCTCAGCTGCTGCAATTGCTTTGCTTGTTGCTCTCTCATTGTTTAATTGTTAAACATTTTGTTTGCTAGTGTGCGTGTGTGTGTGTGTGAGCTGGTGTATGCTGGTGTGTGTGTGTGCGGCTTTGTTGCATTGTTTGATTGTTTCACACGAACCAGCTTTGTCTCTCATTCTGTGCGTGTGTGCGAAATAACATTTGTCTAATGAAAAGCGCCCTTGTCTCTTGTCTCGCTTGCACCCGGCTCATTGTCTCGCTCGCACCACGTCTTTAGCTATTTTTAGCTCATTATGTTGCCATGGCCCAAAGGACATTGCGTCCTGGGGGACACGCCTCAAGAATTCGGGCTGCCTGCTCACTCAAACTGACAGTCGTGGTTATTTCATATTGTTTTTCATTATTCATATTCATATATTCCTATTCTGCAAACTCAATTAACTTTAAAATTTAAGCCAACTAGTGCGGCAAGTGTATAATAAATTGCAAAGCTTTTTCATGCCTTGCCACAAATTACAAAAGCCGGCTTGGACACAAAATATGGTTTTGATTGCTCTGCAAACAGGAATAAAATAATTGCCAGAAAAAGCATAAATATTCAACAGATGGAATGGCAAAATATCCATCTCTTGTTTGCCCATCAAATTTGCATGCCGAAGTTATCAAACAAAAGCGGCAACCTCAACAAATCCAATTGGCTACCAAAGTGCGGAGGTGGCTTGTTTGTGATTTGTGCTTCGCCATTTTTGATTCGAGTTGCAGCTAGCAGCTTGCAGCATGGCCGAAAGCGACAAGACAAGACAGTTGGCAAACAAGGCGGCCAATTGGGTTGTAAATGCAAACGTGCAACACACCAGGTGACAGACTGTGGAACCTGAACACGACACGGCAGCAGCTACACAACCGAAATCCGGTTAATTGAAAAACCGAATGGTACACAGAGACATTCTTCGCCGGAATACAGACGCAGATACAGATACAGATACAGTTGCAGATACAGATACAGTTGCAAATACAAATACAGTTAGAGATACAGATACAGGCAGTGGGTTGGCTTTCTCGCATCCTTACCGCATTAGCTGCAGTTGAGCGAGTGTCAAGGTGAGGCCAGGTGAAAGCGGCCAGGCGGAAAACAGGCAGCAAAAACAGGCCAAAGTGGGAAAAGAAACTTGGCAACACACGAGCGTAGTGCCCACGCACACTGCAAGAAAAAATGGTAATCCATTTATGCATTTATCTAACCAAAGTATTCATAGTGATTTTTGGCAAATTAATCAAATGATTAATCTTAATGCATTGAGAACTTCAGATAGCTGAGGCATGTACTACATTTTGAGAAACTCGCAGGATTCAGGGAAATGCAAATTTTGGCAATCCCACCTTAAATGGACATGGGCTACTGTTTTTTCCCCCTTGGCTGCTGGCATCTGGCCAAATCACGTAATCACAACTTGTTTATGGCGCATGTGCCAACTATTCCCGACTTTCACCTTCGCCGCCAAACTCACCCCCCTCCCTCCTTGCAAATCCCTAGGCCCTGACCCTCCGAAAAAAAGAGACATGCCACACATACCGCCGTGCAGTTGCAGCCATGAAAATTAATTTCAATTAGCGGAAATTGTTTTTACACCTGTTTGCCTTCCAGCAAAACTGCTGCTGTTGTGTAGAAGCCGTCCAAATCGTTGGGCCAATTTGCGGCCTGTCATCGCATTGACGTGCTAATGCCGCACCATAATATACCCTAGCCATTGCTCCTGCCTCCTCCACGCCCTGTGCAAATTCATAAATCAGAATTGCAAATTGCCAAGTGCAGCAACAATGGGGAATGCAACAAAAAAAAAAGAAAAAAAGTGGAAAATTATGGCATACCGCTGGGCGACACTTGAGTGCAGCAAGTGCCACGCCCACTCCCACGGGAGCTCGTAACTGGCCAAGCAAATTCTTTTTAGCACTGCTTTCAGGGTTTCATGGCTCCATGGCTTTGGGATTGGGTGTGGGTTTGGTTATGGGAGTGCCGGAATGTGGCTCCAAATTGCGCACAAGTTTGTCTGAACCGAGCAATTTAAAGCGATTTAATTGCAGCTTCATTCGGCTGAGGAAGATGCATTCACAAACTATGATTGTTATTCAGACTTATTCTTTAAAAAAAAGCTATAACAAACTTTTTTGTTATTTTATGACAACTTAAATAAGCTTTAATTCTGTTTATCTGTAATTGAAAGTCACACTTTAAATTTTTATAGTTAGCACAGAGTACTTCGCAGTCTATCATGCTCCATTTGATTTTCATGCACTTTGGTTTTGCACATTTAGCGGACGTCATCAGCAATTATTTGTGCTGGATTCTCAATTAAAATGCAATTGGTGCAGCTATATAAATTTTCATTGACGTGGGCGTTGTGGATTTTGAATTTGCCGTTTGGATTCTGATTTCGTTTGTGGGTTCTCTTGTGGCCTTTTTAAATTCGTAATTGCTGGTAGTTGTCGAATTTGGGGAATTAATAAATAATAACATATGATTTAATAAGTGATTTAAAGCAGTGGAAATAAATAATAATTCGATTTTGCTCAGTGTTTCATAGTTTTTATTTTTGCTGCATTTTCATGCTGCATTGTTCATTTTTGTGATAACAAAGCCATGTGGCAGCAACTTTGAATTCGCCGACTAAGCCGCAACTAAACAAAAGCCAAAACTTTTCTAATTTTTGCAGATGAGCGCGCCACTGTGCCACAATTTCGGTTTACACCTGTCGAAGCTGCCACGCCCAGGAGCAACTTTTTCTACCACCAAACCGGCAACAACAACAACTGGAGGCGCCACCAGCATAGGAATAAGCAAAAGAGCAAAAAAATCAGTGATATGGAACTGTGCATAGCAACAAAGTCAAAAATTGTAACCGCTCAGAGTTCAATGCCGCAAAGCAGCCCATGCAACAGCAGCAGCAGCAGCAGCAGCAACTGCCGAAACTATCAAAAGAAATGCCACCAAAATCAAACAAACACTCAAGTACAGAGCACTCAGCGAAGCAATTGCAGCAGCCACAGCGATCGAGACCACCTGATAAACCAACAAAAGCAACAGAACCAACGAACAAATAGTGCAACAGCAGCAAGTGCAGCAGCTGCAACATCATCAAATTCCACTAGCAGCAGCAGTAAAAACATCAGGCAGCCGAGCAGCAGCACACAATTAAACACCCTCTACGCGCTGCTGGTGCTTTTGATAGTCGGCCTTGCCACAGCCACCGCCTCGCCCAGCCCCAGCCCCAGCCACGCCCCCTTCGGGCGCGAGAGCAGGCGCGATGCTCTTTTGGCCTACTACAAAAGGGCGCACCTGCCGCAGAGCAGCAGCAGCAGCGGCGGCGTTTCCCTGGGGCACAAGTATCACCTGCTCCACGATGCCAATGGCCTTGACTTTGACGAGCTAACGCCCACCGCCAGCAGCGTGTCTGCTCTCAGTCGGGCGGAGCGTTTTCGGTTGCGTAAGCGCAGCGCCACGCCCACAACGCCCGTCACTCCACTGGATGTTGCAACTGCAGCAGCAGCGGCAACAGATGCAGCAGCAAAGGATGCGGGCAGCGGGAAGAAGCCGGAGGAGAAGTGCGAGCCAAAAGTACTCGAAACGCTGCCAGATGAGCCGGTAGGTTTACTATTTATAGTATTATTAAATTATAATAAAATAATTAAATATAAAATGAAAATAGAATGAAATGATGATATCAGGATAATATCATAATGTCTCCCAAAGGAATATATAAAACAGCTTACTCTTAGATAATAACTTCTTTCAATAACTAATCGCTACTGGGAATATATCCCTGCCTCACTCAACATTATTTACTTGTAACTTTCCATAGTTATATTTATTAGGTTAATAACTACTATCCAAAAGTAAATTGAGATTTGCGCAGCGTTAAACAAAAGTTCTTCAATCGAGTGCCAGCAGTTCGAGAAGTGTGCACATTTTGTTTAACTTTGCAACTGCCACTGCAGAGGTGGCACCTTATAATTTGTTGCATAAGACGGGTGGGTGAAAGTTGCAGCTGTGCTGTGCACTTCTTGGTCACGATAGCTACTTAGAAGCAATGCAATTCCGAGTAGCAATAAGCCAGCGTGCAACTTTTGAGGCAATCACACACAAATGCAAACGCAAGTTCAAAGGATTGCCGAAGGATTGCGAAAGGATTGCGGGCGGAGGGCGGGGGATTCACCTTCCGGTTGCCTTCATAACTTTTGACGGACATTTGTGAGAACGAGTGCAGCCTGCATGCCGCACATCGATCCAAGGCAGAGACAATTAACGACAATTTGCGAAATTGCCAACGCGGCGCACTGGCGAAAAATCAATAAAATTGCTGAGATAGCAGCTCATATAATGTGCTCCTTCACTTTTCGGTGTGCCTCGTCCTTTCTACTTTTTTCTCTCCTTCCTGCTGACACAAATCTGTGCGCAAATCTGTGTACCAACCACCTTGTTGATTGTCGTGGAAATATTACGCATACGACATGGCTGACGCAAGTGGATGTGGGAGTCAAGTTCTTTTCACTTTCGAGGGCTGCACAGAAACCACGCGATTTTGGCAAGGCGGCGGCTCATATCTCATATGTGGCGCCTCCAGTCAGGACTCTAGTTTCCTCACTCTGTGAAGCTGCCTCTTGTGCAAGTTAATTAAGAGATGCTAATGAAGTGAGTAGACCACACACCGTCGCAGCCCGAGGGCACTGAAAAAAAGGCCAGAGATACAGCAGATACTTTAAATGGAAAATGTCCTTTTACATTGTCAAAAACAATTTGGAACACTTTGTATGTAAATATTAAAAGTTTCTTGTAAAAGTTTTCTAGCCTTTTGTAATTGAAATTAAAATTGCCTAAGCAGAACATTTTTGCGCCGTATGCGCATCACAATATTTTAATTGAATTTGCATGACAATTGCGGACGAGGACTTTAACCAGCCGTAGGACTTGTCAGGCGAGGATTTGCTTCCACTGTTGGCTCCTTGGGGATGCTATTTTTAGTGCGCCAAGCGAATCGAGTATAAATATTCAATGAGTCGGCGGTGTAAACAGAGTCCAATACATGACGTGCACGAATCGAATCGATTGCCCTGCCAACTTTCCTCTGACGCAATCGGGACCAGGACCTTTGTGTAATTAGAAGGCGGGAAGTGAGCGCAGGGGGGCTGGATGAAAATAAGGAGCATCCTTGGAGCGATTTGAATCTCTAGTGTGGTCAGATAAAATGATAAATAAATGTGCTGCGCAGCAACAACAGCAGAAGCAGCAACACCGGCTGACAGCTGCCAACTTGGGCATTATCCTGGCCGCCGCCTGTCCCCCTCGCACACACAGCGCCCTGTCTCGCTCCTGTGGCCTGCGGTCAACTGCGAGCGCCTTGTCGAATGGCTGTCAAGGATTATTGTTGCTCCTGTTGCCGCTGCGGCTGCTCTTGTTGCTGCTGTTGTTGCCTGCGGCTGCTTTTGTTTCGCTCCCAGCTGGAGTGTGTCTGCCTGTCCTTTTCTCACCGCTCTGCCCTCTCTTTCCTTTCGTCCTTTTTTTGTGTTTTTTTTTCCTTTTTTGCTTCGTGTGCGTGTTGTTTTGCTAACAATGCTGAAGCTGCAAAGTTATTAATAATTGTTTTATACACATTCCACTTCGTGATGCTGGACACGCATTTTGTTGATCTGCGGAAATGTGTTGCCTGCTTAAAGTCCTATTTACTTCTTAATAGGAAAATATATAAAAAATATAAAGTATCAGATAATCAATATGTTTTTGAGCCCATTTAATTTAATAATTAAAAAAGCCAGCAATTATCGCAATCGATGCATTTAACTCTGTTTTCTCCGATTAAGTTGTCAACTAATTAGGTTTGTACTAAAGCTGGCCAACTGTGCTTTTATTATTTATAGGGACATAAATTTAAAAACCATTGCCACTCAACAGAAGCATTTATGTTAATCCGATAAATAAAACAGTCACACACACACACTCATCCTTGCTTCCGTAGCAATCAGCTTATGTCATTCGCCTTGTCGTCCTGAATAATGTAATGAATGCAGGAGTACAGTGAAGACTGTCAGTAATCGACCGGGATTTGCAGCGTGTCAACAGCAGTTAAACCAAAGAGAGCGAGAGAGAGTGAGACAACAAAACAAAGGAGAAAGAAATAAATACGAGAGCAAAAAGCAAAAGGAAAAGGAAAACACTGTCTGACATATTTTATTCATTAAGCGCAGAGCATAGAAAATAAAAGGAAAAACATGCAAATGACAATGAGGAAGCATACAGATACGCCATGTAAATATTTTTATGGTCATAAGTAGGAATCCTGTACATATGTATGTGCATACGTACATGCCATGCCGGAAAATGCAGATGGAAATGCGGGGAAAGGCGCGCACGGACATTAAAAAGCCAGTAAAACGCGCTTTACTGATTTCATTTGGCAGCCAGGATTCAGTGCTCATGTGTGTGAGTGTGTGTGTGGGCCAGACTCTTGGCATAGTTGCTCAAATACACACTCACACACGCACACACGGGCACATTTGTTTCGGCCATGTTTGCATAAGTATGCATGTTTTATTGCACACACACTCGGTGTGTGTTTTGTGGCTGCTGCCGCTATTTACAAGTGTTTCACCCATACATTTATACCCTGCAAAACGAGGGGCGCGAGTGCGAGGGTATGTGTGTAATTGCGGGCATTCGGGCAAAGGATATCAAAAGGATTTGGCGGTAATGAAGACATTCTACTGCTTCCAAGAAGTGTGGTGGGATAACTTAAAGTTCGTATATGTAACTTCAGAGGAAAAAAGAATGAATAATGCTATAAAAGTAGAAACATTTGCTGACTAAGTTTAATATCTGAAACCACATTCTCTACCTATACTCTATACTTACCCAACTATTTCTACAGCAATGTTTATGATTATGGCTGCACACGAGTGCTAGGAGCACTACATCATGGCTTTATCTGGGAGTGGGTCTCGTGCCATTTCTCCTGCTGCCTTATTGCTTTTGCCTCGATGTGTAAATTTTGGCAGAAAAAAAAGAAACACACACACATGGCAGAGGAGCATCCACAAACATTTGTATATCGATGTTACTTGTTGGCAATTTATTTGGGGCTTCGGTGGCGTATACGCAATGTGGTCGCTCATCACCGAAAGCCCAGCTAATGGGAAATATTTGTTTTAAAAGCCAAAAGGTGCCGCCAGCCCAACTACATGACTCACGCCCAGACAACGTGTCCTTTTCCCCGCCACCCGCCACCCGCTCCCTGCTCCCTTCTGTGGTTACTTTTGTTTCCCAACGCCATAATGATGTCATCAAAGTGGCCCTCCCTAACTCCGTTTCCTTCACTTTGGTGCGTAGATCTCGAGAGTTTCTTGTAACGTGTAAATTATGTACAAACATTTGGTCGGCTAAGAGCTGAACAAACTTGGATTAAAAACATTCCTGCAGTCCCACAGCCCGGCGAGGGCATTAAATCCTATTATTTCACAGTCGGAACGAAGCAAAACTTTTCGCACTCTTGCCACAAGGTGTTGCTGTGAAACGTGTCCTGAGCGCCAGGTGAATAATTAATGGTCCCAAGTCGGGGGAGTGGCCGTGCCGCATGGTCACTTAAATCACGTGCCGACCGATGCGTATACGTAATTTTTCGAAATTTCTGAAAATATCTTCTTTATAATGTGTTATAAATAAATGGAGTTTAGCAGAGCGTAAATTTATGTTAAATTATAACTTTATTGAACATTCTGCTTGTGTATTTCAATCGAATTCGATTTAAATGATATTTAATATGCCATTTTATATACATTGAAATGATTATTTATGACACTACGCAATTAATTCGGATGTGTTTTTATGAATTCAACAGTTTTACGACTACACCGACATCGCCGAGGATGCCGCACGCCAGTTTATTGAATTTTTATCGGGCAAATTCCCAAATGCCAACACACCGATTGCCATCGATGAGCCGACACGTGCGGAGGTGAGTCGCCGGGCCAATGGAATCGCCAGCTACGCCCTCAACGAGGACGACAATCTGCTGGCCTTCGCCATTGCCGCGCCCAGCATTCACACGGTGGTCGTTAAGTTCAGGGATAACGTTACGGTATGCACTCGCTAATCAGCGATAATGGGGCCACGGGTAATCGGTTTAACTAATTGCAGATACCACCGGATCAGGTGCACAATAAGGCATATTTGGGTTCCTACTGGCGGGAGTTGGGGTAAGTTTCACAGAAAAATGGAATTGTGTTCCAAAAAAGTGTGCTACATTAATTAGCAACAAATCATTTTGAGAGGATATATGGGTTTATTTTCAACGCTTTAAGCAATTAAAATCAATTATCTTATGGATTTGAAATGCAAATACTAATTACTCTAAAAGATAAACACAATTAAATTCAATATGCATCGTAGCCTGCCTAAATTATGTGCATCGCTTAATTCGAATAGACCATAAGCCGTATAATCTTGGAAAGTTGCCCATAAATGTATTGTTTTCCTCGACTACAGTGCGGCCTGGAACAGCACGGACGGCACCCAGGAGTGGGGCGCTCCCTTTCGCGACTGCAACCTGTTGACGCGTCGCTGGCTCTGGCCATTTCGCATATCCTTCAGCGAGCACAGGATCAAGTGAGTCGCATCGATGTGCAGCTGGTTGGCACAACTTGTAATTTATGCTAAATGCTTTCAGAGTTGTGGCGGCTGCCTTCATTGCCGCCGATGAGGATGTGTGCAACGATGGCCTGGAGGAAGTTTTCGGTCGCCGCCATGGGTGAGTTATGGCCAAACTTAATACGTTAATTCGTAACATTTGTTCGGGATTATATATATATTACCATATCTTTGTAGTTGCGATCGGAATACGACCTTTTGCCTGCTCACCGAGAACAAACCCGCCGCCACCCGGGATGTGTACACCTGTCTGTGCCGGGAATCCTACTACCTGCCCAACTCCACGCTCCAGGGATTCCGTGGCGATCGGGTGGAGCTGTCCGAGGGCTACGACAACTACTCGTGCATTCCGTGTCCCGGCGGATGCACCAACTGCGATAGCAACGGCGTCTGTCTGACCTTCCAGGAGGAGGAGGTGCTCAATGTGGACGCCTGCCTGCGCCTCCTGGTGGCCATCGTCCTGGGCGCCTGCATCCTGTGCTGCATCGTCCTCGGCGTGATTGTCTTCCGGCAGCGAAAGTGCAAGGTATCTAGTTTACATATCTTAAAGTTGGGAGACTTTTAGTAATCCTTTCATCGTTTTCAGGCCATTGCGTCTGGCATGTGGACTGTGCTGGAGACGATACTGCTGGGCATTGTTTTACTTTATGCATCTGTGAGTGCTCCTGGTGATGGTCACCTCCACTTCTGTCTGTACTTACATACTTATCTTCAGGTTGCCGTCCATTTCTTTCCCGCATCCACCGAGCGCTGCCTTCTGGAGCCCTGGCTCCGGGAACTGGGCTTCATCACCTGCTACGGCGCCATCATCCTGAAGTTGTACCGCCACCTGGTGGACTTCCGCACCCGGAAGGCGCATCGCTGGGTGCTGCGCGACGTGGACCTGCTCAAGTATCTGGGCACCATGGTCTTTGCCGTCATCTGCTACATGGCCGCCTTTACGGCCTCGTCGCTGGATCTCCTCGAAAGTGCGCAGCTGGAGAGCCTCAGGGAGGCGGACACGAACACCTGCCATCCGCTCAAGTGGGAGCTGGTCACGCAGACCAGCGAGATGCTCATCCTGTGCTTCGGGCTGCACCTGTCCATCGCCAGTCGGAATGCCAACACCCAGTTCCGGGTAAGATGTACAGTCAAATCGATTGTTATATGAAAGATCTTTCTTGATCAATTAAGCGCAAGATGTTGGCTTAGATGATTAACTTAGTACAAGGCCAAGTCAAATGAATTAATTGGTCATTTCCTTTTGTCCCACTGAAGGAACGACAATTTCTGGTCACCGCCCTGACGCTGGAGTTCCTGGTCTCGTCCAGCTTCTACTTTCTGCGCTTTGTCTACCTGCCGGAAATGAGTCCCAGCGCCATCTTGCTGGCCCTGTTCATCCGCTCCCAGCTGACGAATAGTTTCGCCTTGGGTCTGATATTTGTGCCAAAGTTGTGGTATCAGCACAAGCAGGTAACCGATTTGAGTTCGAAACGATATGATTTACTTACTTTGCTTTGGTTTTTGTTTTTCGGTTTGAGTACGCTTTTGTGTTCCACACATTGAGATATAAGATGTAATTAGGAAGTGTTGTGTCCTAGTTGGGCACCAAACGAATATAATTCATATGCTTAGAGCATTCACACCCGTTCATTTTGTGCCTTTCGTCTGTCGCGGGCGTGGTCGTCATTATAGTCATCGAAATCCGTACTTGGTATTGACATTGGTTGAGGAAACGATTTTTGTTAATAACTAGCCTAAACACAAGAAGTATTGAAATGTGGAAACCCACTCGAAAGCTTGGTTGCTTTTGCTAAAAAAAAATATTGAATATTTCATTTGGTTATGGTTATATTTTGAGTTCTTGTTCTGGTTTTCTCCGAGAAAATTAACATAATTTTAGTATTAAGCTAACATTGAATTGAAACTTTAGTCAAGCTATGAAGTTGCTGCAAGTGTGTCTCGTTTAAACAGAGAATGTTCGACTGTTTTTAGCTCTTATTATTTCTGCCTGAATGTATTCCACTTTAACTTGAACTCAATAAGCACGCCAATTAATTTGCATGTTTAGTGTTGATTTTTGCATGAATTTAACAAGAAAACACAACATCTAACTACAAACAAATGACAAAAATCGGTTTCCTATCAAAATTTCCAATATGCATACCAGAAAAATTCCAAACTAGTGTATCCAAGACTCTTCCTCACTGTAACTTTATCTGTCTTTCTGTGCCTCAACTGAATAATCTTAAACTGAAGTTCTCTGTCTAAGTAGTCTTCTTATAGCTATCGTCCATCTTGTTTACCTTTTCAGTTTCTTTTATAATTTGATTCGTTTCTTTTCATTCATTTCCAGCACCCCCAAAGATACAATCACGACCAATAAGCACCGACCACCCAAAAACATACTATATACATACATATTACATACTATACATGCATAACTCTTCAGCACAGATCTATTCCATTCGTTTTTTGCTCTCTCTTACCTTTGAGTTCCGTTTGCGTTTCCATTTCCGTTTCCGTTCCGTTCTCCATTTTCCGTTTGACTTCCTGAGTGTGGTTTGCGGTGTTTGTTGCATCTTCATAGCTTGCAGGTTCGTTCGCTAGCGTATGATCTATCAATACGTTTACCTGTGGATGCTTTCAAGGGTACGTCACACGACGCCGGCCAGCGGCTGGGCGGAGGATATGCCGGGCTCTGTCTGGGCGATCCGGACATCGGGGAGCTGACCATATCCGAAATGAGTCCCGAGGACATACGCGCCGAACTCAAAAGGTACGAAGCATACCTATGTGTTCTATTATCTCTATTATATATACATCTTCGATTCCAGACTGTATACCCAACTGGAGATAATGAAGAACAAGACTCTGAGGCAGGACAATCCACACATCAGTAAGCGACGTGGCGGACGCAAGGCGGGTCACCGTCGCTTCTCCCTGCAGGTGAGTCGGGGTCACCACAACGGCAGCGTAGTCCACCAGCCATAGTGCTCACTGTACATGACATTGACGTGGCCAGAATGGGGGACCGGGCTGTAGGCCTCAGATCGATATTGCTGTTACTCTTCAATCCGAAACCAAACCTTATGCTGCCCATCCCCACGCTCCTTAGATCTTTCTCTCTCCCCCGTCTCTCTATCCGTCTCTGAATCTGTACTTCTCTTGATCCTCCAATGTGACCTCGCAGTACTGTTTGCCACTTATATTAATACATCTATAAATATCATTGTTCTTGTCATGACTATGTACAATATATTCGAATCCCACCACAACCAAACCAAACAAAACAATAACCACCAATGTTCAATGTAGAAAAAGGGCAGCAAGGATAAGGTAAGAATTGTCGGTCGCTTTTAGTCTAAACCTCTAAACCTAACCTGCTAAAATATCTGTGTTGTGAATGTAAACTAAAACCCAAAACAAAACGACTAAATCAAAAGAACTTCTCGCACGTTTGTCTATAAACTTAGACCCAAAGTCCCACAATGAACCACCAGCTTGTGTGTCTGCGTGTGTGCATGTGTCCGTCCCATAGATAGCACCACATAAGTCTTATCGAAAACAGATTGCACACGAAACTACAACGAGAAACCACATTTCCACCAGTTGCTTATGTGACCCACTAAGATATCTCAAATTCGCAGGCTCTAAGTGCCAAACACCGCAGCAACAAGCATCATCAGGACATCGAGATCACCGAGGCGGAACCCTCCAGGACACCCGAGGACTCGGTGTGCAGTGCCGAAGGACCCACGGATACCTATGCGGAAATCTCCGGCGTGTCCCACTCAATGCTCTCCCACTCGATGGTCTCCCACTCCGTGGTCTCACACTCGAAGTAAGGAGTCCTTGCAGGATCATGGCGGATATTTGAGAATTGTATATAGGTATTGAACGGTACGATACATGTTGGTATGTGTAGATAATATGTGAGAAATACTTATTATATAGCGCAACAACACAAACAATAAAAGAATTACTTTAATTTCGCAAAGAAAGAAAAACCAGGAAAATGATAGATGCAAATGGAGATGCAACAAACACTCACCAAACACAAACAATAACAAACATTACTTTATTTTTCAATGAAACGTGAAGTGAAGAACCTTGAAAGCAGTCAAGAAGTTTTATAAAGTTTTGATAAATTTTTAGACGATTTTACTTTACGTTGATTTCTCTCAGTCTTGAGTTCGATTGATTTCGATTGATGTTATCGATCATCACTGATAGATCAAAGTTGTTCAAACGGTAGAGCGGTAAAACAGAGCCCACCTGTGTAGGTAACGATATAACTGTAAAAACAAGGCCACATACACTAAGAAAAACAAACCCATTCCTAAAACACGCGTTTTCGTTTACCTCTGAGTTCCTCGACAGTTAGTTACTAACCATTTGCTTTCCAGTCAACCTTTCACGTAACACTATACACTTGAGCTAAACAAATGATATAGATCTTGAGATCATTTTCGATCAGCGAATAATCAGTTGTAAATTTGAGCTTATAGGCATAAACATAAAACTAGCAATTCCCCCCATTAACTATCTTGCTAATCTTACCAACTAAAGTGTATTTGTATTATATATTATATACTTGTAATTTCCACTCATTCCCATCCAAAATCTGAAAACGGGCTAGACTTTCTGTAAATACACACAATGTACGAGGACGAAAGCGCAAATTGTTACATTTTCAAAACACACAGTTCCCGAACGAGAGTGAAAATCATAGGAAAATGCTTAATAGAGGCTAAAAGTGCATATTTTTTTTTTCAACCTAGCCCAACAAATTGCAACTCAAGTATTATTCACTACTCGCTGATTTCCTCCGAAATTTGTAGATCCCAATCCAGAACATCTTAAATTCGTTATTCTCGAAAAAAGATCGTGTTAGAATATTGAAAAAAAAAACACAAAGTAAAAACATTTCAAATGTACGCAATAAATTTTGGATGAGCTCGTTATAAAAAACAAGAGAGAGAAAAGAAGGGGGAAAACAAGTCCATAGAAATCATATAGTACAGTTACATGGGCATTTATAAGGGTTATGAAAAGTATATCTATATACACTACAACAAATATATAGAAAGTAAAACATGGCAAATGGTTAAATTAGGTAAACTTACAGCATGCATGCAACAAATTGAGCATTTAAAACAAAATGAAGGCAAAACCCAAAATGATTATTAATTATAAAAGAAAAAAAAAAAGTAAGACCAAATTTTGGTTGCGTTTGATCAAAAGTGTGTGTATATAAAAAATATTTATGGCATATACATAAACATATAACTAACTTATATTATATATAAATATATATACATATATATATGAGTGTAATCAGCATTACAATAAAACAAAAACGAGAGAAAAACTAAATTAGTGGCTCAGCGCAAAGGAAACTACAAAAACTAAAACGATTGGAAAAGAAACCGAATACATTTTGAAAGTGTGATAGTGTTCATAATATTCGTTCATTGTAATTAAAATGGAAAACAAAACCTAAATAAACTGAACTAAATCATCAAACGTGTCCTTTACTTTCGGGACAGACCACCTATATAGGATATATATAAAAGAGCCTGTTCGGTTTGTATATATAATCTTTCTACATGGTTGGACTTTATTTTTTATATATATAATTCCTTTTCATATAGTTTTAATTGAAATATTGCTCGAATATTTGCTAGATTTTGTCACGTAAATTTAGATTGCACGTACATACATTTATAATCGTAATATCTATTTATATATTTAATAATAATAAATTTTACAATTTTATTTCTAATTACTCACTTGCTCATGTTCGTGTTTCTGTTTCTCTGTTTCTCTGTTTCTGTGTGTCTGTTGTCTGGCTTCGTTTTTGGATTCGTGGCTAAGATCTAATACTAATAGTTAGTCGCTATTTAGTACGTATCGCATTCAACATGACTCATTCATTGGTAATCACTTACAGCAGAGTTAATTGGTTTTTCTCAGTGTTGCGGTTAGTTAGGCGTTTTTTTTGCTGCATTAGCGTTTTGCTGTTTGCTTTTGATCGTCAACTCTTCTCGGTTTATTTAAAACTTAAAGAATTACAATAGTTTAGTACTTAGAATTTATTTTGGTTTTACATGCGCTGCGCATCGTTTGTTGCTGTGCTATGTGCCATTAGGTAGACAATTTGTTTGAGTGTATTATGCATTAATATTAGATACAGGTTTATATATATGCATACTTTATAATTATATAACACTATGTTATAAAAATGTACATGGTTTTGGTTTTGCTACAGTTTTAGTTTAAGTTTTAGTCGGTTTTAGTACGTACAACTCTTGCAAGTTATCATTTGCTGGTTTAAAAAACGCGTTTAAGTATTCGTAAAAATGATCAATCCATATTTATATATATTACAAAAACAACTTGAAGCTTTCTTTTTATCAAAAGTATCAATTGTGTAGATCGTTATGTTAAATTTGTTTAATCTTCTAGTTTGGCGCATAAAGCTGTGTTGCGTTTAGCGTAGATTTCTCATTTCAATTTGCCTTAAATACTTTTTGTCTTGCGTTAAAAAATGCAAATTTTGTAAAATTAATTTCTTAGTTATGTTTTTCGTTTTTCCTTTTTTTTTATAGTTTTATACAATCTCACTGTTAAGTTTAGTTTAGTTTAACAAACAAAAGCAGCGCTTTCAACTTAAATAATTTAAAAAATAAACAATGGTTAACATTCATCAATAAAAACAAGCTAAAATGATTAGATCATTTAGTTAATTAAAAGTAAATAAATTTTTAAAGCCAAAACAAACGAGATCCTGCTCGCGTGCAAATAATTGAGAAATGACTAAATTTCGTATTGGTCCTTCGCCATTTCCGCTACGAGTCGAAATTTTGAAAAACGTTTTTTACGTAGAATAAATAATTTTGTGTTGTTTTGAGTTCGAATAAAATATATGTATAATTTATAAAAATAATTTAAGTTTTGCGCGTAGACATGAGTTTACCTTTTTTTTGTTTTGCTGCTTTCAGTAACATTTACAATTTCAGGAAGTAATAAAAATAATATTGCCACAAAGTATATAAGTAAAAATAATTTCTCTCTCTTTATAAATAATAGATGTGTGTTGTGTGTAGTTTTGGGTGTGTGTGTGTGTGTCTGTATAGCTCCGCGCGTAAGTGAGTTGGCGCTATGTCACCATATAAAATCTCATAGAATAACAAAATATTATATACGATATACATAGGTGTATAAAAATAAAATTGCAAAACATCTACATAACCAAATAGTAATAAGAATCAAAAATCGATTGCAATAACTTAAACATTCTACGAACTGTATGCTAATTTAGTACAACTCTGTTTCTGCATCTGCTTCTGTGTTAACCGAAATGAAGGTATGTATCTAATTTAGTAATTTAATCTAGCAGCACTGCGAAGAGATTTGCCAGTCGTTGGTTGCAGTCGTTGCATCCGCTGCAGTTGCATAACTCCCGTCTACGTGAGTGTGTCTCGTCTTTGAAATGGTCTTTCATTTTTGGGTTGCTCATCCCGTTTCCGCTGCAGTTCGTCCTAAGCCGATGCCGCAGCCGCCGCAGATGGCTTCTTGGGATCTGTATCCGTGTCGGCGGACAACGGCGGCGGCGCACCATGACCAGAAGGATTTGGAGGATGAGGAGGAGGAGCGGCTGGGGCAGGAACGGGTATCTGGCGGCCACCGCCCGGCCTTCCCTAGAGCGGATGCAGCTTAGTCGTGTGCACAGTGAGGGCGCTCCGCTGCGTGAAGCGCTTGTCGCAGTACGGACAGGTATACGGCTTCTCGCCGGTGTGCGTCCGTATGTGCTTGGTCAGATAGTCCTTCACGCTGAAGGACTTCTCGCAGTAACCGCAGTGGAACGGCTTCTCTCCTGCAAAACAGCCACGATTGGCGAAACGGAGAAAGTTGGGATACTCGGTTAGCACATGTCGCTAGCGCTCAGCCAGTTTGCTTGGTGCGTGCAGTACCAAAGGTTTGATTGATTGTTTTGATTGATTGATTGACTGAGAGTGGTGGATGTGTGGGTAGAGTAGATATGTATGCATATCAAATAGGGTTTGCACGTAATCAAACTATATATATATAGATTATATATTAAATGTGTATATATATTTGGTTGGTGTTGTTAAAATGCATTCGAGACATATTATTACGTAATGAGATGAGGCGGCGGGCGATACGGATTTGGATTATCATATTGCTTGGCTGCCCTCACAGAAAGCTTGCTCAAAAATAGTTGGTGATCATTTCATATTTTCTCGTTCTGTGAGGGTATGTAAACTGTGACTCATACGATTCGTTATTTGTCGCTAATCGAAGACGGCAAAAATTCAAGGCCCCGAATGCCACTTGCTGGAAATCGAATAGAAACTCGAACTAGACGCTTGATTATAATCTAAAATTAAGCTTTTGCAATGCAATCAAGATGAAAGATCTTAATATAGAAGCACACATAATCGGAAGGTTATATTATTCATTTAATTGGCCATTGGGTTGGGGATTTTTGCCGCCTTTTTCGGCGTGGTTTTCTGCGCAGGCGCTGCGGCGGCTCAAGTCTGATGATCGAGCTTCGGCAGGACGACTGGCAGAGGTGAGAGATTGATATTGGTACGGATTGATTGAGATTGATTGATAGAGATTGAGCGAGTTTGTGTATGGCATGGAAATGGACTTGCATACAGAGGTTTCTCTTTTTTGAGTATTGCTGTTTTTTTTTTCTCATCACGCTGAGGTGACAATTTACTGATCGATTGATTGGTTGATTGAAAAGTCGATTGATTGGTTGAGTTGATTGAGAGCTGATTGACTGACTGAATTGATTTGAAAAATATTGCTTCTCACCCGTGTGAGTCGTTAAATGTTTGTTCAGGTAATCCTTAACAGTGAACGCCCTGCCACAATAGCCACATCTAAATGGTTTCTCACCTGTATGTATGCGAGTGTGCTGTTTTAGTGTATTCGATTGAGTGAAGGACTTGCCGCAGTAGGAGCACGTGTAGGGGCGTTCTTTGGGCGTGGCGCTGTCGGAGTTGCGGTTCGGAGAGTGGAGATTCGAGAGTTAACAATTATTCATATTCATATTCACAAAATACCGCGCAGAAACGGAGAGGAGAAAGATACAGAGAGAGAGAGAGAGAGAGTGGGCGCGGGAGAAAAGAAAGAAATTTAAATTATATTATTAGTAACACTCGATTTAAAAATAAGTTGCAAAACAAACGACACACGAACGCATGGGCCTCGTCCCAGAGCTTCGAGGGCGCGCCCATGCGCCCAGCTGGCCCGAAGGAAATCAAAAATAATATATATATATACAATAAGATATATATGGTAAGATTATTGGGGTTAACTCGGCGATCACGCCGCCCCAGACGCAAAGGGAGTCCCTTTGAGGGAGTCCCTTTGAGCTGGAGCGGGCAAGACCTTGGAATGAATAACGTGTACTCCGGCAATGAGCTAGGAAGCATTCTTATCTTAAAGCATTGCAACTGAAAGCTTCCCTGGATGCAAAGACACTTAATCTTGTTGAGATTACACCGCGGTCTATACTATATCTGCCAATATTTTATAAATTCTTCTTTGCATGACAATATCCCATCACTTCTAACGTTGGTTGTGCAATTTAATTGATTCTACTATCATTAAAATATCTATAAGATCATCAAATGCCAGTTACTCGACTAGAGCGCTTAAAGTGGCTGTCCATTAGCTACCATTGCCGGAATACCCAGTCAGTAAGATGCATATAAAATGGATTTACTCTGCTTCGCCTGTGTGTATCTTGCGGTGCATGGCCAGCGTGCCGGGCGTCTTGAAGGTCTTTGGACAATCCGGACATTTGTGCCGGATCTTGTGCGCCAGATCGGCGGGCACCGTTTGCGTGCCGACTAGCACACCTGAACTGGCCGGAGCGGGTACACCGGGATTGGCTTGTATGGCATAGACGGGCACAGAGTTGACAACATCACCACTGTCGCTCAGGCTGAGTGGCTCCTCCTTGATAATGACCTGCGGATGGGCCACAATGGCGCCACCGTTGGCGTTCTTGTTTAGCTTGACGGTGAGTGGTGGCACCTTCAGCGACACCTGGTCGCCGGCGAGATCCTGATCCTGCTGATGATGGTGCACCTGCTGCTGTTGCGCCTGCTCCTGCATTTCACGCTGCTGCTGCTCCAGCAGTTCCTGCTGCTGCTGCTGTTGTTGTTGGTGCTGTTGTTGATGGTGGTGCTCCGCCTGCAGTTGCTGCTGGTGGTGCTGCTCCTCGGGCGTCAGTCTCATATCACGGGGCGCCATCGCCGGCAGCTGATCGTCGGGCGTCACCGCCGCCTCCTGCTGTTCCATAAAGCCCTGCTGTCCGGCAGCCAGCATGGCGGTGGTGCAAATGGAGCCGCACTGCGTGCATTTGTACTCGTTGGGCTGCTGGGTGGCCGAGTGGATGCCATAGATGCTGCATATGAGGCAGCGGGCCAGGAAGGCGGACGTCTGATGGGCCAGCCGATGGTGTTCGTCCAGATCGACGGCATTGCCAAACTTTTCATCACAATTGAAGCAGGGGTGGGTGAGCTTGGGGTGCGGGTGCTGCTGTGCCTGCGGATGGCCACCGTCCAGCGTGGCGATGGCTCCCTGGGCGTTCAGCGTGATCCCGTGGCACAGCTGCATGTGATCGGCGACGTGCTGCGGCCGCTCGAACTGCTGGTGACACATGGGACAATAGTGCGGCGACACGTGCACATTGGGGTCCATGCTGAGATTGGGCAGAAAGGCGGTCTTCAGGGTGTCCATGTTGGCTATCACTGTGGCCACTTGGTGCGTGGGCGTGGCTGGGGCGGCGGTGGAGGTGGTGGCTGAGGAGGGGGGCGGCGGCGGCGCTGGCGACTGATCCTCGGGGCGTGGCAGACGCTGTTCCTGTGGATTCGTGGTGGACTTTATCATTTCACTTCCGCTGGCGCTTGGAGAGTAATCGCTTCTTTTGGTTTGACTTGGTTAGTGGGCAGGAGCAGGAGCAGGAGCGATTGGCGGTTAAAGAAGGCGATAGGCGCTGCAGGAGTAATAAAAATCATAATTACAGGCGGCCACAAGCGAATGTATGTGCAAGCGTGTGGGTGTGTGCTGGTGTGTGTGTGTGTGTTCTTTGAGTCTGGCAGTCGCAAATTAGCAGGAACGAATTCGGAAATCACAAATTCACGAAATCTTCAGTCCCGATCTTCTGCATTTGACCCCCAATGTCCCCCCACAGCGGCTGGCGAAGAAGAGGAAGAAGGAGGAGGAGATGAAGAAGAAGAGGAGCGAGCAGCAGCAGCGGCAATGCGTTCGAATTGAAAATTTTTTTCAGTCTGTCATATTCTAAATTCGGAATTCTATTTTGATTGCTTTTTCGGTCTCTCGTTTTGTTTCCATCTTTCTTACCAGCGCACTGAATATTTACTGCACCTTGTTGTTGCTGGCGGCCGTTTGATTTTGTTGTATTTGGAGCGGGGGTCACGAAAATGCTGGGGCGGCCAATCAGTTTAATAACATTTTCTCCTTTGTACAACAAATAAACGTATATTAACAAAAAAAATTTTTCACTTTTATTATTATTTTTGGCGAAAAATGTACAACTACAACAAAAAGTATCGATTACTGGCATCGAAACTACGATGGCAACATCGCTCTAGAACCGACGATGTGGCAACGCTTTTGATAACGATATATTTTGCTGCCTTTTCCTAAAATATGACAATTATAACGTTTTCAGAGTATGCAAATTAAAGTATAATATAAATTTAATTAACGTTACAAAAATTGTAAGCAAAGCTTTCGATATAAGGAGTTCTTCTATTTCCAAAACTATCGGGGTCTATCGTTCTGCGATATCTCGATACTTTCATTAGCTGATAATTTCACAACAATTGGAAAAAGCATTGTTTGGTGAAATACCATAGAAATATTATTGCAACAAGGGTGCAATTGGCTCCCCATTATATTGGGCATCTGTAGTGCCACAACTTTCACTTGTCCTCCACCGCGGACACATCAAAGTCCACCTGCAACCCGTCGCTGGTCAGGATTTGGACAGAGGCTTGTTTGTAAACTGCCACAATTACCACCGATATAGAAGTCGATTTTCTCAATCCAAGTTCCAATAGGTTTGTGGAATCACAGCACCAAATTGCGATGTATATTGACTCTCTTTCCATTGTGCAGAATGTCGTCACCATGGGTTAAGACCAGCGAGCCTGTGCAGCAGGTGAATCTGGCGGACATAATGTCGGAGCAATATGCCCACAAGTTGCACGACAAGGAGCTGCAGCGCCACACGGAGAATCTGAAAAGACCGGACGAGCAGATAGCACCCGTTTGGGGGGCGCAGGCCTCATCCCCTCCAGCGCCCAGTGCTCTGAGTAAGCAAAGTGATGCGGAGGAATGGGAGGATTACTCTGCGCTTCTCAACGACGAAGGAAACCTACCTGACGACATTCAGCTGCCTGAAGACAGCGATGCTGTAATCGCCCAGCTGTTGCAGTCCCAGTTCGATCACGAGTACAATGAGGAATTGCGTCGCATCGAGCGGCAGCAAAACAAGCAGTCCAAGGTCACTGTTACCCTCAACAAGTTCCTACGCGATGGCGATGCCGAGTTCTTGCACGACACCGCCGAAGATGACTACGAGGAGGATGAATTGGAGCAACTGAAGCACGACTGGGATCGATTCGAGGACAATGAACGGCAGCTTGACTCCATACCACGCTGCGGCTTTAAAGTTAACAAGGAGGGCGAGATGATAACAAAGCACGATCCGCAGTTGTGCGCCGTGCGTAATGCCCAGCGCGTGATGTCCTTTCCGCCGGAGTTTCCCACCGGCGATGCTGCCGGTTTCGACATGAAGCTCTCCAATAAGGTTAGAAGCGGTCAGTTTTAGAAGACACCAAGACTTAAACGTACCTTTCAGGTGTTCAACCAACTAAGAGCCCATTCTCGACGAGGTCGGTCCGACAAACACGAGAAAGTGGCCACCGCGGAGATGGGATTGGATGCGGCCACACGTTTGCTTCTGTACAAGCTGATCAACAACCAAATACTAGAGCAGATCAACGGCATCATATCCACGGGCAAGGAGGCGGTCATCTTGCATGCCAACTCTGATGCGAACTATACGGGCAGCAACGAGCATGGTCACCAGAGTGGTGTGCTCGTTCCGCCGCAGCTTCTGCCCCGGGAGTGTGCCATCAAAATCTTTAAAACCACGCTCAACGAGTTCAAGCAGCGTGATAGATATATCAAGGATGACTACCGGTTCAAGGATCGCTTTAGCAAGCAAAACCACCGGGTGATCATCAATATGTGGGCAGAGAAGGAGATGCATAATCTGATGAGGATGCAAGCCATCGGTTTAAACGTTCCAGACGTGGTTGTGCTGAAGAAGCACGTGCTGGTAATGCGGTTCATCGGTGACAATCACAACGCTGCGCCCAAGTTAAAGGATGCCCGCCTGAGCGATGCGGAGCTGAGCTGCGCCTACGAAGAGATTGTGGCCGCGATGCACAAGTTGTACAATGAGGCGAAGCTGGTGCATGCTGATATGAGCGAATATAACATACTCTGGTTCGAGGGCAAATGCTGGTTTATTGATGTGGCTCAGAGTGTCGAACCGAAGCATCCTAGTGCCCTGGAGTTCCTGATGCGGGATTGCGGCAACATTGTTAACTTCTTTGAACGACGCGGCCTGCCCAACATTTACACCAAGGAGCAGTTGTTCGAGTTTATTACGGGTCTCAATTCCGAGGTCCACACCGCCGCACAGCTGGAGCAGATACATACGCGTGGCGCTTCCATTTGCCAAGCCACTGCTCCGAACCAGGAGGAGTGCCCCGACGAACTGAAACCCTTGGAGTATCCCTTTGAGCTGGCCTGGGAAAAATCTCAGCAAGATCGCGCGGCTCAAAAGGCTCTGCAGCAAGCGCAGGATAATAACGATAACAAAACCGACACGGATAAGGATCAAGAGACCGATGACAACGAGAACGATAGTGACGACAAGGAAAAGATTAACAAAACTGCCAACCATTGAAACTTCTAAAGTGTGGACTCATTTAGTTTAGTTTTTAATTGATATTAAGAGTTTGGCCACAGAGATTCCATAGCAAAAGTTATGATGCTTGTAGTCAAGCAACTTGACTATAAAAAATCCCTAAAAAAAGGAATAAATTGTTCTGTTTTCCACCCATGGAAACCTTTGCTTTGTATTTTAGAATTTATTTAAGATATTGTTTGTGTAACCTTCAACTCTTTTTTTTTGTAGTGCGCTCCAATTTGCATTTGTTGCACTCATGTTGCTACGGATATTTCTCCTAATGGCTTTGATCTTGAATCGTTATTAATCAATGAAGATTAATGCAAATGTCAGGCTTCAATGGCCACACGCCCATCTTCCGAATCAGCTAACCCGACAATTGAACTCATTTGGTGCGCAGTTTTCCCCATTAATTGGGAGATTTGTCGGTTCAATCGAATCTCCGATCAGATGATTACGTATAAAAATACCCAACCCCATTGCACACGATTCTGGACTGTCGATCTGACGGAACTAGTACATCTATCTGTACGAGAATAGTCTGGATGCGTTTGCGAAAATGGACTTTGCAAAATATTGTAGTTCAAGTGTGACGTCAGAATCCAGTTGTGAGCAGTTCAGTGCGTATACATATATGTATATGGTGAATGATTCCGTTGCGTTCAGTATAGCTAGCGATTCAAAGTCTGCTTTGGTTAGGAATTTTTAAAAACAATATATATTTCGCACAAGTGTGTCTTTGTTTTGATGAAATAATAGTTGCAATCAGTACTATATTTCTTTGAATACTCTTTTTGTTAAAGTTAGAGGCTCCAAAAACAGGGCTGCATTTTGGCTTTCAAAGCGAAAACCGTTAGATGCGAATTTCCGTTTCCGCCACAGCATCTGCAATTTAAGTTCAATTTCAATTGATTCGCATTCGCTGTTGTTGTGCAGCCGTCAATCAAAATGGAACTTTCTTTCGATCATCAGCACACGCTGCAGTGCATCCCATCTATTATTTGTTGTTTATTTGCCGCGCTTGCAAGTGGAAAATATTATTTATTTTTGATTTCTGATTGAGCGCAGACCACTTGACGTTGGCAACAGCAGATCTCTGAACAAATCGCCTTCTATTAGCGTCTCTTGAAATTGTGATACGAGTGCTACAGCACCACAACCAGACATATATGAGGAATATACATACGTATATCTGTGGCTATATGTAAGTCGCCGCCCCACACATAGACGCCATTTGGGGGCCCGACTTCGCGTGATGGTGATGCAGAACGTCTAAAGGAGGAGGGGGGGACCGAAGGGGAGCCAAGTGGCGTGGGGATGGAGGTTGAAAATAGACGCACCAAAAACACGAGTTGGAGCTGCCAACACAGTGCTGTATAAAATATACATAATATGTATGTTCAAATGTATATACTTATCCCCAATAAAACGAAATCATGTGGCGAAATAAATGTGTCATTCGCATTTGAAATCGAAAAATAATAAACACTGTAAAAATGTTTTAGACCTCAAAAATTTTTAAAGCAAAACTTTAGTATATAAATAGTTCCCACAGCATTCTTTCAACTTTATGCTTTTATTATTGAAATATAATTAACTTGCAATACATCTCTATGCGTCAGCAAAGATCTTTCAAGTTATCTTGTACAAAGATTTCTAAGAAATTATACGAATTTCGGGGAATTTCGAAATTTCGAAAAAGGAGCACTTGAAAACCAGCTTTCATTGTGGGGCAACGAAAAAAGCACGAATAACAAGTCAAAGCAATAATCATAAAGGCAGGCAGAAAGAAGTGTGCAAAAAAAAAAAATGGCCAATGAAGGAAAGCGAAAAATACCAAACAAGTCTATAAACTCAGACATTGCGTTTGGATCATCAATTAAAATGTGCCGGGCATGTAATCAGGCGCTCCAGCTCGGATTCCAAACATCAGTGTCCAGTCCACGCTCCTCCTCGGGTGGAAAAGTGGGTTGAACTAGGCAAGAAATTAATTAGGATCACAGAGAAAAACGTAGGCAACTCGTTTTTATATTAATATTATTTATAAATATTAAAAGTGCTGCAGAAAAACTACTTTCGAAACTAGAAAATGTTTTGAAAAATGAGTCTAACATGTGATTCCTTATGTTGCTGGCAGCATTTTCTTCAGGTGTAGGCAGTCACTCACACACACACACACACACACACACGCCACTTGACAGTGCGAAGAGGAAGAGAGGAGGAGACCGAAAACTTCGAAGGAGGCTCGTCGTGATCTTGAGGCCGCAGTCGCCATCTCCGTCGCAGTCGCTGCCTCTGCCGACGCCGACGCCGACGCAATCGTGATCGAACTGACCTCAAGTGGTCCCAGACCCCCCCTTCCCGTTTTCAGCACTCCCCACCAGCTCTCTCACACACACACAAACACATACTTTCGCATACACGGGATGTGCGCAGACTGGAATTTGCGCGTTTAAAGTTAACAATTTATTTGCATTATTAATTTTCATGTTGGAGCTACACTCGAAGAAATCAATACGTAAGGGAGTTGGGCATATTCTAAAAGTATTCCAAGTAGTATTAAGTATTTTAAGCATTAATTTAACTAACTTAAGCTCGGTAATAATGTATACAATCTCATCTATTAAATTTAAAATGGATTAATTACCCACTGCACTTACTCACAGATTTTTCCAGGTGCACCATTGCAAGTTGGCCAAGTCACGTAAATCGCCTCCTCTGCTCTTCCGCTGCTCGACTTGGACACTTGGGCACTTGGACAGTTGGTCACTTTGACGGCGGCGTCTTCTATTTTAGGTCTAAGTTGTTAACTAGTAAACTAGTTGCTGGCGAGGAACGCGGGCATGTAATTCAAGTTAGCTACAAAAATAGGACCCTTAATTTATTGTAGCCACCATTCCATTGTCGTCCGCAGTAACCGTCCTTACATGGTCATATCATTTTCATTTTCCATGGTGGCGCATCCACACGCCCCCCGTTTCCCCCCTCCCTTCCTCCACCAAGCCATATAATCGCCGACTTCAGCGAAAGTGAAATCTTCTGTGCTCTAAGATGCCAGTTCAGTGGCCTCCAGGTACAGTAGACAAAAAGGTACGCAATGTGTGTCTAAAAGTTTACAAATGAATTGTCATTTATTTTGCGAAAAATGCTAGTAAAACGGGAGATATTCATTTAATGACCTGCGTTTATTTGCAAATTTGCAGTCGTAAATCTTACTTTGTGTTCGTCATAGGGTTGTTAAACCTGTGTTTAATGCACTCCCGTATTTTGAATAAGCTTAAATATTCAGTAGTTAATATTAATTACAGAAATAATCTGTAAGAAAAATTGTTGCATACTTCTAGGTATGTGAAGAGTCAGCTTAAATGAGTGCAAGCAAATTATTAAGTCGTTCCCCTTCATAGAGTGCTCACTGTACGCATGAACATGGACCCATTAATTGGTTAGCCGAGCAATTGGAGTATAATTACCATAACTTCCCCTGGAACGACACCACGACGATCCCAGTAAATTATAAGCCAGGCAGACACACGGCCACGCCCACTCCGTCGCCAACTACGCCCTCGCCCATCGCGACGCCCAAATCCATTAAATTCTAGGAAACCGTGCTTAGTGTCGAAATGTTTAAAATAAAAAACGAATCTTCGTTCGTCCAAATGAACCTGATGAGGTTTATTGGGCTTTTGCTTGATTGCCGAACGAGCGGGGGGCATTACAGTACCCCGAAATGGCCAAAAACGTGTTTCCATTAAAGCCACCTCCGATATGTCCGTCACGTGAGACGATCGCAACGAATCGGCGATGATTCAGCGTTCCAAGCGATTTCTATATGCATATATATATATTCATACTCATATATTCATTAATAAACCGCAAACATATTCGCTGTCAGGTATCCGAACTGGAGGCGTTTACCCTTGACCATGTTTTGACAACGACCACCATCACCACATGGCCAGCATGGAGGAACACCGAACACCGTTAGGCGTCGGAACAACCCAATCCCGAACGAGAACAATCCCAAACAATCGATCTATTACCATCTACCTGGGTCATAACTCACGTTTGTCATGTGCTCATTGAGGGACAGATGTTTGCGACGCGGGTATGGATATCTATCTACCTGGTCTGGCCGCGTCCAGATTTCTCCGGATTCCGACGACTTTTTTGCGTAACGAACGTCGCACACGAAACGTGCTGGCGAATTGGTAATACGAAGCCCTTCAACAGCGGCATTGTCAGCTGGAAACCTCCAGAATATAATATGATACTCTATAAGAAAGTCAGAATATATCATAGTAAAGATCCCAAAGGCTTTCCAGCACCTATCATACTAGTTCACGTTTTTCGTTATACCATATTTAAAAAACAAACAATCCAGTAAAAGACCTAAAGATTGTGTGCTAAATTTATGCAAGATGCCCTATCTGTATGGCATAGCGGACACCAAGTTCCTCCACCAGAAGGTGAAAAAGAAGACGAAGATCCGTTCGGATATGGCAGCCACCAAGTTCCAACGGAATGAGTTCCTAAAGGGCTGTCCCAAGTACGATAAGGACGATATACCCATACAGTTCAGGACGACACCCGATTCCCTTGTGGAGCTGAGCATCATTGTGGTGGACAAGCTGCCATTGCCATCGATCTTCGAGTGGGATGACATGGACATCAGGCGCTGGATCAATGGCTACGGTTATCCACAGTACATGGTGGGTAATACACAATGGATTTGATGATCATAAGATGATCACCTCGCTCATTTCAGAACACCTTTCGGGTGAACATGATCACGGGTCGCAAGCTGCTGCTCCTGGACGCCTCCGCTCTGTGTGCGATGAACATCAAGAACTTCGATCACATCCGTCACATATCCTATGGCATCCGGATGCTCTTCCACTTCGAGCTGACCAAGTTCTCATCCAGCATCTCGCTGCCGGACGAGAAGCCCAACGAGCTGTACCTGCTGTTCCACACGCAGACCGGAATGAACTACGACGAGGTGCGCAGGAGTGATCTCTACCGACGGATGCAGATCCTACGGGAGCGGGCCCGCAACCTGGATCACTGGGATCTGCTGTACCTGTGGCTGCGCCACGAGCAGGAACGCAAGTACAAGGAGTTCATCGGCATGGTACCGCGCTCCACGATGTACAAGTGCGAGGAGGCGGCAAAGGCGCCGGAGGAACCCGAGGACATGGAACCCGAGGAACTCATGTGCATGACCTGCATTCCGCCGTGCGACTGCGACTGGACCGAACGGGATCTGCGGCTGCCGTGGCGACTGGAGTGCCTGCCGCCCATGCTGGAAACCACCATGAGCAAGTGGAACGCCTTGCAGGCGCAGTGCTCCACCTGCATCCCGCCGTGCGAGTGCCGCTGGCCACCGCGATTCTATCTCACAGGCACCGTCATCCGCTGCCTGCAGCAGCGCTTCCCGGAGAAGTTCTGCCCCATCTTCGACGAGCGGTACAGGGCCTCGCCGCGACCCAGTCTCGTGGAACGCTGGACGCGATTCTCCATTTAATGCGGTACTTTCACAACCCATTTATTTCATAGATATAGTATTCTATATTCAAGCTCTGTAAAGATCACAGTTTATATCACAAATACATGCTCTGAATGCGAAAATCAATGGAATTTCATCATGTTTGCAGACTCATCTGCTCTTGGCATCTTAAGCTATTAATCAAAAAATAAAATCTGTCAAAACAAAAAGCACTGATGTTTCAAAATTGCCGCGTAAATTGAGCACTTCGTACCGTTTCGCTGCTTTGGCAGCCGTTTTTTGTGCCGAATCGTGTGCTGATAAGCTCTTTTGGCTACGCATGGCAAATGGGTATCAACTATCCACTGCGAATTGACCCGATCCCAGCTGGAAATGGAAGCGTGCGAATCCACGGAATGATGATCTTTAGGACTCTTCAGAAGTCCTGTGCCTTTGGGTTGGGTTTCTCCAATCATGGAAATAAGATTGCTATTCGAATTAAACTCAATTACGAACTAACTATTCTCATCAAAGGTGGTAATGCTGCTGGGCAATACAGACGTCAGCAGAATCCGCTAAAGAAATAACAACAGAAATAACAGCAGCAGCAGCGACAGCAACAACGAGCACAGCAGACGTAACAGGAGCAGCAGCAGCGACAACAACGCTAATAACAGCAACAACAGAAGTTGCAGCAACAACACTTATATCAGCATAACAGAAGCAGCAGCAGCAGCAGCAGCAACGAGAACGACGGCAACAGCAACAACATCACTAACAGCAGTCGCTGCGACAACAGCAACAGCAACATCGACGCAGACGGCGACTGCGGCGGAGTAAAGAAAAAGCCGCGGACGAGCGGCCGCATTTTCAGTTCAGTTTCAACGCTCGTCCAACGAGCACGCAGCAACAGCAGAGCAACAAACAGCAGCAACTGGCCACGGCAGCAACAGCGTTTTGAATTTCGATTTCGAAACAGTTCTAGAATTGCCTGCGCTTGCGCTAGAAAACTCGTCGCTTGACGTTTTCAAAAATAATCAACAGCTGTCCTCCCATCCGGCACTGTAGAAACCGTTTTCTTGTTCGGAGTGCGAGTGTGATTCACAACCGATCTTTCAATATCTCAATACTTCAATATCTGAGATATTACACAAAAACGAGAAGAACAGACAAAAATAAACACAAAACACGTGCGGTTTCTTGGCGGTTTTCGTTCGTTCGCTGTGTTTTGTTTTATGCTAATCGGCGTTAAAGTCAATCATACGAATACGGATTGCAAATCGGTTGGTGCCAAACAAATTATATAATTTGCCATAAACAACTAACATTTGTTAGTTGTTGTCGAGTGCAAGGTGGGTTCCAGTTCGAAATGCAAATTAACAATCTGATTCTATTACAATTACTTAAAGTTTAGTTTTAAGATGCATATGTATTAAAGGTGTTATTTCCGTTTTTAGGTCAGTTAAGCAAACTATGAGTTAGTACTAATTAAAATTGATCGTTTACCTGCAAGTGGTGTCATAATTGCTTAGTTTTCTAGAGCTATTAATGTGATTAATTTGTTTTTCAAGGCACAAAACATTTAAACTAACAATTAAACGAGGGCTAACTATAGCCATGTTGACATAAATTAAATAAGCGATTTAATGCTCGATTTGATCGTGCTTTGTTAGTAAAGATAAACGTGATATAAACATTAATGCTGCGACTAAAATAGTAAACTGATAACTGACTAATTACTGTAATTAATAGTTTCATTCATGAGCGGAGCATTTTGAGCATTTTATGTGAAATCAATGCAAACTACTTAAGTATATGTAATTATTTTATGTATTTGGGCTTTTTGATGGCTAATTTCCTAAACATAATAATAAAAGTGACGAATTGAGTTATTTTTCCCGCATATACGGACTTGTAGGGAGATGACGTATGACGACATGTGACCATATAGAAGTCGTATATAGTCAATGCCCACACGACTGGCTGGCAGATGCCTCTTTTTCATGGGGCCTAATAACAAGGCAACATGCCATGCCACACAGGCAAGGACAATCATTTCGGCTATATTTATATCCTTTTCTCGCACATGCGGGCATAGTTTTGTTGCCAATGTTGTTGTTGCCAGGACGCGCCAGCAAATATTTGCAGCCGAAATTGACCAAACGCCAACTAAGCTCGCAGTTAATTGATTGGGCCAAGTTACACATGTTGCCAGGGGCTGATATCAGACTTAAGAACCTGTGTCTGTGCCGCACATGCACGTGTCTAGCGGTAATTAGCATGCAACATATCGCATACAGACGACGAATTTCCACTTGCAGCAGTGTTTCAATAACTTATAGTGGCGCTAGCACCAACTGAACAAAAGAAAGATAATGACAGGCCAGTGCAAAAAGAACGTCTGAAAATGATATATGCATATCGCTTTAACTACATTTTCACTGGTAAACATATATATATAAACATATATCATATCAGATCCATTCGTATCTATTTAGCTAATGAATCACTTGACTTGTGCAAATTTGATTAGCCTACGGTTTTTACTTAATTTCTTTGACGTGAAAGTAGCCAAGTTTGCGGCGCTTTTGGACGCCGCCACTCAAGTGTCTCCGTATCATTATATTTAGAATTTCTGATTTCTGGGCGGCGGCATTTGAAGACGCAGACGACGTTGGCGATAAGGAAACCGGGTGATCGCATTCCGGGGGCAGGGGGGCCACCATGCGGCGTAGTTATGAATGAGCCGCAAGCCGACTGCTGTGTGATATAATTGCCTTGAGTCATGGGACGCACATAAGTATATATAGAATATTCCCGCCTCTGGTGAAAATACCTTTGGTGGGCACGTTAAGGTACGAACACGAGACGCCGGCGATAAGATAAGATAGCAAAAAAAAAAAAATGAAAAGGTAAAACCATGGTTTTGGTTACTTCGTAAAAAGTTTCATTAACTTTGCAGACTATTTATATCGCATTTTCCAGATGTTTATCAAAACGAATGCCATATTTCGTTTCCAATTTATAAAATTCGACTAACCTTTGGTATATTTCCACTTGCAGAGCCGGCACATAGAGAAGCGTCATGTCCAACACGGAGAAAGGAGGTCTGCACAGAGTGCGAAGTAAGTACATAGATTGAGTGATATGATATCATAAGTGATAGTGATAAGTGCCCACCCAATATCCTGGTTATATCACATAGTGGCAACCAGCACACTGATTAACTGCATATTAGTAGTAAATGAATTAAGAACTTTCTGGTTGAAATTAAATATTTATACGAAATAGCTTGAGTTCATCTATGGTTACGGTATTGAGTTTCCAGTTTGCACCTGCTGCTTAGCCAGTCGAAAATGCCAGAACAAATGGCTTTTTTTTAATAGCCGAGCCCCTATTTTTTCAGCGATAAGGCGGCCAGAAACCGCATGACGCCACTGGGAAATGGGGAGCGCGCCAGGGTCAGTGGGCTCGAAAGTCGAGCAGAATGCCCATTTTTGATGGCCAATTGAATTGCAACTCGGTTAACGTAAACAAATCGATTTGACTCCTCCTGCCTCCAATTTGATTGGTGTCAACGAGACAACTTGTATTGAGGTTACAAATCAATTGGCCACTGTGATTCAATTGAATGCTGATTGACTTTCCGGTTCCTCCATCGGTCGATTGCAAATGCTCAACGATTGAATGTCAATTTTCTATAGGATTTTTCGAGATTTTTGTGTGCTGATATATGAAAGAGGCTAGAAAACACTTAAAGTAGGAAGAATAGATCTGCAAGATGATCAAATATGGTTCTAGACATGTTTGAATACTATTACATTCATTTGGGTCGATTTACAGATTATTCTCTATGGCTACATACCAATTTAGTTAGAGAAATCCTAATATGTAGATATTGATAACAGATAACATAATCGATGGGTTTAATTTTTTGCCATGACAACCTGACCCAGTTGTGTCAATGGAAATGTGATAAATATTTAATTGTATCAACCTCGACACCTTGACAACTTGTCGATCATTGACACCTGGTGGAACTCATACTCATACCCGTAAGCCTAGGACAGACAGGCACTCCTCGAATCCTCAGGATGTCATCGATACGGACAAGGACACGCCCACGCCTTGGGACAGCTGGAGTGCGCAGTTGGGCGACCTCATGACGCCATGGTTATGACATTTCCACGGAGTACCACGCATTAGACTATGCAAACAAATTAGCACAGTCACGCTAACTAAGCACGCTAGTTGGTCTAGTCTACCCCCCTCCCCCCCTGAAGTCATTTTGCGTATGGAAAGCTTAGTTCATGGACTAAATTTCGAGTAAATTTCGCAATTAATTGAACCACTTTTTGCCTGTGGTTGTTGCGTCGAATTTTTAATAGCCCACCAACGACGGTCACTCGACTGTTTACTATTTAATTCGTACTTTTGAAGCTGTTTAGCACTTTAGAGCCAGACAATCGGGAAATCAGACAGGTGAGGTGGATGAAGTGGCGGCGGATGGGCGATCGCATGCTTGAGTGCACATTTCGTCGATCCCGTGAGCAATCATGAATGATAGTGAAGCTCCGAGCTCTAATCACAGAGCAAATTGTTAAATTAGCAGGAAAATATTAAAAATTTGTAAGAAATACGTCTCGAGATTCCTAAATGCACTGAATTTTGAATTTTTTTTCAATTAACACTAAAACAAACTGGAATTCATATCGATTAGACAGCTAATAGTATGGTTATTCATTACAAGCTCGTGTAATTCACACCCACTCACTCGCTCGCTCATTCGCAAATAAAACAGGAAGGTGTGATTCATGTCTGGTTTTTAAAGGTTTTTATTGTTTTTTGACATTGTGCTTTGTATAAACAAAATTCAAGGTGCTTAAGCTATTTAAAGGTTTAACAAAAAGTGGAAATTTGCAAATGGATGAACATGTATAGTTGAATATTTTAGGAGCAATTTAAATTGGCTACTAAATGAGTGTTACTTTCAGAGAGAAATTACACTTCAATTGTAATTTGACATAAAACCCATAATTTATTATAAACTAGCAACTAAAAAAGCTATCAATTTAAGTGGTATTTATCACATTTATTTGCGTTTGTGTAAATTCCCCAGAGCAACCGCTTTCGATTCTCATTTGAATCCACATTTGAATCCGGCGGGTATTCACCCTTGGCAACAGACTGTGGGTCGTCGTCGTCTGGAATTAATCAAACAGCCAAGTAATGAATAATGAGCATGTGCTCCGCCCGTTTCGCTTACGATAAATTGTTAATAAACTTTTGTCACTTAAAGTCGATCCTTTAGTTTTATTAATGACTCTCATAATTGGCACTCCATTGTTGGAGCTCCGCAACAGGTTCAATTGTTCTAGCCGTCTGCTTAAAGTGCATTAATTAAGTCAAGTCTAGTTTTTTATGTGTAATAACGAGATTGCTTTCAATTGAGCTGAAACAGTTTCTTGGAATTTTCAAAGTTGTTTACGTCGTGGCTAGCGAATCGAATTTGATTATAATCTCATGTCTTGCGCTGTACTTCCGTTGCACATGGCACACTTTATTATTACGGAATTTAGAACCAGTAATTTCAAGTATTTCGACAATTAAAAGTTCCAACGCTAATCAAATCACAAGTCCAGACAGTACAAAAAAAATGCTGGCTTTGACCCGCAAGACCCTTTAATCATTCAAATGGGCTGAGGAAAACATATTTATAAAACAGCATGTATTTCCATTCCAATCTATATATAAGATTGTTTTAAGCCAAGGCAACGCGTGTGTCTCGCTTTCGAGTGCCAAAGTTCATCCGTAGTTTTGGACTATTTGCAAAATAGTTGCTGATAATCTTGATGGGTCCAGAAAATAATGGACACTTGGCGACGAGCCCCCTTTTAAACATATACATATTTAAAATTTTTTGTGCCAGCTATAAATGTATACATAGCACGGGGTCTGAGACCCCTGACGAGTTGTTTACAACCTGTAGCTCTTCATTAGCCGGCACGTGCATCTGTGAGATACGGCCGTAGGAAATGACAACTTGAAGATACAAGTCATATCTTATGCTGGATTAATGCGATTCGCGAACTGGTAATCATGGGCCACTTTATGGCCAAATGCAGCCAAGTTAATAAAAGTTTTGAGTTTCCGGAGCTTCAGACATCAGACATTCCGTTCCATGAACTTATCAGTCTGTGGTGCTGTAAATCTATACAAGTTGCTGCTCCTTCTTCAAACTGATTGCACTTTGAACGGCAAGCGCCACAAGTGCAGGGTCCCAATTGTAAATTTCCATGGAAGATTTCCCAGCGAATCTAGGACAATGGCGATGGGAGAGTCCCTCGAGGGATGGCCAGTTAATCACAATGCTCGGATTGACCAACAAAAGTATAGTGTATAAGTGAGGCGGCTGTGTGTGCGCTCAACAAACAGCAAATTGGCACAATAATTCACCAATTAATTAGCTTATTGCTTATTGTGTTGAAGTAGAACCAGTTCCACAGAAACGGCAACTCGAAAGCAAACAATGTCGTCGTCGTCGTGGTCGTGGCATTACAATTCACTCGCATTCAACGAGGCCAGTTCCGTAAATCAGTTACAAACGGAAATGCAGTTGGCCAGCACAACAAAGCCAATAATTGCCGCTGGAAGGCGACGCGGCAATGTCATCCATCCGACAGATATAGATACGATATTCGATGTTTTCTGAGCAGATACATTGCGTTTTTGGCGTTTAAAAAGCAATGAAACATATTACACACAGTTATGCAAATGATTTATGAACTTATGAAGTTCTGATTAATAATATCGAGGACATTAGCTCCACTGTACCAATGATCACATGGAAAGGCCCGGACGCAATCGTTTGATCTCGAAAGCAAAACAGTTTTTGCATGGGTAATACCTGTGCACAAATCGATGGGAAATCTAGGCGTGTGTGGGAGTTGTTGTAATCGCTGCAAATCGAATCTGAAAAGTGGGCTCGTGGCTGGCGCGCCTTCGCCATAACTCATACGCCACGTTGCGCCCGCCGCTTCGAACCCGTGACAGGAAAATGACTTGGCACCTTGACGGAAAAGTGCGCATTTGTGTGACGTCGATGAGGGCCTTTATTTTGCACATCGAATGAATGGAAAATTTTCGGACCGACCAAAAGTGCCCACGCAAATGCTGAGGACATTCCACCAGAAAATCCGAAAGCCGATCACATGCGTTCCAACCATTCGAGGAGAAAATATATGCCAGTCGATCGAAGCTGATGACGATATCGGTGGCTAACTTTCACCAACACAATGTATATAGACTGTAGACTATGGCCCATCCGATTTTGAAGGTCAGGAATGGCCAGAGAGCATCGAGAGTGTGGGCATAAAAGATAATCATCGGTGGGTGTGTACCCAGTGCCCGCATTCGAACGATAGAGATTCATTATAAATAGAACCGAAAGTGTAAAGGAAAACAGAATCTATACCAGTGGAATAGATTAAACGGAATAACAGACGGAAGGTACTTA
Source organism: Drosophila sechellia (assembly GCF_004382195.2). Lineage (NCBI taxonomy): Eukaryota > Metazoa > Arthropoda > Insecta > Diptera > Drosophilidae > Drosophila > Drosophila sechellia. The sequence goes on from NC_045949.1 coordinate 4,816,066, forward strand.
GAAACGTAGAAAGACATTTTCGAAAATGCTTTTGCGTCAACCCCAAAAAGTGCCGGATATGCGTCTTTTCGAAAATATTGAAAAAATGATTACTTGAAGGCAAGGCAAATATTCGATCTCGAGCGGATCGAGAAATCAATGAACCCCGTAACCGAACTCAGATTCACTTGTTGCTCGATCGTAAAAAGCAGTAATTTAAGTATCACGTTTTGCCCGTATTCATTTCGTTTTATTTACTTGCCGGCTATTTTTAAGTTTAAGCTTTTCTTTGATGGGATTTTTATGTTGGCGCAGACTGTCGAACTTGTTTAAACTCAAGTAGAGCATCAACGAAAGCCAATAAAGGCAAAAGATCGCTGCGAAAATGAAATAAAATTAAATAAAATAAGGAAACGCGATGAAACGGAGCCAAATCAAATAAGTTTATGCACGAGACAGGGCGAAATTCTGAGAATTCTGAGAAAAGTTTGTCCAAATCCATTTAATACAAATAATTTCGAGCGTTTTTAGCCGGTTTTTTCTGCCTCTCGGGGTTGTAAACATCAAGTCTGGCCTTCACTTAATTTATTGGCAAAAAGATAACAACAAAAGAAAACGCGAAGCAATAGTTTGTCCGTAAACAAAGCTTTAAACAAATGACAATTAATTAAGAAGTCTTCTGCTCGCAGGCAAACGAGTTTCAATCTTCAAGATTCTCGGAAGGAGTCACAGACTTCAGAATTCGGATGATGAGTAAGATCGCTTGGAGAACCATTGATGAGTTCATTCCGACAAATTAGAGCTCTGTCTCAAATTCTATTCACTTTAATTATCATGCGAAATATGTGCCCAATGGAAATAGAATTTTACAAGTTGAATAACTGGATTGATTCATTAGTTATAATACAAATAATAGAGGCCCTTAAAACTTGTTTGCCCATCTAAGTGCAAGTTTTCGAACCTAATTTATAGTTAGGAATTCCCACGCACATTGTAAATTATTTTTAGCTACTATTTGAGATAAGTAAATTTAACACTTTAAGTTCATAGTCCTTGACGGTTTATGACATTGGTTTATTATTATAATTTATTTTCCCCGTGGAAGTGGAAGTCGCATAAATATCCAATCCTTATCGATATAAAAGTGGCGGTAATTAATATTTAGCATTGGTTTGAGCTAACTTGTTGATGATCCAAAACTTTCCCATTGACGTAACCCACACACCTCCTGAGTTCAGAAAATATCCCAAAACTTTGGCTATAGCTCTGCTTCGATCCGATCCTATGCGATTTGAGCGGAGAAACTGGTCTAAGTAGAAACCTTGCCGATATTTTGTGGAATTACTTATATCTTCTGTGTATTTTGGGCACGTTTTTCTGGTTATCTGGTTTTATATGGAATCGAGAATTTATAGCAAACATGACTAGAGATTTATATTTTTTTTAAACGCTCTTTTGATGGTTCGAATTTCGGTTATTTTCGTGTGCTAATTTGAGTTGAACTAAGTTTGAGTGTCTCGCTTTATTGTTGCCCCGCTCGTTTGATGATGCTCACCGATGTCTAGACAAGCCGCCGAGTGGCGTTATTTTCGTATTTTTTTGCATGACATTAACATGATATTGGGGCAATAATCAGCGGAGTGGGCGTGTCCCGGCCAGACAGGCGATAGACTGGCCCCGATAGTCGCTTCGCCCAGCTGATAGCGATTTTTTCGCCTTATTTTTGTATAGGAGGAAAGTCGTTTGGAGCCAGTTTATTATTTATTATAAGCGGGTTGGTGGCTTATAAATTTGCACCGACACTTGTGAGCATTTCCCTGAAATTGAAGAGCGGGTTATGACTGCGGTTCAATGCCACCTTAAATTTATGAATGTGATTTGCGAGAAATGCAACCCGGCCCGAACAATGCACTTTGCCACTTAATAAGCGCCCAAAAAACTGACAGTCTGAGTTCGAGTTGATTGTGGACACCACTTAATGATCTTCGCATTCATGTCTTTGGCTTCGCAAGAAGCTGATTCAGTTTCATTCGGGTCTCTGCTCCTCGAAATCCAGCTGCAACCACAAGCCGGCGATCCTCAAATCAAATTCATGGCCCATTCGATATGCTATTGAGGTCAACTGACAACGACTGTTAAGTTTTTATTGGCTCATTAATATGGGTAATTATTAATTAATGCTTTTATCTGGGCTGCATCGTGTAATGAAAACAACAGATTACATCAGATAGTACGTGTTGTGGGCGGGATGTAGTGAGTTGATAACAAATCAGTTAAAATGGATGTAAACAAAACGTGTGTATTAGCTTTGAGTGCAATTACCAGACGCTCATAGTCCAGGTAGATCATTTTTATTTTCGATTAATAAGTTATACTTCTCAATTAAAATGTAGTAAAGTTTTGTTATCACAAATTGGGGCGTTTCTTGTGTGGGTTTTTGCTTGGCCGCTGGTCGCCTGATTTTCGGCAGCTTGGGAATATTCCAGAGCTGAATTTTAAGTGCCTAACCTTTCGACGACCCAGACGACGAAGCACCGACTTATTCGTATCAATGATCGGCCTTGCTTTGGGTTCTATTATTAATTGGACACCGCTCTTCCCTTCCAGACTTCCTGTCATGCCGCCAAGTTCTGAACCTGCTGACCATGCTCGGCTTCATGCTGAACTACGCCCTGCGAGTGAACCTCACCATTGCCATCGTGGACATGGTCCGACCCAATGTCACATCACCGGAGAACGCCACTCTAACGGGGAACAGCACGGCGGCCAATAGCACCGCATCGCCGGACGGAGTGGATGTGTACGAGGAGCGCTTCCCCTGGGACAGCTACCAGACCAACTTCGTGCTGGGCTGCTTCTTCTGGGGCTACATCCTCACCGAACTGCCGGGCGGTCGTCTTGCCGAGCTGATCGGTGGACGCCGCGTCTTCGGACATTCCATGTTGTGGGCCAGTCTGCTCACCCTGATCACACCGCTGGCGGCGCACATCAACTACGTGGTGCTCATCGTGGTGCGAGTGGTTCTGGGCTTCATGCTGGGCGCATCCTGGCCAGCCATTCACCCGGTGGCCGCTGTCTGGATTCCGCCCATGGAGCGCTCCAAGTTTATGTCCAACATGATGGGTAAGTCAAGGAGTTCTTTGTCCGTGGAAACTCTGTTATAATATATTTTTTCTTAATCCGATAGCTTCTTCGCTTGGTGCTGCAATCACCATGCCCATCTGCGGCTACCTGATCTCCGTCGCTGGCTGGGCCAGTGTTTTCTATCTGACGGGAGCCGTGGGTCTGCTGTGGTCCTTGGCCTGGTTCACCTTTGTCTATGAGACACCTGCCACTCATCCCAGGATTTCAGCGGAGGAGCGGCGGGAGATTGAGGAGGCCATTGGCACAACTACCTCCAAGAAGCGTCCGAGCCATGTGCCCTGGGGTCAGCTTCTCTGCTCTCCAGCTGTGTGGGCAATCATCATCTGTCACGGACTGGCCGTCTTTGGATTCTTCACCGTGGTCAATCAGTTGCCCACTTTCATGTCCAAGATTCTGCACTTCGATATCAAAAAGGTGGGTTTGTTGGACGCGGCTTATCTGGGATCTTATCTTTACTAATAGATTTGTTCTCTTGCAGAATGGTTTGTTCTCGTCGCTGCCTTATCTGGGTAAATACGTTATGGCTGTGGCTTCATCCTACCTGGCTGATTACCTGCGCAAGAAGGGTACTTTGAGCACGACGGCCACCAGGAAACTATTCACTACTTTCGGTAAGTAAATTCAAAAAAATTATTTACATTTAACATGTAACTTATAAACAATCATCTCTTATTTATAGCTCTTGTGATTCCGGGTCTTTTGATGATTGTGCAAGTGTTCCTAGGCTACGATGCCACCTGGTCTGTCACGATCTTCTCGCTGGCGATGTTTGCTCATGGTGCAGTCACCGCTGGTTACCTGGGCAATGGTTTGGATATTGCACCGAACTTTGGAGGAACCATTTTCGGATTGGCCAACACGCTGTCTTCATTTGGTGGCTTCCTTTCCACGTGGATGGTGGGAGCCCTCACCTACAAGGATGTGAGTATAACTAGCAAATTATCTTATATCAGAGAGACTATATTATTTATATTTTATTAAACCAACAGGAATCCTTCCATTCGTGGCAAATTGTGTTCTGGATCCTGGCCGCCACCTATATCTCGGGAGCTGTGGTGTTCGCCATCCTTGGCAGCGGTGAACTGCAGCCGTGGAACAACCCTCCAGAGCGTGTTAGGATCAGCGACGTCACCCAGGAGGAGGGTGTGCCCCTCAAGAACGAGAAGTGATTTCACATCGCCAGTGAGACTCATTCGGTGCCACTGCTGTTCGTGATGAGCGGAAGGGAATGAGAGCCAAGAGGAAGATATCAACCCACCGGGAATCATCATCCGCACAAGTTATAGTAGTTGTTACTCCACCATTGAGATTACGGGGCTTTCATTTGGCAATCGCTTAATCAGAGAACTGCAGACCGAAAGGCACCGGACACTCAGTACACAGAGAAAAACATGATATGAAAGACATTATTTTTATAGACACTGCATGGTTTTTTCGCACAAACACAACACACACAAACATCTCATACCCATACAAAACCCCAAAAACCACTGTACACCGATGCACTCGTCTGCTAAATGGAAATAGACTATATTTATAAGTAATATTTACTTTAGTACGCCTACACATGTAACTGTAGGCGATATGTATGTAGCCTAAATGATTTATAGTATTCTGTATGTCCACAGAGCGCACAGTTGGCTGGTGGAAGGACCTCATCCTATTTTCGATCCACGATCAGCTGCTGTGCACCATATGTTTCGTTTAATTTATAATGTAGCCCATAACTACTGTCTAGCTTAGATGAACAAAATACTTATGCAAGTAGGGAAATACATAAAGATATGCCGATAGTGTAGCTAAGTTGATACAGCATGTAACTTTGTACTATACTTGACTATTTATGTAATTAATTTAAACATTTCTAAGTTCATAATAAAGCGTAACTCATAAAGAAAGAATGAAGTTGGTGTTTTAATCGACAATATGACAGTTCACTACCCACACAAAACCTTTACTTTTGTTAAAGAAAAATACGAATGACGCCAGAAACTTGTAATGTTAAATTTATAACCAGTTTTTAATATATTTAACCAATGTAAATTGTAGCTTACATTTATACAATTCTCCATCATTTTTACATGACCTCGATTTGACATAAAATTTGTATTGCCTACATTTAGGCTGGCCAATAATGCGATTCACTAACTTAGATTTAGTTTTAATTTTATTTACAAAAGATAGCTAAGCCATACTACACACAGATTTGCTAAGCACCCAAATACGCGAGCATTTCTATACAGAGGTTAATTAGTAACTAGATAAGCGCACAACCTAAGTGTCCGTCTCCAGACTGACATCCATTAGCTCCTTGGTGATCTCACTTTTGCTCTTGAGAGGATCAGGATTGCTCAGCGTGTTCGTATCCTGGCTCAGAGCAGGTGGTGGCAATTTGAAGCCACTTGGACCACCCAAATTAAGGGATCCTCCTGTGAAGACAGGAGGCACTGTTGTGGTGGTTGTGGTGCTGGAACTGGTGGCCATTTTGTAGAGCAACTGCAGCTGCTTCATGGCACTGGTGGGATCTGTTGCCTGTGCCTTCTGATAATTGCCTGCCGAACTTTCTTTCACCAGCTTCTTGGGCTGATCCTTCGATTTGGGCTTCTGCGGTTTCATGCCATTCGACCAGGCCTGCAGCCAGCTGGCCCCATTCCTCTCCGTGGAGGTCATCAATCTCTCCGCCTCCTCCATCACCTGCTGGCGGTAAAGTTGACGGGCCAGTGCCTTCTGATCGCTCTGGCTCACCTGGCGCTTGTTGAACGATTGATCATCCTGGCTGGGCTCGCCGATGGGACGCGTCTCCTTCTGGGGACCCAGTTCCACCATCACCTGAAAGTCCGCATGCTCGCCCAGGCGAAAGCCAAAGCCCAAACGGGAATCAGTTCCTGTTTCCATGAGAAATCGCATTAAATTAATGGTTCCATTTGTATATAAATCATCTTACCCTTTTTAATCGGTGGTATATTGGAGTAAACTATGGATAAGATGGAGGGCAGTTCCCGGGGCACAATGAAAGCTGAAGCATTTTGTGCTGTAAAAGTATACAATATTTAATTGACACGACCAATCCAATGATTTTATCTCTCTTCTGCCGGCCAAGCCCCAGCACTTATGTAAATTTTGGGGCCAGTTAATTTCAGGGCGGATTATGTAAGCGTTTTATGGTCTTGGCTTTTCGGATTCACGGATGACTAACAGTGCGTATGCTTAATATCTTACGGCTCTAAGGTCCGTTTCACTTTGAAGGTCGCTAACAAATTCATAGTGATACTACATTATCTAGATAATAATATAATGGTTAATAAACTTTTTTAGTCTTATCATATTAGTTATCCAGAAAATACAAGTTGATTAAAACAATTCTCTTGTACAAACTGATGCGTTTTAATTCCAATTAATCTGCTCATAAAATAATTAAGAGTAAGGGTGACTAAGTAATTTCTTTAAACCAAAGCTGTGTCTCTGAGTATTAATGTACTTCATTCACTTAAAATGCTTGATCTTATTATGTTATTATGATTTTTTCTCGCACCTAACTATTTTGCATTTCAATGGAAAAATACTTAATGATTTTACTCCTTGTACTTTGATCGCAAAGAACCATTAGGTAACTCTAATCCGAACAGAAATAAAACCCAAAAAAAATAAAACGAATCACATTGCGAGATAGACAATGAGACCCATAGACGATCCACAGGTTAAACAACATCTGCGGCTATCCGACGACCTTGACACAAAGACCGGCAACAAGTTGGAGCTCATGTGAGAGAGCTCAGGGTGCCAAAGTCTGCCGTGGAACTGAACTGAAGATCTCGATAGACTGTCGCCGGATCGGTGGAAGTAGTTGGACCGGTTACAAATGCTCCAATCTGGGCGATTCGAACGTTTTTGAAGGCATTTACTTACTGTGGAGCAGGCCGATCAGCACGGGCAGCCAGAGGCTAGCGAAGCCCCATTGTTTTGGCCAAGACATCATGGCCAGCAGCAGCAGTCAGCATTTATGTGGCGCCGCAGAAACTGCAATTACACACAGGCGATTACTTCATGCCACCAGCGATATGATATGATTACTACAATATTTGTTGCAGAATTTTGCTTTTGCTGCAAACTGACTCGAGTTTGGCGCGTTTGCGCAACACTCAGAAAACCCGATTTCTGACTTGAGGTTGGTCAGGTTGTTCGCTTGGAAACGGAATAAAAAAAGCAGGTGCGTCATTTGGATAAATATTTGAAATATTTGAGTTGCCAGGTTTTCGTTGGCCGCATTTGTTTACGCGATTTCGATTCAAATGCGATATGCAAACACAAATACACACACATATACCATACTATACTATACTATGTTTTTTTTTGGGTCTGGCTCGAAATAAAAGCGTAAATACAAAAATCCACAACGGCAACAACACAGCAACGCAGTTTGGAAATCACTCTCACTTTTGTTCAATGAGCTTCGCATTGTTGGTGGGTTTTTTCTTTATTTATATTTGTTTTTCCTTTACAGTTTGGCCTTGTCTCATTTTGGACCTGATTGATTTCTGACTTCTTTCGGCATTTTTTACTGCTGTAAATTCATTTACACGCTAACTTCCCAAATTGCTGCTAATAAACTGGGCAAACATCGCGCAGAAATTTCGGATCGCATAAAAATGAAAGTTAGTGGTCTCGAAAATATGTGTTGCTTGCTATTTTCGGCAGTACTGCAATTTTTCTTTTTTGCTCTTTGAGCAACAACAAAACGTAACGCACATACGAATGGCATGATTATCAAACTAACGTATTTTCGGTTCAATTCAATTCGATTCGATTTGAATTCCTTAGCGAGTGCCCACCGTAGTTCCAGTGACAACTTGTCCGCTGCGCGTCTGCAAGGCAACTGAGCCGAAAATCGAGAGTGTCTGCGGTCGTGCAACATGCGCTAAAATTCCGACACACTCTCGCTCTCTGCGGTAAGCTGGGCTCTGCACTGAAAGAAAATAAGTGTATATGTTGTAATCTGAATCTGCTTAAAAGCTTTTCAAGTTGCATTGAAAACAGTACGATAAAATTTAAACTTACTTCAACTACTACGTTGTATACTTTTTAATATCAAAAATTTCTGCAAAATTTCAAAAATATATGCTATGTATATTCTATTTTAAATTCATGATCATAATATTTCCCATATAAATATTATAAATAATTTGAAGTGCATAAAATTTGTATTGGTTACTATAATTGATTTAATCCTAAAAAATATTTATTGTATTTAAACCTTTGAATATTTAAAGTGATATAATTCTATATAACTAGACCATTTTTTTCACTGTACAGTAAATCACGTAACTTTGCGCGGTAGCTGCGTACTCTCTTTCCATTTCCATTGAGCCGCGCTTCAAACTGAAACTGAAACTAAATCTGAATCTGAAACTGAGACCGGCTGTTGGCATCTGCTCCATTAACGTCATCATCCGACGGAAATTGGCGCACTTTGCTTGGACCGGAGTTAGTATGCCTTCTGAGGTTTTGGGTTCACTTTTTGTAATTTCTGTACCCCTTTTTTTTGGCATATTTTTGCGGCATTGTGAAAGGTTGCTTCGGGGCTTTTCATAAAACAAAATATGAAAAGGATGGTTTTTTCATTCAGTTTTATTTTTGTGGAGCCTATAGCGTTGATTATGATCAAGCTGTGAAAAGAAAGTACACCAATGAATATATTGCATTTTAAAAATATGTTATGCAGAACCATTAATTAGCACTTGTAGGCAAAAATATAAAAATACCTCTTAACCGTTTACCTTTTGACTCTTTGCAAATGTTTTTAACAACTTTGTAGGTTCATTGCGCCGCGTAATTACCATAAATGCCAATGCCTCTTTGACGAATGCCCCAACATGATAGGGTCTAATATGCATATAGTAACCAGTGAACCTCGACGATCGTTTCGCCTAGTAACAATATGGATTATATCGCATTGTATGCATACTTTGCTTAACTCAGCTTCAATTGACCTATAGACTGAGTCCACATGCCCCCTTTAACGACCCTTCGTCTAATTAACGAAGACGCACGTTGTAACTTTATGACGTACATTTTGTTTAATTACCCTACGCACATGCAGATGTGCCAAAAAAACCAGTCAAAATGTTTATGTAATAGGCGTTGGCAGACTCACATACACAAATGCACATAAAGAAACTTAGATATGTAAAACATTGACCCTATAAAAATATCTAATATGAACGTTATTATTATTATTGAGAATTATTTTATTAAAATAAAATTATATTTATTTTTTTTTTTAAATACATCTTTTCTTGCAGTGTATTTGCCAGTCAAAAACAAACAAGCTGAGCGGTCAATGCATGAAGTGCAAATAGTTTGTGAGGCTCCATCTTCATAATTGCCATTGCAGTGGACTCCTCTTCACTTTTCAATTGTTTGCCTTGCAATTGTTAGACTGCTAAAATTCATAAAATTAAACAAAAAGAAATGGAAAATTAAAATACGCTACTGGAACTTTACAAAAAGAAAAACCCAAATAAACGAACGAGCTTTTTACCAAATTTAAATTTGTAATATTTTTGATAGCATACTTTTTTGCTGTTTTCTTTACATTTTGCAAATGTAAAAACATTTATGTATATTACATTTTTGTAGAATTAAGAAAACAACATTATTTTTTTATTACTCAACCATAAAAACTGAAAAGTCTTTATTTAGCAAAAGGAATAAAACATGCTTGTCGCCATTAAATTTTTACATTCCATTAAAAAAAGTAATAACAACAATCTTTAAATTAGTTTATTTGTTTCGTTTTTATTTGATTCGTATTCATACATTTAACATTTAACAATTGTTTCACAGTTCAGCGACAGTATTAATTGTAAATAATTAATTTATATTTATTTTAATTCTCTTAATTGTTGTTGTTTGTTATGTTATTTATACTACACACTACATTAACAACGACGTGTAAAAATAAATGTATTTTCGTGTAATATTCTTCGTTTCCGTATCTCTCTGTTTACCCGGAACCAACACTTATGGCCAACGCATAAGGAGTTGATTCCCATCTTGGTGCTGCTTCCGGCATCGGAAGCCGGATGTGTGTGGGCATTTGGAACAGTTTCTGTCCGTTAGGTAACGAGGTACAGTGCGCCTTGTTGCGAATCGACACAGTCAACTCCGTCATCCACGGGGGCCCTTCATCAATGCCACGCGAACAGCGAATGCGAAACGAGCAGGTAGCCCGTGGTGACAATGATGCTGCCGATCATGATGGGAAAGCCAACTCTGTGGGTTAAAGAGATGAAATTAGCATAGTGTCCTCTTCCAAGGATAACGAATACCAACTTGAAGAACTGCAGGAAGGTGAACTTGTAGCCGTGCTGCTCCGCCACGCCGGCACAAACCACATTGGCAGAGGCTCCGATCAGAGTGCCATTGCCTGGTGGAAATGGTAACATATAGTTATATAGAATAATCTTTGGAATATAAGATATATAGATATAAGATTAAAGGACTTACCTCCCAAACAGGCGCCCAAGGCCAAGGCCCAAACCAGAGGCTGTAGTGGCAGATTCAAGGTGCTATTCTGCGCCAGTGATATGGTGATCTTGACCATCATCGTGGTCAGCGGTATGTTGTCCACAAAGGCGGAGGCCACAGCGGAGACCTGCCGAGAATAGTGGTTATTGAGTTTAGTGAAATTGAGTTTATACTGCGAAACTGACCCATAGAATGATCAAAATGGCCACCATCAGTCGCCGATCCTCGCCAACTCCCAGGATAATGCCCTCTGTCATGTTGCCGATCCACTCAATCAGTCCCAGTTCCGTCAGGGCCTCCATGAGAATAAACAGAGCTGCGAAGAAGAGCAGCGTGGACCATTCCACGCGTGCCAGTATGGCCTCCATGTCCTCTATGTCAGCCAGAATGATGAGGAATATGGCGCCCAGCAGAGCGGTCCATCCTAAAGACAGTCTCTGCAGTTCTGGAACCGAGTGCAGGAAAAACAAACTGATCACAAAGATCAAGGCGGCCGAACATTTGATCAGCAGCGGTTTGTTGCGAATGGGGTACTGCAAATGATAATAAAATATATAATATGTATATTAAGAAATATATAATACAAGTATATCCCACCTTTGCCTGAAGATTGGCCAGAGTTTGTTGGTAATTGGGTGCCGGTTCTATGACCGCCGTCATGCGTTTCTTCAGGCTTCTCTTCAAGCGGTTCACCTTCTTCATCAGTGTCTGCCGCACCAACTCCTCGTCCTTGGAATAGGCAGATAGACTGGCGGCTGCCCGCTTCCACACGTGTATCTCGTGACGCAGTTCCTCCACCTCCGGCGAGTCCTTGAACTGCAGATCACTGATGTTGCGAAACTTGAAACGCAACTGGATATAGGTCTGCACCATCACCAGCAGAACTCCGGGCAGCATGTGCAAGGTGAAGACAGCAAAATTGACGCCCTGGCAAAATATATACATTAATATATATATAAATATCCAATATCCGAACTTACATTCTTGGATATGTAGCTATTCGAGGCTATGATGACATTGGGCGGATCCCCCACTGGAGTCAGTGCCCCGCCAATGTTCGAGTAGATGACCATGCACATGAGTATGGGCACCGGATTGAGGCACATGACCTCGCAGAGTCGTATCGTCACCGGAGTCATCAGCAGCACGGTGGTCACGTTGTCCAGGAAGGAGGACAGGACAGCGGTGAACAGGCAGAGGCAATTGATTAGGGGCCAAACGTGTCCGTTGGTTATCTTGTAGGCATACACAGCCAGATAGTCAAAGACTCCCGTCTCGGAGAGAATGGCCACCAGGATCATCATGCCGAAGAGCAGCAGCAGTGTCTCCACATCGATCCAGCCCATGATGGTGGCCATCGAGGGCCTGGAGTTCAGCGCAGCCAGTATTCCAACCGACAAGGTGGATGCGATGATGGCAGCAAAGGTTCGATTCACAATCTCCCAGATGATCATCACGTACAGACCGCAGAGCACAGCCGCAGCATAGATGACTCCATCCCGCTTGTAAATGGGCGACTCATCCACATTCAGCTGCAGCGGCAACTCCCCCTCGATGGAGCTGGTGAACTCGAAGCTCAGCTCCGTGCGATTGGCCTGGGCCAACCATAGGGGGTCAGTGGGACTCAGCTCGAAGGTACGCTGCTTCTTCGTGTCCCTGGTGGCGTCTATCAGATCGGGATAGACCACGTCCAGTTGCCACACCTGGCTGGCGTTCTCGATGTAGATCTCCATGCCCTCGCCATCGAAGTAGCTGCGCATCACCTGCACCTGGAGCTGGGGCAGTGGAACACTCGCGTTGATGGCCAGCTCGTTCTCCTGCAGGCGAAAGGGTCCGCGCAGGCCCAGGCCAATCCTCTGCAGACTTGCGGTGGCAATGGGAAACACTCTGGGTGAGCTATTCCTAGGAACACTTATGAGGCTCAGCTGGTCCACATGCTCGTTGTTGGACATCAGGAAGGCGGTGAAGACGCACCAGACCACCAGGAGTACGGCTATCTTGAACCAGATGAGATACTTTCGTATCTGCAAAACAATAGATACAATATCAGATTAATATCTGATTAATTGGAAAGCCATTGATGTACACCACCTACCAAACTCTTGGCATGCGGCTCGGTCTCGTCGTGCTGATCATCGTTGTTATTCTCCAGATCCCTGCAAATGGGCACGGGGAATCACAGAAAACTGGTTGCACTAATTACGTAACTGACAATCGAGGCGCACAGAACTACGAACCTGCCGTCGAGCACCCGCACCTGACCCGCCTCGTTCGTCACATTGATGCCGATCTGTGTGAATGGCTGGTTGGCCAGCGCCGTCTCCTCGTGGTGTCCATTCTGCACCCGCAACTCCGACTCCTCCACGTGCAGCTGTTCCACATCTGCGATGTACAAAATAGATGCATTTAAAAATAGTTATCCATGGAGGTCCTTGCCGGCTGATTGACCTAACCCTGCCACGGAATTGGCAAATATTTGTGCGGAAATTCACTCATTTGCTGCTCGCGAAAGGACAACTGGCGGTTAACTGTATACATGTCACTTTGGCCAGGAATCGGTTTAGTCCAGCTGCCTTCTGCGACGTGTTTGTATTATTTTATTGGCCCAGCCGAGCGCGGTAATCGACTCGAGGCTATAAATACCCAGAAATGGCCATGGGCGAGCTGGCGGAGATATTGGCCAACGCACTGATGGCTGGGCGACGAGGATGCGGAAAAAGGGCACATAAGGAACTCGAAGGTTCACGACACATTTAATACGGCCCTTGGGAATAGCGAACTTCTAGAAGCCTTATGCTTGTACTTTCTCTTGCTAACATAAATGCAATATTATTTGTATATTTTGCAGATATAATGATTCCTTTTGGCTGTCTTGAATCTTCAATTTAAATCAAATTTACTGGATAATTTGCCCTGTAATTTGAGGAACCCAGTCAAGATTATGTCCACTTGCGAACTGACATCATACGTATGCCGGAAAGAGACTGCTACCCTGGCATTATTATAATTTCCAAAGCCCCAAATAGTGGGTCTATCAAAACAATTGAAGATAAGCTTGGACTTAAGTTTTTGGTATGCAAATCAGGCAAAAAAAAAAAAAAAATAGAAAAAAACCCAATGTCAATGCCAAGCGCCGACGCAAATGGCAATAAAAAATTCAGCAATAATTGCGGCAATAAAAACGGTGGCCAAACAGCCAGGCATAAAAAGTAAAGGAATTATGTGATACTGGGCAGGAGGCAGGACACAGGATCCAGTACGCAGAACTTACCGCCATGCAGACGTTCGTGCTCCTGGCGAAAGGAGGCTAGACTGGGATCCTGACGAATGCGCTCCGGCAGAGTCCGCCAGACCTGTAAGGCACCTTCTGTTACTTCGCTGCATGTGTGTGTGTTTGTGTGGACGGAGCAGGATTCCAAGGAAGGAGCAGGAGCCCGAGAAGGAGCCGCGTTTTGTTACACATCGGGGAGCAATGAAAAGAGAGAGAGAAAAGAAATGGGATTTAATAAGATTAACCGGCTTGTGTTTGGAATTTGTTTGCTCAGGTACTGGGCGTGGAACTGGGTGGGCGTGGCTCATTTGGCCGTCCGGCGGCCAAAAACATTCAATAAATTTTTTAGCACATCCATATTGATTTTTTGCCCAGCTCGCGCGTGCAACCATTTCGTATTTATTTGATTTGACTTATATGAAGACTTTAAATCGAAGTTGTTTACCCTAAAAGGGATTTCTCGAGGGTCTCAGCCACGTGCTCTACATGAAGTGGAAAATCCACTTGTGGTTGCTTCGCCGAATGAAAATCTGCTTAGCTCGAAAGGATTCTGATTGACAACAAATCGGAATAGGCTCTTAGGCAGCTGGCAATAAAGTCGGATTTTGATAAATATATTTAACCATTTGGTTGCCAAAAATAGATATTATAAGAAGACTGATTCTACGTTCATGAATAGAAGTCAGTTCTTAAGAATGGTTAAACTTTTGATATGCTTATGAATTAAAGATGAATCACCCAAGCAGTCACGTAGTCCCACAGATAACTAAGAGCGATGGCAATTCTCATTCTAATAATCCACACAAACCAGCCGAAAGTCATGCCATCATCTGCAATACAGATTTGTAAATCACTTGCAAGAATCTGAGAAGCCGAGCTCAATTAAAGCGCAATGCCAGATGCGACAAGCTCTGAAAGTCCGGAGCGCTTAAAGGTCGTTATCAGTGGAAAAACGCATCGGACCAAACCGAGATGTCTATTTATACTGCTCGTAAAATATTGTTTTCCATTTCAAATGCGACTTTAATGACTCTTTGCCCATAATGACTGCCATCTAGCCAGCTGAGGTCCACCAACTTGATTGGAAGAAGGGAAGGTTCCTGGGTAGGAACGCACTTCGAGGGGTTGCAAATGCAATTTGTGCACTTGGCTCAAGTGGGCACACAAATCTTAATTCAGTCGTCTTCACTAAATTTACTTAGGCCTGCCTTAGAACGATAAAAAGTGCTCGAAATAAGTCATAAATTATATTTACTTAGCTTTCAATTAGCCGTCTTGATGGACGGACGCGATGTGGTCATGTCATAAATAAAAAAAACAGAAACAGAAACAAAGACAAGACCGCCAAAGTAATGCTGACACTGATTTTCCACCATATAGATACATATATATATATACACATATGTATACTAGTATGTAACTACCTAGCGAGTCAGTCATTTTAGCTTGAACTTGCCTCAATTGCAATTATCAGCTTAGACAGCTGTGGTTTTCACAGCTCGTTCATAACTCATAAGTTCTTTGATTGCCAAGCGTGATGAGGCGCAATGAAAGGATGTGTCGCTGGCAAGGATTCACAAGAGAACATAATTGGATAACGGTCGGATCTATGGATATCGGTAAAAAATCTCATTACCAGTTTACTTTAATCTTTTTGGCCTTCTTAACTTAACATGCTAATATGCCAATTGAAGCTAATCAAATCGTTAGCTTCACTTTAATCCATACAAAATAAGTAGAAATTTAAGCGGAGCATGTGCGAACCTGCTCGAGCATGAAAGAATTTGTCAAGCAGTTGCCGCCTGCTCAACGCAATGATTGAATGATTTTGTTGATGGCTCTTAATACTGTGAACAGCTACTTTATGTTACGCCTTCAATCCGCTGAAGTGGGTACAAGTGTCCATGCCAAAGATGGATTCAGCCAACAGAAAGGACACCCACGAGCAGCAGGATATCCTGTGTGCTAAGCAGACAAGCTATCATTAGCCGGAGCCAAACGAGTTTTACGCTCCACCGAAGTTCCCGGCAATTTGTTGGCTACACATTAAAAAATATAATTTATACTTTTGTAAATGCATGCAAATAAATAAAAGGCTTTACTACAGTTAATAAACTAAGTGAAATATGGTCTAAACTTTTAGCACCTTATGGGCTTTAACAAAAACACACTACTATATCATTAGCTATATAGTTTTTTTCTTCTTTTTTTGCTCTGTAGAGAAGGTGAACCGCTGACAAGCTGCTTAATACTAGAACACAATTTATTTTCATGCCCCCCACTTTGGGACACATACTCATCCTCGTATGCGTTATCCTCGGCACTGCTGTTGGTATTGTAGGCCATCCTTGGTGGGGGAAATTGTTAAAGTTCAGGAGCTTCGCGAAACGTGACACTCAACAAGTATATATTTTCGTATTTATTTGCGGAATATATAGCGTATTATTATTACGTAAATCTACACTCGCAAAAGCCGGGGAAATTGTGAAATTTCCCTCGTTAATCGCATATTTTTGCGCCGCTGTGGGCGATATCGGGGAGCAGCGCCGATCTTGTTCAATTGAATAGCGGGATCGCGTTGCCTTGACCGACCACCACTTGTTGCCGCTGCTGCGCTCTTGATTGTCGCGTGCCCTTTGCGGTGCTTTCGCTTTGCTTTGCTCTTTGCCGCCGATCGTGTTTCGGATCGGGCGTCTATATGCGGTATATATGCGTTCGAAAGCTCAAGCGGTACTAACTGCCGTCCGCCGTTTTTTACCCTATTTTGTAGGTTTTAATGCACTCGCTGTCGCTGCGCAGTCGCGGCGCAGTCGCAGCGCAGCGCATTCGTTCGAATTTCAGGCGAAGCAGCGCGGCAAAGAAGAAGGTAAGCACCAGCGCTCATTATTCGCATTTATGCTTTCCCGGCGGTCACTGCAAGTGCACTCGAAAATCAACAGTCAACTCGACCGATCACCGTTCGTACACTCAGAAAAATCAAAAATATATGGCTTGCAAAAAGTTATGGCAAAGAAAAAAGAAACTAAGATGCATTTGGATTAAATAAGTAAAAGGAGGATTAAAAGGAGAAAAATTAAAAATATGTATATCGAGTCAAAATATATGCAAAATTAAAAACACTGATTAAAAAAAAAAATGATTTATTAAAAAAAAAGTGTTAAATTAAAGTAAACATCTTAAAGTCACTACTTCTTTCAATATATTTTTTTGAGTGCAGCTTAACCCAAGCATTGGCTCCCTTTAATCTCCACTCCCCCTCCCTCGCCCATTCAATGCTTAGGGATTCTGTTTTCATTTTCGGCTTCGTCGAGTGCCCTCTCTTTCGCTCAGTGTTTACTCTTCCGCTCTCTTCCATCATTGTTGTTATTGTTACTGGCGTTGGCTTATTTGCACTTCTTTCAATTACACTTGATTTATCACATTTGACAGTTGCTCTGCGATGCTTTTGATCTTGCGCTGCGCTACGCATAGTTCTTTGGGGACTTAGGGTCCATAAAATACTTCGGTATTAGAACATTTATGTTAATTTCAATACATTTAATAACTTTAATATCCAGAAAAGTAATAAGACCGATAATACATAATTATGTATATTTTAAAATTTATAAAAGTTTGAAACCCATTTCCTTTGTTAGAGTAGTAGGACCTTTGACCTTTCTTCCTCCGCCTTATGGATACAGTATACAATTTACTATGATTAAAAACTGAATTATGATATTAACGGAAAAGCCAAACACTTTCGAAAATAATGTACTTGTAGCTCACTTGATATAGTTCCAATTATAAATTCTATTTTAAGCCGTAACCCGATACAATTTTCATCAATTTGTTCAGCTCGTTCTAAACGATTTTATGACACGAGATGAGCTATGAACCCGGTCATATAAACACATAGTATAGGTTGATTCTGCAATATGGCGAGGAAACAACAGCTGCTCAAGGTTCGCTTATTCTGTTAAGGAGCCGTGCGAATTATGAAATACTCGTGGACCGTCGAAATTGCGGGCGTATTCAGTGGATGCTACGCGGGGCCTTGGAGTTCAAGTGTGCCCCTTCAATTCGCATGCAAATTTGGGAAATTGAGCCAAATCCGAACGCGCCCACGTGATGCGAAATTCAGAGCGTATATAAATACATATGTATATAATACCATGTATATAAATACATATGTACATATCCAAGTAATTGAAAGGCAGCCCAAGAAAATGGCGCCTGTCAAAACTTTCAAACAGACGCATATTTTTGCCGCGTAAGCGTAAAATATTTCAAGCTTTTTGGCCAACTCAACAGAAAACGCTGGCTGCTGACTCACTGACGTCACAGGTGTGTTCCGGCCAAGTTTGCATAATGCGACAGGTAATGCTATACTATGCTTTTTCCTCAATAGATTAGAAAATCTAGCCAGCACAGGGCCACAAGTGCAATCTGACACCCGGAGCCACCTAATGATAGCCATTTCGTCGCAGCTTGGCTAATGAAAAAGTTCTTCAAGCATGAAGATATATATAATTATATATACATATATAGGTATGTACATATATCACCGTGTTGACCAACTGCCACAGGTGCTTGCCGTGGCCGAGTGAAATGCAATTTAATTGAAACGACGCTGGGTTTCGCATTACGGCGGCAAGTTAAGAGCGCTGGCATTGAAATTGAATGGAAATGGATATGGAAGTAGCATAAATCGAAGGGAAACTGCGGCGCCAGTTGTCGCCGTTTAGCTCAAAGTGCGACATTTCGATGGAAAATAGCTTATAGCCGATGGGACACGCCCCGTCTGAGCCCGTTTGTATATATGTTTATTCAGCGGGCTATTCAATCATACGATACAATACATTGCTGTCAATTTCAAGTTCAATGAGCAAATTGGTTGAATTGCAGCTAAGTAATGTGCTGATTTAGCTGTCAATTCAGTTCAACTACGATTAGTTAACACATTTTATTGTTATGTAAGAAACCAAAACAAGGCAATTATGTTTGATGTACCGCGCTTGTTAAAAATACATGTTCCGTAAATAGCTTCTCAATTTAAAAATATTTCGGCCTGGCATTAAAGTTCACAACGCTTGAGTGGCGAAGCAATTGAGAGTGCACGCACTTTTTTCCGTTTGATAAATTGAATGAACACGCGCTCATCAAACGGCTTTCCTCTAACGCTCGGATGTATATTAAATCAACTCAAACTTGCTTAAGTAAGTCGCACTCACACAGATACGAGTGCGCACGCACACATGTGTGGAGACGTGGAGAATCGTGAAAGATGAGCCTATACATTATATATATATATATATATATATATATATATAGGTCATTGTGCGGCAATGTGGATAACGAAATTAGAGAGCCGAAAAAACGTTATTTCATCCAGTCGGTCATTCGGTCGGTCCTCTTTTCCATTTTAATTTCACTCTTTGTGTTTTTCTATGCACAGCAAAATTATTTCTAAATTAAAAAGTTAAACAAAAACTTGCATATATACTAAGAAGTTAAACTAAGTATTTAAAAGCTTTAAAATATGAGTAGCATATCTCTTATATTGGTTCCTAAAAGTATGCTATGCAAACCTTGAATTGCTCTTAAGCCGCTTAAGAGAAGAAAATATTATATAGTAAGATATATCAATGTATATATTCAATCTTTTTATAGTATTAATTTGTTAATAAATCTAGCTAACCTGCCCAACTTTTTTCCCAGTGCATGTCATTCGTGTGGCGCTTTCAATGCGACACGTTTCATTAATTTCGAGAAAATTGAAAGCCTGAAACGCTTTGCACTCGGCGTTTGCCATTTGGCGATGTGATGTGTGTAGCGACTTGAAGTCTTATTTGTGTTTATTTTTTTTTATTTATTTTTTTTATTTTTAAATCAGGCTGCGGCGGTTGGCAGGCCTCGATTAGCAAGTTAAATCTTTCGCCGACCGTGCGAGTATTTTTCCACTGCAAAAAATGCGAGTTAATTAATTGAAAAGGCGACGTGTATTGCGGCTCCATAGAGTGGCACAGCTGCTCCGCAGAGTGGCAAGTGGGGAATAGCACACGTTCCTAATGGGCTCATAGTCACACGTTTCGACGACGCCTCCATAAATCGAACTGTGACTGAGAATGACCATTTCGCCAAGGGCAGGGCTAAGTGGGTGGGTGGTGGTTGGTTGGGTGGTTGGGAGTGGGTTGGCATAGATAGGTTCATAGGTTCAGCTTGCAGTCGAGTGTGGTATGCAAATTGTCGGCATTCATTTTGCATTCATATTTAATTTCCACATACTTATTACTTACTCGCGCTGAATCAAACTGCAGTTGTAAAATAATTTGCTTAGCTAATTAGTACTCAGTTTTGTTTAGCTTATAGTTTCTTTGCAAATGCTTATTTATAGATTTTGTCACGTCATATCGGTTTGAATTGCTTGTAGTTTGTTAGCTTAACTTGTTGATTCTTCTAAAGATTACGTACCGGTTTCAGATTTTCTTTTTTAGTTATTACTTTCAGAATATATAGTTTTAAATGAGGTGTACGACCTTGCGACCTTTACTTTGTCTTTTGCGGCAAGTGGCAGCTGGAGTACCTTAACCCAATTTCGGCATTAAATGCTTTAATTATTCATGTGTCATTTTTATGGCCCTCGCTGTCGTCGACGTGGCTCAGAAACACACATCCTGGCGGGCTGGTAATCACATTTTGAATGAGCTCGGAAGAATGCAGAATCGTGGACTGAGACTGGGCCAGCATGACCTTGGCTGGGTGGACGAGGTCGTCGTCGCAGTTCGCGTTATGCGAAGGAATTTTTACTTTTAGCTGACCCACATTTGGGTGTTAATGGCCTGCCTAAAAATCGCCGACTAGACCACGGGGCGGATGAGCGATGGGTGTGGGGCCACGTTAAGCATACGCAGTGTGGGCAGTCCAAGTGCTGCTCCCAGTAAAACAAGACACACAAATTGAAAATTAATTGCAGAATAATTTGGTTGCATGGCGGACTGGGATTTCGATTTGTTTCTCGACTTTGTTGATTTTTCTGCCGGCCATTCGCTCAAATAAATTAATTAGTATTTGTCTAAGAACATCTCTTCCTTTTTAGTCCATTTTAATAGGAATGGAAAAGAAAAACAAAAAGTTCGAGTCACGTTGCCAGGACACTTTGAGGACCCATCTGACATCCCGATTGATGGATGGGTACCTGGAATCTATGAAATATTCCAACGAATTTCTCTTTGCCAATTCAATGAAGTGTTCTGTATTGAAACATTAATGGCAACGGAGACAGGACGCCGCACATTTGTCCACATGTTTTGGGCAAACGGAAATTAAATGTCTGACATTAATTTCTTACTTGTTTTTCTCATCTTTTCGGTCGACACATGTTGCTGCCATTCGAGGGAATATTAGACCCGTACACGATTACATGTTTATGTTTATGTTGTGGTCGAGACGGCGCACCGGAACTGCCTTCTATCCGGACCACTCTCCACCGGAGTTTCGGGCACGTGCCACAAGAAACCCATATAAACATATAAATGTACGAGTATATGGGAATTCTACATTAGCAGATGTAAGGCAAAACAGGTCTCGCCCCATGAACTTTGGCATATCGCAATCTTATAATGGAAAAGGTTCAAAGGGAAACTTTAGCTGAGACAAAAGGAGCACAAAACTCATACCACCTCATGAACGAAGAATGAATCTCTACTTCAATAATCTTTAAAAAGTGCAAAATGTAGATCTAAGCTAACAATATTTAAAGTTTCTTAAAATGTTTCATAAATGGTATTTAAATATGGAAAAAATGTGCTAATGCTCATGGTTAATTCGATTTAACTTCCATTATATTGACTAATCAATTGCTTTTATTAGCTTTAAATATAAGCTGCTTAGCTGTTGTTTCAGTTTTCAACTGATTGCCTTTGAAAGGATTAATACCAGTTCGAATTTTGCTGCTTTAAAGAGCTTATTAAATAGCGAACAAATGGTATAACAAATAATTTAGAAATACATTCACATTTATTAAATGACTAATTTGTATTAAATTCATTAAATTAATTAGCTATATTGACTTACTTTGGCTGTGGAAAGTGGTCGCTCTTGGTGGACGCCTGTCTGTGGAACCACAGGGGCTTGGCCACCTTCACCCGCATCCTGAATGGCCAGATGTTCTTGCGCTTCTTGTGGATGCCACTGCCACTCCCACTGTGCCGCCGCTGTCTCGTGGTCGATGCGGCAGTGTGGCCCACTGTGCCGGAGTCCGTCGTCTTGCCGCTTGGATGGTTGTTGTTGCTGGTGGTGATTGGGTGTTGGGTGGTGGTGGCAGTGGGCGGTGGTGGGCTGGGCGCAGCGTGAACACGAACGGGCGCAATTTTGACCGAATTCGATGGGTGTTGTTAAATGGGTTAAGCGGGTGACGTCTAGACGCGATGGTGAGATTTAACTTTGGAACCCCTTTCTCTATTATTACTAATTATTATCGCAAATCACAAGAACTTTATTTGTGGGCTTTCAGGCCTTTCTCTTGTACATCTTGATGTAGAACAGTGCTGTTTTGTGCCGCCGCTTCATATAAACGAATCACGCATACGCAGTGTTGTCTATCAGAAGTAAATAAATTGATAAATAAAAATAACAGCTGCTATTCCCGAAAAAAGTTCATGGTTGCGTCACGCAGGGATTAATTATTCAGGGTCCAGAGTGACGAAAATAGTCGAGCGATAGACGGGCCTAATTGGGAATCAATATTCGTTTAGTTGCGCATGGCCTCATTTCATCTGGGCAGCAAATCAGATGGCACATCAAAAATCCAATCGCAAAGTACAAGGGATGATCACGTACGTCATCGTCCGCGGTCCATGGAGCACGTTCCATCGGTTGATTTCCGATGGGTTTTTTCAGACACCCGTATACTTTCGTATTAAGTTCTACTTAATTATGGTGTTTGCTGCTAATTAGTCGGCGTACCCCTTCATACATTAAACAATTTGGGAGGAGCGCATAATTAAAATACCCAGCCCGAAAATATTTCAAATTATGGCAGGCCATCTGGGGGATTAGGCCGACAGGATGTGGCCAAAATTACGGGTCAAATGCAAAGCAGACACGTGGCAAGCACTCAGTTCGGTTGCATGTTTCAGCGAAAAAACAAATATATATTATGTTGCCGAAAATATCCTGTGCGTTGAGCGGAAATTGCTTTCACAGATATGTCGCCGTTTTGCTGCGGAATATATTTTTATATATTTGCCAAAAAAAAAAAAAATGTTTGCTGCTACATAATGTGTCAACAAGGTGGATAAGCCATCTATTCTATTTTGTGGTTCGTGGAACCCATAAATATTCCAGGAAATTTGGGTCAAGCCTGCTTAAAGCCATTTGTTTAAAGAAAGTCCAACTTGCCTGAGTTTACTTATGACAGCCATTAGTCTAATTAGTAATTGATTTCAGTGAAACATAAGCACTCTTCTAGAACTCGAATGCAAATCAGCTGGAGGGCTGTACTCTACAGACTCTTCATTGTTGTGTCAGCAAACTTTTCGCATCCTGGCTGAAGGCTCTCTGGAATCCTTTGGCAAATTAACGCCACAAAAGTTTGGTGTTGTCGAAAACCCTCGAGCAATCACTTAAAATTTATTTGAGTTTTCCCTAAAAGCCATTTTCGTTAGCTCATAAATGCTATTCCAGTTTGGGGGGCGGGGCAAAAGTGATGGATGCGATGTGTCACATCTAAACTGGCATGAATATTTCGAATGAGTGTCTTGAAAAGTTTGCAAAGCTCTAAAAAAAAAAACTAGCATAGAAGCCTGACACGCATGTGTCTTCATTTCAGTGTTGCCTACTTTTTGGGGGGCGCTATTCATTTTCATTTTCATTTCCACTTCCTTTTCCAGTTTCATTTTCATTTTGAGTTTACCACACGATGATGCTATGCTGATGAATCAATTTGTCCTGCGGAATATATTACTTATTCGCGTGGCCTGTCAGTGGTCAATTATTGATTGGGTTGGGCCCAAAAGGTGCGACCCCGACGCGTATCATCCATAAATTATGAAATATTTGCCAGCAACTGATAGACTAATTCAGCTCAAAGGACCTGCTCACATGCCAACGAATGCCTGAATGTTTAGCCACAAAAATTGTAAATACCAGGTGCAAGGATTCCCAAGGATAGAAAAGTACTAAAATCCTGGGGAATCCTTCAATTAATTTATATATATATAAATATATATGTGCATTGCGGTCACCAGATGCTAGGCAATTATTCAGAAAGTCAGAAGCAGACTAATTACCAACGCTTAATGCAAAGGAATTGCTCCTTTTTAGGCCTAATGAGCAAAATTATCCTGAGGTAATAAGAAACTGGAAAAACGCGTGGAACAAAGGAAAAATTTCCATAATTAAAAGTGGGCTTATCTCCATGAGATTGTCTAGCTGCAGCCACAACTCTGAACTTTTTTCGGAAAAGTCTCACTTGCTTAAGAAGTTATATTCGATGATAAGCTCACTTTAGGTTTGAATTACTTTTTTTGTTGTTTTATGCCCCTATTGTGCACTCCCTTGTTTGATTACTATTTATTTGTATAGCTATTGTTTGCCACTCGAACGCGGATTGCCGGACAAAGTCGCACGTCCGTTTCGAGCGAAAGTTGTAAACTGAATAAATCTGCGGACTCGGCGCCGCGTTCCTAGTTATTTTAGCCGGTTACTGCCGATTCCGATTCCGATGCCCATCCGATGCCGATCCGATGCCAGAGGCAGGCGTAGCTATAGCTACTCATTCCGATACCCATGTTGCTGCTTCGTGCGGCGCCGAAGTCGCAGCTGTTTTCGGTTGAATGGCGCATTGAAAGCGCCGCCGAGAATTGAATAGAACGTGGCTGCTTTCAATAGCTGTTGAATGCCTCGGGTTTTTTTTTTTCAGCTGGAATCGCTCGGATTCCAATGGCCAACAACTTGAACTTGTGGCTCTTGGACCGGCAGAATTTTAGTTGTGTATTTTATGAGAAGATTTCTTTGAGTGTAATTTGTATCTGTGGTTAATTATAGCTAATTGTTACTTTATAGAACCTAAAGTCATTTAAGTCTAATAATAACACATACATTCTATTACTATTGGTTACCTAAGTTTCTGTCTAATGACTTCAAAATATTTTATATTCAATAAGATATTGTGGGTGAATCTGCAATAAATGCATGTGATTCCCACAATCTAATCATTTTTTTACTCCAACTTAAGCCTGCTAATTTGAGCAACCGAATTAATCGGCAGACTTAATGCTATTCAGAGCTTAGAAGACACGAGAAACCGGTCGAGCAATAAGTGCGAATTTAAATCACTTATCATCATACAGCCCAAAAATAGTCATGGAAATGATACGATACAGCATTTACGAGTATGTAACTTGGAGAATCTCGCCGAAAGCTCTCGAGACTTTCGCAGAAACGAAAGTGAAATCTGCAGAAGAAGGCAGCTTTATCAAATTTAAGGCCGTCCGCTTGTTTATTTATAGGCCAAAGCTGATAAATCCCACTGAAGCTTCCAATTCCGACAATATAGACGACCACGCGCGGTTCCATTTGCATGTGTTTGTGCTTGTGTTTGTGTTTGTGTGCCACAATCTTGTACATTTTTTTGTATCTTCTGTATGGGCAGACAAAAGGCGAGTTTATCAAACAGCTTCTGCTTCTGTGCCCCAGCTCAATTTTCACGCTTTTGGCTGGCAATCCAAGTGCGAGACCCAATCTGAATCCCAAAAACCCTAATGCCACTGACAATGAAACGCAAACACACTCCAAGGAGCTGAAAGTGAACTCGTGTATGTATTAGTTCTCGTTTGACATTTGAGCGACTTTAAAGCTGAATATTAATGCTCTTTTATTCCGCAATTTTCCTCACCCACATGGCAATAATAGTAATAACGCTGATGATATCCACAGTGAGACGCACTAGGTGTGTTTCTTCCAATAGCAATTGTATCTTCAAGGTCTCTGCGGCTTATCCATCTGAATGATATGGGGCATGGGTGCAGTTGATCGGAATTATATGGGTTAAATGCTATCAGCAGTTACTTTCTCTTTACATATCCGTTCTTAAGCTATAGTTTGTTGTAAAACTGTAATACCACATAAGCCACGTTATTAAGTACATTCCATTTCATAATAACAACTAATACATAATTCATTTCCACTCAATTGTGCCGCAAAGGTTGGCCCCTATAGAGACATAGTACATTCCATATTCAAGCCGGAACTTTTACAGCCCCTAAGCTCATCCCTTGGCAACAGAAAAGTGTATTTACAGTTTGTGGGAAAATTGTGAGCGGAAAGCCCTCATGTACAGGGCTAGTTCTTCGCACCATGCCAAAAGCCACCCACCCACCAAAACTATGACAAGTTTCCACACATGTTTCTACATAGATGTATGTCATCGTGGGACCACCAAACTTGGATTGCATGTTCCAGGAGGGATCACGTGGTTCTGGTTGGTCTTGAAACTACTGAATGACTTTTCATTTGCTTGTCAGAGAGTCAGCGTAAAAATGGGCAGCCACTTCAAAGTGTTCAGCTGTCGGGGCGAATAACTTATAGCCCATAATCCCAACTGTAACCCTTAACCCTTCCCCACTTTTCTTTATTTTTTAATTGCCAACGGCAATTATCGATGTGTTAGCTGTAATTACTTGGTATCAGCGAATGCAACAATGCAAATTAATTGCAAGCAATATGCATACAGTACTTAGTGGATTCTACACTTGGTCAAGACGTACTGTACACAACGAATGCCCAGCGTGAGTAAATAAACAATAATTATGTAAATAACGAGCGCTTATATAATAAGCTAAGCGTACTTCAGGTTTGATTGTCAAGAATATGTCAAATGGTTACAGGGTGTCCCAGAAACTAGTTATAAGTTTTTATAAACATATAATTTTCTGTCAGAAATTCTGTTGTTTATTAGTACATATTTTGTTGCTTATGATTCGAAAATTGTTAGTGTCGATGTTAGTCGACTGCACACACCCTGTATATTTATGAGCAGCCCTCTCCATTGCAACCAAGTGTAACTGCGCTATAAACCAGAGAACTCAGTGATTTACCGTTTCGAGTTTTCCCTTTAATTGTTAATTAACAAGGCGGAACTTTTAATTGAGGACCAACTGCGTATGTAATTCGCATTACCCTAGCTTTTCACTCCACCGATAATTTTGTGTGGGAGTGAGTGCACTAATTTGAATACGACACTTAACTTGAATGTTTAACTTAATACAACAAACAGCTGTGGAGGCTGTTGAACGGAAATCGAGAACTATAAATAAAATAATATAATGCAAGGCAAGTCAATATTTATTCGCCATTGTTTATTTATAATCTCCACAGTCTCTGTGCACTTCAGTCTATTCACACGTGTCCAAGGTATTACATTATCGATTATAAGCACCCTGTATCGAATGGTAGTTCCCAGAAGCGAATTGCTTCAACAAAAGATTGGCTACTATTCTTGGAATTATTCAAACAAATTCTAAACAACAATACCTTTGTTACTGGCATTTTGTTACAACCACAGCGTAATGGAAAAAATCCCTAACAAAACAAAAACATGATTAATTCGGATTAGGAGTACATTTCAATCAAAGTTTCGGAGAAAAGCGCATTTATTACTCTGCTGGAATTCCAACGCATTGGAGTATGAAATATACGAATCTGCTGTGTCTGCTCCAACTAAAAAACAAATAAATTGTAATCAATCTCAATGGAAACCATCTGTTGCGGTTCACAGCGGCTTAAGTTCCACAAAATGTCCTCGAGTTGATTTCTTCTCGGAAAACAAACAAGTTGCAACCAATGGACCGTTATTAAGAAGCTTAGCAGGACATTAAAAGGAAAAGTTTTGGGTCCACCATCTCCAGCAGCACAATTAAATGCCAGGCTAATGAGAAAACGGAACCAGGCAAATCAACAAACGAATCTTCGAGTGGCGGTGGCCAACCGGGCGTATACTTAATATAGAAATAGGCTGACGGGGCGTATACTTGATGCAGCCGACTTACCATTTGCTGCGATGCTT
Organism: Drosophila sechellia; assembly: GCF_004382195.2. Lineage (NCBI taxonomy): Eukaryota > Metazoa > Arthropoda > Insecta > Diptera > Drosophilidae > Drosophila > Drosophila sechellia. Next base: position 4,844,031 of record NC_045949.1, read on the forward strand.
GGCATTCAAGTGCAGCCAACTGATGATCTCCTGCAGCTTCGACTGCCGCTCCTCGTCCTCATCCCGATCGTCGTCGTCGTCATCACCCGGCTGCAGATGATACGGATCGCGTGTGTGGTCCGTTATCATAAAGCTGGGCTTACTGTATCCATAGGGAGATGTCATTTTGGTTCACCTTAAAAAAAAGCAACTCGATTTCTGCCTAATTTCGTACGCTTGTCACAATTTCTTTTGGCCTGCAGGGTCTAAGCCAATTTCCAATTTTCACTTTACTCCTTGGCGCAAATTAACTAAAATTCAGTCAGTCGTTGCTGCCGACTTTCCCTCTCGAGGCTGCCATAAAACTGCTGGCAGTCTCCTCTCCACATGGCGGGCAGGTCGGGTCCTCCGTTTCACCTCCTCCATTCGCAATCCCTCGTGGCCATTTGTCTGTGAACTTAAAATACAATTTACCTATGGAACGAGCGCTGTGGAAAGTGTGGAAAGCGCAGCAGTAGCAGAGCAAATATATAGCAACAACCACCCGAGGAAATCCCTCGCTGCTTTTCCACGTTGTCTTGTTCTCATTTATTGACCAGCGTTTGTCTTTCCATATACTATATGCTATATACTCGGTTTTATATACATGCAAGCACTCTCATATGCGGATATTCTGGTCAACATTGAACTTGGCAATGGTCAGTCTCAGGAATTATTTACGTTTGTTTATGTTTTCCTACCAAGGTGCATATGGGATAAACACGAGAATTATGATATTTGTAATTTAACTTAATATATGTTTATATATTGAGCAATGCTTTGAAATCTCTAAAAGACAGATATTGCTTTGAATTTTAAATGTATTTAAATACTTCTTATTGAAATTTGAATATCAAATCTATAATTTTCGTACGTCTTGTATTTATGGCCTGTTGAATTTTCACGATTTCCCCACTTCGACCTCAGACAATATAGTCTAAATTTATAACATTTCACACGACATTAAAAACACCGCCTTGAGAGACTACCAGAAGTGATTTCCATCAATCCAGCCAAATTCCACGAAGGCGAACGAAAACCATATGTACTTTTATATTTTTTGTATATTTTTTTTTTACATTTGCCAATCGAAAATGAACGCTTAAATATAAATATTCTTATGTTATATGCCTAAAACACATGAAAAACATTAAGAGGCGAATGTAAAGGGACAAAGACTACAGTAAAACTCACACAAAATGACCACTAGATTCGAAGTGAAAAAAAATGTTCATTAGATACAATAATATATTATTCAGTGTATTATAGAGTGAATCTCAATGCCATTCAAAGACCACATGCGCCACCAGTAGATAGACAGTCATCAGGGTGATCTGTCCCAGCATCATGGGAAAAACTGTTCTCAGATATCGGGTGAAGGACAGCTTATAGCCATGCTGCTCGGCAATTCCGGCTGCAATGACATTGGCTGAGGCGCCATAGAGCGTTCCATTCCCGCCCATCGAAGCGCCCAAGGTCAGAGCCCAAACCAGTGGCTGGAGGGGCAGTCCCAGCGATGGCTTGGCCACCAGAGAGGTTACCAGCTTCACCATTATGGCTGCCACCGGAATACTATCCAATATGGAGGATGCCAGTGCCGACATCCATAATATCATAAAAATGGCCATGGCCAGGCGATGACTCTTCCCCACCGATAGGATCACGTGCTCGGTGAGCTCACTGATGCACGAGAAGATTCCCAACCTCTCCACGCACTCCATCATCACGAACATGGCGGCGAAGAAGAGCAGTGTGGTCCACTCGATGCGGTGCATCAAGTGCTCCATGTCATCGCGATTGAGGATGATCAGCAGCAGGATCACACCCAGCAGGGCCACCCAACCCAGCGGCAATGTCCTCCAGTGCGGTACGGATTGGATGAAGAAGCAAACAATGACGAAGAGTAGGGCTCCAGCGGATTGCAATAGCAGCGTCATGTTTTTGATGGGGTACTGGAAATGGATTGGTCAGTTATAAGATCCCAGTTCAGTGAATCCCCTTACCTTCTGCTTGAGCTCGTCCAGTGTATTCGTATAGACCTCCGTGGAGCCCACACCTTTTTGCAATCTTCTAATCGTCCTTTTCAGCTGTTTAATCTTAGCCTGAAGCGTTCCCCTCACCAGCTGGGCATCCTTGGAGCAGGAGGCCACTGTATTCAAGGCTCTCTGCCACACCTTCATCTCCCTACGCAGCTCACTCATCTCCTTGGGCTCATTGAGACGCAGTGCATCCATATTGTGATAGAAGAGGCGCAGGTACACGCAACTTTGAATAACTGCTATTATGACACCTGGAAATGTGTGGGCCACAAATGTGGGAAAAGTTACATCCTGAAAGAAAGGGAAACCTATATAACAGCTTGCATAACCTATATGTTGTACCCACATTATCCACAATAAAGTGATTGGTGCTGACTATAATACTGATGGGATCTCCGATGGGCGTCAGGGCTCCTCCGATATTGGCATGCACTATAATGCCCATCACCACGGGCAGGGGATCCAACTGCATGACCTCGCACAATCGGATTGCCACTGGGGTCAGGAGCAGCACGGTTGTCATGTTGTCCAGCACACTGGACACCAGGCAGGTGACCAAACAAAGACTGTATATCATGGGCCAGATCTTGCCACCCGATATCTCGAAACAAAATACGGCCAGGTAGTCGAATACGCCAGTCTCAGTCAGTATCAAAATGAGCAGCATCATGCAGAAGAGTAGAGTCAGCAGCTCCATGTCCATCCACTGGATAATCTCATCCATATTGGGACGATCTGGGGAATTTCAAAGAATTAAGGAATGAAGAAACCTTGAACCTGGGTTCTGTAACCAACCATTAAAACAGGCTAGAGCCGTCACCGAAAGAATGGAACATATCATGGCCACGAAGGTTCTTTCGAATAGTTCCCAAACCAGCAGTGCATAGAAGATCAGCAGGATCACACCAGCCAGGATGCTCCCTGTCCTGGCATTCACTATCAAGGGATTATAGTTCAGAACGATGGCCAAATCCACCTCCACATCGCTGTAGATATGCAGGCGGAATTCGCTGTTCTTCCCAGCCAAAATTTCATCCAACTCCTGGGTCATCTGGTAGGTGCGATTGGTGGCCACAGCCGGAGCACGCAGCATCAGCTCTTCCTCGGAGAGGAGTGGTAAACGCCACGCTGGAAGTATATCCTGAAATATAAATGAAAAGCTTACTTCTTGCCAACTTTCTATTCGATGGTTTAGTAGTTATGTAAGACCCACCTGTAACACCTGGCTGTGATTCTCGCCAATGTAAGTGGACACCTGTGGCTGTACAGTCAGAAATCCAAAGCTCAAAGTCTCATTTTCGGGGGCATCCAGCGTGGAGAGCTCTCTAAAAGCGCCATGAATCTTCAAGCGGAAGTCACCAGTGGGTTTTTGGAGCAGCTTGAAAACTAATTAGAAAAACAATGTTCCAATAAATAAAAAGAAAAACAAACTAAATAGATGGAAACTCACACTTTCCCTCCTCGCCCATTGGCACCTCAATGGTCTTCTCCAGCAGATGCTTTTCACCCACCGAAATCAGCACCACTGCCGCCAGGATCCAAAAGACAAGTAGTCCACCCCGTTTCCACAGTTTGTCCCGCTGTCGCTGCTCCTTGGAACGCTTGGATTTGTGATGAATCCGGCGGGCCTGTGATTTGGCATTGCCCGGACCACCATTGGCCGCTTCGTGATCGGAATGGGTGGTGACCTCATCGTCGGTGGCATTGTCATCACCAGGCCTGGCCTTGATGTCCAGAAAGTCGGAGCCGGCAAAGCTGGAACCTGGCTCATCCTGAATGCGACTGACGTTCTTCATATCCACCTCCTCGTATCCCTCCTCATCCTCGTCGTCAGTGGCGCCGCCGGGGGAACCTACAAGTGAGTGGCAGTCAAGTAATTAACCACCAGCTATCTATGTCGTGGATTGAGCAAGGGAATGGATTGACATTTGTATGACAGTTTAATGATTTAAAGGCTATGGCTTAGCTATACACTGAGCAAATACTATTACTATTTTGTCTATGGGCAGACATAAATTTCAAGTGCCACGATTCACTCACCATGGATTCTCTCGTTCTCCATTTGAAAACTGGCCATGCTGGGATCGTGACGAATCTCTGCGGGCAGTGCGCGCCATACCTGTAATGATTGCTCGGTGACCTGGACGGCTGCCACCTGATTGTGGTGACATGCACCTCGCGGACTTCGGTGCTGCAGCTCCATGCCCGATGACTTGTCCCGGCCGGGACTTGCCGGTCGTAGGTTTCGAATGGTGTCCCGCAGACCCATGCTAATGGGAATCGGCAGGAAGTGCGAGGAAATCGGTCGACGGAGCGTGGGAGCTTTTCCACAGATTTCACAGATGGACGTCAGCGAGGTGTGGTCGCGGACATCTTTGCCGCACGCGAGGCACAATGCGACTGAATACAAATCCGAATCGGACGCGACGCAGTTGCGGGGTTTCGGTTTCCATTCAGCCGCCGGCGCTGCTTTCAATATTGAAAGTGAAAACCATCGCATCGTACCACCCACCGACCTTCGGTCCCACGGAGCTTTATATTTGCCGATTTCCAGGATGGCGCAGGCGCCGAGATATTGTGGATTCCCATGTTTTGCTCGCCTCATTCGGGTGGCACAATTCCTATCAACAAGTTTGCATTTTGCACCCACACAATGGCTTATTGAAACGCATTTACTTGACCCATTAATTTTTGCCACCTCCGATCTTAGTTGCACTCAATTGCTCATACGACATGTGGTCCGTTTTTGTTGTTGAATACTCACCAATAGTATTGTAACTTTTCCTCCTCCGGGAAAAAACGGATGGTTCGCTCATTAGAATAGAATACATTTGAAAATTTCCATTTGAACAGAAGTATCATTTTATGCATATTATTTAAGCTGCCAAAATAGGTTTCTCACATTTAATTAAGGTACAGTAAAAGCTAAATATGATGGTTGATTCAGGAAATATTCACTATATTGATAAACGATTATTTTAGCAGTCATTTCCATTTATTGAGTAACTTATTTGTATTTATTTATATAGTTTCTATATCAACAATCTATAATTTCTCAACCCAACCTGATTTGAGTAAAGCCACTTTGTGAATTTTTGAATGGAAAGTTTTCTGACATATCTTCGAATTTTTATCCTGCGAAGGCTATATATAAATAAACTGAGGGTTAATTAAACATTATTGTTTATACAAGAAACGTGCTGGAAAACGGCTGTTCTAGTAAGCTTGCATAAACATAAAAGTTACCTTGTTTATACAACTTTTGCCCTATTTATAATATGTTAAGTTTGCAAATGAAATATTTGCACACATGCAAGGGTTTAAGCAAACTGGATTTCGACAGAATTCGAACCTATAAAAGCCATACGCATTGCTTATTTTAAGATAGTATAATAGATTACTGCAAGGGGTAATAAAATGAAAGTCGCCATTATCTTTTTAACTGGTATGTAGTACCCGTATTTTTGACAAGATGGATTCGTTTTGAAAGTTTAGGTTTATTTTTATGCAGTGAGCATTTTGCTCATACAGGTTAAAAATGTGAAAGCAAATAACGACTGGAATAGTATGACAGATGGTCCATGTGAGGAGATAATACCCGGATCTGGAGGGGACACTATATACTACCCAGATCCAGTGCAACCCTGTGAACCTGACGACAACCCGACTACTCCAAAACCCAGACACAAAACTAAAAGGCCCAAATCTACGCGTAAAACAACCAAACGAACTAAACGTCCTCCCAGAAGGAATACCAAAAGGCCCACTAAAAGGTCCACCAAAACCCCGGATTCAACAGATGCCCCTATAACGACCACGGATGCGGAGTGCACATGCTCCGACACAACAACTGTGACATGCACGGACTCGACGACTCCATTGTGTACCGATGCTCCTCCTTGCACCTGTTCTGAAGAACCTTCTACTGCAATACCCAGTTCTCCTTGCACATGTACTGAAGAAACCACTACACAAACACCAACGTGTTCCACCCAAGGAACCCCAACAACCCCCTGCACATGTGCCCCAACCACTACCACAACAAAATGCACAACAACAACTTCCACTTGTGCCCCAACGACAACTACACCTAGATGCACTACAACAACTTCCACTTGTGCCCCAACGACAACTACTCCTAGATGCACACCAACAACTTCTACATGTGCCCCAACGACAACTACTCCTAGATGCACTACAACAACTACCACAAGGCGCCCAACGACAACTACTCCTACATGCACTACAACAACTACCACTTGTGCCCCAACGACAACTACACGTAGATGCACAACAACAACTTCTACTTGTGCCCCAACGACAACTACACCTAGATGCACTACAACATCTTCCACTTGTGCCCCAACGACTACTACTCCTAGATGCACACGAACAACTTCTACATGTGCCCCAACGACAACTACTCCTAGATGCACTACAACTACCACAAGGCGCCCAACGACAACTACTCCTACATGCACTACAACAACTTCCACTTGTGCCCCAACGACAACTACTCCTAGATGCATACCAACTACTTCTACTTGTGCCCCAACGACAACTACTCCTAGATGCACTACAACAACTACCACAAGGCGCCCAACGACAACTACTCCTACATGCACTACAACAACTTCCACTTGTGCCCCAACGACAACTACTCCTAGATGCACACCAACAACTTCTACTTGTGCCCCAACGACAACTACACCTAGATGCACTACAACATCTTCCACTTGTGCCCCAACGACTACTACTCCTAGATGCACACCAACAACTTCTACATGTGCCCCAACGACAACTACTCCTAGATGCACTACAACTACCACAAGGCGCCCAACGACAACTACTCCTACATGCACTACAACAACTTCCACTTGTGCCCCAACGACAACTACTCCTAGATGCACACCAACAACTTCTACTTGCGCCCCAACGACAACTACTCCTAGATGCACTACAACAACTACCACAAGGCGCCCAACGACAACTACTCCTACATGCACTACAACAACTACCACTTGTGCCCCAACGACAACTACACCTAGATGCACAACAACAACTTCCACTTGTGCGCCAACGACAACTACTCCTAGATGCACACCAACAACTTCTACTTGTGCCCCAACGACAACTACACCTAGATGCACTACAACAACTACCACAAGGCGCCCAACGACAACTACTCCTACATGCACTACAACAACTACCACTTGTGCCCCAACGACAACTACACCTAGATGCACTACAAAATCTTCCACTTGTGCCCCAACGACTACTACTCCTAGATGCACACCAACAACTTCTACTTGTGCCCCAACGACAACTACTCCTAGATGCACTACAACAACTACCACAAGGCGCCCAACGACAACTACTCCTACATGCACTACAACAACTTCCACTTGTGCCCCAACGACAACTACACCTAGATGCGCAACAACAACTTCCACTTGTGCCCCAACGACAACTACTCCTAGATGCATTACAACGACTTCCACATGTGCTCCAACCACAACCACACCTTGTCCAACTACAACACCATCAACAAGTCCTACAAGAACAACACGTCGTCCTTGTCCTTGCCATCCCCAGCCTCCTTACCAGATTCCTCCTTGGTCATGGTGGTATCCTTACTCGATATACCCCAATCCCGTGTGGCCCTGGCAACCTAACCCAGTTGTTCCTCAATGGCCACAGATGCCCGGATATCCAAATCAGTGGCCACAATTACCAGGTAATCCCCAGCACTTACCACCGCCGTTGCCATCTCCTCAGTGGCCCTGGTCTTGGCCAAAACCACCAGTAGTTCACCCTAAACCTGTCGACTGTGAAAACATATGCGAAAACCTACTGAAGGGAGTAAAATATCAAGAAGATCTCATCAGAAGGTGCTTGTGCACACGAACGTAATCCTTTAAAAAAAATCACTTAATTGTTTTATTAAAATGTTGACTATTTATAAAAATTATTAAAGCAAAGTTTTTATGGAGCGGTTATGGTATTGATGTGGGTTTGATGAAATTGAATGGCTATGGATGTCACAATGGCGCAGGCGCCTATTTGGTTTTTAGATTTTTATGTTTTGCTTAACACTTTCGTCCCTGAGAAGCTCAGAAAGCTTTGGCGCCATTCATCAACAAGTTTGCATTCGGACTTCACCACTCTAATAGACACTTGACTACATTATTACTTATATAATCGCAATCATTTGACCCATTATTTTCCGACGCCTTCGCATTGGTTGCACTGCATTGCTCATGCGACATTATATGCTTGGAGCACACATTTGGACAAGTTTAATGACCAATTGCCAAGGGATTGGAGAACTCACTGCCCTTCGAATTGGGTTAGCACATTAGCTGGTTAAGAACAAACGTAGATTGAAGTTAGGATGGGGAGAGAAGCAGGAAAACTTAACGAGTTCTAGCATATGACAATGTGTACAGCTAAAAACTTATGGCTAAGATCCTTTCCCAAAAAGATATGTTCTAATATTTTTCCAATAGTAACAAATTTAACCAACTGTACTTCCTCTGAGGGCATACCACCAATCCTAATAAGCTGTAAGCACTCCTCAGCAGAGTGAACCACTAATTTGCTGGTAATTTATCAAAATCTAGATTATAATCCTGCTGATGGATTATGTTTCGGGTCGATTAGTAGCCAAGTTATAGGACTACTAAAATTCGTCCTTCGTTCAGGTGAGCATGCACATTTCCTACACAATAAGCAGATGCTAATGGCTCTCTTCTTTGTTGTTTTTGTTAACTTGTTAATACAAATACACCGTGTGCCAATTCACAAATCCAACAAGGTATAGTGGACATACCAACAAAAAAGCTAGCAAAGCAAATAACAATTTGTTGACACACAACGGGCTATTGGGGTGAACCATAAGAAATCTATTGAACAAGAGTATTAATATATAGCATTTTAATTACCGAAACATGAACTTTAATCAATGTAACTTAAACTTAAAGAAAGTAAAGGTTGCACCTGTCGTATGCGCAATTTTCATGAAGAGTGGTCCACTCTAAAGGACACATACGTGGTAACAAGGGGGCTACGCTTGTCCCTGTCCCCACCTCCCGAAATGGTTCGTGGGTGGATTTGGTGTGGCCCTGTCCAATGGCTAGCGCGCAAAAATAATTTTGTTATTGTGTTTTCCCTCATAAGTGGACATGACGGACCCAACGAAAGCTCATTCAGCGCTGGACAGGCGAACTGGAAAGGTCTAAGACGGAAGATGTCATCGCCGGCAGAGCGGGCGAACTTCGTGCAGCACTTCGGACAGACAACCTGAGTGATGGGCTGTGGCTCCTCCATGGATACGCAGACGAATCCTGTCGTCACGGAGGTCAGCTCGGCAATGCAACCGCGCCAGAATGGCGCCTCTGGAGTAAGAGCACTTGTACAAGTCGTCTTGCCTCTGCCATAATCAATACCTCTTCCATTTCGTCATCAGAATGTGGTCGAGCAATATGTACGCCTGGACGAGCAGATCAGCAAGCTGGAGGGCACATGTCCTGGTCCTCGAATGGCCACCGCCGAGGCCTGGGTGGAACACATCCACGGCAAGCACGAGGCGATGCTGGGACTCGATGGCATGGGAGTGGCTCCTTTGCGCGAGAGGGAATGGGAAGCCGAGGAGGCCCTGCCCATTCCAGCTTACACAATGGGAGGGCGGCAGGGCGACCCAATTGTGGCCAACACGCCCACCAAGGACCTGGCCCAGGTAAATGGCCTGCCATTAGTGAATGTGATGAACTTTCCTCAAGTATATTATTAACTTTCGACTTTAGCTTGCCTACAACCTGGGCGTAATTGGCGATGCCCGCAAGGCTTCCATGCACGAGGATTTCTTTGCCAACCTGAGCGAGTCCGCCCTGTATTTGCTTAGCATTCGTTACTACGGCGAGCTGTTCGAGCACACTAAGGTGCGTCTAAAGACTCTGGCCGAGAGCTATGCAGAGCTGAACGAGCTGTACGTAAAACAAGATGGGATTATAGCGTATATAAGCGGGGGAACGTACATGACTCGGCTGGAGGAGAGCATTGATGAGCAGCTTGAGACGGCAAGAGATACAAGGGATAAGCTGGGCAGCGCACTGGAGCAGTGGCGCATTTGTGGATTACTACTTAGAGCAGCCGCAAATTCCTCGACGCAGGCATTAAAGCAATGGCGACAGCTTGGACGGATAATGTAGGTAACTTAATTCCCCACTTAGAACTTGTTGACATGTTATTTCTCGTTCAGAGATCCCAAGCAAAAGCTTCAGTGGGCGTTGGACTGTCGAAGTCTGTTACACGCCTCCACGATATCCCTAGAGGCGGCTCAGCTGGCTCTGCCGCACGTGGAACTCAAGTACATGAGTCATCGGCAAGTCCTGGCTGTCAAGCACTGTAACACCTACCTAATCACGGATATAGCCAACAAAGCCCGGTGAGTTAATATATAGATTCCTCTAGAATCCTTTCCAATGCGTAACGAATCCTTTTTAGGTACGAGCACACCAGTCGGGTCTTCACCAGCTACGAGTCGAACATGTCCAAAACATGCACGTGGCTTTATGAAACCTTTAACAGCACGCTGCGCCCAGACTACGACAAGGCGGAGGAAACTGTATGCGGGCTGGCCAAGACGCTTCGGGATCATCGCGAGGAGGTCTTCAGCACGGTGCGCAAGTGACATTAAAATTATTTCTCAATTATATGGGTATTTTGTACATTAGTTTAATAAACAGTAGGCATAACATTAGTACCAATAGCTCTTGACTGGCGTGCGTTCCTCCTTGATGTCCATTTCCTCCATAATGTCCATCTCGAATGTGGACAACTTGGGCTGAAAGGTGATCTCACCCACAACAGCGCCTGAAAGGGACAGACTTGTAGTACAAGAAACATATTGAAATGCGATAATAGGTCATACCTGGCGTATCCTTCTCCCTTTCGATATAGGCGTTTGGTGTTTTGTAATCGTGCGTCTGGTTGTTTGTCTCCGGAACGGAAATGATTCGGCCTGATCGCAAGGACACCCGCACTTTCTCGCCCTCTTCTGTGAAACGCCACTCAAAGTCGGTGCCCTGAAGATCCGATGGGTCCACCAGACGAATGTCCTTGGTGACGTGCAAAGGTGCCTCGGACTTGATAATGATACCGGGAAACTCCTTCTCACCGCCAACCTTGCGGTAGTGCCAGTTGAGGCCCTCTACAATTACCCAATTGCGCTCGGGTATAACCTGGGTGACAATTCCCTGCTTTCCCTTGTCTTTACCCACCAGGACTTCGATACGATCGCCGCGGAAGAAGCTCCAGTCCTCTGAAAAGGATACACAACCATGTTTTATTAGGTTACAGATAAAGGCTTATTACTCCTTACCAATTGGCTCCACTAGCACCTTGCGACGCACGGTTCCGGGCATATTTTGCTGGCGGAACTCTCCCGTCCATGAACGATTTGTGGTGTAGCGGAACCTCTTTCGCTCCACTGTACGCGGCAGGTAATTAATCTCCTTCGGAGTTTGCCAGTACACCTGTGTTGAAATAAAAATAAATATTTTAATAAATGTTAATACATTTTCCATGCGATGTGTTACGTGAGCCGCTGTTCCCGAATTCTTCAATGAAAATTACTCTTCCTATTACCTGTTTTTTGCTGCGCTCGATGTATTCCTTGGGCAGATTGGAAAAGTTCTTCAACTTGCTGGCCAAATATTGCGTTAAACGCATTTTAAAAGATTATTTCAATTATTAATAATAAGAACTAGTAAATTAAATGCGGCTTGCAATCAGCTGTTGGGAACTGATGAATAGCCATTCACAGGGCCCAACAATTTTATTTATATTCAATGTTTATGCGACGCTAAAGATTATGAAAACTTGATGTAGGCTTGTAAAATATTTAAATTAAATATATTCGAAGTTTTTATGTTTAAAAAAATAAATTATAAATTAAAGAAATTGTGTAACATTATGATTTATAAATTTGCGAACTAGCAATGAGTTGTCCGTGTAATCGTGGTTCGCTGTGACTGGATAGAAGAGGTAAGAGGAAGAAGCTGCTGTTTGTGGACTATTCTTGGTGTTTTATATCGTTCGCCGCAGCCCTAAATTGCAATGCAAACCGGCTTTATATAAACAAAAGGTAAGTGCTAGACCATATAAAGGTGGGCACGTGCGGGCGCAACACCATTGGAAGACGCAATCGCAACCGGAGAGCGTCTGTTCTGGCCAGCTCAGTCCAACCGTTTGGGAAGGGCCTCGCAACGCTTAGTCATATCCATATCTCAGCGCGCACCGAGACAATCCAGTTCCTACCCACCCATAAGTTACTAAAATAACAAGCAATATGTCCCACCACATAGATATGGAAGACCGCACTGATACGGAGCCCGTGCTGCTCTCCAAGCACGCCAAGAATCTGCTCCGATTCCTTAATCTCCTGCCTGCTCGCATGGCCTCCCACGATAACACCAGGTAAGTGCATCCTAGCCTCATATTTTCCTTGTGGATAACCATTTCTTTGTCCATCAGGAGCACCATTGTGTTCTTCGCCGTCTGCGGCCTGGATGTGCTGAACTCATTGCATCTGGTGCCGCCACAAATGAGGCAGGACATCATTGACTGGATCTATGGAGGATTGGTGGTGCCACGCGACAACGAGAAAAAGTGCGGCGGTTTCATGGTGAGCATAAATTCGCGTCTGTCAGGTGTACAAACAGTCGTTGACAAGCCAAACAGAACCATCTTCCGCTCCCACATCCACTTCCAATCAAGTTCCTTATCTCCATACGTGGCCAGGCAGCAGACACTGCGGCAGACCTTGTCGCATCCCTTACATATTGGTGTTTATTCAGTCAGTTGATATACGAGCATTCGCATTTCTTTCATTGAGAAGCATCCACGAAGTAAATATTTTGAGAGATTCGTTTCCAACAGAAAAAGTTTGCAATCCTTTATTAGCACTTATGAATTTTGTTTTTGTTAAAACTATATATGAAGCCACGTCTTGCTTCCCCATCATGCATCACTTATAAAGATAATTTAATTATTCATGCAAAAATGTTCATAAGATTAACAATGTGATTAAGACCCTCTAGTTTCAATTAAAAACCTAAATTTTGTTTTTAAATAATGTTGGTTACACTTTGATTCTAACGAATGTTTTAACTAAATAAAACCACTTAAATTGTTAATTCCAAGGTCAACGCATCTGCTTTACATAAAAGCAAAACGGCATTGCTTTTGTTACGATCTATACTGTTTAATTATGCATAATTGTAGGTGAGTTCTCCATTTGCGCAGCAGTTCGATTTACCAATCCCCACCACACCCCACCCACCGACACCTTGAATTTATCGCGCCACGCTTTATCAGCGACGCCAACAACATGCAAAACCACTTTAAAATAGATTGATTAATTGGTATCTTTGCAGGGCTGCCGCGCCATGGTGCCTAAAACCGAGGACGCCGAGATCTTGGAGTGCATGCGGAAGTATCAGTGGGGCCACTTGGCCATGACGTATACGAGTCTCGCAGTGCTGGTCACCCTGGGCGATGATTTGTCCCGTCTGGATCGGAAAAGCATTGTGGACGGAGTGGCTGCTGTTCAGAAGCCGGAGGGCAGTTTTAGCGCCTGCATCGATGGCAGCGAGGATGACATGCGTTTTGTTTATTGTGCCGCCACTATATGCTACATGCTGGACTACTGGGGCGATGTCAACAAGGAGACCATGTTTCAGTTCATCACTCGGAGCCTGCGATACGATTACGGTTTCAGCCAAGAGCTGGAGGGGGAGGCCCATGGCGGCACCACATTCTGTGCCTTGGCGGCGTTGCATCTTAGTGGACAACTGCATCGCCTGGATGCCACGACGGTGGAGCGAATGAAGCGTTGGCTCATTTTCCGGCAGATGGATGGATTCCAGGGACGCCCCAATAAGCCAGTGGATACGTGTTATTCCTTCTGGATTGGTGCATCGCTATGTATTCTGGACGGCTTCGAACTAACCGATTACGCCAGGAACCGAGAATTTATAATGAGCACACAGGATAAGCTAATTGGGGGCTTTGCCAAGTGGCCGCAAGCCACGCCTGATCCGTTTCACACATACCTCGGTCTCTGCGGACTGGCTTTCACGGGTGAACCTGGTCTAAGCCCTGTGAATCCCAGTTTGAACATGTCCATGGCCGCCTACGCTCACCTGCAGCATCTGCACGAGCAATGGCGGTCCGCAGATGGCCGAGGTGACGAGGAGCTTACCTCTGCATTCAAGCAAAAACTCCACCTGTCAAAGGGGGCCGAGGCGTCATCCTCTACAACTACCTCTAACTCGCCATTAATTTCAGCACAATGATGGGAAGCCGCACAAAGCATGAGCGGAAAGTTAAAGCACACTATTGTTTTTATATTGGCCGCATTTTAGCCACGCATTCTATGCCCTTGCAGTTAGTGTATTTATTTCAGCCAAAAGTTATAAAACTAAATATCAGTATCACCAGCGGAGTCGATTCGGCCATGTCCGTCCGTCAGTTTCTATGCCAAATAGTCTCTTAGTTTAGCAATCTGCATAAACGGGTCGTTGTTTTTAATCGGTATAAATGTTATAATTACTGCAAGGGTATATAAGATTCGGCTTGCCGATTCTAGCTTACTTTCTTGTTCACATGTATTTTATTGCAGAAAGCTCGAGCTTTTGGAGAGAGAGATGAATAAGTTAGTATGTTTATTGTACAGCCTAAATTAATGTTAACAATGTGTAAGATTAAGCTTAAAAGTAAATTAAAGCGTCCCATGCTGAGGCATGTATTTACAGCAAAAGTATTAGATAGCCTCGAAAGCCTCCTTGGTACATTGACCCGGAATCAGAATTAATCTCAAACCTGCAGGAACAGGCGGTGATGTTGCACAGTTGGCATGTAGCCCATGCCGGGCCGATCGATGTGGACCCGTCCACGGAGTGGGGCGAGCACACGCTCGGTGACCAATGGGCAGCGCTGCACCATCAGTGACTGCAGCAGCGGGCAACTCGAGGTGAGGGCGCTGCGGAAGAGGGAGAACGGAGTGTGGGCTAGTAAACAAGGAAATCGCTGGGATAGAAGTCGTTCAAGTTGTAAGCGTTGAGCCCCACATCCGGCTGTGGCCTATCGATGTAAAGACGCCGCTGGCGGAGCGGCGCCAAGGAGAGTTCCGTGACCCGCGGACAACGGCGGATGAGCAAGGTCTGTAGCCGCAAACAGTGCACTGTCAAAGCGCTGAAAATACGCAGATGCGGATGCAGATGCAGATTTGTTTCCCCAGAAACACACAGACACAAGGCACGCACAGGTTTACTGACAATACGACAACAGCTTTTAGGGATAACTATGAATATTACTTACTGCACGCCATAGTCGGAGATGGCCGCACATCCGATCAGGTTGATGTGCTCCAGTTCGCGGCAATAGTTCCCGATCTGGATGAGCACCTGGTCGGTGACGCTGGGCGTGTTTGCGAGCGACAGGACGGTAAGCTTGTTCAGTTTCCTAAAGAAGATAATCAAGCAGCGCTCGCCAATTGCACCGCAATAGGAGATGTCGAACTCCACCAGCTTGCTTTGATGCAGGGTCAAAGCGTCCACCGCTCCGGTGGTCAGCCACTGGCACTTGGACAACTTGAGCACGCGCAGCTCTTTGCACTCCACTATGATCGGCTGCAGGGAAAGGGCCGTGATGTTGACGCATTCGTTCAGGTTGACGGCCCACAGGCGTTTCTTGTTGTTGGCCAGCAGTGGCAGCAACAGCTCATCCGTTAGCCATCGGCAGCAGGCTAGGTGAAGCACCTCCAATCGTTGGCAACATCGGGCCAGCACTCGAAAGGCCACGTCGATATTCTGTGTGTTGTTCCCCGAGAGATGAAGTTCCTGCCTTTTTTCCAGAGCAGCCTCCACAAAGCGTTGTGCGGTACGGGAGCAGCAGCGCAGGTTGAAGAGATCCTTGAGCGACAGGTAGACGGCAACCCTCGGAATGAGCACATCGTCCCAGCAGACATCAAACAGCGATCGTGGTGCTGCACTGGAGGCGGTGACCATTGGCCTTGGACTGGCCGTGCGCGTTGGTTGTTCTCCACTGGCCATGGCCATCAGGTGGGCCTCCTCCTCGGGATGCAGAGTGCACATGCTGCCGCCTCCGGTTACGTGATCTACGCACCAACAAAGCACTCCCAACGCAATCCTTTGGTGCACGGCAAAAACGTAATTAATTGTTTACTTGATAGCAATCAGCTGTTGCTTTGACATTCGCACAAAACTGCTGCATAATTTATTTGTGTAAAGTAATCTTACGCCGTGGCTTCTACACACAAGTAAAATTTGTTTTACACTGCGTAAAACCAGTGTAGAACACATAGATTTTGTTGGTGACCCCGATTTATACACTCTCGAAACAAATTGCTTTTAAAATGATCGATTTATTTAGAAAAATTAGTAAGAGATGCCAGTGTGGTCGCGGATCCAGTCCAAGTGGTAGGTGACGCGCTGGAATCCAGCAGGAGCACCCGACTGGCAGCCGTTGGAGGAGACGAAGTTGCTAACTCCCACCAGCTTGGAGCCGTCGTGTGTGACCAGGGGACCGCCAGAGTCACCTTGGCAGATGGACTTGCCGTCGACGGTGCGGGTGCAGATGACGTTGTCGCCAACGCTGCCGTAGGTCCAGCCGCACTCTTCGTTGTGGACGATCTGGACGTCGACGCACTGCAGCCAGTCGGGCAGTGGGCTGCCATCGTAGGTGCCACCCCATCCGCAAGCGACGGCCCACCATTCGTTGTAGTTGTTGTAACGGTCGTTGTAGCTGGGGAGCTCAACCTTGTTCACCATGTGCCAGAAGTCGACGTGGGGGATGCGGATCAGGGCAATATCAGCGTTGGGGTGCTTGATGAAGTTGCCGTTGCCGACGGTGTGGGTGAACTGGGCGTTGGTGCGCCAGGTGGCACCGAAGTAAACGATCACGGTAGCGGCATCTCCGATGCAGTGCTCGGCAGTCAGGACCCAGTCGTGGGCGATGATGGAGCCACCGCACCACCAGCCTCCGCTGAAGCCAAGACCCACAGTGTAGGGAGCCTTGCCCTCGGGGCGGCGTATCCGTTGGTGACACGGCCCTTAATCTTGGTGGTCTTGGGCAGGTTCTTGACGAAGACCTTCTCGTCGAAGGCGGAGGCCGAAGCCACGGCCAGAGCCAGGATAGCTAGGAACACCTTCATGCTGATGTCTATACTGGATTCTTCTTTCGGATGGCAGCCTTTTATACACACTTTCAGCCAAAACCATATCTGCAACTCGAAAAGGGCTCGTAAATAATCCTCAAGACTCCCATAAACGATGTCATCGATAAGAACGGAGAACCACTCTACCAAGCCTCTTTGGGCATAGAATCCCAGTAGTAGAAATCAAAGAAGCTCTAGGGGGTCTAATAACTAGACTATAAATTATGTTTACCATATTTTAATTGTGCAGCAATGAAACAGCCAAATTATTATCAATTTAAATATCTTATCTTATCATCATTTTTTAGAGCTTGATATTTACAATGATTTTTCGACGCGTATGATTTTCAATATAAGTTGTTTGTTAACTTTTACATAAAATGTATGTCTGCTCATTGTCCTGATAAGGACACTCTGTGATAATGGATGGGTGTTTCCGGCGGTTCTCATTCAAAACAGATCTATTTCTAACTGTTGCCAAGTTAGGGTAAAGGATTCTCGACTATTATTAATTTAATAGACAATTAATAAAAAAAAAAAAACCAAAACTTGATGCACAAGTGTATGATAACCCTATATTCACAGGTTTTTGATATCAAGAACTACAAGTGCTTACAAATAAAATAGTTTACAATTGTTGTTTAAGTATTAAGAAATGTGTGAAAGTGATTATAATAGTGTTGGAAAAACTTTAAAAACTTGTGTGTTATTTTCATAAAAATGTTGTTTGCACTTTTTTTTACCAAAATTCTAATAATTACTAAAAAGTTAGTTGTCATAGAAGATAAGATTAAATCTATCAACTTTTGATTTTGAAGCCAACTCTAGTACAAATCTGTAAATTATAATTTGTTTGTTAATATATATAGCTTTTGCTTAGCATTTCTAAACTATCTAATCGTTTTAAAACTTACATTGATTTATCTGGTTTCATTAAATGATTCAGTTCAGTGTATTTCATATTCTAAAAAAACTGTTAAATAAAATTTTATTACTTAAATTAAGGAAAATTTTATTCATTATAATCAACTCAAACAAAATGGAGATTTTAGCCACATGCGTAGACCCTTTAATTTTATCGAAGGTAGGTCTAGAAATTCACGGGATCAGATTAATTTCCACAGCAGCCGTTATGCCGACAGGCTTATGGCCCACCCGAACCGACTAGCAACTATCCTAGCTGATCCCATCTCCCTCCGAAGACTGAAGAGGGTACACCCCAGCGATCTCCTTACCCGGAGGATAATATAACATATTACATTTTAAGTAATTGATAACTAGACTAAATTTTTCTTTCTTTTGTACTTTATAATTAAGATACCAATTGGTCTCATATATCTTTATAACACATTAGGTTATGTACAGAGGAATTACTGAACGATTCCTTTTGAAACCTTAATAAATAGAATTAGGAAATGCAAAAATTAAAGGTCTAGAAAATAAACAAATCCCTCCAAATCAATTGATAGAAAACTGAGATAGTAAGAGAAATAAACTTTACTGGCACCAAAAACAAAAGAAATACGAAATTCTTTATAACACTACTTATCTCTCTGATTTAATTTAAATATGAGGCTAAAAATGTATTCATAAGTAATAATAATTCCGAAAACATATCATTCGTATTCTATGAAAACTAGATATCGAAAAATCAATCTAGACCTTACAAAATCAGGTATCTTGATCCTTTAGATAATCCATTTTAGTTTCCCCATTCCTCAGATTTGAATAAACGAATTGAAAAACAATTATCTGTTAAATGCAAAAGGGTTTATTTCAAAAACGAAATTAGTAGGAGATGCCGGTGTGGTCGCGGATCCAGTCCAGGTAGCTGGTGACGCGGGTGAAGCCATCGGGCAGGCCCGAGGTGCAACCGTTGGCGGCCACAAAGGAGGTGACACCGACCAGCTTGGAGCCGTCGTGGAGGACCAGTGGGCCGCCAGAGTCGCCGGCGCAGGTGGACTTGCCGCCGGGGGTGGAGGTGCAGATGACGTTGTCGGTGACCACATCGGTTCCGTAGACGCTGGAGCACTCGTCGCGGGTGATGATCTGGGAGTCCACGCAGTTCAGGTAGTCGGAGACGCCACAGTTGTCGCAAGGCCTGCCCCATCCGGAGGCCAGAGCCCACCAGCCAGCGAAGTTGTTGTAGCGCTCGTTGCCATTGGGCAGCTCCACCTTGTTGACCAGGTGCCAGAAGTCCACGTGCGGGGTGTTGATCAGCGAGATGTCGTTGTTCAGGTTGTTGGTGTTGTAGTTCGAGTGCTGACGGAAGTTGCCGCTGCCCACGGTGTGGGTGTACTGAGCCTGGAGGCGCCACAGGGCACCGTAGTAGATGGTGACGGAGCTAGCTCCATGGGTGCAGTGGGCAGCCGTGATCACCCAGGTGTTGCCGATGATCGAGCCACCGCACCACCAGCCGCCGCTGCCGCTGCTGAAGCCCAGACCCACGATGTAGGGCACCTTGCCCTCGTGGGCGGGATAGCCGTTGGTGATGCGACCCTCGATCGAGCCGGGTCCGGATCCCAGGACGGCGTCCTTCAGGGGCACCGGCTTCACCTTCTCGGGCTGGGCGGCGGCGCAGGCAATGGCCACGGCCAGGACAGTTAGGAACAGCTTCATGTTGATCACTTGAGTACAACTGGATACTCCGCCGTCGGGCAGTGATTTATATACCCATCGCATTCGACGTAGTCATATCGCTGGAGATCTTCCCCACTCGCTACTCTAAAGTTCAAACCACTCAGGTCGGGCTAATCTTATCAAATTAATTTCGCACGCCTCCAAAATGCGGCACTATCATTACAGGGTACTCCAATGATCTACCCATCGCACACTTTCCGGCTCATGACTTGCCACTCATTCATTAGGAGATTGCCCGGCTCTATCAACTTGGACGTGCGGCCACTCGGAGCTAATCTGAAGATAGGTGCCGATAAGCCCCCATTCATGCCCAGAACCACAACTCAATGGCGCACTCGAACAGGAGCACACAGAGATTAGGCAATAAGTCCTGTGATCATTCAAAAGTAGTATTACTTAACGTTTGAAAGTGCGCGATACATTGTTTAGGTTTTAATATTAACTGCATTCCCATTAACGTTATTGATATTAAAATTTAAAACAATATACTAAAAATTTACAAGTAAAAAGTAATTTACAAGTAAAAGAAAGTTGTATTATTTTTTAGAACTATATTCCATATATTTTATCTATGCATTACTTAGTTTTTGGGATTTGTTATTAAAGGAATGCTTTGGAAATATTATCTTTTGTGAATATATATATTATTTCATTATCTGATGAATAGTATAGACCACAGTTGATAGTATTCCTACTTATGTCTATCATGGCTACATATATAGGGTTTAATCATGTTTTCCAGTTAATAAGTGTTCGATTGCCAAGAAACAATACCATTTCTCAGCCATTCATCGCTTCTTATCTATAATCACATTTATTATATTAGATTCTGATTCTTCATGACTAGACTTTTGAAACTTAAAAATATCAATGTGATATTTTAATATAATAAAACCAGAAACATAAAGACGTCAAATTATTTGTTATGCATTTCGTTTATTTAAAAATAAGAATAATTAAACTTAGTAGTAAGCAACGCCGGAGTTGTCGCGGATCCAGTCCAGCTGGTTGGTAACACGGGTGAATCCGGAGGGCAGGCCAGCGGTGCAACCGTTGCCGGAAACCCAGGAGGTGACACCCACCAGGCGGCCACCGTCGTGGAGAACCAGGGGGGCCACCGGAGTCACCGGAGCAGGTGGACTTTCCGCCGGAAGTGGACACGCAGAGGATGCCATCGGGCTGGTTGCCGTAGGTGCGGGAGCATTCCGAGTTGCTGACGATCTGCAGGTCGACGCACTCCATCCAGTCGGGCTGGGATCCGGCGGTGGTCAGTCCCCAACCGCAGGCGACGGCCCACCAGTTGTCGTACATGTTGTAGCGATCGTTGAAGCTGGGCAGCTCCACCTTGTTAACCATGTGCCAGAAGTCCACGTGGGGGGTGTGGATCAGGGCGATGTCGTTGCCGTTCTGGTTGGGCCAGTTGTGGTTCTGGATGAAGTTGCCGCTGCCGATGGTGTGGGTGAACTGGGCGTTGGTGCGCCATGTGGCTCCGTAGTAGACGGTCACCTGGGATGCGCCGTTGGTGCAGTGAGCAGCAGTCAGGACCCAATCGTGGGCGATGATGGAACCACCGCACCACCAGCCGCCGTTGCCGCTGAAGCCCAGATCCACGGTGTGGGAGCCTTGCCCTCGGTGGCTGGATATCCGTTCACAATGCGGCCATTGATCTTGGTGTCCTTGGGCAGGTCCTTGGGGTGAACCTGCTGGACAGTCTCGGCGGAGACAGCGGCCAAAGCCAGAGCCAGAACAACGAACACTTTCACTCGTGGTCTACGCCAGACTTCCATCCATTTTTATTGCGCCCCTTATCGCTGCCTGGAGTAGCCCCCACTCGGCGTTATTCTATCTCTAAGAATTTCGCCCGCTGATACCAATGGAAATTAATTGATACCACGTCTAAGAACATCTTGATAGGCAAAAAAATGATAACACGCTTTTGGGAAAAATTCAAGGCTGATTATCTTACACTTACAACCGACATAGGCAATATAAGAAAACAGAAATGATTTTAATTTAAGGATTAAGTAACTTACATCAACGTATACATGAAGTATGTAAAATGTAAAAAGAATTTAAACTAGGCGCCAAATGTAAGATGTAAGGATTGAAACATGGCTCACCTGGTCACACAGAGCCATGCATTTATTGTTTATATATTCCGCCAAATTTCATCAATTGATGTCGCAGCATGTCCACTTGCAGTTCATCCGAGATAGCGGAGAAGAAGCGCATTGCGTTGGCCAAGCTGCAGGCCAAGAAGTCCCAGCTGCTGGCCAGCGCATCCGCAACCAATGGAAAATCAACAACGTCTGCTATAGGTGCGACGCAACATGCGAGTGATGCCAAATCGAATCCAAATCAACCGCAGGCCAAATCCCCATTGAATTTCTACCGATCACCGACGGGGGCGCAGCAGAAGATCAGCAGGAGTGGCCCCACGCCCGGTGGCAACAAGAGCTCGTCCTTCCTGAACGCTCTAAAGGCTATCAAACAGACATCCGCCCGGGAATTGTCCCGAGGAGCAGCACATCCTTACCAGCGGCCAAATGGAGGGAACGAAAGAAACAAGCCCACTCTTTCACTGTGTTCGGATAAGGAGAAACCTGTGGCTGTGCTACTCGGAAACTCCATCACGTGCAATCTCTACTTGGTCAGCACACATCGGTTTGCTGCCCAAACCTCGGGATATCACGAACAGCTCGTGACCGTGTTTAAGAACATGCCCACCAAATCCTTCGATGGCCAAACCCGCATCTGGAGTTTCGATCTGTCGGACTACCAATCCTTGACAACGCATGCAGCGGATCTAAAGCCATATGTCCACATGAATGGCATACCGAAGAAGGTGCTGGATCTGTGCCGCCAGCCGCCAGTAGTTCCAGAAAGAAGTGTTTTAGCTTCCATAGAACCCAAGCTGGCGGACCAGCTAATGCCCTTCCAACAGGATGGGGTTTGGTAAGCATTATTTGTATGCTATGTACTTTCAATAGCGCTAAATTTATCATATATTTAGCTTTTCCATAACCCAAAAGGGACGCATTATGATCTGTGATGAAATGGGCCTGGGCAAAACCTATCAGGCCTTGGCCGTAGCTGACTATTTCAAGGATGATTGGCCCTTGCTTGTCTGCACCACCGCTTCTACGAGAGACAGTTGGGCGAAACACATCATGGATCTACTACCGAAGGTGCCCATCCACTATGTCCAGGTGCTGAACAACAATCACCTATATGTGGGTGAGGCCAAGGTGCTCATCACCAGCTACAATATGATGGAGCGACACGAAGATAAGCTGATGCAGCGCAAGTTTGGTTTCATCATCTTCGACGAGTCGCACACGCTAAAGAACAGCAAGGCCAAGTGCACGACAACGGCAAAAAGGCTCACGGATCAAGCGAAGCGTGTTGTTTTGCTATCCGGAACACCGGCTCTCTCCCGACCTTTGGAACTATTCACGCAACTGCAAATGATAGATGGAAAATTCATGAATTTCATGGAGTTTAGTATGTCAAGGATGCTTGGTTACCTTAGAACGTGCTTATATCGATTAACACTTTCACAGCTACTCGTTATTGTGATGGAAAGCAGTCCACTTTTGGTTGGGACGCCAATGGTCAATCGAATCTGGAGGAACTGAAGGTCATTCTTAACTTTAAATATATGCTAAGGCGAACGAAAGTGGAAGTGCTGCCTCAACTCGCTGAGAAAAATCGGTGGGTTTGTCACAATGTTGTATATCTATAACATATTTTCTAACATTTTTAGCATTTTTCTATCCGCAGTGAGACTGTCGTCCTGGATCCCGCCCTAGTGTGGACCAATGAGGAGACCAAGGAAACCTTAGATGCGTTTAACAAAGAGCTAAAAACCGCTAAAGGCAGGGCATCGGAAGAGATCCTACTCCGTTTCTATGCACGCACTGCGGAAGTGAAAACTCGAGCGGTCTGGTAATTAAACGATGATTGCGAAACTATAGGTAGCTTAATATATTATCCTGCACTATAGCGCCTACCTAAAAACCATAGTTAAGGAGCAGAAAAAGTTCATTATCTTTGCCCACCATCGTGTCATGATGGACGCCATTAGCGACTTCCTCAGTGGATTGAAAGTGCACTACATACGTATTGATGGACAGACGCGTAGCGATCTCAGGTCGGATTCTGTAGACACGTTCCAAAAGAAGAGCAGTTGTAAGGTGGCCTTGCTCTCCCTAAAAGCTTGCAATTCTGGAATCACGCTAACTGCAGCTGAGATCATAGTGTTCGCTGAACTGGACTGGAATCCCAGCGTAAGCTTCGCTTATACATATAATACATACTTTGGACAACGCCTTAATGTAGTTTCATTTTATTTGTAGACCCTTGCCCAGGCGGAAAGTCGTGCCCATCGCATTGGTCAAACAAAACCTGTGATTTGTCGCTATCTGATGGCTCACAATACGGCGGATGATATAATCTGGAACATGCTGAAAAATAAGCAAGAGGTGCTTAGTAAAGTGGGCATCTTTGCCGAAAATCTTCAGAAAGCAACAGCCACAGCAGCACCCACTTCAGTAAGATACACTTTGAATACTTTGAAAAATTAACTTTTAATTAACTAACTATTCTTTTTTAGTCCCACAAGATTGAGGAGTACTTCTCGCCCTGCAAGTCCAACTCCCTTGAACCGGAAAGGAATGGCATAAAACAATATTTTTCGACTGTTCCAGCTAAAGAGCACCTTGAGCAAAATAATAATACAGAAATGACCAAAGTAAACAAGGCCGAGTCCGATATCGCGGCGTTTTTTAACGATGATGATGATGAGGCTTTTTTGGATTTAGATATTTAGATTGTGTCAGGGAATTTAATCCTAGATTATTTATTGAGTTAATTGTAATAAATTGTATTTGAGAATGTTAGAGCATTGAATGAACCTTGTTGATCACGTGTCTGCGCATGCTCCACGTTCAAAGAACTCCTTTCAGATAGCCGGTTTCATGTGGCCTGGCAACAGGCAAACAAACACTCAAGCAAACCTTTTCACTTGTATCAAATAAATAAATACACAGCAAGTTAAGTTTTGTACAATATTAGCTAAATATTATGGATACTACGCAGGAATCTGAACTGCTGGGCGAAGAGGAGGAGTTGGAGAATGAGAACGACATATCCTTTCCGCGTGAAATCGTCAGCGTAGAGTGAGTACGGAATTGGCAGTGGATAACTTCTTGATTGGAAAACTTCTGCTGCAGGCACTCATTTGGTTACGATTGTAAGAAGCTGTTCAACTTGGTCCTTGTGGATTCAGACACGCTGGTTTTTGCCTCCGGAAACTTTCTCAACTACTTCAGCATTTCGCGCCAGGAGATTTCCTTTCAGGAAACGGTCTACGGCTGCGGAGTGGGCTTCATCACGGTGAGCTTTACCTTGAGTACCTTTGTATGATCTAATGGTCCTCCATTGCCAGAAAAACGAGCATCCGGACTTCACCAACCTATTTACGGTGGGCGAGAACGGAGCTCGACCCACTGTCTTTATCTATGAGTATCCATCGCTTAATGTCCGTGTGAAGCTACTGAATGCAGCCCAGAATTGTTTTACGGCGGGCTCCTACAACAAGACGGGGGAACTGTTTGCCTCGCAGGCTGGCTATCCGGATTTCATCATAACTATCTGGCGCTGGGAGAAGGCCGAGGTTGTCCTGCGTGCCAAGTCCTTCCAGAGCGACATTCTCTTCGTGCACTTTTCGGAGCACAATCCCATCCTGCTCTGCTCTTCCGGGCTTAGCCACATCAAGTTTTGGAAGATGGCCAACACCTTTACCGGCCTGAAGCTGAAAGGAGATCTGGGTCGCTTTGGCAAGACGGACTTCAGCGATATCTATGCCATGTACATGCTGCAGGATGAGAATGTGATCTCTGGCAGCGATTGGGGCAACATGCTGCTCTGGCAGGCGGGGCTCATAAAGTTCGAGATCTGCCGGAAGGGTCGAAAACCGTGCCACACCAAACCGATTACGAGGATAACCATGAAGAACGGTGAGGTGACGACGGTGGGCATGGACGGTTATGTGCGCGTTTGGTACTGGGAAACGGTAGACCTGGCCGATCCACCAGAGGACGATTTGTTTGTGGAGATCGATCCGATCTACGAGTTCAAGATAGCCGACGTGGAGCTCCGTTGCATGCAGAAGATCCATCCCTTCGATGAGTCCGATTTCACCCACTACGCCCAGGATGGAAACGGTGGCATATGGTTCTGCGACATTAACACCTACGATGTTCCTCAAAAACCAAGAAAGCTCTACTCCTGCATTGGCGGAAGGGTATTGGCAGCCCAGATGTCTCCAGTGTCGCCCCATTTCCTCTGCATGTCGGAGAGCGGAAAGCTGTTCGTTTACCAATACGATGAGCAGCGCCTGATCCTGGAGAAGGAGTTCCCGGCGGAGGGAGTCGATGTGATCTGGCTGGATACGAATATCTCGGTGAAGGGAACCGAACTAGTGGCTGCCTTCAAGGATGGTATTCTGCGGCAAATGTATCTGGACCTGAGCAACGGGGAAAGGCCCAAGATGACTCGCGTGAGAGCCTTCAAGGCGCACACATCGCCGATTACTGCACTCACTGTAAGCCGGGACAGCTCCTTACTCCTGACCGGCAGCGCCGACAAGAGCATATTCATTTACCAATTGAGCCGGGATGAGCATCAGCTGGTGGACTTGCGTCCGCTGGGATTTGTGCAGTTTGCAGCTATTCCGAACTGCTTTTACTGGCACGAAACGGAACCCACCGTCGTCCTGGTGGGTTGCAAGAGTGGTGACCTGTACGAGTACAACATCCGAACAGAGGTCACCGATCGGGAGACCTATCTGTCCTATAACATAACTGAAAACTCGCGCATGCGCCACACAAAGTTCGCTTCCATTAAGAGCCGCATCCGGCGGGACATCCATCGGGAGAACGTGAAGAAGCGCAAGGAACGGAAGCGGGAGCGCAAGATGAATGAGGTGGAGAAACTGAAGAAGGCCAATCCCGGCCTGCAAATCGACATAGAGTCTGCGCTGGCAGACTCTGAACCGGATGAGGAGGAGGAGCCGCTTCACATCCCGGCCGTGCCCAACGCCATCATCTGGCTGCGATACACCCTAAGAGACACCATTTGGGTGTCCATGGCGGGCTACGATGCTGGCTACATCTATGAGCTGGAGTTCAATGCGGCGGAGCCCGTTCGAGCCACCATCATAGCGGAGGCTGATGACATGGAGATTCACTCGTATTGCATAATGTGAGTTTAGGCGCTAGAGAAGTCTTGGCATGTCCATTTACTACTCCTCTTTTCCAGCGATGAGTTCATCATCTTTGGTCTTCACAATGGACGTATTCGAATCAATCGCATCAATCCGGACAATTTCACCGACCTCTCCGAGTTCCGCATATATCCGATGCACGACGGTCTGAAAGGCACCATTCCCAAGATCGACATTAGCTACAGCGGTGAGCACTTGCTCACTATTGGCTACGATGGCAACGTGTTCCTGCACAAGTGGAACGGTCCGAAGATCCTTAGGAACAAGGTGAGGGATAAACTGCCGCCCCTGCCCGAGGATGTTACCCAGATTCCGGACATAGAGCCGGAGGCTTGCTCCCTTGAGCAGGAGAAAATCAACGCGGAGCTGCGACGCCAGCAGGAAGCAGCCGATGCACATGACCGTGATGTGCTCAGTAAGATCGGTGCGCTCCAGAACGTCTACTTTGACATCATCAGGATCAACGAGGAGCTACCGCCGGGTCTGAGGGCCAAGGATACCGACTTGCTGCTGGACGATCGCATCACCCGGCAAATTCGAAATGAGTTGCAAGCGGAGTTGGATGACGTTCGAGAGGATCTGGCCTACGATTTGGAATTCGCCCAAGTGGGACACACGAAACTCTACAATCACTTTCTCAAGGAGCTCGTCCAAATCCCCTTCACAGTCGCTCCTTTGCGGTGAGTAAAAGGATTCCTATCATTCCAACAGAACCAACATTGTGCTTTTAGAGCCAACGTGCCGGGTGTGTCCACATTTCGCCTGCAGGCTCTGGGTGAGGAGCACGCTCAGATTAAGCAGGATATAGAGGACCGCCTGAAGCGGGAGCACGATATGGGGTAAGTGGCGAAAATCAGGCTCCACCTCTTCACATTGCCATCAACACGAGAAATATACATACAAATCTTACTCTTACATTCAACACAAGCAGCCTTTGCACGGAGGATATAGTACTAGAGCAACCGGAAGTGTAAGCCATCCAAGCTACTTAGTTCTTAGTTTGATCACCTGCCCACCATAATTATTGATTATACCACCAATGCATATTACAAACCATAGATTAAACTTTAGTTTAAACATTAGCTACAGTTGAATTCAATACCCACTGATTACAGACTGCATGACTATGTGGCGCCCGAGCGATCGGACGAATCCATTGGGGAACCCCCGCCTGAGTCGTTCTTCTTTGGCCGGGATCCGAAGAGCATAGAGCCGCGCTTCAGCAGGAAGATGATGCGACTCCTCACCCGCTATCGAAAACGCCAGATCTTCGAGGTGCGCCGCATCTACGACTGGGACAAGCTGGAGCGCCAGAAGCCGGACCCCAATCGTAACCATCCCGACGACGATGCCCAGATCGAGGATGCCAAGCGCAATCTGGGTGACTTCAAGCTGAAAATCGGTTCGGACTACGAGCCCAAGTCATCGGAAACCTTGACCCAGAAGTACATAGAGGTGGTGGAGTGCCGCGAACAGTACTTTGCGATGGTGGACGCCTTCAACCAGATGGTGCTGGACTTGCGCGAACGTAAGGGTGAGCTGGACCAGTTTATCAGCAACAAGAGAAACCGCTTGGCGGTCATTCATAATTATTTGCCCGAGCCGGACCGCCAGCCCTTGGACCCGATTCAGGAAACGGACATGGACCTGGAGTACCCAGAACTTAATCTCATCGAGCACTACACGCCCGGCTGTGGAGTGGAGATCGACGACATTCTAACGCTGGAGCATAGTGTAGACCAGGTGGGTGAACTGAATGTTACTACTTGTAATTTAGCATGGATACAAAAATCTTCTATATAATCAGGTGATAGCCAGGATGGCACCAATAAGATCCACCGCCAACGTAAGCCTTTTCAGTTTGCACGGCTTGGATGTACCCGAGCTGCACGAGCACACCGCCTTCACGATGCTCCAGATCTCAAAGCTGAACAGAAGTCTTCCCAATGCGGAGCTGGACGAGGAGCTGCTAAAGCTGCCGCCCAAGAGTGATCCGGCCTACTACGAGTTGAATGATGATGGCCAGGTGCCCTACATGATGGAGACACGTCATCGATGGCTTCGCCAGCTGCTTGTGGAACAGGATGCCATACGGACCGAAGTGGACGAGGAGGTGCGGCAGTTTGACAAGGCACTGGAAAAGCTGCAGGTACGACGCTTCCATGTCAAACTGGACGCGGAGTTCATGACCGCATTCATGAACAGCCTAAATCAGGAGCTCTACATCCTGCGCGACAGCGAGGAGATAGAGACACAGTTGCTACTAAACGCCAAGACGGCGATGAGCACGCGCAACGATCTACAGATGGTTATCAATAGCACCAACAGGCAGTTGGATGAGCTGAGGCGGAACATCGACAAGCTGGGCGAGCAGATCGTAGCCCTCCAAGTACTATTCGCGACCACCGTTAAGGGTCACAAGTTCTTCGACTTCTTGCGACGCATCTTCAAGAAGAAGTGGCGTCCACCGAAGGTCGCCAGGGGTGATGACGAGAGTTCCTCATCCTCCTCCTCGTCGTCGTCTTCCAGCGAGGACGAGCAGGCCGACAACAAGAGTTTGGACTCACTAGACATGACCACCATCCGATTGGACGAAGCCACCTGCCCCACCGGCCTGGATCGATCGCTTTACGACTTGGCCTTCTCCATGCGCTCCGACCGCCACGACCTAGAGCGAAATGTGCGGGACCTGACGCGGGACGTGGAGAACAAACGCAAGGAAATCGCAGAAATGCAGATCAAGATGAAGTTCCACGAGGAGGTGTACCAGCGCGAGAAGAATGCCCTGTTGCAGTTCCGGGTAGGTAATTCTTTTAGAGATTGACCTCCATGCTGAAGTTCCTCTTTTGCAGCGTAACCGCCAGCAGGAAGTGAACAAGGTTAACATCAGCGCCATTCTGCGTATGGACCAACTGCAGCATTTCTACGATGGCGACGACTACCGCGACTTGTCCAAAGCCATTCTCTTCGACGCCGATATGCTAGTGGACCTTCGGCGCCGGGCGGATCAACTTAGCGAGGAGACACTGGCCACCAAGCGCTGGCACCGCATTAACTTCATTCACTTGCGGCGCATGAACACGGACATAAAGTTCATGCGATTCGAGATAACGCGGCTCGAGGAGGAGATTCGCCAGGCCATGATGAAGAAGTTCGGCATTATTGTCAACCTGGATGAGTTGGAGGAAGAGGTCCTGAGACGCTACATCTTCGATCTGGAAACCAATGCCGAGGATGAGCTCAAGGCTCTCGAAAAGGAGCTTCTGGAGAAACAGGTACATTTGCATTCACAAATATTACAATTTCTTTAATATTCAACTATTGTGATTCAGAAAGAACTCGCTCGCTGCGAGGAGGAACTGGTCCTGGAGACCCAGAACAACACCGAGAAGGTTAACATAATGACCGTGCTCCGGGAGGAGAACAACATCCTTCGCACTTTGTTGGACATTCAGAACAAAAACTACGCCAAGTGGGCCAATCCGAATGCACTGAATCTATCCTACGACATTGAGAAGCTGAGGGGCATTGAAAAATCCTTGCTGGACCAGATTGAAGTGGGTACTTCTCCACGGGTGATTTCAGATCCTTAAAACACTATATATTCAACAGTGCCTGGAGCGGGAGATCTGCGCCCTCAGGCTGAAGTCCAAGCCGCTGCAAATCAATTACGAGTTCGAGGTGGATCCGAATGCACAGCCCCAGGTGGTGACCAGTGAAATATTGCCCAATGACGATGCAATGGTGTGCCCGGCCATCCTCAATGTCGACGCCTACATGCTGCCACCCATGCCCGATGAGTTCATCATGGATCGCGTACAGACCATTGTCCAGAAGAGTTTCAATCGCTTCTTTGGGAAGAACACAACTCCGGAGAATGTGCGCAAGTTTGCCCAGCGCTCCTCGCTATATTTGTGTCAGGCAGCCTATAGTTTCCAGGTGATTAGATCTAAAAGCAATAAGTTTACTCCATCTTACCTAAAGTTATCTTTTAGGGTCGCTACACGGATCGCATAGCCGAGTGCATAACGGAGCATCTGCAGACGTTTGTGCCCAAGAAGTACTTCATCCACATCAGCGGCGAGGAGCTTCGCAAGCTATTCAACGAGGTGGTGGCTGTGTTCGACTACGAACGCTCTGATGTGAACACCGAGGAGCTGATATCCGGAATTTTCGATCACGCCAAGGACTCGCTGTGCGCCCATGTCCATCTAGGCGACTCCGAGGTTGTGAACCGCACCCACTTCATCGTCGCTCACATGTTCAAGGAGCTGATTGAGGTGCTGCCGCTGGAGGAGTTCCAGGCGGACGAGACCCTGCGCATGATTGTGGACGTGCTGGAGCGTGAACCGATGGTGGATCCTCGAGCCATCGCCGTGGAGCAGCTAATCGATAGCACGCTCCAGCACGCCCAGGAGAATCTGATCGATGGGATTACAGCGGTGCCCATCCGCAGCCTGGGCAGCTCCATTCAAAGAGACCTGATAAAGAGGCGGCAATATAAGCAGCCCAGTTGCGAGTCGCCCATGTCGGTCCGGATCGCCACGAAAAAGCCAGGAACCAGCAGTGGTCTTCCTTTCTAGATATCCATATAGAATGTAGAAATTCAAAAATGAATTATTTTTTGAACTTGACAACGTCGATTTTTGCTTCACTTTTGTTACGCGATACATATTTTTTTGTAAACTTCGCTTTGAATTTTAAAAAAAGGTCACCCAAACACATATTTTAACATAGCACATATTTAAACCTGATTTTGAATAATTTGTAAAAGTGTGTGTTTCAATAACTGGCCTAATAGCACAACTAAAAAGTTGATGACAAATTTACTAATAAATTGTGAGTGACATAATATTACCCATTTTTATTAAATAAAAAAGGCAGTTGGCGTGCAGAAAATAAATTTCGAAAAAATCCAGATCTGACGGGATAACTTTACGACATCACTAATCTCGATGGGCTGACAACCCTGTTTGTGACTCAGAGAAACTGCAAGTAAACAGAGTGCGACTTCAAATTACAAACGAGATAAGATGTCGAAGCCATCAAAAGCAGGTCCACCAAGCGAGGGAAGTGCTCCCGCCTACGACTATCGCCAATCCGGCGATGCCATGGCCATGGTAATAAGCTTATTTGATTCACAATTACCAGTGGCCAACTAAAGTTTACGACTTCTAGCGAGCTCCTCCACCAACGTATGAGGAAAGCCAGCGAAACGGCGGCGCCGGTATTGGTGCCTATGGCTATCCACAAGGAGGAGCTGCTCCGCCCAGCCAGAATCAGTATTACGGCATGATCAGCCACCAGCAACAGCAGATGCCGTTCAGCGGGCAGCCCAACTACGGTATGCCACATGGCAGTGGCTTTGGACTCGCTGGTCCCAGTACGTCGGCAGGTGCAGCTGCAGCACAGGTCCTCCACTTGGACTCACGGGCCGAGGTGAGGACAAATTCCAACGGAAATGTCGTCATACCGCCTCCTCCGCCGGGCTGCCTGCCCACACCGGCCCAGTGGGCGGCCATGCAGGGTCAGCCTGTGGTTCTCAAGCAAAAAAAGCGTTCCTTTTTCTAGGTTACACACGGCACACCATTTACTCGAATATAATCATGTTGTCCCCCTTTCCACTCCTTTGATGTTATAAAAATAAACGATGCGATCCGTTTCGTTTCGTCCTCGCGTATATTTGAAAGTTCCCTAAGTTCCCGACGAACATATCGCCGGTGAAGTGGTTATGTTGAGCCCACCGGCTCTGATCCTACTAAAGCACTACTGGATACAAACTACTCGAAGATGTTCTCAAAGTATGTACTATCGAATGTCTGGACACGCACGAAACCATCTTCTCCGCCCGAGGCGTAACTCTTGCCGTCCGGATGGAAAGCCAAACTGTTGATGGGTC
The DNA here is from genome assembly GCF_004382195.2 of Drosophila sechellia. Classification (NCBI taxonomy): domain Eukaryota; kingdom Metazoa; phylum Arthropoda; class Insecta; order Diptera; family Drosophilidae; genus Drosophila; species Drosophila sechellia. The sequence continues at coordinate 4,877,156 of NC_045949.1, forward strand.
CGAAATGGCCCTTGAGTCGGGCGAACTCCTCCTCGTATATCAGGTGGAAGAAGCGCGAGTCGAACTTGCCAGCCTTCGTAGACGTAGTGGTCACCTCCATGGCATCTTGACCGCCGCCCAGCACGACATGATCCATGATTGGGCTGATGGCCGCCGAGTTTACAGGACGCTCCGTCTTGTAGGTCTTCAGGCACATCAGGGACTCGGAATCGAACAATTTGGCGGTGGTGTCCTTGGAGGCGGTCACAAACATGGTGCCATCCTTGCTCAACTGCATGTCGTTGATGCCAGCGCTGTGATCCGTGCCAGAGTCAACCACCTTTTGACCCTTGCGGATGTCCCAGATGGCAATGTTGCCATTATCGTGACCTGGAAACACGGGTTTTAAACGGTTTTCATAATTGCTTATCGGGTGAACACCAACCTGTGATGATGGTCTCATCCAGAGGACCCCACAACATCGACGTAATTTTGGACTCGGTCATCGGGATGCGGAGCGTGGGCTCCTGCTCCGACAACGAGGAATCGGCGTTGCGGACATCGATGAGGAACAGTTCACAGCTTTGTCCCATCGCTTTATCCGTTGAGTAGGCTGCCTGGTTGCCTGAGAAGCTGAAGTTGCTGGTACGCACCGACGACTTGGTCGGAATGGAGGCGATAACGGTGCCGTACTCGACGTCCCAGATCTTAGCGGTCATATCACCGGCGCCGGTGATGAGCTTACGGCTTTCCCAGTCCACATCCAGGCACCAGACCGCACCCTGGTGACCATCGTAGGTGCCCAAACGTTCTCCGTTCAGCGAGTACCACACATTGGGCTTCTGATCCTTGGAGCAAGAGAAGAGCAGGTCGCCCTCGCGGTTGTACTTGATTTGCGTTATGGAACGCTCGTGGCCCTGGAGCATCAACGGACGCTATAAAAGACAGAATAATACGACTTTTTAGCAACAATTTAGGCCGCTTTTAAGGTTATGTTTGGTCCGGAATTTCACACGACTTTTACACTTTGCAAATAGTTGTAATTTCGGGTAAATTCTAGAGAGACCCATCCAGAATAATGCAAACTGTGTAGTCATTGAACAGGCACGCACCATTTTGTATTATATTGTTATTTGTTGCGAGAAAACGAATATTTTTGCAACAACATCCACGCAGCACTACACGCCAAAAGAGCAGTGTGACCGTGGTCTAGTCAAAATCTCACTTCGATATACCAGGGGGATCTAAAAAATACCGTTTATTTTGAACAATCAGAAATGTTTACAATCTAGAAATTGAAGTATAGTCAATATAAACGGAAATTTGGATATAAGACTTGATATACATCAAGTAAATACCATATTTTATGCCATATATTCATTAAGTAAATACAACGAAACAACATTTGTCAGCTTAGCCAGCCTAGCTGAACCATCCCTTTTTGTTCATTGAATTCCACTTGGCTATGTTCACCAAAATGGAGGCAACACACTGGTCCTTGTCCCGATTTTGGCCGTAGTAATCGACAAACTCGCCATCGGGGTTGACCAGGTACATGATGATGGTGTGATCCACAATATAATCGTTGTCCTCGTCCCGCGGTCCAGCGCTGAAATAAACCCTAAAGGCCTTGCACACTTTGCGGATCTGTTCGACGGTTCCCGTAAGTCCCAGCAGTTTGGGGGAGAACTCTTTCACGTATTTGGCCACCACCTCTTTGGAGTCACGTTCTGGGTCAACGGTGATAAAGATGGGCTGCACTGCTGGCGTTTGCGGGGACTTTTCTGTGAGGGTTTGGAAGACATGGTTTTTTTTTTTTTGGGTTTGGAAGAAATACTCAGGCTCTACTTACCAACTTCATCGACCACGGCTGCCATCTTCTCTAGCTCATCGGGACAAATATCCGGGCAATGGGTGAAGCCAAAATAGATGAGCAGCCACTTGCCTAAGAAGTCCTCCGATTTGCGAACAGCTCCCTGCGAATCAACTAATTCCCAACTGCCCCCGATGGCTGCTTTTCCCAATTGCCGCTGACGCTCCTTCATTCTTGCCTCATCCTTTTCGCTCTTCACGTACAGCATAAAGCCCACGCCGCCGGCTCCAAGGGCTCCAATGACGGCCAGACTTCTCCAAGAGATCGGACCCTTGCCTTTAGTGGAATCTGCGGGAGCGGCATAATGACGAATTGCGGGCTGTTGTGCCCAGCGACGACAGCTGCCCACCAAGCGTTGCAGGGAGCGGGACATCCTACGCCCGGTTTCAGAAACTTGAAGGCTTTACGTAAATCTTCTGGAGAAATAAAAATCTCGCCGGTGTCCTGCTGCTTCTTCCTATTCTGCCAGTCACGGCGAAACGCCGTTCATTTAGTACAATTTGGGTATATTAGGCAGTGTGGTATATTTTGGTATTACAAGCGCGGTCTTATTGATTCCAACACGTGCGGTTCAATTTTGTTAAATTATTTAATAAAAAACACCGGGGCAAATGGCAACCAAAACTAGGAAGGAGCCGCTTCTGTACATGGAGGAGTATCGGGTGAAGCAGGATCCGCAGGACTATGGACTGGCGGACGATGTTTTTTCCATTCAGGCGTTCAAGGAAAAGCTCCACATCAAAATCGTCAGGTAAATCTTAATTGAAATTAAGATTTTTGAGTCGATTAACAACTGCTGTTCACTTCTAGAAACGACGAGGACGGCCTGGAGTTCGATCTGATTGGCGTGTATCCCGCCATTGCAAATGCCTTCCGTCGCCTGATGCTCAGCGATGTGCCCAGCATGGCCATCGAAAAGGTGTACATTTACAACAACACCTCGATCATCCAGGACGAGGTACTGGCCCATCGAATGGGTCTACTTCCGCTGCGGGCTGATCCCCGGCTATTCGCATACCGTACCGAGGAGAGTACTGAGGCGGGGACCGAGCAGGATACGCTTGAATTTGAGTTGAAGGTGAAGTGCTCGCGACGACGGGATGCTGGAAAGGATCAGTCCAACTTCGATGACATTTACAAAAACCACAAAGTGTACTCGGGTCATCTGAAGTGGCTGCCGAAAGGAAAGCAGGCGCAGATTTACAGCGAGAGTGCTGTGAACTGTATTCACGATGACATACTGATTGCCCAATTGCGACCGGGTCACGAGTTGGATCTGCGCCTAGTGGCGGTTAAGGGACTTGGACGGGATCACGCGAAGTTCTCGCCGGTGGCCACGGCCACCTACCGACTGCTGCCCCTGATTAAGCTGAACCGCGAGGTGACCGGAAAGGATGCGTACCTATTACAGAACTGTTTCTCACCAGGAGTAATTGGCATCGACGAGAATGAAACTGCCTATGTAAAGGATGCGCGCTACGACACGTGCAGCCGAAATGTGTATCGCTATCCCCAGCTAAACGACGCTGTGACCTTGGCCCGTATCCGAGATCACTACATTTTCTCCGTGGAATCAGTCGGCGCACTGAAGCCCGATGTCATCTTCCTGGAGGCGGTCAAGGTATTGAAGAGAAAGTGTCGGGCGCTTATTGACGAAATTGAGGCAGAATAGTTATTTATTTAGTTGTTAAAGAAATTATATTATGTACATAAGACAGCTTGATATAAATTGTAAGCCTACGAAGATCGTGCTTGGTCTTTCTTGCGCTTAAGCACCTTTAAGCGAAATTCCGTGAGGACCACCTGCAGACGCTCTTGGCACATTAGCGCGTCCTCCAGGTCCATGTTGTTCAGCTGCAGGGCCAAGCTCTTGCCAAACAAGTCAAACTCGCTAATAATGGTGTCTTCCGTCATCGCATCGACTTGAAATTCGTTATTAATCTCCGGATCTTCCGGCTTGAGCTGCATCATCTCTTCCTCGTAGACCACCTCTTGGTCCTGGAGATCTGTTTCATGCTGTTGTGCTTCGAGGAACTCGTTCTCAACCACAAATTCCTGCTCCTGATAGGGCTGATCGGTTCTGAGTAAATCATCCAGGATTGAGTCGTTCGAGGCAATTTCGTCCTCCTCCTCCTCCTCCTCCTCCATGCTCTCCACCTTCATCTCGTTCTTGATCTTTTGCAGCATTTTGCTTCTTGGCTTTTGCCGTGGATAGGGCTTTGATTTGGCTTTGGACTTTGCTTTGGATGAAATTATGGATGCCTCCAAGTCCGGGTCATGCTCATCTTTGTCAAGTTCACCCTTGACCATGTTCTGTAGGTATAAATGCAAGGGAGTTGTTAGTTTTATGTAAATTAGCAATGAGTTAAGAATTTTTTTTGGAGCGATAAGTTGTGCATCGCATAGCAAATAAATCCATCGATAGACTGGTTAACCATTATTGCAGAGGAAGTAGGCAATGGAATAATTAACGAAAAATATAGCAAAAACTCACACAAAAATCGTGTGTGAAATTTAGTTTGGATCGCAAAATACTTGAATCAATAATGGACACGGGTCATTCCAATTGCTTATGCACAAACCCAATCCCACCTTGGCAAGAATGTTGTGGTACTTGGAACTTTCCTGGTGTTTCCGCGTTACGAGGTGCTGCTTGATGGACGCCAGTCTGGCGAGGACATTGATGTCGCAGATCTTGCAGTGCGCCGAGTAACCATCGTTACTAGATGCGAGCCAGCTGGAGAGCTCTGGATATTTCTCCCACTCTGTGCGATAGCGTTGGTGGTACAGTCGCTTCACCTTCTTGTCCTCATCAGTCTTGTAACCCTTCAACATTGTGATCGCTTTCGGACGAAGGCGGTTGTCTGATTGGTTGAAAAGTGTTCTTTGAAAGATGAGCGCCAAAAGAACAGTCTTTAATAGCTGATGGTGGTAAATATTTTGGTATATTCCAAAAATTTGCGACGCGAAAAAAATCTGAAAGTCGATGCGGTGTGACTGTAATCTAATACGTTATAATACCAGCTATCAAATTCAGGGTTGCGACGTCGAAATTGCTGCGCAACGGTCACACTGAGCTGGTTTGTTTATATAATTATTGCCTCCGAGCTTATACTTAAGACTTTTATGGTCGTGTTATGAGTACATTTTGAATATATTTTACTTGTACATAGTTTAAACTAATTTAGCTTGAGATTTTAAATAAAATATTTTTTCATGGTTTGGGTCTCAGGTAAAGTTTAAACGGTCAAAATACGGCCACACTGCACTTATCGATGGGATGACAAAATAGAGAAAAAACTTTAACATAGTAAATAAAAAAGTTTTGCCGAATTCAGGACAACTTTCGCCTGCACTGTGGGTGCTCAGCCAACATGGTCATTCCAAAGGAGATCCTAAGCGACTACAAGGAGCTGTACGAGAAGGCCAACCGTCTTGTGGAGGAGGAGAGCCGCAATGATCCGCCCACAGATCCATTCCGCTCCCATTATAAAGCGCGCGATGTGCTGAATGACTTGAAGAAGCAGCTGGACGACCAACTGGTCTCTGTGCAGGCCAGCGAGGAGGACGGTGGTCAGGACGATCGCTGCTACCACTCTCTGTTGGCCTTCGTTTGCCGGGATCTCGGCAGGATCTACATATACACGGAGGAGCAGGCAGAGGGCGAAAAGATGCTCAATCGTTGCCTGGAACTAGTCACGCCGTTCAAGGAGTGCCGTGAGGGCATCATTCCTTTCATTGGGGCAATCAACGAGCTTAGCATTGTTCTAGCCTCCAAGGAAGAGTACAATAAAGGACTGGAAATTCTCCTGGAGGCAGAAAAGATCTACGAGGAGTTTAAGGACAGTGGTCTGAAGGCCCTGGCCATTCAGGATGTGTTCAATCCTCCGGAGGATGGACAAGAATCTCCCGAAGCAGGTCCCAAGGAGCTGGAATCCCTTTACACGCTCGTCTCCTTTTACATGGCGCAAATGTACGGGCATTTGGGTGAGCCGGAAAAGTCGGCCAAGTGCTGCCATCGCACCCTCCATCGGCAGCTGGAGTCGAAAACATACGATCCCATTGATTTCGCACTGAACACGGCCACCTTGTCACAGTTCTATATTGGAGAGAAACGCTTCGAGGAGGCCCGTCATCACCTGGCCGCTGCTACGCTCATCATGGCCGAATACGAGGTACACATGCTGGAACCGGAGATGAGCGAGAAGCAGCGCCAGGACGTGTCAGAGACCTTCAAACACCGCTACGCGGATATTGCACGCTGTTGGGCCAAATATGGATTGTATTTAATGAACACATCCAAGCTTCGTCTGATGCGGGACGAAGATGACGAGGATGCCAAGAACCTGGGGATGGTGCTGCGCAATTTGCGACTGGTCGAGGCGGAACAGTCCCGGTTTCCTGGCCTTGACCTCACCGCGTGTGAAAATCGTATTAGCTGTGAATACTGCCTGACCTTCGACGATGCCAAGTTGGTGTTCCATTTCGTGAACGAGTGGCTGGACATAGCTAAGGACTATTACAAGGCCGAAAACGAAGCTACAGAGTATTCGAAGATAATGCAGGATTACGCCGAGGCGTATGAGCACATTGCCTTCTTCGAGGAGAATCCAGAAAACCAGGCCAAGATGCAAAAGCGTCGCGCCAAGTATCTGGAAGATCTCTTGGATCTGCTTGACCCCATCTTCTATATGAAGATCTGCCGAGAATGCTGGTATGGAGCCGGCACAGCCCATGCTGCCGTGATGGATGTCCGTCTCGACATCATTCGAGCCACTAGCACTCCAGCGCCGGAGGACATCAAGAAGGTCAATCAGAGCTGTATGAAGGCCATCAAGCACTTTGAGAGCTACGTCAAATCGTATCTGGTCAAACCGCCCAGCGAGGAGTGGCGACCCAACATGGACGTGGAGGAGCAGCGGCACATGCTCTACGCCCACTTCCACATCGGTCGCATCTACTATAAGCTGATAAGTGGCCATCCACTCCAGCAGCTGGAGCACCTAACTAGTTGCCACACCTACTACAAGAGATTCGATGCTGGTTGTCAGCTGCACAAGGAGGCGGCCGAGACGCTGCAGGGCGAGATCGGTGTTGTGCGCGAAATGCTCCAGCTGCTGCCGCTCAAGATAAACACCATTAAGTCCAGATTGAACAAGGCTGGCCTAACCGCGTGAGAATTTCCGCACATGAGAATTTCCAAAAAATAAATAGCATTTGCTAAAAGCTTTATACGTAGTCCAAATAAATCGCGTATGTTCCAAAGATATTTATTTGTTAATACATTAGTAACATACTATAAAAATTATAAAATTATTTAGCCGCAATTAAAAAAAAAATGTAAGCCCAAAATTATGGAAATTTTGTTTTTTATCTCCGAAATACTTTTCAAAAGTCGGCAACCCTGTCTGATAGCCATTCACATACGAACAGCTGTTTTTCTCAAACAGGAAGAGGAAGAGCGCCGTACGAAATTGTTGGCCTGGCCAAAATCAGGGAAAATATAGTTTGATAGCCAAGTTTAGACTGCCACTATAGTTTTAATAGTTAATAATAACCGTAAACTGCAAGTTGGTTCCTTAGAAAATGGCACACGCCACACCACAGGTACGTGATTGCCCCAAAAATAAAGAGGAAACTGGTAGCGCGCCGCGTTTCTGTGACGCAATAGCTGCGTTAACTTTCGTAAACCCCATGGAATAACAAAGCGTTTACACCTTCTGCAGGGCGTAAAGCTATTAAACGGATGGAAGCGTCCGGGTCGCTTTGACAAGGGTCTGGGAGCCCAGCTGCCCGAGGCGTACAGGAAGTTCTGGCGCGAGTGGAAGCTGACGACCCCGGCTGCGGTCCATTATATTCCCAAGGAGCAGCAGTGGGAACGAGATGAGGTGACGCACGCCATCAAGCCGGTGCAGAACATCCCGCTGCCATTGATCGACACGCCGGAATCGCACCGTGGCATCTGGGGTGGTGAGGCCGTGATCAAGGGCTTTCAGAAACGCCAGCAGACAAAGCGTCGCGTGCCGCACTTTTGGGTGCCAAATCTTAGGCGTTCGGTGGTCCACAGTCATGTGCTGGACTCCTACATGTCCGTGGTGGTGACGGAACGCACGCTGGAGCAGATCCACGAATGTCATGGCTTTGATCACTACCTCCTAAAGAATCGTGCCTGCGATCTTCGCTCCGCTTTGGCTCTGAAACTCAAGCGAGAGGTGCTCCAGGCCCTGCAGAACGGTGTTCCAGCCCTCGCCGATGAGCCCGAACGCCAACAGGAAGTGCTCAGGGAATATCGCCGCTATCTTGATCCCTATACGCCCGAGGAAATCGATTGGTACGGCCATACCTATTTGGAGGCCATACGCAAGCTGCAAAAGCAGCTGCGCGAGGCGGAAAAGGTGGTGCCGCATAAGTTGGAGTTCCGCGGAAAGCTTATCGAGCAGCTGCGCCAGGCGGGGATCAGCGAAGCGGGAAAGCTGGAGAAGTCGGATGCACAAGCAGCAGGATCGTCAGCCGAGCACAAGGATTCGGACATCGAAGCGCTTACAAAGCTGTAGGTCACAAATACCTCTGTAATGCATTTCCTAACCAATTCTTTATTCCAGGGAATCCTCGACCTCTTCCAGTTGGCTGTCTAAGATCAATCCTTTCGGCAAGAAAGAAACCTAGAACAGCTGTCCGCGTTTGTTTTTGCTTAATGTGTTTAGCCTCGAACGAATAAACATAACTTCGGAAACATTTCGTTACAATTTGAAGGTATTAAAACGTTGTTACTCGAACGTCTTTATTCAAAATATTCGTTACATCTGGTACTGTATAAAAACAAGTAGAATCACACAGAGAACATGAACGTACGCGGCAAAGTAGAAAAAGGAATGATTGCAAATCCCCACGAGAATACAGAAATACATTGACAAATCAACTACGCTGATCACTTTACGCTTAGACTATGGTTAGTGTATAGCTCCGCAAGCGGGCAGAGAGCTTTGTGCCGTAAAAGATCCCAGTCCGAGCTGGAAGCCAGGTAGGCCCTAAGCGATTGGGTTTTTCCTCATTAATTCGATGTCAGCCTTCATCATGTCGCTAACCAATTCGACGAAGCTAACTTTAGGCGTCCAGTTTAGCTCTCGATTGGCTTTGGACGCGTCGCCTTGCAGCAGATCGACCTCCGTCGGCCGGAAATACTTTGGATTTATGCGGACGCGCACAATACCCGTGCCGCTCTCCACTCCTACCTCGTCCACACCCTTGCCCTTCCACGTTATCTCCCGATCAATATGCTTGAACGCGGCTTCCACGAATTCGCGCACACTGTGCGTTTCGCCTGTAGCTATGACGTAGTCGGAAGGCGACTCCCGTTGCAGCATCATCCACATGGCCTCCACGTAGTCGCTGGCATGTCCCCAGTCGCGCTTCGAGTCGAGATTGCCCAGTTCAAAGTACTCCATTTGCTTGTGATAAATCTTGGCCACGCTACGGGTAATTTTTCTGGTCACAAAGTTTTCGCCACGTCGTGGACTCTCGTGGTTGAAGAGGATTCCATTACAGGCGTACATGTTATAGGCTTCCCGGTAGTTGATGACGATCCAAAAGCCGTACATCTTAGCGCAGGCTGAAGTAAGGTGGGATTAAGTATTACTTTTAGCATTCATTATCGAAGCTGCCTTACCATATGGCGACCTGGGATAGAAGGGCGTCCGTTCGTTCTGGGGAGTCTCCACCACTTTACCATACAACTCCGAAGTAGAGGCTTGGTAGAACCTCACGTTCTTCTCCATGCCACAAGTGCGGATGGCGTCCAGAATACGCAACGTGCCTACGGCGTCCACCTCGGCCGTGTACTCACTGAGATCGAAGGAGACCTTGACATGGGATTGTGCTGCCAAATTGTAGATCTCCGTGGGCTTCACCATATTGATGATCTTCACCAGGCTGCTGCTGTCCGTCATGTCGCCATAGTGGAGCTTCATCCGCCCACCTTTGTGCGCCTTTGGATCGGCATATAGATGCTCAATGCGGGTGGTGTTAAAGGTGCTGGCCCGCCGAATAATGCCGTGCACCTCGTAGTCCTTCTTGAGCAGGAACTCTGCCAAGTAGGAGCCATCCTGGGCGAGAGGGAACAAATAAGAATCGAGCACTTTGAACACGTAAGCACGGAATTGAGGAGATGTCCCTGAAACAGCCGTGACTAATCCACCAATTACACACCTGGCCCGTTATGCCTGTTATCAGCGCCACTTTATCACGGGAATCGCCTTCGGCGCCGGCTTCCGTTCCATTTTGGTCCTTGCTGCCGTTGCGACTGCATTCAGGACGTGGCTTCTTCGTTTCCGGGGCCCCATCGGAAGTCGACATTGCAATTAGCCGGGTATTTATCATGTACTGACGCTAGTTTAAATTTTCACGCCGACGCAGCCCGGATAATAAACAAATTTTTGTCTTCAGCACACAGGTAGAGGTGAATAAATAATCGATTGGTTATCGATACTTCGTAGTCGAAAAACTTGTACCGGACAGTGGGGCAATCTATTAAGCACAACCTAAATTATTTTCAATTAGCAAATATTTAATATTATTATAGAAAAAAATATTATGTATGAATTGTTATTTTTAATAAGAATTCACCGCAAATTTAAAATTAAAACCAAATCTGTTTTAATAACTTTTTTATTTACGCTACTGCACAATGAAGCACTTTTATTTCGATTTTGTCCCACGTGTGGCAGTGTTGAGTAGCACGAAAACCCACGTAGCGATTTTTAGCGCATACCTTTCAGCGAAAGCCGGACGAAAATAACATAACGTTGGCACAACCACCTATCTTATCATTCCTCCTCCACTCCCAAGCCGATTCGCCACAGGGCATCAATATCTTCTTCGACGGAACCCGCATTACGTGTGCGTAAACGGCGGCTTTCAATTTCATTCTTGGAGCGACCGGCCGGCCAGCTTGATAACACCGGTGAATAGTGAAACCAGCGCCACTAACTAATTAAGTACGACCACGACCTCCGAGATAAACAGAAGTCAATTGTTCGCAGCACAAAAATGACGGATCTTATCAGGCAGGGTGCTCTGTTCCTTATGAGCGAGAAGTGCTATGATAACTACTTCCTGGAGCACAACTTTCTAGACGGTGAGTGGCCGCTATTCAAATGGGTCTGCACCTATTAACTATTAATTTACATTCCTCGCAGTTCCCTGCTTCAAGGCTTTGCTGAGCAAGGGGCTGGGATTAGCCATTATTGCCGGTTCCGTGCTGGTCAAAGTACCACAAGTGCTGAAGATCCTTAACAGCAAGTCTGGCGAGGGCATCAACATTGTGGGCGTGGTGTTGGACCTGCTGGCCATCTCCTTCCACCTGTCGTACAACTTTATGCATGGCTATCCGTTTAGTGCCTGGGGCGACAGTACCTTCCTGGCCATCCAAACTGTCACGATCGCTGTCCTGGTCTTGTTCTTCAACGGGCGCAAGGCGCAGTCAGGACTCTTTCTAGTGGGATATGTCGTGCTGATGTATGTTCTCAATTCGGGACTAACGCCCATGTCGGTGCTGTTCACCATCCAGAGCTGCAACATTCCCATCCTACTGGTGGGCAAGCTGTCTCAGGCGTACACCAACTACCAGGCTGGATCCACTGGTCAGTTGTCAGCCGCCACTGTGATCATGATGTTTGCAGGATCGGTGGCCCGCATCTTCACCTCCATCCAGGAGACTGGTGACTTTATGATCATCCTCACCTTCATTGCCTCTACCTTTGCCAATTCGGTTATTCTGGGCCAGCTGATCTACTACTGGAACAAACCCGCTGGCGTCAAGGTGAAGGCTTCAAAGTCCAAGAAGCCGAAGACCAAGAAGGATGACTAAGCAGTGCGGAGAGGAGTAACAAAAGTAGGAACAGATATACATAGAGAGATTTGAACTCGAAACATAAGTTGCAACAACTTCTCGACAATGTAGAACAAATATGCGATGTTTAAATAAATTGAGTCCTAGTTTATTAACTTGTCCTGTTTCTCGAAGTGCTGTCGCAGTAGAGCTAAAGCGCGGTAGCGATGGGAAATGGTGTTCTTCTCGGATTTGGGCAGTTCGGCGTAGGTCTTATCGTAGCCACTGGGCTGGAACACCGGATCCCTGCGGCAATGATAGAGAATTTAATAAGCAAGAGCCATTTTATCAAACTTCTTACGCAAGTGACTCACCATCCAAAGTCCCGGGGGCCGCGAGGTTCGACGATAACGCCCTCGGTGATGCCCTTAAAGATTAGTGGCTCGGCATCCACACCGTCGCAGTAGCCAAAGGTGCAAATAGCCTGAGCGCTTTTGTTCTCCCAACCATGGAGCAGACGGTGTAGCCCCTCCGGCTGCAGCTTCTCCAGGAACCACTTGATGTACGGACCCGGCAAGCCCTCCAGCGCATTGAAGCACAGACTGGTGTCCTCCACCAGCACAGGTCCATTCACCTGACGCGCTGCCTCCTTGCACTTCTTGATGGCAATCTCGTCGATGTCCCCTGGCATAAAACATAGTTTAAGTACTACATCATTTAGATGATGGCTGTTATTCACCTTGCAATTCCGGAAGATCAATCTTCTTGGACACAATGGTGCGCGGGAAGCTGGGACCCAGGATGGCAACCAACTCTTCCAGCTTCTTGGCGTTGCCGGTGACAAAGGTAATTGGTTTCGACATGACAAAACAGATCCAATTGTCGCCCTCAAATTAAACAATTGGCCGCAGTATTCAACGCGATTTGCTAGACTAAAGCATGCGACCAAATCAGCTGTTTTCTGTTTAGCTTGGGCGCGAAATAAAAGACAGGGTTGTTATCACTCAAAAATGTTCAAAAAGCTTAAATTTAAAATATGTAGTCAAAACAAATAAAATAAGTTGGTAAACTAATATTAAGTACAAGCTTGTATTATTTTATCTGCCGCTCCCTTAACACAGAGAAGAAACACATGTGGTGTCTAAAAGCCTTGACGATAGCATTTCTAGTTGATTTATTCAACATAACTTATTTTTAGGACACAAATGTAATTCAAATGGAAAGTTTTTTTTTTTTGGGACGACAATGTTTTTCTTGGGATGACAAAATCTGCAAATAAATATAACATGCACATGAAAACTTCTACTGATCGTCCGCGTTTGTGAGATGCAGATTGGCCGACGGATGCAGGCCAAGTTCCTTCAGGGAGCTATCGTTATGCTCCGCCTCCAGGAATTTTCGCGGGAAGGCGCAAATGAGCTTGTAGCCGTCCTGATGGATGTGCTTGTGCGTCTGGCTGATGTACAGCCGCAAAGTTTGCAGTTTGGTGTCCGAGGGCCATCGCAGCTGGACCATCTCATCTGTTCCGGCGGCGTTGAGCAGGCGCAGCTTCAGGGCAGTCAATTCAGTCTTGGCCTCGCCCAAGTGATTCTCGAAAGAGGCGGCGGCCACACCCTTGAGCTCCTCGTCATCGAACTCCTCCAGGCTCTCATTATCGCTGGCTCCATCAGGACTATCGGTTTTGTGGTTGTCTTCGCCATCGCCACCACCGTTCTCGTTTATGGAATTCTTGATGGCCAACTCCAGCTGTTCCTCTTCGGTTAACTCCAGAACCTTGGCACGTTTCTTGGGCATTTCCTTCGAACTGGCTGACGAGGAGCACGAGGCCTCCGGATCGGGCACCTCGTCATCATCGATGTACGTGGCCGAACGCTTCGATGTGCCTGGTGCATCCTCCTGAATGAAGTCACGGTGCTCCTTCAAGAACTGCCTCAGATCAGGAAGGACATTCTCCAGCTTCTGCTCTGCGCTGCGCCACACTTCCTCGCCAGTACGGGGATCGATCACGCATATGTAAGGCAGGGTGGCGCAGTGGTAGAAGGCCACAAAGCGGCGTCCTTCCGAGGTGTCGTTGTCCACCTGCCAGAAGGTGAACTGGCGACGTATCAGTTTCTTAAGCTCCTTGTCTGACCAGACATCGCGGTTCAAAGTCTGCGACTGAAAGTTTTCGTCCTGCACGTTGACCAGCAACCAGCGCTGACGCTTGGTGGCAAACTCCCTGGCAGCGGTCAGTGATCCGGAGTAGAGTATGTCCGTGGGCGGGCGGAATAGGTCTCCGAGGCGGGATGTGCTGGTTGCCGTGTCCGTTGTGGACCGTCTATTAAGTGCCATGGCCTGACCGGCCACCACCATCTGGGCGGCCCGTCCGCGACGGATTCGATTGGTATCGGCATAGACGCCAGTGGCCTGTAGCTGCTCCTCCATTAGAGCGCCCTCGCGGGCAAAGTCGCGAAGGGGATGTACCTTGACGCGCTGCGTCACACGCGACAGCCGGCTACTGCTCCCCGACGCAAAAAAGTTGTCGTCCTCGGGCAGGATCAATTGCTCACGGACCGGGGCAATTGGCGCCCTTACCTCATCCTCGTCGTCCAAGACGGGTAGCGATTCAGCTGCAGCAGCGGCACTGGATCCCGATGCCGTCGATGTGGAGGCTCCCTGTTCGAAAAACAGAGCCACTGCGGCAGACACATCGTTCGCACAGGCAGACAAGTAATATTTGGCCTCGTCCATGGAGCAAGCGGTCACCTCGCGGACCTGCTCCACCAGCCCATCCGGCGCCTCGCTACTGGACATGGCTTTGCTCTGGAGGATGACTGAGTTTCTTGCTTGTTAAATGGGGAGTTCCGGAAAATGCGAGCAAACGACCGAACAGTGCTATTTTCCAGGGACAGATAAATGCGTCCGCACAGCTGTGGGAAAAATTGTTAGCAGCCTGTGTTGGGTAACGTCGCGCGCCAAGTATATGCACACAGATTTAAGGCAGATATATTAAACTTACAATGTAATTCAGCGAAACAGAGATATTCACACAACAACAGCCAAGAAAACAATAAATTTGGAAAACTTACAATCAAAGACTACTTATATTAATTAGAATTCAAATTAATATCATCGAACTAACAACCAAAAAATGTATCGAAATTTAAATTTTATGTGAACCATCACTTGCGGCACCTTTTGACTGCAACCTGCACAGCTCCAAATGGAGTGGCTGCCAACACTGCTTGCGCCAGTCGGTGTGCAGCACTGGTCGAGTCAGCAGCAGCAAAAGAAAATACTTTTGCGTCTCTTACGCGAAAATCGAGATAAGATTCGGTATCGAAGGGTTCCCAAAATATGACTAATCCGCCGTCGAAAGACCTCCCACCCACGCAATGACCGCGAATATGTGAGCTTCGCGAAACGAAGAAGTTCGAAGACAATTCGCCAGCCAGCAGTCTCTTTCCAATTAGATTCGAATCAAGTGCAACAGTGAGAAAAATTGAAAGTGAATTGAAGATCCCAGTGCCATTTGCTTGCAACATGAAATATCAATGATTTGTTGCGCGGATTAAAAGTTGAACTTTTCAACCCGGTTGCCCAGTTGTTTGTTTGTTTGTTTTCCCTTTTGTTTGTTGTTGCCCGCTGCTGACGTCGCAAGATGGTATCGCTGATAAAGAATCAACTACTCAAGCACTTGTCCATGTAAGTTAATCTGCGCCAGCAAATCCAATTACGAAACTCAATTAAAAACTGCAGTCGGCTAGAAACAGCTTGCAAAGTGGAGAACTTGGAGACGGAATTGATTTTTCCCACTTTTTCGCATTCCAATTGGATTGGTCGCGTATGTGTTGTGTGTGTCTGTCTGTATTTTTCACAGCTTCCCACCCACCCCTCAGTACCGTTATTCCACCTGTACACTGGCCCGCTTTTATGCGTTCTTTCTTTCGTTTACCGTTCGTCTGACCCCATGCTAATTCGCCCCACCGCCCATCCACCCACTTCGCCTCTTTTAAAGTAACAAGTGGATTGCCAATTTCCACCCACGAACCTTTACTTTTTTCCCTTTGTTTTTCTTTTTTATTCTGGCGTCTCTGCGATATTGGATTCCAATTTCCGCAAGCCTCTTTCTCCAGCAGTTGCATGCGAAATTCAATTTTCCGTCTTTTCCTCGCCGCAATATGGTTTATTCGACGGTTACCAGATAACTCGACCAAGTGAAAATGAGGCTTTTATGGCCAAAAGGCGCCGCCTCGCATAAACAGGCAAATCAAATGTTTATTTGCTTACTTATAATTATGCTGAATGGTCGTCAAGGGGGTTCCCCAAATGGCTTATGAAGGGTTTGCTGAGGCACTGAAAAAAATAAATTGATAAAAATTGAATTTAATAAAATTAACTTTAATATAAAAAAATCATTTTTAAAAAGATAATTCTTGTTTGAAGGTATTTTATACTATTAGTAATGCAATAATTTTTTTATATTTTTATTACAAATCTAAGAAATACAAATCTTAGAAATCGTAAAGTTGAAATATTGCTTGCATACTTTTTTATATATTTTAAACATATTTATATGCTTATCTATGGTAACGATTATGATTATTAAAGTTTATTAGCCCACTTTATTAGCCCTCAAGTGTGGTGGTAACATCGAGGGGCCCACAGTTATCATTTATTTTTATATTTTTACCCTCCCGAATGAACCTTAATATGTCAAGTCCTGCCCACCTGCCAAAACAAGGGCATACTTGCCCGTATACACATTGCCATTGTCTTGGCCCCTTTGTTGAAGGCTTTTGTGCCTTTCCGCTCCATCCCAGCGCCACCAGGCTATGGCCTCTTCCACGCAATTAGGCTGCAAACAAGCCAAGTTTATAACAAAACACGGCCCAAAGTGTAAATGCAAAGCTAACTTGTTGCCCATGCTGGGCGGGGAAAACTTTGGGCAAATCTTTTTATAACCCCCATCGTGGCTGTTATCACATTTTGCCATACATTTCTCTCGGCATTTCTAATTGCCAAGGATGGAGGCTACTTAATGCTTGGCAAAAAGTTCCTAAGTAACAAGTTGTGGAATTCCGCTCCCGTGGACTTTTCGCCCCTTAGACCCAATCAATGTCTTCATTTCGATTTCAATTATGCCCCGGCCATTAGCGGGAAGTGGGTCAATTGGGTGGCAGCCATCTGGCGTCGACATTTCACCCTAGTTTACTCCCAGCTCCGAACCGGAGACCACCCATTTCTTTCTACCCCCTCACGGCAAATGCAATTTGACATGTGCGACGAGGCAAATGTAATTGCCCAGACAAGCAGGCGACTCATCTTGGTTCCCTGCTTTAATTATAGCTACACGAAGAACCTATCCTCGGACAAAATCAATCTGAGCACCTTCCGCGGCGAGGGCGAGCTCTCGAATCTAGAGTTGGATGAACGGGTGCTCACCGAGCTGCTGGAGCTACCTAGCTGGCTGCGCCTCACATCCGCCTGGTGCAACCATGTCTCCTTCCGGATTAGTTGGACCAAGTTGAAGAGCGTCCCCATAACGCTGGTGAGTAATACCGTGAACTAGGCGACTAGAAAGAGATCATAGTTAATAATTACCTGCTACCATAGACTTTGGATGAAGTGCGCATCACCATCGAGACCTGCAATCCAACGACTCGCGATGCAGGCGGAGGATCTGGAGCCGGTGGAGCAGGATCTCCCACCGCTGCAGCCGCTGCTGCACTGCCACAAGTGCCACAGGGTAAATACAGCTTCATCCACAAGGTGGTCGACGGCATAACCATTGTGGTTAACACGGTGAATGTGAATTTCGTGAGCGCCGCCTTCACCGCCTCCGTTCAGATGTCGCGCATTCGCGTGGAATCCAAGACACCCAAGTGGGCGAATGCCGATCTGCGGCTGACGCGACTCAAGGATGCGCAGAAGGGCATCATACTGATCTTCAAGGAGCTCTCCTGGCAGACGGTGCGCATCGAGGCCAGCTCGACGCAGGACAAGTCACTGACGCCCCTGCGCCTGCTCACCAATCACGCCAGGTGCCGCATCACGATCCGGAAACGGCTGTCCGACTGTTCGCTGCTCGCTTCCCGCCTGGTCCTCATCCTGGACGATCTGTTGTGGGTGCTCACTGACTCGCAGCTAAAAGCGGCTCTGCATTTTGTGGACTCCCTGTCCGGATTAATAAAGGCCGCCACCCATGCCACCCAGAAAACGAAGGCAGCTCGCAAAATGCAGGTGATTAGGCTAGTCATGAATTAAGTTTAATTCCCTGTAACATGCTTATTACAATATTAAGTACCTATCTATATACTAATTCACTATATGAATTGCTTTCAGACACTGCCCGAGTACAAGGCCCAGGTGGAGCAGCAGCAGAATCGTCTTTCCGAATCCGCCCATACGACGAATGCGCAACGCATGTTCAACGCCTTCGATGTGCGCGAGACATCGTATCACTTCTTTAGCCAGCGCATCGATTTGCATTTGTGCGACGACGAGGGTGACGGGCGCTCCAGCTACCCGGACTTGGACAAGGGCGGCGCTCTGCAGGTCTCGGTGACAGCCTTTCAGGTTGACTACTATCCCTATCACCTGGCCAAATCGGATCGCTCGCATTGGGCCAAGTACAAGGAGGCTTCGGTGGCGCCGGCTCTGTGGCTGAAGGAATCACTGAATGCCTTCCGTGAGGCCGTACTTAACTTGAGCCAGCCAAACCGACCGGCCACGCATGCGCCGCTGGAACGGAGCACTCCCGCCTCACCGATTATGCTCAGTGCCAGCATGCTGGGCTCGCAGCATGGTGCCGGCAGCTTTTCCAATGGCAGCAGCACGCCGACAGCAGCAGGATTGGCGGGGGTATCGGGTGGATCGGCTGGTTCCGGAACCGCCTGCATGAACAGCCAGTTATCGCAGGCAGCGCAGCAACGAAGCACTCTGGAGAACCTGGCCAAGCTGATGAGCTCTTGTGTGATCCTGCGCATCGAGGATTTCACCTTGTACCGGGTCACTACATCGGGAAAGAAGGCTATGCCCAAGGAATTTGTTTCGGGTATGGATTTATCTTGCATTGAAGTAGATACTACTAACTAACAAGCCACGCCCACATAACAGCCCACAAAAACCACTAAAACCAATCAACAGGCTTCAATTTTATTAACTGAGCTTGCAGAAGAGTAGAACCTCATCTTAAAACTCAGTTGGTAAAAGTGCGTCTTCAGCATTCCCAACTAATGTAACATTTTGGCCTCTTTTTCTCTCGCTGCTTTTTACTGATTTCTTCATTCCATCCATGAATCATGTAAAACGCTTTTGTTGTTGTATTCTTGTTGTCGTTGCCCTTGTAGCGCAACATAAAAGGAAGACCAAATCCTCAGGTGAATATCACAAAAGCTTCTAACTTTTCTGATGTCATGCTGCATTTAAACAAATACTGATGGTGTAAATGACTTATTAACAATCTAATCCATTTGCAGGTGACAAGGATCGGTACTCGTTTCCCGCCGAGATGCCCATCATCCATGCGGAATATACTTACTTCTACTACCCCGGAGACTTTGTCTTCCCATGTAAGTTTTGCTTGTGTGGCCAATCAAGTTCTGGTCTGTTCTGATCTGTTACTTTTTGCTCGCAGTGCCACCATCCAAGGTCTTTGTGCATGTGAATCCAATTCAGGTACATTTCGATCTCAGCTCAATACTATGGCTCAACTCCTTCGGCCTCAATCTGCACGAGAGCTTGCTGCGCACGAGCGTGGGATCCCAGAGCACTCTGCATCCGCAACAACAGCTGCCACGCGGCTCGATTGCCTCCAATGGCTCCAATGGCACACAGATGGCCGGCGTCAATGTTGAGCAGGAGCCAAATCTGATGTACATGGATGTCAAGGTGGAAGCGATTATGCCGCGCATCGTCATGGAGGCGGCGTTGGATGCGCCCAGCCAAAAGGATCGGCCGAAGACCATGCAGATACAGGTGTCCCGGTTCGCGTTGACTAACATCCGGGAAATGGGCAGCTCAAGGGCGGATCTGGCCCAGGCACTGCACTCCCTGCAGGAGGGATCGCTGGTTTTTGGCTCCGGTTTTCCCTCCAAGGAGGGCGATATGTGCATCGTAACGGATCGCATTCTGTCGCATGTGGCTGCCTCGGATGTGAGCATGATGTCACCCGTTTCGCCGACGGGTCAGCAACTGCCCCGTTCAGCCTCCACGCAGTACCTATCCCGTTATGTCATGTGGCTGGAGCCGCGGGATGTGTGGTGCATTAAGCTGGACCCGGTGTGGGTGGATTTCCTGGGCGCCCGCTCACTGGGCCCCAACAAATCCATTCCGTTCGTGGACGCGGTCCCCATCACACTGTGGCTGCACTCCGGCTCCGCCCAGGCACAACTGGATGTGGGAAAGAGCGGGACGGCGGGCAGTATGGAGAGCATGGGCATGCCCCCGTTGCCCAGGCTGCCGCCACTCCAGCCGTGCAATCCCTTCCTGAGCGACGAGGATGTGCGTCTAGCCGGCGTTGCCTCGGGAGCCTCGCCTCCGGCTCTTGCTCCAGATCGCACGGCAGATGTCCATGCCATTGCACATATCTCTAACCTGGTGAGCCTGCAGATCGATCACTACCAGCTGCTCTTCCTGCTGCGCCTCGCTGAGGAATTGAACGAGATGTCTACCTTCCTGAATCTGGACGCCGAGCGCATATTGCAAAAGGTTTGGGTTCTTTGCTTTACCATATCCAAAAGTTCAGTCCTAATCAATATTATTTTGTATGATCGGCAGCAAAACGAACAAAAGTCGATAATATTTGGGTGCGTTGTGCCGCAGATCGAGGTGACGCTCGTGATGCCATCGCCAACACCTGGTAAGGAATCAAGTGGTGGTGATGCTGAAAGTGTCGTACCCGATTCAGCTAGTTTGGGTGATGATTTACACATGAATAGTAAGAATTTATATATCTTTTGTTGTCTCTTCTTCAACTCTCTTTAGTTTTATGGTTAAGTGACTCACAAACTAACTACCGAACGATCTCCATCCTTCGCTCTTCGGCCTAACACAATCACACGACCCTAGTTAATGTCTAACTCACACGTAGTTGCCACCGATATCGTGTTGTTCTTTTAGCCCCAACCCAGATACTAACCCCCCCCCCCCCCATCACTCAGCTCACCAGCTTTACTAAAATCCTGCTAGGAGCCAGTTAACACTTGCCGCTGTAATTGTCGCTTACAAATTGTATCTTAACTTTAACAATTGTTATGCGTTTAGGCTGGGCACCTAGGACCATAGACCATAGCCATTTGGAAGTGGAATCTTATGATTCATTTCTCATTTGACTTTCGTCCACATGGCATCGGATTAACACTCCTTATAAATATGTCGCATGTCTTTTTGTACTAAGTAACTAACCAAAGCAGCAATTTTAGTGCATATCTAATATTGTAAAGTGATCGTAATCCTTGATATGTGATCAAAGTTTTCAAATAACACTAATAAATCCCATCTAGGCGGCAACATCACCTGGCCAACACCACCGCCATTGGACCAGCTAAAGAGCAATACTTTCGGCAGCGTGGAAACACCGTCTCCGGTGACCAATGATCCGCCTTTTGACAATGGCATACACATATCCAATCCTAACACGCATGGGTAAGATCCATTCGATCAGTTCTCAGTTCAGCAAATTAATTTCTCTTTTCGTTTCAGCTATAATGTTCAGATACAGAGTACGCCGACGATGGCGTCTTCCACGGCTAGCCAAGGATCTCGTCCGGATACGGGTATATCCACGCAATCTCAGTCCCAAACGCAATCGATCTCGTCCGCCTCGAAGAGTGGCAAGGGTACAGCTGCTCGATCGGGGGCAACTGACACCGTGCCCAGTCTCACCAAGGAGATCAACTCTGGTTTGCTGTCCATGAAGAAGGGCTTCTCCAGCTTCATGACCTCCATTGACTCGGCCATCAAGTCGGGCGCGTCCAATGACGATGCCAGTGATACCTTCTCCATACAGAGCGACATTAGCTCCGATTCGGATAACTTTGCCAACGTACTGGGCGATGACAAGACCATGGATTGCATGGATGTTATGTTCCGACTCAATCCCTTCACCACTGACAACATGAAGGCTTCGCCCGTGGAGATGGCCAGTGAAGTGTATGAGGAGCAGCCGAGTAGCTACAAAACAAACATGTCTTCCCCATCCGAGCCATCGGAAGGCAGCACCTGGCGGCGACGCGATCTGGTGTCCATGGCCACCTTCAGGTTGATTCACTGCAATGAATTAATTTACACATCAGTTAATAATTTGCCTATCCACAATCAGATTGACCACCGTGGAGCTTATTCGTCAGCAGGAGGGCCCCAAATCTTCTGTTCGCTTGCAGGTGGCCGCCGTTTCCTGTGACGAATGTGGAGCCATTCCCTGGGATGAGTTGCAGGTAGACTTTACCGAGGGTTTCCCTTTTCTTTTGCCGGAATCTTTTCAGTTCTTTGTCTTTCATTTGTTTTGTGTTTGATTTGTAAATACGAAAACGGACTCAATCCTATCGAGATTCTTTAGTTCCTCTAAAGATTTTGCTCAATTCAATGTTTGCGCTTAACTTTTTGCATGTTTCGATATCTTTTATCTGAACATTTTCCAGTAAAATCACTTTTGAAGTTTATATATTTTTCAATCTGTTGGGGAATCCCCCGAAATGTTTATTTAAAGCAAAAGAATTCTTTCTGTAAGATAACTTATCATAAAATCATTTTCTCATTATATTTTCTCTCTCTCTCTTAAAACAAATGTTAAATTTACTCAAAATCAATCTCAATGTGTGCTAATCAAAACCAAAAAAAAAAACTCAAAATCAATTGTTGTGCTCAACTCTTTATAATCAACATGAAACGAACACTTGTAAATTAATTTATGACAATCCTTACATGACACAACTTTCAACAATTACAACAACCAACAACACTCCAACAATAAATAGATCGCGCATCAAGCAAACAAGGTATAGCATATACAAAATTTGAAATTTTTAAATTAGTTAATTGTTAAGGATTTTATTTTGGCGCTTTGTATATACTACCCAAATTATTATTTATTAACATAATTTAATGGTTTTTGGTGCGACATTTTTCCTTTTAACGTAGTGAACTTTTGGCTTGCTCGCAAACGCATTTTGGCGTTACTGGCCTCTAGTTGAGTAGTTCAGAGCTTACCGTGGGTTCCTTCATAGCTGGTAGCCACTGTGAATACCTCTGAAAGTACGTTGATAAAACATTCTGCCCTCATAGCAATAGAGACGCTCTTGCGGAACTTGTTTGGAAATGGTTTACTCATTCGAATGTTATTTTTGAGCATGATGCCGGTTAGAGAACAGCTATCTCCAACTATTTTCTAGACCTACCCACACAATAAGAACATACCTAGATCCCCACCTGATGTCCATTTGATTTTATAATTTCATTGTTATTGGTATTGCTTTGTTGATGACTTATGATTTGCAACGAATTGGTTTCTTCAGAAATAAGCGTACACATACTGCATAGGTAAATACGGCCAAAAGAAGTACAGTAGAACAAAAAATAGAGCACCCACTGACCTAAAACATTGGCGTCCTACACGACTAATAACTGTACTTGTAAAACTAACAAAGTAACTAAAAACACCCGCTGCTTTAACAAAAAAAAAACATTTTACATCTCTCCCATAACACCCACATCAACACCATCGAAACCCACTCAACTCAAAAACCCACATTGCATGGTGTTGCCTCTAGCTTAGCATGTTGTTCCTTAGCTGTTTCCATTCCAAAGTAGCTGATCACGAGCACAGATTTATGCGACTTAGATCTAACGCACGATATGCTTTCTAACCCCTCCACTTAGACGAAGTTCGGAGCACGCTGCAAGGCTTGGAATCTGGCGCCATATAATCCAGAGGCTCCACCGTGCATCCGGATGCGCTTGGAGGAGACTCTGAATATGCCAAAGGAAATTGAGGGCATCATCGATCGCAAACGCATCCAGAGGTAGGCTCTTTATGCACTATTAAATTGCAAATATGTTTTTAATACTTTTTACTTCTCATTCGTTTTTAGCTGGATCACTCACCACGCCGAGATTCGTGTAAAAGATATCAATATGGATCTGTCGATGAGCACCGTAATTGGACTGGGTGATCTGGCCGAGGATGAGGTCATTTCCCCGCCCATGCCAGTGACCGTAAGATGTCCGCACATACGCATTTCTTTCAGATACTTATTACTTGGTAAATGTCATAGGTAAATCTGGAAAATGTGCGAATCAACTTGCTTGAGGACCGCCCACCCGTAAATATTACCTCACCGGGTCCCATACCCATAAATCTGTGCATTGGTCGCATGCGTTTGGAGCGTGACCAGAGCGGACTGCTCAACATTCAGCCTATAGGTGGGTTACGCCTATCTACGAAACCAAGAATTTATGGCCAAATATAATTATGCTGTTTATACCGTAGATACCAACATGAGTGACGCACAGCATCAGGCGTTGGGCAGTGCCTTATTTGGAGCACCTCGAGAACGCGATCGGGAGCTGTTGTCCATGCAGCTGGTGATGCAGCAGATGAAGCTGGACAACGATCAGCTGCGCCGCCAGCTCGTGGACTCCAAAGTGAACACGGATAACTATAGGTGAACGTTTATTGTTGTATTGATCTCATACATTTACTCATGATTGTCCAAATTCTCTATAGGCACAAGACCAAACAGGAGGCGGATGTGCTGCGATCGTATTTGAAGGCCGCCCAGGACGATATAAGCATATTGCTGGAGGAGAAGAAAGCTTTGCTGGACACCATCCGTTCCTTGCAGGTAATTAAATGGGTCGGAGTTCTTTTTCCCTAAAAAGACTTTCTTACCAGTTTCACTGTCTCTAACTTTGTTGACTGTTATGATCACCTTACCACCTCTTGCTGTTGTTGTTGTGCGTAAAGTTAAAACACGTTAAGCTTAAGAACACTACAAATAATAATGCAAGGATCAAAGGTCAGTTAATGCCCAGCACGCTAGAGCCCTGCCTGCACGCCTTTTGAACTTTTCACACGCCTTGCTTTAGTTTCCACATCAACTTCCTTGCAATGATCTAATGAGCTGCTATATTTTCTTATAGCTACAACTGACCTCATCGAATATGAACCGAAAGAGTGATGGAAACAGGTAGCACAACTGCATGGACTGCATACAATGCTGCGGCGAGAACAACAACGCCTAGCCCTAAGCTCCAGCCAGTGTATGCCGTATGGTCAGATGATAGATGATAGTGCCCCCAAACCATGACGTTCTCAACATCATCGCCATTTGATTTTGAGTTTAGCAGAAGACTGAGCCGTTCCGAAATCGGACACTTTTCACGTTGCCGTTCGTCATTCTTGCTTATACAAGAACCTATACGTACTATAACAGATCTATAACTATTAATTTTTTTATCGGTTTTAAGCTGCCACAAGCTTTTGCTATTGTTCCAAAGAATGCTTTATTTTTCTAAATTTTGGAAATATTTTATGTTGATCTATTGCGTAGCCTTTTTAAACGCAGACTTTTAGATAACCACAATTGTTAATTATTTTACAAGAGATAATCAAAGATCAAACTATGTAAAGCCAGCCGTGTCATTGATATTGCGCCTACTCCACATATTGTATATTAAAACCAATTCCACTAAGATTGGATAGGACATATTGTTGTGATTCATGATCATATCAAAACTGAATTCTAGAAGCTCTATGCATTGCTGTTGTAATCGTGTGCTAACCAAATATTTGGCAAAATTTATTATATCGAACTTTATAGTATTCTCTCGGATGGGATTCACTCAACCGAGGGCTATTGAAATTTGTATTCATGATCAAAAATGCATTCCATTAGACGCGATCATCTTTTTGCTCCACCTACTTACTAATCAAAACCAAAATACACAATGAAATACAATAATCAAAAGTTATACAGACATCCTATACTTACGCCAACTACTAAACAAACTTAAATCAAATGTACCATGTTGAATAAATCAAAAACTCAAGTCAGTAGCGCGATGCGTATACAAATTTTAAATAACAAATTTTCATATTAAAAACTGTACATGAGCAAGTGTTTGTATTTGTACTATAAAGTTTAAAATTAAACTAAAACGATTATTGATTGTTATACATTATACGAAAGTTTTCATCTGTAGCTAGGCGAATTGAAACAAAAAAAATTGAAGTCATATTAAATATTACAAATATATTCAAATGTAAATGTTTGAGTCGTTTTTCAATCAGTTTTCCAGTTTTTGGGGCTGCAATGGGAGTATTTATTTATTCCGAAATCCCATTGCTAGAAAAACAACAATGGTTTTACTTTTATAAGAGTTTATTTTTATTTGAAACTTTACGATCATAGCCAACTGCTGTTGCTGTTGTGTCTCATTCATAGTTAAATAATTTTTAGAGCGCATCTTTTTTTTTGTTTCTGCATCAATCTCTGTTCATAGCAAACTCTCTGCACTTTTGTGTAATTCTTGACCTGTTTTCTTGCGATTGCATGCGTAAAGTTGCACTAAATTATAGATAAACCCTCGAAAAGTTGCACTTAAAAATTTCGATCTTTCGTCAGGCGATGTCTGTGTTTATCTCACTTACGGTTTGTATACATACATATATATTCAAGTGTATTAATTTGCAAAAATATCTATTGGTATATAGTCTGATTTAGAAGAACGCCTAAGATGCAGTTGTCGGATAAACTGCACACATGCACATATGTATGTAATTAGGTCTATATGGGGATTGCAAGTCAAACGCAAAGTTCTTCAACAATCAGCAACAAAGAGTTACAGTAGTAATAATAATAATAATGAACATTTAAGCTACAATTGTGATGACACTCGCAAATGCCTTGGCCTCAAATAAATTTGCATTAAATATTTGATTTAATTTCATGTAAAATGCTTACAAATTAATTGTACAATGTGAAACAAGGCCATGTATGTAAATGAAGCGATAAAGCTGCTTTCAAAATTCTTTCTTCTTTTCTTCGTTACTTTTTATGAATTATGATTTATGATTAATGTCTGCATTCTCCTTCAGCATTAGGCGCGAGTTTAATGACTTACGGATCAGCTTACTTATAAGTATATATATATATATTTTTGTTCTTTATTAAAAAATGCTAGAAAACACAAAAATCATTAGTTGTGGATTTTTACTTCATTTTTTATTTGATTTTTTCTTGTTTGTTTGTTTTTAAGAGTAATCTTAGTTCTTCTTGTTGTTTTATACAAAAAATCAACAAAATAGTAAAACTAAAACTAAAGCAAAGAATTAATTTAAAAAGGGTCACATGAAAACTAAGAAAGTTGAATAAATCGAAATGAAGATAATTGATTCAAATCGGAAATTGCGTGGAACTCATAAGAAATTTATTTGCATTGCTGCGTCTATATAATCGTTTTCTTCTTAATTTCCCTCACTATATATGCTTGTTTTATGTTTCGTTCGTTAAAAACTTAAAGACACTTGGACAATGTTTGAAACTGCTACGAGTTGTTGGTTGATAAATTGTTTTGGGTCTCTTCTTCAAATTTGATTTACAATTATCGATTGATGTTGATTGCAATTATACAATTAATATGTAAACATTGCTGCTAGACTTGTTATTTATTTAATGCCTGGATGAATATTAAAACCATTCAAATAATGCTTAATAAATAAATAAACATGTTATTTGTGGTTGTTTCTCTTGCTAGTGCGGGTTCTTTACTTGTCCTTCTCAGACTCGGCAGCGGCCACGGGCTTCTTGTTGCCAATGGGGATGGCCACTCGGATCCTGGAACACAAAAGCGATTTAGAATATCTCTCTTACGGGGATTTTGGATGGTTAAACTCACTTGTCGGTGATTTCTGTCAATTTGCTGCGCACCAGATCCAAGTGGGTGTCGATCGATTGCTTGTTGTTCTCGTACACCTTGGGCAAGGTAAACAGCGAGACAAAGGCTGCATAGAAGATAATCAGTTGTGTATCCGATTGTGTTAACTTAATCCTCCCACTTACCCAAGATGACCAGAGTCATGCCATTGAACCAGGCACCCACGTAGGTGAAGACCCACAGAATGACGCCGAACTTAATCGAATCGATGATATCCTCAACCAGAAACAGACGCCTCAGCTCGGAGATGAAGCCATTGATATGTGCCACAGCCACGCCGGCAATGTTCTGTACCTTTTCGTGCGACAGCGTCAGATCCAGCTCCAGGTAATCCCTGATTTCATAAGGAGGTACGTTAGTTAATCATTTTTTTATGGGAGATATCAGTCTACAATACTCACTTGAAGGGGTGTCCCTCGTTTGTCTTTTGCACGGCCTGTGTCACAGATTTGTAGATTCTGAAGGCGACGGTGCCGAAGAGGGTCAGGAGCGACAAGTAGGCGAACACGCTGATCACCGAGAAGCTGGAGATGGCGGCCAGTGTGATCAGACCAGCGCCGAAGACGATGCCGGATTTCTTCACATCGCGCCAGTAGATAAGGGATTCCACTGGAAAGAAGAGCAATTGGATCAATTAGAATCTGCTTTTGGTCCACCATACACATTTGATTTTTCATTCCCAAATTATAACCCCCATAAACTGTGAAAAGAGACAAGATACGAGTGGACAATGTGGACTGAGAATCCCCAAATATACGGAGGCACACACACGTTCAGCGTCTCGCACGCATCTATATATCTTTTCAGCTGGCGGCAATTATGCAATCTATGAGATAAATGGATGAGATACAAATTCGAGCACCGTGGCCCCATCTACCGAGGTGGTAATTATCGTTAGCATTTGTTCAACGGCATGCAACTAAGCTCTGATACTATAATATCTGAACCCAAGCACCACCTTTTCTCAGCCCGGTTGGTTCACTCACACAATCTGTTCGACATTTTTCGGGTATTCAAGTTTTCGGGTTTTCCAACGGATCGTTCGCGGTGCTCCTACGTTTGACGTTCGCTGCCAAGTTCTACACACTAGCGAAGTATTATTTGGCGTCTGTTGGTCGGGGGCAGAACGTATATGAAAATGTCTAGAAGAAGAGGGCCAAATTGTCCGGACCCAGCCGGAAAACAAAAGAGAGCCGTGAAGAGCATAGCTACCAAGTGGGAAGAGCGATAGCGAAAGAGTGTTTGAGTGGCGAACGGATATGAAAATGGAAGTCGCAAACGCTTAGGAATCGATTGTCCAGCTCGTGACGGAATGTATCTCTTGGATTCGGATTCAATCGCTGACGTAAACACCTCTCCATCCGCTATAACTTGGCCATCGGATTGGGCTTCATTCGCTTTCGTCGGATTTGCCGATAAGAAGTCACTGCCCCACGGTGTCTGGGTTAACCCAATTAACATATGTACTAAAACAAACAATTCGTCTATAAATACACATCTCAAGTGTTGGAAATAGGGGATTTACCAACTCATTGAGAGGTCATTAGTTTGAACTGATTTGTTAGGGTGCAAACTACTTAGGGCAATCCAGTAAGGTGCTACCCGCAAGGAAATGATATATGGCCTATAATTAACGATAAGCATTTATTATTTTATAGTACTTTATAGTAGTTTGGTTTAGGAAACACATTAATGAGTTTATGATAGTGTATGCTTGTTGGAGATGCGTTGAAATCTATATATGTTGGATCCTCAGTAAAAATGGCATATAAATAGTATAAATGGTAACCTTAGAATACACCTAAACAAATAGCATATAGATAAAACCGAAAGCCTGCAAGCTGGGTAAACTAGTTTCGGATTCGAATCCGTCTAAGTTGCCAGGCCAGACTCGATCTGAGGGGTATTATGTAAATATGGGTGAAATAAATTAGAAAGGAGACGTACAATAGTGATGAGATGGCAGCGTCTGAGGCCCTTAGCTCGGTGAAAAGACTGAGAAAGCTCTCCGATGGGAGAAAGTTACCCGAGTACCAATTGAATCGAAGATTTCGTTACAATTGCAACTGGAATCCAGCCGAAGATTTCTTCGGTTGGAACTGGTTTGGTTTCGTTCCCCTTGAAACCCGTTTTGGCCGAAAGTGAAGTGCAGCCTCATCGGGGCAGCAGAACACGAATGTAGTGATAGAAAATAATTACAGAAAAGAAGGCAGATAAGAGCGACTGGGACTGATAACGTATAGTAAGTACCTGCTATTTCGACACTTGTTTAATAATTCAATTTAAAATTGCCAATGCAAGCTGGATTTTTGATGATGGGCGAACATTTTCTGTTGATTGCTGGTTGCCAAGCACTCAGTTCACAACGTGGCACAAAATGAATATACCATATATGAAATTAGCACTGTGTCTAGAATCGAAGCGAAAAAGAATTTGCATAGCGAAGGCTGGATTTCATTGGATAGTGCTTTTTGGTTATGACTTTCATTCAACATTTTAGCCACTTTGGCGGTGATGGTATTCTGCTGCTGACGTTGGCAGCAATCACTGCTCCGCTCCATAAATACATTTTATTCCACGACCTCCCGAAGATAAGACCCTCGTTGGGATGCTATTGTTGTTTTCGGGGGGCTTTAAGAACCCAGAATGGTCAACGTGGACCAGCAGCCAGGTGATAGCGAAGGCGGAGATAGCTCCCTGGTGGTTTCCCATTTGGTATTACCTGGTCCGCGTTCTGGAAGCGGCTGAAAGTTGCCATTGGAGTTGTTGCGTGAGTAGCGCTTGCTGCCGCCTGCCATTTTTTGTGTATTTTAAAAACAGTTACTAGAGCTTGGCGCCAAAATGTATGCAAAGCGGGCTGGACTTTCGCGTGTCTAGGCTTAATTACAGCGATGAAGTTAGTTAGTTAGTTAGTTGGCTAGTCACGCACACACACAACCACTGGCACACGAATGGGACGATTCGGCCGACCGTCTGAATCGAGCGCAGCAAAAGAACTGGAAGAAGTTTGAGCACAAATTAAACCAACAAGCCTCCAATTTGCCGTCGCATATGGGGAACTGCTTGGATGGAGCGAGCGGGACACCGACTGTAGCGGGTGGGGGAGCGAGAGAAAGGCAGAGGGAGAGGGCGCGAGAGTGGCGGCAAACAAGTTTTCTGGATTGAAAAAGCAGTGGGAGCCCCTATCAAGCAGTGCACAGTGGGCACGCCAGCAATCCAATCGATTAATGGACTACATATGCAATTTTATGTTTCCAATAAACATAATTAAATTCTATAAAATGTGTATTATTTCTTGATGGTATATTTGTACTTTCATAAATAAGAAGATTTTTGTATATTCGCTTACAAACCAATCTAGACAACCCACTGTGCACACTGTGCGGTTGGAGAGAGCTCCATTGGAGAGCGGGAGAGAGCAAGAGAGACGATCCGCATGGAAAGTAAAAGATAACGCGCAGTAACAACAACAAATCCGGCATGGGGGCCGCAAGGAGAGCAAGTGCTGTACGTCTGTACATATGTCAGCAAACGTGTCAACCTCAACCACGAACTTGGATTCGCGATTCGGCTGTGTGGAGCCGAAGATTGGAGATTGGACTTACATACGTAGTGTTACGTTGAGTGACGTAGTGGGTGGGGTTTTGCGGTTGAATCATGAATCCGAAGCGTGACCAACAATGGCGAAATGCGGGAAATGCTAACACATACGATGGGCCTAAATCAATAAATTAAATCTGCACTCACATCGTCTAGCATTTGTACTGCTTATCTGGGTTCAATGGACTGCTTGCGCCGGTTTGACAGCCACTGTGCGTGGCAATATCCAAAGCCGTGCTCAAATGAAAACGCAATAGGCGGGAAAACTGCGTTTTGGCGAAATGCGAAAAAGCGTTTATAGTGACATCATCATGCGCAAACACTTAAATCCAACCCCAATCACCTCTAAAGCTTTTGCGTTGCTTTCTAACCTTTTTATTTGGCGCGTTTGAATGAGTAAGCTCTGTTGCAAATGATATCATAGCATTGCTCGCTGACATAATTCCTAAATGCGCGGCAACAAACGTATGTACATAGATGCAATTATTATGTGCACCTGACATTGTCAGAAAGTCTGCAGAATTGCATAAGGCAATTATAGCAATGCAGCACATAGAAGCAAAAAGAAAATAATAAAATAAACCAGAGAGTA
This sequence comes from Drosophila sechellia, assembly GCF_004382195.2. Taxonomy (NCBI): domain Eukaryota; kingdom Metazoa; phylum Arthropoda; class Insecta; order Diptera; family Drosophilidae; genus Drosophila; species Drosophila sechellia. The sequence continues at coordinate 4,908,944 of NC_045949.1, forward strand.
CAACAATAATATGAACAACATTCAAGGTTTTTCTTTGTATTAAAGATTAAATTTTTAAATCATAATTCACTTAAATCTACTCACGCACGCACCCCCCACTTGAAACCGCAATAAAGTTCCACGAGTGGACGAGCCACTTTGGCTTATCAACCCAATTTGAACAGGGGGAAGTGCTGATAAGAGAAAATTCTTCTCAGATTAGGAATAGTTTTAGAACTCAATCACTTTTCGCACAGTAATCATAAATGAAAAATTGTCACCATTGATACATCTTTTCTATGCACTTATTGATAACAAGTGATCAATGATACCAAAAATACCCAATTCACGTAACTCCTATCTAATCGAATATTAAAGAAGGGGACTTATTAGCCCTCTACGCCGAAATACTTTTTCCAATTTTTCCTTAAGTCCTCAACATTTTCCCTAAGACACTAAAAAGAATATTTATAAATAAATTATAGCTGCATTTAGAGAGAGGGGCTGATTTGAAAAGAGAGGTAAAGAGAAAGAGCGCGAGGCGAGGCGAGAAATAAAAGAAATTCCCCAAGGGAAATTCCGTTTCATTCGATTTTCAGCTGGCCATGCGGTCGGCCCTCATATCTAGCCAAACCCTATATGTACGTATATATGTAGTACATCTATAATGGAATTCTTCCGCAACAATTTTCATTTAATTTTACTTACACGACTCGCGGTTCAGGGGCAAGTCTTTGAGTTCGCCCAGCGATTGCAGCAGAGCCTGCAGCTGTTCCAGACCAGCAGCCATCGTATCTTATTGTGTTGGGATTGACTGGATTAACTGAGTATATATGGTTTTAGTACTATCACTAAAGCTTTTCGCCCGACTGCAAGTGGAAGACAAAATTGGAAATGTAGCGAAAGTTCGGTCGACTTTTTCGCGCGGTTCACGGATCGAGGAAATGCGAATAATGCAACCGCGGGCATTAACATTAGCCAACTGAACGATCGCGGGCCAGAGCCGAAGCCGATCGGATCCGACCTAGACGAGAGATATAGAACCCGGCCGAGAGTTCCTCGCACCCGCTGGCGGAACTGATATGGAAAGTGCCAGCCAGTCGACGGGGCCAGATAATAGGATAGGATTAATATTATTATATTATTTCATTCACCGCTGATTTATTTGCTTTGCGACGATAACCGCATTGGCTAGGTGCACGTCTTGATATTGAATATGATACAGTGGTCGCTGGCTAAGGGAGATTCTTCTTCTTTAGGTTACTTTAATGGCCAATAGAACAGAGTGCACCAAATAATAGGTGTTTTAAAGTAGGCAATGATAGTTAGTTCCTCTTTCTGGAACTTCGCATTTTCTAGTGATCACTGTATCCACATTTGCATATATTGTCAGCGTTAGGGCACCTATCCAAGTTATATAATTAGAAAAGTATCCGCACAAAAAACACGAAAAATTCCGCGAGTTTTTCTGGGGCGGGGGCAAACAGATTGCTGCGACGACAATGACAAAGGCGCGGATACGTGTTTTCTGTCAGCTGCAAGTGCGGGTCATTCGAGGAGTTCAAACAGCTGACACAATCCGTGGCATTCGCAGTGGAGGAAGGGTATCCACATCCCGCACAGGCACAGACACTGTCACACACTTATAACCAAACGCACGGGCACGCAGAGTGCGGAAAGAACCATTTACCGATCTCGTTTTCGTGGTCGCGTTCTCGTGTTCGTTTTCTCGATCTCGATCTCGATCTGGACCTAGATCCCGACTCTGGGGCAATGTGACGTTGTCAAAGTCCGTACATCAACTAAACTACAATTAATTTCAGATGCGCTCAGCTCGTCGCAGGGCGAAGCGAATACACACATGTCCATACGAATACAAGCGCACACACACACGCGCTGAAATTACACACGCAGGTACCCAACGCAAAGAACAGCTGCGAGCAGTGAAATAGGTTCTATTCACTATTGTCAAATAAATGTAATAAGAACAAGAACCAAATTGGATTTTATGTTTTCATTAAAAGGCAAAGGGAGATTCTTTCGAATTCTATAGAATTGTCTCAGCTTCATATGTTCCCCCACATTTTACAAAACATTTAAAAGCTCCTGAATAAAACCACAATACGTAAAAGTAATTCCTTATCCGAAGATCACTAACATTTTGGACCTTACTGTGGGCAAAGAAGGAAAGAGGAAAGGGCCGATGGTGAATTGCGGAAGGCTAGGTAGCCGACTGATTTTCTCCCGAACATGTCCCTGCACGCCGCGATCACCGGGAACCGGTAAAAGGATCGAAGAGAGCGAATGTCCAGGTGAGAAGATGAGAGAGCAAAAGGAAGCTGAACCGAATCGGTTCACCCGATCTATAGGTCATACAAATTCGAATCGGTTATAATTTACAGCTACAGTGAAGGTAAACAAATTGTCAAGATGTTGGATTAAAGTTTAGATAGTCTATACTATGCATTTAAAGAGATTCCGTAAAGTACTTAAAATCTAGCCAATTATTGCACCGTTCGCTATGGATTTAACATATCAAGTGCCCACTGTTCCAATATTCTGTTGCTCCCCAGTTCAACTGCTTGACCGCCCAGTGCAGCCTACATTGCAATGTTTAAATGTTAAACCGCACGGCTAGCAGATCAACAACAACAGCAACACCAACCCAAAGATAATGCCAACGACAGCAACAAATGACAGCGAATGGCTGAAATACTTAGCTAAAATGCTAAAATTAGCAAGCAACTGTGAGTTTGAACATTGACGCCGGCCGGGTAGTCAGCACCCAAAGGGGGTGCGAATGGGACAGAACGAGATGGATGAGAGCAGTAATGAATGAGATTCAAGATTCAAGGTTAACGATTTCGCGCCTTGAAGAAGCTGCTCACTGCTTACTTTGAATTGTGAGCTGCTTGCGGCAAGCAGTGCGAACTGCTTAGCCAAAAGCGCTCGAATTTTAAAATTTAGAATGTACCTATTTTCACTTTTCGGGATCTGACGTCAGCATCGATAAAACCAAAAGCTCTAAGTGCTCATGACTTGGCGACTCCCTTATCTTCAATTTCTAATTGCAAACCAGTTATCGCTAGGCAAAGAATTAAGTCATTTCTACTGGCTTATCATTGTTATTTGTGCGTTTTTTTCTAATTTAGCTTTTTGCACTTGAATGCAAATTTTTCGCATATATAAATATTCTTTTTTTTTTTTGGCGCTGAATTAGCAAAGGCCAGAAAAATGCCGTCGATGATCTAATCGATTTCGGCTGGAAGTATAAAATGAAATATGTATACAAATGTTTTTAGACAACAAGAAAACTTGTCGTCCGGGGCACGTAGCATTTCTCTTTTTGGCCGTTACTCATTCGAGTTCTTAAGACAGTTAAAAAATTTAATGAAATAAATACCTAAAGACCGTTGGTTTAGATAGTTATATCTTAAGAATTAATACCAATGCAGTCATGGCTAAAAACTGAAACGAGTCATTTCGATATTTAAATACGAAATATTCATAATATAACGAAATTTCACCACTTCGAATGGAAAGCGCAAACTAGAACAATGGATGACTAATCATGTTTCTTAACGCTACACTGGCTGCGAAAACATCAATGTCTAATTAACAGTTTTACATTCACCGCCCGCTTGGCTTTCCTCTGTTGGAGAATGCTAATGTGGGCCGACTTCCGACTGACTGGCTCGTTTGTTCAAGTATTCGAGTGCCCACAGTGGGCAGTCCACGGCGAGCGGCACTTAAGCTCCTAACCATGTCCAAATTGGGCACCGCACTCGGGCTGAAAGCCCGATGGATGGAGAAATCCATCAGCGCCACAGGTTCATGTCTAGCCACTCGTGCAAATTGTATTTTGGCCAATAGAGGAGAATCATGTGGAAAAGAAGGGGAAGCAGATTTTTTGCAAATTTGGGAGTGGCTGGCTAATGAAATATTGATATTCTAGAGCTTGTTACTTTTCTTATAGTATATGTCAGTACTTGGATATACATATGTACACTTAAACTTAAATCATGATGAATAGCTAGACTATAAATATTTACGACATCTAGATGCAATAATGAGTTAGTGGTGATGTAAACTTAATTGGCCAATTAAACTATTTTAGTTTGACTCAAGCAGAAAATCAAACCACTGATTTTCTTTATACTGTTAGTAGATTTATTGATAGCAATTCGATATTCTGAGCATCACAAATGTAATAAAAAAGCGATTTAATTCAAAGCCAAAGTCCAGCCGTTAAAGTGACTAAGGAAAGCACAGTACAAGTGCATGGTTAACGAGTGATTTTTTAAAAATAACTAAAGTCGTCAGACGGCGACCAAATTAAATGCGAGTTAGTCATAACAAAAGCAAATAATTTTACAGCCAAAATGCTGATTATAAGCGGTGCACTAAGTGAGTAAAGGTACAAATGTACATAGGTTTATACAGACATATTTGTACATACTAGTACCTATAGAAAGTGCATGGAGCGTTAGACTGAGCTCAGATTGCATGCGAGGCCTTTGCCCCCCAGTTTTGTGGTGGGGAAAACGGCAGACGCCCCATATCAGTTTGCGATTTTCAGTGGTAAAGTGTTTTTGTGAATATGCAACAATAGAGGAGCTTCCTGTCCTACAACTAACTATGAATTTAAAAGACAATTTTTGGCATGTGCAGTATAAATTGACTATTTTTCACAATTCAAAATATAGTTAAGTGGTTCTACTGTACTGGACGGCACTGTGCCGCTTGTCGGTATAGTTGGGTTGGCTTAGCATGCGATCCGATTACGGTTACCGCTCACCGCTTCAGTGCAAATCGTTTGGCTGGCGGGTAACTGAACTATATGAAAACGACGGCTAATTGCAATGCGACTGGACTTGCAACCCAATATATGAAAGGGATGGCAGCGAGGGGTGGGGGTTTGCAAAGTGAGGGGGCGTGGCAGCAACCCCCATGAGCATTACAGAAAATGCAAATTATTTACTATGTACCCTCCAGGTGAAAGCTGCACCAAACATGAAACTAAATTTTAAAGTGTAGTTACAAAGTAGAAAGTGTAGCTTAAATTTATATATTTTAGTAATAAGAGAGATTTAAATGCCTACTATACTATTTAAATCGTTTTGAATGTTATCCACATCGGGGCATCCCCCAATACATGTAATATTGCCCTAGAAAGGTACAGAGACAATGCAGAGTGGAGCACTCGAAAGGATATGCGGAATAATGTGGCATACTTTCTGGGGCACTGCTTGCAGCAAATGAATATGAAAACAACAACAACAACAGCAACAGCGGGAGCACAAAGCCCGTCATTTGTACTTGTGCTCGTAGGCTCTTAACCAAATGGGGGAGCAAAACAAAGCCAACAGCAATAACAACAACAACAACGAAAAAGGACAAAAAAGAAGAACGGGGGTGGCTCGATGACATCATCATCATAATCATATAAAACGCATATTGACAATCGTTTCGTAGGATTTGTACAGTTACAGTTTTACAGCGCACAGGTTGGGCGGTCAAGCAGCAGAGTCGCGGGCACAGTTTGGGCTGCACTGGACTTACCTTGCGGGTGCAAACGTTCGGGCTTAAACCAGGCATCTGCAAATAGGCGATTGATATATTGATTTTCGTTAGTTTAGCGGTTAGTCGAGGTGCGAAAAGATAATGAAAACAGGACGGGAAGGAGATGGCGTGCAAAACAAAAGCTCAGTGCAAAAGCAGTTAGGCAGAGTTAAGGACAAAGCAGTTAAAGCAGTACTACAATTAAAATTTTAAAGCAAAAACAGCTATAATACACAAAAGGGTTAAAAACCACTTTTACAACAACACAGTATATACATATATACTATATGGACAAATTATACAATCCTTAAGCATAAAACTACCACCCAGGCCACCGTTGACAGAGGTTAGTTTCGTTGTTTTTCCAACTTATTTCACAAATGCGGGGTGAGTTTCGTTTTTTTTTTTTTGGGGAATTTCGCTCATCGTTTTTCTTTTAACTTACTGGGATCGAGTATGGAGCAAATCAATGGGCGCTGCTTGCACACGCCATTCTGACCGGTTTCACCAAATGCGGACATTATGCTGGTTTCAATTTGGATTTGCTTTTTGCTTAGCACACTTCTTCGTTAGCACTACGAGTTATCCTTTTTATTTGGACAGTAACTTTTCCGTTTTATTCGATTGTTTTCGTTGAGCAAAGCGCAGCGCAGAAAGAGAGCGGAGAGAACGAAGAAACGAACGAACGGGTATTACGACGTTAAGGTATTACGCTATAAGAATTTTCCACTTCCGTGTGGCGGCCTCACGACGCGTATAGAGACTGAAACGTATTGGCAAAAGCTTTGCGCGAAAAGCAGGCCGGGCCTAACCCCCGTCCCATTCCCCCCTGGAAAGGACAACCCTAGGCTCAGAGCGGCGGCGCCGAGAGAGAGAGTAAGAGAGATGTCTAAGCTGACCCCCGCTGCGCACACTACACACTACAGTGGAGCCTCCTAACTCATTGACAAAGCGTGTCCTTTTGTCACTGGTAGTGAAAAATGTGTATGCAGAATGTTTTAATAAGCTAAAAATCGTAAGAAATTTATATCTTTTCTTTTAAAAAGTTTTTAAATTATTTTGTTTTGAGGATGTGCTTAGTCGATAGCGTGTGTCCACTGTAATCGGCCGGCAGGGCTGGGGGCGATGTGGATTCAATGAGCGGGCAGCCGCAAGTCTCGCCAAGTTGAGCAACCGTGCTTAGCCCTGAACTCGGTGGCACGGCAGTAGCATTTGATGTGCCGCCGAGTTTGGGGAAAGCTCGCTAGCTGGGGGCCATCGATTTCACCTATTGCAGCTGACCCGCTGCCTGGTGACCGGAGAGTTTTTCCGGGCGGAGACTTTTCTTGGCTTTCCGCGCAGCGCATGCGTTGGCTTCTGCAGGACTCTTGTTGTTTTCGTTCGACACCCAACGAGTGGGCCGGAAATTGCCAGACGCTGCAACTTTTGGGTGCGGTGGGTGCAGATGCTGTTGCTGTTGCTATCGCCCGCACGCAGCCCAACCGCCAGCTTGCCCTTTGACCCCGCCCTGCAATTGCGTGCGGCGCGAGAATTAGATAGCAAATCAATCAACTGAGAATCGCAACGCAACGCATTTCGCACTTTTCTGGCCATTGGTAGTCTAGGCAATCATTGTTCCACTTTGCTGAATTGTATACTTTTGGCCATCGACCAATATTTGACGCATTCCACATGAGATGTGCTGCCAAAATGGCAAACTTCTTTGACGGCTTAGCACAGTTCTGTCCGAATGAAATCGATATGTTGGCAGGAAAATGAATACGGAAGCATGTTTTACGGAACAATTTCCCAGGGAAACTTATACCAAAGCTTTCGCACTAAGTTCTTTGATACTGATAAATTTGACCTACTTTATAAGTGGAAAAAACCTTTGACAATATATGGAATTCCTTTGAAAAAACTTATACTATATTCTATATCTATTATATGTGGGTTAAGTATTGTTTAAAGGTAAATTGTTAGCAAAAAGAAGACAGCGGTTTATTTTTCATCAAAAGAGAAAATCACTTATTCGCTATAATCCACATATATCGAGCAATACACTTGTCCATATTGGTTTTTAGGTTAAATTTGACCCACGCACCATAACTTTCTTAATATAGGCAACTCTTGTCTGGTTTTTCCACCGAACACCATGTGTTCTTCTTTATGTGGCCCCAAAAAAAGCGATTCCCCCACTTAATCGATCTCTGGCCGCGTGGGAGATGCAATTAACCAAAAATAATTTAAAAAAAAAAACACACATTGTTTACTCGGCTCCACTCTTCGGATTTCCGCTTTTCTTTACCGATCAACACAACGCACAAGTAAAATTAAAATAAATTCTATATCTGCGGTCAGGATGGTATTGTTATATGTAGTTATTATACACAAATGTGTAAAGTTAAAATGTGACGATATCGGGAGCTGTCAGTGAACTACAGTTGATTGCAACTAACTATGAACGTTGGCGATAACGGGGGTGCGATAAGGTGGATGCTAAACGAGAGGGGAAGATGCAATGGAGGAATCCGTTTCGGATGCGAGAGTCCAAAGCGAAATCAATGGCAAATTGGAAGACAAAAGCGCAGCGAAAGAACAAAAGAACAAGGCAAATATGTATGTGCGCTCCAGCTCAGCTGGTTAGTGGAATAACAAAAATAGCCGCATAATCGCACTAAAGGAATGGATGCAACCAGACTGTCAGACAGTCAGACAGAGGCGTCGATGGAAATCACTAATTGGAAAATGTTTTTCCGCCTGTTGAATTGAATTATTCGCTGGCTAAATTAGCGCACTGCCGAAAGGTAGTAGAAATGGGAATGGAAACGTGAGATTGCCAAATAGTAGCAGACATTACTACGCAACAATAAATTACTTAGCCGCAAATTGCTTTAATGGACACGAGGCTGAAACACAGAAAACACACAAAAAGAATCGCAATGAAATAAAGCGAAATATGATGAACGGACATGTGTACGTCAATGGTGGGTACACCCTATATATGTATACATATATATTATATATATATATATATATATATGGAGCTTTTGGAACGGAGCAGCTAGTGAGCTACTGAGCGGCTGATTCACGCCGGCTAAGTATTTCGGTAATGGTGAAACCAGCTTCGAGAATGTTGCCCCCTTTTCGTATCTACCATACGCGGCGTGATGAGTTGCCCAGTTGGGATTAGTTATGCAATTTACCTTCTTTTCACCTCCGTCTGCTCATCTAAGGTTTGCCTATCTGCTCTACGATTCAGCTCCCTATCTATTTAACTGTTTGTGTGTGCTTTGTTAGAAACAATAAACAGTTAGGGAGCTTATAATAATATTAATTTCATTCATAATATATTTGATTAATCACTGCTTCTCCCTGCAAAACATATTGCTTTTATAAAAGTGGTTTCTTGCAGTAAATTAGCGGGTTGCCTTTAGCGAACGACCCCTGTATTAAGCAGTCATAATTCTGTTCGTGGCATTCAAATGAGTGTGAATCACGCGGTGACGATCGATTGCGAAAAATCTATGGAAACTATGAGAAAGCCGGCAAACAATGCGGCTGCTGTTCAGATCGAGAATGATTAATGTCAAGGGAAATGGCAAAAAAAAAAAGAAAAGTCGAAGAGAGTATCTTCTGGGCTATTAAATTTCACCGCATTGCGATATAAAATTCATTTAATAAGAGAGCCCCGCAAAAACCGATGACATCATGAGCAGAGTTGGAGGAAAAAAAACCATACAAAAAAAAAATAAGAGAGTGGCGAATGACTAACGCACAAAACAAAATTAAATAGAAGGGGCAGCGGGCGGTGGAAAAGGACGTGGGATGCAAGGTGCGCCGCAAGGACACTGGGAACAAACATCAAAAGGGTATTCAAACGACGACGGTGCAATTTAATACTCGAATGACGACGGGAACACAACAAATTAATTAGAAACGCAATGATAACGGGTTGACTAGGTGCTATTTGCAGTGGCTACACTCACCCAATCCGTATTTGCAGAAGATCTCCTCGACGGACGCAATCTTTGGCTGCGGCTGGGTCGATTCAACTGGCGCCACTGGCACAACCTTCGGCTTGGGCGGCTCCACCTTGGGCTTGGTTGGCTCTGGTTTCGGTTCGACTACGGGTGCGGCGATGGTGGGTGCCTTGGGCGCCTCCTGGACAGTGGGCTTGAACACCACCTCCTCGTCATCCAGGTCGGTTATCAAAGCGGTTGTCACGGGTACAGCCACTGGAACCGGCTGGGGTTTGGCAACTGGTACTGATACTGGTACTGCCACTGGAGCAGGAGCAACAACTGGAGCAGCATCGGGAATGGGAGCTGGTGCGGGTGCTGGTGTGGGTGCTGAACGTGGCTCCTCCTTAAAATCGCTGGCCAGATCCTCCGACGAGATAAACTTCTCGTTGTCCTGATCCTTGAGGGCATCTACAATGGGTTTCTTGGCCGGCGATGGTGTGTACGAGACGGACGGCGATTCGGTGTCGGAATCCTGGTTGGCCTTGGTCAATGGGGCGACAGGAGCAGCTGGGGCAGCAGTGGTTGGCTTGCCCAGGAAGTCATCCTCCTCGTCGTCATAGAAATTGGCCGTGGACGGTGCCGTGGGCTGGAAGGCCTGGAGTGGTGCCGAAGGCTGGTCACTGAAGCTGCCCAGGAGGTCCTCCTCGACAGGAGCCGGAGCTGGGACAGCAGGGGCTGGCGCCACTGGAGCTGGAACGGCCGGAGCATGAGCTGGAACAGCTGGAGCTTGAGCTACCGTCTCTGAGAATGCAGCGAGGGGAGCGGAGAAGCCCCGCTCGGCATTCATGAAGTCGGTGGTCAGTCCACTGATGCCCTGCTTCACCTCCTTGCCAGCGTCGCGCAGAAAGTCCTCGAAATCATCAGTCTTCTGTGCAAACTTGGTGTCCAAATCGAGTTTGGCATCCTTAGCGTCGGCGGCCAGGCGTTGGACAAACTCCTGGGCATCGCCAAAGTCCAACTTCTTTTGCTCGTTGGCGAAGTAGTGCTCCGTGTGGGCATTATCGTCCTGTGCACCACTACTCACATTGCAAGTATCGCCACCAAGTCCAGAGTCCTCGTAGGCACGTTGTGCCTGCTTGAAGATGTCCTCGTTGGTGGCAGCGGCCTCCTTTTTCAGTTCGTCGAAGTTCCGATCCATATTCTCCAGTGTTTTGATTTCAAAATATAACACTTGTAATCAATAAGAATTTTCACAGATGTGTTGGAATATCCTGGCCTTCTGATTGGAACTTCGCACACACGCACACGTACGCACGCTCAGCGGAGATGCTTCACACACACGACACACCCACACACACACGCACAGGCTCCGAGCTACAGCTGATTTTGCCGGTTGGAATTAATATGATTTTTTTTAGCCGACTTAACTGCCTTCTGGTGACTAAAAGCCCGCAGTTCGCAGTGTTTTGTGCTCGGGAACGTTGAATTTAATTTGAACCACAGCGACTCTTTTACAGGCGCCGTCGATGCAGACGTTTGAAAAGTTTCAATGGACCTGCGCTAGAGGTGGCACAGCATTCGATACTATCGATGGCGCGCCCTGCATAATTGCCTAAAAATAGCCAAATATCTTGAACAGCCATGTTTCGAACCAAAGTTATGATGTTATCGGAACGTTTAGCCATGACATCAACCCAATATCTCTGGCAAATTCGCTAAAATTCCCGACATTTCCAGAAACTTTGCACAATTCAGTTATGTCTAATGTTTGATTTATTCGTAAACATAACAACCATGCTCAGGCGGTCCACTTGAGGCAGCGTGTGTCCTGGTGCGTATTCAGGCACCTAACGCAACAGTAGCGCGTTCCGCAGGCGGTGCACGAGTACAACGAGAAGTTGCCGCAAACGGCGCAGAAATGCCGCAGTGGCTTTTGTGGAGCCGGCGCTGCGGCGCTCTCGTAGTTGGGCTGCTTGTCCTTGTCCTCCTCGAGCAGTTGCTGAAAGTTCTTGCGATACTTGACGAGAAAGTATTCGGCGCCCTTGCGCTTGCCTTTCTTCTCCTTGCCGGTCTTTAGGCTGTCCTGGAATTTGGGCAACTTCTTGGACATGACGAGGTCGGCGTGTGGGTCATCGTGGTAGTTGTCCTGTTCCAGGGCCTCCAAGGCTTTTCGGGCACGCCGCTGGCGGGCTGTGGAGTCCAGGACACGCTTCTTTTCAGCGTCCTTGATGCGGTTGGATTCGCGACCCGTCATGGTTGTTTTGGGGTTTTTACTTTTGGCTATTGGATTTTATGGGTTGTGTAGGTTTTAAGCGTCCTTGTCGTGCAACGGAAAGCTTATCCGATCCATCAAGTCGTCCACTCGCGCCTGCAGAACTTCCACAATGTCCGTGGAGATAAACAAATGGTTCTCGTCCAGATCCTGGATAATGAATTTGCGACCCAGAGCCAGTTTTTCGTCCAAGTGCAGCAGGAATTGTTTCATAGCAGGATCACTGCGGGGAATGGGTTGAATATAGCGAAACAAACGTATAGGCGTGTACACCACTTACCACTCCACCAGCACTCCTTTCATAACATTTACCATGTTGCCAGCATTTGCTTGCCGAAATGAATAAACAATTCACCAATTCTCAGAGCTGAATGACAATCACAGTGAAACGTAAGTTAGAGCTGGCAGTCAGATATTTTAAGTATCGATATTTCCTTGACTTTACTCGATAATTTAATCAATAATAGTCACATCAGCAACATAATGTTAATAATCAACGAAATATAACACATTACTTTTAGCCAACACTCGAAATTAACTATATTAAGTTAGTTTGAGCGTCGAAAGTTTCGTACCTTCAAAAAATAGCTGTTTTGCCAGCCCTATCAGTGCCACTCTCTACGAAACGTAGACAGAAGTAGCGGGGTATTTGCCAGTCACACGGACAAACACCAAGGCAAAAGTGTGAGCAAATATTGAATTCCAAATTAAATTCCCAATTATATTAGGCCAAAAGCACGCAATGGAAAGGCTGAACGGAAGGAATGTGGCACTACTGGTGCTCTGCCTGTGCGCCGGCTACGCCCTGGTGTTCGCCGAGGGCGAGAAGGAGATACCGGTCACCAAATTCGGCCAGAACATAGCGCCGACGATGACTTTCCTTTACTGGTGCGTTATATGCGGGGCAATTAACATAATTGATAACAATGACCGATGTATTTCTCACCTTTGATCCGCCAAATAGCTACTCCTGCGGCTATCGCAAGGCGTTCGAGGACTACGTGGGCCTGCTAGGCGAGAAGTATCCGCAAATCCAGGTGAATGGCGGCAACTACAATCCGCCGGGTCTGAACTATTACCTCTCTAAGATGATATTCGCCCTGAAGATCATAATCATTGTGTCCGTGGTCAGTGCGGTCAGTCCGTTCACCTTCCTCGGCCTGAACACGCCCAGTTGGTGGAGCCACCTGCAGGCGAACAAGATATACGCCTGCATGATGATCTTCTTCCTGGGCAACATGCTCGAGGCCCAGCTCGTCTCGTCCGGCGCTTTCGAGATAACACTAAACGATGTGCCTGTGTGGTCGAAACTGCAGACGGGACGCTTTCCCTCGCCTGAGGTACTCTTTCAAATCATCGACAACCATCTGCAGTTCACCGAAAAGGTGCAGGAGAATCCGGACTTTGTTAAATAATAGCATTGGACGTACTGGACGGACGGAGGAGCGGAAACAGCAGTTGGACAACACCAAAACAGCCGCAGACAACGATTTCCGGCTCTGAACCCTAACTTAAACATAAGCTCTTGTTCCGACATTATCCACTTAGCTGTATTTCTGTTTTCACCCCAACTATAGCCTACTCTACACGTCCTAAACGCATCCAATCCGATCCGAACGAAATCGCATTTGATCGGATTTAGATGGGGTATAAAGTTCGCTTTAATTTCAATCAAACGAAATTTCTTGTGCGTTCGTTTTATGTGTTGTAAATTTTATTTATCAAAAAACTGGGCTTTCTTTTTGGTTGTGTTTCGTTTACAATAATCCCAACAGGGGCACAGAATTTACTTTCGTTGCAGTGGAGGCAGTGGTTACTCTTCTCGACCCCTCTTCCATAATTATATTTGGTAAGTGGCATATGGTTTTAGTTTTTGGTGTCCACGTAATTAGATTACATCTCCACGGAAAATGGCACTGTTCAGTGGTTAAAGTTTGCTTGGTACTCGAGTTGGGGTTTGGATCGTTATCGTTTCCTGGATAGGATAGCAAATGACTTAAGACGTATATTTAACTGCTACTTAGTTCGAACTGCAATCTAGGGGGCGGTGGTGTCCTCGCGGGGGCGTCGGTTGTACTGGCGGGTATTGCCCCCATGGCGAACGTACTCATTGTAGGCCTGCAGGTTGCTCGGGCGAACACTTTGCTGGTACCTTCCGTTCAGATAGTTTGATGGGGCGCGACTGCGCGGATCTGTGCTCCAAGAGGGGCGCGTGGACCAGGAGTTGGATCCGGGATTGGAACCAGGACTGGAGCCAGTGGACCAGCTAGAGTACGATCCCGGATTGGAGCCCGATCCTGCTACGGGTCTGGAAGACCAGCTAGATCCAGCATTGGTCCTCGATTGCCAGGCGGCGTTGGAGCCGGGATAAGCTCCGGCATTGGATCCAGATGACCAGGATCCTGAGTTGGAACCAGGACTGGAAGCTGCGCCCGAAGTCCAGCTTGACCTGTAATCGCCATCTGTCTCCGGAAGTGATCCAGCTGCGCCCGAGGAACCACCCGAGGGATACCTCGAGGCAGAGCCATCTCTGGAACCGGAAGACCCATATGCAGTGCGAGCCACAAAGGTGTTGCCTCGACGACGGCAAACCGTGCACCTGGAAGATGAAACCACCAATGTAGATACATATGTATGCAGCTAATGGATTTTTTCAAGTAACCCACCTGCTAATCTTGCTGGTCAAATCCGCCTTTAGCGTCTGCTGGCGCGGCTGGACGAACTGATCCTGCTCCTCGATGACGGTTAACCAGAAGGAGGCCAGCGCATCGTAGTAGTTGCAGCGTCCATGGCCATGGCACTCGATCACTGGCTGGGCGCGGAACTCCTCCAAGCAAGAGCCCGGGGAGACAAGGTTCTGTCCAACGCCTCCGACGTTGTCCAACGTGCTCTGAAAGGGGGTGGGTAACAGTGGGTTAACCTTTAATTCCTTATGCTGAGAATAGTAACCTACCATGAAGTAACTGTAGCCGGTCCACATCTCCTCCCAGCCGCCGGGGCACTCCGGAATGGACATGGATTGCGAGTGGAGGGCGATGATCCTGGTCGTCGTCTCGCACACAACGCAACTGCGGAACAAGACATGTCAATAGTTTGAGGGGTTTCCAGGGGAGGAAGGAATTTACACTTACCGCGAGATGTACTTCATGAGGTCCCTGCCTTGGATGGGCGTCATGGTCATTGGCATGGGCTCGGCGGTGGACAGCCAGAGACTGTCATCGTTATTCTGGGCAAAGTGACAAATGCCGTTGAAGTCACACAGCATGTACGGCATGGTGGTAAACCGCATCATGCAGGAGCCGGACTGACCGAGATCCTGACCCACCGCTCTGCTGGCGGCCACGTTGCCGGACAGTGAGTAGCCCTCCCAAAGCAGATTCGTGTTGGCCGGACACCGAGGCACTTGGACGGATTGCGAGTGGCGGGCGAAGATGAATCCGCGGCTCTTGGGCGCCGGCGCTGCTGGCGCTGGGTCACCTTGTAGTCCGGGCAGACCACGATGGCCGGGTGCTCCGGTCAAGCCAATATAACCCTTGTCACCACGCTGTCCCTGCGGTCCATCGGCTCCGGAGTAGCCCACCTCGCCCTGGTCACCGCGATATCCCATGGCACCTCTCTGTCCCTGGAATCCAATAAGTCCTGGTGCTCCAGCATCGCCTTCCTCGCCCTGGAACCCATCAAGTCCGGGCTCACCACGATCTCCGGGTCGGGCCATGGAGTAGGAGTAAGTTACACCTGGTTGACCCTTGGGGCCAACGAGTCCGTCCATGCCATCGATTCCACCCCAGCCGGCGTCGCCAGTGGGTCCCCGTGGTCCTGGGGCACCCATTCTTCCGTTCTTACCCGGAAGTCCGGGATATCCTTGCTCGCCCTTGGCGCCATCCCAGCCAGGTTCGCCCTGGAAGCCGATATCTCCGATGTCGCCCTGTCTGCCAACAATGGCATATCCAGATTCACCTCGCTCACCCTGGCGACCCATTTCTCCAAGCTTTCCCTTTGGTCCGATTAGTCCATGACGACCATTGTTTCCCGCTGCTCCGGGAAAGCCGACATCTCCCTGAGGTCCAGGTGGCCCCTGGATCTGGGGTCCATTGTGTCCGATCGCACCGTTGGGTCCATTCTCTCCCGGTGGACCAGGTGCTCCCTTCTGGCCAAAGTGTCCCGGACGTCCTGCTCGTCCATCGAGTCCAGCAACGCCTTCGTCACCTTTCTCGGTTGGCAATGTTATGCCCGGTGGACCTCGTGGTCCTTGGTCACCCTGGAATCCCTTAAGGCCGTCAGCTCCATCGAATCCAAGTTGTCCAGCATAGCCAATGTCACCGCTTTCGCCCTTGGCGCCGGGAGGTCCAATTAAGCCAATTGGTCCCATATCTCCCTGCTCGCCACGTTCACCCTGTAGTCCTCGATCTCCGGTGAAGCCGCGATAGAAGCTCAGATCCTGCAGGTTTTCCAAGCGACCTGGGAAGCCGACTTCTCCTTTGTCACCCTGCTCACCCTGCTCTCCCTGCGCTCCAATCAATCCGCGTGGTCCTTGATCACCAATCTGACCAGTTCGACCATCCAGGCCCACAACTCCTCTCTCGCCCTGAGGACCTTTGGGTCCCTGGGGTCCAGTAAAACCAGTTGCGCCCTTCAGGCCATTAACTCCATTGCGTCCAGGATAGCCGCCCAATCCGTTGGCTCCTGGCTCTCCTGGTCTACCCTGTTGGCCGGCGAGACCGCGATCTCCCCGCTGTCCCTTTAGTCCATGGCGACCGGGAAGTCCATTGAGTCCTGGACTGCCTACTTCTCCCTTGCGGCCAGCAACTCCATCGAGAGCTGGTTGCGAATCTCCAACGGCCCCACGCTGTCCCTTCACTCCGGGAGCTCCGGGGTATCCGATGGGCCCGGTCAAGCCGGATTCTCCGTCATCACCCTTTATGCCACTGTAGGCGGCCACGCCCTTCGCGCCTGTACGTCCTGGGAATCCAGGATTTCCTTGCTCACCCTTGCGTCCGGGAAGGCCGTTAGCTCCGGGATAGCCATCCGGTCCATCATCACCAGAGAGACCTAAAGGATAGGAAGGTATACGGTATTATAGACCATGATTAGGCAAAGTCGTATCTTCTTTATATGTTAGATTTTATTTTTATAGATTTTAGTCCAAATATTCGCTCACCTTTGGGTCCAAGCTCGCCGTTGGGTCCACGAGGTCCGATGTCACCCTGCCGTCCGTTGTATCCAATCTCACCACGCTCTCCGATCTCGCCAATCATTCCTGGAAGACCGGGAATGCCAGGACTACCAGGCAGTCCCTGCAGACCCGCATTGCCGAGGAGTCCACGACGGCCAGAGAAACCGATGCTGCCCTTGGCGCCGTTCTGTCCATTCTGGCCCAGCGAGCCCACCTCTCCCTTCTGGCCCTTGGCGCCGTGCGGTGCCTTGCGACCAATGCGTCCGGGCTGACCCTTTGGTCCGGGCCGACCAACCAGGAAGTCACCGCGCTGGCCCTTGTTGCCAGGCAGTCCTGTTTGTCCAACAGCGCCATCGGGTCCATGCTCGCCCTTCACTCCCTTGGGTCCTGGGCGTCCGGCGAGTCCATACTGGCCGGGTGCGCCGACATCACCGGGGAAGCCCTTAATGCCTGACCGACCCGGTGGTCCAATCTCACCCTGGATCACCTCCTGACCAGGTACACCGCGCTGTCCCTTGTATCCAAGGCCTCCATCCAAGCCAGGTTCACCATCGCGACCAGCCAATCCTGGAGCTCCCTGCGGTCCGTAATCGCCAGTTTGGCCGGGATAACCCTTGGCACCCACGAGTCCGGGAATAACTTCGCCAGCCGGGCCACGGTCACCAATTTCGCCACGAAGTCCAATATCGCCTTGCTTTCCCTTGGCTCCCTTCACGCCCTTCGGTCCGGTATAACCATCCTCGCCAGGCCCACCAGTGTTGTCGTAGATCTGACCAGGATTCGGCTCACCCTTGACGCCCTTGAAACCGGTATCACCATCGTCGCCGAGCTCGCCCTTTATTCCGTCATATCCCGGCTCGCCGATCAAGTAGACCTTGGGTGTGGTGGCGTTTCTACCGGGAGCTCCATCACGACCATCGCGTCCTGGCTCACCATCGCGTCCCTGGGAACCGGCATCGCCGTAGTCGCCGCGCTGTCCGGTTTCTCCGCGCTCGCCCTGGCTACCAATGGATCCATCCCGTCCATTTTCACCGTAGTCACCCTGATCTCCGCGACGTCCACTGTCGCCGATGTCACCGATTTCGCCCTTCCTTAAAGGGCCCAATTCGATCTTCCTTCCATCGGGTCCGGCTGCTCCAACTTTGCCTGGCTCGCCGGGAATACCCGCTGGACCGGGCAGACCTTTGTGACCAGCCCTTCCGGGGTTACCTTTCAAGCCCTGTACGCCACGCGGTCCAGAGAGGCCAATAGCTCCACGGTTTCCATTGCTACCCGGATAGCCGGTGTCGCCCTCCTGGCCACGGGGTCCTCGGGGTCCGGCATTGCACACGGGGCAGTCGTCACCGCGCAATCCCTTGTCACCGGGCAGTCCACGCAATCCGTTATAACCATCGTCACCGGGAAGTCCACGGAAACCGGGCGGTCCCTGGGAACCAGGAGGACCAACGATGTTGTAGCCCTCGCCGGGCAGACCCTTGTCACCGGGCAAGCCGACCTCTCCGCGATCGCCGCGATAGCCCTCCAAACCAGGTAATCCATTTAGGCCAGACTCGCCCTTTGGTCCGACCACATTTTGTCCAGGGTCTCCGTGCAGTCCGTATCGGCCGGGTAGACCAGCTTCGCCGGGGGGTCCCTGCGGTCCCGGTGGGCCAATGAATCCATAGTCTCCGGCCTCACCGCGCTCACTACGTCCAGGCGGTCCGCGACTGCCGCTTAAGCCGGGGTCTCCTGATTGACCAGCTAGACCGATGGGTCCGCGGCGTCCAGGTTTGCCGGGCAGACCTGGTGGACCTGGTTCTCCGGGCGGTCCGATGTCTCCCTGTGATCCAATCGGGCCGGGCAGCGATTTGGTGAGACTAGGATCGTAAATTCCGGGGGAACCAGCGCCTCCTTGAACACCAGGCATGCCGGCGAATCCATCCTCTCCACGCTCTCCTGGGCTTCCGTCCAATCCATCAGCTCCAGTCCAGCCGGGCGCACCTTTCATGCCCTTGTCACCGAATCGACCGGGTTCACCATCCTTACCGGGCTTGCCCCGCTCTCCGGGTCCTCCGATCTCACCTCTTGCACCAGGCAGTCCATTGCGGCCAACGGCGCCTTGTTCACCGGTCGGTCCCTGTGGCCCCTCATCGCCCTGGAGTCCCACGTATCCCTTGTAGCCCTTCAAGGTGTCATCTGGCTTCAGCACTCCGGATAGGCTGTCACCTGGGTCACCCTTGTGCCCAGGCGGTCCAATCAGTGAGTAGGGCAGCTCCGAAACGTCGCCAGTGTCACCCTTGGGTCCCGGCAGTCCCGGATCTCCCTTCTTGCCGGTTAGGCCAGCGTAACCAGTGTCACCCTTGCTACCGCGATCACCGTCGAATCCGGGCGGTCCCATACCGCCGGGCTGTCCAGTCTCGCCTCGATTGCCCTTGGTGCCCTTGGAGTTGATGCCGCCCTCGCCAGCCTCTCCGGGTGGACCCTGCTGACCGGGCTTTCCTGGCGGACCGCGAACGCCGTTCTGGCCAGGTGCTCCGCTGGGACCCTGCATACCAGGCCGTCCGTCGCAGCCATCGATTCCACGTGGTCCTGGTGTTCCGGGCTCACCGCTTTTACCCTACGATGGCCAGGAACCAATGGAAATTATTGAACTAGTCTCATTTCATAGGATATAATATGGATCATGTGGGTATCGAGATTATAAATACGAAATGCACTTAATCTGGCTCTTTCAAATATGTAGAATGACTATCTAGAAGATACTTTTATTACTCACCATAATGCCAGGGTAACCCATTTCACCTTTAGGTCCGACATCGCCCTGTAAGTACATTTCTCATGCATAAGTCATCATTTTGAGGATACTTTGAAATCGATTTCTTACGCGATGTCCTTTCTCGCCTTGTTCGCCATACTCGCCGACATCTCCCTTCTCGCCGATTGGTCCTGCTCGTCCAAATGGTCCAATATCACCGGCAGGTCCTTCCAAGCCAAAAATTCCGATGGGTCCTTGGGCGCCCATGCGTCCCTTGATTCCTTTGCAGTCGCATAGCGTTGTGTTGCAGATCTGAAATCAAGAATATATATATACTATATAGTAGCCCAAGGAATATGAAACCATGTTTGATTGCCCCTGATTGAAACACTCGTTTGGGCAATCGAAGATGTCACAATCAATTCGATATCTATTGCTTCTGCCATTTGCTCATGGTGCCAACTAGGAACTAGCATTCAGCTAATATATAAATCTATAAATTAATTTAAATTCATTTAGCTTGCTTTCAGCTTAAATTAAGTTAAGTGTTAAGTTTTAGTGTTGTATAGCTCACATATATTAGTTTTAAGCTAACAGATACCCCTTAGCTCATCAACTTGTAGTCTGTGAAGTTGATTATTTGTGAATTCCGCAACAATCTTGCTGGAATCCCATGGAAATGACCTTCTGCTCGATGGTTGGATGGATTCGTGCAAATTCCTTTGCGAAAGTCAAACGAAATCTGGGGCCGCCTTAGCCAGAAAATCAACAATAATAAGTAGAGCTGCAACATTTTTCAGCCTGCAGTTCGCAGCTTTAATTGCACGGCTTCCGTTTGCAATGAGATAATCTTCTATATGAGTACGTTTACTTTTGCCCAGTCAATTGAGCGAGTGCATAGAACACGCTCACTGGACCTCGGAATGAAGTTGAGGCGATTCCGAAGTGAAAATGTGGCAGATGCGGTTGGGGAAAAAGGCTGGAAAATGCTGGAAAATGCTGGGAAATGCTATCCACAGGCAGCGCATTTCTAACCCATTTAATGTGCATTTATTTATAAACAACGTGTGCAATTCGGTAAAAAGCGATTATCTGGAATATCTCCTCCCATTATGAAATCAATTTGAAATACCATTTTTGAGGTAGTTTGCAAAAGTGGCCTCTGCTCCCACGTGGATTTATTGGCACACATTGGTTGCGGCTTCCTCATTCATGTCAGCGGCATAAACATCCTTAGTTTCATTTCTCGTATTTATAGAATTGACATAATTTCATGCTGGTTAAAATTCCGAATTTATGGCCGCCTTCATTAATTTGGAATTTCAGTGGTCGTTTAAGTTTTCCACCGACAGTTCCTCCAAAAAAAAAAAACAAGAAACCATTTAAAAATTGAGAAAAAAAACTGCACACATGTTGCACGCATGTTTCGAGGTTCTCTGCGCAATATTTTAAACATATTTGCATACGAAATTTGTTGTTTAATTGTTGGTTGAATTAGTGTCAAATGTTTGGCAAATTCTGTTCTGTTCTGGATTTACAAACACCTCCGCTGATTTGAGACAAGCGACATCAGCGGAGTTCAAAGCCCCGGAAGATGCTAGTCCAATCCGTTCCCAGAAGTGAATCTGGTCGCAGCAGATCAAACCATCTGTTAACTAAATATTCACATCACCGAATCCCGAAACGAGAACGCCAAAGGTAAACAACACGCAGCACTGAAAAACTAGGAAAAAATTTAAAAAATAGAAAAAAAGACTTTGCGGTGAACCAAAAGATGTTGTTCTCGCCGGGCAAACAAATGAAAAATCCGAGAAAATGCAGATACCAAAATAAAATCCAATCCCCCCCCCCCACCGGAAAATTCTGGTGCTGCAGGTGCACCAAAGCAATTGCACTCGATTGCTGGAAATGCCACGTCAAATGTGAGAAACCTCACATTATGTGGGTGTAGCAAGTCTTATGATAATACGAGTTTATTTCGAACAGTTCTTGGTTTCATTCAAGTCTTTTGTTTCACAGCACACACATTCCTTCATATTCCGAAAATATCCAAGCGAACACCATCGAATTTCATTCAATCAATTGCCAAATCTGAAACCCAAGGAATTCTTCTCGGATAACACACGAAATTGACATATCATATATATATTATATATCTGTGAAGATATCCATATTCGCATGCAAAATGTATGTCAAACTGTGGAAATTGTTGCGGTAACACGTTCAAAAGTGACAGCACTGCAATTTCCTTGAACTTGACACTGGGCCACATATGCCACATATAGCACACTATATATGTTTGTATATATATGCTACATTGTCTGCCATATATGGGCCATTTATTTTTTTTCATTTGATTTTTTTATTTTTCGGTTGGCAGACGGAAAACGCACTGCCAAGTGGCGTCGACGTTGGGGGATGAGAAACCACTTGGCATCGAGGGAATCGGGCTGTTGCACTGTGCGCTCCTCTTTCACACACATACACATATACCCGTACGATACCCTCGATTCTGCCGATGTCAGCAGTGGTGGCAGTGACTGGGAATATTCGCCAAAACTAATTACCAACATTCCTCAATGGGCACGCGTGTCTGCGCGAATTGGCCAACCAGGTGTTGGGTATCCTGCTCATAAGGCGACAGTGCGCTGGAGAGGATTGGGGACATAGCTTAAACCCTTGGCTAATTTAATCTGTTACGCCACTGTGTCTGACCAGATCGGCGCACTATATATCGGACTATATATACATTTATACAGAGACAATGCTGTGCGAGTGGCGCGCACTTAAGCGCATTTACACATGTTAATGCCAATTGCGCCAGTTGCCCGTCCAGCGAAGCATCCAAGCCATGGTCTAAGGTCAGAGCGAGGCCTTCACGCGGATATATCTTGATATCTGGCATATATCTGAGGCGACAATTGGGCACACCCACCCACGCTAATCGCTTGCCGGGCGGAAAGATGCACAAGTGACGAGCGCTCCGCTCCGGCTGCAGCGAAATGCATCTGCATCTGCATCTGAGCAGCCAAGTTTATTGGCCCGACACGTTCTGGATATGCATATAGACATATTTATATGCAGCTATGTATGTAAGTGCAGTTTATGGTCCTGGGTATCTGATGACAATCCTCGGGTGCTAACTTTTCGCCTTTCCGCTGAACTGTAAGCGATACTACCTTAAACTCTGGCCACCAATTCGACGGACTGCAATTATTCAGGGAATGCAAAGCGCAGCGAAATGACTTGGAAACAGACGGATACACTTGGAGGAAAGAGAAGGAGACACTTGAAGGAAAGAGAAGGAGATACTTGCAGGAAAGAGAAGGAGACACTTGGAGGAGAGAGATGGAGCCACTTGGAGGAGAGAGACGGAGCCACTTGTAGGAGAGATGGAGCAACTTGCGGGACAGAGATGGAGGGCTAAGGAAAGAAAGAGAGAGAGACAGAGGCGTCTGGTAATCTGGGTCTCAAAGTTGGTGGCCTGCTACGCCCGGATGTGGCATACAAAAAAAAAAAAAACATAATAATTATAATTATCAGAATGTCACATATAAATCACAGCTGATAAGACTGGACACAGTTTCAAGCCGGGAGTGGGAGCGGAATTAATTAATACATTTAAATTTAGCATTAAATTGTATTTCATGCACATGTGTATTGTATCTCGAGTTTCGAGTTTTAGGCTGCGGACAAAGGGGTTATCTGCAGCAGACAGCAAGACATCAAAGTGAGTTCTTTGTTGCCAAGGAGGATATCTAAGACATTATAGAATGATATCTTGCAGATACACTTCTCAAGCCCGAGATCAAGATTCAGCTGCATCTAACGAGGATCCTTTTGTGCGTCACAGTTGACCCAATTTCTCCCGTCAGACAACACGCGCTATCAATCAACCGCATTTTCATTTGCACATGTATATGCCCCATGAAATGGAGTGGGAACTTTTTGCACCATCAACAATAGCAACAACAAATCTGTTGTTAAATGTGCATCATAAACGTTTGGAACACTGCACACATGCAACAATGAAAGGCATTCGAATGAAGGTATTAGACGCGCAAGTACTAAGTAAAATGTAAAATTTAAGTTATTCTTTTATTGGGCAAACATAAGTCACAAACTGACTTAAAATAGCTGGCTGACATCCCACAAATGCATTTTGTTGACCACTCAACCCAGTTGCTCATTGCACAAAGTGCCAGATTCATGCCATATTCAGTTGGCATCAAAACGCCCGATTTTGGGGCACAGCTACAGGGTAGCTGTAAAAAATACGAATATGGGCCAACATATGAGCAGCGTGTGATTGACATGAAAAGGCAACCCCCGCACTTACACTCACACCGACATTCATGTGGAGCATAGTATAATGGATGCACATCTGGACGGGCGCACTTGCAGCATGACATCATTTTGCTCCGGCTTGACATTAAGGCAACATGTGGAGAAGATGCAAAAGAATCTGCACTGCCACTGGCACATGGAGAACACCCACGCACTCCGTAACCGTGCGTCTGGAGCAGGCCCAGTTGGAGCTACTTGAGTGACCGGTTACGGCATCGAGGCATCGCATAATTGTTTGGACACCAGCCTGACAGATGATAACTAATTGCCGTGCACTCAAATTAACATTGAAATTGATGGACAGCGAGCTGTCACAACTGAATATTCGCAACGATCGCCAATAAGGTGGTGATGGCGATAAGGAAGCGCCAAGTGATTGAATCCACTGTGAAGTGCCACCTGCGTAATCTTTCAACTGGAATATCTGGCTATCTAACTATCCTGTGACCTTGTAGCAAAGGATATACACTAGCCAGATTGGGGAACTATAGTAAAAAGTCACATCATGCCATTATCGTTCGAATTTTCCATCAAAGGAGCTGCCAGTTAAATTTCACCCAGCTATAAATCGTTTGAAATCACGAAGCCATTGGGTAACCATCTCAATGGCCTGCAAATAATTCAGACAATCAAAGCACTAGAAAGTTAACCAAGCAAATTAAGCTAAATTTATTTTTAGCCATGACAGTAGATGTCTGCCGTCTGAAATGGAATCTCAGCAATGGAATCGCATCATACATTGTACACATATATGTATGGTCTCTAAATATATATGTATAGCATTTAAAATGCTCAGATGAATATCAATTTCATGAGCCCGTACGAACTGATAAGGCGGCAAAAAAAGGAGAACAACGAGCTGCAGTTATGAGACAGATGACTGATAACCCAATTTCACTAGCTTCGCTCATAAATAATCGTTTCAATTTACGAAATTCATTACAAAGGCGGCTACTAAGTGGCCCCTGCCCACATCACTCATACGACATGTTGTCCATATCGCACACACAAACACACACACACACACACAGATGCAGAGAGCGAGACTTCGCATAATTTCCGCATTCAGTTGCAGATAAATAAATAATTGAGTCAAATTGAAATGCAACTCGCCAAACAATTCAGCTCAAGCACGCAAATAAACTTCCACAAGGAGTCCACCAATGAGATGATGATCATTGTTGTCCGAGCTCCGGAGCTGCTGCCCCCGCTCTCCCGTTTTCTTGGGCGGTCTCCAGTTGGATACCCTCCTCCAGCTGGACACCCACACCCAGTTGGCCCCGCTCAGTCTGGCCGGCGGTGGTCAGTGATTTATGCCAGCAGCATCGGGTCGCTTTGGACCAGGATCGGGCATAAACAAAACCCAAGGAGAACGAAACTGAAGACCGAAAGGGAAGGTGCACGGAAAGAAATAGTTGGGTGGATATAATCACACTTACTACTGTTCATATTAATATCATAGTTTTTTAATTAGATAGAAATAATAAACAATTAAAAATATTACAATGTTTTCACAAGCTGTTTATAAGCAAATATCGAAATTCATGGTATATTTCAAGGGTTTTAGGTTATGTATTTATTTGATAATATTTTGTATGTATGTAGTTAAGATTTTTCTGAGTGCACCATTGAAGTTTCTAAGACTTTGGACGGCAGAAGCAGCCGCCGCAGAAGCAACAAAACAACAAACAGCCAAGAACTTTCAATTCCAATTTGAAATGGTGCAGAACGTCAAAAGATTGCCGACTCCCCCAACCCCTGAAGTCGCCATCCCCCCGCAACCCTTCATTCCAATTCCAGTGATTCTCGAAGAGAGCCCCTCACCGATCACTTGAGCTGCTGCTAATTGTCGGAATCGAACTACACACACACACACACATACCAGCGCACTGCGCAAGAGAGCACTTCTTCACAGGCAATAACGGCATTTCCCTATATGTACACGTATTTATAGCTGGGCAAGTGCAGGAGAAAAGAGAAAGGGTGCATGGGGGAGTGGTGAATGGTGAAGTGGGGAGAGCGACTGATAAAGACCATTTATCAAAATTCATTCATGGAAAGCCTCAGCTGCATCTGCAATCGATGAGTTCATCTCTCTCTGTCTCTTCTGCTCCTCGATTGAAACGGCTCTTAAGCGATCGGCTCTCTTTTCGCGGAACGGAAAAGGAAATCATTTGAGCGGCTAATGAAGCGCCAAACTGGTTGCAAAACCCATTGCGAGAACAGTTTTAGAGCCATTGCCCGAGAGCTGTTAACTGTTTAATAGGTATTTACATGTATTCAAATGATGCTAGAATAAATACCCTTAAAAACATTACTCATATTAGATAATAAACTTTAAAAATTTCCTTATAGCTTGCAAATAATGCATAGATTGCGCACATACAATGTGGGTTCTAATCAAAACTAATTCTAGCGAAAAATGTAAATCCCCTTCAGATTAGCTTAATGCACCAGGCTATAATTAATAATACAGTTTTGAAATGCTGTTGTAAGTGAACAAACTTTTCGATAAGCCTTCGCTTATCGTGAGGGTAACCCGAGCAACGGTAGCTAAGCGAAGTCAAGTTTTTCAGCGTTTTGCGGTTAGTCCTCCATTGGCAACCCACAAGACCTGGAGACCTGGGAGCTCTCACTCGGAATCGAGGAGTTAGGGTCCCAAGCCCATGGCATTGACCACGTAACCGAGTGCGAAAAGAGCTGTGGATCGGATTACCAAAGTCGTCAGACGAGCTGCACACTTATGATGGCAAACACGTGAGCGATGGGGCCAGATTTCCCGATCCCAACGAATTGAGTGCACGAATTGTGTGCTGAGTTAACTGCTCAACTAGGCTGAAAACTAAAATCTGATCTCTGGTAAAGGCAATAAGTCAAGCCAAGCCGATAGCCTCTGCGACTGCTGGCGACACTTGTTTCAATTCTAAAGTGTTTTTATTCTAAACTCGAGTCTAGAAAGCCATGTCGCAATCAGCGGAACATGCTATCAATGCCAACATAGCAATAGGTCTAATTATGGTAAATGTGTAGATCAGTCGCAGCCTGATAAGAGCCACCGAATGCCATCAAAAAGTAGGTGCCGCATGTGCTCCATTTTTCATCCAGCCTTACGAAATCTCTGCGATCCCTAACCATCTAAATATTAATATTCAATTAATTTGGTATATGCTCTGAATTGGGTAACTCGTTGGTAAAAAAGTAGTGCATAGTTTTTGGGGCAACAGCAATTAGCGTTTGCTTCGCACTTTTGTGTCAAATCAGTTTATTGCTTAAAAAATCATGCAAAATTAAATAAAAACCTGGAAAGCGCATTGGTTAAGGTTTCTTATTTTGTAAAAATACGAATAATCCATTAAATTGGGCTAGAAACCTGCGCATTAATTCTTTGTTTTTCATACTCATTCCCGTTTCATTTGACAAATGATTATATGCCAATTAAGGAACTAATCTCGCAGTTATTAAATATAATTCTAATTGCCAGCCGGAAACGTTCAATGGCAAACAATGTGAATGTGTATGCCAAAAAAGCAATGTCCTCCAAATGCAAAGATTAGGGGGGTTATCAATGGGCGTTATCGCCAACTTCTTCACCTACAACATGATGTTGTCAAAATTATGTAGTGACATAATCGATTCCAAGCTGGACTTGGACTCCATTGAACCCCCGGAATCGGGAGCGAGCTGAAAGGAATTATCTGTCGAAGCCAAAGAGTTGTTGCAACTACGCGATGTTTTCATGCCGGAAGTGTGAATAAATCAGAGAGTGCAGTGCTGGAGAATAACAATAACAATAGCTGCGGTGATTAAGAGTCGAGCTCCGAGCTGACCCAATTTTACATAGTTGTTTATGGTTGATACTATGTAAATGCAAAATCAATGACTACGGATACAGTTTGGGGAGCATTGGTGGACATGATCATTTTCCTCCAAAGTTAATCAGAATATTATTGTTATAAGCTTTAAGTACCTTAAAAACTTATGTGATGCATATAGAGTTTGACAAGCACTTTGGTTAGTATTTTGAAATCTTACAAAATTCTTATGTTTATGGTTTGAGAAGCACTTTAAATAGTAAAAGCCTTAGTTTAAACATCATTTCCTAAGTTGTTTTAAGACATAAAAAAAAGTTGAGAAAATTTATTGCACTACAATTTATACATTTATCAATGCAAGTATTTAAAGAGCTTTCAGTTTTTAATATTATACTAAGAATTTAGCTTGCACTTACCTTTCCATCCGCCAAGGTAACGGAAACCAGGCTGCCCAACAGATAAACGGCGCCCAGAAGTCCCGAGAGATGCCTTAGATCTCTGGGTAACATCCTCGCTGGGTCCTTTGGTCCTATCCGCAACGTATTTATGTCGCACTCTATCTAATTGCCTCTGTCTCTCCCCGCTTAAAACACACACGAAACTGCCAACGAAATAAGCATAAAGTTAGAAATTGAGTAATTTTCGATTCTTATAAAATGCCCTCAGTAAAACCGACATTAGCAAATCAAGTATTAAAGAGTTGTGGATCGGAAAAGTGTGGGAAACTAACAGAAAACGCTGATTTGCTGCTGCTGCGATCGTCGGGCACAGCACTCTCCCCACATGTGGAGATCGTCTAGCGTTCGAAGTATTACTAAACACGAGCCCCGCCAAAGAAATTCGAATTCTTCGCCCGCTCGCTCGGCACGCTCGGCTGCACTCGTCAAAGTTCGGCTGTTGGCGAACGGCTCTCGGCCCACCAATACCATCGCAAGTGGGAGCTGCAGCAGTGTGGGTGCCGCAGGCACAGTTTGGATGGAGATTTGGTTGGAGGTTTCGATGTAGATGTGACTCGGGCTCTGGTTATGGGATTCGGAATTTAGCACTTTGACTCCTTGAAACGAGGAAATGAGGAGCAGAGCCCTCTAACCAAATCAAAGCGGCCCGATTCTAAGCATACAAATTCTATTTCCCATTTTGGTACCGTACCCCTGAAGGGGTATGATCAATCGGATTCTCACTTCGTTCTTTTTATTAATTACTACAATATTATTAAATAATTTATTAATTAATGTTACTATGTGTTACCTTTATGTTATTAACAGGCACATACCGTTTATATGTACATTTACTATAACTATCCACATATAACTAAAATATAAGTAACCACTAGCGACACACGATATTTCTTGCGGGGTAAAAGCTATTCTAATACCCTAGCTATCCTAGTGGTTTCAATACAATTAGATGCTAGTTTGTTTATCGCGCATCTCGTAATTAGGTTAAGGCTTTTTCATTTAGTACTTACATATATGGCATATGTGGGGCTGATAAGAAGGATATGGCTGAGTATTTCCTGTTAGAACGAACTACTGATCAACTGAAAACCGAACATGAGTTTTAAGCTTCAATAAATCCGACGCAGAAAAGCCAAATTGGAACCTTTCGAAATTCGAGCTGGATTTCGGGTTTTGGGCCACAGTGTTTTGAAATAAGTCTTGATAGGGGCGGCTATAATCAAGGCATCGTTCTAGTTGGGAAAGCGCTTTTGTTCTAGGGTACGTGCAAGTCGGATATGGCCCAGTGGCCTGAATAGATGTCTTCTCAGGAAACTGCTGTGATTAGGATATAAAATGGTGTCGCACTTCGCCAGCTTAAGATCTTATTAATTTATGTTCAGTGTGGCATTAGTAGTTACTATCAATATGAATGGATCTCAATAAATATTATTAATCAAATAAAAATAATTAGCTGGGATGTTAGGTGTAAACATTTATTTTACGTAGTAATAAAACTTGGAACTTAAAATTAAATTTCATCTAAGATACATTTCGTTTTAATTAAGCGTATATAGATTCGAAAATATCGAAAAAGAACAATTTTTAAAACAAAAATTGCCCCGAAATAAGTCTTAAAATAATCATATGGTCAAACTAAAATATTTTGTTTTAGAATAGAATGGAATGATTTGAATAAATCAGTTATAAATATATATCAAGGAAAGCTCAAAAAGGATTTGATCCTAAAACCTTTGTCAAAATATATCATTATTATATCAGTTTGAAAGGCTATATAATATTTTTCAAGCTGACTAAAAAATATCTGTAGTCTGGTTAAAAATAGATTAATCGCCATGACATTTCAAAAGTTTGTGAGCACCTTAACATTTTATGAAACATAATAGCAAAAAAATATAATTTTTAGCACAAAACACCATAGTATATACATGTTTACATACGTTTTTATTATCCTTTAAGTTTTAGTTGTTTGTTTTTTTTTTTTTTTAAGATTATGATACTTACTTATTGTAAGTTATAATTAGAACATGGGCCTGATAACGAAGCCTTCCGAATTTCTCATGTCCGAGTACCGAAAAAAGTCCAAAAAGCATGAGCCGCAGGGGCGGGCCAAAACGGAAGCCATGTGCCCGATCTCGAAGCGGGGGCTATCAGCTAATTTCGAGATGGAAGCTGGAAGCTGGGATCTGGAAGCTGGGAGCTGGGAGCCGGAGAGCTGGTTGAAGGTGCTCCCGGGGAGGTGCTCCGGCGGAACGAAGCTGATGTGCTATTGAGCAACTTAAGTCGCAACTTATGTGGCATATCAACAGCAGCGCCTTAGTTTCGGACTTATCGCCAAGTTTCATTCCTTCCGCAGCGACTATGTTAACTTGTGGGATTAGTGTTGCTACATACGACGACCCGTCGCCCATCCGTTCTATATGTCATGATGCCACCACCCACCTCCCACCTCGCAGCCATCGTAACCGATCCGATGCCCATCCAATCCCCGTCGAATCACACGGATAGTGTACATGAGCCGGAGACCCGATCGTCGAGATCGTGCCAAGCCGAACGATCGACGAGTGGAGATCGGGGCATCGGCGTTTGGCTTTTGGATCGCTCGAACTTATACTATAATTAGTCGTGTTCCGTCTCCCCGAGTAAGTAGTAGTCTGGTCTCGGTCCGGAGCTGATCTGGCCAGCTGGTTTTAGTCTTTAGTCAGCGCTGTGGAGTGGTGATCGGTTCGGATCGGATCGCTCGGTTGTGAATGTGTGTTACCAGTAGGGTCCCGTCCCGTCCCGTCCATTAGCCCCTTAAATAGGATTAGATTCCTGTAAGGAACTCAGCTTCTACAACAACAAAATAAAATAAACATAAAATGTCTCAATTAAATCAGGAAAGACGCGCACTATTAACTGAAATTATCCAGCAAGTCGTTGTGCGAGCCTCGTACCAGTTCCAGTGCCTCTCAAACTGTCGCGTGTATACGCTTGGAAATGAAATGAAACGAAATACAAGAATTAAATCGTTGAAAAAAAAAAAAATAAGCCAGCTCGATTTTCCCACAAATATTAAATAAAATAATATTCCTCTAAGAATATTTCCAATTTATTTTGCAACTGTTGCGAAATTAAAGTGCCCAATTCTCTGGCTCATCTTTCCAGGCCCAGCGACGGCAACATATAAACTTCAAATTCGACGAGGACAGAGCAAATAATTGTGCAGGCTTAAGTGCATAGGGCATCATGTTGCCCTTCTGGAAGCGGTAAGAGAAATGGCAAAAGTTAGAAAAATAATGGAAATGGTTCCAAAAATGTATGTTCATTAAAGAAAGCAATTGTTAATAATTAAAAACGACGATTTCGCTTAGTAACAATAAAATACGCTCATTTTTAAAGTAATACTTTTTTTAAAAAATTATAAGCTTATTGGTTTTTAAAAATTTTAAATTATTAAAACCCACTTATGGCCTAAATAAAGTATTTCTTAGCAGTTTGAATACTTATACTCCATCCAGAAAAAGCAAATATTAATTTAATTTAGATATCAGCAATAAAAAATACATAACTTAAAACATCACATTTGTTCATTTTATTTTTTAAATCTCGAACTGCAATCTCTTAAAAACTTTGAAGCTCTCTCTTAAGTGCTCTTAGCTAACTCTCTTTCACTGACTGCTTAAGAGAGAGCTGCCAATCGGAGAGAGGAGCTATGTCCAATTAAATAGCTAGACTGATAAGACGGATCGTCTGTACGAAGCACAGTTCCTAACCCTCCTGATCTTCGTCGACTTCTTTGCAGGCTGCTATACGCCGCTGTGATCGCGGGAGCGTTATTCGGTGCCGACGCTGTAAGATAACCGTAGCCCATGCCATCCAGCTGGACACTGAATAATATACTCCTTTTCCCCCCAGCAACTTTGGAAGATGTCTGGTACGTCCGGTTCAATTCAGGACTCCGTGAAACACCACAATCGAAATGAACCCAAGTTCTCAATCGACGACAGTTACGACATTGTGAGCTCTGCCGGCAATCTGCCGCCCAAGAATTGTACGGCCGGATATGCGGGCTGTGTGCCCAAGTGCATAGCGGAGAAGGGCGACCGGGGTCTGCCGGGCCCTCTGGGACCCACGGGACTGAAGGGCGAGATGGGTTTCCCCGGCATGGAGGGACCCTCTGGAGACAAGGGTCAGAAGGGTGATCCCGGCCCATACGGACAGCGTGGTGATAAGGGTGAGCGCGGATCGCCTGGTCTACATGGTCAGGCTGGTGTACCCGGAGTTCAGGGACCCGCCGGCAATCCTGGTGCCCCTGGTATCAACGGCAAAGACGGTTGCGACGGAGATGTTGGTTTATCCGGCTTGGAGGGTCTATCCGGAATGCCCGGACCTCGCGGATATGCCGGCCAGCTTGGCAGCAAGGGCGAGAAGGGTGAACCGGCAAAGGAGAACGGTGATTACGCGAAGGGCGAGAAGGGTGAGCCTGGTTGGAGGGGCACTGCCGGCTTGGCTGGACCACAGGGATTACCTGGCGAAAAGGGCGAGCGCGGCGACAGCGGACCTTACGGAGCCAAAGGACCCCGGGGTGAGCACGGTCTGAAGGGAGAGAAGGGTGCCTCCTGCTACGGACCCATGAAGCCCGGTGCACCAGGTATGAAGGGCGAGAAGGGTGAACCGGCGTCATCGCTTCCAAGCAAGCCGACGCACACGGTGATGGGACCTCGCGGCGACATGGGACAGAAGGGAGAGCCTGGCCTAGTGGGCCGCAAGGGTGAGCCCGGACCTGAAGGCGACACTGGACTCAATGGACAGAAGGGCGAGAAGGGTCTGCCCGGCGGCCCTGGCGATCGTGTAAGTCCTACTTAAGTTCCTACTAAAGGCTCCAAATCGACGTTGAAGTTATAACCTCTATAATGAAATACAAACATATATAATACATTCTCCAGGGTCGCCAAGGTAACTTTGGACCCCCAGGCTCTACAGGACAAAAGGGAGATCGTGGCGAGCCGGGTCTTAATGGTCTGCCCGGTAAACCCGGACAAAGGGGTGAGCCAGGACGCGCTGGAGCGACAGGTCAGCCTGGTCTGCTCGGTCCTCCGGGACCGCCGGGCGGTGGCCGTGGAACACCGGGACCCCCGGGACCCAAAGGACCCCGCGGCTACGTTGGCACACCTGGACCCCAGGGATTAAGCGGAGCTGATGGACTTCCGGGTTCACAGGGATACAATGGACAAAAGGGAGGTGCTGGTCTGCCCGGACGACCCGGCAACGAGGGACCTCCAGGCAAAAAGGGAGATAAGGGAACCGCAGGACTTGATGGACCAAAGGGATCCATCGGACCCATTGGACACCCAGGACCACCGGGTCCAGAGGGACAGAAGGGCGACGCTGGTTTGCCCGGTTATGGCATTCAAGGATCTAAGGGAGATGCAGGCATACCCGGGTAAGTGCAATTATTCATTTAATAGTCCTCGCACTCAGTCGAGCTCCACTGTGGAACCGAGACCTCTTCTCACTTCTTCTCTCCTTCATTCAAGATCTTATTTAATTCGAATTAATTTTCGTTTGTGCTAGTTATGCCGGACTAAAGGGTAGCAAGGGAGAGCGCGGCTTCAAGGGCAATGCTGGTGCTCCCGGTGACTCCAAGCTGGGCCGTCCTGGAACTCCCGGTACCGCTGGTGCTCCTGGACAAAAGGGAGATGCTGGTCGTCCCGGCACTCCTGGCCAAAAGGGAGACATGGGCATCAAGGGAGACGTCGGCGGCAAATGCTCATCGTGCAGGGCCGGACCAAAGGGTGATAAGGGAACGAGCGGACTGGCTGGAGTTCCCGGAAAGGACGGCGCACGAGGACCGCCTGGAGAGCGCGGATATCCCGGAGAACGTGGACACGATGGAATCAACGGACAAACTGGACCGCCTGGTGAGAAGGGAGAGGACGGTCGCACTGGTCTTCCCGGAGCCACTGGAGAGCCTGGCAAACCTGCACTTTGCGATTTGAGTTTGATTGAGCCCGTGAAGGGTGAGAAGGGTTACCCTGGTGCGCCAGGTGCAAAGGGCGTGAAGGGATTCAGGGGATCAGACGGTCAGTCTGGTAGCCCTGGACCCAAAGGAGAATTCGGATTCAAGGGTGATAAGGGCTTGAGCGGAGCACCCGGCAATGACGGAACACCCGGACGCGCTGGACGAGACGGATACCCCGGAATTCCTGGTCAATCCATCAAGGGCGAGCCAGGCTTCCATGGAAGGGACGGAGCAAAGGGCGACAAGGGATCATTAGGCCCAAGCGGCGAGAGGGGAGAGCCCGGTAGCTGTGCGCTTGACGAAATAAAGATGCCCGCTAAGGGTAACAAGGGTGAGCCCGGCCAAACCGGCATGCCAGGACCTCCAGGCGAATACGGCAGCCCGGGAGAGAGGGGCTATACCGGATTGAAGGGCAACACTGGACCACAGGGACCTCCTGGCGTTGAGGGACCCCGCGGCTTGAATGGACCTCGCGGTGAAAAGGGCAACCAGGGCGCTGTCGGAGTCCCTGGTAATCCTGGCAAGGACGGCCTTCGCGGCATTCCCGGACGCAATGGACAGCCTGGACCGAGGGGAGAGCCTGGTATTTCGAGACCCGGCCCTATGGGCCCACCCGGTCTGAATGGTCTGCAAGGTGAGAAGGGTGACCGTGGTCCAACCGGACCCATTGGTCTTCCCGGTGCCGATGGCAGTGTGGGATATCCTGGAGATAGAGGCGATGCCGGTCTGCCCGGAGTATCTGGACGGCCCGGAATTGTTGGTGAGAAGGGAGACGTGGGCCCGATCGGCCCCGCTGGTGTTGCCGGACCTCCTGGTGTTCCTGGTATTGATGGTGTGCGTGGACTTGATGGCGCCAAGGGTGAGCCCGGCAGTCCCGGATTGGTCGGCATGCCCGGCAACAAAGGTGACCGTGGCGCTCCTGGAAATGACGGACCCAAGGGCTTTGCTGGCGTTACTGGTGCTCCCGGAAAGCGCGGACCTGCTGGTATTCCTGGAGTTTCCGGTAAGTTTTTGGAGTATCCCATTAGAAAATTTAATGTAAACCATTTGGTTTCATTTGTTCAGGTGCCAAGGGTGACAAGGGAGCTACTGGCTTGACTGGCAATGATGGACCTGTGGGAGGCCGCGGTCCTCCAGGTGCTCCTGGCCTGATGGGCATTAAGGGTGACCAAGGATTGGCAGGAGCCCCTGGAAAACAAGGACTGGACGGTATGCCCGGCGAAAAGGGTAGCCAAGGATTCTCCGGTCTGGATGGAGCTCCTGGTTTGCCTGGTGATGCCTCCGAGAAGGGACAAAAGGGTGAACCCGGTCCATCCGGACTCCGCGGCGATACAGGTCCGGCCGGACAGCCAGGTTGGCCAGGAGAGAAGGGTATGCCCGGTCTGGCTGTTCACGGGCGCCCCGGTCCGCAGGGCGAGAAGGGTGACCAGGGACGCAGTGGAATCGATGGACGCGATGGAATTAACGGCGATAAGGGTGAACAAGGTCTGCAGGGCGTTTGGGGCCAGCCTGGCGAGAAGGGATCTGTCGGCGCACCCGGCATTCCTGGTACCCCCGGAATGGATGGCTTGCCCGGCGCTGCTGGTACCCCTGGTGCTGTTGGCTATCCTGGCCACCGTGGTGACAAGGGAGAGCCTGGTCTATCTGGTCTGCCCGGACTCAAGGGTGAGACTGGACCCGTCGGACTGCAGGGCTTCATCGGTGCTCCTGGCCCCAAGGGTGAGCGCGGTATTCGTGGTCAACCCGGTCTTCCGGCCACCATCCCCGTGGACTTCCGTGGTGATAAGGGATCCCAGGGCGAGCGCGGCTACACTGGCGAGAAGGGCGATCAAGGCGAACGAGGCTTGAGTGGTCCTGTTGGCGACGCTGGAGCCAAGGGAGATCGCGGATTGCAGGGACCACCTGGTGCAAGCGGATTAAATGGTATTCCCGGAGCCAAGGGAGACACTGGTCCAAGAGGCGAGATCGGTTATCCAGGAGCTACCATTAAGGGCGAGAAGGGTCTGCCCGGTCGCCCAGGCAGAAACGGACGTCAAGGTGAGTTTTTGATCCCAAATTTGTATCTAGACAGTTGGGTCATATAACCATGTCACCAATCGCCACTATTTAACCCACTCAGGTTTTATTGGAGCCCCCGGTACAATTGGAGAACGCGGTCTGCCCGGCTTGCCCGGAGAGCCCGGCCTTGTGGGCCTACCTGGACTCATTGGACCAGCTGGCAGCAAGGGAGAGCGTGGCCTCGCCGGCAGTCCCGGACAACCAGGACAGGATGGATTCCCCGGCGGACCTGGATTGAAGGGAGATACTGGACCGCAGGGCTTCAAGGGAGAACGTGGTCTAAATGGCTTCGAGGGACAAAAGGGAGACAAGGGTGACCGAGGACTCCAAGGACCGTCGGGACTGCCCGGCTTGAATGGACAGAAGGGAGACACCGGCTACCCTGGCTTAGTTGGAAACGAAGGACCTGTCGGAGCTCCTGGCGAGCGCGGCTTCACCGGGCCCAAGGGACACGATGGACGTGACGGAACACCAGGTCAGCCTGGACAGAAGGGTGAACCGGGAATGCTGCCACCACCGGGACCCAAGGGCGAACCTGGTCAGCCGGGACGCAATGGACCTAAGGGAGAGCCCGGACGTCCGGGAGAGCGTGGCTTGATTGGCATCCAGGGTGAGCGTGGCGAAAAGGGTGAGCGCGGCCTGATCGGTGAGACTGGAAACGTGGGACGCCAGGGACCCAAGGGAGATCGCGGAGAGCAGGGCGAGAGGGGCTATGAGGGCGCCATTGGTTTGATCGGCCAGAAAGGTGAACCCGGAGCTCCAGCTGCCGCCGCTCTTGACTACCTCACTGGTATCCTGATTACGCGACACAGTCAATCGGAAACGGTGCCCGCTTGCTCGGCTGGACACACGGAACTGTGGACGGGTTACTCCCTGTTGTTCGTCGATGGCAATGACTATGCCCACAATCAGGACCTCGGATCTCCCGGATCCTGTGTGCAACGCTTCTCAACGCTGCCCGTAATGTCCTGTGGTCAGAACAGCGTCTGCAACTACGCCTCCAGAAATGATAAGACCTTCTGGCTGACAACCAACGCCGCCATTCCGATGATGCCCGTTGCAAACAACGAGATCCGCCAGTACATCTCACGTTGCGTCGTTTGTGAGGCGCCGGCTAATGTGATCGCCGTGCACAGTCAAACGATAGCGGTGCCCGACTGTCCGAATGGCTGGGAGAGTCTCTGGATTGGCTACAGTTTCCTCATGGTGAGTATCGGAACTCTTATAACGTTAGATTATGTAAGAATGATGAGAGTTTTCAAAAACCACAAGGGATACTTTTCCGAACTTAGTGCCATAGTTTTCCAGCAGATGGCGCACGCTCCAATGATACTCTGGCGCCATCTGTTGGATAGTGGCTCAGTGAAAGACTTGCTACAACAGTTTTTATTTTCAACCTTCATTCCTAACTACTTTTGAGATTTGAAATAATTCTTTTATAATAATGATGATTAACCCATCCATTTCCCATTATAGCACACTGCCGTGGGCAACGGTGGCGGTGGACAGGCGCTGCAATCGCCTGGCTCCTGTTTGGAGGACTTCCGCGCAACGCCCTTCATCGAGTGCAATGGCGCCAAAGGCACGTGCCACTTCTACGAGACGTTGACCAGCTTCTGGATGTACAACCTGGATTCCTCAGAGCCGTTCGACATGCCACAGCAGCAGACGATCAAGTCCGGTAAGCAACAGTCGTATGTGTCCAGGTGCCAGGTGTGCATGAAGAACTCCTCGTAGGACCTCCAACTCCCCACAGACACACCCACGGCACAGAGCATAAGTTTAATCTAAATGTAAAGCCTTAAAATTACCAACGAATCGTGTGCACACCCACACGGTCACAACACAAACAGACAAACCGACACACACACACACACACACACACATACACACACCGACGAACCAACACTGCTACAAATTCCTTAATCTAACCAAAAAGAAAACAAAACAGATCCACAAGTCGAAGTGCTAATGACCGACCGACCTGGACCACAATGCCATTTTTTATCTGCCAATTAATGTTCTAAACAAATGTAAACTGCTTCTAAGTTACGTTACGTATGTTAAGTAAATGAAACAAATAAATAAACTAGCCTCGGTCGTATGTCCAAAAGTATAAAATAAACTATGTGCCAGCATGTTCCATTTATTTTTGAAACCGATTAAATGCGAAACAATGCACCAAATTGAGGTATCCAAACGAAAATCGAACGAATCGAAACCTCAAAACTTGTCGCATATCGTTTACATTTATTAAAAAACCCAGCCAAAAGTGTGAAAATAAACTAAAATTTATAAATACAAATTATAGGAAAGTATACTTTTTGTATGAAGATCTTTGCTTTAAGGACATGGTTCTGGGAAATTTCATATTTAACCCTATTTGGTGATAAACATCCTTGTATATGGATCAATATGCAAGACAAAGACTGCGCACTTTTTACCCCTAACTTTGAGTGATAAGATCTTCCTCGAAAGACCAGGGCTAAGGGTAGGCTATTGTGGTGGAAACCCCGCCGCGGAGAACCCTTAAAAAAGCAATGCCAAGCCAAGGATGAGAGCGAACTCACCACGTGCACTTGTGCGCATGCCATTCGTCTCTCTTCGTGCGGATTTCCTATGTGGGGGTTGATGGGCTGTCAAGGGGGTGGCGATGGCGATTGGGGTCGCCATGGACAGTTGCGGGGCCTGAAGTGGGGTGGACCGGGCCATATGATAATGATATGCAGACGGGCACACACACACACGCGCACAAAGTCCAATTGGTGGTTGGAAGCAGGTCGTGGAAAATAAGGGTAGGCGATTCAAGTTGGAATCGGAAAAGTGAGTTGGAAAAACAGTGCCAGAAGCCTGTGTGACTTGGACGCAAGCGGAGGCGGTCGTCGGTGGGAGTTGCAACTTCAGCCAGATAAGAGGAGCTGCTTTTTGTAGCTGTGGAGGAGCAGCAAGAAGGAAAAAATGTGTGTACCTCGAATAAAACAGTGAAAATTGCGAGTTCTCGATTGGAAAGTAGCGTGAAATTTGCAGACCACAAAGCCAACAGGAAGTGCACCATCAAAATCAGAGACTCCCAAGAAGCAGCAGTCTTCCGCCCCACCACCAAAAAAAAGGAAGAGAACACACCACCACCCCTACATATTTATGATTATCGTCCTGCTGCTGCTGTTCCAATCGCTGTGCCTCTACTGCCAACGCCTGGTGCTCTACGTCCACGACCGATGCTTCCCGAGGAACGTGCGCCTGCTGCAGGAGGTGGCCGAAACGGTGGGCGATCGTAAGGCGCCACAGCGCCTGGCGGAGCAGCAGTTGGAGCAACAGAAGCGAAGCCAGAAGCGGCGCATCCTCGAACCAATCCTTCCGCTCGTGGGTGGCCTCAATTCCGAGGCCTGTCGCTTTTGTGCCCACAGTCCGCAGGGCTACTGTCGCCATCACTTCCATCTGCAGGAGCTGCAGCTGCACAGGCAGAGGGGTTCCGGTGGTGAGCAGGATTTCCGGCAGATTCGCCGGATCAAGCGGGAGCTAAAGCGCACTATTGGCCAGCAGCAGCAGCAACTGCAGCCGACGAGAAGCTATCGTCCAGTCCGCCTGAATTCCATCTGGAGCAGCAGTTCCCTGAGCAGTGGTTACGCTTCACTGACCAGCGTTGGATCGCAGGAGCAGGAGGAGGCGTCCTTCGAACAGGAGATTATTGAGGACGTTCCACTGGAGGAGGAAGTGGAGCTGCAGGACCTGCCGCAGGAGGATATCCAACAGCCCCTACTAACCACTTACTTGTAGATAAACGCCTCTTGGTTTGTTCCTTGCATAAAGAATCATCCATCTGGGGGACTGAAGAACCCTTCATAAAAACTATGCTATGAAGATGCATTGAGAAAAATGTTAGACCATAGTTAACCACCAGAGAAACGAAAGAACAAACATCTACGAGCTAAAGACGCCACCCCTGAAGCCGCTCCTTGAACGATTTCAACAACTTTTGAGACCTGGAGAAGCTCATCAACCCCAGAAAGCCAACCCTATTGACAACTTAACCCCCCAACAGTTTGAAGGGTTCCCTTTGTCAAATTGATAAAAAATTGAGAAGCGAAAAAATTTTTAGTCGCAACACAATGTCTGATGTTGAAGTGGATCCACTGCAGCCTCACCCCCTTCCCATAGCGGCTATTGCCCCGAGGAGGCGTCGTCCAACCGGTCGACGAGGAGGAGGAGCAGGAGGGTTGTCGTCCGGTTCACTGGATGCAACATCTTCCACATCGCCGCCACCCAGTTTCTGTCCGCTGCCCAATGGCGTTGAGGATAACTGGACGTGGAGCAAGCGGCACCGCTCCAAGGAAGTGGTGCTCAGAGGACCCAACTCGCGGACCGTGCACTTCCATCCCAACTGGAGCAAGGGCACTGCCGGTGTCCAGGGCAAAAGATCCCTGAACAACGGACGGCATTACTGGGAGCTCCATGTCTCGCAGCGAGTCTTTGGCACCTCGATAATGTTCGGTATCGGTACCAAGTCGGCCCGGCTACACGCCAACGCCTTCCGGAACATGCTGGGCGAGAACGAGCACGGCTGGGGACTGTCCCACAAGGGTGTGCTCTGGCACGAGGGCGTGGCCCTGCTGTACACGAAGCGGTTCCGCGAGAATCAACCCACCCAGATCGGCGTGCTCTTCGACGGCATCGAGGGCACACTGACCTTCTACAAGGACGGCAAGTGCCTGGGCGTTGCTTTCCGCGGATTGGATCAGGTGAGTCCGGTTGAATTGTTCAATCCTTCAAGGATCAGACTCTAGAATCTCGCCTAACTGCCCCCCAACAGATTGATGAGCCCCTGTACCCCATCGTATGTTCTACTGCCGCCAAAACGGAGATGACCCTAAAGTGCACCAGGAGGGAGTTCGTAAACCTACAGGATCGCTGTCGGGCGGTGATCATGCGCCGCGTGCGAAGCGCTGCGCAGCTGGAGAAGCTGAAGCTGCCGCTGCCCATCGCCGACTATCTGAGCGAGGTGATCGACGAGAAGAAGCCACTGCGTCAGGTAGACAACTACGATATACTGTGTGATTTGTAGAGCTCGCATCGCTTCCGGTCAACGTAAGCTAAGTTTATAGAGTACGTCCTCGCCCCCAGGTGGATCCACTGGAGATGTGCATTATGAATTACGATTTGTATGAGGTCCGTGAATGATTTTAGTGCCATCACATACTGGAATGCCCAATGCCTCCCAGACGATGCAGTGGCTCCTCTGGGACATGTGCATTTCTCGTAGTAGCTTTAGAGCGTGCTAAGGTTAAGCATCCGGATAATAGTCGTCCGACCTTTTGATTTGTCTTCATTTGTAGCGAAAATATGGGGAAGTAGGCCAATTTGGTGCAATATTTGTGATATAAGAAATGAGAGTATATGTATGAAAACGTTTTTCGGGGCTTCAAGTGCTTGGTGCTAGAAAATCGAAAAATAAGCTAGAGCTAAGCATATTTTTCGGTAAAGATGAGTGTGAAATCTAGTCAAAAAGAACACGCTGCTAAACTAATTTTGTAAATTCGCAGACAGCAATTAAGGCCTAAGTACTGTAATGTAACAAAATGGAAATGTGTCTAGTCATA
Organism: Drosophila sechellia; assembly: GCF_004382195.2. NCBI lineage: Eukaryota > Metazoa > Arthropoda > Insecta > Diptera > Drosophilidae > Drosophila > Drosophila sechellia. The sequence continues at coordinate 4,950,884 of NC_045949.1, forward strand.
AATTGCAAATAAAGCAAAGTGTAATTTAGTAAAAATTATTTAGTACGCTTTATGTAGATTTTTGTTTCTGTTTATATAAATTACTACACATAATGTAATTGGTACATGACGAAACAAACGAAATAGTATTAAAAATGAAACTCGTAAGGAGCGCTCAAAACAATTTGGCGATATCGATTTGCAATTGTCGTTTGAATTCACATAAATAAACATAAATTTACTAACTATTTAAACGAAATACAATACTAAGCACAGGTTCACTATAGCACGATGGGGCTTCGAATGGCATCTACAGCTCGTCGGAGAGATGGTTAATGTTTTGTAAATGGTCGCCGTAGTCGGTGGCCTCGCTACCCACAAAGGTATCGTAGTTGTTGAGTATTTCCAGGTAGGACAGGCGATCGTCGTGATCCTCATCGGTGGAGACAAAGAGATGGTCCACCTCGTCGTTGGCAATCGCCGTATTGCTTGGCACAATCCAGGATAGGACCTCATCGCCCGTCAGCACGCCATCGCCATTGGAGTCGTGATCCTTGTCGAAGCGCTCCTTTTCCGTGATCAGCCACTCCTTGTCGTGGTGCGAGGCTGCGTCGCCGACAAACTCCTGGAAGTTGATCTTGCCATCGTGATCCGCATCCTTGTCCTGCATCGTGTGCTCCAGCAGTATTGGCAACATTTGTGGATGCTCCTCGGGATTTTGGAATAAAACGAACTCCTCCAGCGTCAGGACACCATCCTTGTTCGTGTCAGCCGCATTGAACATCTCCTTGTCCTGCTTGATCATCTTCTGCTCATCCTCGTAGCTGTCGTAGTCGATGGTCTCCTTCTTGAAGTCCTCATCCTCCATGGCGTATGTGTCCTGGAGATACTCCTTCCAAGTAATTCTCTCGTCCGCATCCTGGTCTATTTCTTCAAATCGATCAGCGGCTTCTTCCTCCGACAGTTTTCTGCAAGTTGTATTATTTATTTTAGTAAAAGCTTCAAGTAGTCTCTGGCTTTTCAGTTTAGGCAAGCATTTAGACAAAGCATTAGGTTGCTGATGTGTTTATTGGCTTGGCTAACATTGATGCAGTATTAATCAACAGACAACACTCACTTAAAAGACCTTAATATCCAGGCTTTCAACTCATGCCGGTCAATAAATTCGTCCTTATTCAGATCCATCATTTTGATCAATATCAACAGGCGTCGCTTCGATTCCTCTGGCGTAAGTGAGTCGAATTCCTGAGCCTCCTTCGTGTTGCCTTTTTTTGTGGTTAAAGAGTAATAATAGCACATACATACATTAGCATTTAAAACTGAATGGAACATAAAACAGCCGCAATGCCATTGACGTATTGCTTTTAGAAAATAATTTTAATGGTTTCACGATGGGAGCAAAACTATACAAACTTATATACTTCAATAATACATTTTCTTACAGCATATTCCAATTCATTAGAAAACTATAGTTCGACCTTCAAAAAATATTTTTGAGCATAAATGGGAATTTGTATGACTGATCCATGTTCTCTTGATGCTTTAATGAGTCTTTCCGTGTACACAACCACAAAAATAAACCTCAGGCAAGTAAACAAACATATCGCATACACCATAGCATACACAAAAAAAAAGTATGAGTCCTATACATAACTAAAATATAACAAACTTATTACTCATAATTTCATTGCGTTGAAAATTACCCTTAAAATAAACTAAAATTTAACATATGAAGCTGGAAATTCTATTGTTGCTGTGTAATATCTGTCCAAAAAAGAATTATTTTTCATTTGCTTCTCAGGAAATGAGCACTACTTTTATGACCTTCATTGTAAGGAGTCTTTTTCGCTCTTTTCAAATTGATTTTCTCAGACTGAATATGATCTGCTTTCTGTGCTAACTAGCGCTGACTCACCGATGATGGCCTCGTGATCAAACTCCACGTTGTGCTCCCCATCCTCGCCGTGGTGGTGGGCATCCCGGGGGGCGTAGATTCCGTCCTTGACCCGCTCCTTGCTGAGGTGCTTCTCGTGCTTGTGACTGTTGGCCACCGCCCCATGGGCGGGCATGGGACCCACGGCGGCCAGCAAGGCGACGGCACAGAGGGTCAGCGAGAGGAGCGGCAGATTCCTAGGCATTTTAATTGATTATGCCAAGCGGCGTGTTCTTTGGTCTTTTTTTTCTCTTTTTTTGGCAGCTTCCCGAGTTCTCGAGTGGATGAGGATGAGGGGCCGGCGGAGGAGGGAGACCGGATGGACGCACACGTAATGCCCAGCAGCACAATGAACTCAGTTCACCTTTCGCCCGCTTCTGAAATATGCAAATGTCAGTAAAAAACCGAAAACAAAAAAAAATTACTTTTTTGAATTTAAATAATCACCGACAGCTGTTGTCTTCGCTTGCCACGCCAATATTTCGCTGACCACAACTGTTTACCTAACCACACAGCCCTTCAGTCACACGTCAATATTATGGGCATGGAAATTAATTTATTTATCTATACATATTAATACATGTTCACATAAAATTCGTTTATTTATTTGAGCACACCAAAGAAACGAAAATGCAGACAGTGTGACCGTCAGCGAGAAATAAATGTTAGCCCATCGATTTTTGGGCTTAGCAATCTATGCAGCCCTGGGTTTTACCAACACTGCCCTACTTGCTGTTAACTTTACAGCAGTGTTTGGAACGCGCCAGCCCTGGCTTACATTACGAGGAATTAAGGAAAATAAATTGCACAAATTGGCAAAAAACGCATTATTGTTAAAATAAAGCCTCGTTAATTTAACAGGTGAGCTCTTAAATAGGAAAACACCAACACATTGCTGTGCAGGCCAAAAGCAACAAGGAAAAAAGCTGAAAACATCTCAAAAAGTGGGCGAAGTTGATTAAATTCAAATGACATCATTTTGCGACAGCTGTGTGGCATAAAAATCATTTGGAGCCGCGCGTTTATTTATTTCGAAATTTGATCATAATTCACGTTCATTTTGTGTGCCCCAAACACGCAAAGGACACTTGAGCCCACTGGGTGTGTGCGTGTGCATTGCCAGGACCCCAATCGCCTACGTGTGCGTGTGTTTGTGTGTATGTATGTGTATTTGTGTAGGAGTTGTTGACCGGCTTGGTTGGACTTTTATTTTCATTTTATTAGTATTTTCGTTGGGCGTCGAGCGACAGAAATACTTACTCATTAGCCGACCGGTCGGTCAGGTCAGTAATTATAGTCACTGACTAAAGCTTCACATGCAACTGGTCGCGGGGTGCCACCCGCAGCGAGTGCGAGCGAGAGAGCGCATCGCTCAGGGGTGTCGTCAGTGGAATTCCAAGGGGGATTGCCAAAAGGTAATCTATTTCAAAATTTCCATTTGCGCTCGCACTGTTGGAATGTTTTGAAAGCATTGATCGAATGGGATTGTGTTTTTAATTTTAATCATTTTTTAGGAAAGTTAGCATTTCACAGGCTAAATTTAATTAATTTTATTTAAAATAATATATATAAATTGCAGTAATATCTGGTTCTAGAATTTCCCCTGAACTATATGTTCCGCCTTCGCCGCTGGGATGGGTCATATCGTACATATATCGGCCGAGTGATTATCCTGGCCAGAGTGCGTCACTTTGTCATTTGGGTATCTGTCACCTTACGCCGCAGGCTAATCCAATAAAAAAGCTGCTAACCATTTCAGAGAGCCGCGCTGCGCGACGCCCAAAAGCGAAATAAAAATACGAAACCAAACCAAACAAAATAGCCACAACAGTAGAGCTGAGCTAGCGCTGGGAAAACCTCTTGGTCGACAACGTGGAACCCGATTTCGGTTTCAGTCGAGAGTCAGCCTTCAGCAGAGCGCCACAGCGAGCATTAGCTGCCCCCCAGTTTCGTTTCGGCGTCCGTATCTCATTTGGTTTTCACTTACGTTTCACGGCTTTTGTTGGCACGCCCGCGCTACTTAATCCGCAGATATATCCAGCAGTAATCGGGCCAAATGCCGTACATAATCATACGGGGGAATCTAGCCTCCTACAGCCACAAATATCCATGGAGGGTGCTCGTCTCCGGGTTGAAAGGTAAAGCCTGAACCGCGTAGATACAGTATCTCATTTTTTTTTTGGTTTCGTTTCGTCTTTATATGTCGTCTGTTTACCATTGCGACACACAATTCATTTCGAGAGCTTGGCAAACAGATACGAACACACAGATATACTTTATTATACCTCCACGCATACGATAGCGCACATCACGATAGATTTCTGAACGCTCGTTTCGGTTTTTCCACCTTGCACTACCAAAAAAACAATTTTTGAATGGTTAGACAGTGGCTGTATGAATATTTAGCCACTAGCTGTTGATTTCTATATATTATATTATTGTTTCAATATCTAGCATGTCTTTTGTTCAAACTTGAAAACACTCTTTTTGTGATTCGAAACTTACTTGCCACCTGACCAAATGCACGTTTATTTAATGTCATAATAATACAATGTAATATTTTGAAACTTTATCTAGTTGTATTCAATAAACTACTGATATAAATGTAACCTTGAAGGCATCTGTAAAATCCAATCCTATAATTATTTTTTGACACTCATATTCTACTTTAATTTTGAGTTGTAATGTAACAGTAAAGTTCACTGAAACAATAATCAAATATAAAAAAAATCTACTGCAAGCTATATTTATTTGCTGGTTACCCAATAACCATTAGCGCTGTGCCGTAGTTATTTTCCTCATAAAATCAACAGCTGCCCTTTAATTGCACTCCATTTGCCCCTGGGAATCCGCCTGCCCGCACCATTCCGCTTTTTCGACCGCCACTGTGCGAAGTTTGGTGCCCGCAGACGAGGTCTTCAGTTCGTCAGTTTGGGTTTGTTTTTCGCTGCGTGCAGTTCGCCTGGCAGAGCGGCTTGTCGTGCTTATATATGTAGATATTTATATATACAACCGTACGTAGAGCACATACAATATCCACTCGATTCCGGTGCATATTTCTGGAAGTAGTATCTGTGCGGCGCAGAAGTCAATGCACTGGGATCGTCTAGGGACAAAGAACATACGAGATACTCCCATTTTTCGTTTATTATGAAACAGCAGTCAATATTTCTTTAGCCATTTCGCTTAATTAGCACACTCACATTGAAAGACAATTGCCCTCGGCTGACGTCACCTTTCGACACAGCTGAGTTTATCTTTTGTTTGCCCAGTTTAAGCATTAGCGAAAAGGAAAGCGATTTTTCCAGAAGTGATAACCATTACCCATTCTTCCAGCTGACGACATCGAGCAGTTGAACAAGTTCTCCTGCGGCGGCTACAGCGACGAATCCACCATCGTCTACCTAGTCCATCCTTGTCGGATTTTATCGGCGCTAGAAGTGAGTACACCTTCGGATCCCAGTGCCCATACATACCTACTTGGAATGCTATCTTCTTAAAGCCAAACATAAGTCTTAGACTAAAGTCTTCTATCTAATGAGACAGCAGTTATTTTATCGCCCAAAAGACACTGATAAATTATTTTTGTAAAACCTTCCACACCACTTGGCAATCAGCTCAAGTTCTTCCCTTTCTATTGAACCTTCAATTATCCAGTGACTCATCGATTTCTGCATTTTTCTTTCTAGATCCTGGGATTTCGCGTAGTGGCCAGCTCATCGACTGCCGTGAAGCAGGACTACAACGAGTACATGTGGACGATGCGCAAGGAGTTCGACGAACCAGAACCCTTGGAAGCCGAGTCCGTGGTGCGAGAGAATCTATCGAATATTGGCCGCGAGGCAGCCAGTTTAGGCAACTATCACAAGGTGGATTCGCCTGAATAGAGACGCATCCAATCCAAAACAAACAAAAAAAAGAGCAGCAATCAACCAAGAACTCTACTCTAGTTGTAAAATTTAGTGTGTGTGAATTGTGTGCGTGTTTCGGTGTGAAAAAAAGAAAAGAAAATAACTATAGTAACCTAGGGAATTTTGTTCCATAACATACTCTGAGCAAAGGAGGTGACCAAGCGAGTCCCCGCAGACGAACGAACTATGAGTGAGGGCGCAACCGGGCTGAAGGAACCTCAGAATCTCAATAGCGAAGTAGTTTCGACTGTCGTGTCCTCGGCATCGGCTGCATCCTTGAACGCCGCCACCGCCCCCGTACCGGCCAATGTGGTGACCATACCGGTGCCCATTCTGCAGTCGGAGGGCAACTTTGCCTACGTGACCGTCAAGGGGTCGCTGCACGACTACACCTGCACCATTTTTGGTCTGAATCAGGCGGAAGTTCAAGCCCTGTCCAAGCGCTTCGAGAACGGTGTTAAGGCGTGCGTCAATGGTATTATGGTGGCAGTGCCGCCCATGGTTATGCTGAACACTCTGGCCCAGCTAAGCTACAAGGTTGTCTGCAGTTGCGGCGAAGCCGAGATTTGTTGGACCATGCAACGTGAGGTCTAATTCGTTGGAAGAGTTATAGCTGTTATAGCGTCAAAGATCAGGCAACTGGAAGCGAAAGCAAAAGAAGAGGAAAAGGAATTCGGAACTCGGAATTTTAGAGAATATCTCGAAATAATCGGCAGGCTAAGATGGATCCACATAGTGCGGACAACTGCAAGTGCCACAAGCAGACGCAGCCGGCACAGCAGACGTTAAGCGACATGGACTTCGATCGAGGCATCTGGAATGCAGGTAAGAAATGCACCCGTGAATCCCATGGTTTTATCATCCTTAACCAACTCCTTCATTTTGCATAGCTATCTATAACGAAGTGGAGCGTGTAAGGGAGTTTATCAAGAAGGGCCAGTCAATGGATCGCGATGGCTGCGACTATACCGCTCTGCACTATGCGGCCCGCAATGGGAACGAGCCGATCTGCAAGCTGCTTCTCGACGAGGGCAAGGCAGACGTAAATGCAGTGACCAAGGCAGGAGCCACCGCGCTGCATCGTGCAGCCATGATGGGTAACAACCATTGCAATACCATCCTATCAATACTAATAGTTTTAACCTGGCGACAGGCCACTTGGAGATCGTGAAGCTACTGGTCGAGCACAAGGCTAATCTTCTGCTGCAGGACGAGTGCGGACAGACTGCTTTGCATCGAGCAGTGATGCGGGGCCACCTGGAGGTGTGTCGCATTCTGCTGGCGAAGGAGCCGACTCTTAAGCTGGTCAAAGATAAAAAGGACAAAATTGCATTTGAGTACATCATGGAGAACGCCAATGATGACTTTAAGCTGCTGCTGAAGCCCTAAAGGACTCGTCATTCCCCGTTCAACATATTTGTATTCGTTACGGTTTAAATATCTTTGTTTATTGAGTCTGTTAACACGTTTTCTATAAAATTGCACCCGATATCGTTGTAAAATCCTACTTAGAAATTGCATACGTCCTTCTTTGTTTGCATTGTGTGCGAGATCGATTGTATATGGGAAAAGTAATCTTAACGTTTGCGTAGTCAAATTAACCTAGTGGATACATAAATCGTTTAAATCATCTATATAGACTATATACATGCCTAGTAAACATAAAATGTGCAAGTAATTTAGACAAACAATGAAAACTCTGTGCCCAACAGGATGTGCACACGAAACTCGTTTTGAAAAATGCGAGATTAGCGTGAAAGTTCTGTTCAAAATTTGTAATACATCGTAAGAAAATTAATATCACATCGGAGTCCGTGTATCGAAGTTGTTAATCAATCTGGTGTTGAAATTGAAATTAAGGAAACTATTACACAACCTTCCTACACACTCGTCGCCAATTTACAAAAACTATACGCTACCTATCATTATAGCAAACATATAAAACCTATATAATCTGAATAAATACGTAAAGCGCAATCAATCCCAAAACTCAGTGCATCTAACAACAGGTATATCGACCGGTTCCATACCCCGCACCAGCGGCAGTTCGTCAAAGTCGCTGAGGTAGCGTTTCAAAGTGGCAGGTATGGCGAACTCATCCAAGATCCTGCCCAGCGATGACCGCTCCTGAGTAGGAAGATATCTTTCCTGCACCTCCGGCCTCGTTTGCAGGCATCTCAGGATACTCCGACGAATCTCCAGGCGAGCGATGGTCTGCAAGGAGCGTGGCTGGGTGCCAAACAAACACATTTCCCGCTCGAATTCCAGCCGCGCTGGTGGCCAGTCCTTGCGCAGCGGTCGGTGCTTGTGCGGAAACTGGAAGCCAGCGTTACCTATGAAAAGAACTAGCTATGCACTTCATAGGAACTAAGATCAAAGTAAGCAACTTACATAGCAACCTGGCAAAGGCCAATCTTGTTGGTGTGCAATTGGATCTGAGCTCATTCACCACATGCGACCGGCAAATCTGCGCCAGATTGCAGCCCTCGTGGATGAGGAATTCGGCCACCTCCAGGCGGTTCAGGTTAATGGCCCTGGACAACGGAGATTGACAGTAAATCAGGCCACAAACGATTGTCGGAGCACAGGAGCCATAGAAATCCTTACGAGCGCTGGGCAGTTTGGCGAGCAATACACGCAGTATGCGGCTAAACTCCTTAACCCATACTCTCTGCTGCACGGCAAACAGAACCAAGCCCTCATCGTTGACATCCGAGTAGAGTCCGAGCTTGCGCTGTTCCTCAGCCGCGTTCAGCAGATACTCCAGCATTTCGTGACGCCCCAGATGGATGGCCAGCATGATGGGTGTGTAGTTATTGGGATTCCTTACGGACAAACTCTCGCCGTACTGCAGCAGGAGCTCCACCAGTTCCGTCACGTCGGACTCAACGGCGAGATGAAGCAGGTGTTGGGAGGCCAGGCGCCGTGCTCCGCGCTCTAAGAGCAACTTGGCCATCTGGCAGTGACGACCCCTCACCGCGTACTGCAAGGCCGTGTGGTTCTGCTTGTCCTGGATATTGATGCGAGCACCTCGCTTCACCAGCTCTTCAGCTACGTCCAACATGCTGCAGGCGATGGCCGCCATCAGAGGCGTCTCGCCATCATCATCCGTGTCATTGATGTTGATGTTCGTTTGGAGCAGTAGACGGGCAGATTCCACACACTTGCTTTCGATGGCCACATGAAGAGCGGTCTTGCCATCACTCAGGGTTTTGGCATTCACCAAGGCTCCGTGCTTGATCAGTAGCTCGGTGACACCGGCGAAGCCGGCACCCATATGGAGCGGCGCGTATCCATCGTTATTGACGACATTGACGGGTGCGTTGTGTTCCAACAGGATGCGCACACACTCCTCGTGGCCCCAGCAGGCGGCGTAGTGCAGCGGAGTGGCCACCTCGGCATCGTAGAGATGCGGATCATGTTCGCGACAGGAGACACAGCACTGGGATGATATGAACTCTCCGGTGGTTTCGAAGGTTTTCGCATAATACCGATACAACTGGCTATCATCTTCGCCGCTGACCGCTCCATTCTCCGCACTATTCTCGAACTCATCCACCCACTCCAGTTTCTCCATACCCTCGGGCGTCCGCTCGATCTCGAGGCTATCCGTGTTCGCTGCAATTCAAAACCAACGTAAAACTTTTTAAGAAAGCAGTTTTTGTAAATTTTTTTTGCTAGGACTGAATGAAGTGTTTCATTGAGTTTGACAAGATTTTCGTTACGTGCCACATAGAACTACCAGAGTCTACTGGGTTTTGTTGCAGTTGGAACCCATTGTCGACCATTGTTATCAGCCAGTTAACTGGCCAACCAATCGATAACCGGTTTTCCGGCCTTCACTTACTTTTCTCTGTGCTTGCATTATGTTGGATAGACCCGAAAAGAGGTTTGTTCAAGTCAATTTGGGTCACGAGAAAAGAATGCACAACAAAAGTACGTCCAAAATTAACCGACTAAAATTGGATCACTCAACTTAGTAGTGGTATTAAAATTATAATAAATTATGTATGGTATAATATATATATATCATATATATCATATCATATCATATCATATATATCATATCATATCATATATATATATCATATATATTATATATTATATCATAAAGTGAACAAACGCACTTGCACTGCAATTAAAATTTTCTTGTATCTAACTAGTTCGTTTCCTGGATCCATTGACTATTATATTATCTCGATTATATTCCATCTTTAAACAATATAACTTCTTGAACACACATATTATCTAGCTCACCCACTGCTTTTTTTTAATGTTCTCTATATGTCTGTTTTTAATGCAATTAAAATTTCCAGAAGTAACTCGTTGGGTTGTTCCTTTCGTTTGTTTTCAGAACGAACCAGTGGAAGGAAAACTCACACTGATGAAAGGCATTCAGCTCGGGCTCCTCGCAGGATTGAAGCAGCAGCTCCAACAGCTCGGCATCGCCCAGGATGGCCGCCGTGCCCACGGCAGTGCGTCCGCAAGTGGGCGATACATACGAGGCCTGGGCACCTTGCATGATGCAGCCCAGAGCCTGCTCGAAATCTCCGCTCTGGACGGCGGTTAGCAGGCGTTCGTTGAGGTCGTAGGACAGCATTTTGCCATCGGGTTAGTAGTTTAGTTAGTTAGGCTAACTGAAGCTGGTTAGCGAAAAGGCGAAGCGAAAAGAACAAACCAAATGATAAGCAGCTGCTTGTGGGGTGGTGTGAAAAGTGCGTCGATGTCGTCAGTGGCAGCAACACTCCCCCGGAAAGTCTCATAGAGAAGTGAAACCAACGATCCGACGTGCGCAGAAGCAGTACCAATGCCTGCACAGCGGGTGGTGGTTTTTTCTTGTTTTTTTGGGGCGGTTTGAATTGGCCAGTCTATTGAGCAAATGGAGAGTACAATAAAGAAGAAATCAGCTGGCAGTTCGCTTCCAAGCGCACTCATCGCTCGCTTGGTTTATTTCGGACATCTGCGTGTGCAGTTGCTATGTTTGTAGGTAGTGAATTTTGTTGCCTCAGCTTAAAAAACGATTAACATTAGCTAGTCTATTTGGCTTCCTTGGCTTCCTTGGCAATTTGCAGCGATTCCGTGATGAAGAGCTTGGCCAGCGATTGCGAACAGAATTGCGCGATATGCTGGGCGTGGGTATTGATCTGGCCGGAGGTTATGGTGGCCGTCAGGCGGTTGGGCGCAGTCATGGGGCGGAACTGTTTGATCACTTCATCCTCTGGCACCGTGGGCTCTCCCTTCGATGTGCGAACGGCGTTCTCGGCGGCCAGCTTAGCCAGAGCACGGTGCTTCTCCTAAAAAAAAAATGCAAGGAAAGCGATTAGGAATATTTAAATATTTAATTAAGTTGCTACGTACCGTATCCTGCTTGAAGACCACCTGCTGGTACTTGTTATAGCGCACTGCCTCCTGGTACAACTCGTCGACGCGCTCGATCAGGCTGCGCATTTGGTTCTCCAATACGGTGGCGGTGCCCAGGTCCAGGAAGTTGTGCCCCTTGTCCTCGGGCAGCAGCTCGTTCAGCTCGCTCATCATAATGTTGGTCAGCGGCGAGTTCTTGATCACAATGGGAATCTCGGCGAAGAGGTTCTCGTAGCCGACCTTTAGGGTACGGAATGCCTCTGGAGTGAAGTCGCCATCCTTGTACATCTGAATGGCCTGCGGCGTAAGACGGTAGGCCTTCAGGCAGAGGAATCCGCGGGATGACTTCTGCGTATCGTAAACGACAACGACGGACTCCTCAATGCTGGTCTGGTAGTGGTACTGCGATTCCAACAGAGCCATTGACAGGCTGTTGCCCACGTCGGAGCTCTGGTACCAGCCCACATGGAGATGATCTACGTTGACGCGACGCAGGCGACGCATCACGGTAAGCTGGTACATCTCCTCGTCCATGGTCTCATCTCCGCTTTTGGGGAACGGGAAGCAGTTGGTGATCTCCAGGCACTTGTCCACCACCAGACCGAGCAGGGCGCCCTGGGCGAGGTCCATGTTGCTCGACTCCTCATGGCAGTGCTTAACCATTTTCATGACGGCCTGCAAGGTGAAGTGATCGTATTAATTATGTTCCAATATCAATGAGCGACAAACAACTATTTTCATTTGTACAGGGGCGTGGCAAGTAGATCTATTTCGGAATTTCTTTTAATAGCTCCTGCGAAGAAAACATTCGAAGGAAGATTTTTGTGGTATGGTAATGAAGAGACCGGTCTCCCTTTTTCTTATAGCTCTACGCCCATGTCCTCGCGAACACCCATACAAACACACACAAAGCAGGCAAATTTGTGAGACAGCGCGTGGCATCAACTTTTCCGGCTTTCGCAACGGTCGCCACGGGCTAGTCTCGGCCAGGTCTTTTGGCCAGCAGCACTACTCACCAGTCCATCGCATTGGACGTAGTTAATGGTATTATCCGAATCCTCGGTGCGGGCAGCATGACGATTTGCGCGATTTGCCATGTTGACGAATTGTAAGCGAAAAGACCCACGACGTGAACTCGGCTGCAGTCATAAAAGGGCGTTTCGCAACACCACAATATTAATGTGGTTTGAAGTGTTGAAAAGCGTGCACTGCTTTAAAATCAGCTGTTCGGGCGAGCGATAAAAAAAAGGCCCAAAATATATTTTTGTTTATCAGTAGAAGAGCAACAGAAACAAACTAAAAATTGTACTACCTAGAAAACCGAGAAACGGCCCACTTGTCACGAACAAGCGGAACGGTACTGATAACTGCGGCTACCGCAACTTGTAGAGTGGGTGAAGCTAGTCTTGGTTCTCTTCGCATTAGCAACGCTGGCAGTACGAAGACCGCAGAAATGTCAACTAATTGGCGTGAATTGTTCCCCACCAAGCTCACATTTGTGATCTTCCTGTTGTACATGTCCCTATTCATAGGACAGGGTATGCAGCTGCCTTACTTAGGCTTTCTTCGCAAGCCAAAGCCGCACCCTAATTGCTGTCTATTTTGCAGGCATCTTTGTCACAGCATCTCAGGAATCGAATAACTCCTATGGTTACAATACCGTCACGGTTGTGCTGCTAACCGAGGTTTTTAAATTGATAGTCTCCACCTGTCTGTACTGCCGAGAGTGAGTAGGAGTAGAGGCACTCCTTTGTCTCGCTATTAAACCGCGATTTCATTCACAGCAACAACCTACGCTCCCTAGTGCGCGATGTTCAGAAGGATCGCAATGTACTGGGATTGTACATGGTGCCCGCCTTTCTCTACTGCCTGTACAACAATTTGGCCTTTGTCAACTTGGCCACATTCGATCCCACCACCTACTATCTGCTACTGCAGCTACGTGTCGTTGTCACGGGCATACTATTCCAAATTATCTTCAAGAAGTACCTGTCGCAAAGGCAGTGGATCTCCCTCATACTGCTGACACTCGGCTGTATGATGAAGCAGGTCGATTTCGGCAGCTTCTACAGCGATGCGAATGATGACAGCGAGTCCGCAGCCATACAGCAGCAGCTGCAGTCACATAATAAAACAACTGCCGCAGGGACGCACGCGCACGGCAAGAACATGTCCGGTTTCGATTTTAGCCTGAGTGCCGTCTTCATTCTGGCACAGACAATTTGCTCTTGTCTGGCAGGCGTTTACAATGAGTATCTTCTTAAAGATAAGGGCGCCGATGTGAATATCTTTGTACAGAATGTCTTCATGTACCTGGACTCGATTGTCTGCAATGCAGTCATCCTCTTGCTGCGCGGCGAGCTCATTGATGCCTTTAGTCCGCAGAATCTGGGCAGTATAATGCGCTTTAGCGTCCTAATCATCATTGTTAACAATGCGGCCATTGGCATTGTAACGAGTTTCTTCCTCAAGTACATGAACTCCATTCTAAAGACCTTCGCGAGCGCTCTGGAGCTGCTCTTCACGGCTGTCCTGTGCTACTTCCTCTTCTCCATACCCATTTACATGAACACCGCGCTGGCCATCGCGGTTGTATCCTACGCCATCTATCTCTACACCCAAAGCCCGGTGGTTAATATGGGCAAGGTGCGTCCGCTGTCCACTTTAAGTGATGCCACGACCAAATCAACGGACAAACGAAAGCTACTCGACGAGGAGGCGGCGGAATCAGACCTCGATATGGTGTAATGCTGTAGCTAGTCCTAGACGTAATCTTAGACTGTAAATAGTTGTGGAAAAGTGCCTGCAAATGTTTTAAACGCCAGACGAAAGTATTTGACCCCAGGCTTTGTGCAATGCAATAGCAACAGGCTTGTTAATACCAAAACTTTTGCTCCTCTAGTTTAAGATTCTCAACGCAATTGTGTATTTCAATCAGAACATAAATGCAATGAAAACGAATATTGTGGTTGCTTCTTCAAGAAGCTTTTTATTTTATGGTTCATATACTACCACATATGTACACGGTCTATAACATTTTGGAAATCTGCTTGTCTTAGCCTAAAGAGATGTGTCCACATCATGTCCATCTTCCAGTTTGGGCGGTATGCGACTAGAAAGCGCTATCTGCACCGCATGGTTTTCGATGCTGCGGAGATAGTAGTCACACTCCTTCAGATGCTTCTCCATGTTCAGGACGCGGTGCGTGGCGTTGTACTTGCAGGTCTGCAGCGGCGGTCCACGGTAGTTCTTTTCGCACTTGATGATGTGCTTGGGCATCCGGAACAGCAAGATGCGGTGCGATTTGTCGTAAGGGCAAATTCCGTACTCGCAATCGGACATTTTGGAAGAGTCAAGAACCGTTTGTCAAAACACAAAATTCATAAAGCTGAATGTACCGCTATGTTTTGAAGTTTTAATTATCGGTTATGTTATCAGAAGTAACGATATTTCGATTCATTTATTTAATGATTTAAAAATTTTTTTTTTAATTGTTTCATATTTAAGCCCCCAATTTTTAGCGAAAAATGTTAAAAATTTAACTTTTTAAAGCTGGAATGCAGTTCGATAGAAAATTTTATAACGAATTCAACGAGGTATGGCTTTCCATTTTCGAACAAATATTTTGACTTTTGGTAAAAAAAACCCAATTTTCTTGAGTGCATACAGAGGAAATTTTTCGTCTACTTTTTTAAGCTAACACTACTATAATTTTAAGTCCACACTTAAACTTAAAAATTCATTTTTTTAAATTTCACTTTACATTTTAAGCTTAAAAATAACATTTTGCAAAACAGCTGTCACGATATTGACCTTTAAGGAATACCCCCGATGCATATAGGGTCACATTGAGCAGACGCGCGTAAACCAGCCCGTCCCTCCCTTTCGCATTTCATTCAGCTTGAAAATTTCATAGAGTTCGGTCAATTGTCAAATCTGCTCAAAACCACTTAATTACTAGGTGAACGATGGCACGTACCAAGCAAACAGCCCGTAAATCGACCGGAGGCAAGGCGCCCCGCAAGCAGCTGGCCACCAAGGCGGCCCGTAAATCGGCGCCATCCACCGGCGGAGTGAAGAAGCCACATCGTTACCGTCCTGGAACGGTGGCCCTGCGCGAGATCCGTCGCTACCAGAAGTCCACGGAGCTGCTCATCCGCAAACTGCCGTTCCAGCGTCTGGTGCGCGAGATAGCCCAGGATTTCAAGACCGATCTGCGCTTCCAGTCGGCGGCCATTGGAGCTCTACAGGTATGGTGTACAGCACTCCCTACTCCGCGACTATTTCACACGGTCATGTAATAATGCGTCTCTCTCCCATTTCAAATGCGCAATTTGCAGGAGGCCAGCGAGGCGTACCTAGTCGGTCTGTTCGAGGACACCAATCTGTGCGCCATTCACGCCAAGCGCGTCACCATTATGCCCAAGGACATCCAGCTGGCCAGACGCATCCGTGGCGAGCGGGCCTAAATGCCCATGTCCGCCATCTTGGATTGGAAAAGCAGTGGCGGCAAAACTAGCAACCCACAGCTGTCGCTTGGAGAGGGGGATTCGGAGCTGAAGGTGGAGGTGGAGAAGCGGAAAACCAAACCCCCGGCTGCAGCTGCCGCCGCTTAGTACTTAGGTCTATCTATACTTACCGATAAGTAATCAATACACAGTGTTCTAATAAAATCGAATTCATTTTTTTTTGTAAATGTTTAACCACAAAGAAAAGCGTTCATTAATATATTTTGTTCAGACTGTACATTAGTTGTGTCTCTTAAATTGTAATTGTTGTCTTGTTGTCTCGGCAACAATTGAACATTTATTCGAATGGTTTCGTACAAAATACATATATTCTATGGTATCACTTTGTAAAATGAGGTAGACCATGTAGTAAATGCATTCATTTGTCGTTATCCCAGTACATATATCTAGCATGTACTGGAATAAAAAGTATCTTATAACTATGTACATTGCTGGGTGGTGGTGAGCTGCTCCCATGGAGCCAAGCAGTTGAAGGCCTGGACAAAATCAGGCAGCCTGGTCAGGGAATTTATGGGCGGACCGCCCTCGACGAAATCGCTGCGGGAATACAGGGTTTCCCCGAAGGAACTCTGGCCAAATCTGAAGAAGAACAATTCCCTCAGAGACATGGTGGTGAAGTTGGGCTGCCTCTGGCTGAACTTGGAACCTTCTGCGAAGTAGGCTTCGTGGACCAAATGGAGCGCAACGAGGTACTGGTCGCGTTGGCTAAGCATATTGTCTTGGGTCCATGCGCTTACACAGTCATCGCCGGCGGTAATAATGTGGTTATCGTCGAACAATTGGAGCATATTGACCTTATGATGTTTGCAATTAAAAAGATCGAGACTTTTTAACATCTCAAGGGCAAAGCGAATGCCCAAGGGAGTCATTTTGAAGATGTCGTGGCTGTCGGGATCAAATGAAGCATCTGCCAGGAAGTCGTAGGCCACATAAATCGTATTTCCATTTTCCTCATACGCAGTTTCGAAGAAGAAATTTGAAATGGGATATGAGTGGAGCATGTATCGCCGGTCTTTGAAGTTCGGTTGGTCCAGTAAGCTTAGTTCGGCACGCGTTCGGTGCTCCAAAACCTTTAGGTGAGCAGTCGCAAGTTCCTCGTCGTACGCAAATTCAAGATCCTTGTAGTAACGGGTAACGAAACGGCGATGGCCCGCCTTTCCCGTCAGATTGCCGATGCTCAGGCTCAGGCCATTTAACTTCTTCTGCAGTAAGGAAATCTTAGCGGGCGGCAGCTCAAGGGCGTTCCTTTCGAGACGGATGTTTAGCTGCTGGCGTATGGCATCAAATATCTTGCCGGCCCAGAATTCTCTCCTCGAACAGCAGATTGCTGGCGAATTCCATGGATTGGCACGCATGAAGCTCCATGCTTCATGAACGTGAACATTGTATAGAAGCTGAAGCGTGCCGTTAGATAATTGGCCACCACCTGGCTCCGAACGGCAGTCATCAAATTCTGGAGCTCCCGAAAGTAGTACAGATTCTCCACATGCACTACAAAATCCGGCGAAAAGGGGCGTCCGAAGACGATCTCCAGATACTTGGTTAGGGACACCCCATAATTTTCCAACCGCCGTAGACTAATCCGTTTCACTGGCGCTGCATCGCTTACATAGTGTTCAAACCTCATATCTTTTCTGTACATTTCTTGTAGTGCATTATCCAGAGGCGCTATCTCCTTTGCCAATTTGGGTGGCAGACCAATATTTTGCAGCGACTCTATGAAACGGAACAGAAAATTGTACTTTTTTTCAAAAACCACTATTGGTTGCCCCCCACTGTTTGGATCCTGTCTTATACTCATTCCAAACATGATGTCATTGTAGCCGTACCAACGAAGGCGAGCCAGTGCCTCCATCCACTGAAACTTCTCCTTGGGCCACTCGCCTCCTCAGGGTGTCAGAAAGGGCCAGTTGAGATCTTCTCCCGGCTTCACCAGCTCAAAATACCTCAGAAGACTGGGTCCCTCCATGGTCGAACAGATTTTGTATAGACGCTGCAATTTTTCCTCGAAGCTGTGCTTCTCGAACACCTCGTTCTCAATTCCGTCGAAGAGGAGTTGGAACTTATCGCTCACCGTCGCAAATGCATGCCACTTGAGATTCTTTTGGGAGGAGTTGTAGAAATTGTGACATGGTTCGACTTTTTCATCCATGTCATCTAGCATTCGCTTCATGATCTCGAGGTTGGTATGTGCAGAACATACTGTACTACACAGAAGAAGAAACAGCCAGCTTAGGCTGAGGATCGGTCTGGACCCCATCATCTCAACTTATCGACTGATATGGAAATAATCAGCAAAGACGTCGGTCGACTTCTAAGAAATCTGATGAAATTGTACGAAATTTAAAATCTTTTGTTTTGGCGAATTACGGTGTGACCCTAAATCGTTTAGAACCATATGCTTAATTATGTTTTTTTGTGTCACGACGCACTTTTTTTCCAAACTCATCACCAATCATTTAATAAAATACTTGAATTATAAAAATGGTTTATACAGAACTCCCAGTTGTTAAACGAAATAAAAAACCGAATTTACTTTGTGTAAAACTCTGCTCTGAACAAAAGCCATTTTTTTTTATCAGTTAATACGATTAGCTTAGCGATTTGTGGGTATGAAGGGAAATTGGTTTGAGAAGAGCAAATGCATAAATTCACTTAAAGACTATGGTGTCCAGCATGGCGCCCAGGCACTGCACAATATTGTTCTGCATAACCTTGTCTACCTTCTCCTCTAAATGCCGCTTGGGGTCCTGCTTGCCCACGTTCTTGATCGCCAGCTGCTCGGGCGTCATTTTCTCCTCGTCCTCCAGTGACTGCAAGAAAATGAGGAAAAGCAATGAAAATCTAAAAAAATTCAAAAAAATTCTACAGCTTTTCATAACTATAGAAAACTAATTGTCTTGTTTTTTTCGACAATGAATAATGCTATTCATTAAAATGGTTAACTAATATCTAATGAGATGATGAATCACCCACCTTGTTGTAGTTCTTGGCGAGATCCAGCATCTCGGCCACGGTGTCCTCGTTGATGGAACAGTGCTCATTGTAGTCGGACAACGTGAGGCCGTCCTTCCACGACTTTTTGTGCAGATTGAGAAGCATCTTCTGCTCCAGTTCGTTCTTGCGGTAGTTTATGCTAATCGAGTAGTAGTGGCGATTGAGCCCGTGGATCAGGGCCTGCACGGAAGGCTTTTGCAGATGACCCAGGTTGGAGGTTGTCTGCCGGGGCTCCTGTCCCAGCACAAGCATGTTGGGATTGATCAGGCGGAAGGCATCGATGACCACCTTGCCCTTGACAGACTGAATGGGATCGACGACGACGGCTACGGCTCGCTCCGACAGTGCCTCGAAGGATTGCTGCGTATTGATGTCCACGCCGGACAGCCAGCAGCCGAAACCGGGATGAGAGTGATACCAGCCGACGACCATTTCGGGCCGACCTGTCTGCTTCAGCATGTCCAACATCTTGGCCTGGAAGACGGGATCCACGGCCTCCACGGAGACTCCAGTGCCCGTTTGCGGCATGGCGAACACATCGATGACCTGCACCGTGTAGTCGTCCACGAATTCGCCCAGCATCAGACCCATCACCTCCATGGGCACGCCGGCCCGTCCGTGCTTAAGCATCTTGAGCAGGGCCAAGGACGAGATGTACACCTGCTCGGCGGTGTCCACGACGGGCGCATCTGTAGGCGGGGCAGCCTGTGGCATAGCACCTCCAAGACGTAGCAGACGATCCATTTTATGCGGCTACCCGGGCACAAGGATTCGTATCGGGGTTAGAAACAATCGAAAAGCGCTGACTAAGCCAAGTGCTCACCTCTGGGTTTTGTAGACACTCTGTGTGCAAGTATCAACTATTTCCTACTGTTTTACGTATAATTTACGTTCCTCGTCGAAAGCAGCAACAAAAAACACAAAGCCGTCTCGTTTGATTTTGCAGAATTGCAAGTAATACTCGCAACAGGGTTGTATCGCTCATCGCCTATCGAAAAGCTATCGGAGGGAGGAGATGACGATTTGGCCAAATTCTAGCTTGATTTTAGCAAAGTTATACAAAAAATGTCCAGGATGTACTGAAAAGGCTACTTATACCAAAGTTATTGAATTATAATAATATATTATATTATAATAATAGTAATAGTATATAATAGTTTTCAAAAAAATTAACCTAATAATAAAGAGTCAGTTGAATTACTTCATTCTATATTTATTTACAATATTTGTAGTAGTTAATTTGTTGGTGCATTATTTTAACATATTTATGTGTCTACGCTATTAGCCAGCACTTCTCAACACTGTCTTTATATCGACACATATAACTATCGATAATGGGAAATGGCGCCAAGCTTGAAACTTAAAAAGCAAACTCAAAGGACTTGAAAGTACTGGAAAAAGTGTATTCCATTGTTTTATTTGGTACAATAGAATGAGTGTGTAGTGTGGTCGAAAGTGAGGTGAGCTGAGGAAAACTAAGACTTTCCGCAAGACCGAACACCGCAAAATTTATAATGCACCATCCATCCGCCCGTCAAATGCCATGGGAAATGAGGTCTTCGCCGGCAAAACCGAAACGATTTGGGCAAGTACAATGCAGAGCCGCCTTTTGTTTTTATTGTGCCAATTAATTGCACAAAAAACCTTTTGCCTTTTGGATGCGGCGCCTTCTTTATGCCTTCACCTCGCTCTTGGGGCGATGGGGACTCCGATTAAGAGATTCCCAGACCGCCAGACGCTCGAAAATTCGCTTAAAATGCCATCAAAAGGTGGGACGTCGCCACACACCGGCTACAAAATCCAAAGCCCAAAATCCATCCGATTGCAACACACGGACTACTCCATTTTCCGTCTCGCTTTGGTAATTGAACAATAGGTTTTCCATCTGCCACAGACTTTTCCATTCGCCGCTCGGCTTTTCAGCTTCAGTTGCATTTTGTCGCTCGCCTCCAGCACGCGCACTCCACACAATTGTTGTTAAAGTTTAATAGTTTTATACTTTTCGCTTGGTTAAGCGTTGTGCTCAAGATATTTGCAATTATTCACATACAAATTGCCAGCAAATAGTGCACTCATTTGCCGCAAGCGTAGCCAAACTAAGGTAATTAAATACAAATTGTTAATACTTCTAGCTGAAAGGTGGCGAATTTCAGCTGAGGCCGACATACTATTTGTATTTGTGTCGATTTTGTATTTCGCTGTTGACTTGCCCTCTTATCACCCAACGAAACACAGCCACGAAATTGTTGTTAATGTTGATAAGTGAGAGACTCGAACTTAGAGAGCTTTTTTTACAGGGGGTGTGTGTGTGTTCTATTGGTACACAAAAAATAAAATTCGGTAATAATGTGTGTGCTTAAATCGAGTAAATCAATCGAGTTTACTACTCCAAGTGATTAGTTTAAACTAAAGTATCTCTATGATTTGTATCTAAGATTTTCTATCTAAGATTATACTTTCATATTTAAAGTAAGTAATATTATTCTTTTAGCCTCAAGGCTAGTGAACTCAGCAAGTTTTTGGCTCTGTGTACCTTTAATTACTTAAACAGCTGCTTGGTATTTGTTTAGGCCGAAAACAAAAGAAACGTGCTCCATTTCGCCATTGATTAAATAGTTTCACATCTGACTCGGGCATCTTAAACGCTATCCATTGACCTTGTCAACGTTTAAATCAATCCCGTTCGAAGAAATGACGTGAATGCACTCCATCTGGTTACAAAAACGTGGCAAATAAGCACATAGCCGATATTAAAGGGGGGAAAAAAGTGGAGAAAAACACGTTTGTTCAGCTGTGAAATTGACCTTTTATGGCCTAACTCAACCCAAAACCGCCCAAAACTGAACATTTTGTTGGAGCCGTCGGAGTTCGAAAGAAATGAGCGGAAATACTTTACAATGATAGTCGCTCTAATTGCTAGCAAAAGTGGCAGTGGAATCCCAAAGAAACAGAGAAGATAATAAGGGTCAGATGGGTAAAACAATTATTTTGGATGGGGGAAATGTTTTTTTGGGGTCTTGCAAAGAGGCTCGTAAGTTGTAGAAATTAAATAGAAGAAATAAATGGTAAATGCTTATAAATGATATTTAATATAATAATAATAATAATAATATATATAATAATATAATATATTATAATAAATAGAATGCCCGAAAGCTTAAAAAGATAACACTTCATTTCGCATTGATTTGCCAACTGACCCAGAAAATCTTATCACCTTTGATGTCTCACTTAATTGCTGATAGTGCCAGAAAATATTCAACTGAATTTCGCGCACCTTTTAAGGTGTCAAATAGAATGAAAATTACTTAACCCAAAGACCTTTGAGATCGTATTAACTTGTGTAACTAGAACAGGCAGATACATTGAGACCATTGAATCCACAGAAACCGCAAACGAAAAAGATCTCAACAAACAAATTTCGTAATTACTCGCAGGGGAAAAAACTGAACAAAAAAACAGAAAACACGAAAACAAAAAACTGAGAGTTGCATGTCTGGGAAAATGCTTAATTTCACTTTTCATTTGGGATTTGCCCAGAAAATCAGTGCAACAATAACAATTGGCGAGCGGAAAGGAGTGAAGATCGTAATTATTAATTGCGGGCTGAAGAAAGTTTTTTAATTAGCCCACGAGCGTTTAAGATAATGAAGTCGTTTATCCGAGGCATTCAATTATTAAATTGCTTACATTTTGAAAGTGCAACCAGTGATTAGAAATTGATTTTAGCTCAATTTGTATGCAGCTCATTTTGCCAATCACAATTTTGCATTTCACTATCATAATAGTAAAATGGTTAGTTAACTGTCTTTATATTTAAATTCTTTGAAAAAAACATTTAAATTTCGAAGGTGAAAAATGAAAAAAGCTTGTGCTAATATTTAATTTATTCAAAACTAGTCTATAATCTTGCAATTATTTCTCTCTCTGCAGAAATGATGACGTCGCTGCAGCTGGAGACGTCACTGCCGGCGGTGGAGGAGCAAGTGCAGCGGGAGAAGGCCAACGAGCCCGTGGAGGACTCGCACACGGCATCCACAACGCCTACACGCATTCCACATCCCGCCGTGGCGCGTTTCCGGCGTTCCGCTTCCCTGCGCCTGCGCGGGAATCCCGCAGAGCTCGGTTTACGGGCTGAGCACTGTCCAGCCGGCGGAGGCGGATTCAGTTCGCGCGCCAAGCTCACGGCGATCCCATCCAGTCTCGAAACGCGTTCGCACCCGGTTCACTTGAGGCGTAATCGCAGCTGGTGCAATTTAGGCCACAAAACGGAGCAGGGACCGGAAGTGGGGGCTTGCACGGAGGCACTATGCAGCGCTACCCAGTGCTTGTCTTTGGATAAGGAGGCACTGGCTCCGAAGGTGGCCAACAGCAGCATGGCCAACGGCAAGCCGCGAAATCTGGTGAGTTGTCGTAGGTGGGGTGGGTGGTGTGACTACACAATATTCTGTATTGATTTTCACTAGCTGGTAATTGAAGAACCGCCCTCGCACGGCGGGTTAAAGGTTACGAGGGGGTGGCTACCACAATACGCACTCGTTGTGGTAAGTAATGAGTGTATTACGAAACTATCTATGGAACTCTAGAGGCGTTTTCCGCGAATTCAGGAGCACTCCCAGTGAAACACTCCCACTGGGTAGGCAAAATATGTTTGGCTTACCTCATACGTTCAAGTGGAAAGGCAACTAAGTTTGTTCTAGACTTATTAAATACCCTAGAAAAACTGGGTTCTCAGGATCTGGTTGGTTATAAGATAGTTTACACTTTCTGAGAACTGACTAGTGGATTGAATGTTATCTAGAAATATCCGTATATGAAGTATTATATTTGACGAGCCTTTAAAAGCTATATAGAAATGAATTGTTCATTAAATGCGGTTTTTCCTTTTATAAAGATATTAAATATTAAGTGAAAAGGTTTATAACCCGCCTTAGTCTGCAGCTTTAGCCAAGTTAGTAATGACTTTGCATGGTGCTCATGACTTCAAGTTTCCTGGAAAGTTACACATAATTGATTTAGCTGGCTAATGCCATTTTGTCACTTGCACTTTTGTTCATGTCGTGATGACACGCAGCTTACAATTTTGTGCTCTTTCCGCTGACAGCGATCATTAAACCAGATGCAGTATATAAATATGTACATATACATATATGTATGTATTTGTACCGTGCGAAGGGAACCAAAAACAAACCCAAAGCCGAGTTTGCATAATACTGGGGAAATGGGAGAAAGGGAGAAGGAAAGAAGGTAAAGACAAACACAGCTTACACACGCTTTACCTCCAACTCAACCTCTCAACCTCCCTGTCACCCAGCCACCCTGTTTTGTACCAGCTGTTTCGTTCCACTTCCGCTTGTTCCGCTTGCCAAATTGTACCTAGGAAACAGCTGATTTTCGGCTTGTTTGTGTTTTCTTCTGATTCGCGGGGGGTTGAGAGAACAGGAAATGCAAGTGCGCAGCTTTTGGGCCACAATACCACCCCCAGACCAATCCCCCCCTTCCCTTTCTGCTCTCTCCGCCTCTGGCTTGAACCACCTTTTTGGTATCTTCTTCGCCTGCTTCGCTCTCTTCTTCGCTTCTTGGCCAAGTGATTTGCGTTTCAGTTGATTTTTTCCACTCACCGCGTTCACAAGACTCGCGGTTCGGCTCACAGATATTGTTTAAACAATTCAAGCGTGCATTTTTACCTTTAGTGCATTGTTGTTGTTCGCTTAGTTCGCGTTCTCAAAGTACCCAAGTGTACCTACTAAGTACAGTGTGCGAGCGATTTTAATTGAAGCCAACAACTGGGGGCCATGGCTCATAAATGGTAATTACGCGCTTTGGTCGAGGTATTTTAAGCCATCATTAAAGTGGCAGTTCGTTGGCCCCTCGACGTTATTTATTCATAATTGTTATTGATTTTTAACGCTCCACGTTCTAATTACATCGAAAATGGTACAGTGAATATGTGCTGTATTTTTGGGATAGAACGGAAGTGGCACGTGTGAATACATAATTATGTACATACATGGAAAATCATGGGAAAAAGTCCAAAAAATTCTTTTTTAAACCAGTTTTTTCGACTTTTTTAAGCAAGTTGGTTGAGCTTTTTGAAAGTTGTTGCTTGTCATGAAATTACCACAATTGGGGATGATTTATACAGCTTATAAAGAAACTCTCTTTAACCACCATAAGTCGCAAAAAGTGGCAGATGAGTTTTTAAGTCTTTTTAGTCAGGAAATGAAAAGCTTGGCAAGTAGTTGAAATAATATTGATCAAAGTAGCGTGTAAAAACCATTAGTATCCCATTGAATTTTCCACCCTTGCGACCCTGAAAAGTATGCAAAGTTTCGAATGTCCTTTTGTTTTTTAGCCAAAAAAAAAAAAACTTGGCCAAAACAAGCAGCGAAAATTGATTGCCAACACGTGACCAAAATAGTGCAAACTGGCACTTGGCCAAGTCGGCTGAATGGGCCATTACGTGAGTTTTCTTCAGATATTTTTCACCTGCATTGTGTCCGCCCATCTCCTCCGTTCGGAATCAAAGTCATTGATTTTTCTTGGTCAGCAGCTCGATTGATGCCACCTGAGCGCCGTGTTAGCCAAGTTAGATGCCTGGGAACGTGACTCTCTGATGGCTCAAAGAAGGCCTCAAGTGCGTAATGCAACTAAGGGTCGCTTATTACGTGGCCAAGTGTGTGCTGGCCATTATTCCCCCTTTAAACCAGTCAGGTTTTGGCCATTGTTTAGCCGTGCGTAAACAGTTTCTCCAGTGCTGGCCATACCAGTAGTAAGGCCATAAAAAATATTCCCCAGAACTTGGGCAATTAAATGGAGCAAGAAACCCATTACTGATTATGAAATAAACATACCATGAATGCGTAGAATGCAGTGACAGTTGAGGAGATTTGCTTTCCATTCGAAAAAATCGCTGTCAACGGATCGTTTTCAGTTGGCCAACTGACGAGTTGGTCTAAATCACTTCACAACAGAATCGATGCACTGCCAGGTCAATGAACTTTTCACTTACTTATGCACTTTTACGCTAAATGGATTGACTAGTTAGTTAAAGTAGATGATTAGTTGACTGATTGGGGGGCACATGTTGGGCTTACAAGCTCATATTGAAATGTTCATATCTAAGTACAGTAGTAATCAGTGCTTATTTGCATTTTCAATCAGATTCAGAAAACATTAATTCAGCTTATATGGACATACAGAGTATTTTAGTGGCGCAATGGTAAGTGTTTATTTAAGGATTTTTAAGGAGGCGAATAAAAAGGATGCGTTGGCTTCCCAAACAGCTGAGTACATTTTCTAGTTAAAAAAACCAATTTCTTAAAAAAAAAACATTGAACACTAATAGCTTTGGTAGAATAGTTTTTGAAATGATTTTGCTCCAGTTATAAACTGTTTTGTTAAATCGGAGAAATTCGTCCATAATTTGCAGAACTTAATGATTTAATCGATGCACCACCGATTTAAGTCAGTCGGTTAGTCCGATTAGCGAAATGCTAAAAACTAAAAACTAAATACTTAATATCCCCCTTGGAAAACCCAGACTAATGGTCAGTTAATTGACCACAAAAATGCTGCAAGAAAAAATAAAAAAAAAGGGAGGGGATTTTCGAGAGCAGCACAACAATGAAAGTCAGCAAAGCCGCCAATGTTTTGTTAAATCTATGGCAACAAATTGCTTTTAGGGGCGTTGCAAATGCGAATCGACTTGCCCTGCATTTCACGCGGCTACTTTTTGCCATTTTCTTGCCAAATCCATACAAAATCCCATGCACGACTGACCAGCGACCACGCAACAAAATTAGAAAATAGCTAACAAGAGTGTAAAATTGAAAAGTAAAAAAAAAAAAGAAAGATAGAAA
Organism: Drosophila sechellia; assembly: GCF_004382195.2. Taxonomy (NCBI): domain Eukaryota; kingdom Metazoa; phylum Arthropoda; class Insecta; order Diptera; family Drosophilidae; genus Drosophila; species Drosophila sechellia. Next base: position 4,977,456 of record NC_045949.1, read on the forward strand.
GATTAAGCTATCGCGGGGCAGCCACCACATCGGCGAAAGATAGTTACTAATCCCAGTCTACGATCTTCCACACTCCGTCCTCCATCTCCCATCTTGCAGTCTCTCCAGTTGAACGGCGGCAGTGACATCAGCAGCAGTGGCACCTCCAGCAACAGCAGCAACAAGGAGTCGTGCCCCAGGACCAGCAGGACCCCCCGGACACCACAGACGCCTCAGACGCCACAAACACCGGCCAGCGGAGTAGCTGCGACTGCGACAGAGACGCCACACAGCTGCATTCGGCAGGGCAACTGCGTCAAGGCCAATCAGGGTAAACTGTCCACGCTGCACGAGTCCAAGATTTCGCCGAAGACTCCGCCCGTCACACCGGACTCACCCAGTACCTATCTGGACGATGATCTAGACTCGATGTACTCGTTCGCCACCACCACTTCGGGTCGCTCCACGATGTCCTGCGAGCATCCCTATGTGGCCAGGTAGGTGGTGCTTTAATTAAATTCAAATGACATGCTAAAAGCCTTGATTAACTTTTAGGAACGGCACCACCTTCAGTGGTCGCAAGATGAAGTACGTGGTGCACTGCTCCAACTATGCGGGTCAGGTGGGACCCGACTATCTGACGCCCACGCAGCGGGCACAGCGCCAGATCCGGCGGCTCAAGGAGCTGCTGTGCATCGCGCGACAGGATCTGGAGCAGAAGGATACGGAGCTGCTGCGTCTGACGCGCGAGGTGGTGGAGCTGCGCCTGTTCAAGGCATCGCTCAGTTCGCCGGAGGAGCGTTCGGCCTCCTCCGATGCGGTCACCGTGCGGGAGGCGGAGCTGAAGACCTCGCAGGATGTCTCGCCCATCGTGGACATGGTGGACGAGGGCAACGCAAAGGGCAGTCCACGCCATCTAAGTCGCCAGCAGCAGCAACAGCAGCAGCAGGCGAACCACTCGCTGCAGGCCATGCAGATGTCGGCGGAGATGCAGAGCTCCTACGCGGACTCCGGCCACTTCGAGGACCTAACCATGTCGTCGGTGCACTCGAAGGACTCGCAGACGCAGAGCGAGGCATGCGGCACAGCCACGCCCGATGGAGAAGCGGATGTGGTCTGCGGTGCCGGCGGTGATTCCGCCAGCAATCTGGAGAACTACGAGCTGCAGCGACAGGAACTGATAAGCATGTACGAGCATCGGATCGAGGAGCTCATTCGGAGCCAGGACAGCGCCACCAGCGATCTGAAGCGATCCCACAACGACAAGGTGGAGGCGCTGCTCCAGAAGCTGGCCGAGTGCAACACCAGGTACTCGGACATGGTGCCCGACTACGAGCAGGCCAAGCAGCGCATCCGGGAGCTGGAGAAGCAGCTGGAGGATCTGCAGCGCAAGCTGGTCGAGCACGAGGAGAAGCAGAACAAGATGTACCTGCACATGTACCAGCAGGGACAGGAGGCGGAGCGCATTTCTCGAGCGGATCAGGTAGGCACTTACTCGTATTAGAAGTGATGCGTAAAGGTTATAACGGATGATCCTATGTCCATTTGCAGGCCCTGGATTTGGCACAGCGCCAGCCGGAGAGCAAGGTGTCGATCAATGAGCTACTGCATCAGCTGCAGAGCACGCAGGACGAGTTGGAGAACATACGCGTAAGATTCTTCAATATATTCCTCATCCTATTTTCGGTTTTGTTTTGTGTGTTGCATTTTGTTGCATCGTGAGGCATCTCAGCTCGACACCGCCACAAGAACAACAAGAACACAACGCGACAAGAACACCACGCATTCGATTCACCTATGCATACATACATACGTACATACATGTATGATCCATTGGCTTGTGGGCGTGGCACTTCGATTGGGCTGACTTTGCCTGGCTGGAAAAGCGGCACCTAATTGAAATGCCCGCCAATCGACATTTTCGTTTAATTTCGTTTCTAGCTGTTAAGATCATTTTGCATATACCTAATTTTCTAGCAAGATTTTATTACACACTTAAACTTACATTAAATGCAACATCGTTTACGTTCAATTCATTTGATTTGTTTCATTTCCATTCCGTTGCGAGTTCGAGTAGCCCAAGTACAGTCACGTAGTGGAGTGCGGCGAGCAAGCAAGTGCATGCATGCATAACCGAGTACAGTTGACACACTTCCGTTCATGTTTCAATTCCAATAGCAATTCCAAACGTTCCAATCGCATGCTGGACTTTGACCTTAGCTATCTTTCTTCGTACTTCTCTTTGGTTCAGTTGTGTATCTTTTTAGTTCATCTAACCGATAAAAGCAACAACTCTTTCTAAATTTCAAATATTTCTGTCGTAAAACAAACAAAAAACAAACTATTTTTGTAGGCATCAGAGTGCAGAATGAGAGAGTGCGGCAGTAATCATGCTCTCCTTACTGCAAAAGAGGCGATTTCTTTGTGGGTACTTGGCGCGCGTAAGGTTTGTAATTTCCCTAACAAAACTACCCCACAACCCCCACCCGAAAATAATCAACCCTACTAACTAAACTAACTTTTGAGTTATTATGGCAAAATTAACCCAACAAAAAAGAAAAGAAGATATATTTTGAGTTGCAATCTATGATTTGATCACGCACATTGGCTATATCGAACATTGGGTCCTACCATCCAAAACTCCCATACCTCACCACACCCTCGAGACTAACCAGCATTTTCATCCGCATTCGCGCTCATGGGCCAGGGTAAGGTTATTGGGTTACCATCGAAACTACAATTTTGAGATCTTGTGAACACCCTAATGATTTCCTTTATTACATATCTATTTCGTTGTTTTGTAAGTACTTGTTGTTTCCGAACAACATCGTTTCGTAGAGGTAACAACATCATTCATACATGACACTATGGCTAGATGATACGAGAGTACCAGACAAAACACCCAAAGCTAATCTCTATCTAAAATCCATTTAGCATGTGGTTCACCTCAAGTTAACTTCCAATTAAAGACCGAAAAAGTAAGAATAAACAACCATAACCGCTCCCGAAAATTATTCAGTGTTACATACATAACATTATAACCTAAATGTTCATATGGCATAGCACTACCAAGATTAAAGCGAATCCTTTGTAAATACATTTGATTTCAAGGACTAACCACACTTTCGATTTTTGCGTTTGAATACTGGAGATTCTGACTAATTCTCTTCACTTCTTCTTGCACTTTTTCTCTCTCTCCACTCGACTAACCCTGACTATTGTAAAAATGTACACGAAACTAATCCAACACCATTTAGACAATTTATCGCCGTCTGCTGGAAGCCCAGAAGAATCGCACCCATGTGGATCCGGAGGTGACGCTGCAGTTCCTCAAGAGCGCTATCTTCTACTTCCTCACGGACAAGGAGAACTCCCAGGGCCATTTGCAGGCCATCGAGAGCATACTCGAGTTCACCGACGCCGAGAAGCAGAAGATCAGCGCCGCCAACCGAACGCCAAAGTGAGGTCCTTGTTCGTCGTTACCCATGGCGTATACTTATTATTAACACTTAGATTGCACGCCAAAGTGAGCAAAACGATGTCTACGATTTTGGTTAGCGCTAAATTGCATTGTTTTCAGCTAATTGGCTGGCAGCTTTAATTTCAATTTTATTTTGTTAACGGAATAATTTTGTTAAATTTTGCAGGCGCCCGTGTTAAGTTCTTTCTTTGGCAACGAAGTGTATAAAATTTTCCTATAAGTTAATTTTTACGAACATATATATATTTTCTGGTCTAAGGCTTAAGGCATACTAGTACGTCCTTTTTAAGAAATACGAACATCTTGAGAGAAATACAATTTTACAAAATGTACGTAGTTTTTGTAGATCTAGCTAATCAAGTGAGAATAACACCATCATGTTTTGTGGAGTTTCAGTGGAGTTTTAATGGCAAATAAATGAAAAATCTGAGTAAATTCTTAAGTGGCGTTATTTATTTGGTTGCATACAGAATTAAACAATATTTTAAAATCATGCATAAGCATAATAGAAATTTTATTTCAGAATTAGAGAAAATTAAAATTCATTTCGGACTTTTATGAACATTTTCGGAATTTTTTAAAAATTATAGATTTCAAAATCTCGATAAATTTGGGTTCACTTCTTAGCTAGTTACGCATCCAAGTCTTCCACCTTGTCGCGTCCACATTTTGTGGTATAGTGGTTGTATGAAGCGGCGGTCACACTTTTCGCTCTTTTCGATTTTTCGTTTCCGGCGTGTAAGTGTACAATTTTGTTGCTCCACGTTTTTTTCTTTTTAATTTATATTTATCTCATTTCCACGTGCACAGAATACTGCTGGCGAATCTTTCCCGTGTCTAACACACCGACAACAACAGCAAAATGGTATGGCTACCTTGAAATCCATCCGGAAATGCACACTAACCGCATTGTTAACCCTCGTTCTTATTGACAGGCCAAGCGCACCAAGAAGGTTGGAATCGTTGGTAAATATGGTACCCGTTATGGTGCCTCCCTGCGTAAGATGGTCAAGAAGATGGAAATCACCCAGCACAGCAAGTACACTTGCTCCTTCTGCGGCAAGGTGAGTTGGCGCCCCCAAATGAACATCTTATTAGGGTGGCCCAAAAAAGGAGCGCCAAATGGTGACGAATCGTTGGAGGAACGTAATCAGTGGGCATTTCTAAAGCAACCCATTCAACAAGTGGAATCTTGATTTATTGGCCTAGAAATGTCCATTTATAGAATTTCCTACCATTACTCAAAGTTTCCATGGATAGTAACATATCTTATCTCTAATCCGCAGGACTCCATGAAGCGCGCCGTTGTGGGCATCTGGTCCTGCAAGCGTTGCAAGCGGACCGTCGCCGGTGGCGCCTGGGTGTACTCCACCACCGCCGCCGCCTCCGTGCGATCCGCCGTCCGTCGTCTGCGCGAAACCAAGGAACAGTAAACATATACGGATCATTAATGATGGAACCATCTAATTGAATGCTCCGCTATGCTAGCTCCCGTACTTTTAATCTGACAACGCGATTTTCCTGTGGTTTGCGCCGTGCCGGTCATGTGAAAATAAAAAAAATGTTTTTTACTTTTAACAGTATGCGAAAGTAGTGATGCTCATTTAAGTGGAAAACTATGTCGGAAATAGGTCTGTGTGAAATCGAATCCCAAAATTCCCACTTTGGCTAGTTATATGGAAATGATACTTCTGTGCACTTGTGATTTCTGTTCTGTGTGCCAAGCTGAGAAGTTCGATTAGGCATCCTCTATAGTTTGGGATGCACTGCATCCCATCTGCCAGTTTTCATGATTTGCCAACTATGAGAAGCTGAACCAAGCGCAATGAATGTGTATCACCTCTTAGCCCTTCCAGTGGTCAGCTCATTTGATGGACACCAACTTATAATCCTTTAGCAATCTGTCATACTTCCTCATACTTAACCATTTAATGGGTCCTCCATCTTAAGTCATCACCAAGAATAAAATACTGGCAGTGGTTCTCTTAAATTTGTCATCTTTTTTTATTTATAAAATTTAAAAAGTCTCTAAACAAACACAAAAAATATAATGAAATGAAAAATTCATAAAAAATGTTGGCTTACAATTCAGTTTTCCGTTATTCTATTATCCGTTCGATTTGTATTCTGAGAGGTTTTACAATTGAGTAATGGGAAACCTATATTTAGCTAAATATACAAATCAACAATATAAAACATAGAGGCAGCTATGATATAGTTTTAGTGTAGGCCATATCTAACTGTCTCGCACGACATTTGTAAGGACAAGTTATAGGATTGTTTTCGGTTGTTGTGGATCGGTGAACCTGCCTGTCTGTGTTGCTTCGTTGGATCGTGTTCCTTTTTCACTTTAAATGTTAATTAAAAATTGCACCGTCACCAGTTAAAATAGTTCCTATTTTGCCGTATGTGTATATATCGTCGTTTCTCTATAACTATGGGTTCTCGCCACACATAATCGATTTTAAAAATAAATTTAGCTAAAAAGTTTTACTTGGCCTGCGTCTGTCTTATCGGTTTGCTGCTTTCAAGGATCGTCTGTGGAATTTCGCTCGTAGTCAGGTTATCGTACTTTTGATTAAATACTTTTCGAAATATTTACACAATAGCTGAGAGAGTGAGTTCCTAAATTTTGAGCAATACTTAGTCGAGAGCTATTGTTGATGTTCGGCAAAACGTTGACTAAATCTAAATTTAATTTAGAACTTAACGTTAAGCCTAGAACTAAATGCAATTTATAGTACAGTTTTGCTTGCTTTGCATATGTCATATAGGTACTACATAGATGTTATATTTAAATGTATATTTTTAATAGCTACATTAATAATATTTACAATGTTTTTGTTTAGTTCTCGTTTGAATGTAGCTTATAAATATTTTTACACTGTATTTATGATATGCGTGCAATTTTGACAGATTTTTTTTCCTTTTTATCATATTTTCATTGTATAATGATTATGGTTTTTAGAAGCATTTTCGTGTAATTTCCATTTGTGATATGAATAGCGCGTTATTTTGGTACAAAGCAACAGATTCTCTGATATTTTTGATAGGTGCGCGCAAGGGACAACCCATAAAGTGACTTAAAGTAAAATCAAATCAAGTAAAATTCTAGCTAGGAATGTCGTGTGCTTGGGTTCCGGCGAAAAGGGGGGGATTAGAACCTTTTCGTTTTAGTATTTGGATTACATTATGCTCTGCTATGACACACTTGTGGCAATTGCTTGGCCTGCAATTGCGGGGCTCAATTTATGTACTTTAAAATTATATTCTGTGAAGCACAAAACGTCAGTTAAATGCCAATTTATTGGTACTTGGTCGAAGCTAATGTAAATATACATTACAATTATATAGTATACCTAGGTAAATCGTAGAACTGCCTGCCTATATAAACACATATACATGCACATCATGTAAACAGATATATATATACATATGTATATCTGAATTGTAGCACTGACTCTCACGCATTCACACACGCGCATCAAGATTTTGGGAAGACATCCTGCTGCCGAAGGACTCCTCCGGCCGCCTACACACATTCACGCACACAAAGATAGAGAGAGAGGGATATTAGATCCGCTTGAACTTAGGATACATAAACGTCGAAAACAGGAGCCGGCTAGGATTAAACATAAATTGGAAGTTCTCAGTATAGTTAGTAGGATCTGTTGAGTTGAGTTGTCTTTAGTTGTAGACGGCCGTTCCGGCGACGTTGCCATCCAGCTAGTGAGCCTGCCACTTGAACTTGGACTCCATCAGCCACTGCTGGCCCTTTCCGTAGCTGCAGGGACGCAGCAGCGGCGTATTGGCATCGTCCCGCGTGGCACGCTGTAAGCACTGACCCGTGTTCGTGTGCCGAATCCACTTCTCCTGCAGGGTAAATGATGCATAAGTAAGCAAAATCCAAGGTATATATTTAAGGAGAACGCACCTCCGCATCGTAGACCCACTCCTGATTGCCGCCCATGTTGTGGCACCGCACCATGTTGACCGGCCCATTGGAGCTGGATGCGTCCAGGCACAGATCGTCGGACATGATTTGCTGGCGCTTGGTGTAGGCGAACACCTGATTGCCGCCCAGGCCGTGGCAATAGCTAATGCCCACCTTCTCGTTGTACTTCCTGCCCATCGTGTCCAGGCAGGTTTCCGTTTCCGCATTTCGAATCTATTCAAGAATTTAAGTTATACCAAATAGCCAGTTTTACAGTCTCCAAGTTACCTCTCCTAGATAGTAGTAATCCAAGGGCATTAAGCTCTCGGGATAAACGTTCTCCAGATACCAGCGGAAGCTCTTGCATTTGAGGCGATCTCGCAGAGCTTTACGATCGCTCACATCGCCAGCCGATGCCTTTCGAGCTCCTAAAGTAAATTCATAAATCGCGAAAGAAGCAAATAAAAAAATACAAAAGTTAATTAAGATTAATCCCACACTGAAATATAAAACATATATGCTGGCGAGTGTTTTGCGTTTTACGAACTAAGTGTATGTGTTTGTTAGAAAGCGGGTTAAAAATGCGTTTTTTTTACAAAAGAATTTGTGCGTGTGATGAAAGATGGAATATAGTTAGTATGTCAAAAACATGCAGATGCTTTAAACATTTAAGCAGCACAAAAATTACAAGCATATCAAATTGCGTATTTCATAAGCAGCGCCAATTATAGTATTTACAAGATTTCCAAACATTCAAACATAAACTAGTTTTGCTAATTAAGTTCTAAAACAAATAACCATTACCAAAACAAAATGTATACTTGAAGTTAGTGGTAGTTGGCAGCAGCAAAAAAAAGTGTATATAAAGTGGGTTTTAAGCAAAAGGACTTCACAATTAAGTTTCTAATAACCGCTCCCACTAAATTTTAGTTTCTATGAACCTGTGTGTTTATTCCTTGCAAAAAAAAAGCTTTTTTTTGGGTGTTGAATTTTTGGGGACACAATGGGGACAAAGACAGAAGGCAGCAGGTGTGTGTTTATTGGGCGTAAGTGGAACAAAACTCGTACCAGAACGTAACTAAAAAATGGCACAAGAACACAGAGAGAAATAAATGGGAATCGGGAACCAATTGGACAAAAAACATACGAAAATCAAAGGTGTCGAGGTGAGGAAAGAAAGATATTATTGCGTGATTGGATTCAGTTGATTGATCGATCGATCGGTGGTGGGTTGCTATATATTTTTTTGGTATACTTATTGCGGATCGGATTTTGGACACGGCCATGCCATAAATCATAAATATCGATATAAGTTTTTATTGTGTATTGTGTATATAGACAATGCATAATGCAGGACGTGCTGCTTGCTCGAGATATACATATATTGTAGTTATGTATGCGGAGATATATATATATATTTACGGAACAAAACACTATTTAAGAGACAGACAATAGAAATTAGACAGTGGAGAAAGAACGTGAGCATGAGATAGAAAGTGGAGGAGCATTCTGTTGGTTTTGTATTTTTAAGATTTTTGTTTTTTTTTTTTTTTTTTTGTTTTTTTGGTAGTTTGTTAACCTGGATAAAAACTGTAGTAGAACTCTTTCCAGTCGTCCAGCCAAACCTCGACCAGACGGGCATTATTGTGATTGACTATCTCCGTGGTGCCGCCGGGGAAGGTGTACGGCGTAGACTTGCGGAACACGTGACCCACACGGGAGCAGGGCGCGATCTCGAGCACGCCGCCGCACATCCACACCTGGATTGGCGGCATCGGGTTGATTTTTTGGGGATTATGTATGTGTGTTTGTGGTTCATATATTTTGACAATCGGGCAGTACAATCGAGCATTTGGAGTGGACGAGAAAGATATACACAAAGATATACAATAAATAGAAGCTTTTGGTTAAAGAGCAGTTTTAGCCAAGCCTAGCTCAATGTACTTCCATTCCTAGGATCCTCAAGTGATGGGGAAATGAGGACCGGGAAAGATCATTTTAAAACTGGGCCATAGTCGAGATTAAACTAGAAACAGCGGCGCCTAGATCTCTGTTAGTTTGAGTGATTTAAAGCACTTTGCAAGGTCATGTTCCCTATAGTAATAGATCATGCAAAGTGCTTATTAAACCACACCCAACCCTCAAGGAAACCAGAACACAAAACAAAAATGATGGTTCAACTAAAAACTAAAGATTAGTTACAACTTAGGTGGTAATAAACGAATGATCAAATCGAATTGCCAATTGTTCAGATACTTAAAGCATAATTAATAAGCAACAAGTTACGTGTACGTTATGCTTAGCCTAAGGTTTTCAACTGGATTATAACTGGTTACGTTAATACCTATGCAAACGAAGTAATCAACATTAGTGTTTAGTATTGGGAACAAGATGATATTATAGCTCGGTTAGCTTGGGAGCTTCGTCCTTTGATGGACGGTCATGAGAGAGCGAGAGGTAGCATGAGCATGAGCAAAAGGATAACTGAGAAACTGAGAAACAGGGTAACTGAGAAGAATTGTGAGAACATCGAGAAGAATTTCAGTTGAGAAAATCATAAGGGGAAACATACTAATTAGGTGATGCCAGTGCGTTAGTTATAAGAAAGTAAGTTTTATGTGTTCTGCCATCGATTCGGGAGCTCTCTGAGTTACATGACATGTTTAGGGATAGCTAGAGTTATAGAATGTCGATCGGAGGGTATCGTATATATAGAAGTCGGTTACACAAAATCATTAGCTATACATTAGTTTTATGCTCAAAAACATATCAGCTTGATTTGAATGTGGTGTGTGTGTGTGTTAGTGTTTTAGTTGGAGGCACCTTTTTGAAAAAAGTGTACGTTTTTTTTCTCTGTCTGTTAGCGATTTAAAGCCAATTACAAATAGATAACGAGTAATTCTTAAAGTTAGGAGTTAGATGCACGCAATTTAAAATCGACTTGTGGTTGGAATGTTATTTGACTGTTTAATTTGTTGATTGTTTTTGTTGTTGTTGGTTGTTGTTGTTGGTTATGCGAACCTGTGCTCATCGAATAATAGAAATCACGCCACTCGTCCAGCCAAACTTCGGCCACCCGGGCCGCATTGTGCAGCACAATTTTGGCCACGCCGCCGGGGAAGGTGTACGGCGATTTGTCACGGAACACGTGGCCCACGTGGGAGCAGGGTATTATTTCTAAAATGCCGCCGCACTGCCAAATCTGCGGGTTATCATCGTCGCGATTGCGTTCGTTGTATGGGTGTGTGTTTGTGAGTAGAAATAAATTTGTTTCGTTGTTTTAGGTCACATTGAAATACTTAAAATAAATGCTTCGAAATCAAAATAGAAGGTAATCCTAAAGTAAATGCAAGAACTGAATTTGCTTTGCGGCTTGGCTTGGCACAGCTAAGGAAAAACGTTTGAACCGAACAAAAAGAGAGAACGGGCAGAGCTAACTGCAAAATGCTTTGATATGGCCTTACACGGAACGACATCTCCAGATTCTCGCCGCCCCAAATGTCCATGCCCTCGTCGTAGGAGCCAATCTCATAGAAGTAATCCTTATCGATGGAGAACAGCCCACCGGCCATGGTTGGAGTTCGCAGCGGAGCGGTCCTATCGTTATTCCGGCGCGCCATTTCCCGCGATGGCACTCGGTACCTAAAGCGGATTAAGGAGGTATTTTAAAGGGGATTACGGTGACCAGGAAACTTTTCGCTTACCAGCGGAAGTTGAGCTTCCAGTTAAAGCCGCCCCACGTGGAATCCGAGGCCGTTATGTACTCGAATGTCTCATCGGAAATCACATCAATAATCGGGCACACAACCGTTCGACGATTCTGCACAATCCGCGCCAGCAGAGGCTCGAGCCAGCCTTCCGTGCACTCACAATGGGCGTCCAGGAAGGTGATGACCTCACCGCTCACATGCTCGGCACCCAGGAGACGGGCGCGGATCAGTCCTGAACGCTTCTCTGTACGCAGCACAAATGTCTTAACCGGCAATTTGGCCACATACTCCTCCAACTGCTTGCCCAGGAAGTCTGTAAGATGAAATGCGATGTGTTTATGATATCTTATCACATAATAAGCCTCTTAATGAAAGCTGCAGTTTCAGTTAATTCCACAGTTTCAAGGATCCCCTTGAGCAGCACCTTTTGTGTATTCCCAACTCACCCCGTTCGCTGGCATCGTCCACCAGGATAATCTCCTTGAGGAGGGCGCGCGGCGAGCGATTAATAACACTCCAGACTGTTCGCAGCAGGGTTGTCCAGGCCTCGTTATGGAAAACTATCACAATGGAAGTGGTGGGCAGCTTGGAGGCATAGTGCTTGCGGCGGCAACTGAAAAGGGGATAATGCTGAAAACCAGTTTAAGCATATTTAGGAAACCAGCTCATACCCTTCGTGTCGCACATCAGTCAGCGAGCGATTCAACGAAATCATGTCACTGGCCAGCAGATTGAACTGGTTCTCCTTGAACTTCTCCTTCATGAGATCCTTCATGTCGGCGGGTATCTTAACCGGCTTGCCCATCTCGCCCGGCTTGCCCTTGGCTTCCTGCACGCTTGGCGCCAGGAACCACTTCTTAAGCACCACGCTAGGATAGGTCATCGAGATGCCGCCCGAGGCAAAGCCTTGGCCCATGATCAGAGCACCACCCGATTCGCCATCGAGGGACTTCTCCGTATTTATCTCATTGTCGTCCACCAGCTGATTGTCGTCCACCAGACGCTCGGCATTGGGCAGCTCCACGTCGTACTCGCCGGAACGCTTGCAGCGCCAGCCATCCTTGCCGATGCAGTCCGAGTAGCGGGCAATGAGCACGAAATCGAAGATCACCCAGACGAGCGAGGTGAGCAGGACGATGCGGCAGGTGTTGGAGCGCATGCGCCCGCGCATTTTGCGTGTGAAGGTCGAGAAGGTCATGATTCCTTCGATCTGTGTTAACTATCGTTTGTGGCCGTGCTATAGTCCTTGGTTAACTGCGGATTTTGGCGGTTTTGGGGGTTGATTATCCTCTGTTGTGGTGGAAACTAATGTTATGTGCTAGTGCGGAGCGTTCATATTAGTACCCTGTTTATTTGTTGATTTAGTAAAGATATGTTGATGTGACTCGTCGTCTTGTGTGTAAAACGTTGATGTTGCTGTGCTGTTGCTAGTTTACTTTGTTATCAACCGTATCAGACTTTTATCGCTCCCTCAAGCGTGAAATGTTAATAGTTTTGTAGCAATTGTTGTTGGCACATATGGGAGCTCCACTCGTCTCGTCTCCCTCTCTCTGTCTGTCTGTCTGTGTGTCTCCCTTGCACTCTCGCTCATGCTAGCCCGCGGTTTGACCTTTGACTCCGACGCAGACTCATCCTAGGAAAGATCGCTAGTCCTCGGCGACGGTTTCCAGGTCCAGTTTCGCCTCGGAAAACTCATTCCCGGACCACTTTCTTGATATCTTTCTCTATAAGTTCCCTCTGGCTATGAAAAATTACGACCTTCGCTATTATTAAACTGCAAAGAGAGGGAGAGAAGAAAAAACAACAATGAACACCATGATAAATCACTTCGCTATAATGAATAACAGCGAAAAAAATGAAAGTTATGATTACATATTGCCGCCGTGATATATTTTTATACGTTAATAATCAAACAAGCGCATTTTTTTGTATTAAAATATACAAATGTACGGATAATTGCGCTCGATTTATTGTCGAGCTATGAATTCACTTCGCCTCTTATTTGCCCAGCAATTTATTACCAATTTTGTTTGCATTTGGGACAGATATAAATCAATTGTGTTATATGAGATCACATTAATTAAAGCTATTCGTTATCAAAGTGGCTACATTTATATTTCGTTTCATTTTGATTGCCATAAAGAAAGAGTTAATATTTCTTTATCTTTCACATATGTTTGTTTATTTTACACGAACATCGAGAGCTGAATAAATACTATTTTTATTGATTCCACGTGAGAAAAGCAAGGCAAATATATGCCATGGAAATTGCGAAAACTCCGCATCGATAAATCGCATCAAAGCTGAGATTTCAATACCCCTTTTCCGGCTCGAATCTCTGCTTTACGTGTGGATCCCACCGCGGAATCTCCAGCGCTTTGCACACGAAATGCCAAAGGCAAGTATGAGTAAAAAAAAAAATGGGAGAGAAAACTGTTTTTTTCTCCAAATGCCGTTTTTGGCCAAAATTCCATTGACAAAGGTCATAGTCACAGACAAAAACAACGGCAAGACGAGCAGCATCAGTTCCAACAACTCACGCCAAATGCCAAACAAGCTGTCAGAGGGAGAGGGAGCTACATAGGTGCGACAGGGACGGCGAAGCAGTAGTAGCCAAAAGCGCAACAACTCTTAACGGTATTTCGACGGAGCTTAACTCATACCCTACATTAAGGTATTACAGAAACTAAGATGCATTTTGTGCCTTAAGAAAAAAGTTAAATTTTCAATGTTTTAATGATCAGATCTGAAAGTTTTTGATATTTATATTTCATCTGACCGTAACTTCGTTAATTTTTTAAACATTTTATGATCTTTTATTTAATTTACATTCAAATTAATTTAATTTATAATTTTACAGGATTATCTATGGAATATTTATAACACTTCTGTTGACACCTACATATATTGTACCCATTATATTTCGACATTTTGGGACCGGAGTATAGAACCACACGTAGAGTACTTGTATCTTCGCTGTCCGATTGTCTTTAGTTTTTAGTTTTTGCATCCTGCACTTTTTTGCGCACATAACGTGCCTTTGAATCATTCATAAGGCATGCGACGTCAACCTCGTTGAGCGGCAAACTAGACAAGACTCCGGGTCTGTGAGATCGCAGGCAGTCGGAAAAACCAGTTTCCCACGCACACACCACCACTGCCACTTGGCAAGGCTGCCTGGAGGGGCACATGGAGATGCAGATAGAGATAGGTAGGCAGGGGTGCAGAAGTGGGTGGCTGGGGCAGTGGCAGCACTCTGCTTAAATATGCAGTTGCATGTGCGGCAAGACCCCAGAAGAGGCAAACTTCAGTGGCGCTCACTGGAGTGCCCTTTCAGCCATGTCAGGCCATCAATAATACAATTGCTAACAAGGAAACGTAAAAAATATATTTCAGTTTTTTACAATTATCCAACATTTCTTCACAGTGTTCATTTTTTTGAGTAATTAATAATTCAGCGCCGTTTTTGAAAAAAACTGAAAAATTGAAAGGTCATTTCATGAAGCTTTCAATGTCCCGAAAACTTTATGACAAGCCAATGTGATTTCACATTTGATTAATGGTTGACAAAAACATGCTTCATTTATTAGGCGGCATTTATAAAGCAAATTTAAGCGGCTGTCAAATGGACTCGCTCCGTATTTGTCGCACTTAAATTAATCAAAATGTAACAGCTCTGTTTGTAACGGTTGTTTATGCAGCTACCATGCATTTGCATGCATATTCCAGTGCGGACAATTCAATTTCGATTATGTCAAATGAATACATTTTACAATTTCAGAGTTCTGCGCTTGAAAAGAGCATAATTGGTCTGGCAAAATGTTGAAATTCAATTAGGCCCACATATCCACTGAAATCCCAATGGTTGGATTTTCTGGGCTATAAACAAAAATAAACGTGGGATGAGTTGCGACTGTCGAAGTCACGCTTTGTGAACTGTTAATTGACAGGTAATCAGTTTAAGTGATGAAAACAGCAGCGCAAGCCAAAAAATATTTTTCACATAAATTGTGGTAGCGGCTAAAAAAAAAGGAGTTAAATTCCAATGCGAATTAATTATTAACTATTAACACTTTGCCATCATCGCTGCTCAAGAATTAATTGAACAATCTGATAACTGTTTTTATTCAATTCGCAATTATAAACTAATTTTAATCCAATTCAAGGCAATTGAAATTATGAGCGATTGACAAGCTGCTGGGAAAATCAAGAAGAGTGAGAATAGCAATAGAATAGTGAACATCTAGTGTGAACAGTTTAAAATACTTTCTCAAACTTAAGTAAACATTTACGGATTTCTGGAGACGACTGCTCCCTAAAACAATAATTAAACTTTTCCAATCTGATAATGGCTGGCAGTTGATTGAAGTTTCGCAGTTCTCAGCAGTAATTTGCTGGAAAACTCTTGACTCACTGCTGCTGAGTAGTGTTGCTGTGCCGACAGCAATTCATGATTTATGTACGACAATCAACTTCAATTGTTGCCGACTTCTGTGAACTTGAGTGCTGATTTCTGTCCCTCTTTCTGATTTCCGATACGACGTGGGTGGGTGATAAGGAAGTGAAGTTTTGCCTTTGCTGCACTGCAGCAGCACCAGCAGCAGCACCAGCTCGAATTCTTCTTTTGTAATTTAATTTTGCTGGATTTTAATTAAAATAGAGCGCGAGCTCAGCGGTGCGCCAAAATTCACAGCACGTAACATTGAAAAACTGTCAAACTGCCATAAATTGAAATATTCCCGTGCTTCACCCCGCCCCTTTTTTTTGTATACTTTTCCCTGGAAGTTGGCCCGTTTGGACTTTATCTTGGCCGGGGCCACAAAGCGGAAGCTAACATTTTTTACAAGAGCTGAAAAATAAAAAAGTTAAAAGTGGAAGTGGAAGTGGGCGGGTGGCGATGGCGCCTGCTGAAAGCTTTTCAAGCTGCGTTGTGTTTATTGCCACTGATAAGGCGGCTGGCTGGGGGCGGCGAGGGGCGTGGCAGGCCATGCCGTGTACAGTAGTGGCTCAGAAATGTGCAAACTTTTCAGCTTCGAGGCGTTTTTCATTTGGCAAAAACTTTTCGCTTCATGAGGCCGAATTTTCGTAAACGAGTTACGAGTTTGGCAAAACATATTTCAAATTAGCCGAAAATTGCATTTGCAGATAAAACAATATTCAAAATAGTTTTAGATCTAAAAAACTTGATATTTATCAAACAAATGGATTGTAATCAGTAGTTCTGACATACAATGAGACCACTTTGGCTACCGTGTGTACAACTTAGATGAGCTACCACTGTAGATGAGCTTGTAAGCCCGTTTCAACTGCACTTGGGCCCGAAAACACTTAGCACGCTTGTTGAGTGTGTGGCGCGCACTTAAAAAAGCGCACAGCAATTAATTTGATGAAAATCTGTGTCAGCTCTTGCAAGAATTTCTCAAACGCGAGGCGGAAGCGATGTGAAGTGGAGATAGTGCATAATGTTAACAGATCGAAACTGTTCGAAGCTGACGTGTGTGTGCTTGTCGCCATAACTCATTTATTACTACCCACTTTGGGTGAAAATCTGTACACGCGGCCAGGCAATCAATTCATATTTATTTTTTAATGAATTGCCTGGCTGTTGGCGAAGGTCGTGTCCCGTTCATGACAAACACGAAAGACCGACAAACAATCAAAAAGAGCAACAAAGCTCCAGCCAATAAACGGGGGCAACAACTATTGTGACAACGCTTACAAAATGAAATTGTAACACAAAATGCAATTAAGAGTGCAAAAAAAAAAAAAAAAACAAAACAAACAAGAAAGAAAAATGGTAAGCAATCCAGTAACAGGGAAATAAAAACAAAGGCGCACAGTGAAGTGAAAACAATTTGGAAAACGTAGGCAATTAAATGCAATTAATGAAATTGTACAATTAAGCGAGTAGTTTGCGGACCCGCTGCTGATGACCATTTGCCGTCCAACTGGCTGGTTTTCCACGGGTTACCCATCTGTGGTCACCATTTGCATACAATCCAAACGGAAAATTAAACCAATTTGTAACTTGTTCGCACATAAATCTGGCTAGAGGTTAGGAAAACTGAATGATATATGGGCATTCGATATGATTCCTCTATAAATATAGTATGTCAAGAAACTGTTTACACACTGTGTAATAAGTTGAATATTTCACAGTGTGTAAACAGTGTCTTGACATACTGTATATATTTCTATATCTAACATCTAATATTCTTGATGCTTTTAAACTGTTTCCTATAGGTTCCTAACTCTTGAAAACTCAATTTCATAGAACACCATCCCAAATTAGCTAGCCTTATGTGACTAATAGACGGTCATTATGTAGGCTACCACTTGACTTCCAGAGGCTCGACTCCCATAAATTCATCATCTGAATGCTTCAGCATGCTCCCCACATATAAATCAAGCGATTTTAAGTTTGGTATAATTAAGTACACTCGTTTGGCGCACACTTCAACAACAAGTCGCGTCGAGCTGAAATAAAAAATACAACATTTCACATCAATTTCGAGAGTGTTGTTTTTTCTTTTTTTCGACGAGGATTATACTTGTTGTAGGTGTCTGGGGGGCTCTGCACTCTCGGCACTTTAATGATCTGTGGCCGAGTGCCAGAAATGCTGTGGAATTTGGGTAGCTCTGGACTCGTAGGGTTCTGGAGCTCTGGAACTCCGGCTGCCTGATGTGAAAGGCGCGTAATTTATATTGCACACAAATAAAATTTATTTCGGTTTCATGCTGGCATGCGGGGAGAAATCCAGTAAATTCAGGGAAATGATACAAATTAGCGCTATAAATACGCCCCACACAAAAAAACTCACGTTCCACACAGCACAGAGTCCACAATCCACAGGCCACTTGCCGTTTTTGGAGTCATAAAAACAAATGCGATGCCAAGTCCGGCCGGCAGGTTAATGAACTAAGACGCCGGCGACTTTGGCGATGACGATGACAACGTCTCGCAATTTCAGCTAATAAAATGCTAATTTAAACCCCCCCGCCCCCCCTCAACAGTTGATACTTTTGAAACTTCAATAGCTCGAAAAACAGGTAAGCTTTTGGATTTATTAAAAAATGAAGCAGTGTGAACAGTGTATAATAGTTATTCGTAGTTAGTTACAGGGTAAGTGATTAAGGAACTATGATTATAGCCACTTTGAACAAACATTCATGTTTGGGAGGCTCCACTGTATGTCACAAGTGACTGATAAAATCCGGTCGTGCTCAGAGAAATGGGAATAGCAATTAAAAAGAGTCCCCCAAGAGGTGTGACAAAGGCGTTTCGACTGGGGAACGTTGCTAACTAAGTGGGAAACAACAGGTTTGAAAAAATTTGGCATACATATTTACATAACACTTTTCAGCTGCTTAAATACTCTATTTGCTTGCAGTTGTCGTCAGGTATGTTGTAGGCTTAAAATAAATTAAATTTAACCCAGTTAACAAAGCAAATAATGCAATGCAAACTGAAGTAGGCAAATTCATTTTAATAACACACAAGTAATGTGTCGTTTGATTGCGCTTTGGTAGGCATCAATCTACACAAATGGACAAAGCCATAAAAATTGCTTTGAAGATGGGATTTTTCCGCCGGCTAAAGAGAAAATAAATGACAAAAAATTAAGTAGGCATTTTCGAGAAGGAAAGCCGAGAAAATTCGAGGGAATAGAAAACCGGTCGAAAAACGAAGAGAAATGTGTCGAAATGCGAAAATTGACAACTGAATAATGTATCTGTGTGCATGGTGACATTATACATTATACATTATCATAATCATCATTATCATTGGCAACCATCAACTGTTCTGCAGGCTCATAAAGCGGATTTTGCGCTAATTTCTCGTTCTTTTCTTCTCGTCGAATCTTTTGGCACACGAAACAGAAATGAATTCATGACTCGCATTTTAATTAAAAGTAAATAGAAAGAGAAAACAGCTCGGCTATGGAGCAGGACAAAGAATCTCAGCTTGACGCTTGGCATGGGTACACAGTGAAAAATGCAAGTTAAATCGGTGCATTTAATTGCAGTAAGACGGTTTTGCACTTTAAGTTTAAATGTAAAAGAAAAATGTATGTAAAATATAAAAAAAAATTTCTGTGTATCGAAATATTCCTCCGTGTTAAATGTAGCAGAAGAGGATAAGAAAGAGGCGGGGGCGTTTAGAAAGCAGAAATATGCTAAGCGACCCCGCGTTTGCATAGCAATTGCTCATTTACAGTACTCGAGTTCTTCTTCTGCGGCGTTTTTTATTTAAAACAAACTTTGTGTTTTTTTCCCCTTACTCTTTGTTATACCACTTTCCTGCAATTTGTAAAACTTTGCACGAAAACGCGGAACAGGCTAGAAAAAAAAAATAAAGGGCGAGACAAAAAAGTGGAACAAACGAAAAGTTTTTCGAGGTTTGACATTTGGCACAATGGTAATTCTATTTGGACCATCATTGGTTGGGACCCCCGCCCCTTTGCGCTGGCCACGCATCATTAATTTGCTTTTGTTTCGCTTTGTTCTGCCCTTAATTATGCCCAGCAGCTTCGTTTATGCGATTAAGCCAATTATGCAACGGGAAAGGTTGACTTAATTAAATGGGAATATAATTACAGTTTCCAGAATTTGGAAATTCGGCTGCTCCGTTTGTACCCATTCGTTTTAAGCTGCATTGCGAACTAGTTTTGAGATAGATCATTTAAGGAATTGCTCAAATTAAAGCAGCAAAACTATATTTTTATAACTTTCTTCCACGATTGCTATAAAATCCCATACGGACATGAACCAAATTAATGCGCAGACTAGCGCAAATCCAATGCATTTCAATTTAAAATCCACAAATCCAATTCAATCAGTCAAACTAGTTTTTCCAAATTAAATCAAAGGAGGTCAGTGAGTTTTCAAATAAAAGCGCCCAATCGCCCACTCTTATCACAAAAACCAATCACGCATGAACGCACTCGGAAGTAGGAGATGTGCCGGGGGCGGCGGCAAAAAGGGGGCGTGGACGTGATTGGACTCTTTTGCTGTTTTTTTTTTCAATCCCCTATGGCTTTTTCTTTCGGCATTTCTGGCGGACTACTTCCTTCCCAAACACATGCTCACAACACCACACAGGCCAATCTCTCTTTGTCCCATTAAAATGTTATTTCCTTATTATTGCCCCGGCTTAATCGTCTTCCTTGCCAGCAGCCTGTTTTCCTTCCTTTTCCCTTCGATTCCCCCATCCTTCCCCACTGTCCCACTTTTATCGCACTCTCTTCTCGACTTACCGACTCGTATAGGGGACAATTGTGTCCCCATAGCCGCACATATGCACACTTCGGTACAATAAAATAGCAATTAATATTTTTATGTCATTACATTGAATAGCTGTTTTACAATTTTTCCTTAAGTGAATTATTATACAGCTCCTATATTGTAAAAAAAAAATAAATTTTTGAGGTAGAAGCCGTTAAAGTGTTCACCTGAAGTTACAAGCACACCTTGGGTTAACAAGCAAGAAGATAAGATTGCATACATGTTTGTCAACTCAAAGAAATCACAAGGCTTTCAGTGTCATTGCATAGTTGCTTAAATATCTTTTTTTTTAGTCTTTGTAGGGCTGCATTTTCATTGCTATTTGCTTGGCCAGCGCTGTGGCGAAATACGAGTGACTGACGGACTTTATTCCCCATTTCCATTTCGCTCCTCGTTTTCATGTGATGCGTGTCCATGACAATGGAATACAAATTTCTATGGCACACATTTGCTTATTTCTGCTCTCTCGGATTTTTATTTATTTTCATTTTTTTTGTTATTTGGAAGGGGAGCTTACACAACCTCATAATCCTCAAGCGGGCGCCACCACAACAAACTAATGCAAAGTGCCAGCGCCACACTATGCCAAAGAATTTCTGAGTCATCGTCGGGCATTGTCATTGTAATCTGCAGATTTAAACTTTAATTTAGACAAGGAACTTTAAATGCTACTTCTATGGAATATATTTAAACAATATATGAGAACAACTATAGAACGTTTCAAAAGTCATTACTATCCATTGAGACAACTTTATTTGGAATTCATCTGGCTCAAAGCTGTTGGTTATAACTTATTTGTGGTGGAACAAGAGAGCGAGATGGAAACGCAAAAGTTTCTAAACAAATGTGCGCAAATAATAAAGTTATTTGGCAACTATTTAGCCAATAATATAATTGGGTGGAGCGGCGAAAAACAGACAAATTGAATGCCCCAAAAGAGGCTTAAAAGCGCTGCTCTTTGTTTAAAATAATTTTAAAGTATTAATTACTTAAAACTGGCAGATGCTTCTTTTAAGCTTATCAATTCGAATTAATTGAAAAACCTGCAAGTGATTCATTTTCGTGAAATTATATTTATAAATCAAATTGAATGAGTTATTATGGGCCAGAAGCCTTAATTTTCTGCCTTTGTTCCTCATTTGGTCATGTTCATCAGCTTATCGGTTATGGTTATGCAAATGATGGTATTGGGTTACCATTTCCCAGTTTCCCAGCTCGCAGTCCAAATTGATTGGAAATGAGAGACACAGACGACGAGCATGTGGCAAGTGCCATTGAGCTAATTAAAACACCTTGCGTAACTGGCGTTCAATGCTGCTTAACTGGGTGACATGGCAATTAACTAGATGGTTACCATTGTTCCGGGGGACACGTGAATCGCGGGCATCCCAATGCCTCCTCCTCCTCCTCCTTCTCCCATGGTAAAATTGAAGTGGAGTGCTAAATTATGTTAGATAAATGTTGTTCCAATGCTGTTGTTTGTTGCTCCGCTATCGCTGCTGTTCTTAGCATGCGAGTGCGCCCTCAGATAGCAGAGCATTCTTTCCGGTTACTTTTCATGCACTAATAGTTGATCAGAATTTATGGTGCCACCCACCATCCACCATCCACAACCACCCACTCACACACCCACTATTTTGCATTGCGCCCAACCTTGGTGAAAATGTGCTGTGCTGGCTGCAGCATTGGACCTTTGTTGTTAATGCAGCCATTGTTGCTGACGCGTTTCGTTGCTCAGCGTTGTCAACTTGGCTAATTTCTAGACCCATCTGGTTACTGCCAAGCGGCGGAAATGGCAAGAACAATGCTCACTTTGTGGGCAACCACAAGTTAGTTTGAATTGCAAAACTAATCAAGGTAATAAAGCTGCTGTTATTAAAGATATTATATTTTGTATGAAACTTTATATCAGCAGAAACTTCATATCTAATCAAAACTCAGTTACAATTAAGCACCGTTTCTACTAACGCATACCTCGTATTTCGTTTAAAGTCACCACTTACATATGCAGAGAAAATAGAAACTGGACAGTCTTTTATTAGCCAGCGTTGTTTTAATTTGGCATTACTAGCGGTGCTGCTTGGTTGCCTGGCGCGCTCCAGTACGATTTGGTTGGGTTTTTAGTATGGGTTTTGGTTGGAGATTGGGTCGGGCTC